>NC_077235.1:29345011-30643159 GCF_027887165.1 Monodelphis domestica
AAGAAAAATCCTCAATAACCTCTAAGCTTCCCTCCAACTCTAAAATTCAGTGATTCATCAACATATGTGGAAGAGATCCACCTGAAGCCAGGGGAGTGCTGTACCCCCCTCCCCAACCCCAGCCCATTCGGAGTCCTGTAGTGTGTCCATTTAAGGAAAACCAAAATTCCTGACTACCGCGTGTGTCTTCTACACCTCTAGGCTCTTGGGCATCTCTGGACCTCATCACCTGGCCCCCCCCCCGTTTCTGCTATGGCTGTCAGAAGTTGATAAGTGTTCTAGGCCACTGGGATTATTAGTGAATTAATTTAATTAGAAGTGGAAAGCCTGTAGAACACTAAACGATCTTATGAACAGGTAGATGACAGAAGACACTGTGTGGTAGGATGTACAGTGCTCATCTGTATCTAAATGGGGGTATTGTAGTACCATTAGTTCCCTGGGCTCCCACTGGGTGATTGCCCAGGCAAGCCTAGAGTTCTGGGAAAGAGGAAAAGCAAAGCTGTGGAAAGACTCCAAGAATCCAAGTTCTTGTTTCACAGCTTGGCTTCCAAGGAGAGCCCAAGGGAAGAGTGCTGCAGAACCAGCATTCAGCCCCCGAGGGTGGAGCTCTGAGAGCTCCCCAGTGAAACAGCCTGCAGAACCTCCTGGGAGCAGCTCTAACAAGCTCCAAGAGGTGTTTTTTCCCCCAGCAAGGCCAGGCAATCTGTGAGGTGTTGCAGCGAGGAGGAAATTGGGGATCACTGGGGTTCTTGTCACAATCATAGCAGTGCCGACCATGCAACTGGACCCTCACCTCCAGATAAGAAAACACTATGAATAGACTGCCATGAATCAGTAACCTATTTTAGAACCGATGGGGCTGGCGTGGGCAATGGCATCATGGCAACAGGGCGGCCATATAATCATAGAGCTAAAAAGTCGTGGGCAAAGAAGAACGAGAGGGCCAGTCAGGATGGAGCTTGCTTAGGGTATATGCAGCTGGAAAGCAGAGGGAGATCAGGCTGACAAGGTCATAATAAAAGTGGACCTACCATCTGGTTATCTCGCTTGCTTTGAAAGAAGTTTCATCAGAATAGCCAATGAAAGCAATTCCATAATCCCTAAGGAGCAGCAACTGACTATATAGCAGGATAACAACTGAACAGATGAGGAAAAAGAATGCAGCAAAAAGTTATACTTTGGAAGCACAGAATGGTCAGCTTCAGAAACCCTGCCCTTTTCACCAGAAACTGCTTTCTTTCCATGGTGAGGATCAAGAACTAGATAGCTCCAGAACTCCAGCATCAGGATGCTATACTGATGGAGAAGAGATCAGACACAAAATCCAGTGTTCGGCATTTCAAGCCCTTCAAGATTCGGCCCCAACCTACCTTTCGAAGCTTTGTTTATGCGTTCCTCCTTTCCTGGCACTCTACGGTAGCCTAGCCAAACTGGCACTCAAACTGTTCCTCTTATATCTTATCTCCCATCTCTTTGCTTTAATACTATCCTTCCTTCTTGCCTGGAATCTACTCCCTCCTTTTTCCACCTCTCGGGATTCCTAAAGTTCCTAGAAAACTCAGCTCAAGAAGCATCTTCTATGCAAAGCCCATCCTGGCTCCCTCAAACGCCCTTGTATTTGACAAGTCTGTATGTATGTGACACACAGCTACATATGAACATGCTATTTCTTCCAAAAGAACGGAAGCTCCTTGAGGGCAGAGACAAAGTTTGCCCCAGTTGCTAGCCTGACTTCTAGCACATGATAACTGCCTAATAAATTCTTATTGCCTTATTGATTTGAGCACAGTTGACTGATTGGAGAGACTGATAGAACTGTTGGGTACAATGCTATTTCCCATCTCTTTCTCAAAACCAACCCAACTGGTCCAGCTCACACTGATCTCTTCTTGCCTCTCATATACCACAGAATTTATGGCCTATACACTCCATTTGGCATTTATCACAGACTGCCCCGGATTAGCTCTAAGAGCCTATGGTTTTATGATTATCTTTTATGTCCTGCCAGCCCACAAGGTATAAGCTTCCTTTTAAAAAAACTGTCACCTTCCACCTTAGAATCAATACTGTGTATTGGTTTCAAGGGCAGAAGAGCAGTAAGGGCTAGGCAATGGGGGTGAAGTGACTTGGCCAGGGTCACAGAGCTGGAAAGTGTCTGAGGCCAGATTTGAACCTAGGACCTTCCATCTCTGGGCCTGACTCTCAATCCACCGAGCCACCAAGCTGCTGCCAAGATATAAGCTTCCTAAGAGCAAGGACTGTATCTCCTGAAGCCTTACATTCTTCTTTATGACTATATCCTGAGATATAATCCAGTACTCTTCCACAAGGCCTAGCACAAAGATATTCAATAGATATTTGTAGATAATTACTCTAGGACTATCAGATGAGTAAAATATTAGTAAAATTACTTTAATTTAGGTTGGAAAATAGGATATTAGTGCCGGAAGGGGTCCTGAAGGCTTAAATTGCCCAATGGGGCAAGTCATATGGCCCGAGTCTCAGTTTCCTCTTCTGCAAAATGACAGTTGGACTAGATGACCTCAAAAGGTCCTTCCAGCTCTCAATCTGTGAGGCCCTGATCAACCCTCCTCATTTTTACAAATGAGAAAGGAGAGTTCTGTTGAGGTTACGTTATTTGTTAAAGGTTACAGCTAGTTATGGAAGCAACATTCTGCTGGGATAGTTTAATTCTCAAAGAAATCACATTTCTTGAGGGGATGAAAACTGTTGCGTCTCACCATCCTTAGCTACAAAATAACAAGGCGGTGGTGTTCTTTAAGATTTCAGCGGGGCATTTGTAACAAAACTGGGATCCGAACAGACTACCAGTCAGTTACAAAGCCTTACTTGAGAAACTGAGAATCTGGTGAATTCAGTCATACACAGGGAGAGCTTATAGAGTCGCTTTTGAGTTCCAATATGCATGAGCATGTTGCACATACTGTGGGTGGGTGAGGGCAGGATGTGAGGGTTGAAATACCTTTAGAAGTTTACCTGCATATGAATCGCAGCATTCTTTGTGCTACCTCCAACCCAAAGAATTCCTTTTTAAAGTAAGCTGGGGGAAGAGGGAGGAAGAGGGTGGTAGAATCTGCCTCTCTATAAAAGCCTAAATATATACATGTGCATAGACGTCCATAAATCACGCCCAGGACCCTCCAAGCCATTAATATTGGGGTGTTTGTCCAGAACTCAAACAACATTTGGAAATGTGCCACTATATCCAGAAGAGGGTTTCAATTATTTTATTTATAGAACCGAGACTTTTCTGCTTTCATTCTACTATCATTAAGGTTATGAGCAGAGATTTGTGTGTGTGTGTGTGTGTGTGTGTGTGTGTGTGTGTGTGAGATGGACCCCTTTTCTAGTCTGGTAAAGCTTAAAGATTCCTTGCAATTCTCTTTTTAAGAGTAGAAAATAAACTACATAGGATTACAAAGGAAACCAATTCTATTGAAATACAGTTACTGAATACATGTAAGTTTATGTTATGTACGTGCATTGTAGCTCTTTCTCTATCCAGAAATACACATATATGTATATATAAAAGAAGCTTGGTATTACACACAATTCAATAAAAGATTTTCATTCAGTGAAGTTTCACTGTTGCTAATAATGCTATTTTAATAGCTACTTTCTACATGGTTTTAATCTGTTTCATATGATGTTTTTCTATGGCCTGTTTCACAAGTATGCGCTCAAGAACGTATCTTATTTTGGACCGTATTTAGAGTGGCAGCCAAGCCCTACTTTAGACATTCCCTTTCTTGGTGGAGTCCATAAGCTCATATAGAAGGCTGCAGTGTTCAGCAGGGAGTGCTAGCCTTGGAATCAGAGGACCTGGGTTTGAATCCCGACTCTGCCATTTATTCCCTGTGCAACCGTGAACAAGCTATTTGCCATCCCTTGTCCTAGATTGTCTCCTCTGTAAATGGAGGGCGCTGGACTAAGGGTCTTCAATGGTCCCTACCAACTGCAGCACTATGAGCCTCTGAGCTCTATAATAATGCTGCTATTTGAGAGTGAACTCGAACACAGCACTGCAAAGTCTGCCTGCTGGACTTCGTATTTCTAGCTAGCTGCATCCTTAAAGTAAGGATGAATTTGTGAAGCTTTCCCTGATCCCAAATCTCAGGCCATGCTCACCTTTGGCATTTGAACTTGGCATTTGAACACTGACATGTTCTGAAGAGATGCCCAGAGAAATGGGTGGTTCGTTGTTCCTTTGTACAATTTGTACAATTTCATCTTTTTAAGCTAATATCTCTGGTTCAGAACATTCTGACAATTTTTCAGTGGGGTTGCTGACAAAGCGAACGCTAATTAGAATATTTGCGTGAAGAATTCCACTATGTCTCTAGTGCCTCCCATCTACATAGTTCTACCTCCCATGACCTGAATTTTTAAGCACGTAGCCATTTGCTGTTGTTCAATTGTGAATTGGAAAGGAATTTTAAAAATAATTTAGGTCCTCTGAATCCCAAGGCCTTTCCACTGTGGATCATGTGCTCTAGATAAACAGAGGCCCAATCACCTGACTCGGTAACAAATATCACAGAGAAATGGACATCATTTCATCTTCTGGCTATGTTGGTGGCAGGCTAAGGTTAAGTGAATTGGACACGGTTGATGTTTTTCTCCTTTTCTAAACTCTTCTATCAAAGCACTATTTATGCCATAAGAATATTATCCATCTATGAGAAACATTTCATCCGAGAGTCAACATCTCCCTACAAGAGAGAGACTGACCTTTGATATGGCCTAACCAGGTGCCAACTCCTTCATCAAGCTTTCCCAGCTTCCCAGGGGAAATGAGCTCCTCAGGCTTCACATGCTAAGCTGCCCCGATCTCTTTCTTTCTTACTCTCCTTGCTGTGAGGGTATTTTTCTTGCATGCTCTCCCCAGATTAGATCAATCACAAGTATTAAGTAGTTATCACATGCCAAGTGCTCAGGATATAAAAATTATAAGGAAACCATCTCTGCTCCCAAGGAGCTTATTCTCTATCAAAGGAATTCACAGACTGGAAAGTTCTTAGAGAATAAGGTCTGTGTTATACATATATCTTTATAAGCCCTGCACTAAATAGTACCTTTGTACACAGATGGTGCTTAGTACATGTTTGGTGAATTAAGTAACTGCCCCTCGCTGGGTCTCAGTTTCTTACTCTGTAAAAGGAGAAAATTGGATTAGACATTTTTTAAAGCACCTCTCAGATTTAACATAGTATAATGGGTGAAATTTAAGTGGAACCTGTGAAGGCCTTCCTGAGGAGCCCTCGGGCACTGCTGGGTACTTGGTTCAGGTCAGGGAGAAGAGGTGGAGGGCACAGTACTGGGTGGCATCACACTTCCCCCTAACTTTTAGCAAGGTAATTTAATACTTCATTAAGGAGACAAAGTGGGAATAAGATAAGGGCCTTACCAGCCTCCTTCTAGATGCTACCTCTACCGATGGATGGGGATTGTATTTGTTGAAGAGCAGTTAGCTGGAGCAGTGAATAGAGCACCAGGCTTGGAGTCAGGAAGACCTGAGTTCAAATCCGATCTCAGATACTTACTCGGTGTGTGACCTTGAACAAGTCACTTAACTCAGTGAGCCTTAGTTTCCTCATCTATAAAAAGCGAGTTGGGAAAGGAAATGACAAACCACTCCAGTATCTTGGTCAAGAAATCCCCCCAAATGGGGCCAAATGAACAGCAACAACAAGAACTTACTGACTGAAGCTAAAACAACTTCTGCATTGAAATTTGAAAGACATGGACCACTCTACGAAAGGGTGATAAGAGGAGTCTAGTGGGATAGGAGACCTGAATTCACTTCTAAACACCTCTGACCAACTCTGCGGTCCTTTCCTTGCCATAGGGTTCAACAGCACATCATCTGGTGTTTATCTCAAGAAGTTCTCTACATTGGACTAACATTTGTCATCCAATTGGGGGTGGGGGTTGTTTGAATGCCATTCATTGAACTTGGCAGAATTTTATACATGCCCTGGAAGTGGAAAATCAGACTAATTGTTTTTACTATAATAGAGTTATAATGTCCCCAGAAAAGAAAAACAAATTTCAACTAAATTAGTCATCATTTCACACCTCCTTCTCAGAATGTCTGTCTTTTCTTCATACACATATATATTATAATTGCTTTCCTCCTGTTTTCAAACACTAGCTTTATGCAGCAGCTTATAAAAACAGATGACAGATTTAAAGATACATTTAAAGGAACTCTCTAAACACTCAAGTTATATCAAGTCTCTTGATGTTTCCAGGTGTCTTGGTTCAGTAAACTTACTTCCTCTTTAACCACCTTTCTTGGGTGTTTTCAACTACTTCCTGTACTTGGTATCATAACAGAAGAAAACTCAGAAACCAGAGCACTTCGCTTCCTTTATACCTCAAAATACGGATAACCTCAATCAGAAGACCTACCTCATGAATTCAAGGAGTCATTTTCAAGAACAAGCAGAGGTTCTTTTTTCACTACCTTTGGTTTTGTCTCTCTAAAAGGTTTGTCAAATAAATAAACGCTTTGATATCTGAACCCTACTTTTTTCCCTAGCGGTTCATCCTCAAAACCATCTTCCCCCCCCTCCCCCCACTGCCTTTGTCACAAAAATGCCTCATGTAGGATTTGAATCCAGGTATTCTGACTCCAAGTGCAGCATGCTTTCCTCTGTGACCATGAGTTCTCTTAGAAATCAATGACAGTGAAAAACTTGAGAAGAGCTGTATGATCAGATGCAGAGTGAAATTAGTAGGACAAGGAGTTCCATTTATGTGATTACAATAATATTAAAAAAGAACTCTAAAAGTCTATTCAGTGATCATTCATGTCTTCAGTAGACTAAAGATAAAAAAAGCATTTTTGCAGTTGTCTCTTGGCAAACAGGTGATGGACTAGAGGTACAGATGGAGACATGCATTTTCAGACATGACCAATGTGTTATTTTGCTCAACTTTACTCATTGGCTACTATTTGGATTATAAGGATGCAGGAAAAGAGAGGATGAATTTATGAGAGCAATAGAGATGCCAAAAGTGAAAAAGCATCCAAAATATTTTTAAATGCAAAGAAGAAAACAAAAAGAAGTTCAAAAAGGGAAACAAAAGGCAATTTTTGTTGCCACCATGTTAAATTTTATACATGCTCTTAAAAATGTTACATAGCAAGAGTTCTTGGTTTCAAATACAATCATCTTTTGATGTTTAAGTACGTAACAAAAAGGAAATTTTAGAAAATTAATAAAATACGACAAAGAACAATTAATTTCTTTGTGCCTCATTTCCTTCATCTGCAAAATGGGTACCGTTTAACAGATCCAGTTATGTCTGAGGTACTTCACAACTGTTCTATTGATCAAAGGAGTTCCCATATGCTGAGCTTTGTTACTGTTTAGGACATCAGAAGTTAACTATTGTTATGAGTGTCACTGTAGTTATTCATTTTTTAGGCTAGCATCTATTTGCAATGATGGTTCTATGGTGGTCTTGTTGTGCTCAGTCTCAGTACTAATTCAGTGACTTTGTGGACTGACCGCATCCATTTTCAAAATGAAGAAGCCATTCCTTCAATGAAGGGCAAAGTTCCTTGGATGGAGGAAAGCCTAGCATGCTATCACTAGATATGGAATTTGAGTGTCAACTGAAGAAAGGGGGGCCTGTTTGGTCTTTAACATTTTCCTCAGTGTGACAAAATAACCAGTGAGAGAGACAAATAGAAAAGCATTTCAATTGTGTCCCTTGGTTGTATCTACTCGAAGTAAAGTGAAGTGCTGAGGATTCTCTAAAAATGAGAACCACAATGAGGAGGGAGCAGGAAGGAGAGAATTTAGAATTGAAAATTTTCAAAAAAGAATATTAAAAATTGTTCGTAAAATGAAATTGTAAATATATATGCATATATACGAATCATATATAATTTGAAAAAGAAAATGAGAACCAGGCCCTGTAATTCATGGGCTGCCGCAGACAAAGAATTCATCAACTAGGATGGCCCCTCCTGAGGCCAATGAGTACTTCTGTACTTGGCTGGTGCCTTATGATGTTACTCTGCCCATGCTCAAAAGCTTTTTTGGCATAGTGGAACCTACTGAGGCTTACACTCCACAGATTTAGCCTTCACACACTCCAGGCTTACCTCTGGGCCATGAAAAGGCATCGGGATAAGACAAATCAGGATACACGATCTGTTTCCTCAATGGCAGGGTTTGAATGTACCTGGATCATTTAGATAACTGACATGACACACCATTTTGCCCAAATGGGGCATGGCCTCAGGCTCCAGATATCTGTGCCATGCTAGGAGTTATCACTTCAATATTAAGCAATCATTGGACATTTCTTACTTTTCTATTCCCCGCCCCCTCCAACAAGCAAATGTCAACCCCCTTTCAGTGAAAGGAACGAACAGCTGCAGGACAAGAATATGATGCTATAGATGGGGTGTGACTGTAACATAATGAGCCTGGCCTTTTGACAAACACCCCAGAACGGAGACATCCAAACAAGTGCTGTTCCATTTGGAGGCTATATATGTATTGCAACAATGCTGCTGCCATTGCTCAGAACACATTTGGAAACCTTCTTTGGAAATTGTGTTCTCTTCTCGGCATCTCCTCAATCCCCTCCCTGAATACTGAAACACTCACCTACTCATACTATCCATCCATTTGGAAGAGTTTCAGACATTCTCGCATGAATGCAAATTTTCAGTCTAGCTTGGTCTTACCCAACAAACATTTATTAAGCACCTACTATGCCACAAGAGAAGCATTCTGCAAGGTGCCATGGACAGAAAGACCAAAAGAAACTCAAACTCAAATCAAGTGGAAGCCCACACAGAACTGTGCTAACACATGTCCATTTATGAAGTGAGCATTTCTAATACAGAAATATGTTGATTTGGGGAGAGCTAGATAGCTCAGGGGATTGAAAGCCAGGTCTAGAGATAGGAGGTCCTGGGTTTAAATTTGGCCTCAGACACTTCCTAGCTGTGTGACCCTGGGCAAGTCACTTGACCCCTACTGTCTAACCTTTTACTGCTCTTCTGCCTTAGAACCAATACATGGTATTGATTCAAAGATGGAAGGTGAGGGATTTTTTAAAAAAAGAAAATGAATGCACTGATTGCATTACAACTTTTAAATGCTCTCCATTTCCCAAGTAGTGTATCCTCCAAGATCTTTTCCATCAGCTTTAACTTTCTGTGTCTTCACTTAGCAACCAGTGGTGGCAAGGGAGTAAAAACCCCCAACAGAAAATGGTAAAGATTTTTAAAAAGCTATCTGCAATGGTATTTATCATGCAGACTGACTGCTTTATTTATATATTAGGGCCCTTCCTACTTGGAGATTAGACTCCTGACAGTGATCCATGTGGGTGTAGGTGTGTCTAAAGAGACAGTGTTTGCCACAGCTAGGCCAAGAAAACGCCACTCCTTTGATGTGCGGTTGTTCCAGTTGTTTATGTAGCCCTCAGCCCAGCTTGCAGCTCTGTCTCTTGGTCTAATGATCCGCACCAAGGCTTTGCACAAAAACAATCACCCCATTCTTGAAGGCTGTGTGTCCGGCGGCTGGCTTTCCTAGGGTTGGCAGCTACACACACACACACACACACACACACACACACACACACACACACACCCTCAGTGATGCCAGGGATTATGCCTCTGTGGGTTCTGAAAGGGTGTCTTCCTGCACTCCTCTGCTTATGGCCACCAAACTCCTGGGATCTGGGGGAATGCTCCCAACTCCGTAGGTTAAGAGCAGAGTCAAAGAAGGTTTAGAGACAGCCATTATCTTTCTAGGTCTCAATCTTCTCTATAAAATGTTATAAAAAAGATATTGAATTACCATTGGATCCCACTTCTGCCTAGTTCATTTTCCACCCATGTTCATGGGACTCCACCTATCCAAAAGATCACCAGAACAGAGCTCCTCAGAGATCCTTCTGGATAGGGAGCCTTTAGAGAGTTAAGTGCTGCAGAATGTTGCTTTAAATTAATTCTCTATCTACTTAAGGCCATGAGATGTTTGTAAATCGGGGCAGAGTTCAACAAGAACTGTACTCGATGATTTAAGATGTTCTTGAAATTAGATTCAAATAGCAGGAATAAATGTCAAGCAATTAAAATTCCTCAGAGTGTCTATAATCAACTTGATACAGTACTGACCTCAAGAATTTAGTGAGATGAATACTGGGATTACATATTAAATCAACAACATTCGAAGCAGGCACATCACAGACTACGGTAGTTTAACACTGCTTTCCTATTCTGAAAATTTTGTCACATTTCTTAAACTAGTCTGTGGTCCAAGTGCCAACGTGGAAAGTAGAGACCAGCTTTGCTAGGCTCCTATGTCATTACATATTAGGTCCTGTAGACTTGGTCACTGACTTTCTATGAGTTATTCAATTAAGTTCAACAAACATTCATTGTGCACTTACTATATATATATATATGTGTGTGTGTGTGTGTGTGTGTGTGTGTATATGGCATCGTACTGAGCATTAAGGATGAAATTATGAAGATCCTGCTCTCATAGTGAACTACAAGGCAGAATGAAGAATGTGCAAAAAGGATGGATCCAAACCAAGTGCCATGCAAAGCTAAAGGAGAGTTCATAAACTGGAGGGTGGGGCATGCTCAGGGAAGGCTTCACGGAGGAGGTGGTGCCTGAATTGGGCCTTGAGGAAAGACAGTGGTGTTGGAATGAAGGAATTGCTTCTAAGCATGAATAGAAACACAGTGACAAGGAGAGAGCCAAATGGGAATGGGTAGAGTCAGGCAGGGGACTGAACAGTTCAGTTTGGCTAGAACATAAAGTAACAGAGGCAAAGAAGTGCAATCTAAGTTTAGAATGGCATGGCGAGCAACCTTAGAGAAGGCAGTGGGGGCCAGGATCCAGTATGAAGCAGTCCAACATGCCTTCTAAACAAATGTTTTTAATTATCCTAACACTAGCTTTAAAAAATTAAAAGGAAGAACTAAATGTGGTTATGTCAAAGACGTGTTTTTATGCTCTTATCAGCATTTCATGGAAAATTACTTGCCTTTGGTGAGATTCATGAACAGTAAGATTCTTACCACTGGTTCTAATGCAAACAGGAGTCAAATGGAGGAAAGTCCTTTGTTTACAATAGATAGGAAGGAGGAAGGAGAAAAGGAAAAGAAGGAAAGGGCTTGAAGACCAGGAAAGGAGAAACTGCCCAAGTGAAATGCTGCAAAGTGGACAAAAAGTGGTCTGGTGACTTGAAAAGAGAAAAGTGAGTTCAAAACCAGCTTAGGACACTTAGCCTCCACACTAAAGCAAGCAAACAAAAACAAGACCCTGAGATCCTTCTATACCCCATGAGGTGGGCAGAGCACGGATTCTTACCCCTACGGACTGAGAAGAAAGCTGGAACCTAGACAGGTGAAGGCTACTCTGCTCCAGAACTTGAAGACCTCAACTCCAAGTCCAGAAGGTTTTCCCACTGTATCATACTCACTCTCTAGGTTGGCAGGGAGGAAAACACTAAGTCACTGGGTATGGGATGTGTTTCATCATCATCATCAAAAACTAGCTTTTCTAAAGCACCTCCCATATGTGCCAAGCCCTGTGATAAGTAATTTACAAAGGTTATCTCATTTGATACTGATTTCCCTAGGCCACAGGCCAACCCTGAATTCAGCTACAGTTATGTTGGCCAGCTTTTGGCATGTGTAGAAAGAAAAACAAACCTAACTCCTAATAAATGAATAATAAAATGTGAATTATAAATAATCGCTTTGGATTTAACAGCTACTTTTCCTTAGACAAGCAGAACTCAGTACATCTCCTCAAACCTCTCTATTTATGTTTCCTTCTGAATATTATTGTTTACCATTCTATTTACTGTTTCCATAACACTATCTGTTTCACAGTTAGTCTATTTACATATTTCACTCTATTTACATTCCAAAGCAGGCATCTGGTCTTGAGCCCAAAAGCTGGATTGAAAGACCATTGTGTTAGCTTCCCTGCCAATTGCATAAATAAATTATAAATATGAAAAATTCCAAAATAGATGAAAAACATCTCTCTTGGTGGTAGCGAGACATGAATATAGGACTAACTCTTTAGGAAAATTCTTTGGAAAACTTTAATTTTAATGAGATTCCTATGGACGACTATAAAAAATTCATTACACATTTTTAATGTTGAAAAGGAAAGTCTAACTTAGTGAATTCACAGACTGCCAGTGAAATACTGCAGGACACACTGGACATTCTGTATCGGTAATGACCCAGCAGGTTTCCTGAGCCCGTAGCCATCCATTTCCTTCAGAGGAAGTCACAGCACCCACCTGAACATACAAGCTCACATGAGACTGGTGATAGGGATCTAGAGACCCTCAGACCCACCAATCAATGGCTCGACATCAAATAAGTCTTACTGTAAATCCTCCTCTGGCCTTCTAAGTTCAATACAGTTCTTAAGCTTTTGCCTTCCTCTCTAGAGACTAGACCCTAACCTTATAATTTCCTGCAGTCGCATCCTTGTCCTTATTCCTTTGTTCTTAAGTCCTGGGCCCTGTTTCCCATATGCTACCTCAGTTCCTCTGGGCTTTGGATACTGCCCAGCTTTTCTCTGTCTTCCTTAGGACCAGGCTCTGCCTCTGAAGCCCAGTCCCCACTATTGGGTCCATTCTACCTGCTGCAAGACTCCCTTGACTCTAGGCATCTGCCTAGCTGGGGCCCCATCCTGCCTGATGCCAGATTCCCTCGCCCTTGTTGCTCTTCCTACCCCCTGAGTTATGTCAATTGTTTAAATCTGAAGTTCCCTGATGGGGAATGATTGCCTGCTTTCCCGGACTTCCTTAGACTGCTAACTGCTAGGACCTGCTGTCTTGACTGCATACGTCTCCCTGGGCAGTCTGTCTAATCTTTGGGTCCCAGCCAACCTCTTGGTGATCAAAGCCTTGTACAACAGAAAGCCTGTAAAATGAAGAGATGGGCTGAGATGACCTTTGCCATCCTTTCCTTAGAAGCTCTAGATATAGGATCCTCTCATCTTCCTGAAGATTTCTTTCCTCCTCTCCTCGTCCCTCAATACCACTCTGCTTGCCCGAGCAGACTTTACTACTTCTGCCTCTGCTCATTTTTCCCTGTGATCACAGAGCAAAGTCTGTTTTCCCCTATTCATTCCTACATTCTATTCTCAAAGTTGACTCTCAGAAAGGCTTCACAGATTACTACACTGCCTCAAAGGCAATGAACTTGGTAGATGCTATCAAGAGACACTTATGCTTCTTGGCCTCAAAACAGAACTTGGAAAAATGAATGGAAGCTTCAGATTTAGGCTTCAGAAATGGAAAAACATTTCTAACAAAGAGTTCACCCAAAGTAGAATGGGTAGGTAAGCAGTAGAGTGCCTATGATGCTGGGCCGGGAGTCAGGAAGACCCAGGTTTAAATCTTGCCTCAGACATTTAGTATCTCTGTGACATGGGGCAAGTCACTCAACCTTACAGTCTCAGTTTTCTCATCTGTAAATTGAGGGATATTACAGAATTTGAGAAATAGAGAGGATCTCAGTGTCCCGTTAGCCCAATCTGTGCATGAAGGGATCCCTCATATAGCATACCCATCAAGTAGCTGTCTATCCTCTACTTGAAACTTCCCCAAAGGCTGAACCTACCACTTCTGGAAGCTCAGATTATTAGTTTTTCTGATCTCAAACTTAAATTTGCCTCTAATAATAGCACCTTCATCACAGAGTTGTTGTGAGGCTCAAATGAGATCAGATGCAAAGTGCTTTGCAAGCTTTAAAGGATTATAGGAATGTTAACTGTTGTAATTGCCATCAATTGAGGTCCTGTGATGGAGCCTGGGAAGTTGTGGGGACACACTGACTAGACTAATTATACAGATGACTGCACCCCCCTCACCCAGGTACGCCACTCTGAGACCTTATGATTCTACTGCACATATCCTTTCCCTTTGTTGATTTCACCAATGATCTGGTAGCCTACTCTGATAGAATGCCACAAGATTCTGACTTTATAGGTGCTTCCTGCCAAAGGCTGCAGTGATGTACCAATAAAGTGAACAAATACTATCTATTTTCACTATACTATTTTCACTTAATGATCAGTTTCTTAATTTAGTTGTTTGTTTACTTATATGATTCAGAAAGGCAACTACAGTATAGGGAAATGAATTTCCAAATATCAGCATTGTATTTTTTAATTTAATATTTTCCTATCTCTCAGCAGAATTATCCAAGAGTGGGCTTCAATAAAAATACAAATGATGGTAGATCTATGACGAACAATTTGGTTTTCTTTATCAGATCTGTATTAGACATTAAGAAAATATATAAAAATAAATATAAATATAAAAATAAAATCCTAATTATAGTGACTTGGGAATATATGTTATCAACTATGACTTCATGCCTCATGGTGATGAGCTCATTTATGCATGAAGATACACATCCTATCAGAGACCCAAGGTTCAACTAGCTCAGAGATAGAGAGATAAAAAACTTGTTTTGCTGCTTTTCTTTTTTTGCTGCCACAAATCTCTTTAACTGGAAGCATCTCTAAATGTGTTATTTTTGCAGGTGCATTGTGGTATTTCTATTCTTGGCAAAGCAGGTTTAAAGGAATTCACTAAAAAGCCCACCTGGGTCCTGAAAGCAAAAAAAAAAATCAAGCCAAAGTAACACCGGACCTTGATTTTCCAGATAATCTCTAATTTAGAATCCAAGATCATAAGGGGCCTTAAAGGTTAATGAGTTTAATACTTTTAGATATCATACCATGGATATAACCACAATATGTGGCATAAATGGATTCTTCCAAAGTTGCCCATGAAGTGAATTTCCAGACTTTGGTTGTAGTTGATGACCAAATGTCAACTAATTATTACAGTAGCTGACTAATGACTATGTTAATCATTGAGTCATGGCGAGTTTTAACATCTGATTCAATGATTCGCACATTTTTAGAGTTAGAACACCCCAACAAAACTCAAATCCACAAATATTCATGGAGTCCCAACAGCATATATGCTTAGCCCTATGCTAAGAACCATGGAAGATACAAACAAGTAACCCAGTATCCTAGGTTCATAATCTTGGAATCATCTTCAATGCCAACCTGTCTTTCACTCCTTGTGTCTAAACAGTTGCCAAATCCTGTTGATCTCAATTCCACAATATTTTTTCTACCTACTCCCTCCTCTATGTTCCCATTGCTACCATACTTGTTTAAGCCCTCACCTCTTATTGCCTAGACTATAAAAATATTGTAACTGGTCTTCCTAGTGTTTCTAACAAATCTCATTTCCAGTACTGCTACCCACTCAACCAAGCCGTCAATCAATGCTGCATTCATTAAGCACGTGCTTTGTCATGAGCACTGTATTAAGCACTAGGTTACAAGGACAAAATATCAAACAATCTCTACTCTCAAAGAATTTACATTCTATTCTATAGGAACCATAAAAAGGTATATATGGAAAACCATTTCTTTATAGAATTTACATTCTATAAAAAAGGCATTTAATAGGTGAACAGAATATATGCAGAATAAATATAAGTTCAAAATAAGGTATTTTGTGAAGAAGGAACTAGAAGTTGGGAGGAAGAGGAATGGATCAGAAAAGGCTTTAGGTAGGTGGTACTTCAGCAGTATCTTGAAAGAAGTGAGGGATGGTATGTGGCAGACTTAAGGAGAGAGTATATTCCAGGCATGTGGGGCAGCCAATGCAAAGCCACGGAGATTGGAGATGTGTGAAGAACAGAAAGATCAGGACAGGTTGGACCACTGAGTACAAGATAGGAATTTGTGTCAGTGTTTCCCTATCTCTCAAGAGAATTTATAACAAATGATAAAAAGGGGTTATAAAGGCCTTTAAGAGCCAAAGAGAAGATTTTATATTTTATCTCAGGCATAATAGGGAGGAATTAGAATTTAACAAAATGGTTAGATCTGTGCTTAATGAAAATCATTTTGACAGTTATGTGGAGGAGGGAGGGAAAAGATGAGGCAGAGAGGGAAACAAATTAGAAGGCCAAAACAATAGTATACAACAGAGATGAAGATGGCCTGACATAAGATAACGGCTGTAAGGAGAAAGAAGGGGTTGGAGGCAATAGTTGATAGAAAGGAAGAAATGACAAGATTTGGCTATTGACTATATGTGGAATGAGGAGAATGAGTCACTGAGGATAACATGGAGGTTATGAATCTGAGAGAGGAACGGAATTATGGTGCTCTTTATATAAACAGAGAAATTTGGGGAAAAAAGGATTTGAGGTTCTGTTAATTTAAGAAATCTAAGGGAAAGTCAATCAGAAATGCCCAATAGGTACTTAGTGATTCAGATCTAGAGCATGACTTTTCCCATTTCTATTCAGTGGTAAAACCAAATATTCTCAGGGTATGAGATGAGACAGATGCTGAGAAAAACATACAGACATACAGAAATAAACTGGTTAACTAGAGGGTCAAAATGAGCAAGTGAAGAAAATGAAGTCAAAATACTGGTAATAGCCTGAGAAAAGCCTGGAGTGGTAAATGGATTGGAAGTCATGATGTAGTCAAAGAATAAGCATAGGAGGGGCGAGGCATAGGGAGAGCTAGAATGATAGCAGGCAATAGTCTGACAGAAGAATGTCAGAGGTTATTATGAAAGGGGAACATCTGTGGATAATGGGGACATCTAGGGTGTGGCCATTCCTATCATCACATCCTGGCTAACATGGAGTGGAAAAGTAAGCTGTGGAATCTGAGGAGACTAGGAACTGGGGGACCCAGAATGTTTGAGGGGACATCAATAGGAATGTCCAAGCCCCCTAATATAAGGAGGAGAGTTGGGCAGGAGAAGAATAGTTAACTTCTTGAGAAAGGAGGCAAAGTGGCCTGAGGGTCAACAGACAATGGCCACCATGCTCTGTATTGGGGGGGGGGATTCTAATAAAGAGAATTTCCCAGAAGAAGAAGTAGCTGAGTGAGTCAAATGATTTAGAAAATTCAATCTGGGGAATTCTTTCACAAGGTCTTGTCAATTTAGGCCAGTAGATTGGTTAGTGGGTAAGGCTGAGGCAAAGGGGTACCCGGCTGGTGGGGTCCTGTTTATATGTTTGTGGCCCTCTAGGCTGGGGAAAGGGTGGTAGTGCCATGGGCAGGGCCTGTAAGATTTTTAACATGCCACTCTGCTAATGGCAATCCTATAATCAGAAAAAATGGTCGCTTTCTATTACCTAACAAAAAAGTTTAGATTCTTCATCCCTGATACTCAAGGTGTTCCAGAACTTAATTACCTACTTCCAACCTACCTTTTTCCAGTCTGATCTCACACTGCTTTATATATTCAGCATTCTAGTCCAACTGGACTACTCTCATCCCACATTCTTGTCCTGCCCTCTGACATCTCTCCATGATTATAATGGACCCTACTACCCTAATCAAAGGCTTGTTCAGATATTGCCTCCTTCTTGAAGACTTTCCTGATCAGTGAAAGCAATCTTTCTCTGCTCAAATTTTTGATGGTACATTAACTGGACCTTTCTTTAGTTCTGATCTCACTATCCCTGGTATAAGTTATTTGTAACCTTGTAAAGCATGTGATGTATACACGAATCTATTTGTGTACCAAGAACCAAAGGGGAATTACGATCAAGAATACTTGATCAAAAACCAATGGAGACAGAAATAAAAGCAACAATCACCAATAGGTACTACAGACCACCTGTAAAAAAGGGAACTCTATGAGGAGTCTAGAAAATGGATCACAAACCTGGCAGAGGGGCATTACATCGTAATAATGGGGGATTTCAATTATTTGGGCAACTGCAGAAGATCTCTTTTCACCAAGGGCAAAATAACGAATAATTTCTTGACTTAGCTCAAGAAGAATTTCATACTTAAACAGTAGAACCAACAAGGGGGAATTCTATTTTTTGTAACTGATTCTTAGCATCAGAAATGAATTGGGTAGGGTAGAAATGATGGGACCCTTAAGGGGACATGACCATTCCATATTAATTAGTGACAGAGAAAAAAAAGAAAGCCTAGAACCATCTGATATACATTCTAGATTATAGGAAAGCAGATTTCAAATGGTTCAGAAGTAGGATAGGTAGGACCCCAGAAACTAAAATTCTCCACTGGAAATAAGAAGGAAGGTTGGGAAACTCTTAAGAAGGATAAGAAATTCTGGGGACCCAAAGGAAATATTCCAAGGAGGAAGAAAAAGAGCTATAGTCTAAAGAGAACAACATGAGAGTCCATGGAACTTACCAACAAACTTAGATTTTAAAAAAGATATGTACGGAACATGGAAACAAGGACAAGGAGCGTAACATGAATACAAAAGCATGGCCCAGTACAATTAGAATAATGCTAGAAGCAGTTTTCTGCTCAGCCCAGGGCTATTTACCATTTTATCAATAATTTGGATGAAAGTATAGCTAGCATGATTTGCTATCTATTTTTGCAGAGATGATACAAAGTTGGGAGGGAGAACTAACACAAAGGACAGGACTCAAAGCTATCTCGATAGAAGACTAATCAAAAATATAATCAGAATAAAATGTAAACTTTTTATTTAGGTTAGAAAAAAACTTAACAAATACAAGATTGGCTAGATAGCAATTTGACTAAGGAGGTCTGGAGGTTTTGGTTGACCATAAGCTCAAAGAGTCACCAGTATGATGTGGCAGTCAGAAAGGCTAATGCCTATCAATCATGGGCTGCATTAAGGGAGACTCAGTTTCTAGGAATAAGAAAGTAATAGTTCCTCTTTTCTCCACACAGGTGAGATCACATATGCAACAGTGCTGGATACCACAGTTTTGGAGGGGCATTGATAAGCTGGAAAGTAACCAGAGGTAGGCAACCAAGATAATAAGAAGAGCTAGCATTTCTTTAAGGCTTACTCTATGTCTGGCACTGTACTAAGCACTTTATAATGATTATTTCACTTGTTCCTCATAATAACCCTGGACGGGAGGTGCTATTATCATCCCCATTTTACAGACAAAGAAATTGAGGCATACAGAAGTTAAGTGACTTGCTGAGAGTCACACAACTAATAAGAGTCTAAGAACACATTTGAAAAAAAGAGGAAGGGAGAGATGAAAGAAAGAGAGAGGAAGAAGAAGGGGGATAGAGGGAGGAAGGAAGGAAGGAAGGAAGGAAGGAAGGAAGGAAGGAAGGAAGGAAGGAAGGAAGGAAGGAAGGAAGGAAGGAAGGAAGGAAGGAAGGAAGGAAGGAAGGAAGGAAGGAAGGAAGGAAGGAAGGAAGGAAGGAAGGAAGGAGGGAGGGAGGGAGGAAAGAAAGAGAAAGAAGAGGGGGAGAGAGAGGGAGGAAGAGGGAAAGAGGGAGGAAGATTAGAAAATGAGTCATTCCTTAAAAAAAAAAGAAAAGGGACCTGGAGGCTGTAATTTTACAAAGATTTAGATGGATTAATATAGATAAATAAGAGAGAGCTTCAAAGTAAGATATTATAGAGAGTTAATAGCAGAGGGTCAGTCTAGAAGTGGCAATGGGGAGAAAGGAGCTGGTCAATTCTTTTTCATGGCCCAGTGTGTTGAAGGGCATGAGTCAGTTAATAAATATGTATTAAGTGCCTACTCTGTGTCAAGCATTGTGCTAAGCGCTGGGCATACAAAGAAAGGCAAAAGACCATCCTTGCCTATGAGATAACAATCTGACAAGAATGATAACATAGAAATTGTTAAGTACAAACAAGCTATATACAGGATTAATAGGAAATAATCAACAGAACAAAGGCACTAGAATTAAGAAAGATTGAGAAAGGCTTCCTGTAGAAGGTAGTAGTTTACCTGGGATTTGAGGGAAGCCAGTAGAGGTGGCAAGATTGCTCAGTGTATAGAACACTGGGTCTGAAGCCATGAAGACTTGAGATCAAATCTGGTCTCAGACATTTCCTAGCTGTGTGACCCTGGGCAAGTCACTTAACCTCTGTTTGCCTTAATCCACTGGAAAAGGAAATGACCAACCACTCGAGTATCTTCATCAGGAATACCCCATGGACAGTATGGTCAATAGGGTCACAAAGAGTCAGACACAACAACGAGGAGGCCAGTAGATGGAGACGAATAAGGAGAGCATTCCTGGTGTGAGGATCAACCAG
Source organism: Monodelphis domestica (assembly GCF_027887165.1). NCBI lineage: Eukaryota > Metazoa > Chordata > Mammalia > Didelphimorphia > Didelphidae > Monodelphis > Monodelphis domestica. The sequence goes on from NC_077235.1 coordinate 29,365,151, forward strand.
AGAAAATGCTCAGAGTAGAGACATGGAGGGTCTCGTTTGAGGAGCAGCATAAGAGGCCAGGGGTGTTACCTGATTGTAAAGTATTTTAGAAGAACGTAGTGGGTAAAATATCATAAGACTAGACAGGTAGGAGGGAGGTGGCTATATTATGAAGGGCTTTGTGTATTAAACAGGATTTTACATATAATCTTAGGGGTAACAGGGTGTTACCGGAGTTATCAAGGGGGAGGGCAACATGGTCAGACCGACATTTTAGGAAAAATTATTTTGGCTTCTAAATAGAATATGGAGTAGACTAGAGAGAGACTTATGGTAAGCAGACCAATAAGCAGGCTATATAGTTCAGGCATGTGGTGATGAGAGCCTGCACCGGGATGGTGACAGTATCAGATTTGAGAGATATTACAAATATGAAACTGATAGGCCTCAGGGCCAGCTCTACAGCCTCATTTCCAAATGGCACAGGGCATGGCCCACCCAGAAGACATCTGATCTCGGTATCTGAGGTCCTTTAATGCCTCTGACTAAGGTTTGGAATCTCTGCTAGCCATATGGATTCAAGAGATATCAACTGCCATAGGATTTCAGAAAATAATTTCATACTTTTAAAATATGAAGTCAAGGAAGACTTCCAGGAAAAGGCTAGATTTGAGGCAGGTCTTGAAGGTAGGTAGGGCTTGGAGAAGTGTGGGAGGAAAGAGCAGGTTATTCCAGGTAGATGGAATTGAATGAATAAAAAGCCTGAAACATGGAGTAAGGAAACAGTCCTCAGTGCTGAATTGTGAAAGACCTAGAATACTGGGCCATCTTTTTGGACTTTATTCTGTAAACAATAGGGAGCTACTGAAAGTCTGGAGCAAAAAAGTGGCATAAAGAAAGCAGACTTTTTAGGAAGAATTTGGCAAGATTTTACAAGGATGAATCAGAAGAGGCAGAGACTAGAGGAAAGAGAGTCTATTTTTTAGAGAGACTTAAAACTATTTTTATTTTTTTGTGATGTAAAATGAATAATTTTTATTATATTAAATTTAAAAAGTAGGAACAAAACCAAGATTAGAAGGGAAACAATAAACTGAGAAAAAACAATTCACAACAAATTTCTCCGATAAAGGTCTCAATATCTCAACTTTATAGAGAACTAAGTCAAATTTATGAGAATATAAGTCATTCCCCACGTGACAAATGACCAAAGGATAAGAACCAGCAGTTTTCAGATGAAGAAATCAAAACCATCAATAATTATGTGAAAAAATGTTCTAAATCACTCCCAATTAGAGGAATGCAAAATAAAACAATTCTTTTTTATGTCTCTCGTCATCTTTATTAAATGTTTTATGTAAAAGTTTACAAATGAATTTCTAGCTTATGCTTTGCTATCATATCTCTCAGTTGATGGAAATTAATTTTTATTTGAGAACTTTGAAAGTATTTTGTAGCACCCTGTGGAGGTATTTGGTTAGGGCACCACAAAACTGTCAGTGGTTATCTGTAATCCAACCCAATAAGAAGGCGTTTAGTTTTCTGCAACAGGAATTAACATCCCTGTTAAATGCCTAAGATCCAGCCTACAAGTAAGAGCTGTACGGACATTAAGATCTCGAAAAATGTCAGTTTTCAGTAACGACTATAACATCTTAATTAGCTGCTTGTTTTTCCTTTGCTCTCCTTAGATCGGATTTGAAAAAGCCTTCTGGCAAGGGCATTAGTGCTTTGCCTGCACTTACATACTGACATGAGGTAGAACCCTCAACACATCAAATCCTGACGATAGTAAAACTACAGATATGCCCCTTGAGGAGGTGGGGAGCAACAAACGGGCCTCGTTATAATAAAATCACACTTACAGATGTCACCTCCCATCCCCAAATCACCTATTTGCCAATCCTTTCTTACAAAATATTAATACTTTAACACCTCACAATGATAAATGTATAGTTGCTTATGGCCCCCCAAGGGATCCATGGGTAAATTTTGGGGGGGGTATCTCTCTGTATATTGAGTGAGATAAATTATATCTTTATTTTCACTAAAATGTAGCAATTCAATCAATAATTCTGAAAAGGGGTCCACAGGTTTCGCCAGACTGCCCAAGGGGACTACGACACAGAAAAAAATGAAGAATTAAAAGACAGTTATGCCAACTTATTGGGACAAAGCACATTAGATCAATCAAAAGGCTCCAATAATATTCTCCAATAGGAGAACATGGGATTCTCTTTGGTTTCTTGGGAGCTGGTTTCCAACGTGCTATGCAAGTTGTTGGCTTGGTTTTATTTTACAAACGAACGGGTTGATCTGGGACAAAGGGAGAAACTCCAGCAGAAGTACAATAGAGCTAGTGCATAGAGCACAGGCCTAAGATCCAGAAGGATAACTAATGTCGTTAACCTCAGTGTTCTCAGCTGGGAAATGGAAATGACAATAAATTTCTTATTTATATCATCAGATTATTACTTCAGTACTTCAATAGACCCATGAATCTCCAACATTCTGTTTATTTCTTCTAATATTACAGATTATGGCTCATCCCATGAGATTCTTTTATATATTCTCCAAGAAATCCTCCAGAGAGGGGTTCCACCCAATGCACTAAGAGGTCTTCTGGATTTCTTGACATCCTAAGGTCATAGGTCTAGCTAGAAGGGAACTCAGAAATCATACAGTCCAATCCTTCCCCCATTCTACAGATGAAGTAACTGAGGCCCAGAAAGGTTTAATGAATAACCCAAGGTCACACAGGTCTTAAGTAGCAAAAGTAAGATTTGAACCTGAGTCTCCTGATCTGAGCACCAGTGAGTGCTCTTTCCACTGTATCAAACTGGGCAGCAATGGAGTATATAGGCTATCCATTTGTTATCTCTCATTCTTTCTATATTGCAAGCCCTCCTCTGTGCTGACATCTGTTAGAAAGCTTTTGGTTCACAATTCTGTGGCGGAACATTTTTCCTACCCTTTGGGTGACCTGCAACTTAAATTCTTCATAGATCATGTTATCCTGTAATTTGCTGCCATATAGCATCACTGAAAAAAAAAATCTGGTTTAAAAAAATTGAGCCTTTGTTTCAGGAAGAAGTTTTGAGTCATTAAAAGTATTGTGAAATTTCCCAAATGGAATCCAGCCCACTCTCCTCCTCCTACTTAATTCTGAGCCTCATTCATTGTCCATTGGCACTGTCTATCTAAGACACACATGCATATATAATACATACCGTGCACATATATGTATACCAATACACATTATATATAACATGCCATATGCACATGATTCATCACTTTTGTACCTATTATGTACGATCTCTTATATTATAAATATACATACTGTTCTACTGGCTCTTTGCTTGTCCATTCGATTGTATACCAAAGTGTGGATGGCAGGCATTCTTCAACCAATTGGTTGTTCTGGTGTCAAGAGTTAGACTGGCCTTAAAAAATTATTTCAAAAATATTTTATTGATGCTTTTTAAAACACTTCCCAGTAACCCTTCCCTCAATCCCATGGAATTTTCCACTGTAACAAAAAAATATAGTTTAGCAAAATGAATTCATTGGTTGCATCTGACAACATATGCCTCATTCTGTACTTATAGTTCACTGCCTCTCTGCCAACATGAGGATGGAACGTTTTACCCCACGTCCTCTGAAAGCCGAAACTGGTCTCTGCTATGATCAGAGTTCCAATGGTTGGTTTTTTTTTTTTTTACGTTGTTTTACTTTACATTATTGAAGGACCTATATAAATTATTTTCTTGGTTCTGGTTCCTTAGTATAAATTGATACAAATCATCCAAGTTTCTTTGAATTCTTTACATCTGTTGTTTCTTATGACACAATAATATTCTACCACATGCACGCACCATAAATCATTAGGCTGACCTATTAAGTGATTATGGATCTCATTTAGGAAGTTCCGCAGTCTTCTGAGGCTTGATGTACATGAACACAATATTATCTACTAAGAAGAACATTTGGAGGATTTTCCTAGCTCTGAAGGAATGTCCCTTCTATTTGTATTTTGTGCTAGGCATATTCCATGATGGTGATAAACACCTTTGGCAAGCATGTCTCCTCACTAAGTTGGAGAAATACTCCAAAGAGCTTTAAAGGCAAAATAAGAAAGAGTATGTATTTTTCCCTCTTATGTCTTTGAGAAGCTTTGATTCCATGAGGTTTTCAGCTGCATTTGGACTACAGATTTGGGAAATTTAAAAGTTTTTTGGTTTTGTTTTTTAATTTGCAGAGCTGCCAGAAAGAAACCGCAGTATGGCTGGCAGAATCATCTCTGCCTCTGGTTTGACCACAGTCATTACAATACCTATTAGGTACTAGCTAGCAAATCAGTAGTCACAATTTCTTCCTAGCCACCCCCAAGATTCCCATAGTTAGTTCCACCATATATAATTTTCTCCAGGTAAAATGAAATTCCTGGGGTGCTTTTGAATAAGAGCAGATGATTATTTTCTTAATTATGTACCTTCCTATTATTTTATTTTTGCTAATAATTCCTTTATCCCAATTAATTCACATTTCCATAGTACCTTAAAGGTTGACCAAATACCTCCTCCCTACAACAAACCTGGGTGGTAAGTGTACCCATGTTATTTTAAAGATAAAGAAATTGAGGCTCAGAAAGAAGAAAGTGACTTACCCTCAGGTCACACAGCTTTTAAGTGTCTGAGGCAGGATTCTGACCCAGGTTTCCTTACTCTAAGTCTAGCATTCTACACACAACACTATGCTGCCTCTCATCAAGTAGAAGTAAATGAAATCTAGAGTAACATTTGTCCAGGATCACATATAACTAATCTAGAAAGCTGGAAGAGACCTCAGATCTAACTACCAAAAGCAAAACTTGAACTAAGACCCTCTGACTCTATCATCTGTACTCTTTTCACTGTACTGTGCATTGATGGTCTTAAGTTGCTAAAATTACCAATGCCACTGGCCCCCAAAGGGAGGCAGTCTTAATCATGAGCTTTTTCAAAAGTAGGATGGGCCAGAAGCCCCTTTGGCTTCCACCTGTTCACACCAACAATGTTCCATGAAATCAGCATTTCAGAGACCAGTTGGTGTAAGGTATTTAGAAATCTGGGAGGTGAAGAGGCTAACATTCCAATGAGGAGGGAAATAATTCCTCACTGTAGCATAATTTAGAGTGGTCTTTGGCTTTCACTGACTTAGCTATTTGATATTTAAAAATATCATGAGCAGGGGCATAGTGTGGTATAATGCATAGAATTACAGCCTTGGAGTCAGAAAGACTAGGGTTGGGTCTCGCCTCGGGCCCATAAGCATTACTAAGTCACTGAACTTAGGAATTGCTGATCTACAGCAATGAAGTGAATTTTCATAACAGGAGCTTCCCAAATTAAGGAAAATCCAGTTCTAGAGATTTATAGCTCTCCTTAAATTTCCAGGGTGTCCCCAAAGTCTTAGTGCAGCGCTAAGCTTTAATAGTTTCTGATTATATATATATATATATATATATATTCATATCCATATATGGATATGTTAAAATATATAGTAATACCATACACTTATATAGTAATATTGAAATAGTATCAATTATTCTAATCCTTAATAGGATGAAAAAAATTAAATTCTGATCCTGCAAACTAAAATTTCAGAAAGAAGTTCCTTCCCCTTTGTCAACTACCAAATAAGCGTCCGTCCATAGTCAAGAGGCCCCTTCCCTTCCTAGAATGTTTGGGTGATATTCATTTAAAACATTCTTCTGCATGTGCATTATTTAGTCATTTGTAAATTCCAATTATTATATTAAAAAGTCCAGTACTCAAGATATCCAAGATTACTTACTTGCCAAGCCGTTCTTTCCACCATCCTCACAGAGCCAACAGCCATGAAGAACTCATTAGGCTTTCGCCGAAACGCAGTTCGCTACCAGTTGAACTAGAAAAGCTTCTATTTCAGCTCAGAATGAAGACTGGGTCCGAAACATTACTTCCTATCAACCTGAAGTTACAGTTAGAGGATTCCCAACTAGGACTTGCAATCATGACCTTCAGACTTCTCTCTGATTGCAGCATGGGTGGAGTATTACCATAAGCCTAAAGGCAATCCATATTTGAGCCTTCTGCACTGCTGGTATCCATATTAGGACCTGCTCCAGCTGTCCCAAATGCCTGCTGGACTTTGGGGTCAGAAACTTTAGGATCTCAAAGGATCACTGGATTTTAGAACTGGAAGGGACCTTACAGTCCAATTCCCTCATTTTATACACAAAGAATCTGAGAGTTAGAGAGGGAAAGGGTCACAGGAGCAGAAAGGAGAACTGGGATGGAAGGCAGATTCTTTCACTCCAAATTCAGTGCTCCTTTTCCATTATACTGGCTGCTAAAGATGATATAATTTGACAAAATTAATTGAATTTCAAATTAAATTAAAAGTAGAAGAGAAAACTGTATCCCTAGCACTTAGCACAATGCCCTTGTAGATAGCAGGCGGCTAGTAAATGAAATAAAGTACAGTACAGAATTCATAAAAAAAAACGCTGTGACAAATTGGTAATTTTGTTTAATTCAATGTCACAGAATCCCAGTTAGAAAGGAGCTCCAAGACATTTAGTCCAAGTTATACCTGAATAAAAATTCCCTCTACAAATCCTTGCCAAGCAGTCATCCAGCCTTCTTCGAAAACTCTGAGGGGAAAAGCCACAACTTTCTTATGACATTCTACTTTTGAATAGCACTGATTGTTGAAAAGTTCTTCCTAACATCAAGACTAAACTTTCCTCTTTACGATGTAATGCTCCTAATCTTCCCTCCTAGTTTTACTGGGCAGAAAAAAATCCATTCCTTTTTCCATATGATCACCTTTCAAAAACTTTAAGCATGTATCCTCTGAATCTAATTTTTTCCAGGCTAAACACCCCCCCCCCTCCCTTTCCTCCAACCGATCTTCTTATGGCAGGATATCAAAGCCCTTTACTATCTTGGTTGCCCTCCTCTAAATGCTTTCTAGCTCATCAATGTCCTCCCTGGAATGTGGCAACAATACTCTAGACATGATCTGAGCAGGGCAGAATACAGTGCAACTCTTTGCTTCCCTTTTCTTAGATATTATACTTGCCTTAATGTTGCCAAAAATAACTTAAGGTTTCTTTGGTCCCTATATCACACTACCTATATCACATTTTGATAATACACTCATATTACATGTAAATGTATTCTTCAGGTCAAATGCTTTTTAGTCATTCCTTCTACACTCCACACCCTCCCTCCCTTGCCCTCCCAAATCCCATCTTTTACCTGTGAAGTTGATTTTTTGAACTGTCTTGTAGATCTTTACATTTAGACCTATTAAATCCCACCTCACTCGATTCATTCTAGTGTGTTGAGATATTTTGGGATCTTAACTCTTTCACTGAGCCCTTCTCTGACCCCTCCCTCCAGCTTTATACCATCTGTAGATTTGATAAGCATATGCCATCTATGGCAATCTGATGAAAAAGTTAAAGCAGGGTCCTTGAGGTTACTCTCCTGAAAGATCATCCCACAATAAGGCTTCTTGACCGCGGCTGTGAACTTTTTTTAGTAGTTTGATAATTATATTTCAACATAATTGATTTCCTTTGTAATCCTACATATTTTATTTAATACATTTAAAAACATGATTCTGAAAAGGTCTGAGAAGGAGCCAATGGGTTTTGCCAGGCTGCCAAGGGGATTCATGACATAAAAAAGGACCTACAAGTTGACATGGATCCATAAATAACTACTCTCAGGTCTGGTGATTTAGCCAGTAAATACGCCTAACTGTAGCATTATCTAGTCCCATATCTTTCCATTTAGTATACATGGATAACACAAGTCTGTCAAATGCTTAGCTAAAAACTAGTTATGTTAAATTTATCACATTCCCCTCACCTACCAACCTAATAACCCTATCAAAAAAGGAAATGAGGTTAGTCTGGCATGACCTGTTCTTGATCAAAGTAGGAAATGAACAGTTTGATCCATTAGAAAAGCAGAGCACATGGGTAGACGAATACGTGATTGAGCAAGAGCTGAATAAAAAGACAAGTACCCTTACATTGCTTTCCTCAGAAGGTGACTCTAAAAGTCAACTTAAAAAAATTAATATCAGTCTGAGCTGCATTCTGAGGCTATGGTTACCACCGAACAGGCATATGAAAATATTTTCAGGAGGTTCACTGGCTGTCCTTGAGTTTCTCATGTATATTATTCAAGGCTGAGACAGGCAGGCAAAAAAAGTATGATCACATATGTCTGAGGCTAGGTAAAAAAAGTAGCAAAACGTCAATGAAGGTTAGGCTGAAATGAAACTACAAGTCTAGTAAAGTTACATTTTAGAGTATAGTCTCTCTAGATTTGTCTCTATAAGTAAAAAATAATTTTATCTCATTAATATTTTCACATTTTATAAACTAAAGAGTGGAGGGTGGGGTGCCACTGCCTGGAAACCTCGAGCCCATACATGCATGGCCACATCATTAATCCAGCCTAAGGATAAAACAGATTTTTTTATATATAACAATAACAAAAATTCACATTTTTCTAAAGCTAAGTCCATAGTTCCAAGGTTTAGAAAGTGCTTCCCTCACAACAACCCTGTGAGGTAGGTATATAAATTATTACAATCTCCATTTTAAACATGAGAAAAGGTGTTTTCAGTTAGAAGAAATTACTTACCCTGCCATCAGACAGCTAATAATGATCAAACCCATGATTTGAACTCAGGCTGGTCTCTGTTGGTTCCATATCCAGTTCTTTTTAACATATTATACTGCTAAGTTAAGAAAAAATTGTTTGCTCCTTCTATCTTTTTCTTATAGCTTCCTGAGAAAAGCTTACTGGAGTCCAGAAACAAGGAGCTGTTATACAAAGTGACTGCTGCCTCTACTGACTTTGGTCAGCAGCTATAGATCTGATTTTAAGCTCTGGTTAAGCATGTAGGGAAATAGCTAAGATGGTTTCTATAAAGATCAAAACCCCACTCCAAATCGTACCCAGAAATAGACAGGGTGCTGCTCTATGTAATCTGCTGACTAAGGACGTTGCAAAGCTCTGGAGTAATATGGTCTATGATTATAGCCTGGAGTATGTCACAGGTGGGCCATGGTACTTTTTTAGTACTTAAGTCAGAGGCTTTTCAAATGTAGTTCTAAACCAGTACACTGCAATCTGAGCAGCCTGCTTTAGGACTACTGACAGGGTAGAGGCCTTTTACAAGTGAAAAATACATTTCCAGTGGCTTTTAAGGTACAAAAAATATACTCAGAAGTGAATGACTGAATGAATGTAATCTGTACTTTCCTGCTATTAGTTAGGCTAGGGGTGAGCACTGTGCTGGGCAGCCTTCTCTTACTGTCCCCCAGGCAACAGCTGCTTTTGTGATTTAGGGGCTCCCTTTATTAGATCAGGGTTCTTAGAACACGGGCACTCTAGATAAACTTGGCCCCTAGTTACTGGTCCTCAGAATTAAGGGAGAATGCCTGAAGAGAGTCTTTCAGAGGAGCAAGCTCTAGCGATCAATGAATCAGGTACTATTTTAAACTTGAATAGAAAGGGGTTTAGATTCTGAGCATATTAAGGTTTCTTTGGCTTAGAGCTGGCTGGGTGTTTGGGGCACAGACTTGGTTTTTAGGTTTTAAACAGAGCCCTCTCTTGTCTTAGGTGGTAGGGCTATTTATAACCCCCACATACTAGCACATCCTAAACAGGGCGAACCTCACGTAACTGAGTGCTGTACATGTGTGATAGGGATAGAGAGGCCATAGAAACCAGATCTGGGGGGGAGGCGGGGTGCAAATTGTCCTCACAATTTGAAAAAAAAATGAAGGTTCCGTTTACTTTTAACGAGGGTCTATACAGCGATTTATCCCTCAAGCTGTAAGTAAGGTCTCCGTTTGGGGTCTTGAAAATAATGTTTCCCCGTGGATTTTTCTCCAAGGAAGGTCTAAGAGAGTGACTATAAAGAATTAGGTTTCAATTTAGCGCCTTGGCCTGGGCTTGCGTTTTTCCTTCCTCCCCTGCTTTTCTCCTTTCCTTCCTTCCCTCCCTCTCTCAGTTCTTCCAACAGCCTTGTATCCACCCCACCCCACCCCACCCCACCCCAATACATATACTTACACCCCCACAAATACACATACAGACACACACATCCCTACCACCCAGACCCCCGGGGAGCCCGGGGGAGGGGGGGGCTCAGCAGTTCCAGGCGGCCGGGGGTGGGGGGGGAGGACGAGCAGGGAGGGGGGAGGAGGGGGGGAAGCCAGAGGCTGAGGCTCAGGATTCTTCGAGTGTGGGAGTGAGACAGAGGGTTGTGAGCTGAGAGGGACTCTAAGGAGCTGCCAGACGCCCCCTTTCATTTCAGGGTGGCTCAAAGCCATAGTGGGCATTTGAATCACATTGAGGGAGGGGGAGTGGAGTGGGGGGTGGCTGCGAATGTGTGCGGGGGCGCCGCGGGGGTGTGTGTGGTGTATGCCCGGCGCGTGCGGGTGCGTGCGTGGGTGGGTGTGTGGGTGTATGTATGTGAAGCTCACAACTCACGTCGCAAGCCGCTGGGGGCCAGCGCAGAAGACTTGAGGGCTGAAGACTCCAGGCCAGGCCGGGCCAGGCGCGGAAGGCTACAAGGCGCTTTCTTCGCACTTGGCCCTGAGCTGCGGGGTGCAGGGGGCGGGCGAGCGGAAGGCGGAGGCGGTTCGGAGGCGATTGCCGTCAGGATGGACTGAACGACGGCGGCCGCACCGACGGATGATGCACTGCCTCCCTGCCAGCTCGCCGGCCGCCTGCCTGGCTGCCGGGAGGGGGCGGGGCGATCCGTGTCCCGCCCCCGCCCCTCAGGCTCCGCCCCCGCCCCGCCCCGTTTCGCACCCGGCAAGCGGGCGGCCTTAACTACATCTCTCTAGGTGGAGGCGGGAGCCAGCCACTTGCGGAGGTTGTCTCGGAGCTGCGAGCAGCCTCCTCCTCTCCTCTCCTCTCTCTTCTCTCTAGCCCTATTGGGTCTCTCTGTCCTTACTTGTTTCACTGCAGCCCCTACTAGTCTGTGTGTCTACCCGTCCGTCCCTCCGTGCATTCGTCCGTCATTCCCTGCCTGGCACGCAGATCGGTATCCCCGGTCAAAGCGCCGTGCGTCTTCTCACTCCCTTGCTGCCGTTGCAGTTGTAGCTTCCTTTTCCACTCGAGGAAAAAGAGTCATCATGGTGAAAATCTCCTTCAATACGCCCTTCGTACAAAAGCCGGGCCCCAAGAAGGACGTCGAGGCCCTAGTGGCCGAGAGGGTAAGGAGGATGGGAAGCCGGTGGGGGGCGCGGGGCGGACCGGGGCTCAAAAGGGGCACTTGTCGAAGGACAAAATGGAGACTTCCTCAGAGCGCCCCCTCCCCCACTCTGTTCTGCTGCCCGCGGGCCCTCAATTGCTCTGTCCCCCCCCCCCAGGGTGGTGGTTGCCAAGCGAGAGAGGGTGGGAAGGTGGGACCAGACAGCTCCAGGGTGGGACCCGAAGCGCCCCCCCCCACTCCCGGGCCTCAGGGATCTTTTGAGCTTTTGACTCTGGGTGGGATAGAACAGATTTCGCCCCCCCCCCTCCCGCAGATATCCAGACCTGTGCCCTAGACAAGTGGATGGGCAGAGAAGGACAGGAGGGACCAGAGGGATTGGAGGGGACTCCAGGAGGGATGGAGGGTTAGAGGGAGCAGGGGACCAGATCAGGATGCTCAGGAGGATGCTAACCTGTCTTTCTGCCCTTGAGAGACCTAAAAATTCCAGCTCCTACTCCCCAGGTCTGGACCCTGGGTGGGAGGGAGGGGGCAATGGTGGTGGTTGGGGGGGGGGCTTGAGGGGCATCCCCTAAATCTTTGACTTAAGAGTTTTTGAGCCTTTTTTTCTTCCATACAGAAAGAACTCCCTCCCAGAGGAGAGACTCTCAGAACAACCAGTAGAAGAGCTGTTAGAGTTAAAGTTTGTCTTTATATAAATTTGGGGTGTTTACTGTTCTGTCTTCCTGTGGGGAACCTTGCATGCTTTCTCTGTGGTATTTCTAAAAGAAAACACTCTTCTTTCTCAAAGAGGAACTTGAGTTTCCCCAGCTGCCCCCACCCCCAACAAATAGCCATCTTCCAATTCCCAATTCAGGTCTAAAAACAGGTCCCTTCTTCAGTTTTCATTCTGAACTATGCCAGGAACCAGAGGACTTTCCAAAAATGCTAAGATATTACTAATCCATTTTGGTTTTCCTGTAAACATTTAAAGGGCACCTAATTTCCAAAATGCATTCAACCCTTTCCCCCTCCTTATTTCTTAGTCAAACTTTATTTTACTTGAGTAGGTGTTCTCTGGGTAATTGTTAGAGTCACAGATCCTTGTGGTCCTTGTAAATTCTAACTTCCATATTCAGCAACATAGGTTAGAAAAATGAACTGCCTTTTGGAAAGGTTAAGGTAATCTGAAATGTTTAGGAGTTCTCTGCAGAATTATCAGCTACAGTCAGGTCAGTGCTCTGTAGATCTTGGTGAAACTAGCCCATTCCAAATCATTTTTAAGGAACATCTTCCTGTAGGGTTGGATGTCTTTTAATTAAATTACAGCTCCAACATTTAACCGTTGCTAAATTTACTATTTAAGCGAAACTTGGCCAGATTTTGGGAGGTCTAATGGGACTCCAAATAGCCACGCAGTAATCCTCTTAAATTTTTCCTAGTCCGTGAAAGCTCTGACTTATAGTTGGATTTGCTGAATATGCAAGTAGTTCTCCTGGTCCTGTAGGAAAATAATGAGAAACAAACAGGAGTAACCCTTTGTACAATGATTGTTTCTATATCAGGTGTACAATAATCTCCCAAGAGATTCTGTCCTGGCCACTTTGGGAGACTGACTTAATAACTGGCAACATACATAGTGATGTATTCAACCTCTGAACAGCTTTACAATACAACTATTATAAAACAGTCCAGAGGTTGTGGCTTGTAAATGGAGTTCAAAGATAAATTAGCGGCCAGTCAGCCCAGATCTCAGCAAGTTAAAATGTAGGCAAAAATAATTGTTCCTAGGTTGCAGAAACCCAGGGAGGAACTGAGAAAACTGGAGAGCTCTACAATATGCTTAGTAATAAAATCTGAATTGTTAGAAGGAGAACTGGAAGTGAAGGTTTTTTTTTCATCAGTTTCTGTAGCAATAAAGGAAAGCTCTCTTGAGAGTTTCAAGTTACCTGACTCACTATATGATCTTAGACAAGTCACTTACCTTCTCTAGCCCTCACTAAAGTTATTTATAAAACTATCCTTTTCTGTTAAAATTATGTGAGGGTGGGAAGCTAGATGATCTCTAAATAGCCTAGGTTTCCTGTGATTCTGAATTGGGATTTATATAACTTAATTTGTATTTTAAATGTAACTGGGTAAGTTAGGCTATTCATCAATCACTCTAAATAGCAGGGTTTGTTAAAGTAAATTTCCTTTAGGTGCGAATATAAAAAATCCCAATTCCTTGGTCTTTTTAGAAAGAAAATCATATTGTTTTATGCTCTGTCAGAGGGTAAACATTTGATGTGTGGCCTTTCTCTCCTCATCCCCTCCACTCCTTTAATCCCTCAGATTTATTTTCATAAAGTTGTCAAGGTAGATAGCTCCCACAGATATTATATTGTCATGGCAAGGACCTAAATGAAAGAAGTCTTTCAGACCCATCTCTTGACTTAATAGCCTGAATGATTTACCCATGGATTGCCAGTAGCCAGCTTTGCTGACTTCATGATTCCATCCTTATGTCATAATCTGTCTGCTCTGACCTATTGTAACATACAGATCGGGCAGTCAGGGCCTCCAGGCCCTCTGCCCTGAGAGGTTGCTAAGAGTTAATCAGTTACTCAGTTGCTATGGACCTTTGAGAGTCCAATTCCTAAGAAAATGATTGATTTCACTAATTTATATAGTCGATTTTACAGTTAGTTTTGTACCTGGCCATCCTAAACAATCAGACTGAAAATCGAGGGCTCTGTCAGACTTGGAAAAACTTTCTTACTCTTGTGCTAAGATAAATTAGCAATCACATGTTCATAGAGAGGTAACTGTTATTGACTGCAAAAACTCTAGAGATGCTAAGAAAGATACAAAGGTAATTTCAAACAAAAAAGGAAAATTCCCTGTGATGGCGTGGGAAGGGAGGGGAAGAGGGAGGATAGAACTTTAAAAGAAAAAACAAGTGGTAGTATGATAACACCTTCTGTTTTCCTTTTTTGAGGATTGGGGATAAGTAAGAATCACTTCCTATGTAAAAATCCCTAAGGAAGAGATCCTTACTGGTTAATATTGGGTAGCTAATCTGTGTTCAATTTTTCAGATCAGTAAAATGTTCTGTAATCATCACATGCTTGCATCAGAGCATTTTTCCTCCCAAAGCCTAATAATTAAGAAACAACTTTGAAAGGAAAATCAACAGATAGACCAAAGGATGAATATTCCTTCATGAGAGTTCAGATGAGTTGATTTTCCATGAAGAGAAATTCACTTCCTTAAACAACAATTATTAAATAGCTACTGCTGTGCTAGACACTGGGGATAGAGCTCCCATTTTGCACACCTCTTCTCTCCCACAAAAAAGGTGAGGCAAGCCTTATCCTTATTAAGGAGCCTATATTTTATTGGGCTGGAAAAAACAGTAAAGAAGCCTAGTAGTTTCTAGACAGTTTGTAGGATCTTGATTTAGGACTAGAAAGAATTTCAAAGGCCACCTAATCCAATTACCTCATTTTACAGATGAGGAACTGAGCTCCAGAGAAGGTAAGTGACCTTCTAGGTGTCACACAGCTAATATCTGGAGTGGGATTTGAATACAGACTTGCCTGTTTGTCGGTTTAGCACTCTATCCACTATACAGTGTTGCCAACTCTGATATTCACTACCCATCTGGGGAACCTCAGGCAAGATGATTACCAGTCTTGTAAAATAGGAGGGTTGGATTAGATGGCCTCTAAGTTTCTTTCCACCTCTAAATCTGTGAACCTATGAGGCCCAAAGTAATCTGGTAGAACAACTAAATGGTCTCTAATGGGTTCAGATTACCAGGCTCAGACGTACTACAACTACTAAAACTGCTGCAAGGACTAGTGGATGTGATTGCTAATATACTTACTCTCAATGATCTTTCAAAGATCTTGAAGAAAGGGAGAAGAACGATAGGCCTGGAGAAGGAAAAAAATGTCCTGAATTTCCAATAAAAGAAGAGGATAGAAGTTTAAAACTAGAGAAATTCAACTTTGATTCTTGACAAAATTATAGATTACGTTAAGGAGATAGTTAATGAACATCTAGAAAAGGAAGTGGTAAACACAAAAGGCCAGCATGGGACTACAAGTCATGCCAGACTAACCCCATTTCCTTTTTTGACATGCTGATTAGAAAAGATCACGGGAACGCTGTGTTTGTTTGGATACATATAAAAATGTAAATGAATACGTAGTTTACTTTGATTTGATTTTCTGTTTCCCTTACCAAACATCTGACACAGTTTTTCATGCTATTTTTGAGAATAGTTATGGAACAGTATCGACTAGATAGATAATAATTATTAGGTGTGTTCAGAACTGGCTGAACATGGAAGGAGAGATTAGACTTGTTTGGCTTAATGCCATAGTGCCGAACTAGTAATGATGGATAAAACCCTGTAGATGGGCAGATTTTGGTTTGACTGAGGAAGAACTTTTAACAATTCAAGTTATTCAGTATTGGTAATGGGCTGCCTTGGGAAGTCATTGGCTCCCTCTTTGTAGACATTTTAAAGAAAAGGCCAGCTAATTCCTTGCTGATGATTCTGTAGAGGGAATTCTGGTATGGATGAGCTGGACCAGGTGGATTTTGAGGTTCTATAAATGTGTAAGAAGTTAAATAACAAAGGATTTCAATAGCCATTAGGTAGGTCTCAAAAGGCAGTAGATGATGAATTGCCAAATGGACTGCCTCCGCAGTAATTGTTCCAGGAATTCAGAGGCAAGAGAAGCCACTTCAGAGTCGGCTAGGCAGAGAAGGAGATGAGGCTTGTATTGCATCTTAAAAAGGAAAGTTAGGATTCATATAGATGGAGAGAAATAGATAAGTATATTGCTATTGGGGGCACAGACATAAGGTGTGTTGTAGGGTCAAGGAGTTTCCCCAATTTGGAAAAGTATCTGAGGCAAGAATGAAAGAGGGGTCTTCAAAACCACTTTAAAAAGCTAGTGAGGTAGGGGAACATAGCATGAAGAGCAAAAAAGAGAATTGGCTCAGGAGTCAGGAATCAAGTCAGGAGACTTGTGTTCCAGTTCTGGCTCTGCCATTCATTAGCTGTGGAATTTGGGACAAGACATTATCTGGGCCTAGAGGGCTAGATTGGATGATCTTTAAGGTCTCTCTTGATGCAAAGAACAATTCTGTGATTCTGTGACCAGTGAGGGGATTTAAGGGACAAGCTTTGGGGAAAAGTTAGAGTGCCCTGGGAAGGAAAGTGCTGAATAACCTTGGAACAAAAGAATGGTTTATGCTTTGCAGAAAGGGCAAAAAGGTGGACATTAGAAACACCGAGGTGGCTTATATTGCACTAGCCTGCTCACTGAGCCCCTTTTATGTGCAAACAAGAATTATAGTTGCAAAGGGCTGCTTAAAAAATAACTTACTCCCTCTGTTTGAAGACCCCCAAATACTTTGCTGATATCATCTTGAAAGGACCTCATTGCTCCTCTGCAAAATGGGTGGTGGCAAGGATTATCTTGGCGATAGTTTCCTAGGCAGCTTCTTGAAAGTTCAGATGTGTCTGAAGGCTTAAATCCTAAGCAGACCTATGATGGTAATGGGTACGATCATATAAAAGAAGGCAGTGATAAGGCCCTTTGGAATTGGAGAAGGCAGAAAGATCTTAAGACTTGAAATTCTCCCAAATTTTCTTGATGGTGTTAAGCTTGGGAATAACTAGAAATAGCTGTAGAAGCAGCTTCGATCGGGGAACGACTAGGGACATCAATAACATCTACTCAATAGAAAAGTTTCTGCTGTCAGCTTTGTTGGCCCCATCTGTCTCTCCTCATAAAACAGTTTACACAGACTTGGGGTAGATTTTATGAAGTGTGCAATATGGCAGCAACACCATTAATGCAATAGACTCTTTCCTCTTCTCCAAAAGACTCTTAAAATGAATGCCTGGGTGCTTTCCTGAATGGATTTGCCCCCTGTCACTTATTTGGAGACTTGTGAAATTCTATGATTTTTTAAAAAATTAACTAGGCAGTTATAACATCGTACATAGTTAAATATGGCAGTTTTCATTTGAATCCAAGGCTCTGTGACCTGACAATAACTTGACACCTACATTTGGCAAATCTTTGTGGAAAGAAGAGGTTTACTTTAAATTATGATATATAATTTATATAGAAATTAGAATTAGAATTAAGTTTAAATCTTGCCCTGCAGCCTTTAAGTCTTAACGAGATCTTTTATGCCTCTGTTTTCATAGGAACTTGAAATCCTGACACATGACAACTCATCCGGAAGATGCTTGCTGACCCTCCTGGGTCTTGCATTCATTTTAACAGGAGTAATTGTTGGTGGAGCTTGCATTTATAAATATTTCATGCCAAGGGTAAAGTCATTTTAGTTTTTTAAAGCATAGCTGGTTAAAGGTTTTGTTTGGTTTTGTTTTATGTTGAAAGACATCTAAAAAGTAAGACTTCTGGACAACTCTAAGAGCATCTTGTGGTTTCTCCATAGAGTTTCATTATAACATAATTATGAAATTTAAGAATAGTATTCCAATTGGCTGCCATAAAATGGATTTGTGCCGAATGTGAAGACAATGCCTCATAAGGCCTAAGAGATTGCAACGACATAGTGAACTTTTATTGGAAGTGTGGAGGAACAATTCTAACTTTTCACTGTTTTAAATTTAAAATGTTGGAGTTTTTTTCCCCTTTCTATTTTTAGCATAGAGTATTCCGTGGAGAAATGTGTTATTTTGAAAACGATGATAATGGTCTGGATGGTGAAACTGAGCCCTATTTCCTCCCTATTTCTGAGGAAGCCGATATTCGAGAGGATGAAAACATAGCCATCATTGACGTTCCTGTTCCCAAATTCTCTGATAGTGATCCTGCTGCTATTGTCCATGATTTTGATAGAGTAAGTTAAATATTCATCATTTATTCCGAGACTAGCTGCCTTTGCTTTGTTCCCTGGTAATCACTGATATCTTTTCACCGAGTTCACATAGTAGTTTGTTTCTCATTGCTCCTAAAATGTTCTTTTGCAGCAGACTGGGAGCTCAGGACCAAAATCTACAGAAATAAATTGTAGCTTGACTTTGCCTAGCTATTTTAGCCTAAGTCCTTCCAGGAAAACAAGACATTTTCCAATAGCCACTAGACAGCTTTTTGTAATCTCTCATGTGCCACACTAATGACCAAGCTAGATCTCCTAACAAATGAAGGGATTCCGGATTTGAAGTTTTTATTTTTACAACTAGAAAGCCAGGTGAGAATTTTGCCAGAAACCAAGGAGGGAGCCATACACATCCCACTGGTTTTAGTTCACTTTCAAGATCTCTGCACTAGCTGCAGAAAGATTCACAACAGTGTAAGGGAAAGGTGATTTTCAGATTTGGTGTTCATTTAGGTTTTAACCACTACCTCAAGGAAGGATAGGATTTACCTTGGCGGACAGGACATCATAGGCAGAGAAAATTCTGTGAGCAAAAATCACAGTAAAAAATGAGTTTTGTGAGTCAGGTGTACACCCAGCATATCAATAAGCCCAGGTTAAACAAGAGACTCTGGATCTGAGAGTGAGAAACAAGGTAGGATGGGGCAGTTGATGGAGCACCTTGAATCACAGACAAGTTTTAACTTGAACCACTGTAGGCCTTTAAGCAAGGGAATGGCATGAAAAGGACATAGGGAGATTCAGCTGACAAGGAGATACTAGAGGACTTGGAGGGAGGGGATTCTGGAAATAATAAGGCCAGTTAGGAAGCCGACTTTGTTGTTGGAAAGAAACCTAACTCATTGGTGTGGGTGCTTCTCCACTGACCCAGATGGCAACTCCTTCATTCCTTACACACGGCAAAGGTCTCGTGGTTGCTGTGACCCAAACCAATATTCATCACTTGGTAGCTGACCTTCTCTTAGTAATGGTCCTCTTAGAACCTAGTGATTTTCAGTTGATTCTCAGGGAACATTGTAGGGTCTCTTCTTGAAGCCTTTCCTTCTTGATAGAAGCTGCTAGACCCTGCATTTTGCTAGCATCCCCTTTAAGAAGCCAGGGTCACCTTGGTGCCCCAGTGAGCCATCAGACTAGTACTTTGGTGGAGTAGTCAGGAAGGATTACTGCACGTGGGAGGGAGGTGGAGATGAAGATTCCAGAATGGGTTTTTTTAAATACCAGAGAAAAGGTTTGAAGGAAGACTCAGTAGGAATTCATGACAATTCGAAGGGTTGGAGGCAGCCGGGAGGGGATGTTAAAGAAAAGGAAGGAGTCAAAGATGCTTCCAGGCTTTGACACTGGAAGAATGTCACCCCAGTGACCTGAAATTGTCCCTGCCTCTTTTTTCTCCCCCTAACATTGCCTAAGTCACTCTGAGGAGGAAACACTGAGCTTGTCCATTAAAAACGATGTCCTCACGGTTTCACCAAGAATTTGAATGTTTTACCTTGACCCACAGATTAGTTAACTTAGGCTGTAGCTGTTTAGTTATAATGACAGAAATTTCATTGTCAGCACTCTGATGCATCATTATATTGATCATGACTAACTTTTTCAATAGCTTCTGACTGCTTACCTAGACCTGCAGCTCGGCAACTGCTATGTAATCCCTCTCAATACTTCCATTGTTATGCCTCCAAGAAATCTTATGGACCTCTTTGCCAAACTCTCGGTATGTACTTTTGGGATAGAAGTTTTGGTGTAAGTATAGTTTCAAATTGATTTGTCACCATTTTTATTTGGAAACATGCTAAGAGATCCTGAGAAAATAGACTAGATCAGAGACATGATTTCTAACTTGGTCTCTTGAGATCATTTTTTAACTTCTCGCAAAAATAGTGGTTTCCGTTAGAATCTCATTGAGCTACATGAGTGAGATGAAATTCCAAGTGACGTGAAGTAGGCTCTTCTTATTATAGATATTCTGAGCTGGAAAGGACCTTCTTAGAAATCATCTAGTCCAACTCTCTAATCTTCTGTATGAAGGGAAGCGAGAACCCCAGAGAGCATAAACTGACTTGCCCAAGATTACATAGGTAATGGCAGAGCAGGCGGGCTAAGAATCGAGCTTTGTTAGCTGCCCAGGTCACTGTTAGTTCTGCTTGCTGCTTCCCCAGCAAGCTAAAACTCCCCAAACTTTGACCTTTGTCATTGTCACAGCCACTACCGACCCCCCCTCAATTTTTTCTTATGCTCAACATTAGTCTTTCTCAAGTTGTTGATTCATTCCACTGAACGTTCATATTATCAGGCATATATAATGGATCACTTGTGCTCCCTGGGGCATATTTTGGAAATATTATTCTCTGTGTAAATACCACCTGTGGCGCTTTCCCAGCAGTGGTCAGTCACTGTACTTTAGTAGAAATGTTAAAATGACACGCAAAAGAGACTCAGATTTTCTGTAAGTTTTTGGATTACAGAACATGCAGCACCAACTCATTCTTATGAAATCGATGATGATGTGAATTCTTTCTACCATATGGAGATGCAAAGGCATGGTAGAAAGACCACTGCAGTAGACAGACATCAGAAAACCTGGTTTCTGAGGCCCCTCCTCTGCCACTCAGTAGCTTTGTGGTCTTGGGCAGTCAGAATCTCTCTGAGCTTCAATTTCCTCAGCTATAAAAGCAGGCTAATACTACTTGCACCATCTACCCCATAGGGTTGTTATGGGGATCAAATGACACAATGTATGGGAAGCATTTGGTTATTAGCTTTTCTTTCTAGAATGGCTTCATAACTGAAGATTGAACTTCAGTTAATTCATGAATTGGGTTTTCATTTAGCCTATTGCCAAAGCCAACTGTTTAAGGCCTGCTGCCTTGGTTTTATTCCATTGGGAATAAAAACATGCTTGAATTTCACAAGTTTTCTTACCAGGGAGCCAGCCTCTGTACTTTTCTCTTATGCTAACAGTGCTTATTTAGACGGAGGGGCTTAAAAGATGTTTGGCAATAGAAATGAACAGTTCATGAATTGGCTATATGATTATTGTTCTTGTATTGTGGCCATGAGCTACATAGAGATTGGGCCTCACCTGCAAACATTGCTTCATTTGGTGATAGGGAACAAATCAGATGAGGCAGCAATAACTCTCGACAGAAACAACGAACCACACCTTTAGTCTTGAGTAGCCCAACTTACTTGGCCTATAAGTAGCACAACTGAAGTGTGCTAATGGCATCTGGGGCTTTCGCAAAGTCTAATCGGTAGAAGTGTCTTTGTGTTCCCAATATTTTTCCTGTATCTGGTATGCTATACATTTCACTTTAATTGTGTCGTGTTTTCGGCTGTACATTACCATTCCAAGAATGCTCATGTTTGGTAGCCAATCCAAAAAAGATTCTGGCCAGATCGTTCTAGTCACAGCTCCGCCCCAAATTATTGTTGGGGTGAGTTTGCTTGCCTTAATGATAATGGCATCTCTGAAATCTTTATGATATTTCTTCGGGCCGTCATATATCAGTGTAGTGTTTCCCCTGCTGCTTAAAGACCTCAGCAGGTTTGGCATTCATTCCAGAGCCTTTACTAGTCATGTCTTTGACTGCAACGGGCAAGCCATAGACTTTGCCCCTTTCAGTAGCAGGTGGTATTACTATCTTCCCCAGATTGTCTTTTTGGTGTGGATGAGGGTCTGGCCTAATCAGCCATAAGAAATGACAGAACATGGGGCCTCGCATCTGACTCATGGGCTCTTTTTCAATTGGTTCTGTTTCTTTTAGGTCTTTCGTTTCCTTAGATTAAGAACTGTATCTGAAATCAGTGGCTTTACTAATCCCAGGAATGAATAAATAATGATGACGGTGCCTTCAAAGTGTGTATATATATATATATATATATATATATATATATATATACACACACATAACTAGGTACCAGCTAACTGACAAAAAGAGTTAAAAAAACATTTGCAAAGACCATCATGTCTTTTGAAAGACTGACAGGACATTGAAAGCAATTACAGATAGGCAAGCCAGGTCTGGAGACGGGAGAGGTCCTGGATTCAAATCTGGACTCAGACACTTCCTAGCCATGTGATCCTGGACAAGGCACTTAACCCTGGTTTCCTAGCCCTTATTTCTCCTCTGCCTTGGAACTGATTCTTAGCATGGATTCTAAAACAGAAAGTATGAGTCTCCAAAAAACATCAAAGGGAAGATTCTTAGAGACCAGACTTCATACAGGTCACGGACCTGAAACAAAAGTAAAAAAATATCGATGGCTATAATAGCAAGAGCCACAAATTGGTTTCTGGGTGTAGGCGGTGATAAAAGAGGACCAGTGTGTGCAGGCACCAAGCTTGGTAGATTTTCCTTTGTAGATAAGTAGCAGTCATTATAGGAAGAAGAATGTGCTTTTTAATGGACACAGATTAAAATCTCTCTTACTTGATGAGCCTAGGAAATACTTCAGAATAGTGATCAAACAGCAGAACTGGGAGGGATCTTAGAGAGCCAGAAGTCTAAGGCTCTCATTTTAGAGGGAAACTAAGGCACATGAGGCAACAGAGACGTTCCAGCGTGGGTTGGGGCTAGAACTAAAATGACCACAGCTCCCAACTCCCAGGCCTGTATTCTTTCCATTGTATCAGCATGTCACAGAGGGAAACCGAAGTCTCTGTCTCCAAAGCTAAAATCCTCGATTTTGCTATTACAGGAAACATACTGTCTCTGTTCTACAGAAGGCAGTAACTCACTGTTTGGATTGGCTGTAGACACACAGACCCATGCAGATAGTACATAGTTTTCCACAATTATCCTTAAGCTTGACCTACTAGCCTCAGATTTTTTTTTCTTTTTACTTCAAGGGACTAGGGCTGTGGTCTGGACCTCTTCCCATCCCCTCCCTGTTCAACCCTCCCTGTCTGCAGACTCCAGAGAATGTCTACATGCTCTCCTTCTTGTTCCCTGCCCCTAAATACTCGTGCCCTTTGCTAGAGTCTATTTAAAGGGGAAGAGTTAAAGATCTGAGTGAAAGGCCTGACAATAATGAAACGCAAACAAATGCAAAGCCGTGTGTTCACTCTTTGACTCCTCCCAATATTTGGGGACAGCTTGGAAATTCTGGGGCCCAGGTTTAACCATGCCTGTCCTGTGATCTGGAGGGCTGTATGCTTTAATGTATGAATCCACAGCCATACTCCCACGTCTACCAAATGCCACAAACTTGAGAAGGAAGAAGACAGCAAGGCAGAAACTAAATACCTGAAGCCAAAATTTGTTGGGGTATTAGAAGAAATGGAGTCAGTTAGCCCATAAAGGCCTTTTTGGTTGAGAAAGAAGATAAAGGTGATGGGAGGCTTCCCCTAGAGGATGGAAGCCAGACTTGGACTGCTTTGGTCCCTTCTGGCCCCAAGAGACTACTAACTCGCCAAATTACGAACGTGGCATCTATCAACCTTTGGCCAACCCAGCCCTCTTGTAAAGGACCTGGTGGCCAGTACTTTGGGCAACAGATATTACTGAAGTATATGTAGATTGAATGTACAGCTCCCCTCTGACTGCTGGAACCTTGGACAGACCTACCATTCAGTAGGCCTGAATTGAGCCCACTTTCGGAATATTATGCCAGTCAATGAACCATGCTTTCATGAGACTTCAAAAAAGCAATGCCAGCAACTTCAGGTGGGAAAAGCAGTAAGTAGAACTAGTAATCTAGAAACATATAGCTCTACTCCAAAGGCAAGCGTGCCCAAACTGAAAGCCGAATAAAACCCCATGATTTTGGATACCCTCCACTCATTTAGAATCTGCTCCTTTCCCCTAGTCTTAAGTTTACCTTTGTACTCTCCAAAGACTTTGCTAAACAAATAAGTGTTCTGTCAGGGAACAAGGCTCGTCTACTTATGAGAACAAAACTACTTTTAAGAAATGATTTTAATTGTCTACTAGTGAAAGATTCAAAGCAGCACTTTGTGGTTGCAACCCCCCCCCCCAAAAAAAAAAAACCTTAGGACCAAAATCGGTGTTCATCTTTTCCGAAATGCCCAACCAAACTCTTATGTAAAGTGGAATGGAATATAAGGAATTCAGAGAAACCTGGGAAGACTTGTGTATGAACTGATGCAGAATCAAGAGAGTGATGGCCAAAATGGGGCAATAATGTAAATGGCAAGACTAGAAGGTGGCTGTATTTGGATTGACTACAGTGACCCATCTTCACCCCGGAGGACTTTTTGGGTAGAAAGGTGGTGAGCTATGGGTGTCTGATTTCATGTACATTAGCAGGCTCAGTGACTGTGTCTGTTGGCTTTGCTTGATGTGTCTTTGTTACGTGGGGTGGCGGTGGGATGGTGGCAGTGCAGAGAGGGAGATAGGCAGTATATCCAGAAATGACTATGGTGTAAAAATGGAAGGCATCCAAAAACAATAGGTTGTGTTCCTGACATTTTGTTTATACGTCTGTTTGGAACCCTCAACACGTTTCTCCATAGAAACAGTGTTATAAATGGCAGCTAGCTTCCCAGGTCAACTCACAATAGCTTCTTTCATCCACAGTGGACCTGAATTATCTAGTCCTGAAACCACCATTTTATAACCTTGTTTTCTGGAGGGAAATACATTCTGAGTTAAAACTATGGATGGCAGGGATATATCTCCCATCTCCTTTACCCTTCACGTTCCCCTCTGTCAAAGTACAACTTCAGTAACCGTTCTCTTCTCTCGTTCCTTATGTACCATGGACCTCCGGTAGCATTTGCACTGCCAGCCGGACAAGATGCAAGCTCCTTGAGCTTGTCCTAGTCTGTCCCAAGGGACACATTCTTTCTCTCCCCCAGTCAGAGCAGCTAATGCGGTGATAACCCTTGCCAAACTGACTGACCTGGGTCTAGCACTACCTGCTGTCTCAAGTCAAACAGTTCCTCTCCCCAAACAGAATATGTAGCCACAAAAGACAAGATATCCTCAAGTGGTAAGAAGTGGAAACAGGATCGTCCCATTGTTCAGCCACCGGGCTTGGCTACATGTACGCTGTGTTCATGTCAGGGACTGCGTGTGCTGGCTATGTGGAATCCCCAAAGAGTGGTGATACTGTGTAAGCCAAGGAGCTGTGTCATCTGAGGCCCTTTTCAGAATGTGTTTGCATTTTGAAGGGCACGATATGATTCATGTTTTAGAGGAGAGCCAACGTTTTATTAAAGGGGTCCTGGTGTATTTAAATAAATGTACGTGATAATGTTTATTCTATATTAACCGTATAAGCGCATTTCCATTATGGGGAGAGTATAAATGAGGATGCCTTCAGGAATTTATCATTCTGAGGTTGTTTGTTTGTTTGTTTTCCTCTCTTAGACTGGATCTTACCTGCCCCAGACTTATCTAGTGCGCGAGGAATTGGTGGCTGCTGAAGAAATCGAGGATGTTTCTGATCTGGGCATTTTTATCTATCAGATCTGTGGAGGGAAGAAAACTTTTAGACTGCGCCGCCGAGAGTCAATAGCCGGTAGGTATTTCTTTTTGTGCCATAGCTCTTTTTGCTGCCATTCACATTCTGCCCATTTAACCAGTTTCTTCCTCTATTCACATTTGGGCTCGGCATGTCATAGCAATTTTCCTAAGGTTCAGGAAGAAGTTACAGTGACTCAATTGAAGCTAGCCCCCATGGTAAGTCTACTTAAGGGCTCAGAAAGTGAAAGCATTGCTACCACATCAATAGCAGCTCTTCCCCTCCCTCCAGATCATTGGCTTTCCTATTTATGGGAAATACTTTTTTGAGTGTGGTTTGGGCTTTTTCAGTTTGTTTTATTTTTAAATAGTTCCACTGCAGTGCAGTTTCATGGACCATTCAGTTGGCATGAAAAAAATAAGGCCTCAGTTTCCAAGGGTGGCAAAGATTACAGAGAATTCTGTGGGAATATGTGATGGGTGGGTGGTCATAGAGCAATCACTAGCAACTTAGAATCTAGGAACTCCTGTGTCCAGGAAAATAGAGGGGGAAAGGAGAAGGAGAAACTGTTGTTAGAGACTGCTACATTCATGATACTTGTGGTATATGTGCCAGAATTTTACCAAAAGCATTTAACAGTTTAATTAGTACTTTTTGCACTTGCATCCAGTTTTAACTAAAAAAGGGACTTTAGGGAATTCCGAAGTATAGTGAAAATGTTGCCATACTATGTCATTGTTTAGTGAAATCCTACTTTAACAATTCATTCTCCTACCACTACTCCCCTTGCCCTGTCCTGATCCACGCCCAGAAAAAGAAAAGCCAAATTTAAGAAGAGTTTCTTAAGTATCCTAGAATAACTACATTCTTGGACACAACCCTAAACACAATCTATTTTTTGGTCATTTGATCAATGATTTTTACCTGTTGAAGAAACTTTTGTTTGGAATTCAGGCCTGAGTTATATGTTCTCTACCCCTTCCCCTTCTCCATCTGTTGAATTCATGCTCAAGTTTCAAATCCCAGGGCCAAGCCCCTTTTATTAACCTCCCTAACCCAAAATAATCTTTCTTTGTCTTCTGCAGCACCTTTTGGCATGTCTCTATCACTTAGTGACTTGTATCGTTTCATGCCTCATTTCTAGCAATTCCCTCCTTGGGTGCAAAACCTTTGTCCTCTATGGTGTCACCTCTCTCAGGACCTAACAAGATTCCTCACCTGTAGCATTACAGAATCTGAGCTGTGAGGGCAGAGGCCATCTCATCTAACCTGTATCTGAACAGGACTTGCCTCTATGGCATCCCTGAGACAAATGGTCAATTCAGTCGGCCTGAAGAACTCAGCTTAGAAATGAAATCCACTACCTCCCAAGGCAGCCCATTCGACTTCTGGATGGTTTTGATTATTCAGAACAGTGGTTCTCAACCTTTCTAATGCCATGACCCCACAATACAGTTCCTCATGTTGCAGTGACCCCAAACCAAAAAATTATTTTGGTGGCTACTTCAAAACTGTAATTTTGCTACAGTTTTGATTCGGAATGTAAATATCTGATATGCATTATGTATTCTCATTGCTACAAATTGAGAGGTTGAGAACCGCTGATAAAGAAGGCTTTTTCCTATATTGAGTTTAATGCTTTCCCTCTGCAACAACCAGTTCTATTTTCTGGGGTCAAGCAGAACAAGTCTAATCCCGTTTCCACTAATGGGAAGTCACCATCGTGTCGTCTGGCTCTCCCTTCCCCTGCCTCTTCTAGGTGGCTTTTTGGATGACTACCGTGGTGACTCTGTTGACATAAATGTTAGGTTTATAGTTGACTAAAACACTTAAGAATTTCACATGGCTAGCCACATCTTATTTTACTTGTTGGGTTGATTTTTTCTTAACCCGAGCACGAGTTTTATCTTTTTCTTCCCAATAGAGTTGGCACTACCCCTCTACACTCCCTATATCCTGACTGTTATCTAACATTAGCTAGGGTCAGCTTTTTTCCATCTTCTACTTTTATAAGTGTACCATCAAACAAGTAATAATTGACTAACAATGTTAAAACACATGGAGCCAAAGACATCGCCTTGCTAGAGACTTTTCCCTCCCAGGCGACAGCAACCCATTACTGACTTTACTGGCTTTGATTCCAAATCCCCTATCTGTCCCCCCACATAGCCTACATCTCTCCCTGCCCACAAGGAAAGGATGTTGCTAAATCTAGGCATACTGTTATCTCTCAGTTCTTTAAATCTGCCTGTTCTTGATAAAATTATTATAACTCTTAGTGATCACTGCACACTTTTAATAATGCTTCTAAATCATCCTTTTAATCAAATTCTCCTGACCTGTGCCATCAAGCTCACTAGCTTAGAGGGGGAAGGTTCTATCCTTATCCTTTTTTGGAAAATGGAGGCTTTGTCCCTTCTGTCCTGAAGCCCAAAATAAGTCCTCATATCATAGAGCCGACTGAGTGACTTTTGTCATCCAGTGGGCAATAGCCTTCCTCAGAGGAAGGGGGGTGTTAGTAAAAATGGGTGAAATAGACCTAATTTAATTTTTACATCTATTCATGCAGCCCATATTGATTGAAAATGCCTTGGTTTCTAGTTTGAGCTTTAACCAACATTTATCCTTTTGCCCTTCTCTATACGTGATGCCAATCTTTACTGGGCAGTATTGAAGTAGAACAATGTGAAATGATGTTAATCAGTTTCAGTTTAGTTCTGGTCCTTAAGCGTGCTGAAAAATGCCATCAAAGGTACCCACTAGAAGAGTTTTCAGCCCTTACTAGCTTGGATTTTGGAGAAGGACCGCCATAATACATCTTGAAGAATGAATTAAATGAGTTCACGGTCCCAGATTGCAGTTGGTTTTTATGTCCATGAGATTTGGTTTGAATATTTACAATCAGAATGTTTAGAGCTGGAAGGACCTCCGAGATCTGAGGGAAGGTCATGTGGTGTATTGGAAAGAACACGAGTCAGGAGAATTGGGTGCTATTCCTGGCTGTGTTTCGTGACTTTGGACAAGTTACTTCGTATTGTTTTTAAAATGAGTGGGTTGGACTAAGGTCCCTTTCAGCTCAAAGTTTCTGTGATTCAACACAGATAAAGTGGGAAATACTTACATCTTGCTTCCAGCTATCGCAAATCATTTAATGATTGCTACTCTGGAATGGTATTGAATTACTCAAGTGAATTCTTTTTTCTAGAGAAAATCCTTTGAATGTATATTTTCCTAATTAAATGTTCAACTTTGTTTATTTTCACACAGGCTTGCAGAAGCGTTCTGTTGAACAATGCCTCAAGATTAGACACTTTCCCAACGAATTTATTCTTGAGACCAAAATCTGTCAGCAGTGAAGATGTCCAAGTACAAGAAGTCACATGTTCCTGAAGTGGGGGCTTTTCAATTTACATTTTACTACAATGTGACTTCTAATTAAATCATGCTGTCATAATCAGAAGCCTTATTTGTTATGCTTTCTTTGTGTGTCTTGCTTATATTTTTTAAAGATTCCCCACTGCAAGTTCTTACTATACTTAGAATAATTAGC
The DNA here is from genome assembly GCF_027887165.1 of Monodelphis domestica. Classification (NCBI taxonomy): domain Eukaryota; kingdom Metazoa; phylum Chordata; class Mammalia; order Didelphimorphia; family Didelphidae; genus Monodelphis; species Monodelphis domestica. The sequence goes on from NC_077235.1 coordinate 29,394,285, forward strand.
ATCTGTAGTTGTTTGAATGAATGTAGAAAATAAGCAAACTTTGAACTTAATCAATGACTAATATAGGCTTTAGCTTTTTCTAATAACCACATAAATAAATGTTAGCTAGCATCTTGGTAAGCATAAACTCATCTTTTTCTTAAGAAAGGAAATCCAAACCAGAATAAAGTTATGTTATTTGGTTTGCCCACGCTACGTAATTCTCAGAGTACCTCCTCTGACTTTTCATTTAAAAACCCGTTAAATACAGATAAGATTTTGTCAGGCATTTAAAGCTACCTACGGTTGCACACCTTTATTTTGGGGTTTCCATTTTGGGCGATTTACTGTACTTTGCAATTGTCTGTATTTGGTAACTTCCCTGAATTCTCCAAAAGTGAAATCTTTTTTTTTTATCTGTCAAGTGTTCTTCAGCTCACCGGTTATGTTCACTTACAGATACTTTGAAGAAGTTTTTATCCAGGCTATTTGCTTACAAAATTGTAATACCAACTTGTTGATGGCTATTCAATTCCAAGAAGGCCCATTTTATGAACATGATTGTATTCATAAAGTTCTAACTCCTCTGGCCTATATGTAAACTGTCTAGAACAGCAGAATTTCTCACGAGCAAGTTATTTTCACTGAAGTCTGTTTTTAATAAACTGATTCTTCTTCACTGAGATCTGTAGCGTAAATCCAGCAAAGAATTGTATGTGTGCTACACACTGTAAAAGCATTTATCTGGGTACATAAATTTGATACCCTTACAATAAATGTTTCTCCAAAATAAGTGTTACTTTTATTTCATCACAAATGTGTTTGGGGTACAAGAAACAATTCGGTATTTCGTATCTAGTCAAGATGGGAATTCTGACATTTGTACTTTTATGTAAACCTTTTCATCTCCAGTAGAATATTGTTTCCCAAACCTTTTGCCTCCTCCAACTTACTCCTGCCCCACCCCACAAGTTTTCAAGTTCCAGACTCCCCCTGACTCTTCATTTGTTCTCCTTCTAGAAATAGTCCCTGGTCTGTGTGTTCTCTATCTTTAGTGTGTCTCTAGGCGTCAAGTCCCTCAACCTTTCTTTCCACATAAGGAGAATAAATGTCTATGTAGCTACAGTAGGTCAATAAGACTAACTTTACCAGTTGAACCCTAGCCAAGGCAGCTGCTCTTCTAGGATCCTCATGTAGGGTGAGCCATGCTGGTCATTCGCCATAGGATATAAGACTTTCCCTCCCAAACTGGCCCCAAACCAAGCTGGCTAATACTGTAATCTATTTCTGCTGTGCTTAGGATCGAGTTGCCTTTTTACTGTTCTGACCCCATGTTCCTATTCTGATGGAGGTGTCTTCCTTCTGCTCATTTATATTTTCTTTGTATAACTGTTTTGAGAAGAAGAATCCTTATAAACATATTCTCATCACTTAGATTTGAAGCACAAATCAAATGGTTTCCATTCACCTTAGAATGGTACTGCCCCAGCCTCTTAAATCAGAGATTTGAAACTCTTCGATCTGATGGTTAAATGAAGAGAGGATATGTGGTTCTCGAAAACTAAACTGCCAAAACCAGCTTCACCTTTTCTCTGGATAGAGCCCATCATGACCTTCAAAAACCAGTAGTCTCATCCATCATACACCTAATATATATATTAGTATGACTCTTACTCCCCACATTTTATAGCCAAGATAGCCAAGATAACTACTTGACATCGGTGGTTCTGTTATGTTTCTATTGCATTTCTTCCCGGTGGCTTAGAAGTGGCTTAAAATCAAGCCTAACCCTAGCCTCAAAACTGCTTCATCAACAGCACAATGAACATTTATCAAGAATCCTTGGGGTCTGTGACTCCTCGCTTGGAGGTTCTAAAGATTGAGATACAGGAACTCTAGCTATAGGTGCTTACGACCTGAGCTGGTCTAAACTTGTCAACACTAGGTCACAGCCATCTCACCCCGGAAAGTCAAATTTACTGTTTCCAGCTTTTGTGTTAAACAATAATAGAAATGGGGTATACATTCATGAATAGAATTGAATGTTCGCCTTTACTACAAGATAGAAAGGCATGTGAATAATTAGAAAATGGCTTATATGCTTATATATGTGCTTATAACAATCCCCTCATTTCTCCTTGTGGAAATGTTTTAGTAGAATAAAATGTTGGAGAGGAGGACCCACTTGGTTAAAATTTACAATCATTATTTTCCTGTAGATTTTTCAAACTCAATTATAACCTTTAGCGTGAGCTTAAAAGCTGATTCTCTCTCTCTCTCTCTCTCTCTCCACCTAACTCCAAATACTAGTGGAAACAATTTTACATTTTATTTTCCCAGCAGTTGATAGATTTCTGTGCAAATCTAGATGTTATTTTTTAAGTTATTTATAAATTGCATCCTAGAGACAAGCAAGGCATTTTACCCCAATTTTCATATGCTTTCTGAAGAATAGCACCATTTAATAAATCAGCTGTGCCAGTCACAAAAGAAGAATCTAACCTGGGAGTTCAGATCTTACCAATGGATAAGCATTCTTTCCTCATTTTTGTTTTCTTCACTGAGAATTTTGAACCAAGTTAACTATCCATTAAAGACAACTGCAGCTACCTATTTAGTAGGTATTTCCCCACAGGATGTGTTTTAAATGGCAGGAAGGGAAAATGTGAAAATAGTATAGGGTGGGAAACGGTCATTAGTCTGATTAATCTGAGTCTTTTCATTGGCTCTTACATGATTTCCCTCTCTGGCCAAGAGAACATCTTCTGCCTTATGGGGATATTACAAGGAAAGCCCTCTGTGAATATTAAAACTCTATACTTTATTCAAGTTTCATTGATCCCTTTTAATATCATCTCCACTCTCAAATACTTCCCTCTCCTTTCCCTACCCCCAAAGAGCCATCACTTCTAACAAAGAACAAAAAGAAAAAAATAAAGAACTCAGCAAAACTAGCCAACAGATTAACTGGCTCTGATGGTTGACACAATGTTCCACCACCCTTTATCATCTCCCACATCATTAAGAAAGAGAGGGAAGTGCCTTTTCCTCTTCTTTTCTCCAGGGCTAACCTTGATTATTACACATCATTCAGCTTTTTATTGTTCTTCCTGTCTACATTATCATCATTGTATACATGGTATTCCTATCTACTCCACTTTAGGTCAATTCAAAACAGGTGCTTCTATAGTAAGTCCTTTACTTCTCTTTTGATTAGATATTTACTAGTATGATCACCTGTGACATAATATTAAACTAGATTTTAAAAATTATTTTCATTTAGGAAAAGCATTGAGTACCACTGAGAACAGGTCTTAAACAGGCCAGGAATTCTTTTCTTTTCTTTTTTTTTAAACTAGGCAACAGAATCATTTTGAAGAGACCTCTAAGAAATGTTCTAGTTTGCCCTTTCTGTGTGATTACATGAGGCAATGAGGCTAATGTTTTTCTTGAACACACACACTCCCCCAAACTTTAACTAAATGAATGTTGCCACCTTCAAAATAGTCACCTTGGAAGGCCATTCATTTGTTCCCCCAAAACTGCTATTTTTCAGAGTACTTTCAGAACTTGGGTGCCTACTCTTTTGGATATTTTGAGAGACTAAATCTTTGACCTCTGGCTGATTCTAAAAATAAAATAGCCACCCTTGAAGACCATTCAGAACCTGTTTGTCAAATAAGTTGAGTAGTCAATTTGGAAAATTCAGCTTTTGCCTTACAATGAGATATAATTGTCAAGTAGCACAACTCTTCTAGGGCAGATCATAAAATTCCTGTGAACCAGGAAACCCAACGTGCCCCTTTGTGACCTAGTCAAATCCAATAAAACAATTTAAAAATAAGTTGAGGACCTGAATAGGATTTTAGAAAAGTTCAGCATGATAGATCTTGGACAATTATTTTATAAGAAGAGAAAATAGAATATTCATCTCTCGGCTGTGTGTGGTAATTTTTAAAAAAACTAACCATGTACCAGAGCATAGAAACCTAGTAAACAAATGCAGAAAAGCAGAAATAGAAAACATATGCTTCTCTAACTCTAAACCAATAAAATTATATTCAGTAAAGGACTTTCAAAAATGTTGAAAGTAATTAGACATTAACTTAATCCCCAAGAATTGGTGGATCAAAGAACAAATCATAGGACCAAGAGATAATTTCATTGAAGAAAATGACAGTGAAATAGCATATAAAAATTGTGGGATAGAGCCAAAGTAATCTGTAGAGGAAATTTTAATCTCTAAACACTTTACAGAGAAAAAAATAGATCAATGAATTGGTCAAGCAACAACAATAAAACCCCAGAAGGGGAGCAGATTTTTTGAAAAACCGAATACACACACAAAAAGAAATTCTGCAACACCAAAGAAAAACAACTGCTTGATTACATGGGTCGAGGGGGAATATGACCGGGGATGGAGACCCTAGATGAACATTCTAGTGCAAATACCAACAACATGGAAATAGGTTCTGATCAAGGACACAGGTAAAACCCAGTGGAATTGCGTGTCAGCTATGGGAAGGAGCAAGGGGAGGGGAGAGAGGGAAAGAATATGATTCTTGTAACCAAGGAATAATGTTCTAAACTGACTAAGTAAATATTTCAAAAAAAAAAAAGAAATTCTTCAAATCAAAGAAGCAATAAAGAAATTTAAAAACAAACCCATCTAGTTGTTAAATAAAACTAGGAACTATTTTAATTTGTTGTTGGAGGGTGGGGTTTGGTGGGGGGGAAAGGCAAACCATTAACTAATCTTGTTTTTTTTAAAGGAAAAACCTCAATACTCAAAATTCTTACTGAGAAAATGAAAAAGAATTCACAACGATGAAGGGGAAATAAAAAAAAATTTTAGACACCCTTTTGCCCAATTAAATATCAATGAAACTGATCACAACATAAAATGATTATTTATAAAAATGTAAAGTATGGGGGCAGCTGAGTAGCTCAGTGGATTGAGAGTCAGGCTTAGAGATGGGAGGTCTTAGGTTCAAATCTGGCCTCAGACACTTCTCAGCTGTGTGACCCTGGGCAAGTCACTTAACCTCCATTGCTTAGCCCTTACCACTCTTCTACCTTGGAAATAATACACAGTATTGATTCCAATACAGAAGGTAAGGGTTTTTAAAAAACAAATAAAAATGTAAAGTGCTGACATTTAACAGAACCATAAGTAGACAATTTAAATAACACCATCTCATTAAAAATTAATTGGACAGGCCATAAATGGACTCTCAAATGGAAAAAGAAAAAAATCAAAATGAGGTGAACTTACAAGTGAATTATATTCAACATTCAAAGAACAACTAATGATATTATATAAACCATTTGTAAAAGTAGAGGGAAAAGGTGTCCTATCAGATTCTTTCAACAAGACAAACATGGTCCAGATAACTAAACCAGGGAGAGATAAAGCAGAGAAGGAAACCTAAAGACCAAAATATTTTATGAATATCTTAAAAATCTATTAGTAAGAGGCTTTAGAATAAGTGGGAAAAGATTTTTTATTGGACCAGGTTGGATATTTATATCAGAAATGTAGGATTAGTTTAATACCAGGAAAATTATTAGTACAATAGAGCACATTAATACCTAAAACAACAAAAATCATGATATATGTTCATATATATCAATTTTAAAATGATTTTATCAAGAAATGTAGAAAAAGCTTCTGACAAAACATAATGCCAATTTTAATTTTTTTAAAGCATGAAAAAAATAGGGATAAATCAACATTTCCTTAATATGGTAAACAACGTTTATCTAAAACCAGGAGCTGTAATAGAGGAATGTTATAAGATCCTGATCTAACTTTAATTTCAAGGAAACTCTAGATGTCTATTATTGCCACTAGTATTTAAATGGTTTTAGAAATCCTGGGCATAACAATAAGACAAGAGGAAGAAATTGAGAGAACAGCAAAGGCAAAGAAGAAATAAAATGATCATTTTTGCAGAGGATCTGATGCTAAGAGAATCCTAGCAAGATAGCTAAAATTAATTTATTACTTAAATTCAGGAAAGCAGTATGATATAAAATAAAGGTGCAAAATCATTGGTATTTCTGAATAATACCAACAGCATCTAGAAATAAGAGATAGAAAAAGAAACTGCATTCAAAATAACTCATGACTGTATAAAATACTTAGGAAACATATATGAATTATATGAACATAACCATAAAGCACTTTATAGGAATGATGGTAGACATAAATAAGTCATAAAATAGTAATTGTTTATGGTTGGGCCAGGCCAATACAATTAAAAATATCTTCTAAAGTAATTTACAGATTTAGTGCCATGCTAAACTACTAAAGGGTCACTTAATAGAACTCAACAAAATTATTATAAAAAATTCACCTGGCAATATGAAAGATCAAGAATCTCGAGGAGTGGATTCTGAGTAATCTAAGGGGTAATATGTGAATGGATGCACAATGAAGCAAGCAGAACCAGGTGAACAGTTTATACAGTGACAATGCTATTAAGGAAAATAAGTTGAAAGATTTAGGAACTTTGATCAATACAATGACCAATCATGACTCCAAAAGATTTATGATACAGCACGCTTCCCATTTCCCGGTATAAAGGCAATGGACTAGAGTTGCTGAATGAGACATATCTTCAGATGTTACCAATGTATGAATTTGTTTTGCTTAACTATGCTTATTTCTTAAAAAGGAAGACCTTTTTGGAAGGCAGGGGGTGGGAAGAGTTGTGGAGGGAGCATAGTAGTACAAAAAAAAAAACTCCATTAATGCAACATGAAAAAAAATACACAAGAGAGCAGTGGGAAGTTCCAAAAAGGACATAGACCAGCAAAGCAGTGTCGTTACTATTGTGTTAACTTTATAATGTACTTAAAAAAACAAGCTTCACATAATAGAGAGTCATGGTTTCATATACAATCCTTTCTCTGTTCTTTGTATATGGAATGTTCATGTTTATTGATGTTTCATTTATAATAAAAAAGCCAATTTTTAAGTAAAATAAAAATAAACAAAATAATAAACTGGCTCTGAAGATAATTTCAATGGAGGGCTTCCAAACATGCTTTGAACAATGGCAACATCTATTCATGTTTGCTTGGATCATGGATTTAGAGCAAGGAGGACCTTAGAGGTCTAGTATACCCCCTAATTTTTTAGAGATAGGAACTAAGGGTGTATGTGAAGACCTAGGTACAAGTCCTACCTCTGACCTATCCTGACTGTGTGACCCTGGGCAAGTCATTTAACCTCTCAATGTCTAGACAGCGACAACTATAAAATGAAGAGAAAGTGCAGAGCTGTATTGGTGGGAGTTTTTTCATCCCAAAGATCCCTTCATCAATAAAATCACAGGTCCATTTCCTATCCATATGAGCAAATATTCTATTTTACAGACTCAGAGTTTAGATTATTGAACTTGCAAAAAAAATAATAGAGTATCTAAAGAAGTCCCTGGGAACGTTTGCATCCCTCCTTTCAGCTTTATTGAGTCATGGGTAACTTTTAGAGAGTACCTCTAGCATAGTTACCTGGTAAAAGCCAGTTCTTCATGACCAGCATCATTTAACAAGTAAGGCTTTCCCCTCTACTGCAGTTCTGACTTCTCTTCTGTACAGATTGCCATGTAGACCATCCCTGTGTGTGTGCCCCATGTCTCTTTCCCCATCAGCCCATGTACCTTTCCCCTCCTAAGTTAGAATCCAACTATCAATTGAATTTTGCATTCTACTATCAGTTGACTTTCGGTACAAGGGGAGCCATTTCATAATCAGAGTCCCTTGAGGAAGGCAGACCACCATTATTAGATTTGTGTAGCTGTACCAGTCTGTCTGTCTATGTCTCTTTGCCCATCTGTCACACTCTGTCTGCCTGTCTACATCTCTGCCCACCTGTTGCTATCTGTCTGCCCTTCTGTTGGACTCTGTCTACGCCTGACCACATTCCTGTGGCCAAAAAAAATCATCACCTGGTGGCCAACCCTCTGGTGATGAACCTCTCCAAATTTAGCTAGGTTGAGACTCAGATGACACCCTGTTCTCAGACACTCCAAGTCTTCCCAGCTTGGTACAGCCTGTCAGAGCTTGAATTGCACTGTTATAGCCTTCAAGAACTCGGGTCGTGTCCATTCCACACAAAGGCATGAGAGGAGGAATTCAGCATAGGATATACTACAACACAGTTAGACACTTACATGTGTGCCAAAGAATGAGAGCAGGCTGTTTATGGGCATATTTTGTAGAACACGATCCAAAGCTTATTGGAAGTATAGCATGACATTCTTTTCCACTTTGGTTATTAAGCCTCATGCCTCGATTTATTCATTTATTTTTGGTCTGGTCTAGACCAGTGAATTTAATGATGTAGAAAACTCCTAATGTGGACTCACCCGTCAATGAAGATTGGAGCCTGTCTGTAATTTGGAGAATTGTCTAGAGTGTTGACAAATAAAGCTACTTGCTCACCTTCCCAAAACTAGCATAGGTCAAAGCAGAACTCAAAAAGTAAGTCTTCCAGTCTCCATGACCACTCTATCTGCAACTTGACCCCAATGCCTTGGTAATTAAAATGAAAATGATTTAAATAAGATTTGGCTTCCACAAAGCCCTTTATTTTTTAAAATCCATTACCTGGGAAGTTAGAAATTCATTATTCTTTTCTCTTTAAATTGCCAGGGAAGGCTGCAAAAGGTAACAGTTTTGTAAAATTGAAGGGATTTTTTGGAAGCCTCTTTGGATTCCCCTATAGCAGTGCTTGGATTACGCTAACCCGATAATCCTTAGCAGTTCTTAAGAGTTTCTTTGTAAATTAAAGGCAAAGTCGACTACTGGTTATTTGTGGTAACGGAGGGTCAGTGAGATGGTATGGCTACTTGAAAACCCCAAATCTCCCATTTATTATTTTATTAAAATTGCTAACAAGTAGCAAAATTATCTGATTTGCTCCCCTCCAGTTGTGTTTATACAATGCTCAAAATGTTTGGATGCAGGACAATTCTGAGGGATTTATGAGAAAGAACACTATCCACATCCAAAGAAAGAACTGTGGGAACGGAAATGCAGAAGAAAAACAACTGCTTGATCACATGGGTCGCGGGGGATACGATTGGGGATGAAGACTCTAAATGATCACCCGAGTGCAATTATCAATAATATGGAAATAGGTCTTGATCAATGACACATGTAAAACCCAGTAGAATTGTGCATCGGCTATGGGAGGGGGTTTGGGGGAAGGGAAAGAAAGAACATGAATCATGTAATCATGGGAAAATATTCTAAATTAATTAAACAAAAATTTTCAAATAAAAAAAAACAAAAACAAAATGTTTGGATACAACATGAAAAATCCAGTCAACTGGTCATATATTTAGCAAGCCTAACTCCCAAATTCTAGATATTGAGGGAGGTATATTTAATATGACCTCTCTATACTTCTCATGGGAATGTCTGGTAGGGGCAGAAAAATAGTACGGCAAGATGAGCACTAAATTCATAATCTTAGAAACTGGATTCCTATCCCAATCCCAAATCTTCTACTTACTAGTTGACCTTCAAAAAGTCCCTTCCCTTCCCTGAGCCTCAACTGTCTGCTCTGTAAAATGAGAGTTGGACTCCATGGTCTCTAAGGTCCCTTCCAGATCCTGTTCTGTAGACCTAGCCTTTCTCATTTTGCTCATGCCTGCCATCTGGTGGAAGTGCCAATGATTGGGGGAAACAACCCCAAGACCAGGAGTAAGAAGGAAAGTCAAAGCGGACAAGGGTTGAGATGATGCAGGAATGCAACACCACCTCCCAAGAATCAAAAGCCAGCTTCTTTGTAAAAGACTTTTTAGAGCACATGGAGTTTCAGATCTTAGAGAAAACTTAAGGGTCTCATCAATCCCTTCATTTTACAGAGAAGGGCATGACTTGCCCAGGGTCAGTGAGTCAGTGGCAGATTTGACAGAAACATGGGTCTTCTGATTTCTGGTCCATGTTCTTTCCATTTTCCAATGCTGGGTGAAGGACCACGTAGGTCTCCATTTCTGCTACATTACAAGACAAGTTTTTGAATGAGAGCTTTAATTTTAAATCTAAGTGAGTAGTAGGTTGTCACCGTGCTGGGTGGTTTTATAAAAAGCCATTACAAAATTTTTTAAATCATACAAATACAGAGACAATAATATGAGAAGAAAAGAGAAGAAAAACAAACTTGAACTGTTCTGTGATCTAATCAATGTGGATATTCCCTCCAACAATGCAAATCATAGTCCAGCTATACCCACCCATCTCATGAGACTCATTTTTAGAGTCAACAAACAATGAGTACAGTGGGAGCCTGTATTTTCTACGTTTTCCTGCCAGCTATGCATTCTACTGTGTAATATTGCTGGCAAAAGCTTACTTGTCCCCTTCTAATATGCTCACCAAAAAAATCCTCAAGGAATGGGCTAATTATTCTCATTAAAATTCTATAGATGGAAAAGTAAACAAATAAATCAGCAACTGTTGATGTTTTCTCGGTTACCTTTTCTTGGCATTCATAAAATCCAAGATTTTTTCCTCTCCCTTGGTATCTTCCCCTCCTTCTCTAGATGCCTTAAAACTGATGTCTTAATGCCTCATAATCATGCTACTTCTATTTCAGACCTCCTCAGTGTAGACTTGGTCTAGTCTAACTGCTTTCCCCTTCTCTTTACACCTATTTCTCTCTCTGTGTACAGTCCCATTCAGGATGGGGATGGTAAAGAGCAAGCATGGTAGCTCAGCTATCCTAGATAATGAAAAGAACTTGCTGTAGAAATCTTTGCAGATTTCTTTTTGCAGATCTTTTTCATCTTTTGTCTGGTTGTTGTCTTCCTTCCAGATTCAACCTTAAATGCCCCAGGATAGCTTTGCTTAGTTGGGTCTTTTGCCAAGCTTTCTTTAAACTGGTTTTACCCTTCATTGCTTCTCTCTGTTTTATGAGGTGATACTGCTCATAATCTTCCACTATCCTCCATAAGATTTTACATACAAGTTTATGTTCTAAGTCAGTGTTGCCCTTGGCTGCTGCATCTCCGGCTTGGCAAGTAAGTCAAGTATTTGCTGGCTAAGGTAGTCTTTAGGCTCTTTTAGCCTCCTTGTTACCACAGTTGATTTACATCAGTTGAACTTCTGTATAAAAATTATTATAATCAACGTCATTGTCCTGAATTGAAGAAAAATGATAAATGACTGGATTGTCTATAAATGCTTACTAATTATATACTGTTTCCAAGACACCTTTTGAACTTCTTTTCAATGTATTTAACATGCATTAGTTGCAGTTGTGGTTGTCTTTAATTATAATATAATTGTAGTCTGTATGAATTTGTTTTATGCTCCTGCTTTCTTTCCTCTACATCACTTCACAGGTCTTCCCATACTTAAAAATGTTTTTAGATGGCAAAATAATATTCCATCACATTCTTGTACCATAATTTGTTCTGTTATTCCCCAATCATCAGGTAGCTGGCTTGTTTCCAGTGTTTTGCTATTACAAATTGCACTGCTAAGAATTTTAAACAGGTCTGTTTTTCCCTGCCAGTAATCACCTTAAAATATAACCTCAGTAGTTTTGCCCCAAACAAAAGTTTATGAATATTCTTGTCATTCATAGAATTCTATATCACATTCCAAAAAAAGGTAAACCAACTCACATCTTCACCAGTAGCATGTTACCGTGCCTAGTCCACTACAGTCACACCAGCAATGAATCTTGTCATATTTCATTATCTTTGCCAATTTGGTGGGGATAAGGCAATGAAGTAGAACCCTAATCTTTACCATGGGCATTTTTCTGATTATTACACATTTTATTCTTCTAATTTTGTATTCTGAATTTGATAGACACCAGATGTAAAGAGCATTTCCTATATACGTCGACAAACAGAAGGAGGGGGTTGTATGTGAAATTATCAATTACTCTTAGGCAGAATTTGCTTTTTAAAAATATATATATAATAAATTCAACATGTAACTTTCAAAGCTCTCCTGCTTGCCTGTTTCCTTATGATCTTCTCTTCTCTAGAATATACTCTTCTGTCCAATCTTTAGAGATTTTAAACATTTTCATGTGCTTAATAATTTGGCCATTTCTTGAGCCTTGCCTTTTACTAGAGCTTTCAATCTTATCAATTTGCATCTCATCCTTACAGGATATTCCTTCTTGGAAATTTTTTGGAGGCAAAAATTGTACCCGGTATGGCATTTTTCCCATTTCCTTCTGCACTGCTTTTCACTGACAAAAGCTTTTTTATTCTTTTGTTTTGCTTTTTAAATATTTTACTTTCTTTTATTTTTTTAAAGTCATAACTAGTTAAGGATGTATTTCCTCTCTAGAGTTTACCAAAAGATATAACAAGTACCCTTTCATCCTCTAGTTTTCTTTATAATATGTTTTAAAAATACTTAAATCACTGATACATTTGGAATTTGCTGGAGTGAATGATGTAAGTTGTTGCTTTGCTTTCAATTTTTGCCAAATCCTGATCCAGTTTTCTTATGAATTTTTGTTGAATAACGAATAATTTCTTGAGTCTTGGGTAATCCTGGATTTAATGAACAGTAGATTATATATATGTACATATTATTATTATTTGTAATTCAATTTAAAAATTAAGCCTTTATCTTCTGTCTTAGAATAAATATTATGGGTTGGTTCTAAAGCAGAAGAGTGGCAAGGCCTAGATAAGGAGGGGAGGTGGTCACACAGGAAGTGTCCCAGGCCAGATTTGAACCCAGGACATTCCTTCTAACGGGCTTAGCTCTCAAAGCACAGAGCCACCTAGCTGCTCATCATTGTCCTTCATTTTTTAAGAGAACCAATAACATCAGAGGATGGTATCTTGAAGTGTGAGTGAATTGGATTTAAGTGAGACAGAGTTGCAGTTTTCCAGAGTCACTGAAGTCCAGTAGCAAAACAAAAGTCAGGATGGCTGGCAATGGTTCAGAATGCAGTGAACAACCTTGGCATACATTAATGTCCAACTAAACTCTAGACGCTCCACAGTACCTGTGCTTCAGTTACTTTTATGATCCTTGGAACAAACTGTACTCGTCTGCCTGTTCCAACAGGGTAAGTCTTCATTTACTTGGAGCAGACACCTCCCTAACTCACAGACAGGTTTGAGGTCTGTAAGCTACCCTCAACCTAGTTTATCCTGTCTGCCAAGTTGTGGCAGTTGTGTATGCTACAGCTTCTTGGAGCCACAGGTGAGAGTTGGGGGAAAGGCAGACACTAAAGATGAATGAGCAGCCCTGAAAAGGGCATTGCAAGTCTTCCTGCCAGAGGTGATAGGCCTCCTTATACAGATAGGTAGGGAGGTAGGTAGGGAATAAGAGGGGGGAGGGAGGAAGAGAGAGGAAGAGAGAGAGAGGAAGAGAGAGAGAGAGAGAGAGAGAGAGAGAGAGAGAGAGAGAGAGAGAGAGAGAGAGAGAGAGAGAGAGAGGAAGGAAGGTAGAGAAAAAAGGAAGAAAAAGAGAGCAAAAAGGAAGGAAGAAAAAGAGGGAAAGAGAGAAAGGGAGAAAGGAAGGAAGGGAGAGAAAGAAAGGAAGGAAGAAAAAGAGAGAGAGAGAAAAAGGGAGGGAGGAAGAGAAAGAAAGAAAGAAAGAAAGAAAGAAAGAAAGAAAGAAAGAAAGAAAGAAAGAAAGAAAGAAAGAAAGAAAGAAAGAAAGAAAGAAAGAAAGAAAGAAAGAAAGAAAGAAAGAAAGAAAGAAAGAAAGAAAGAAAGAAGGAAAGAAAGAAGGAAAGGAAAGGAAAGGAAAGGAAAGGAAAGAAAGAAGAAAGTATGGGAGGAAGAAAGAAAGAAAGGGAGGAAGGGAGGAAGGGAGGAAGGAAGGAAGGAAGGAAGGAAGGAAGGAAGGAAGGAAGGAAGGAAGGAAGGAAGGAAGGAAGGAAGGAAGGAAGGAAAAAGAGAAAAAGAAAGGAAGAGAGAAAGAAAGGGAGAAAGAGAGAAAAAAGAAAGAGATAAAGAAAAAAGAAAGAAGGAAAGAAAAAGAAAAGAGAGGGAGTGAGGAGAGAGGGAGGGAGGAAGAGAGAGAAATATATAGATATACATATATATGTATCTAAAATCAATCATGTAATATTTATTAAGGCATACTATGTATGGGGGCACTGTGCTAAGCATTGGGGAGACAAAAAAGGCAAAAGACAGTCCTTGCCCTTGAGGAACTTACAACAGATATATTTATAAAGAGATAGGAAGACAGCTACCTCCCTGTCTAGCCACATATGTTCATTTTACACAGCCTTATGTGTATATATAGATGTCTCTCTACATATATAAACAGAGATATACACTGTATATGGTTCTCACTTGATATTATCTCATCAAATTACCTACGTTCAAATTCAGTCCCAGGAAGTATGGGCACTTACTGCTTTATAGAATAATTTGAGCTCCTGGCAACGCACATATTCCTTCCTTCTGTAAAAAATACCCCTTGACTATTTTAGACAATTCATTCTTAACGTACGGATCTTCTTATTGTTTTATGTAGTTCTGTGGCCTTGTGCTCCATCCAGCATGAACATTAAATCCAATCGATTGTTTTGGTTAATTGTCATCCTGTCTGTTTTCATTTGACAGAATCATGCACACTGGATTTCTCTCCAGTTGTTTACGTTTTCATTTCTGTAAGAGATGCTTCCTAGTTATTTTCCTAAAAGCCCTGTGGCTTTGTACATTAATTCCCAGCTATGCAATATATCTCTAATCATAATTTGGAATACTTTTTGTACCATTTGTTCTCTTTCTGGGGGGATGATATATGGAAACGCTGATTTTCCATCTTGTACCTTGGGTGAAATCATCTCTTACATAACTTGGGAAATTTGTTTTGCTGTTTTCTCTAAAACAAACCATCATCTATCATGCACAAATAGATAGTGAATAAAACAACTTGAAACAGACATGGCTCTGGCCTAGCTGGCAATTACTGATCACAAATAACAGACATGAAAGAACATTAGAAGAGTGTACAGAGGCAAATAGTACTGAGTGTTCTCAGGAAAAAAATCACTGAATTCTCTGGCCATTTTACACAGTACTTTGCCTTATTCTGTCAACCGACTCTTACTTTTTCACGTAGCTTTACCATCACAAGGATCTTAAAGGGAACTTTCACTTGAGACAGTGCTCACTTGAGAAAGAGTGGCAAATAGCATTAATGCTGTGGCTTGGTGTTGTTTTTGAATACCCTAAAAGTCAACATCATGTCCCATAAGTTGTACATCAAGTTTTAGGTTGCTGAGAAACTCCCTTAGTAGCCCTGTGGGGGATGGACACAGCAGTAAGCCTTTACATAAAAGAGTGTTCTTCAGAGTTGTTATGCTTTTTAAGAATTAAACTTGATAATAATCATAGCAATATCTTCTGGTAAGTGAGTAGGCCCTCCCGTAGTGCCTCTATTTTCCCTGACTTAATTGGCACTTTGGGCCTTTTTAATCAATTAGATTCAACATTTCAGGACCCAACTTGCTCCCTTTTTGTAGAATTTCCCTTGCCTGCTCCTTGGTAAAGGAGACAGCTGTAGCCTCTGGGCCCCCGGGGCTTTGCACCTAGCAATCGGGGTAAGCATGTCATTCCTAAATTGTCACTTCCCACTTTAGAGATTACCAGCTGGCTGATCCCCTTTCGAGATGGTCCGAAAAAAGAAATCCAAGCTGAAGAAAGAGAGTTTGCCCAGTTAGAGGAGGTAGAAAGAGAGAGTGGCTTTATTGGAGGCCCCAGATCATTTAGTGACCAGAGACGTGGCCACTGTTCAGGGCAGTGCTTTCCAATATGTGTTCTAGGAGCACTTGGACATTTCTGCTTTGAGTACTCCAGGGCACAGAAATCTCTACCTCCATTGATAAAAACTGGCAGTGGGGATGGGAACATGGTGCCAAAGTCTTTGATAGTAATGAAGAGAAGCTATCATTTATTAGATCTTTGCTTATGCCTTATGTCCCTACTGAACTACAGTTCCACGAAGGAAAGAATCCTGTCTAATCTAAATGTTGGCTTTTCAGTCAATACCCAGTGTAGCCCAGTGCTTTGCCCATAGCAGGATCTAAAGTAATGCTTGCTGAATAAGGAGTGGCACAGATCAATCAGGAGGTCGTCCCACCCAGGGAGGTCAGAGGGGAAATGTTCAGAGATGGAGAAGGAAGGTAAAGTGGGGTATGTGGCATGGGGCAGGATTTGCCAGCATAAAACAGGAGGCAGAGCATGACAAATTCCATCTGGGACACTTACTGGCTATATAAGCATGGGCAAGTCATTTGTACTTGTTGAGCCTCAGTTTCCCTATCTGGAAAATGGGAAGAATAATACCAGTAGGATCTTACCTCACAGGGTTCTTGTTAGACTTACATAGGATAATATATGGAAAATACTTTGTAACCCTCAAGGCACTACAGCAGCATTAGACATTATTTTTGTTGTTTCTGCCTCATGACATCCTAGTGGCAATCTTTGGCCTGTTTCACCTTGGGACTCAGAGATAAATTTTTTTATAGAATTAGAAAAAACTATCACAAAGTTCATTTGAAAGAACAAAAAAATCAAGAACATCAAGAGAAATAGTGAAAAAATGCAAAGGAAGGTGGCCTTGCAGTCCCAGATCTCAAACTATACTATAAAGCAGTGGTCATCAAAACAATATGGTCCTGGCTAAGAGACAGAAAGGAGGATCAGCGGAATAGATTTCGAGCAAATGGCAGTAGCAAGATAACGCATCATAAACCCAAAGATTCCAACTTTTGGGACAAGAACCCACTATTTGACAAAAGCTGCTAGGAGAATTGGAAAATGGTATGGGAGAAATTAGGCTTAGATCAACATCTCACACCCTATACCAAGATTAATTCAGAGTGGGTAAATGACTTAAATATTAAAAGGGAAACCATAAACAAATTAGGTGAACATAGAATAGTATATCTGTCAGATCTATGCAAAAGGAAGGAATTTAAGACCAAGCAAGAGATAGAAAACACTACAAAATGTAAAATGAATAATTTTGATTATTTTTATAATTTATAATTTTATTATATTTAATTACACATTATAATTAAATTAAAAAGTTTATGTAAAAAAAGCTATCAGTATAGCTCATCCCCAAGGCAGAACTGAGAGTTGGGGCAGAGGGTGATTCTGGAGGGCCTGGTTTTAATAGGGAAAGGGGGACAGATGGCTAAATACCCACATGGGATAAATTCAGGGGTTCTGGTAGATGGCCAGGTGGAATCTGAAGGATGTAAAGTATGGTTTGGGGCCAGCTAGATATAGACGGTTTGTACTCTTGCTTTGCCTTATAAAAGGATAACACATCTATGTGTAAGGTTAGACCAAAATCTATGCTAAAATCAGAGCAAAGATGAATTTACAGCTTTGGTACAATAGAAATCACCCTGGGTTTGGGGTGATTTCAGATTTCCCATGAGGGTTTGGGGCTAAGCAGTGCTACTCTTCTCCAACTTGTAGTTGTTCCTCCATTAGACATAACTCAACCACTCAAGCTTGTGCCTTCCAGGCTGCCTACCTTCCTTGTCCTCCTAGTTTCTCCTGCCCTCGTAGGTAACCAAACATCATTCTCAGGGCTTAGAGGCCAACTTGCAAGTTCAAGAGATCTGGATCTAGCTGATTGACAATCAAGGGGAATTTCTTCATCAGAGAAAATTCTCCGGGAAGGTGATCATGAATGGTTTGGACAGTGCAGAAGTGAGGTGAAATGTGGCCATGCCTATTCAGCAGTCTCACAAACTGTCTTCTGTTCTGCCGGGGTTTACATATCAATCTCAATATCAAAGATATTGAACAGCAGTTATAAATTAAGTGACTGAACTCTATTTAAGTTATTCTGGGAATGTGTGATTTGAGTCTTTTAGCATTTTTGGCCTATAAGAAACACAAATCTGTCAGATGTCTGATTTATATTGTATACTGAGGACCTTTCAACTCTCTCCCTTTTGAGGAGGCCCTAGAAATGATCCTAAACCCAAGGGTTAAGCAATTTTCCTACTGTTTTGGGGGGTGGAGATGGGGGGGCTGTAGTAGCCAAAGAATATGAGAAAAAGGAGTCTGACCTATCTTCTAAATGTCCAGAATCTCATACAAGTGAATATAGTCCAACTATGATAGAGGGGGCAGTTGGGTGGCTCAGTGGATTGAGAGTCAGACCCAGAGACGGGAGGTCCTGGGTTCCAATCTGACCTCAGATACTTCCCAGCTGTGTGACCCTGGGCAGCTCACTTGACCCCCATTGCCTAGCCCTTACCACTCTTCTGCCTTAGAACCAATACATAGTATTGCTTCTAAGACCGAAGGTAAGGTTTTAAAAAAATAAGTCTATGGTGTGTAAAGCATAGCACCTAAAGACCCATTGGTGGCTTCTTAATGTTAAATTTGTTTTCTTTTGTATTATGTATCAGAAACTAAAGCTGAAAATCCCAGTTAGTATTGCTAAACTGTTGTATTAAATCTTTCATTTGGCTCCAATGCAAAATTCCACCAGGAGGTGGCTCTTGCAACAAAAACAAATAGCTTACATCAAATAAAGCTATCATTTGATAGGTTTAACTTTAACACATTCAATATAATTCCTTTCCACGACTTTGCTAGGCATGAGGAATAGAAAAACAAAAATAGTCCTACCCTCAAGTGGCTTACACTCTATATCAATTGAATATTGAAAAGTGTCATCTGTCTTAAGTTTTCATTTTAAAACCTGGGGGGCATCTGGGTAGATCAGGGATTGAGAGCCAGGCCTAGAGACAGGAGGTCCTGGTTTCAAATGTGGCCTCAGCCACTTCCCAGCTGTGTGATCCTGGGCAAGTCACTTGACCCCCATCGCCTAGCCCTTACCACTCTCCTGCCTTGGAACCAATACACAGTATTGATTCCAAGATGGAAGATGAGGGTTTAAAAAAACCTTCCAGGAAAATAGCTTCAAGGGCACATAAAAGCCAAGGCCTTGAGGTCACTAGCTGTTTTAGCAATACCAAAGGATCGACTTCCATCCCACAATTTTAATCCCATTAGTTTACATTATCACTATTATTAATTTCTTAGACTAAACAAAATCAAGAGAGGAAGGTACTTTTAAGAACAATGGAGCTAAATAAAACAATAGAAATCAGGAGTTCTTGTTCCTGACATCAATCATGTATCCTAGAATAAATAATTTAAACTCTTTAAAACTCAGTATCCTCACTGATAAATTAGGGGTGATAAAACAAAAGAGAGGATTTGTGATGAAATGGACAGAGATTCAGCCTTGGGAAAAGTGAACTAGTGATTTTGTCTTTCCTCTGACACATCCTGGCTGTGTGTTCCTGGATGAGTCTTTTAACTTCTCTCAGTGCCCTAGGCAACTCTCTAACAACAGAAGTTAGAGATGGAACACTGACCATACAAAAGGGAATTCCTACACCTGTGAAATCCCAATATAAAAATCATATTCATCACTTCTCTACTCCTAATTACTGTTAATCAGCTACGAAAGGCAGTTATTTTTGTCCTCTAACACAGTTAGTTCATAGAACATTAAATGTAAAAACAGTACAGATACTTGTCCCAGGACTGTTTCTATCTGAACTCCATGAAAAAAAAAGATGAGAGTGAGATGATGAGGATGATGATACCTAATAAAATAGACAACAAAAACAACACTGATATTTCAAATAGTTTTGAAAAGGAGATAGAAATACTTGGATTGGAATTCCAAAAAGGCCTTTTAAAGTTTGACATCAAGAATTCAATAGCAGAGCCATTATACCCCAAACAAAATAATTTTGAATAGTTGGTTTTCTTCTACAACCATCAGAAACAAATGTGTCCACCCACAGGATTTGATGGAAAGTGTAAAAAGATTTTAGGACCAGCATGCAATAGTGTATGTAGCAGCAATTGCTATGGTAAGGACCAAAGGAGGTAAAGTGAAGCTTCAAGGATAGATGCCAAACACCAACCACTGTGGCAAAGACACAGCTACTGAAAAGCACTAGATTGTATCAATACCTAGTTTGTACATGTGGTAGACTATTTGAATGCCAAATTGTTCGGTTGAAGGCAACAACAATGAACATATGGAAAGGAATGCAGAAAACAAAAGTATATCAAAATATTGGCTTTCCTTAAGTAACAATTGAAAACAAAAACCACAAAGTTAGGGAGATACATAGAGCCAAAGTAAACAATTCAGCCTCACTCAAAACTCTACTACAAAGACTTGAGAAAGTTTTTTAGACGAGGCAAGATCTAACCCTCAAAGAAGGAGGATGTAGAACAATTTGTAGTTTTATATAAGACTTTAGGAATTTGTTGTATAGAAGTCCTTAAGAAATCTAAGGCAAGAGGGGGCATCTGGGTAGCTCAGTGGATTGAGAGCCAGGCCTAGAGACAGGAGGTCCTGGGTTCAAATCTGGCCTCACACACTTCCCAGTTGTGTGGCCCTGGACAAGTCACTTCACCCCCACTGCCTAGCCCTTACCACTCTTCTGCCTTGGAACCAATATACAGTATTAGTTCCAAGATGGAAGGTGAGGGCTTAAATAAAAAAATTTTTTAAAAGAATGAAATCTAAGGCAAGAAAAATGCAAACTGGACCAAGAGAAAACCATAAAGCTCACATACAATTAATACAATGAACAACAGAACAGTTCTGCCAAAGGAAAGAATGAACTGGTTTCTCTGAAAAAGTGGAAATTGGTTGAAATGGATAAGATCCATAATATTGGCTCAAATGCTTCACGGTCACATGTGAATGACTAGCAATGTGCATAGCTAGCTTTCCCTCCCACTTTTCTTAAGAGGAGACATAACATTGTCATTTTCAGAAGGTGGGAACACCAGCAACCCCTTCAAATATAGGCGGCCACCTTCCTATAGTTTCTACTTAGCATTTTTAGTTTGAATCACTTAAAAAGAAAACCACGTAAGTGCTTCCAAGAAAACAATATATTGGCTGAGAAGCAGAATGAGGATGCCAAAAAGTCCCAGGGGTATAAACATCAACTTCTAATTGACTCAGTAATAATTTGACAAACTTCCATAAAACGCCATAACATAATTCGTACCTTTGCTGGTTTTCATGATGCCTTTGATTCTGTTCCTCACTCATGGATTATTCAAGGCCTGCAAATGTAGAAAAAAGACCTAAGCAAAGGGAGAATGCTAGAGTATTTCATGTCTGCATGGAAAACTATTTTCTATTGAAAACATATCACCGATACAATCAAGTCAAGAAAAAATGATATAAACCACAGCATTTTTTTTTCAGGGAGACAATATAAAATCATTATAGCATGGCTTAGCTTTAAACCCATGGTCATCTCTCCCAACTAGAACTAAAGAAGACTTCTAAATTAAAGAGGGAGTTGAAGCAAAACAATTTTTATTTAGTAACTTAGGGTGCATGAATGACAACAACCTGTTTGACTCCATGGCAAAATGCATTCAATGACTCCTTAATTGAACAAATGACAGTCACATGAATTTGTTGTAGAAATGGAGGTTTTTAAAAAATTTATTTAATTAGTTAATTTAGAATATCTTTCCACGGTTACATGATTCATTCTCTTTCCCTCCCCTCCCCTCAAACCCCTTCCATATCTGATGTACAATTCTACTTGTGTCATTGATCAAGACCTATTCCCTTATTGTTGATAATTGCAGTAGGGTGATTGTTTAGTGTCTACATCCCCAATCCTATCCCCATCGACCCATGTGATCAAGCAGTTGTTTTTCTTCTGTGTTTCTACTCCCACAGTTCTTCCTCTGGATGTGGAAAGCTTCTTTCTCATAAGTCCCTAAATGGAGGGATTTATGAAGGCAATTCAGGACCAGTTTATTGTCACCAGAAATTATGGAAGGATTCTTTAAAGAGCGCAATCAATGTAGACTATTCAGGGAAATGGTACAAACTTGGCAACACATCAAAATTTAGCATCTACCAGAAAGCATTTATTAAGCAGTCAACAAGAATTTATTTAGCACTTGCTGTATACACTGAAGGCACTGTGCTAGCAAGACAAGAATGCTTGGATTTTCAGGAGCATATATCTATTGAACAGAGTCAGACACACCTACAAGTAAGACACTGGGGAATGGAAACTGGTTTATTGTGGAAATCTGTAAAATTGCTATTTGTAATGTGATTTGGCTTCTGACTTCATCACTGAAACTTCGCTTTACAATGTTACTAATGATCTCTTAATTACTAAGTCTCACTTCCTCTTCTCCATCTTTATCCTGCAGTCTTTGGCCCTAACAACCACCTTCTCCCATCTCCTCTCTAGGTTTTCCTGATGCTCATCTCCCTTGGTTCTCTTAGCCATCTGAAGGCTCTTCAGTCTTATTTGCTGATTCTTCATCAGTGTCATGACCACTAACCAGGGCTGTCCCCCAAGGTGCTTCCCTGGGCTCTCTCCTCTTTTCTCTCTATTCTTTCATTTGGTGATCTCATGGGCTCACATGGGTCCAATGATCATCTCTATGCAGATGATTCCCAGATCTATTAATACAGCCCTAGGTTCTCTCCGAACCTCCACTCTGCCATCACCAGCTACTTGTTGGACATGTTAAGCTGCATATTCCATGGGCATCTCAAACTCAATATGTCTAAAACAGAGCTGATCTTTTATCCCAAACGCACTCCTTTTCAGAAACTCATCAATGTGCAGATCATCACTATCTTTCCAGGTGCCCAGGGTCACAAACATGGTGCCATCTTCAACTCCTTACTCTCCCTGAGCCCACATATCCAATCTGCTGCCAAATCTTGTTGTTTCTTTCTTTCTCTGCAACTTTTGTAAATGCCACCTTTTCTCTACATCCATGGTTATACAAATTCAGGCCATCTCATCCCTCCTCACTTTTCTTTTAAAAACCCTTGCCTTCTGTCTTTGAATTAATACTGTGTACCCATTCCAAGGCAGAAGAGCAGTAAGGACTAGGAAATGGGAGTTAAGTGATTTGATCACAACTAGGAAGTGTATGAGACCAGATCTGAATCTACAACCTCCCGTCTCTAGGCCTGACTCTCAATTCATGAGCCACCTAGCTTCCCCCTCCTTCTCACTTTTCAATAGCCCCCTACATGGTTGCCTTGCCTCATGTCTCCTCCACTCAGGTGCCAAAGTGATTTTGCCAAAGTTCAGATTTCACTCAGTTACCCTTCATTTTTATCTGAGACAAAATTGAAGTTATGGTATTAAAATCTTTTTATAGCCTGCTTTCTCTCTCTGTCTCTGTCGCCATGTTACATTACTTGCTTGTATGCACTCTTCATGTTCTATTTGTTGATCGCCACACATGACATTCCAACTCCAGTCTCTATACTGCCCCTCATATGTAGAGTATTCTCTCTCCTCACCCCACTCCTACCTCTTAGAATCCCCGGCTTCCTCTGAGACTCAATTCAAGTACCATCTTCTTCAGGAGATCTCTTCTGGTCCCCCTCAGCTGTGAATGCCTTCTCCTCTAAGGTTACCTTCCATCAACTCTGCTTGATTTTGTATTTACACAAATGTTTGCTCTCTCATTAGAATGTAAGCTTTTTGAGGGCAGGGCCTGCTTTTTCTTTTTCTTCACATACCCAGGGCCTAAATTAGCATAATGCCTGGCACATAGCAAGCTCTCGATAAAGGCTTGTTGATTGACTGATAGACATCTAAGATACTTGGAGACCAAAGTACAACAGATATAATCTCTTTGAGGGCAAGGCTTTTTCTGCCGTCTTTTTCTTTTTCTCCTAGTAGGTGCTTAATTAATGCTTGTTGACTTGAAGAGCAGCGCACCAAAAGAAAGGATCAAGGTGAGCTCCCTTTGAGTAAGAAGTCAGAAGGGGGCACTCGAACCTTTGGAAGCTCACCAGGCGAGGCAATACTAGCTAGACCTCTCAATAGTGAATAGATACAATGATGAAACCACATTATTACTGTTTTCAAATAATTATTGGGTGTTCCTGTTTAAGCAGTTACAGGAAACGCTTCCTCCGAAGATAGCAACCTGAGTTTCAGGCTTGGCTATTTCTATTGAAAAAAAAAAAGTTCCTTGCCTAGAACTCGAATTTGCAGTGCAGGCAGATGTTGAGGTTTAGAACTGGGGTTAGAGCTCCCCAACCACTCTTCTATTGCTTCTACCAAGATGTACAAGCTACCATTTACACAGTACTTTCAGCTTCATCCATGTTCTGCCCAAATTGGGTCCTCTGGAGCTCCCAACAATCCTGCAGAATCGCCACCATCAGTATCATGAGGTTCCTTTTACAGATGTGGAAAATGAGGCTTAGAAAGGGGTAGCAACAACTCACCAAGGTTCACTGAGCTAGTGGATAGGAAGGTAAGAGAGAAAGCCAGGTCCCTGCTGACTCGGAGATGAGCACTCCTCCATGCCCCCATGCTCACTTGGCTGCTGTGTTCAAGGACCATCCTATCTGGGAAGGGGTAGGGGGAGATGCCTTTGCCGTATGTGGGCGCCATGGGGAAATGACTGTTGAATAAAAGGAATTTTCAGATTTTTTTGCTATTTATTAGCACCTCCCCTAAGACATTCGGTGGGGTTGGGAGAGATGGGGAAGGAGAAGGAGAAGGAGGAAGTGTTTACCTAACATGAAGTCTGGGTTAACTGTGGATTGCTGTTACCTAGGTTACCCCTTTATCTTGTGATTGCAGAGAGTCACCAATGCTTTAAGGATGGTTCTGATATCTCTACTGAGGGAGATCAAGACAATCATAGCTAAATGGACCTGGAGCCCAAAGTCCTGGGTCTCATTTTAACATGGATCAACTGTGTGACCTCACAGGAGGCAGGAGAAAGAATACTGAATTTGGAGTCATACATTTAGAGTTGAAAGGGACCCGAGAAGTCATCTAGTTCATCCTCTTCCTTTTACAGATGAGAAAACTAAGGCCCAGAGAAGGGAATGGACTAGCCCAAGGCCACACTGCTACTCACTAGGAGATCTAAGACTTGAACCCAGATCCTCTGACTCCAAATTTAACATTCTTTCCAATCCATCAGATGACAATCCCCTTCCCACCCCTGCTCATGATCTCACTTTTTGTTGAAGGTGCCATGACTGTCTCAGTCACCCTGATTGGAAATATCAGAACTATACTCAGCTTTTCAGCTCTCCATTATCCAATAGGTTCATCAAGTCCTTTGCTCACCCTCTTCTCTAAGTCACATGGTGGTCACCACCTAGTTCAGACCCTCATTCCCTCTGCCTAGGTTGTCAGAAAGACCACCTAATTCTCCTGATTCCAGTCTTAAAATTCAGCAATGGGGGCAGCTGGGTGGCTCAGTGGATTGAGAGCCAGGCCCAGATATGGGAGGTCCTGGGTTCCAATCTGGCCTCAGACACTTTCTAGCTGTGTGACCCTGGGCAAGTCATTTGACCCCTATTGCCTAGCCCTTACCATTCTTCTGCTTTGGAACTAAGACACAGTATTGATTCTAAGGCAGAAGGTGAGGGTTTTAAAAATTAAAAATCCAGTAAGCCCATCCTCCCCTTGGCTGCCAAAGTAATCATCTGAAGGCACAATTTTTCAATTTATCTTTCTAGCCTTATGCTATGTTATCTTGCTTTAGTTCTATTTTCCAGACAAATCAGACTAACAGTTGTTACCTGGCTTCTTCCTGCCTTCGCCCACTTAAGAACATTTACACGTGCTCTTCCCTGTGCCAAGCACAAACTCTCCCTACTCCCCATCTAAGCCCACTTTAGTCTTTCTCTGCCTCCTCCATAATGCCTTCCATGAACCACCTAGGAAGAAGTGTGTCCTTCCTCCTTGACTGTCTCCAGTCACTCTGACATCTGAGTGCATAGACCCTTTCTACTTGGATTGTAGTTATTTGCTTCATCCCCCTCCTCGACTGTAACCTGCCTGAGGACAGGGACTGTGTGGTCTTTCGTCTTTGTGCCCCCAGCACTGATCCCAGAGGTCAGGACCTTGTGTGTTGTAGCCACTTAATGAGTTGAACTGACCCCAGACTAACCCTCTCATTTTCCAGATGACCTGACGGAGGCCCTGAGAGAAAATGATGAAACAGTCGAGGTTGCACAGCCTAATTAGTGGTAGTGTAGACTTTAGACCCACAGGCCTCTTGGTCCAAAGCTCTCTCCATCTTTAGACCACACAGCTCCTCCAAATCACACTCAGGTGTAACAAGAAAGATAGTGGCCTCCCAAGACTTGGCCATTGCTGGATTCCAAGTCACCCTTGGCCGTTGGGGTTACAAAAACTTCATCTTTCAGGGTAGAGCACTCAGTTCAAAGTTCAAAGCAGCAATTCCTCTGTGGCTCTACCTCAATTTACAGGCCCTGAATCGGAGATCCCTAGGAAACATTTCCTCTGGCCATAGGGGTTCGGTCATTCTCTGAATGAGAAGATTGGGCCAAACCATCTCTAAGCCTGGATCGAGCGATGCTTCAGTTCCTTCCGCTGGTGGGGGACACTAGGGCTTAAGGCAACAGAAAGCCAACCACCATCAAGTATATCTTCAGGGGCCTTGCAACCCCAAACTCAGAAGCAAAATATTTCTTCAGGGTGGGGGAAGGGAGGGAGGAAACCTGCTGCTCTCTCCACATTACCAACCACTGTTTCAAATGCTGAATCGAGTGATTTGCTGACCATAAAGAAAACAATCCTCAGGGAGCTTTCCGTTCCTGTCCAAGCACTTCCCCGGGGACTAAATGATCAAAGTTTACAAAAATAAACCCCATTTGCTGTTCACCTTCCCTCAGCTAAGAGAAATAGCTTCAAATTAAGTAACCTCCAACCAACCACAGACTTAGTGTTTTATCTTAAAAGGAAACTAAGTTTCTGTAAATTAACCCTTCAGTCCTTCTACTCTCCCATTTAGTATTTCACTTATTTCTTAAGAGGCAGATGTTTCTTTTTTTCTTATGGTCTCCAAAACAGGCCCCTAACATCTCTCAGATCCTCTCCATTTCCCCACTTGTACCAGGATGGATCTTTATCCCTTCCTAACTGGATTATTCTAATGGCCTTCTAACTGGTCTCCTTGCTTCTAATCTCTCTGCCCTTCCAGCCATCTTCTATGAAAATGCAATAATAACCTATTTCCATTCACTTCCGTGTTCTAGAACATTCCATGGCTCCCTATTGCCCCTATGATAAAATCCTCCAGAATGCCATGTGAATTTGCTACTGAGTGGAGTTTTCCAATTAGATAAGGTTAGCATCATCACCAACATAATTATGGCTGATTTAGTGACACCTCCAGATAGAATTAGTGCTCCCCAGGCCATGACACAACAGTAATGGGTAATTAGGTCTTTCTAGCCCTTTGAGAATACCTTTCTTTAGGGGAGTCCAAGACTTGTAGCAAGCAATAAGGGCTTTGGAGTAAAAAGGTATTTGTCATCTGGATAAGACACAAGAGAGGCCAGAGTAGTATCCCAGTCAATGGATGCAGGCTTTGCTTCCATAGAGCAAAATAACCAAAGGCCTCCTTTGTGACCAAAGACCCATTTATCTCAAGGATCCAAATAGCTCTGCAACCTTGGCCGAGTCATCTTCCTTCTCTGGGCCTTAGTTTCCTGATCTACAAAATCAGGGAGTTAGGCTAGATGACCTCAGGGTCCTTCCATCTTTATGGTATGGTTTTTTCTTCTCCTTCATCACCCTCTCCCATCTCCCACACCTATTCAGGCTAGAAGTCTACTAATTTTTAGCAGCATCATTCCTACTTAAGAGGTCTTTAAGACTTATTAAATGGGGGCAGCTGGGTAGCTCAGTGGTTTGAGAAGCAGGCCCAGAGATAGAAGGCCCTGGGTTCAAATTTGGCCTCAGATACTTCCTAGCTGTGTGACTCTGGACAAGTCACTTAACCCCCCCCTCCCCATTGCCTTGCCCTTATCACTCTTCTGCCTTGGAATGAATGCAAAGAATTGATTCTAAGATGGAAGGTGAGGGTTTTTTTAAAGTTTTATTAAGTGCTTTCCTCACAACAACAGTGAGAGGTAGTGCAAAAATTTTTTTCTTCTGGTCTAGAGCTTCATTGGCATTGGGGGAATCTCTAGGTATGTGAACTCCCTCCCTCACTGCAGATAAGTGATATCTCTGGAGTTTAGAATCTAAGAGGATTGCCTAGGAGGCACAGCAGTGCCCCCACAGACTTATATGAGCAAGATTTGAATCCAGATCTCTCTGGCTCCAAGGCCCACCCTCTTACTACTTTTTTCTGCCTTGCATCCCTATTTTTAGATGGGGAAACTGAGGCTCAGAGCCTCAGGCACAAAGCAGCTAAGGGTCCATGTTCCCACAGCCCCAAGAGTGCTTTGTTTCCTTAGTCAGAACCACTCTGTTCTCAGATGAAAAGCTTTTATTTCTCTTTTTTTGTTGTTTTTTGTTTTGTTTTGTTTTAACCATCTGTTGATACTGCTCTGCTCGGAAATGCCTGGGACCAAAGCCCCAGGAAACAAGCACACAGCCCTCCAAAAGCATTAAAGCCACAGGAGGAGGCCATGGTCCACATGGACATACTGAGGTCAGGCACCAGAAATGACATGGACAGCAAGTGGCCTGAAATAAAAGCCAGTGGCCTAGTACTGTACGCTCGCTTTGTACACTGGAGTAGGACCACGTAAACATTTTTAGGTGTACATGTCACCAGCGGGAACTTGCAGATAGTGGTCCTCAGTACACAACAGTGTCTTTGGGCATCTGCTACTGCAAGAAAAGTCACTGTAAGCCCAAAGCCTGGCTCCTGGCATCCAGCTGGTACTCAGCAGATGCTGGTTGAGAAGAATCATTGAATCTAGAGCCATAAGAGGCCTTAGAGACAGATTGCCTAGTTCAGCCACCTCATTTTACAGAGGCAGAAACTGAGGCACAAAAATGTTGTGACTTGCCCAGGGTCAGTCACACAGAGCAAATCTAGATGAAAGGTTAATGCATTTGTGTCAGGAACCTCTTGGGGTAGTATAGCAGACTTCTTTTCAGAATCATGATATAGAATAAGAAAAGAAATGAATCCTATCGAAATCTAGTTACCAAAATAGCTTTTTTTTCAAAAGTCAACATCCCCCAAGAATAAGAAGGCACCCTAGGGGGCATGAAGTTCACCTCATCATTTTATAGATAATTCATAGACACTAAATGATTTGCCCAGGGCCATAGAGATATTAAGTGATAAATCTGGGATTTGAACCCAAGTCCTCCAGGTACAAATAGGGCTCTTTCCATGGCACCATGATGTTAGCATGCAGTTTTCTTGACGACCAGCTCAGGGCTTACTCCATTACTCCTTGTTGCCTCTCTAGAGCAACAAAGGCCCAAGAACAGCTCAAAAGACCATTCAAAAAAGGTCTTGGGAGAAATCCTACAAAAGGCAGATGAATTTCTAGGCACTATAGTGTATTTCTAGCATCGACATGGAAACTACCCATGCATCCCTTCATTGAAAGGTTATCCTCTCCCAGATTCCCCAGAACACTGCCAATTTTTGCCCAGCCTAAGAGGACGTTGTCCTTGGACCTTTGTCTGAGGCTCACAATTTAATTCTTCAGTTCTGAAGGGCTCCTTTGGGAGACTTTTGGGGAGACTTGAGTCTACTGGATGGCTTTTGGAGAGATCTAGTTCTGGAATTTTCCACATTGCTGCCCTCCTTTACTCATCAATTTCCCTCTTGTAGTTAGTATAGCTGAGAGCAAGTAAGTCACAGATCTATTTTCTGGATATGAAAAATAGAATTCCTTTCTGCTTTTGTGAGTAGCTATCTCATCAGCATAAGCAGCTTCACCTTAGACCCTGTTGTTTTATTTTGTGAGGCAGAGCCAGCCTTGAAACTGCATGATTCAACTCTCTTTAAGACTAACATTTTCCTCCTTTGGTTTTGATTCATCACCCCACTGTGATTGCATAATATCAAGAAGCTCAATGCTTTGGCTTAAAGGGAGATCAAACTCAAAAGGCTTCAAACCTGTGATTGATCTGGAATCCCCAGAATCCACAATCTTTTCATCTCATCTACATTCCTGCAATCTAACTATGAGAGTGGATCACCAGTAAATCAATGCTCCCCCCCCCTTTTTTTGTCAGCCATGTTTGAGGATTGGCAATGAAGTTATGGGATCATAGAATCACGGCTCTAGAGTTAGAAATTGACAAGTGCCAATATTGTTTTGTTGATTGTCTAAATCAGTGATGGCGAACCTTTTAGAGACTGAATGCCCAAACTACAACCCTCATATCACATGTGAGCCACCCCCTTACCCCAGACAGGGGAGGAAGGAAGAAGAACTCCCATTGGGTTGCTGGGCAGAGGGGAGGGTCATGTGAGAAATGTCCTCAGGCACATGTGGAGAGGGGAAAGGGAGCAGCTTCCTTCCAGCATGCATGCCATAGGTTTGCCAACATGGGTCTAGACTTAAGAGAATGAATGAAAGAGAAAATGCCGATAATGAAGATTGAACTTAAAAGTGTGCTGGGCTTATATTTTACATTTCTAACCCTAAATAATGAATTAAAGTGCATTGGGTGTACTTTTTTAGAGCATTAATTGTTAAACATTTATCAGTAGAAAACTGGCTGTAAGTTTTATTTTTTTAGCAACACACTAAAGTTTATTCATCAAAATGTGCTGGAGAGTAAGCTCCTACTACCTTGTCAACTTCTCAAGGGAAGCAGTTCATGGTCGATTTGTCTTAGTGTCATCCACAAGGCCTTACACGTCCTGGGTATTGCAAAAAGTCTTAACACCATTTTAAGCTATTTAGAAAATGGACAAATGAACACTGTCAACACCAAAACCTTGGAAATCACAGTCAACAAGAATAACTATTAAGGAATGTCTACAAGTCATAGAATCATGGAATTTCAGGGTTGAATGGAAACCATCTAGTTTAACCTGAGAAAAGAGTCCCCTATGTCTGTGTTGGCAAACCTATGGCACATGTGCCAAAGGAGGCTACTCTCTTCCCCCTCTCCACCACATCTGAGGACATTTCTCACATGACCCACTCCTCTGCACAGCAGCCCAATGAGAGCACTTCCTCATTCCCCTGTCTGGGGTAAGGGGGTGGCTCACATGTAGTGTGAGGGTTGCAGTTTGGGCACTTCATCTCTAAAAGGATTGCCATAACTACCTTATGTAATATAACCTCCATTTAAAGCCATCTGATGACAGGGAGCACACTTGGTCCAAGGGAAGTCCAATCTACTTTACTCGAATTGGAAAGAAGCTCTTCTTGACTTTTCCTTGCAGGTCGATAGTATGGTGTCTATAATGCTAGACTTGGAGCCAGGAAGACATGAGTTCAAATTCAACCTCAGACAGGTACAAGCTATGTGTCCTTGACCAAGTCACTCAACCTTTGATGGCCTCAGTTTCTTCATCTGCAAAATGGGGATAATAATAGCACCTATGCCCACAGGGTTGTTGTGATCAAATGAATTAATAATTATAAAATATTTTGCCTAAGTATCATAGGAATGCTAACTTATTATTGTTATTGATATCAAGCTTAAATTTGCTTCTTTGAAATTTCAACTCATTACTCCTAATTGTGTTCCCTAGGGACGAACCAAAATTGTCAAATCTCTCTTCCCCATGACAACCCTTTGATGCTTAAAGAAAGCTATCATAGCTTCCCTGAGCCTTCTCTTCTCCAGGCAAAACATTCTCTGAGTCTCAGTTGCCTCATCTGTCAAATGAGGGTGATAATTGTTGCCCTGATGACCTCGCATGGTTGTTGTGGCAATCAAATGATCCAAGAGAGATGAAAGTGCTTTGTACACTTGCAAAGGATTGTCCTGGTGTGATACATTGAACTGCTCCCTGCCCAGGTTCACGGAAACCCTCCTATCTTTTCCAAAATGGCCCTAGTAATAGACACACACTCACACGCATATACCTATTACCTGGGAGGAGGAACATTAATGGTAGTGGCTTTTGAGAAGCTCAAACAAGTGTTTGTCAGATTAATTAGCTGTTACCTTGGGAGCACAGAGAGTAGGGTGCAGAGGACACGAGACAGAGAGATACATAAATATTATAGACAAATAGACATTGGCTAGCTAGCTAGCTAGATCTTGGCTAGACACTTCAGCACTTAACATAGCACCTGGGACAGAGGGAGTGCTTAATATATGCATTTTGACTTGACTTGCAAATGGGCACTAAATTGGGCCAAGAATGAAAAAGGAGGAGGCAAAATGACTGGACTGTTTGGGGGAAATTGCAGGACCCCTTTAATGACCCCAAACTTCTCCCTGAAACAAACACAGTATTGTTGGATGGCTGTGAGTTATAGAACACTACCGTCTCTGAAGAATGAAAAAATGGGCCTCACTTAGAGGGCACATGGTGGGCAGAGGCAGGCCGTTACACATAAAAAATGAGGCTCTAGAAAGAACTACCAGGGTAAACTATCTCTTCAAGGAGATGTATGAGTGAAAAAGAAGCTGGGAAGATAGGGGTGGGTCAGCAAGGTTGCCCAGTGGATAGAGAGTCAAGCCTGAAGACAGGAGGTTCTGGGTTCAAATATGATCTCAAGCATTCCCTAGCTGTGTGGCCATGGGCTTGTCACCCATAACCCCCCTTGCTAGACCATTACTACTCTTCTGCATTGGAATCCATACATAGTATTGATTCTAAGATGGAAGATAAGGGTTTATAAAAAAAAGGAAAGTGAGGAAAGCCCTTTAGAACATTTGGGTAGACATTATTAAAAGACACGGACCTGGACAGCTCAGAATTTATAGGTAGCAGATAGATTGCCATTTGCTTCATGGAAATATCTCATCACTAGATCACAGATACATTGGAAACTTGGATTATAAGGAGAGGGAAAGACATGGGAGAAGCAGTACATTAGAAGGTGGGTTCTCGGCAATCAGTTGAGGGAATAGCATGATGGTAGTGGATGCTATGGAATAGTCAGAGGAGGCATTGAACAGAAAGAAGGACTAATAGGGCACGGGTGAAACCAAAGTCAAACTTTCCCTGTTCTGTTTCTCCCCTCCTTGTCTCGGGTCTCTGTCCTCTCTCTGGAGCTCATACGGTTCCAACATCACTGTGTAAAACATGCATATTACAAGATCACCAAAAAGAAAAAAGGAAGCCATGCCTACTCATTGGCACAATATGGCGCATAACCATTGTGGGGGGTTGCTCTTAAGTCACTTGTTTGGGATGCAGGGTGGCTGCTGACAAACTAACCCAAATTCAAAAGACGGCTTCAATTCCAGAAGGCTGGAGAACTAGAGAACAACTGACCAATGGACATTTAGCTCCTGGTAGCCTACTCAACCTACAGGATTTTCCCTTGCTTTCTTCTGACATCATAAGGCCAACATGGGCTGTTGGTAGGCTATTTTCTGCCCATCTTTTTTTAATCATACTTTTCTGCTTCTCTTGCACAATTACTTAATGTGTAGACCATACAAAGCTCTGGGCTCATTAATCAGCTCTACCCCACCCCAATAGCCTTTGTAATGTGTTACAACCTCTTTGTGCCCCCATGTCTTTCCATTGCTCTTTAGATGACTCAACTTCAATTCTTGGGGAACGATGGTATTCCATAATTTGTAGTCATATTGTTGTTAAAAAGATGGGCTTTTGTTTCAGGGAAAAGCCCAATTTCCCAAAGGCACCCTGGCCCTTTCTCCTCTGCCTGTTTAACTTGGTGCTCAGCTCATGGTCTGTCTGCAACATCAATCCAAGGGAGCTGAACTGAATGAACGAGTTCTCTGGGCTGTCTCTCCAACTCAACTGCATTCCATAGTCTGAACAACTGGAATTCTTCATCCACTTGATTTTTCCTGTGTGGAAAAGGATGCCTTCCTTTTGGGTGATTGCGGATCTCATATAGGGGGCTCTAGAGCGATCTGGGCCTTCAGGTAGTCAGCCCCAAGTTCTCCACAAACAGGACAACTGAACATGCCTTCAGGTTAACTAAACCACTGATTTTCACTTTTCATTATTTGTAAAATAAGACCAAAAGCCTACAGAGCAAAGGTCTCTTTTCTCTTGTTGCAGCAGCCTGGCATCAGGACGCCATGAGCTTTCCCTGAGTCTACAAGAAGCCCGCCTTGGAAATCTAAAGGAAAAAGCGGGGTTGTTACCAGCTCTGCACCTAGTTGAGTCCCAGGAGTCCCAGCTGGCCATTGTAGGTAGGACTAATGAATTAAGAGGATGCCACATTTGTGTTAAATCATACGTTCTTTATGTGAAATTGGAAGCTGCCTAAAGAGTGGGATTTCAGAAGCATTTGGAAGGCCACCTGTCTCCAACCATCACTCACAGTTTCATCCTGCAAGCTCTGAGATCTCCTCTGCTTTTTCAGGCATTCTCTTCCCCGAACAGCTGAAGAGCTTAGAAAATGACCTGTTCAGTTAAGTATTAGGTTACCAAATCTGATTAACAGTCTCTCATCACTGTTCTTCCAAGCGGGTATATTCATTGTGTGCAATGTGGAGGTGGATGGCATTCTAGGACGGAGACTTTCACACATAGTCCTCACACCATGCTGGGCTCAATGAACAACTCTTCTCTTGCCCTAGAACTCCCCATCCCACTCACCCTCTCTCCTATATGCACCGAGTTCTCTCTCCTTTGCTCTCTCTACTTTTCCCAGGCTCCTCCATTCCAGCCTCTCTCTGCTACCACTCTTAGTCTGAGAGCATGTGTCCTGTAGCCTTCCCTCCATGCCTTTCGATGCTTCAAGACCCATTTTTAACCCTTTCCATGACATACATCATCCCCCAAGAAACTTCCTGATATTCTTTAGTCGGCATAGTAAAAGTTCTGGAAATAATCGGTTTCTCCCTTGACCTCCCAGTTCTCCGACCTTGAACCTGCGGACCCACAGTGGCCCTGCCCTGGCCCCTGCTAATCTTAAACCTAGACCTTGGCTTGACTTTTTCTTGACGTCCATCACCACGTGACTGGGCCTGCTGTCCAGAACCTCAACATGACATCCTCTCTGCTCCACTAAGGCAGGTCTCACTGTCACTTTCAAGCTGAAATGAAGCATATCTCCTCTATGAAGCCTTCCCCAGAACTCTGTCCAATACAGATCATGCCGCTCTCAGCATTTTCTCTACCTAACATTTGGCCTCATGGTTATCCTTAATTTCATACTTTATCACCATTCTAAAGTTTTTATTTTCATGTGCAATAGTCTTGTCTTCTTAGCCAGACTGCTAGCAAGGAGAGGGCAGGTACCAAGTCAAATAGGCAGAAATAAAAAATGGGCAAAATAATAGATTTGAAGTTAG
Source organism: Monodelphis domestica (assembly GCF_027887165.1). NCBI lineage: Eukaryota > Metazoa > Chordata > Mammalia > Didelphimorphia > Didelphidae > Monodelphis > Monodelphis domestica. Next base: position 29,429,488 of record NC_077235.1, read on the forward strand.
TGGATCTAAATTCAAATATCAGATCAGCCACATAGTACTTGGGCGATCTTTGACAAGTTATTCCACCTTTCTTGGCCTCAGTTCCTACAAAGATGGCGCTGGACTGGATAACCTCTAAAATTCTTTCCAGTTCTAAAGCTGTGATCCTGTGGACCTTCCTTTTTAAAAATTTTAAACCCTCACCTTCCATCCTAGAATCAATACTGTGTATTGGTTCTAACGCAGAAGAGCAGTAAGGGCTGGGCAATGGGGGTCAAGTGACTTGCCCAGGGTCACACAGCTAAGAAGTAACTGAGGTCACATTTGAACCCAAGACCTCCCATCTCGAGATCTAGCTCCCAATCCAATGAGTCACCTTCCTGCCCCATATGCTTCCCTTTAATATAATTTTATTGTAAACCTAATGATAATCTCAATAGCTATAGAAACAATCAAAATGAGGGTTGAGGATCTAAATAAAACTATAAAATTCCAGCTGAAAAGAGAAAAATATAAACTCAAAAAAATTGCAATGGCAACTTCTTTTTCCCTTTTAATCTTTCTTCCATGAACTTAAAGATTTTGTTGCTTTCTTTTTTATTATGGACTAGAAACTCACCAACAAAAATGACCCTTTCCACAATGTTGTCATGACTTTTTATACAGTGTAGTCACTGTATATAGTGTTTTAATTCTTTTTTCCCCTTTTGTATTATAGCATATGGGCTTCCTTATTTCAATCAACCAGCAAATATCTATTACGTGCTTACTATGTTCCTGACACTGTTTTAAGTGTGCCCTACGTGTATGTCTCACTGCTACTGTCCTTTAAGTTTGAGCTCACTCTCCCCAGGGACTAAGAATATTTAGAGGGAATGTTTTGTACCAGCTATTAGTGCCATGCCATCTTAATAAATACCTTTTCTGCAAGATTTTTGAGGCTCTTTGTTGATTATGAATAGAAAGCATATTGATGGGGGCTCCTGAACAACAGTTCTAGAAACCCAGCCTCCTCAGAGTTACCCCTAGGACCCAGAGAGGGAGAATTTAGTTCCCCTCTAGGGATCTAGCCTGCCAATGTGGGCAGGAATTGGGAATGTAAAGCTCAGACATATGAAAGAGTATGAGTGCTACACATACTAGCTCTGAGAGCCTGAAAAAATCTCATCATCTTTTCTCAGTGCCCCCAGGAAATTCTGAAACACCTTTGAAAGGAGCCCAGTTGCTAGTGGGTGTAGTTTCCACGCTTTCCTTCCCAGACATCTTCTATATTACTATGTTTCACATCCTCTACAGTTTCAGCCCAAATGGCTTGCTTCCTAGTCCCTACACATGATATTTCATCTCTTCCCTCTGTGTCTTGGTACTGGCTGTCCCTCACTCCTTCAGTGCACTCACTCTCTCCTCCTCACTTCCATCTTTTAGAAGTCTTGGCTTCAAAGCCACCCTGGGCAGGAGGGTCTCCCAGTCTCACCGGCTACTAGTGGCTTCCTCTCTAAGGCTGCTTTCTCTCTACAGGCATCTTATACCTACTTATTTAAGTGCATGCTATCTCCCCCGTTAGTATGTAAGCTCCTTGAGGACAAGAATGGGGGGGGGGGGTTGATCCTCTAGTACCTAGCCTGGTGCCAGTATCAATGTAAACATTTAGTAAAAGAACGCTGATTGAAGTATTATTATTATTGTTTTGAAACCCTCACCTTCTTTCTTAGAATCAATACTGTACATAGGCTCCAGGACAGAAGAACTGGTAAGGGCTAGGTAATGGGGGGGGTAAGTGACCTGCCCAGCGTCACACAGCTAGGAAGTGTCTGAGGCTGCATTTGAACCCAGGACCTCCCATCTCCAGGCCTGACTCTCGATCCACTGAGCCACCCAGCTGATTGAAAGTATTAGTAAAAGGTCTCAATAGGGAGTGATATCTACAAAATATATAAGCTGGTGATACAGACATACATACAGACAGACAGGCAGGCAGGCAGGCAAACAGAGGGAGAAAATACAAAAGAAAGGATAAATAACATACTATGTGCTACTGTGAGGAAACCTAGAACAGGAGCTCTTAAGCTGGAGTCCATGGATCAGATTCCACGGAATCCAGGAGCTTGGGTGGGCAAATAATTGCATCTTCATTTACTCTAACCTCTAACTGAAATTTAGCATTTCCTTCAGTTCTCCATGTAGATAACAAATGGGATTCTGAAAAAGCATCCATAACATCAGCAGATTGCATAGAGGAAGACTCTTATCACGTTGGCATCCCCGTGTGTGGAGGATTGAGGAATGGACAAGAGGCACCAGAGAGGGGCTGTTATCTGAATCTTTAGATAAGGTACTCACATTGATGAGGTGAAATGAGGTGAAACTTCCAGGGGAAGGGGCCTCACTACGATTCTAATTGTAATGAAGTTCTTCCTCACATTGGGCTTCTTGCTTCCTCTGTGTTCCCTACTGAGACTTACGAAAGAATGAAAGGGCAACAATTCACATAGACAGTTGCCATGGTACCATGAGATTATTGAATAATAGGATCATAGGAATAGAAAGAACTGCAGAAATCATTTTATGCGACTCCCTCGTTTTACGGGTCAGGAAATGGAGGCAGAGAAAAGCACGGAATTGGATCACTTTTTGACCCTAGGTCGGGCATCGAGTTCGAGGCTGTGGCCAGAATCTGGGGCTCCTGACCCCCTAAGTCAAAGCTCTCCATCTCCCCACTCAGTGCCATTTGACTTCTAATTGTGTTGCTTGTGGGTAGGGAGTAGAGAACCTGTGGTGCGTGTTTCAAGTCGTGCCCTTTGACTTCTGTTAAATGCAAACCACCTTTCCATTGACTCAGAGTGACCTTACTGTTTGGCAGATGGCATATCTGGTGAGGAGTCCTGGTTGGCCAACCACTGGCAGTAGCAGAAGGGCCATGTGTACCTCTGCCCGGGCTCAGCCAGCTGGGGACAGCTGTCTTTGTGCTTAGAGGAGGAAGGAACCAGACCGATTACATCAAGAGTGGCTTAATCTGCCCACACCAAATGATAATGAACTGATTGGCTTCCCCCCAAACATTGATGTTACAGACAAAAGCCCCATTATAACATATCCCATTACCAAGAATGGGGCCCTGATAACTAAGCTAGTTCCAGGGCTTAGCTCTGGGCCCATAGCAAAAGCAGCTTGTTGCTCTAGTCACAATGAAGCCTTTACAACAAATCACCCTGTACAACAAGAATTTTCCCTCATATTTGCTCACAGAGAAGCTAGTGGAGGAAAGTACTGAAAACATGCTTTGCATTGGAATGGGAGCAGGGGGGGCAATTATGGGCTTTCTAGTGTCCAAAGGATCCCAGGAACATAGATTTAGGGCCGTTTGGGGGTTCTCACACTAAGTACAATTACCTTTCATGGGCTCATACGGTTTAGAGCTACAAAGGACTTTTGAGATCATCTCATTGCACATATGAGAAAGCTAAACCTAGAGAGATATAGTGTATTGGCCACCATCACTCAAGAGCCAGGTCTCAGGTCCTCTGACTCCTGTGATCTCTCTTCAGTGGAAGTATTCTGGCCTCTGCAACTCTTGAGCAACCCCAACAAAGTGCCAATTCCCTCCTCCGAGATCCAGGGACTTTGAAATAAAGGGGAAAGAAGGGAACTGGATTGTGTGCTGCGTGTCTTTTGATGTAACTGAATTTTTAAGCCCTCTTCACTTTCTAGTTCACCACCCAGAGGATGGACTTCTCCCCTTTCTTCTAAGCCCCTACTGCTTGAGTGGGTGATTTCCAACAACTTCCTCATAATAATATGATCTGGACATCTGCAGAATGGGCAAGCCTGGTTGATTGTACTAAAAGGGAGCCTTTGGTGTGTGCCCACGTGTATGAGTTTATAGTGTGACCATCACTGTAGTCCTAGGTCCAAGCTCCCAACTCATCTCAGTTTCTTCACCTGTAAAATTGGGCTAATACCCGAGTCACCTACCCTGTAGGACTGATTTCAGCATCAAAGATAAATGATGCCAAAGCATTCTGTCAACTGTAAGCTGTACTGTGCCCAGTACAATTTTATTCTCATCCCTGTTTTTCTTCTCTATGAAGACTAGGAGCGTAGAGTTGGACAGAACCTTAGCCGCCAGCCATTTTGTTCTAACGTTCTCATTTTACCATCGAGGAGCCTGAAGCCCAGGGAAGTTAACTGACTTGCCTAAGGTTAAGCAGATACCAAGGGCCTTTGGTGTTGGGGAGGGGGTTGAACCCAGATCCCCTGTCTCTGTTTCTGGTCCTAATTCCACTGTTGTCCTCCCACCCTATTCCTCTCCATCTTTTCAGCATACAGCTGTTTTTCATTTGACTAGTTTTTATGCCTTGAGTACAAGGATGAAATTAAATTTAGCCTAGTGGGCTGTGAATTTCACAGCCTTTTTTTCTTTTTAAAGGTTTCCCCCAGAGCCCACACAGGCCTCCCACACCCCACAGCCTTTCCCTTGCTGGCTGACCTCGTGGTCTTTGGGACCCACAGCTCAGTTTCCGACAGAGAAACAACTTTCTTTTGGAGCTTATGAAATTGTCCAGAATCAGCTACCATGTGCCCCCCTTCCAACTCTGCCACTAAGGGCTAAGGCCAATGGATCCCCCTTTTCCCCCTTTGCCTTTTCTGGAACTGATCACATGTCTCTCTAGTTCTGAGAGTCCCAGACCTTTAGCAGGTATGAGACACGGTCTACTTTTTTTTCTCTCTCTCTTTTTTCAGAAGCCCCTGCCCTACTGCACCCCAGAGGAAGGCAGATAAGCAGGGCCTGTTAGACAGGGGGGAAACAGTTCACAGCTGCCGTAACCAATGCTTGAGTTCTTGAGCGAGTGTGGTTAAGCTGGGAAACTCGTGTGGGTGTCTATGGAAACAGTCACCCGAATATTTGTGAGGTGAGACATATAGAAACCACCTTGTAAAGAGGGAGGGCCAACCCCTGTCTCCAAGAGTGATGACAGATGCTACCCCCAGGTCTTGCCTAATGGGAATCAGGGACCCATGGGCTCCTTCCAAGTCTCTCTCCCCTTTGGGTGGGTGGGTGGTCAACCTTGGGGCTATGGCCGCCCACTGGCCAGGCTCAGGGTCCCTTCTGGAAGTACTCAGTGTCTGTCTGTGTTGCAGCCTGTTCTAGACCATCGCTAAAGCCCCCTTCAGCTCTTAATCCTATGGTTTTATGGTCGCTGAAGAATACAGAGAGACCTTGCTTCCTGGGAAGAAAAACAACCCTGTCCCTGAAACCTGAGGATTTCCAGAGTTTTAACTAGCACTGCTGGTGCCCAGGCAAGCAGCATGAAACTGATCCTGGATCAACTTTTTATGACACATGCAGGAGGGGGTGGAGGGAAGACCCCGGGTCACGAGGTCCCATGGGGGAGAGGAGAGAAAACTGCTGTGGGGGGTGGGGAAGGGATGCTGCTGCTCTGGGGAGGAGCGCACCTGAGTGTGGATGGGAAGGGCAAGGGCTTAACACCAGAGGAAGCAGACCATTCGGTAGCTTCTTATTTTGACTACTTATTCTTGCTACAAGAGTCAGTTAAGTACGGTAGCCAGAGAACTGGTTTGATGTTGAGAAGACTTGAATTCAAGTCGAACCTTTGATGTTTCTTGGTTGAGTGACCCTGGGTGAGTCACTTAACTTCTCCTCCAAGTTGTAGAGGAGGTTTGTTCTGACCTACATTGGTAGCAGGAGTTTCCTCATGTGGAAGGAAGCCTCCTATACTAACAGAATCACAGGTCCAGTCCCTATTCCTAGTCTTGCTCTGTGGATGCTAAGCCCAGTGGCTTCTAGACTGGCTAGTTTCAATTGCAGCATTTTGAGGGATCAGTAACTGAATTCTCACTAGAGTTTTAAGTGTGTTTTAAGAGTAGGCCTGACACAACTGCCACAATACGGAAGACTAAGAGATGGGGCCGCCCTTCTCTGGATGTGCGTGCATGCTGTTAGCGACTCTATGTTTCTGTGCCCTGGCCCAAAGCCCTACTGCCCTGCTCTTGTTACAGTTTTGCTAATTTCTTAACTTCAGTAGCAATCTCATTCTGAGAATGATGGATATCAGAGTAATAATGTAGCTTTTTTTAAAGGTACAAAAGGGTCCTCCTGCCATGACCTTCCTCGGTAGCAGCTAATGAACAGTCCGTACTCTGTGTTGATTGACACATTGACGGGAGGATTACCAAGAAATCTCTAAGGGTGGGGGGGATGGGTGCCTGTTTCCCTCCTCTGTTTACTGAGCAAAGCAAGTGAATTTCTCCCCTGGGCCAAAGCTATGCCCCTCTCCCCATCTCTTTTCTTGAACAGATCTCACCGTGTCACTTACCTGATCAACAAACTTCAATGGCTCCCTTTTGCTTCCAGGATCAAATAAAGAACACTCCAATGATGTTGTTTGGTATTGAAAACCCTTTGAGATCTGTCACTAGCCCATCTTTCTCAAGTGCTTTCACCTGACCCTTCCTCAAGTACCCTGACTCAGACAAACTTGTCTATGTGCTCATCCCCATACATGCCATTCTGTTTTCTGCCTCCATGACTTTGCCCAGGCTGTGCCCCCTCCCCAACCCTGTTCCTCACTGATGGCTTTTTGAATCTCCAGCTCCTTCCAAGGTGCAGTTCACAGGCCACTTCCTACATGAGGCCTCTCCTGATCCCCCCACCCCATTCTGAAGTTCTTCGTGCTCTCCCATCCCCCCACCCCAAATATTTGGTATATATTTTGCATTTGTTTACCTGTATAATATCACTTCCTTTCCATGGAGTGGAAGCTTCTTGAGGGCAGGAACTGTTTTGTCTTGGCCTTTGGATCTCCGCTTCCTCCCGCACTAACTGAAACATAAATGATGCCTAATAAATGTTTGTTGATTGAAGTCCTTTCCATGACTTTTACTCTGTGATTCCTTCATCCTTATTCATTAGATCCCAGCAATAGCGATGCCTTTCAAGAAAGCACTCACCATCTAGGCCCAGATGGGACATGCCAGGGCTCTTTCCCATGAAGGGCCTAGTCTCCAGGCCCAGCATGCTGGCCTGGCTTGGCCTCCCTCTGCTTCGTGAGTATGTGCCAGTATTCCGCCACACAGAATCTGGGTGTGGGATGCTCTTCATGTTCTTTGCTTAGGTAGAGACCCAATTGTGAATAGGAATGTTTCTGTGGACCCTCAGAGAAGCTGGAAAATGGGAATTGAAGCTCTTGGTCTTTAGGTGAACACTCACAGAATCTCAAAGTCTGAAGGAATATTATAGGTGATCCGGTACAGCTCCCTGACCCCATGCATAAAAGCCCTCGATGCTATCCTTTTCCAACAAGAGACCCTCTAGTCTTGGTTTGAACTGTGTTAGTATCAGAGAACTTGCTGCCTTATGAGGCAGTCCATCCCCTTTGGCTTGTTCCTTCTTCCATTGAGATGAAATCTTTCTCTCTATAATTTAGGATCGTGAGATGTGGATCTGCAAAAAAAAAAAACCCTTAAGGACTGTCTAGTCCAACCCCTTCATTTGAAAGATGGGGAAAGTGAAGCTCAGAGATAGATAGTGACTGGTCCAAGGTCACACCAAGAGCACGTAGAGGAACCCGAATTTGAACTCAAGTCCTCTGAAACTAAAATCCAGTATTGTTTCTACCTACTGGGGCCAAAACAGAAATATCTTCCCTTAAAATAAAGAGAGCCTCTCTTAAGTCCTCTCTTCTCTCTACTAAACACTTCCAGTTTCTTCAAGCAATGCTGATATGAGCCAGTTGATCAATTAACATTTAAGTGCCCACTATGTCCCAGGCACTGGGGGATCAAAAAACAGACAAAAGATAGTCCCCTCCCTCGAGGAACTCACAATCTGATATTAGGCTTCCCATCATCCTGTTGTCCTCAATGACCAACCAAAAACATGGTCTCATCACTGAAGTCTTGTTCTGATCCTGACAAAAGAATTTGGGTCCAACATTCTATTTGTGCTTTGTTGATGACTCTATAATAATGGGATCCCATCCAAGAAGCATTTATTAAGTGAGGAATTGCATTAGGGGCTAGGAATACAAAGACCAGATAAATAACAACCCATGCTGTCAAAGACCTCATATTCTACTGAGAAGTTCTAGGAAGGAATAAGTTGGGTGGGATAACTAATTTCTATTTTGGACACATTGAATATGAGACATTTATGAAAGATAGGCAATATCTGACAGACAGCTAATGCTATGGGACCAGAGGTTAGGAAAGAAGCTAGGTCAGAGGTACAGGACTGGGAGGCATCTTCATCGAGATGACTAAACCCATGGGAGATGATTAGATCACCAAAAGAAGGAAGAGAGGGAGAAGAGAAGGGTCTAGAACAGAGCCTAGAGGAAAGCCGCTGGTCAAGGTAAAACATAAAGGATGGGGAGTTAGTGGGATCTTTACTAGAACCATAGATCTAGAACTGGGAGGGATCTCAGTGCCACCTAGCTCACACCAACGACAACACCAATATCCCAGTGTTCTATGAGCCTTGGAAATGATGAAACATATTAAGTCTCTTATTTTCCTCTGTGGTCCCTCATTGCCACCTTTGACACAATTATAGTAGGTTTTGTGGTGAGTTTTGAGAAACTACAGCATACCTTCACATTCAAAGCCACTGATCATTTTCAGGAGGGTCCCAGGTCATCATAGGGCCCTTTTGTGCCAATTCCAGGGATGGGATTCCTTTTTACCGACACCACTAGCTCTTACCCATCACTTCCCTGCTGCTGCTCAATGGGCAAGAGAGGCAGAATTGCCACACCTCTTGATAGGGCCCCAGAGTCAACCACACTTTTACACACTTGCCATTGCCCTCGATCTTTGGAAAGACTCCCTTGGGGAGCAAAGGGAGAGGTTTCCAGGTGTTACCATTCCAAGATGGAGGTTGACAGCAAGCTTCCCCATGTGTCCAAAGAGAGCCCACAAAGTCATGCTGCCTTTCTGCTGAAAAGGTGGCTGTTTGCAAATGGCCCAGAGAGGGTAGTTCATTTGCGTCTGGAGGGCTCAGAGGGCTCCAGGGACAACAAATGACTTCATGTTTCCAACAGAGGCAGCCTTGGGAGTGTTAGAGAGCATAATGCTGAGTTGAATTCACCCACCCCCACACAAACCTGGGGAGGGAGGGCTTCCTGCCAAAGATTCGCAACTGCCAAATTGCCAGCCCACAACTTAGAGGATCGAGTTGACTAATAAGGTCTTAAATTGGCCTGGATGGTACTTTTTTAATTTTTCAGAAGTTTTTCCATATATTAAGAATCTCCTATGCTAGTCCCCCAACAGCCCCAATAGCATTCACACACAATCGGGACATTGTTATGATCCCTGTTTTACAGAGGGGGAAACTGAGTAACAAAAAAGATACTGAGATTTTCCCAAGGTCATGTGGTTAATGACAGAATCAGAGCAAATAAGGGAGGAAGGCTAAAACTTTCTAGGTCTGGGGGCAGCAACCTCTTCATCACCGGGAGCCACCAGGGCAAGGCAATGAATCTCAGAGCTATTACATCTCCAGCAAATGTTCTCCCATCCTCTAAAGAGCATCAAAGGTGAAGCCACTACCTCACAAGGCAGCTCAATCCACTGTGGAGTCACTCTAAGGGTAGGGAAGTTTTTCCTTATGCTGAGCTAAAATTCACCCCCGTGCACCTAGAACTTATTGATTCCAGTTTTGCCTTCTGATGCCAACTAGAACAAGACTAATCCATCTTCTCCGTGATGGTCCTTCAAATACCTGGACACAGTTATCTCTTCTAGATCTTCTCTTTTTTAAGTGGGACATCTCTAATTCCTCCAGGCAGTCTTCATGTGGTCTGGCTTCCAGTCCCTTTCTTAAACTGGCTATCCTTGGAGATTGCTCTAGCTCGTAAAACATGGCCCCAAGACTTGGGTGTTTGATTCAGAGATGCATATCACAACCCATCCATTCCTGCCCATTTGGTACTGCTCTTATCCATACTTGCCTATAAGTTTGCTGGAGATTACCCTTTCAACACTTTGGAGGTTTTCTTCACTCTCTTGACATTGCAAGAATGCCAGCAGAAGAGAATACAGAGGCTGCCCACTGGTTCTCTTTGGCTCTTGCCACACGCCCAGTTCATCTTTTACAATCATGCATTTCTTTTTTGATATCCTTTACTCTAGCTTTTCATGATTCCTTATTGCCTCTGAGCAAGGCTCCTTTTTTTAACTCTCCATAGATGATACGATAGTGGTCTATGACTTCAAGAAATATGATAGCCCTGGTAGAAAACGGGCATTATGAGAATTGGCTCTTATTTCAGGGACAAGTATGGGATCACTCGAGAGGCTCTGAATTTCCTTAGAACAATCTGGCCTAGCCTGCTCCTGTCCATTTGGAGTATCTGATGAGTAAGCTCTAGAGGTTGTCTATTTAACCACACGCATGCCCTAATCTGGACAACAGACATTCTTCATTTGTTTGACTTTACTTGTGTGGATGATCAGTTCAAACTCTTCACTGTTTTCAAATCACTGTTAATAAAGTTAGAATTTTGAAACTGATTCGTAGAAATCTCCCTCATTTCAAACTTGTGTTTTAACTAAGGACAGCACTTTTTTAAAGGTCCAGAATCACATCTCCCCATACCTCCTTGAGTGTTTCCTATTTGCCAATTTGTACACAGGGCTGGCCCATTTTCAAATGGCCTGAGCTTAGATTATGGATCCATAAAAAGTACATAGTAACAATCAACTTAACTAAAGGTCCTACCATCGGAAATCCCCGCCTGACAACAACCTAAAGTGAAATAATATAAGTCTCCTAAATAGTCCAAATGAATACCATGGAGTCCATGTGCTTCATCTCGTGTGTAATCAGGACCCCGGTCCCTTGGTTATAAGATCACGACATCATAGCATTGGAAAGGATCGGACATTATCTAACCCAAATTCTCACTTAGGGCGGCGATCATCTTTATAGACTAGCAATCGAACAACAACTGATATTGATCACATTGATACAAACGATCAAGAAGACAGTGCCATTTTGTCAGTCTACTTCATAACTAATATTTAAAGAACACTTTGACTTTGCAAGGCACCTTACATATATATATTATATCCTTTGAGTCTTCCGACAACTGGTGGGGGTAGGTCCTACCATGTCCATTTTGCAGATAAGGAGTTGGAGGCTCAGTGAAATTGAATAACTCAGATGGCACCCTGGAATAAGCTTAAGAGGCAAGATCTGAACCTAGTTTTTTCTGATGTTAAGTCTAATGCTCTTGCCACTGAACCACGCTTCCTCTGACTTTTACTAGTTTGAAGAAGTAGGCAAAATTTTCCTCAAAATGCTTAAAGCCGAAAAAGCTTTGGCACTTAAACGAGCCAGCTTTAGTTACCTAGGAAATTCCCTCATATCCCCTGATGATACTCTGTGCGTGAATGGGTATATGTTAGCACCTGAAAAGAACATGAATCATGGAAACTAAATCCTCATTAATATTTTGAATGTTAGCTTTTATTTACAGAGCAGTGGGCATGGAAAGAACATTAAATGTTAAATTAATGTCCTATAATTAGTTCTATTACAGATATTGTTGGCCACAGGCAGCAAGTCGAGGTGGTGCTCAACATCTGGATGGAAAGCGACATAGTCAATCTCTTGATGTTTATAAGTATCCAGGTGTTGGGTGTCATGGGGCGAACACATCCAAGTGATTGACGGAATTGTTCCTGCTTCTTCTAGCTTAGTTTTGGTCTTGTATAGAGGCAGCTGTAATCTAAAATGTCATGGAATGCAGCTGGGTGGGTGGAGCAGAGCTCTGTTGGCATAGCACATGAAGATAAGAGGTCTGAAAGAGATTTGATTAGCATCTTTCTGAAGCCATCTTCCTTTTGTTTGGGGGGGTGCCCTATGAGGGGAAGCTAAAGAAAGCAGTTTTCATGTTGTTGAAAGTTAAACAAACATGCTGAGCCAGAATGTTCTTTAACTTTCCCCCAACGAAGTTATCAGATGCGAGGCAGCCAAAGAAGGCCAAACTGGGGTAACAGAGTTTGAAGGCATTTTAGAATTGTAGATTTCTAAGCTCAAGACAGTGTCACTGAGGAAACATCTCGGGAGTTATCATTCCAGCTGGCCTTCATTCCCATAACCAACTCTGCCTTCAAATGTTAAACTCCATAGAGCCTTGAGCTGCTTTCCAGTGGAAAAGAGGAAGAGGAGAGCTGGGCAAGCCCTTTGGCACTAGCCGGTGCACTTAAAAAACAATGATTGGATGCCTCTGTATTCCGCAAGACCAGAGAGCCTGCAAACCTTTGCTCATCCTAGGGGTGAGTGCTTTTTATCAGATTTCAAGCCAGAATGGAAGCCCTCATTTTACAGTTAGGGAAAATGAGGCAAGAAATCTTAAGTTCCTAGTCACAAAAACAGTAAATAGAAGAACTAAGATTTTCATTCAGATCTTCTGGGGCCATTTCTGATGCTCTTGCCATCACAGAACCGCAGGTGTCCTCTAATCCAACTTATACCCAAATTAAAATCTCTGCTACAACACACTCTACCTTTGGTCTCTGATCAAAGACCTTGGATGAGGGTGAACCTGCTATTTCCAAAGAAAGTTCATTCAACTTCTGGATAGTTCAGATCACTGAAAGTTCTCCTCACCTTGCTTACTTGGAGCCCAAATTCATCTTTTTTGACACTTCCACCCTTTGCTCCTAGTTTTGACCCCAGAGGACAAAGAGAAAATCTTCCATATGGTAGCTCTTTATCATATCCCCCTTAAATCTTCTCTTCTCCAGGCTGAACACTCCTGGTTCCTTCAACTTGCCTTCCTATGCCACAATCCTGAACCCCTTTATCATTCTGGGGCCCTCTTCTGGATGGTCCTGCAGTTTATAAAGGGCTTTCCTAAGATTTAGCATCCAAAGGTAAATATAATACTCAATCATTCAATAAGCATTTATTACATGCTAGATATTTGCCAAGTACTGTGCTAAGTTCTAGGGATGCAAAGATGAGAGAAAAGTATCTGCTCTCAAGGAGGCTATATTCTTTTGGGTGTTGACAAGACCAAACAACTGATTTGACATGGGGGATGTGGGAGAGAGAACACTTGAGGAAGACTCTGATATTAGCCAATCTGGATGACTGGAAGGATGGTGGGGCTCTCAACAGAAACAGGCTAATTAAGGAAAGGGGGAGGTTTAGAAAGATAATGAATTCTAAATTGAATATGTTGTCTAAGATGCCCGCAGGATTTCCAGTTGGAATTGTCCCTGAGTCAGTTGGTGAGGTGGAGTTGCAGCTTAGTAGAGACTAGGGCTGCATAAACCCATGGCAGGGGCTGGGAGGGAGGAAGAGAGAGAGAAGGAAAGAGAGAGACAGATTGGTGGAGAGAGAGAGTAATGGAAGGAAGGAAGGAAGGAAGGAAGGAAGGAAGGAAGGAAGGAAGGAAGGAAGGAAGGAAGGAAGGAAGGAAGGAAGGAAGGAAGGAAGGAAGGAAGGAAGGAAGGAAGGAAGGAAGGAAGGAAGGAAGGAAGGAAGGAAGGAAGGAAGGAAGGAAGGAAGGAAATTATTAATAATATCTCAGATTTGGTTTGATCACAGTAGAATAAAATAGAACTCTCCATTCCTTGGCCACTCTTAATGTACCTTAGATTGTATCATTATTTTTTACTGAGTTATAACACTGATGAATCATATAGTATTTGTAATCTGCTAAAAATCTCAGATCTTTTTCAGATGAAAGGTTAGCCAGCCAGGACTGCCACATGTTATAGTTGGGGAGTATATTTTTTTGAACTCACGTATATGGTTTTCCATTTATTCCCATTTGTTGTCATCAAATTAGATTCAGCCCAAATTTATAGACTGCCAAGACCTATTTGGAACCTGATGGTCATTGAATGAGTTAGCTATTCCTCAAAGCTTCGTATCATCTGCAAATTTCCCAAGTATGCAATTTGTCCAAGTCAGGGATAAGAATGTGTGGCACAGAACCAAGTACAGATCCTTAGGGCTCTCCACCTGAGACATCTTCCAAGGTGACATCAAACCGCTAAGGACTACCATTAGGGTCTAACTGACAATCCATCTAACTATACTATTATCTAGCCCATAACTTCATCTAATCCACAAGAATAGTGTAAGATGCTTTGTGAAAGGCTTTGCTAAAAAGTCTGGGTAATTCGTATCTACAATGTTCCTGGGATTGATTGCTCTACTAGCCCCATTGACAAACGGAATGAGGTTAGCCTGATACAAGCTACTCTTGATAAAGCCATGCTGGCTCCTTAAAATCACAGTTTTCTTTTCTAGAAAGTCACCATCTCTTTATTTTTTTTCATTTTAGAATTTTACCAAGCATACCAATTGGCATATGGTTTGTAGACTGCACTCTATTCCTTTCGTTTTGCTTTTTGGATAAACAGGATAATTATCTTCCACCAGTTTTGTGGTTCCTCTCTAGTAGCAGCAATAACAAAGATCACTAACAGTAGCTTGCCAGTCATACCTGCCAATTCTCTCAGTACCCTGAGACGTAGTTCATCTCAGCTTGTTGACTTTCAACTGTTGTCTTTTTCTGTATTCCCAGCCCTTTGGGCACTGCCTGGCACATAGTAGGTGCCTAATAAATGCCTGACTGTTAAACTCAAAGTCAGCTAGATGGCCTCTTGGTATCTTCCTACTCATCCTGGTTATTAACTCATTAGCCACTTGGGGTTGTTCTTTTCTAAAATTTGGGGGGTGGGGTGGTTCTTTTGAGTCCTTGACAGAGAAAACAGAAACAAAGTAAACACTGAACAAAAAGTTCTCTCCGTTGCGTATTATGATTGTCCCATCCACTCAGGGCAGCTGTCCCATTCATCCCTTGCCTCTCCTGTTTCTCAAAACAGAGCTTTAAAAATCCATTTGTTGTTCTTACCTTTCTTCATTAGCCCTAATTCATTTTGAGCTTTAACCTACCTGGCGCTATTCTTAGGAGACCACCCATTTCTCTTCAATTCACCTTTTGTTCCCTGCTCTCGTTCCCATCTTTGAGATGTTTTTTTAAACAATCTAAGTTGGTCAATGAGTTCTGATTGCCTCCACATTGGTATGTTTTCACAACCTCCCCCCTTTGTTTCTCATCAGAATTGTTTCTAATTGTGTCGCTAAGCTTTCATTCCTGAGAGCTTAGCATCCTTCACTGGGCTAATTGCCCCTAAGAACCGTAGTCTGAGAGATCCTTTTTCTGAACAATTTGAAATTTGTTCTAAACCGCCCTAAGATGTAGGATGTTAGCATGTTAGACTGCTCTCATTTTCCCCTTCTTTGTCCATCATTCTATCACAGATTCTAAGATGGAGTGGCCACTTTCCTCTAAGTTTCCCATCCCTCCAGTTTCTCCTCCTCCCTGGCAAGAATAAGATTCAGAATAGATGTTCCTCTTGTTGGTTCTTCCACCTTTTAAAGGATGAAATTATCAGTAGAGCAAATGAGAAATCCTTAGCCACTCTTCTTGGGGTCCAGAGATGTGATATATGTCTGGATGACTGAAGCTGCCCATCACTACATCACATCTTGCCTCCATGCCTGGCTGAACTCTGTTTCTCCCTTTCCTGACCAGGCTGTCTACAGCATATTCCAATGGAAACACTATTTCTGTTTTCACCTCAATTGGTCGCTAGAAACTACCCGCCATGCCTCCTCCCTCTGGCTCCTGGATTCCCTCACACATTGGTATCTTCAATGAAGCCTTCAGCAGGCATTTATTAAGAATATCTTCTTAGTATACAATGTGATCCATGCCTTTCCCCCTCCCCCCATAACCTGCCCCGTTTCTTTTGAAATTGAACTACATTAAAGTTAAGCGTCTCATCCCACTGAGACTCAGTGATGATAATGATAAGGTCCAATTTATCCCCACGTATCGCTATCTCCAGTTCAAGTTGTTGGTCTGACACACTGTGTACATCTACGTGTAGGCAGCTGAGACTATGGGGTTTATTACTGACTTCTACTGGATTTTATCTACTGTGAATTTCTGGCTGTCTTTATTGCAATTCCTCCTCTTACAGTGGCGTAGATGATCTGTATGGTATATAGCGAGGGGGCCAACAAAGGCGGTTTTCTTCCTCCCCCTTCCTTTTCAGTTTAAAACCTTTTTGATTAGATTGGCAAGCTACCAGGCACATACATTCTGACTGGCGCTTGTTTGTTTAAGGTACACTCCATTCCTGGCCCAAAGCCCGTCATTCATATATTGGGAGCCATTGGCCAGAAATAGAAATCCCTTTCTCTGGTCCCACTTTCTGCATGGAGGTTGCTAGTGGTTCACTGGATACAGTGCTAGACCTGGAGTCAGGAAGATCTGAATTCAGATCCAACTTTAGACATTTACTAGCTATGGGAAGCCAGGCAAGTCACCTCAACTCTGCCTGCCTCAGTTTCCTCAACTATAAAATGAGGATAATAAAAACAACTCTCTCTCAGGGTAGTTGTGAGGTTCAAATGAGATAACATGTGTGAAATGCCTAGTATGGTATCAGGCATGTAAATGCCCTTTCCTTTCCCTTCCCTTCCCTTCCCTTCCTTTCCTCCTCCATCATACTAACTCTAATGATCATAGCAAAATACAGGATAGTCACTGGAAGGAGCTGGTATTATTCTGGTGACTCTGTGGCCCATACTCAAGAATTGATGGCATACCAGACACTGCTTAGCACATGGAAAATCTGCTCTAGTTTGAACCTTTCCCAAGGTCATGGAGGATTTAAAGGAGCAGAACCAGGATCGAACCCAAGCCCTTTGACTCCCCGAGTCCAATGGTTCCTCTGCACATCAGACTGCCTCTCCATATAGCACTTTCTTTTTTCAGAAACGAGACTGTACCGCTAAGACATCATGAGGTACCGTGAGGCTTCCATTTTCCTTTTCTCCAAAAAGTGGACACGGAAGGGATGTGGTTCCCTGAGACAGAGAAGACCCTTTCAGGGTAAATAGATTCTCTCCCCCTCCCCACCCCAGTCAGTGGGACCCTTTCTGGTCAAATGGTGAACTTCTGTTTGGTGGCCTGTTCTTTTAGGTCCCCAGACAAGATATAGAAAGGTAAAGCAGCCTTGTTGGTAAGAAATGAAACTAAGAAAAACTGATGGCTACAAAGGAAAACATCGATTTAATGGGGTATTTGAATTGGAAGAGGCATTATCCACCACCTCATCCAATCTCCTTATTTTACAAATGAGGAAACTGAGGCCAAGAGTGGAGAAGTAATTTGACCAGTGCCATACAGTGGTAATACTGGGATTCCTACCCAGTCCACCCAGGTCCTCTGATTAGAAATCGGGTTTCTTTTACTAGCCCCCCTCCTACCACATTCCTCTCTACTCTTTTAAGGTTTCCATTTTCCAACTGCGACAAATTCCAACACTTTCAATCTCTAATCTAATTATTAGAGACATTTTCCTGCCATCAAGCTGAAATTTGCTTCTTTCCAACTTCCAGCCATTGTTCGGTGCCTTGCCCTTTGTGACCTGGCAAGGAAATCTTAAGACCATGAATGGGACCACCTACACTGTTTTCTCAAAAGGCCAAATTCTGTAGCAGAGCCCTCAGTGACCTTGGCTGAGCCCTCTCTGTCTCCCATGCAAGGAGAGTCATTTTTTACCTCAGACAGGAGCTTAATCTCTCACCTCACTTTGTGATGGAGGTGAAAATCTTGTCCTTCCATGGGACAGCTAAAGAATGGCGGGGCTTTCCCCTAAGTCAGCACTAGGAATATGGGAAATTGCATCTTGCTTGCCTAGCTCATCAATACCTGGGAAGCACTGATGTTTGGTGGCCAAGACTTTTCCTGGGCCAAATTATGAAGTTGGTGAGATATGCGTTTGGCCATTCCTGCCTCCCCTCCTTATGGCCTTCTTCCTCTAGTCCAGCCACTTCCTCCCTAACCCAGGGACTCAAATCAGAGGAGTCTCCATTTATCATGCCTGGGTCCAAATGATAAGAGCTCCTGAAGACGGCCTCATTCTAAAATGGCTTCCCCACTGGGGATTGCTAAGTGGCTCAGTGTATTGAGAGCCAGGCCTAGAGATGGGAGGTCCTGGGTTCAAATCTGACCCCATATACTTCCTGACTGTGTGACCCTGGGCAAGTCTCTTAACCTGCACTGCCTAGCCCTTACCACTCTTCTGCCTTGGAACCAATACACAGTATTGTTTCCAAGATGGAAGGTAAGGGTTTAAAAAATAAAATTAAAAAATAATAAAATGGCTTCCCCTAGAAAAACAGAACTGGGTTCACATTCTGTGGCTCCTTACTCAAAATCATAGCTCACAAGCCACCCTGCACTGCTCCATGAGTTTTCCTATTCAGCCAGAGGACACAAGGCAAAGCCACTTAATAAAATACTATAGTAAAAAAGTGGCAATAGGACATTCCACTGAACCTGTCCCCAAACCTGGGGTCTGTCTCGTCTCCCCAAAATACACATACCCTGAATGGAAAGAGTATACGTGCCTAGCGGAGGAAATATGCCTCTCGTGTGGAGGGCTGCCTGTCATTATTCCATTCCCATTGGGCCTCGCCCCTCCTCCCTCCAACACACAGAGCTTTTCTTTAGAAAAACCTGCTGGGCCTGCTCACCATTTTCTGGGGTGTTTGGGCTCTTCCAACTGTCGTTCCCTGATAGCTTTGGAGAATTTCCTGGTTTCATGGCACTGGCTTTCTCTATGGGTCAGTTGATTCTCTGCTTCCCATAAGTGCCAGTTTCTCAGTTAAGGTATTTCTTCTTAATAAGAGAAAAAGGGGCAGCTGGGTGACTCAGTGGATAGAGAGCCAGGCCCAGATATAGGAGGTCCTGGGTTCAAATCTGATCTTGGACACTTCCTGGCTGTGTGACCCTGGGCAAGTCACTTCACCTTACCACTCTTCTACCTTGGAGCCAATATTGATTCTAAGATAGAAGGTGAGAGTTTCAAAAAAATAAGAGAGGAAGGATTCCCCCATGGCTCTCTTCTAGCTTCCAGGTTTATGCTTTGGTTCTTTTAATGAGGAGGCAAGCGCTTCAATTAACCAGGCATCATTCTGGGGAAAAATCCTCACCTGCTTTCTCACCCTACCAAGAAGAATCTGTCAATTATCAGGCTTAACTATTCAGTTTTTCTTCACCCCCAAAGAGGAGAGAGTCTGAGACTGGGGTTGGGGGTGGGGGGAGACCCTTCCTTTAAACAGAGAACAGCTAGTTAGCTAAAAAGAACTCCCAAGCATTTAGTCTGCTTTTGAAGCTCGTTCTCTTGCTGCTGGGGGGCAAGATTTTCGTGCCAAGCCTCTGATTCAGGGCTAGAAAGTATCCTTTAACTTCCACCAGTTCCTATTTGCCAACCTGAACCCCTTTAAAATCATTTCAGAGAATGTTTTTCCACCAAATGCCAAGGTCTGTTTGTTTCTGGAGCCCCAGAGGCCTGCAGATTTTCACAGCCCTCCCAAGAGTCTTTGGGTTGCCCATAAAAATGAAAGAAAGGGGGGGAAATGAGAACAAAAAACAAAAACAAAAACAGGTGGAACCATCAGCAAGGCAGCTCCCCCTACCTACCCTCCATGCCTCGTGCCAATTCCTGCCTATATTATATATGTATCTGTGGCCACTGACAAGAGTCCTGGGCTTGTATTTTACTAACATTAATTTAGTGACCCTAAATTGTTCAAAAGAATTGGAGACAAACCCCTTGGACTGGGGTTCAACAAATTGTGATACGTGAATGTAGAGAAGTAAAACCAGGGGAAACGACATACACAATGACCACGACAGTGTCAATGGAAAGTCCAAAAACAATTCAACTGAATTCTGTCCAATTATGCTTGGCCCCAAAGAAGAGAGGGAAATGGCATCTCCCTCCTTTCTTTGCAGAAGTGGAGAACTACGGGTGTGGAACTGTGAGCCTCAGTTAATGTGTTGGGTAGTTTTGCCGAACGGCTTTGTTTTTCTTTGTTAAAAATTATCCGGTTCAAAGCCTGACTCTCTGGATCAAGCAGGAATGTGTTTGGAAAGGAAGGTGATGCTCAATTATTCTTTTAAATGAAATTTTTGAATTGAGCACTTAGTAAAAAACAAACAAACTACAAACCATACTGGATGTGGAGTCAGGTCTTGGATGCAAATTCTAGTTCTTTTCCTCCTTACCTGTGTGACTTTAATTGAACTGCCTGTCCTTCCTTTGGTGTCGTTGTCCTCCTGTTTAGACTGAGGGGGCTTTTAGCCAAGCTGGTCTCCAAAGTTCCTTCCAGCTTTATGATCCTATAAAACTGTGCTGTGATGAGTTTACAATTTGCTATGACTCTCAGCTGTGGACTAGATAGTTTCCAAGGAACCTGCTGGCCCTAAGACTATGTGACTTCAACTTAAATTTATTTAGATCTGAGGCTCAGGAAGAAGTGACTTGCCCAAGGTCACACAGGAAAGTAATGGCAAAGTCAGGACTAGAACTCCAGTTGTCTGATCTACACCACAGGTTCTTAACCTGGGATGTAGAGACTTGTTTGTATGTTTGACTATATTGGCAAGTCTATTTCGAGATAACGGGCTTCCTTTAGAGACCTGCGTATTTTCTTTTTCCCATTTAAAAGCTTTATTCTGAGAAGGGCTCCATGGGCCTCGCCCAAGTGCCAGAGGAGTCCATGATGCAGAAAAGGTTAAGACCCCCTGCCCTAATCCTGTTCTCTTTCCACTAGAGAAGGAGCCTTTGCCAAGTAGAGTTAGAGGGGCCCAAATTTCAACCAAAGCCCCCTGCTGAAAGCCCTTAATTCAACACAGTTGAGCATGTTTCAAAAACAAAATACCCAGCAGGCTTTTCTAAAGCCTTGGATTTTTGTGCAGGCTCTGGCAGACCTTCTCTGGGTAAGGAGGATGGGAGCCACAAGGAACTTTAGACGCTGCTTCCTGTAAAAAGAAACACTTGTGCTAATGTGTATAAACCACATTCTTAGCAGGGTGCCCACATAGCGGGACTCACACCAGGGGGCCCCCACCTGCTCTCGGGAACTCATGTGATGATGATATCTACTTCTCTTTGTCTCTTCGCACAGTTCTTGCCCAAGAAGTACTCTGTGTGTGCCTTCAGCATCTTCTTGCCAGCCTTCACAGAACCTTCGAATGAAAGACATTACCAACTGCGATGGGGCCTCGGCAGGGGCTTCTTCTTTGGTCATTAGTCAATAACGAACACCCGCTGTGTATGGAGCCTTGGGCTCCACGTTGAGCCATGGACCAGAAGGCCTCGAGTCTATCCTCCAAAGGGCAATACAAAAAAGCTCAATAATAATACAGGAGAAATAACCCTGTATTTTTAGTAATAGATTGGCAGAGTGCTGCTCTCACAACGAACCTGCTAGATCTATGCTGCAGGTGTTATCCAAGTGTTATCCTGCATTATCCCCATTCTACAGAGGAGGAAACTGAGGCTCAGACAGACTAAATGACTTGCCCACTGAGACATAAGTAGAACTCCAGCCCAAGTCTCCTGACTCTGTTCATATCATCAGTGTGGCCTCTTGAATTCCACAACACAAAAAAGAAAATATAGCCTTGAACTCAACAAGCTTGTTGGCTGATTAGGGGTCATCAGAAGGCCCTAAAGGAGGGATGTTTATGAAGTTGAATGACTGGGGACTTGAGAGGGGCCTAGAAGACTGGAAGGGTTTCAGATTGGGGAGGAGAGGGATACCTATTTTGATCAGAAGGAAACGTGTGAGCAAAGATATGGGACAGAGAGAAGGCCCAGCTGGATGTCCTGAAGAGGAGTAGTAGTAGTAGTAGTAGTACTAGTAGTAGTAGTAGTAGTAGTAGTAGTAGTAGTAGTAGTAGTAGTAGTAGTAGTAGTAGTAGTGGTGGTGGTGGTGGTGGTGGTGGTGGTGGTGGTGGTGGTGGTGTTTGAGGGATAGTCTGGGGCTACTTTACAAAGGGCCTTGAATGCCTGGTTAAGAATTTTGGAATGAATCATCATGGAGGCCATACGAAGACCCTGTGAATGTCTCTGAAGTAAAGAGTGCTCTGACCTCTACTGTCTATAGATGAATCACTGAAGATGGCCACATCTTCACTCTCTCATTCTTTGGGGTCCATTTTGGGGCTTTGTCTTCTTAATGGGCAATTTCAGAGCAGTCCCCCTCCTTCACGGAGCAGTCATACAGCATCACAAGGGTCACCCCCCCCCCATCGGCTCTCCTGGGACCCAGTAGCTTTGGGGAAGCAGACACAGATGGCCTCAGTGATCCAGACTAAGGCAGAGAAATGACACCCCGTCCATAATGGGAGATTTTCACGGGGTTAAACCCTTTCTTCCCTTTGATCCATTTGGGACGGGGAGGCTGGGGTGAGCTGCTGCAGCTGTAGCAGATGTGTTGGCCTCCACTCCAGGCATTCCAGCTTCCTGCTGTGTCTTTGTTTCCCTCAGCACAGGGTAACCTAACCCGGCACGTTGGGACAGCTCTGCCCTTTGGGAAATGGACTCGAGCCCTCTATAGAGGCAGAGCTTTGCACGCTTCCTTTTCTTACTCACCCTGAGTGTAATTGATTCTACAGCCATTAAAAAAGAGGAAGAAATACCCCACTCTATGATTACACAATCCCCTGGGAATGTGATTGACTCTCCAAATGTGGGCTGAGAACTAGAGGGGCCGCCACCAGAACTGAATTCAATTGTGAAGGAAAGGGGCCCTCTTGTCTTTCCCAGGGTGGGCTTCCTAGGCAGGGCCAGCCTGTGGGCAGCAGAACTGTGAGAGGCGAGCTTGGGCAGCTTTCCCCTCCCTTTTCACTCCCCAGCCCTGTACACCAGGCATCCCAGACTTTCCTGGGGTCCCAGGGACACTGATTGACAGTTGGAAGGGCACTTAGAGACCATCAAGTCCCACCTTCTCATTTTACCAAAAAGAGAAAACCAGAGTTGAGAGATATTAAGCAACTTTCCCAGGGTCGCCCAGCTAGTAAGTGCCTGAGGCAGAATTTGAACACAGCTCTTCTTGACTCTATCCATAGCACCACCTAGCTGCCAAAGCGAGGTAACACCTTGAGGGAGGTGTTAGGGGCTGACTGAGATTCCACTTCCTTTTAGGGCAATTGATTGACTTTTTAAAGAATTACTGGCATAGGGCAGGGGACAAGTATGCAACCTAAGGGTAGAATTTCGGGAACTCATAAGGGAGAAATTTGGGAGTGAGGAGAGTCTTAGATCCCCTAGAGATCTATTCCTCCTATATCATCTGGTTAACCTTTCAAGATCATAGATTTAAAGTTGGAAGGGTCCCTGGGGATCATCTCCTTCAAGGCTTTCATTTTCCAGGTGAGGAAACTGAGGTTCCAGTCACACAAGTGGTAAGGAGCAGACCCAGGTGCTCTGACTCTAAACTCCAGGATCTCTCCTGTACACGAGACAGTTTCTAGGAAGCCCAGTCCCATCGATCGGGTCCAATAATTATTTTACTACAGGCTAGGCAGTGGGCAGAACAAAACCTTCTGCATTTAAGGGGCAGCTTCTATTGGGGAGGGGACCTCTTGCAGCTGGATTATGAGAAGCTGAGAAGGAAGAGAGCTCTAACTATGAAGGAAATTGGAAAGGGAGGGGGGCAGTTCAAAAAGGCTCCTTGACTTGTTCATGCTTCCCTATAAAATGAGGTAATGATCAGAACGCACTTAGCACAGTGCTTGATAAAGCCGACACATAGTAGGTGTTTCATAAATACTCATTTCCTTCCCTTTGGGGGGCATCCATGATCATTTCAGAGCTCAAAGAGGTCTTTTTGGTCCAATTGTCTCACTTTTAGGGGAGGTTTTGGGGCTTAGAGAGGGAGAGGACCTTGGCCAAGGTCACTTGGTGACTTGTTGCATAGAATTGCCTTTATAGGCAAACAGAGTGGATGGCTGAACACATAGTCTATTTTGAGGGCCCAGAAGGATCCAATTCTCCCCCACTCCCACCCCCAGCCCCCACCTGTCCTCAGAGCTTCAAGAGGATCCAATTCTCTCCCACTCCCACCCCTAGCCTCCGCCAGGCCCCAGAGGAGGAGCACTGGGGGAATGTTGCTGACGGGGCCAATTTTGGCTGCTGGGTGATGAAGGGCTACTTTCTGAGGTAGTGAGTTTTCTTCCATCTGAGGTGGCAGGACCCTTGTGGGTCAGGTGGGAGCCAGGGAGGAGTTCATAGGAATAACGTGCATTTGGTCAGCTAACGGTAATAACTAATATTTAGGCTGATCGAGCCCTCCCGGAGGCAACGCAAGTATTCTTGTTGTTCCCTTCTTAGAGAAAGGGGGACGCAAGCTCAGATTGGGGAAGCCATTTGCTTGGGATCACACAATTAGTGTCGGACTCAGTTCTAAAGCCATAGGATCAGAGCTCTAGGGCAGTAGTTTTTCACCCAGGGTCCAGGATTGGACCATTGCATTGTTTCATTTTTTACTATTTTGACAACTATAGTTCAATGGAAATGGTTGCCTTTGTAATTCCTGTGGGTTATATTTTACACGTTTAGAAATATGATTAGGAGAAGGGGCTCAGAGGCTTCACCAGATAGCCCAAAGGTGAAGAGCTCTTACCTAGATAAGAAGGAGAGGTCTCAGAAGCCATCGAGTGCATCCCTCTCGTTTGTCAAATGAGAAAACAGACCAAGGATGGCTAAGCATTTGCCGAGGTCTCTGGTTAACAAACAAAGAGGGTAGGATTTAAACATAGGTTCCCTGGCCCTAGTGCCTCTGGAGTTAGTTAGACCTTTTGTCCCTGTTCTATGCTGCTTTCACTGAGTCCCTCTTAACTCCAGGCCAAAAGCTCTTTCCACTACCCTGGAACATGTCCAGCTACAGCTAGACGTGATGGACTGGCACTTGGGTGGGGCGATGGTCTAAGGGCAGAATTTGATGTCCCTAGGGTATGGGGGAGGTCTACCTGAGTCGGGGCTGAGGACTTCTGGTAAAGAGAGTGACACGAAAGTTCCTGAAGGTGTCCAGCTCTCTCACCAACACTCCAGCAAAGATCTAAATAGGCACCAGATGGAACAAGAATTGAGAAGGCCAAATAGAAGCATCAATAAACTACTCTATCCAGCCCAAGACTGTACCAGAAGATAGCCAGAAGCCTTCAGGCACTCAGAGAGGGCACCCACAAGGTGAGGCAGAAGCCAGCACAAGCTCCAATAAATGAGGCCTGAAGCCAGTGGGATCTGGGCCCCGACTTGTTGGAGCAGCAACAGGAGGAATGGCACCAGTCCCTAATAGGCCACTGAGGAAGGAGACAGGAACTGGGACACACTAGGAGACCTAAAGCCAACACTCACGTTGAACTACTGCAAGAGACAGAGCAGCCTTCAAACCTGGGATGCCAGAGACCATTGCCATCTTAGATATATGATGAGGACCTATTAGGGTCACAAGATGGCAAAGAGCCAACTCCCAAGGTCAAGCGTCTCAAGACTGGGGAGAGGGAGTGGCTAGCAGTACAAAATATAATATAAAGTAGCAATAAACAGAATGATTTTGTACCGACTGAAACATTGAAAAGTTTACCAAAGGAATAGATTGGGTCTCCAAGACTCAGAAGCCATCGAAATGAGAAACAAAGTATTCCGAAAACCCCAGGAGTCCAAGTACTGGGGCAAAAACTCAGGATTCAACAAGAATTCCTGGAAAAACCAGAAGGCAGATTGGTAGAACAGGCCAAGCTGAGCATCTCACACCACATGCCACATTATGTTCTGAATAGATGCTTGAGTTTATATCGTCAACAAACAACAAAATGGAAAAAGAGAAGGAGATACTTTTCCCAGCTATGGATAGGGAGAGGTTCTTGACTAAAGAAGGCAGAGAGGATCATGGGAGATAAAAGGTACTATTTTGACTCTATAAGATCAATGGTTTTTTATACATACAAAATTAATCTAGTTAGATTTAGAAAAGAAGTTAACGGGGAGGGGAGAATCTCTGCAGTAAGCTTCTCCCACAAAGATATCCAAGATAATTAGGGAATGTATACACACAAAGGAGAATAAAACCCCCTCCTTAATAGATAAATGGGTCTAGTGTAGGAGCAAGCAGTTCTCAAAAGAAGAAATGCAAACTGTCAACAACCATATAGAAAAATGCCCCCCCACATTGCTAATAATAAAAGAAGGGCAAATTAAAGCAACGCAGAGATTCCACTTCACACCCTTCAGATTGGCAAAAGTGACAAAAATGGAAAAGGACAGTTGGAAGGAAAGCAGGAGGACAGGCACATTAATGCCCTGTTGGTAGACCTGTAAATTGATCCAATCTCACTGGAAAGTAATTTGGAACTCCACCCCAAAAGTCAGGAGACTGTGTATGCTAATCCTAACCGGGTGCTAGCAACATTAAGCGTATACACTCAAAAGATCAAAGAAAGAGGGGAAAGACCCCCCCACATGCAGCCAAGTATTTATAGCAGCGCTCTTTGTTGTAGCATAGACTTGGAAACAAAATAGATGTCTTCCCACTGGGAATGGTGAACTAAATTATGGTATATGAATAGAATGGAATATTACTGAACAGTAAGAAATGTCCAAAGGGATGGATTACAAGAAACCCGAGAGGACTCGTATGAAATGGAGAATAAGACAAATAGGGCCAGGATGACTCCTCTGACTACCAAATTATAAAGGAAAACAATTGTTTTAAGACTAAGAACTTTTAGGTCTGCAATGCTCAATGGAGACTCCATTTTGACTAACGATAAAGCGTTTCCTCTCTCTCCACAGTGAGGTATGAACTAGGAGGGCAGAATGAGACATCACTTTACACATGGAACCGGTGGATTGACTCTTGCTTGACTGGACATGTTTGTTAAGAGAGAGAAGTCGTAGATATTGTTTCAGGGATGGGGGAGCACTGCGGGAGTAGTGATAATGTTCGAAAAAGGAAAGAAAAGAAAAGAGTAACATTAAAACATTTTTAAATACCTAGAAGAGAGAAGGAGGTCCAAAAAGGACACAGGAAAGAGGGGCAATGTGGGCACTACCCACTATCTAATATGGACATTAAGAAACTCCAAGATGTACCGAAGAGATTCAATGGGTCCCAGCCAGTCTTATTTTCCTGTTCTTTATAGGCAGAAACAGTCGTGTTTATTGATACTTAAATGCATAATCAAGAAGACATTTTTGTCTTTGGGAGGAAAGTGGGATTTGCCTACTTTATGAGGTTGCTGAGAGGTTTATGGGAAGGGTCCAGCTGGACTCCAGTGTGTGCCTAAGGGCCCCTCTGATGGGCGTGGATACCTCTCTCCTCCCCCAGTGACACCTGCATCCCGCCTTCTGCTCTAGTGGAGGAGGACAGAGCTGCAGGGAGTGGGGGGATCTTCCATATATGTCCCGAACACTGTCCTATACCCATTAAAAGACCCTGACCTCACCCAGCATAGGACTGATGGCACAAGCTGCAATGGGGGTGGGCTGGGACTGTGGGGGGCAGTTGGGATCAGGGCCAGAGCCCCAGGAAATAGCCAGCAGGCAGAAAGGCAATGATAATAATGGCTGGGCTGTCCAGAGATTCATTTTACCCTTTTTAGCTGAGTGAGAGCTACAAGAAGGAACACCAAATGTGCTTGGCAAGCTCAAAATGCCTCCTGCCTTGTTTTCCTTGGGGATAGCCCAGGGTGAAAGCCAGCAATGGAGGGGAGTTTAGGGCCAAGGGGGAGTCCCAGAAGGGCCTCCCAGCTACATAGGCAAGGCTTACTTTTGGACGCATTATAATAGGCTCCTAGATCTCAAGCTGGGGGGGGGGGACACTTCAGAGATCATCTAGTTCGACACACTCATTTTACAGGGGAGTAACCAAGTCCCAGCGTGGGGAAGCTACCCACTCAAGATCACCCAGTTAGAGCTAGAAGGGCCCTCAGAGGCCATCTAGTCCAACCACTTCATTTTCCGGAGCAGAAAACTGAGTTTCCTCTCACACATATAGGATCACACAGTCAGATCTGGAAGGGATCTTGGAGGCTATCTTGACCAACCCCAACATTTTCCAAATGACTACGATTTGTTCATGGCTAAATAAATACACATGTAAAATAATCACTCACCTGTTTAGAGAACTCCAATACAATGGAAGCTCTTTGAGGGCAGGACTTGTCTTTTTTTTCCTCTTTGAATCCCTCGTGGTGCCTGGTATCGAGCAGGCCACAGGGTGTGCCCCCGTCTTCTCTAGGTGTCCTGGGAATTGGATGGGGCTTATCTACCCTTTGGCAGGAGGGCCTCCAGCCAATGGTATGGACCTTACCCATGCCATCTCATTGCGCATGTGGCACTCTCCTGCCAATTGTATGGAATTTACACTTGCTATCCCCCACCCCCCACCCCTGCGCATGTGAGTCTCCCTATTCCCCCATATGGCAAAGAATAATGCTATGGCATGATCAAAAAAAGTCCGAGAACCTTGGGAGTTGGCATTTAATAAGTGCTCTGTGGGATGGATTGGATTACTTTAAGTCCTGCCTCTGCTATTCACCTGTGTGTGAGCAGGTCTCTAGCTTTCCTGGGCCTCAGTTTCCTCTTCTGTAAAAGGAGGGGGTAGGATTAGATGATCTCGAGAGTCCCTGCCAAGTCTAAATCCTATGATACCATGACCGTTAGTCATGTTTTCCTACAGTGAATGTCAGAGCTGAAAGGAACCTTAGAGACCATATAGTACAAAGGAAGAGATTGTCTCTTTCTCCATTCTTCTTGCCAATTTGGGCAGATCAGTTGGTTTGGGGCTCCCTGAATGCAGGCCCAGCATTCCAGAACATCTGCTGCCCCCAGGGAACATCTCGCCAGCCTGTCCAATTGTCGGCAGCCGCCCCTTCTTTTTTTTTTTTTCCTTAGCAGGCCCTCAGAGGTAACTTATCGAGTGCAGTCCATATACGGAAATCGAAGAGAGGAATGGGTCAGTTGGCCCTGCCCGAGTTAAAAAAAATCGTTCAGCTGTCAGGATACTTTGGCCGAGATCTGTTCGTGATGCAAATGGGCAGTCACCTGCTGGTAGAGGCCAGTGATAAACACGATTAAACACACAAAGAGAATGAATGATTGCCTAGAAGAAATTCACGCTGAAAATGCTGAATTGGATCATTTAGAAAGTCAGAGAGAAATCACAGAACTGGGCAGGACAGGAATATTTGTACCCTTGATTCCTAATAGTAACTAGCTTTTGTCCCCCCCCCCCCAATGACTTCTTTTTAGCTGCGTGATTTTCGGTGAAGGACTTAACCTCTTTCAGCCTCAGTTTCTTCTTTGGTAGAGGGAAGATGACAATGGCACCATGACCCCACACAAGGGCTCAAACGAGTCGATCCACTATATTAAAAGTACTACAAGACCGTGAATTACGAGATTATGACCATAGCCCCAGGAACATCAAAAACAGAGGGAGAGGCGGTTTCAGAGGTACAAAAATATCCATAGCAGTACTTTTTGTGGTGGCAAAATCTGTAGACAAAGGGGGCACCTGTCAACTAAGATACGGTCAAATAAATCACGATATACATGTAATTGAACATAATTGAATTCTAAGAAACAACAAAATATTAAAATTCAGAGAAAATTTGGAATTGATATATAACTAAATAGATTTATATCTTTAGAAATAGATATATAACTAAATATTTACACGGTGGCCACAAACATGTAAAGGAAAGTCTCCCAAAATCTGATCAGTGCATTGATTGAACTGGATTTCAAAAGGCTAAGACCGAAGTACACCTCTTGCCTCTTGTCAGAGAGGTGGTGGCTAATGGGTATGGAGTAAGTCCTCTGGTTATCGTCCATGACCAAGATGTTGGTTTGGAACGTTTTTGTGGGTGTATGGGAAGAGATAGTGGAAAGTGACAGTTATTGTTTTTTAAAAAGCAGCAACAAAACATGCAGTTTTCAAGTTTTAATAGCACATATAGATATATATACACGTATGTATATTTTATATGGACATATGTAAATACATACAAACAAATCCATACCCTCTTAGACACACATACATATGTGTATGAAAGTGTTTCATCAACATACAATAGCTACAGAAACTGAGCTGCTGGAACAGGCTACCTGGTCAGGAGCCCGGTTGCTAACAAGTAGCAATTCCCTTTTCTCTAGCATCTTAAAGCTTACAAGGCACTTTCTTCATGGTAGCCCTGAAAGACAGATAGCCCGTGTACGGTTTATTGTTTTCATTTTATAGTTCAGGAAAGTGAAGACCAGAGGGATGGGCACAGGAGTCCCTGCAGGGGCAGCACCTCCCATATCATTGGTCTTGCCAAGGAACAATCATCTTCATTTCCTATGGAGATGGGGCCAGCCATCTCCACTCACTGGTGACCAATTATCACAAGTAGGGCAGGCAAGTCAGCCTCTCTGAAATAGCAGGGCACCCTGAGGTGGACCCAGGAGGCAGCATGTGCCAGGCTAGCCACACTAGCACCACCACCAGCCTAACTACCCTCTTCCCTCAGACCCACTGGAGACAGCCCAGGACCCTGAACCTAAGAGTCTTGGGATAGCCATACTTCCTGGCCAGTACCTTCAGCCACCATCCTAGAAAGCAGTTAGCCTGCCCACACGCTGTAGGGCTGCAACCCCAGTTATTGAATCCATGGAAAAGAAAGTTCTTCCTCCCCAAATCCTTGATACCATCCAATAATTCAACACCCGAAACTGCTATCAGTGGAATTGACATGAAGGAAGAGGCATTATCATTGGCTTTGCCACTATACCCTAAAGATCATGGGACCTTTTCATCTGACTTGAAGTCTCCCCTATTAGAATATGAGTTCCTGGAGGTCAGACACTGTCTTCCTCTTCTGTTCACATTCCCAGTGCTTAGCACAGAACTTTGCATACAGGAAGTGCTTAATAGGTGCTTTTTCATTCATTCATTCATTCATTCATTCATTCATTCATTCATTCATTCAGTGTTAAAATCTCTTGGCCATGATCACAGAGCTGGCTAAGATATGAATCCTAGGCTCCCCTTTGTCACAACACTGTGACTACCCCTTGTATGCTGCCTAACTGTAAACATGGGCCAGAAAAATAGCGATGGAAAACAGTAGCCTGAAGAAGTGATTTCTCAGGGCCAAGAGTCACATTTCCAATCTTGGCTCCAATTCCATCTTTCTGGACTTATAGGCCTGTGGGCCATCTTGAGTTTGCATTAGTCAACTAGAATGCTGGTATGGTTCTGGTGGTATAGTGGAAAGAGCCCTGGAGGCTCTGGAATACACAGAGACCAGAGTTCAAACATGGCTTTGCCAACTACTGGCTATGTGACATTGGGCAAGTCACTTCCTTGTTCTGAGCCACTAGTAACTTAGTAATGCCAAGGCGCCTTTTGTGACCCTTGAAGATCTCCTCCAGCTCTTGAGATCCTGAGAGAACTCCTGGAGAGAGTATGAGCTCAGAGTCACACCTGATGGCCCCTCTAACCCTTTTGCATTTCCTCTCTTTCCCCTTTGTTCTGTGTCAATGCCCTTCAAAAGGTGTAAATAATTAGCTAAACTAAATACCAGGCTGCGGAATGAATGACTACCATATTACCTGTTCATGGGTTACCCAGGGGCCACTGAGCACGTGCTGTCTAGGAGTGTTCCTTAACTTTTTATTTCAATGTCCCCTTTCCCCAACACTCCCTTGAGGCCAGCGAACAATGGGGCCCCAGTACCTGGCAAAGGGCCCCAGCTCATCCAGGCTCTTATTGGACTTTTGCTGTTAATGGGGATGATCCCAATGATGTTTAATGGCTCATGGAATAGAAGGAGGCTTGGCATGGAATTCTGGCTCTAGAAGGTATTTCTAAGTTTTGTGACCCGGGGCAAGACATATTTGTAAAACAGGAATCATAAGCTTATGGGATCAGAGATTTGAGCTGGAAGGGACCTTAGAGGTCCAATCTCCTCTTTTTACAGAACTGGAATTGGAGTCTAGTGAGGTTAAGTGACTTGGCCAAGGTCACAAAGGAAACGGGTGGCCAAAGGGATAACAATACTTAGGTCAGAGACCTCAAAAGCACTTAGCAGATACTCAAATACAATACCAATTAATCCTTTGGCATTTTATCCAATTATTTACCCAACAAAGTTATTGTAAATAATCTGTACTCCATCATTTAATAATTTATAGCATTTAATATTTTGTATATAAGGTTGCATTTAGTAACATTTTTCAAAAATAATTTTGAAAAAGACCCATCTCTGAAGCAGAAATGTTATTTATCTCACTGATTCTGTGTTCTTAGGGTTCTTGGATCATCACAATCCCTGAAGAATCCAAGTTGCATGTCACAGACTCATCAAACGATAGCTGTGGGGATGAGGGAAGCTGCAAAGATAAAAACAACCGGCCTTGGCAGCGGATTGGATGTGGGGTGGGGAGAGAGAAGGAGCAGTTGAGAACGATTCCTAAGTTTTGAGCCTGGCACACTCAGAGGATAGTGGTGCCCTCCACAGTAATAGGGGAAATGCATCATCGGAAAAGGAGGTGCGCCAGACATGTGGTGAGATTGAGGGATGATGATGACAGATGGTGTGTACTGGTACTCACAGAATGCCAAGAGACCCAGAGGAAGACCTTTCGGATTTTGGAGAAATCTTCTGGGGAGTCTCTATGGGAGAAAAGGGTCAAGAAGTCTACTGGATGAGAAGACGTGGGTGTGTTGTGATCAGCACCAAAGGAGGGGATGGTCACATGGATGAAATTATGTAAGAACTGTTAGCTTGTTATGAACAAGTTTGATAGTAAGAATAGGATGGCTCTCTTCTAGAAGTCAAGGACTGGAAAGTTATGGTAATCAAAGCTAGAAGGAAGAAGAGTTCAACAAGTTTGAGGACCACCAGACTAGAGCAATGAGAGCTCTTAGTTGGAGTATTCCTAGTTACTGTTGTTGCTGTTATTTTTTGGGGGGGGAGTTGCTCTTCCTTCAGGATGTCTGAGTATAACATTCTTACTCTGGAACCGCACTGAATAGAGCAGGGAACACAGAATTCTAGAATCAACGAGTGCCAGAACTGGAAGAGGACGTACATTAGCCTTCTAGCTCTAAACGTGGAAGCGGTCTTGAAAGTCATCTAGTGTAACTGCCTCCTCTTGCAGAGGAGGAAGCCTTGGATCAGAGAAGTGGCCTTCTTGGATATGGTCAAGTCTCCCTCCGAGGGTGACCACCAGCCCATGTTGGATGGCATGATTTGTGCAACTGAGTGGGAATGGAGTGTCTTGGTCTTTACCAGGCATACTGGTCCCCCAGCTTTCTCTACGGGGAGCAGAAGCCTAGGATGGGTCAAACTTGGGATGGGAGGGTGTAAAGTGGGGCAGTGGGCTGCATACATAGGTACCAGCACCACCACCACCACCTTTATTCTTTGTCCAGTTAAGATTTCTCAGGAGACTATAGACTGCCACAGTTGGCCCTGAGGGAAAAGACCTTTGGGTTTGTATTCTGTGTGGGCATTAAGCCAGTGTGGAAGTGAAAGGAGTTTTGTATTTGTAATATGAGGACTTGTGTTCGAATCCTGACTATCACTTGCATGACCTCAGGCAAAGTCTCTGAGCCTTAGTCTCCTCATGTATAAAATAAGGGCAGTAGACTTGGAAGAGCTCTATGATTCTGTGATCCCTCCCACTTTGTAGGTAAACCAGGCAAGACCTCTGCTTTCCCTTCCCCTCCCTAACATAACCCCATGAGATGGGACCAGCTCTTACGTTCTTGCCACCAGACTGAGCTACTCTCTTACCTTCTTCCCAAGAGGATGAAAAACCCTCAGAATTTGCCATCTCGGGCCCGGCATCCAGTCACCTGGCTTTAGTTATGGCTTTGCCAGCCACTCACGGCTCGAGTTGGAACTCAGAGACTCAGCACATATGGGCATCTGCATACTCTTGGGCAAACCGTTCTGGTGAAATGTGTTGTGTGTTAATGCTCTGAGTTTTTCCCCGACTTTGGAGTTGTAAGGAAAGGAGGGAAACCAGCATTTTCCTGCCTTTGACAAGGCTCCAAACTCTGAACTCCAAGGAATCCTGGATTCAGAGTCAAAGGTCCTGGGTTCAAGTCATGGCTTCGTTGACCCTGAGCCTCAAATCCCCCCTCTCTAACAGGAGGGCAATAGTACTGGCTCTGTCTTCTTCCCAGAGTTGTGGTGGGCATCGTGGTACTATAGTAAGAGCAAACTTAGGGAAGGTGTGACCTCACTCTAAAATGGGCTAGAGGAGCAGAAAGAGGCCTCCCTGAGAAGGAAACTGAGGGCTTTTCTAACTCCCACCTGAAACTCTCCATTTATTGGGGCAGGGGGAGTGGCTCTGTGAGTGACCAAAGGGTGCGCTGGCCCTCACTTGGGAATGTCACTCCTCAGGATTCCCCATCTTTTCTCTCTAAATCATAACAGTCCTGGGGACCTTCCCCATCTGCTTGCTTAGAACACATTTTGGCTTGTGTGGGCACAGAACCCTTCTCGTCCAGGTTTGAAATGAATCCAATGCCAACTGTTGGAAACCAAGTCCAAGGAGCCATTGGCCAGAAGAGAAGGAGGGTTTCAGAGTCTGTCCAAACCTAGAAACCAGTGCCTGGGAGGCTAACAGTTGCCCTCTTGGGCCCTGCTGGGGCCAAAATGCAAACTGAGATTCCTCTCTAAACAGCGTTCCAGAAACCACCAGAGCCACTAGTCCATTCAGGGCAAAAACCAGGTCGCTCCCCATCCCCCTGCCACTGGATTGCCCACCAGTCAGGGCCACAACTAGCCAATCGCCTAGCCTCTCATGATGAGTGGAGGCCAAGAGTAGAGAGGCTTAGCAGGAGACTGCCTGGGATGGGAGGGGTGCTGAGAAGGGTTAGTGGCCCTGGAAGTGCCAACCCTTTAGCGTAAATGACATTCTCCTAGCCAGAGAGCCCCTGGCCAGGGTCCCTCGGAGAGGAAGGGAAAGAGAAGGCCTAGAATTCAGGAAAGGACACAGGAAGGGGAGGCAGGGGCCAAAAAACACACATTTCCCCAACTTCCCAATTTGGCTCAGGGCCGGGCATCAGAACTTCCTAAGCCAGGAAGCCAGGCTGTCTTTCCAGCCTCTTTTTGGTACAGGCTTCTCTCCAGCCATTCTCCAGGTGTCCCAGGAAGGGCACATCGCCCACCTCCATCCCACCACCAGGCAGGGGGGATTCAGGCACTGCAGGAGATGGAAAGAACGAAGCGGATACCAATTAGAAAACAGACTATGATTCCATGTGATTAAATGGCTTTCTGGAAATGAGTCTTTTTTCTTCCTGTTTGGCAGTTTTGCTTAGTCTCAGCTCTCACTAACGAGGCTGACTCGCTTCTCTGCCTGCAGCCTGTCTGTATACAAGAGAGCGGGCTGCCAAGGAGAGACTGTAGGAAGCCCTTCCAACCAGTGGGTAGAGGGAACCAGCCTGCTCTCTGCCACGAGGCAGAGCAGGGCCAGGGCTGGTTCTCTGCCTCCACACCCCGCGACCAGGAGGACCCTGTTTACAGAAATGACTGGACTCAGCACGCGCTTTGAAAGTATAGGGAAGGGGACCGAACCTGTGATTTCATTGGCATCGGGGAACTCACTCCCCTGACCCAAATTCTCTGCAGCTTAGAAACTTCCAGAGTTGCCCTTGAGATGAGTTGAGATGAGAAGCTGCCAGATGGGGTCTTCCTCCCTCTGATGTTCTGGGGCCTTCGTTCATGGGCTCTCATAGTCCAGGGTCTGCTTCTTCTCCATAGTGTGGCATTCTGAACTCCCTTTCCACAGGAGGCCATGTGTCCTGAGGACCAAGGTCTCTTCCTTCCCTAAAAACTGAATTCACTTTTAAAAACCTGAAGCAATGGGCACATGTGGTCCCAGAATTGCTACGTATAGCTCTGCAGAAGAGGCAAGGCAGAACAAACTTAGGCCATTTGGCTTGATGGGGAATGTGAGCCAGAGCATGGAAGTAGACCATCCTGGGAGGGGCCAGGGGAACACAGAGGGACCTCCTCTGAGAAGGAGCTGGGAGAAAGGGAAGCACAACCTTGAGAGGGGAGGTTTCTCAGCTGGTGAAATCACATACCTAGGATTTCTGGATGCCCCATTAGTGTCAGTGACTATGCTCACATCAGAAACCTAGAGCAGGAAGGAATCTTAGAGGCCAGTGAGCCCAAGATGTTCATTTTATAGATGAGGAAACTGAGTCCTGGAGAGGGAGAGTGATTCACCCAAGGTCCCACAGGTAGTAAGTAGCACAATGAGTCTCTTTGAGGCAAAAAAGCATTTTATAAATTATAGCAGTAAATTATGCCCAAATCACACATTTTCACAGTATTTTATGAAAAAAAACCATAGGATTTAGAGATGATCCATTTTTTATATAGAGGAGGAAACCAAGGTTCAGAGATATAAAATCACTCGGTCAAGGTCACACAGGCAATATATGTTTGAGGTGGAATTGAAATCCAAGTCCTTCTCCAAGTTGAATACTTCTGCCTCCTAAGAACATCAACTCTGACCTAGAAATTCACTTGTTCCCAAGGTCCCCCCGAATCCCACTCAGGCCAGGAATCCTTGGTTCTTGGGACAGGAAGTTCCACTTTAGAGACCCAGTGGTAAACGGTGAGTAGAACAAGACATTTCAATGATCCCCAAAAGTGAAAGGCACAAGCCATTGACATCATCCCATGTTCAGGTCAGGATTGGGGGCTCAGGAACCAAAAGTCAAACAGCCTTCCACTGTGACCGAGAGGCTTTTCCCCTAAGCCGGGGATCAATAACTAGGCAAGGAGTTCTATTTTGACTTTCAACACATCATCTTGCTCGAGCTTCACAACACTCTGTGAAGTAGCTGCTATTATTTTTCCTATTTTGCAGATGAGGACACTGAGGTTGATAGTGATAATAAGGTTTGCAAAGCAATTTACAACCATTATCTCATTTATTCTCTTAACAATTCTGTGTTGTTATGGTTGTTATTCAGAGAGGGCAATTTGCCCACAGCTACACATCTAGTGAGTCTCAGAGGCAGCATTTACGGCCAAGGCTCTTCCAACTCTAGGTCAATACATATCTTTAAGAATAAACTGAGCCAGGCTGTAGAAGGTCTCAAGAGCCATGGTAAGATTGTTATGGAGGGGAGTACCATACATTGTGGGAAGAATAAATAGGAGTCGGGAGCCCTGGGTATCTGCTAGCTCTGCCACTGGCTGACTACATGATCATTTGCCAACTCTGAGACCTCAGTTTCTCATCTGTAAAATAAGAAAGGTTGGATTCGAAGCCTCAAGGAGACCTTCCAGTTTTAAACATTCTCTGGTTTTGAAATCCCATGTAGAAGGAGATTCAAAGAGGAGACAGCTATAGCAACACCTTCCTTCTTGTTTGGATTGCTCTGCTTAAAGTGCAACTCGGGTGCCTACTCTTCCCAATGGTCTTTCCAATTCTAGCACTGCCCTCACCCCCTTCAGCTAGTGACCGCTTGACCCCTTCGGCCCTCACACAGTATTTTGTACCTTTCCTGTTTACCTCCTAGGCAATTTTGTGTATTAGCGTTATCTGGGTTTGTAACTTATTCCCCCAAAAGGCTATGGAGCTGCCACATGAGGGCAACGGCTGTGTCTTGGCTAAACTTTGGCCTTTTCCACTGCCGAACATAGTGCTCTCTGCATCACAAATTGTGGTACCCAAATGCCATGGAGTATTACTATAAGAAGTTATAAAGAAGTAACTAATATGAGGAATCCGAGAAACCTCAAAAGACCTATAAGAACTGATACAGAGTAAAGTAAGCAGCCCCGAGCAAATAATGTGCACAATGACTACAATAATGTAAACAAAGAGAATTCAACAAAACCAAATGCTACATAAATACAATGATAAAACTTGGTCCTAGAAAAGAGGTGAGAATATGCACCTCCCTCCTTTCATTCAGAAGTAGCAGATTCTGTGTGTGGAATATTATAGAAGTTGTCAGACATTATTAATACGTCTGTCAGTTTTGCTAAACTGCTTTTGAAAAATACTTTAGACACAAGGGAAGGGTTGCTTGGTAGGGGAGATAAGGAATGTGACGTAAAAACAGAAAGCATTCATAAAAACACTTTTCAGGAAACACTGTAATAAATGTCTCATACTTGGGCTCCTTTCTATTTCACTTGATTTTGCAATGACACTTATTAAATTCAAATTCCTAGGTCTCAAATAATCCCTTGTACTGCCAATAAAACCTAGCCCTCAGGGGCTCTACACGGTCTTGCCTTATGATAAGCATATGCTACCATAGATGTTATGGTTTTGTCCAAACTTGTGATTTCATTAATATAGGGAACTCTTGGGGTGGAATTGCCCTCCGTTGATGCATATGGGGAACTCAGCTATGGTGTCAGAGAGTTGCCTCAGGTCACTGAGAGGTTAAGTGACTTGCCCAGACACACAGCCAAGATGGGTCAGGGGCCATAATTGAGCCAGATCTTCCTGACTCCAAGGACGTCATTTTCCACTATGTCATAAATGTGCATTTCTTTTAAAAAGAATGAATGAAAAATATGAAAAGTAGCATATCAGCTAGTAATGGCTTAACATAGAGAGAAAGATAGGCTTTAAGGTTTCAAAGCATCTTACATGAATAATTACATTTGAACCTCATAGCAACAAAAGGTTGATCCTCTAGGAATTGTCTCCCTTTAATAGACAAGGAAAGAGAAGCTCAGAGAGGGACTTGTCCAGGATCTCCCCAGAGGGAAGTGTTAGGAGAAGGAATCAAATTGCGGGATGGCCCTCCCAACTCAATGTTCAGTGTTCCTCCCTCATACTGCCTCTTGTGTTCTCAGATTGTGTTTGCTTCTCATGTAACCCCTACCTCAGTTTTGTAAACTATCAAGCTATAGAAATGGGAGTCATCATCTCGTCTTCTTCATTAAGATCTTGTAGGTGGCCCCGTGCCTCCCAGAAAGATCTTCTGAACTCTTCCCAAGAGGTAGGGTAAAGATTGGAAACACAGTTCCCCAAGAGGCATGGCTGGGGCCAGCTGCTCCAATGGGATCATTGCCTCTTCTTGTGCTATGAAGCCAAAGCAGTGGCCAGGGCCCATATTCCCAAAGAAGCAATGTGGTGCTTTCAACTTTGGAGGTCTCAGGTGGATAAATGGTTAGGGGCAAAACAAAGATCTCCAAGTTCCAAAATGTGAATGAGTTTGGAGTATGAGTTAATGATAGAATAAAAGGTTACATAATTCATTTGCAAATATCATGTGATTTGTCGAAGTCCTTTGACTTTTAATAAAGATTGAAATCTCATTTTGAATTTAGTCTCAGAGAAGAGCCTGGGGAAGGAGATGGTGTTCGGAGAAGGAAAGTGACTTGTCCAGGGTCACAAAGCTAGTAAAGCGGGATTTGAATCCAGGTCTTCCTTTCTCCAAGGCCAGCCCTTGGTTGACTTTGGAAGAGTCTGCTGTTCTCACAAATACCATACTGTATTGAAATCCTGTGCTTGGTAGAGTAACTGGACAATTGTATTGCACCTGAATACAAACAGCTTCATGTGGCCCAACATGGTAGAAATTAGAAACAATTCCGGGATAAAACATATTCATTCCATCAATGGCACAGCTTTCTCTTCTGTCTCTTGAATGTTGACATGAATGACGAGCCATTGAACAATGGCTATTGACAGCACGGGGGTTACAGAGAGTTGATGGGCAATGTAATGAATGGTCAAGACAATTCTGGTGATGGAAAGAGTACTCAGTCCTGAATGGGAGCCAAGAGGTGGATCTACATACACCCACATGGCCTGGATAGGACATTGCCAAGGAAGACACTGGCACATGTGCTGCTGCTGTATTTTCCCCGGTTGGGGTGGTGAAACATTGTCTTAAACTTTGAGCTTTCAGTCAGAGCAAGCATTCAGATTTCAACATAGCCCTGTTCCCACTGTTGGGGCATGGTTGCCTGGATAATTTTTGTTATGGAGTTGGATGCTGTCTTGCAAATCTTGTCTCGACAGCCGCCTCCGAAACTCATTGGTGGTAAAGTAGTAAATGATTGGATCCAGGCAGGAATTCAGGCTCGCCAAGCACAAGGCCACTGAATGGAATATCATAATCACCTTCTGGGCCCTGCAGCTTTGGATTTTGTTGGCCTTGACCAAGAAATCTAAGGGAAAGCTGAAATGATAGGGTGCAAAGCAAATCAAGAATACTGCTGCACAGGTTAAGATCATTTTTAGAGCTTTCTTCTTCTCCCCAAGGTCCTGGGATACTGGGTACTTCTCCTTTAGCGATAACACTGTCTTCCAGGAGCAGTAGAGAACAATGATGAGAGGAGTGATGAAGCCCACCAGCTCCCCCATGGTCACCATGACAATGGACTGCATCAAGTTCACGTTCCTGGTGGGCAGATCCACAAAGCACTTGGTTCGGTTGCTGGCCTTCTCCTGGTTGATCCGGAGAAAGGGGAAAAGGAGGCAGGCGAGGCAGATGCTGAGCCAGCCAGCTATACTGACATACAGGTCGCATTTCCTCTTGCAGTCGGTGAAGCGGAAGGGGTACATGAGGAACCAGAACCGCCTCACACTGATGCACACCAAGAAGTAGATGCTGGCATACATGTTCACATACTTCAGGTAGAAGCAAAACATACAGAGACCTTCCCCAAAAGGCCAGTCATGGTTCAGGTAGTAGAAGATCCGCAGGGGTAGGGAGAGTACTTGTAATAAGTCTGCGATGGCCAAGTTGATCATGAAGATCACAGCCCGCTTGGTCTCTTTCATATAGCCATAGAAGACCCACAGAGCTAGTATGTTTCCTATAAGACCAGGCACCAGGATGACTGTGTACATGACCGCATAAATAAAATACCGAAAATCTGTGTTGGCTATATCTGCTGGGATACATGAATTGTTACTACTCATGTTTCTCTCCAGAGACTCCCTCCGGGCCACACCTAAGTCCACTGCCAACTCCAGAGCTTTTTCAGTGACAGATAATGGATGGGTTGGGAAACCTGAAGGCATAGAATAATGTTCTCCTTTCATTGCCTTTGCTTGAGCTCCTGTACATGATTTGGGAGCTTTTCATAGAATTATGTGGACATTTGTCTTGGATTAGCATTCAGTATTCATGGATATGAAAGCACCACTGACAAGCATCTATAAGTTTCCCTTCTTGCTTTTATGGTGGCAAGGCCTTCTAGGACATTATAACAGTTGGTTCCCTCTCAGTAGGATTTTGAATATATCGTGTAAGGACTCCTCCAAGCCCCACATAGTGACAGGTATCTCTTGGCAGGTAATATCATGTGGTGTGATGGTAGGATGCCTTCTTAGGGCTCCCTGGGAGACCCCCAAGTTTCTTAAAAGAACTGAACTCTTTGTGATCATGGTCATGAAAAATACCATATCGGATACTGGTTTGGGAAAGTGGGAGAAGGGTCTATCCGTCACTCTTCAGGGCAAATTAACTTGTCCAGGTCATTTCTCTGGGTCTACTTCCACAGAACCTTTAAGACTTGAAACCAGGAGAGAGAAGCAGAACTGCAAGGGAAAGAGAAAACAAATCACCATGAGGACCATTTTGGGAAGAGGACAAGATTTCCACAAGGGAACTCAGATGAACTGTGGAATATTAGAACTGGAAGGTACAAGTCTACTCATTTT
This sequence comes from Monodelphis domestica, assembly GCF_027887165.1. NCBI lineage: Eukaryota > Metazoa > Chordata > Mammalia > Didelphimorphia > Didelphidae > Monodelphis > Monodelphis domestica. The sequence continues at coordinate 29,471,056 of NC_077235.1, forward strand.
TCAAACAAGGGACCTGAAGTCTATAGAGGACAGTTAGCAAGTGGCAGAGGTACGACTAGAACCCAGATTTCCTGACTCTTATTCCAGTCTTCTTTCTATAACATCACTCTTCTTCAGTTCTCTTTTCCTGCCTTCCTGGTGGCCCAGGCCCTCATAACCTGCATTACTAATTCAAATAGCCTAAAGCAGTGACAGTGAACCTTTAAGAGACTGAATGCCCAAACTGCAACCCTCACCCTGCATGTGAGTGCCCCGCCCCTTACTCCAGACAGGGGAGGGACGAAGCACTTCCATTGGGCTGCTGGGCAGAGGGGCGGGTCATGTGAGAAAAGTCCTCAAGCACACAAGGAGAGGGGGAAGGAAGCAGTCCCCTTTGGTACACATGCCATAGGTTCGCCAAAACGGGCCTATAGGCTTTCTCCTCTGCTAGGAATTGGTTTCCTCTAATACTACTTATCACCAAAAGTAACTCCCATCTTAATTAATTAATTAAACAATTAACTTAATCCATCAAGTTCTCTGCCTGGTTTTCAAGGCTCTCTATAATATGTACCCACCCTATCAATTCAACCTGATTGGCTATTCCTCATATTCCCCCTTCGCTTCAGTTAGACCATGCTCCTGATGTTTCCAAAACAGGCCATTCCATTCATTAAATACATCTATTAAGCATCTACTATGTGAAAGGCACCAAACTAGGTACTAGAAACATAAAGCTATGCCTCCTTCACTGCTACCTCTCTATCTTTGCTTGTGCTCCATCCTCCCCTCAACTTCCTTCCCCATTCATTCTCCTTTGTTGCATTCTCAGCCACTGGGTACTCCTGTGATCTTGGTTTTCATTCACCTTGTCCAGCTCCTCACATCCCCATAGGGAGCCCCCATCCGCTGTGTCCTTCTCTTGGCCTATAATGTAGATGTGACCTATCTCCATTTTCTCCATTTAAACAGTTGTGGGAAAATAAAGTGTCTACTCTAAGGGCAGTGCATGGTGATGGGTAATGCTGACAAAAGGGAAAGCCTGGAGAGGAAATAGGATTTATGGGGGATAATTGGTGGCAATAAGGGAAAAAAACAAAGGACTCTGAGAGTTTTGCCTTTACGTTCACTGGTGTGGTGGCATCAGGAGATTGGGAGACTTTCAGAACATGTCCTGCCCATGAAATAGAAACCAGAAGAGTGAAATTTGAATTAGAGAGGTGGAAGAGAGAGGAAGAGACGCCATCATCCCTCGGACCTAAACCCAAGCCAAAGGGAAGAAGACTTTTGGGAGAAGGAGGGCTCTTGGGATTTACAAAGATATGAATCAGGACCTCATCATTCCTCATTCACAGGTTGCCAATTTGCTTTCCCTCTTTGAATGAAACATTCCCATTTCCCGCTGATGTTGTGAAGTGTGTTCTGGGAAGTAGAGGGTAGGTCATTGTCCCGTTTCCTGGGTAGGGGCTATATGCCAACAGTGAGAAAATTCCCCAAAGTGTACATGGGCCCTTCTTTTCCGGAGACAGGTTGTGCTGCAAGGGGCTGCATATGAGAGCTGCCTGCTGCTCCTTAGGAGCTCTTGGGCCTTCCCCACCCTTCTGGCAAAGCTTCTCCTTTCAGGAATGGACTTACTATGAGTAACTATGACTCTAGGCACTTTTGAATAAAGAAAATGAGCCTCCATGAACATAAACAGTCCCTTATCTGTCTTGAAGGCAGACAAAAGACTATGGAGCTGGTTTTCTAGGGCGGGCCACTATTCTTTGAGACTTTCCTTCCTCAGGAAAGCATCCACATTGTAAAGGACTCAGCCTGAATGAGATAATGATTTGAAGGAAGCCTCCCCATTCAAACAGGGAGGCACACTTTTTTCCCTTGCTCTCCAGACTTTTCTCTCATAAATCCAAAGCCACCAAAATGGACCAAAACACGGCCCGCCAAGCTAGCCAGAAATCCCCCAATGACTGAAGCTGCTTCGGATGGAGCTGGGGTCGGCAGTTTTGACTGTTAATTATTAATATTTATTGATCTCTTTACCCAAGCCTTCTAAAGTATAACTGAAATGCCTTGTGCCCAGGTTCGATGGAACTATTAACCCAAGGGCCATAATTTGGTCCCTGGCTTCAACTGGGACTCTTAAGTGATTTCCCCATTGATAAGAGTGGTGGTACCAGTGGCTCTAACTCTGGACACCTGGTGTCACCGATAATGGAGGAGGGAATGAGTTTGCTGAACGTATCCATGTAACTATTCAACAGTCTTCAGACAACCATTTGATAACTGGAGGAGCGAGAATCAGGACTGTTGTCCTAAAGGAGGTAATATCTGAGTTGAGCTTTGGAGGAGGCCAGATATTCTTCCAGGTGAAGCTTAGGGGTCATAGGCCCACGTATCTTGTATCTTACAAATAGGGCCACTGAGGGACAGAGAAGCTGAATGATTTGTTCAAGGTCAGGACTCCTAATGGTGGTTCCTAAGATCCCTAGCCCTCTGCCCTAGTCCAGGAGACAAGTTCCTCCCTATATGGCCAGAATGTGTGCATGAGAGGCCTGGATCATTTTTAGCACCAGCTGGTAGAGTTACCTCCTTCTCGGAGTCATCCTAGCTATCTGAAATAGCCACAGTGTCCTCTCTCCCATGACCCTAATTGGGCATACCCTACAGATGGCTCTGATTAGAAAGGTTGAGCAATAATAATAGCTGACATTTACATAGGCCTTTAAGCATTGTAAGACACTTTATATGCATTAGGTCATTTGATCTTCATAGCAACTCGAAGACAGGCTGGCACAGGTGCTCTGATTGCCCTTTCCTAGGGTCTGCATTTTTGAAGAAACTGAGGCTTGAGGGGATTAACTGACTTGTCTGTGGTTACCCAGTAACTGTCAGAGTCGGGTTTTGAACCGAAGTTATTCCTGAGTCCATATCAAGCCCTGTTTCCACTATGGCCTGCTCACTGCCTCTCCTCTGGGTCTATGGTAGCCTCTCTCTCCCTTCTTAATAAGGAGATAGAAGGAGCTACGGGGAACAGACTGGGCATTTCTGGAACAGGGCACGCTTTGTCGAAGCTGCAAGATTGGTGAAGTCTGTCCTTGTCTTCTACCTTCCCTTTTCTCTTTACCCTCAAGCCTTTCCCATTTATTTGGGTTATAGATTTACAACCAGGAGGAACTCAGGAACTCATCTGGTCGAACCCTTTCATTTTATAGAGGCCCACAATGTTAAGTGTCTTGCCCAAGGTCAAGGGGCTTTGAAGATCAGGCTTCTGACCCTGAATCAGGAATGTTTTCCACTACGCCACTGTAGGTTCCCTCAGAGCCTTCGCCTTACCTGGTTAAGGTGTTTTTCTCCCAGGGAAAGATTTGCATTTTGATAGGGTCTGAAAAATTCTGAATACTCACAGGAATAAATACCTTTAATGGTGGTATTTCAGGCACCAAAACAAACTGGGGGTGGGAAACAGAAATTGGGTGGGGGGCATGGAGAGACAGGAGCCTGGTCAACCATTCTTCAACGTATACCCAACGAATGGTTTTGTTTAACCTTCAACAAGACCCCCACAAGGTAGTCCGAAAACAGGCATTAATATTGAAGTTTTTTAGATGCAGGGACTCAGGCACAGGTGATGTCTACATGCCAACATAAGATATGTTGGCTTAAACATTAATGTACCTTTATTTGTGAGGCCAGCATAGCTGTTAGCAATTGAGGTGACCCCCACGACCCTCACGAAGGAACAGAATCAATGTAAGGGCTTGAGCCTTGAGGCCATTCCAATGGAGGAGATATTTTGCCTAGAGAAGACTTGCAGAATGGGTGGATGGGGGCTATCCTTGAGGATTTGAAAGGCTGTGCTAATAAAGAAGGATTGCTCTTATTTTGCTTAGCCCTAGAGGGTAAAAAGGAGGAGAACAGGGTGGGACACCCTCCCATCCTCCTTTTGGTTATGAAAAGGCGAAGGGCATGTTTGACCTAATCCAAGGCCATTCCCGTCAAGACTTCCATGTCCCCCTCTTCACATTGTTCTGTCTGGTAGCAGCCTTTCCAAGTCAGTAACGGAACTGAGTCAACTCTAGCACTCTAGCACTCACTTGGACAAACTAGCACAGGCAAATGTTGGCTCTGTATCTGGGGACTCAATTTAGTTTCTCAAGGGCATTAGGGAACAGTGAGAAGATCATCACATCTGGTGCTGGTGGGGGGAGGTCTGGGTGTGAATCTTAGCACTCACTAGCTGTGTGCCTTTGGGAAGGTCACTTCCTTTTCTCAATCTCACCATCCAGGATGGAACCCATTACTGAATGTGAATAAGAATAAGTCAACCCATAGCTATATTTTTCTTTTCAGATGGTCCTGAGAAGTGAGCAAGACTTCACTCACCTGCTAAACCAAGAAGTATTTGGGGAGCAGAGATAGTGCGAGTGATACCAAAAGCAAAAAAGAGTACCAAAGAAATACAATCCAAATCCACAAAAGAGAAGTCCAGAAAGGTACTCAAATAAGGAGGGTCATGTTGCAAGTTCTACATTAAATGTGACGGATGCTTGAGAAAGGAACAAAGTGTCCCTGGTGCATTCGATCTCATTTGCAGTCCTCTCTAAATGGAAATGTTCGTCTGTGAGGATGGCTGTCAAGTTCGTAATTGAAAAATATCAATTTTAAGCAAAGTAAAACAAAAGGTGTTTTTCATTTTCAATCAGTGCCGTTAGTTTCCCAGGTTTGAGCTAGGTCTTGGGGATACAGAGACAAAAATGAGACCAGCTCTTTCCCTCGAGGAGGTTGATTAGGATACTCTTGGGGCAGCAGAGAGAGGGTATCAGTAACGTCTCTGAGAAGAACAGGGGAGTAATGGCTCTTGCTAGCCAAGTCATAGCAGAGTTCTGCATGGGAGAAAGAGATTTGTGGCATCAGCAACTTTCTTAGAGACTGATCCAGGAAGGTGTTGGGATTTGCCCGTATGAGCCAATCTACTACTTGCCCAACTCTGCCCTCTGGTTTTGCTTTCTTTCCTTAAAAATGACTTGTCACAACGTCCCCAAATTACGAAGAAGAATGCCACCCAGGACCGAAGCTACATTCCCTTTGTGGGTGTATTGAGGTGGTAGCAGTGGTGATAGAAATATTTTCTTTTCCTTTACAGCAAAAGGAATTTTCTATCTTGCTTCAAAGCTAGTAGGGAGACAGTTGTGATATAGGAGGGATGGCATTGACTTTGGAGGGCCTGAATTCCAACATTTCAACGGCCACTGAGCCAGACTCAAGCCCGACAAAGATTGCCCTCTACAACATACCACACTGTCAATGGCTCCTGGGTTTGAATCTTGGCTTTGTTACTTACTATTTGACCTTGAGCAAGTCTTTACTCTTCTCTGAGCCTCAATTTTCCTTCTGTGGCAAGGGAATGCCCAAGTGATCTCTAGAGTTTCTTCCAGCTTTAACATACTATGAATAATTTGAGGAGGAGAAGAAGTAAAAGGGTGGCGGTGGGGTGAGAATTTTCCATGGGAAGGCCTCTGTTTATAATAGAGTTAACCATTTACCTCTTTACCCTGTGACTTGAAACCCAGTGAAATGGGTAACTTATGCCGTCTGCCCCATTTCCACTTCTTGCCACTGAAGACATGTGGTAATAAAATAATTTTTCGGCATATGCCAAATGGATGCTCTGCTAAATCAAGTTGAAACACCCTTTGAATAGGAAGGATGAATGCCTCACTGAGCCAAGAATTAGTGTAACAGAGGGACCTTTCTGGCCAAGGTTCGGAAGGGCTCAGAAATCACTGTTTAATCCACCTTGTAAGCTTTGCTGAACAAAATCACTCTTCCATTTGTGGGTGAGCGCCCCATCACATGCCCCAGCAAAGCCAGAGGATTGTTGAGTGATTAGCATTCAACATCCTTCATTCATTCCCCAGAGCTACACCTTCTATGCAATCCCATGATCCAGGAGTTAGAAGAGTCCTTCTGGGAGTATTTAGGCCTGACCCTTGACCTCAGACAGAGCTGCCCGTTAACCTTGGTCACCTCTGTAGATGGGAGGGCACAAGCTTTTTTCCCTTTTCAAGATCCCTGGGAGGGATCGCTCACACACTCTTTTCTTGGAAACCCGTTCTAGCAGTTAAAATAGCCCTGAGGCAGTGTGTACAGGATGGCGCCTAAACAGCCTGGGAAGCAATTAACCAGACCATGCCTCCTTGGGAGTTAACCAGCTCTGCCGCACTCCCAGGGTCATCACAGTGTTTGTTCAAACAGGTGTGTGCTGCCTTTCTCAACCCAAGACTCCCAACTGGAGGCCAATGGTCAAACCCAAGCAGGTTCCCAGCCAGTATTATTTTTAACACCTCCTTTAGGGCCCCATGGAGCAATGGAAAGAGGACGAGAAAGTTGGAGGTCAAACAATATGGTATTGTCAAGGCGCCCCTTTTGGGACCGGAAGGTCTTCCATGTGACTAATGTACATTCCACTGGCTACAGGCAAGAGCCATTTCCTCTCATTCCCTCCTCTGTAGGGAGAGAAAGAGTATATCTGGCCACTCTACTCAGTGCACTTGAAGCCCATGGCGAGGTCCTCCCTCAGCCTGGCATTGTTGGGTGAAGTAGTACTGGGCTGCCTTACCCTTACGGCACTGTCTATTTTCCAACCATGGCAGAGCAAGTGGCATTGGGGAGGATGCCATGGCTGGGTACCAGAAGTTGTTGGGACTTGGAAATTGGCATGCTGGCATGAATCTGACCAGAGGCTGCTCCTTTTCCTGGAAAGTCACCCCCAAGAAGTTGACAGGGAACTCTAAAAAAGCAGGGGGTGGGATGGGAAGGGGAATGGTGAGACTTCTTACACATACTGCCCCTCCCACCCCTCCTCCCCATCACTGGGTCACTAGATAGGGCTCTGCTTAGAGTATTTTCTCAGATTGCCTCTAAACTTGACTCTGGTACCTGAAACTCCTCTGTAATACAGCAGAGAAAGAACATTGATTCTGGGGTCAGAAGTCCTAGGATCAAATCCTACTTCTGATGCTTACAACTTATGTGACCTTGAGCTAGGCCCTTAGTCTTCTGGAGCCTCAGTTTCCTTATTTGTAAAACAAGCTGAACTAAATGGCCTCTGAAGTCCCTTCTAGCTTTAGATCCTATGGTTCTAAGACCTTAGTGGCAAGGCACTTCTCTTTGGGGATGGAAGGGCCCGCCAGACGTAGCAGTCTAGTTCCAGAGCAGCCTGGGAAGGCTACCTTCTCTTTTGAAGCTGAGGCACCTCTGTGTGTCGGCTTCAAGGTCAGTTCAAGATTGAAGGCTTCTGTTCCATTGGTGAGAGGGCTGCACATGGGGACTTTAGAGACCATCCAGCCCAACCCCCTCATTTGACAAAGGGGGAAACTGAGACCCAAAGAGAGCTACAGGATTTTCCCAGAGCCCCATGGCTAATAAGTAGGAGCAGAGTGTCCCTGGACGGTGTGTTTTCCCCTAAATTATACTGCCTCGACTAATTTTTTTCTCCTCTCTTTATGCATCGCTGGATTGCCAGGGAAAGGATTGAGGTCGGCCTATAAGACACTGAGGTAGATAGATTAAAACTCAAGGCGGCCAAATATTTGCTTGTCAAGGCACACCATATTTTCAAACCCCAGCGACAACTTGCTCCATTTCGCTTGTGTGTGTGTGTGTGTGTTGTATACACACCAAATTTTGTAATGAATACCCTCTTCTTCGAGGACAGCTCACCTTGCCTGCCCCTTTTAAGTTTCAAGATTCCAGCCTTTTCAGCTTGGAGAAGCTGATGTAAAGATCACAAGGTCTGTTTACAGTGGGGGAAAGTGTACATATTTCCTGTCCTCAGCCCTCCTGAATGCTCGCTTTATGTTTGGGGCCAGACAGGAACGTTTGGACAAGAAGGGGGATCTGGGAGTGGGGGGAGAAGTTATGAGCTTTCACACTTATAGAAAATAGACTTGGTTCCAAGATAATCGGGCCCTGTTGGGACGATTTACCTTTCTGCATGCCTTCTGGGGCCCACACTCTTGAAGTTACAGGACACATCTCCCTCCCAAGGAGAGCAGCCATAGAGCAACCTCACCCAGGGAAGTGGAGGATTTTGAGCCCTTAGGGACCTTGGAAATCATAACAATGATAGCTGACTTTTCTTTAGTCCTTTACAAGTTGTGACAGTGTCTTCCCACCCAATCTGAGCTGTTGATAGGCCAAGAAAAGATCATTTCCAATTCATGGAGGAAAAAAGTAAGAACAAAAAAGGGGGATGACTTGCCCAAGGTCACTCGGGTGTGAGTGGAAGAGCTGAGTCTTCTTCGGTTGCCTTTTCCCAAGGTGCTTTTCACCCTACACTGATGCCCATCACAAGGAGCACAGTAGTAAACTCCTGTTGACAGCAGACCACAGGCTCTTTTGGGGTCTTGGCCAAGTTTATAGTTATTTACACATCTGATAACACTTCGGGAGGCCTTGCGGAAGGAGGGGGATGCTCAAGAATTAGAGGACTCCCAAGTCCTCAGCCCTCGAGATAATGACCTGAATTTGACAGAAGAGGACACTGAGGTTTTGAGAGTTAAAGCCATTTGCTGGTGATAACAAGGCTAGTAAGTAAGAGGTGAGATTAGAAGCCAGGGCTTCTGAGAACAGGTCCAGAGCTCTGGCTACAGGTCTCTGAGTTGGAAAAATTAAGCTGGGCCATTGGAGCTGGGAGCAGAAAGGGCAGAAGAGACAAGGAAAAAACCAACAACAATGAAGGTAGTCTTTGGTGTTCTTCTCCAAGAGCCAACTAGAGAATGAGGCAGATCAGGCAGCTGTCTCCTGGTGGGATTTCAAGAGCCCCAAAGCCCCTCTTGTCCCCTCTCTCATGCCTCTCCCCACCTGTTCACTGAGGCTTGAAATTTTTTTTTTACCTGGGGACAAAGCCATTCATTCCATGAGACAGCCTTGAAATGCAAATACCCCCAGAGAGGAAACACAGGGCCTTACATTCACCCAGAGGAACACATGCCAGCCCTGGGCTGGCTTGTTGAGTCAACAGTATGAGGGTGGCAGCCAAAAATGCTAATGCCCCCTTGAGCAGCATTCAGAGAGGCTCAGTGTCCAGGCTGATGGTCCGGCTGTCTTCTGCTGCTCTGGGCAGACCACAGCTGGAGGGCTGGCTTCAGCTCTGGGCGCCACAGCTTAGGATACTCTGGAGAACATCCAAGGGAGGGCAAGCAGGAGGGGGAAAGGCCTTGAGTCTGGGCCATGTAAGATGTGGTGGAAGGAACTGGGGATCTTTAGCCTCAAGAAGAGAAGACTTGGGTGGGGTGAGGGAGGACATGGGAACTGTCTTCATATATATGAAGGACTGTCTCGGGGAAAAAGCCCCGTGGCCCCAGAGGGCAGAAACATTAGTGAAAGCTGAAGCAGATCCAGGTGAGATGTGAGAGACAACTTCCTAACAAGAAGAGTTTTCCCAACAAGAGTTGGTGGATGCCCCTTCCCTGTAGGTCTCCAAGCCAAGACTGGATGACCATTTGTTGGTATGATTGATTGTTCAAGCATGAGTTGGACTAGGAGACCTCTAAGAGCTCTTTTAATCTAACCCCCGAAGCATTTATTAAGCACCTACCATGTACAGGGCACTGAGGTTAACTCTGAGACTCTGTGACTTGGAGTCTTCAGAAAGCAAGCTTTGAGGGCTAGGAGGGAGAATGCTACCCCCAAACCCTGAACTCCAGGAGAAAAGCAAAAGAGAAGCGCCCCCTCGGCCCCCACGGGAAGATGTGATACCTACAGTGTAGCCATATTGGGTTCTGCCCACTTCTGTGCAGACTGGCCATAATGGTCTCTGGCTGATTAGTTGATCCTCAAGCCTTCATCATCCTTCTTGAGACTGGATAGAGTGCTCCACAAATAAAGCAAGGATCTATGCATATTCCACTATCTCATTCCTCACCTCATGCCCACAGCTGAGTCTATACAGGACCATGGGTTGTGGGGAGCTACCATGAGCCAGAACTTCAAGTCTCCCATCTATCTCAAAGCATCCTGGTTCTAAAGGGTCATCTCATAGAATGCCATGGAAATTGAATGTTAAAGTGGGAAAGGACATTAAAAGTCTTCTAATCCAATGCTCTCATTGAACAAATGGAGAACATGAGACGTGAAAGAGGGGAAGAAGATCCCAAGGTCACACAGAGAGTAAGTAGCAAAGATGAGAGGGGATTCCAATTCAGGGCTCCTAATTCCCAATCTGCTGTCCTTTCTACTATACTACAGGGTGAACAGCTTAACAGTGTCAAAGCTGGGACTAGAATCGTTGGATTCTGAACCAATAATCTTACTGTTAAACCCTGGTTGGCTCTTTGAGAAATCCTCCCTTGAGGGAGTTGAGACCTTAGAGTGATTGAAGCTGAAGCTAGCTGGGTCCTCTGACTAACCATCCATGATTAGTAGGCAGCCCAGATGGTCACTCGCATACTACCCAATGGCAGTTGCAAGAGTGGTGAGTCCCAAGAAGACTTGGGCATTTTCTCTTCATCATTTTCTTCTTAGAAAGCCACTGGCGAGGCACTTCTAGGATCAGTGGCCCAGAGGACTGTAAGTCTAAATCTAGAAGGGACCTCAGAGGCCATCTAGTCTAATCCTCCCAAACTGCCACTTCATTTTAAAGATGAGAAAACAGAGGCCCAGAGAGATGGCAGTGACTCTTCTGAAGTCCCATAGGGAGTAAGTTTCAGAAGCAGGATCTTGCCCCAGGTTTTCTGACTCCAAGTCAAATGTTCTTGTCATTTATACCAAAGTTGCACTGGGCATGCCGTCCAGTACTATGTAGTTTATAGACCCTCTTTACTTCCACCTTAGAGAATCCCTCTCCTCCTTGAAGATATAGCTCAGGCACCACCATCTTCTCCATGAAACTTTGTCCTTATCCTTCCACCTGCTAATGGTCTCCCTCCTAATCCACCTCATATTTTAACTTCTTTGTCTATATTTGCATTTATTTTCTTCATATTTATTCTATGTAGAGACACCTATATGTGTATTCATCTTTCACATTAGAATATAAGCTCCTTGAGGGCAAGAACTATTTCATTCATTGGATTTGTATTCCTAGAAAACATTGCCAAATAGTGTCCTTTGTGAGCAGGGAATTGACTGGGTAAATGGACCCCCTCTCTTCTTCTCAGCACTTCATGGGCCCTAGGTGTAGAAGATCTACCCATCTGTGGCCCCAGAGTAGGAAATCCTACTCTGAAGAAGGCAAGGCATTACAGATTGAATACTCCAGGGCCCACTCAAGCTCTGGAAATTGGGCAGTGGCTACCATCCATTAGGTCATTGTCTTCCTCAAGTGTTCTGAAGACAACAACATGCTACTTTATTTACATCAGGATCATAGTGCTAGATCTAGAAAGGGCCTCAGAGGGCTATCCAATCCAACTCACTCATTTTACACACGAAGAAGTTGAGGCAGAGTGAGAGAGGCAGAGAAATTTGCCCAAGGACATATAAGTACCATGTGGCAGAGCTGGGATATGAACTTTGGACCTCTGAGTCCAAAACTGACTCTCCAATATACCACTGTAACCTTTGCTTCAATCCCTTAAGGAACCACGATTTTCTTGGTGTGGGGGCTCTCTTCCATTTGCTGCTTACACCCTCTCCATTCCCTAATAGACAGCCTTCCTGGGCACAGGGTTGGCATTAACCATTCACCCTTCTCCTTTCTCTCGCTTGCTATACATACCCAAGGGCAGTCTTCAAGACAACAGTGGGAAAAGTCCCGTGTCCTGGCCCTTTGTGTACTTTGTCAGGCTGGGCCTTGGACAAGAGATGCCCAGTCTATTGCTGGCCTATACTCAAAGTCTTCCCAGCTTAGTAGAACCTGCCTGAGCTTGCCCTCCCTTGGCATGGCCTTCAAGAGCTCAGACTGCTCTTCATGCCACAATGAGGCACCAGAGGGGGACAGCTAATGACAACTGTTGTCACTGGATATTATTTAGAATCAAGGTCAGGGGCAAGGCTAACCTATCGGGTACAAGGCATTGGCTTCTGTCCAGTTGGCTCCAGAAGTAGAAATGTATCTACCCCCCTTTTGTTCATGTCTGTCATCTCTTCTGTCCATTTTGAGGTGGAGGAGATAGTTGAGAAGAGCCTTTTCTGTGGGGCCCTCTAGCCATCATACTCAGCTGTTCCCAGAGAGGGGCCTTTAAGAATTGGCAAGGACACAGCGACATTTTCTACCCAACCAGGAGCTGGGCAGAGAGACTAGAAAAAACTTGACCAGGCGAGTCAATGGGTGTCAATATTTGAAACAAATCAAGATATCCAGATCATGCAGTGGATACGGTGAATGAAATATGAATTTACAAAGACCTGAGTTGAAATCCTGCCTTGGATGCTTAGTTAGATTGGGCAACCATAAGTGACTTAAACTCTCCCAGCCTTGGTTTACTCATTTGTAGAATTGGGATAATAATAGCACTTGCCCCTTAGGGTTGTCACGAGGAGGAGTAAATGAGACAAGCTATATAAAGTGCTTTGCAGGTCACATATTGTTATATTATCATTAGAGCTACTGATGATGACTCCGACAATAATTCCAGCCTTTTGGTGTCTTTCTGGCCCAAAGTCTTGGGCTCAGTAATCTTTCCAAAAGAGGAAGCAGCATCCACTGGGGGACTCTCTTATCTAACTGGGGACCAAAAACACTGCCCTGGGTAGAACAGTATTACCTTAACTTCCTTTTTTTCTTTTAAAATTATGTTCAATGAACAGAACTCCTCGGAGTTGTCAGACTTCTGTACGGTTGTCTTTGTTCTCCATCATACAATAGCCAAGCTCCAGGCCCATTCTGGCTCAATGTATTCTTAGTCTCGAGAGGTATTCAGTGTGAAAGGCACCTCTGTCGCCAGCTTGAAGGTCACTCCTCTTGTAAAACCCCATGATCACACTTTATTTAGCAACTTCCCAGCTGTTGTTCTAATCACTAGTTGTCTGCCTTTGGGAGGCCTTGGGCCATGGTAGAGGCCACTTCTTTTGAGCCTTTTCCCCCCCTTTTCCACCCAGTGAGCAGGTTACATTCTGATTTCCTTGACTAGGCATGTCTTTTTGACTGAGAAATTTTCTTTTCCTCACTGGTTATCTGCCAATGGATAAAAATAAACACAGACCTGACCGCCATGCCATTGGACTAATTAGGAGTTCCCCAGGGGCTTCTGGGTGGACCTCCCAGTGGGTGCACCTATAGGATCAGGGAATTTTGAGCTGAAGGCAAACTCAGAAGTCACCCAGTCCAACCTCTTCACTTCATATGGGAACAAACTGAGGCCAGAGGGGTTTATGTTGCTTCATTAAATGGCCAGGCTCCTTTGCATATATAAGTGGACAGCCCCTGTTCTGCAGAATCAAAAGGGATTGGGGGACAGGCCTGGGGAAACATAGTGCCCTTGAAATAATTCTTAACTCTTCAGAATTTATACGTAAAAAAGTCACAATGGTATTTCTTCATGGATCTTAGCTAGATCTGAGAAAATAAAAATAAAAGCAAGTAGGGGTTGAAGAAAGAACCAACAAAATCCACATAAGAAGCCAGAATAGTGTCTTGATCAGTGTCGTTGATGTCCATAAAAGGAAGTGATTCCTTGCTTAGCCAAGGACAGGCCAAGAAGACGGTATGATGGCCCAGAGGTGGCTTAACCCTATCCAAAATGAGGAGAGAGTTGAGGCTAGCAGCCTGATGGAGGCAACCTTGGCTCTGACAACTGGATTTCTCCACTGTTTAGCCTCATTGCCCAGAAGCTCTTCTATGTGCATCACTTCCCCCAGATGGAGAACTGGTCTCAGTGCCCAGCCAAAGAGCAGATACATAAGACCACATAGGTAGAGCTAGAAGTCACTGAGCACACTCCCCTCATTTTAAAGGTGAGAAACTGAGGCCAAGAGAGGTTAAGAGACTTGCCCAGGGTCACACAGCTAGTAGTAATTGCCTGATTGAATCACAGTTAATAAGGAGCATCTATTAAGCACCTCCTATGTGCTAGGCACTGTGCTAATGACAAATACCAGAAAAGACAAGAGAAGGTCCCTGCCCTCAAGGGACTCATGATCCAATGGGGGAAACAACAGGCAAACAAATATATACAGACAAGCCCAGACCTTTCTGACCCCAAGTACAGCATTCTCTCAAGATGGTTTTTGGGCAGATGCTCTTAAACTGGAATCCATTCCTTTTAAAAAATATCTTGAGAACTGTATTTCAATAGAGCCAGTTTCTTTTGTGACTCTATTTGTTTTAGTTTAATGCATTTAAAGAGCTTATTCTGAGAAGGGGTCCATAGACTTCACCAGATTGATGAAGGGAGCCATGACACACAAAAATGCTAAGAAGCCTGATACTAGGAGATGACGGCTAACCTGGAGTGTCCTCATTCTTCAAGTTGGATGGGTTATGTCCCAGATTACTGCCCTTCCCACCAAACTTCCTACCACTAAGTGTATTCTGGGAGAAATAGACACTGGAATGTATTTCTCATCCCAAATGGTGCTGGTTCAGAGTTTTCTTGACTTGTGGGTCCCTATATTTTCCAGCCAAAAGAGAACAAATAACACCTATGCTGGTATAGAAGACTTTTGGGAGCTAGCTGGGCTTCTGAGCTTCTGAGGCAGAATTTCTAGGAAGACACTAGTTTACCAACGTTATAGTCAAACCGACCATCTTAGTGTTTCTAATAAGTGGTCGCCAAATAATTGCCATGTGACAGGATATCAGAGCTGAAAGAACCCTTAAAGGTCATTGAGTTCGACTCTCAGTTAAGGAGAGGAAATGAAGTCTGAAAAGGATTTAAGGCTGCAAATCTAGTCAATGGTTGAGCTGGGACTCTAACTCTGGTCTTCTGCCTCCAAATTCAGTGTTTTTCCTACTATGCTAGGCTGCCCTCCTGGTAATTCTGAAGATAGCAATTAGTTACCCATTTCCCATCCTAGTATCTTTTTGACCATTGGCTTTCAGACCATCTAACCAATCTAATCTATTGATTAGGCCATCATGGACACTGGGCTCTAATAATATTTATCTGAGTTTCCAGGAAGTGAAAATGGATAACCAGCAAATCAAACCAAAGTTTTCTTTCCCCACCCTGCTCTACTTCCCCATGGTCCCATAGGCTGAAAACCATAAAATCTTTGATTCTCCATCCCCAGCTTCTCTCCCACATGCAGACCATCCCTAATCACAGTCCTGCTGCTTCCTGCTTGACATGGTTTCTCAGCTCTGCCCTTTTTTACACCGCCAGAGCCTTTTGCCTTGCTTGAACCCCCTCACTCTTAGATTGTGACCACAGCATTGCCACCTACCCCATCCATCTAGCCTACATATGGCAGCAAATACCCACCCTAGGAAAACCCCTTCAGCAGAGAGGGTAAGGGGATTTCCCCAGGAGGCAAGCTCATCATCGGAGAGAGGTCATAACATCCTCCCTTTTCCCTTTCTCCCTCCCCCACAAAGCCTCTCTTCTTTCTATCTTGTGTGTGATCTATAAAGTAAGAAGAGTTTTTTCAAACCAAAATTCAAAAATGGAGAGATAGCCAAATGAATATTGCCTCCTAAGATCCGCATAGAGGGCAATTGAGTGGATAGGAGAGATTACTATTATTGTAGTCCAGCTTCCATTTCCCAAATGTGCAGTCTGCTCTCAGGGAAGATGTGCCTGGCCTTGCGATCAGAGGACCTGCCTTCATATCTCATGTTCTTCAATTATTCACTAGCTGTGTGACCAAAATAAGTCACTTCTAACTGAGAAGGATGAGCTAAGTTCTCTCTTAATACTCTGTTCTAACACTAAATCCTACATGGAGGCCTAGATGGAATGCTAGGCTTGGAATCAGAAAGACCTGAGTTCAAATTTGACCTCAGACACATTAGTCATATGACTCTGGGCATGTCACTTCCAGCCTCAGTTTCCCCATCTACAAATGAGGAAGTTCAATGGGCTTCCAACTTTTGAGATCTCGTGATGCTTCCTGGGAACTATTTTTAAGGCCTCAGGGTGGCAAATGTTCATTTTTGGATTTTGGAAATGACTAAAATGGACCTAAAATGGAGCATTTTCACATCTGGGGCCCCAGTATAAACTATACCTAGGGAAGATGGCACAAAGCATAGCCTTGGCTGAATGTATAATTTGGGGAAGAAGGAGGAGCACCCCATCCCACAGACTGCTAGCCTTCCGTCCTAACTGATTATTCTTGCTATCTCTGGGCGAAGCTCAACCAGGATGGTGAAGGGTCTTGATCACTGGAAAAGTTGAAGAAGCAGAATGTTTAGCCTGATAATGAGAAACTCAGCGGTGCAATGAGGGTTGCTTTCATTTAGATTAGACTTGTTCTGTGTGTGGGGTTCAAAAGCAGAATGGATAGGTGGAAGTTACAGAGACAAATGTAGGTTTAAGGGCAAGAAAGACTTCCAAATGATATGAGCTCTCCCCAAGTAGAATGGATCATCTCAAGGGATAGTGGGCTCCCCCTCCTTGGATGGAGGCATTCAAAAAGAGATTGGATGACCATTTGTTGAGTTACTAGGGATCCCTTTTATTCATGGGTAAGATTAGGTGGCCACTGAAGTCCTTTCCAATTCTCAGATTCTGGGATTCTTGGACTATGCCCTCGAGATTCAACACATAGGACCAGGGCCTCTGGCCTCTCATTTTTTCTCCGTAAAATTAGAGAACTTGGCCTAGAGATAGGAGGTCCTAGTTTCAAATCTGGCCTCAGATACTTCCCAGCTGTGTGACCCTAGGCAAGTCACTTAACCCCCTCACCACTCTTCTGCCTAGCCCTTACCACTTTTCTGCCTTGGAACCAATACAGAATATTGATTCCAAGATGGAAGGAGAGGGTTTAAAAAAATTAGAGAACTGACTAAATATTCCTGTCTATAAGTTCTAGGAGTTATACTGTATTATAAAATTACTTAGTTGAATTAGATAAGCAAAAATATGTGTGCTCTCTCTCTCTCTCTCTCTCTCTCTCTCTCTCTCTCTCTCTCTCTCTCTCTCTCTCTTTCTCTCTCTCTTCCCGTCTCTCTCTCTCTCTCTCTCTCTCTCTCTCTCTCTCTCTCTCTCTCTGTCTCTCTCCCTCTGTCTGTCTCTCTCTCTGTCTCTGTCTCTGTCTCTCTCTTTCTCTGTGTGTGACAACATAGTGCAGTGGATAGAGAGAAGACCCCTGAATCAAGTCCCACTTCTGGGCCAGTCATAAACCTCTCAGTTTCCCAGGCAATTCCCTAATAACTTTAAGTTACAAAGAAGATGGTGACATGTATGGTAGAAGGAATTGACTTATAGGAAAGTTCCTTATATTAATGAACTCACAGGTCTGGTCCCTATCTCTTTCTTATATGTGTATGCATATACAGTAGAACTATTAGAATATCTCAAAACGATATGGTTATAAATATAATCTGATTAATATATGCATATGTTCACATGTGTATAGAGATAGGGACTAGACATGATTTCATTGCTACAGTTGGGCTCCTGTATCTGTGACTGGGGAGGAGGTTCATTCCAAAACCTAGCACGGATGGCTGAAACCCCAGAGAGAAGTGAGCACCTGTCGGCCCCCATATAGATGTGATCTCTCTCTAGTCCTGCCCCTTCACTAGGTAATCTGTGGCCTCCCCCCCCCCAGACAAACAAACAAACAAACAAACAACTAAAAAATGAAAGTAGAAGCAAAAGAGACTTTTGCTGGGGGCAGAATTCTGCCACAGGCACACTTCTGGTGTTTTATAGGTGGACCTCCAAAGTTTCAGATTGACCGTGGATAACCGAAACCATGGAAAGCAAAACTTCGGATAAGGGGGCCCTATTGTACAGAGAACTTTTGAGTGAAGAAAGTCCCTCTACCAATGCAGTTCAGTATCTCCTCTGAATAATATTATCTCATTTGATCTTCACAACTCTGGGAATCAGATGCCATTATTATCACCATCTTACAGGTGAGGAAACTGAGGCAGACAGAGATGAAGAGACTTGCACAGAGTTGCATAACTGAGTATCCAAAGCCAGGTCTTCCCAATTCTAGATGATGTGCTCTAACCATTATACAACCTAGTTGCCACCTACCTCTTTCCCTCACAACCACTCCAAGTGGAAAGTAGTATATGAGTATCCCCATTCTACAAATGAGAAAACTGAGGCTCAGAAAGAAGATCCAGTGTCATTAGAAGGGAATTAGACTTGGATTCAAGATGCATCTGAATTCGAATACAAACTCTGTACCTTGGCTAACTTTAGCTAAGTTATACATGTCTTCTTCAGCTAGAAACCGAGATAATCTCTGAGGTCTCTCCTAGCTCTACAAGCCATGTTTCCATGTTGGGAATTAAAGAATTGTGGACCAAAGCTCTCCAGGTAAAATGACCTGCCCTGAAGCTCGCCAGTGGATTGTCAGTCAGGACTCTTGACCCTAGGTCCAGCAGGTAGGAGACTTGCGTCCTTTGGATTCTGGAGTCATAGACACAGAGTCCTGATGGAACGGGGATGGATAGGGAAAGTAGTTTGAAAGAGGTTGGGTAACATGGAGGAGATGAGAGTCCCCCTGGGGTTGGAGAGTGCCTAGGAAAGAGTGAGGGAACAGGTAAAGACCTCAAGCATGGAAAGTCGGGGGCCCCTTGTGACTTCCAAGGCCCTTAGCAACTTGAATCTACTGTAAAAGAATCCCACAGTTCCCCCCATCCCTCCCCAAACTCTCATTGTGACTGGAGGGCAACAAATGTGTTTTCTCAGTCAGGAATCTTCTCCGGAGGAAGTTCTCACGACTACAGCTGTTTCACTGCCTTGATTGAGTGGATTAAGGCCTAGCAGCCTGTCAGTACAGCTGTGTTACAATATACATTTTTGTACCCCAAATATTCCCAGCCTGACATGCAAACAGAGTAGGCAGTGGTCTGTACAGCTTGATTCGAGGGTCACCAAGAGGTCCCTGTGCCCACAAATATCTCCCCTACTGGACTGGAAATCCCATCATTAAAGAGTCATTTATTTGGGTTATGCATCGGATCACCAGGAGGCCTCTATGAATTTCACCTTGGAAAGCAGAGAGCAGGACCCTGAGACCATGGGATCCAGGATTGTGGGGAGGAAAGAGCAGGAAGAGGCGTGAGAGACAGCCCAAGTAGAACTGAGAGAGAGCTGGACTGGCTTCTAATCTGGTCTCTGACACTTGCTAGCTATGTGATTTCTTGCAAGTCCCTGCAACTCTCAGTTTCCCCCAATGTCAACTAGGGATAATCACCATAGCCCTTGCCTTGCAGGGATAGAAAGAGAGAGCTAATGGACGGAAGCAAAGCGCTCTATAAATGTCAATTAGATTATCCCCCAGTGTGTGGTAATGACAGGCCCACTTGGGGAGGTTCAGTAAGAGATTTTGCCATCCCTGGGAAGATGCAGCTGCGGGAATGGATCTGGGGAGGGGAGCGCAACAGGAGGAGAGAGGAATGAGAGAGAGGGTGGGCAGCACCCAAATGGGCCAAGGCTATCTGGTAGAACATAAGCTCCTGTCTTTCTGGAATCCTCCAGCATATGGCACAGGAATGGGTACATAGCAGGTGTTTGCTAAGTGGACGTGCAGAAAATGCTTGGGGGGGTGGGGTGGGCTAGACAAAAGCCCTTTTCTAAATTCTACTGCCCCTAAGAGAAGCATCCCCCCCCCAGCTGCTGGGCAAACACAAAACCAGGTCTGGAGAGGCCGGATGTCTTTGCCTGTTTACCTAGGAGGAGTCACCCTGGTCCGGCCACATCTGGCCAGCTGTGGTCAACTCTAGACCACATGTT
Source organism: Monodelphis domestica (assembly GCF_027887165.1). Classification (NCBI taxonomy): domain Eukaryota; kingdom Metazoa; phylum Chordata; class Mammalia; order Didelphimorphia; family Didelphidae; genus Monodelphis; species Monodelphis domestica. The sequence goes on from NC_077235.1 coordinate 29,490,843, forward strand.
TTAGGAAAGCCATTGACAAACTTGAGCCCACCCCAGGGAGGGTGACCAGGATGGTGAGAGGCCTGGAGATTATCCCACATGAGGATCCTGGTCTCATAGACGTAGAGCTAACAAGCCTATCTGAGGCCATATAGTTTAATACCCTAATTTTACAGGGGAGTAAACTGAGACCTCTGGTGATGGAGTCACTTTTCCAAGATTAGACATAAGATCAGAGATCGAGAGTTGAAAGACACCTCAAAGACTATATAGCCCAACGCTTTCCTTTTACAGAGAAGGAAACTGAGCCTCGGAAATGTTAAGTGACTTGTGCAAGGTTATATATTTTAGGTAAAAGAACTTGGAATTTTAAAACCATGGGACAGAAGACTTGGGAGAGGACATGATAGCTGGCTTCCCACACTTGAAGGGCAACGGAAGAGGAATGAGCCTAGCACCGTCTGTTTACCTTGACTAGGGCCCAAACTAGGGACAAGGAAGAGCCTGCAGGGAGGCAAGTTGTCCAAATTGAGCTGTCTAAAAGTCAGGAGGTAGTGAGTTCTCCAGCCAGCCACTGACCACTTGCTGCTCAGGATGGGAAGCACTTACTCTAGAGGGAAGTCCTATTTGAGGACTGGCTGGATAGTAGAGAAGGAGGTCCCTTTCTGGCCTGGAAATGCTAGGATTTTAATTTTGGTTAGGAAAGGAAGCCTAGGTGGGGAAGGCAGAAACTGACCTTTTGCTTATTCCCTCTCTTCTTGAGTGAGGCCAGAATCAGGCCTGGCCAGATGCCACCCAAGCGGGGCCGATCAGTAGGCACAATCCAGAGGAGAGTTAACAGAGACAGAGTTCAGTGCCTGAACGGGGGCAAGGATTCATTCATCTTTGTTGCTGGATACACACCAAAGGAAAGGAGTACAATGAGCTGACTTAAGACATTTCTATGAAAATGGTTGACTTCTCGTTTGGATGCTGGAGATGAGATCTGGCAGCACAGCCAATGCTACAAGGTTCTGGGTTCTGGGTTTGGGCCCCTGGGGCCTTTGTGTAACAGAATAAGTGATCACTTCCTCTGCTGATGCCTCATGGGAATGTGGAGATCTGTTTCCTCCTTCAAGATACCTTCTTGAAGGCTAAAGTAATGAAGTATAAAGTCTGGTAGGTTCAACCAAGCTGGAGAGGTTTCTGGAAGGTTCTAGCACCAAGCCAAGGGCCAACCTTGTTATACTTAGAGTGGCTCAGCACCAGAAGGTCACTTTTTTGGCCGGCAATTCATGCAAAGAATCTACTGAGGCATTATGAGGGGATGCTGTGTGCCAAGGGAGGGAGCGTCCACACTGATGAAATACCAGGCTCTTGGAGAAGTACCTTACAGAAGGAAGCTATTCAATATTCTGGCTCACTTTGTCCCTTGCGCTAGGCAGAAATTCCACGGTATAAAGGAAGGTTGGAATTGAAAGAAGAACCCTGGCCTAAGAGCAGGGACACCTGGATTCAAGACCTGTCCCTGACATATATAGGCTGTGGGAGCCCGAGACAGTTCATATGGTCTTTTGGTGTTCTAGGCAATTCTCTAAGACCATTATCAAACTCAAATAGAAATAGGATCCTCTAAACTATACGTAAAGATCCCTCCATGGGCTACAGATGAACTTAGTCTTCCTTCAAGAGTGATATTACCTTGTATTTATTTTGTTAAATATTTCCCCATTACATTTTTTCCAAACCCTTACCTTCTGCCTTACAATCAAGATTGTGCATTGGTTCTAAGGCAGAAGAGAGATAAGCTCTGGGCAATGGGGGTTAAATGACTTGCCCAGGATGACACAACTAGGAAGGATGGGGTCACATTTGAACCCAGGACCTCCCATCTCTAGGCCTGATTCTCTACCCACTGAGATACCCAGCTGCCTCCCAATTACAGTTTCATCTGGTTCGAGCTAAACTTGGGAGTATGATGGAGCGGGGGGTGCCTCGAATGGTCCACAGCTCCCAACCATGTGTTTGACTCTGCCTAAGACTGTAAATTACAAATTAGTGATTGGTCTGCATTAGGGAAGGGAGTTTCCAGACTAGTTCACATGTTCGTTGAAGAAAAACCCAAATTCAGGCCAAATCTCTCTCTCTCTCTCTCTCTCTCTCTCTCTCTCTCTCTCTCTCTCTCTCTCTCTCTCTCTCTCTCTCTGGCTCTTTGTCTCTCTGTCTCTGACTCTGTCTGTCTGTCTGTCTCTCTCTGTCTCTCTGTCTCTGTCTCTCTCTGTCTCTGTCTCTGTCTCTGTCTCTGTCTCTGTCTCTGTCTCTGTCTCTCTCTCTGACTAGGGAATAGACCCAGAGTTTCATTGGCACAGAGAGTTTGTCATGAGGAGCTTCCTCTGCTATTTATACTCCCAGAGAGTTACCTGGGACAATGAAAGGTAAGGGTGACATATATGTCAGAAGCAGGATTTGAATCTCAGCCACTTCCTCCCGCCTTTCTGTCTCTGTTTCTGTTGACCAGAAGTCTTTTCTGTATCTACACACATACACAAAATCTGTTTCCACTGGGATCAGAGTAAGTTCTCCATTGTTGCTTCCATATATAAAGAGAAGCCCAAACGGGAGGGAGGATTCTATGTCTGTCCCTGCCAATTGCTTCTGCCATATTGCTGACACACCATGCCAGGGAAGGAAATGGAACATGGGAGAGAGAAAATGAGCCATTTGCAAATCAGCAGCAAGTCTTTACTGAGTACTTGCTATGGACCCAGCACTGTATTGGGCAGCATGATGAGAAGTATGAAGAGAAGAGAAGACATGGCCGTTCCCTCAAGGAGTTTAAGCTCTAGTTATAGGCATGCTACAACAATGGAGAAACTCCAAGGCATCAGGCAACTGCCCAAGTCTCAGCATGGCACAAAGGTAGCCCTGGACTCTCAAAGGCTATGCCAAAGGAGCACACCCACTGGCAGGTACAACCATGCTCTAAAGTCTTTGAGGAGTACCCTGGTGGCAGCAGATGTTTGTTATCTGAGGCCCAGGCTAGTTACATATCTAGAGATTTTTCACCGGTAGGCTGACCACTGGACCATCAATTCTTTGTCCATGGCAATCCAAGGGAAAAAGAAAGATGGTTCAGCCACCTTTTTACAGAGTGACATGAAAAAGAGGCTGAGGGTCAAAGAGGAACTATTATTGCCTCATTCAACTGGATTCTCTAGATCCCATCAGTGGAGAAGAGTAACTCAAAAACACTGTCCTCTTTTCCTTAGTGAGGTGAAGCACCGTGAATGTGAATCGCTACACACGCTATCGATTGGTTTTAACTATTTTTCTTTGTTACAAAAGAGGGATTATCAGGCAGCAGAAAGGGAAATATTTGGCTATAACTGTGTCGTAAAAACAAAAGCCTTCAACACATTTTTAAAAGAAATTAAAAGGAGGAGAGACAGCGCTAAGGAATATATGGCTTTTAGAGCAGCTATGAGCATGAATGTAAGTATTGTTCCTCCAAATGCGTTATCCTAATTTTCCAACGGGGTGTCAGAGTGGATAGAGCACAGAATTAAGAAGACCTGGGTTCCGAGCTGGCCTCAGACACTGTGTGACTCCAGGCAAGGCACCGAACCTCTGTTTGCCTCAGTGTCCTCACCGTCAAATGGGGATAGTAGCAGTGCCTACCTCAAAAGGTTATGAAGATCAAATGGGATAATACTGCAAAGTGCTTAGCATAGCGGCTGGCACATAGTAGATGCCATATAAATTCTTGTTTCCCTTCTTTTCTCTTCCCTTCCCTTTCTGGATGACCAATGAGAGGACATACCACTAGAGGAACAGGCAAAAGACTTAGAGGCAGTTCTCCAGTAGGTTGGATAGACCTCCTGTATATGACTTGTATGAGGATATATGTGGACAAAAGTCACCCAGGATGCAAAGGTATGGATTGATCGTGATTTAACCGTCGGGAGTTCACCAAGAACAGTCACTGAGCTTGCATGTCCAACCCCATTCAGTCCAAGCCAATAGGCGCTTCTTAAATACCTACTGTGTGCATTGGGGATACAGAGGCAGAAATGAAGCAGCCCTTGTCTTTGAGGGGCTTGGAGTACTGAAGAAGCATTTGATCAAGCTAGATTGTGAGGAAAACACTCCAACTGGAAAGTGCCAATTGTTCCTTGTATATGAACTATTCAGCTCTGTAGAAGGGCTTAGGCTACCAGGGTGAGGGCAAAAGTCCAGCTCTAATCCGGAACAACATGGGGCCCCTCAATGTGCTATTTGGAAAATTCAAGACCATAAAGACCATAAACAGCACTTGGCTCTCAGTTCTCCTGCATATGGATTAACCATGCTCCCATGATCCTCCTTGTTCCTCCAGCTGCAAACCTTTTAACCATTTGGTCCCTCCTTGGCACCCCCCACCGTAAGTCTTGCCAAGTGTGCTGTCCCTGTGTGCTGAAAGAAACCTTTCAGCTAAAAGAAAAAAAGAGAGGGAAAGAGAGAGAGAGAGCGAGAGAGAGAGAGGGCAGCAGTTGTTTCCCATGAGTTTTACACTATAATTCGGTTTAGAATAACAGGTAAAAGACAGATGAATTTAGTTCAACAGATGCAACGGAACTCTCTGGGGTGCTTTTAAATGGATAAAGCCCAGCGTGCAACAGATCGGGAATTTGCACAGAGGCACACCCGCTGTGCTCCCCCACCCCCATCTCCAACGCCCCAAAGTAGAACAGAGGAAAGAGTGTTAGGTCTGGAGTCAAGAGAGCTGGCCCTGAGCCCCAGCTGGGATGCTCACTGATTCTGTGGCCCTGGCCAAGTCAGCTCACCTTTCGGGGCCATAAGGATGGATAATCCCCAGCTCTAAAACGGGGATCATATAATAATACTTACACCACCTGCTTAGCGCTTAGTATGGTGGGAGGAAGGCACTTTGGAAAACTTAGAGTTCCAAAGGAATGACGCCTGTTATTTATTGGGAAGTAAATTTTGGTTTGGCATAAGAAAAACTTCCCATCAGGAATGGGCTGCTTTGATTTAGGGTACCCTTCACCCACAATTGGTGGGGTTCCAGGGGGGCCCGGTTGGGAATGTGCTCTGTAGTCTTTAAAGTGCTTTCTAGATAACCGTTCTTATTGGGGCGCCGTTGTTGCCATTGTTTACTGGACTTGGGATTTCAACATTCGAGAGAGCTCTGAGGATCCAAGGAGCTGATATTTGTTAGCACAGTGCCAAGCACATAGTAGGTACTTAATAAATGCCTCTTCTCTTCTCACTTTCTAGGTGAGCAAACTCCCTCTACTAATTCAAATCAGCCCTTGTTGGGCAACTCCTAGTTTTAAAGAGCTGCCTGGAGCAGTGGTGTCGAACAAATAGAAACAGGGGCCACTAAACTGTACATAAGAATCCCTACAGCCCACATAGTAGCTTAGAAAATCACATATTAACATTATCTATGTTCTACTTTATTTTTACTTATTTTCTTAGATACTTACCAATTACAATTTTTACTCCTCTTTAAAAAACCCTTTGCCTTCTGTCTTAGTATCAATTCTAAGGCAGAAGAGCAGCAAGGACTCAGCTATTAGGGTTAAGTGACTTGCCCAGGGGCACATATCTAGAAAGTGTCTGAGGCCAGATTTGAACCCAAGTCCTCCTAACTCTAGACTTGGCACTCTATCCACTGTGATACCCAGCTGTCCCTCCATTACAGTTTTTCAAACCTTTCCCTTCCATCTAAAAATCAATACAGGGTATCGGCTCTAAGGCAGAAAAGCCACAAGGGCTAGGCTATAGGGACCTATCTACAGTCACTCAGCTAGAAAGCGTCTGAGTTCAGATTTGAACACAGATCCTCCCAATTCTAGGCCTAGTGCTCTATCCACTGAGCCACCTAGTTGCCCTCAATTACGTTTTAATCTGATTCTACTTTACTTAGGATTGTTTTGAGTCTAGAACTCTGAGAGAGAGAGAGATTCAGTGGTCTCCTCCTCCATCTTTGCATGTGAAAGAGAGCACTCTTCCTATAGCTCTAAGCCCCAATTCCCAGATTAAGAATCTCAAGGTGGGTCAGTGCGAGGATGTACATCAGACAACTTTCCTAAAAGAAGGACCCAAATCTCTTACGATGAATCGTATTTGTATAACTCTTTATGACTCTACACCCCTTCTCTCATCCTTTTACCCTGTTGTTTCCTCTGGAAATAAAATGATTCTCTTCAGTGGCATCTGGGTTCTTCTCTAGAATAAAACCTTCTCACTTGCCTTATTTATATTATAGATATTATTATATATTGATTTATGTCATCCAATGATACAATCCTAGGGCTGGATCTGGGAGCATCCAGTCCTCAACTTCCCAAAAGAATCCACTTGACCAGCAAATTCTAGTTGTTGAATCCTGGCTGTGCCACCTACTAGCCATGTGATGTGGGGCAAGTTACTTCCCCTTCACTGGACCTCCATTTCCTCCTTTATAAAATGAGAGGATTGGATTATGGGATCCCTAAAGTCCCTCCTAGCTGTCACTTTAAGATCCTACAACCTATACAAGGCTTCTATCTAGTATCTTTTCTCTTTCCAAGCAATCTATCTTTCTCCAGCACTTTTTAGTTTACAAAGCACTTTGCTTGCAACATACCTCAGAGATTGCTAGTGTAAATATGACTATTCCCATTCTACAGATGTGCAGACTGAAGCTCAGAGGCTGAGGGGTTTAGTGAAGTCACACAGTTAGTAAGGGGCAGAGCTTTGATTCAAACAGAGGTCTTCTGCCTCCAACAATAGTATTTTCTCCATTGTATTGGGCTCTCCAAGACCAGTGGCCATCTTTGTTTTACATTGCTTCCATTTTTCTTGGTCACATAATTAATGCTTAACAAAAATATGTTGGAGGGAAATAGGCTGCATTGATACTTGTTATTTCAAGCCTATTTTCAGTTGCAAATTCTTTTTTAAAATTTAAATAAACTTTATTTAAATAATTGACAAAAACACTGAAAACAAAGGACAAGATCTTGTCCAAGTCTCTTGGCCTTTTGCAAGGCAGAGCCAAAGGAATGAACAATAAATGAGCAAATGGGCTGATATGGGTCTGTATCTCCTCACAGACTATCAAAAATTCTACTTTTTGGAGGCATTTTATTTCTTGTTTTCCTTCTTTCTTTTTCTCTCTTTCTTCCTTCTGTTTCTCCTATGTTCTATACTGGGTCAACCATTTTCCCTATTGGAACACTAAAAAATGTAGCTTCATGACAACCTTGAGTTCATATAACATATGAGAATCAGTCAAAAGACTCGAGGATCTTTAGAGTAACTGTTAAAATAAGGTTAACTGAGGCACAAGGTCAAAACTGATTTTAAAAATTAATTTATCATTTCTTTAGGCTGGAGGAAAATATTCATGGTGGGGTAGGGGTGGGGGGAAGACCTGATATCTGTCCTCAAGTATTCAAAAGGGTTATCTTGTGGAAGAAGGATCTGACTTGTTCTGTTTGCTCTCCTCTTCTTCCTTCTCCTTAATTTCATGGGCCATCAGTGTATATAAAATTCTATTTCTGTTGATTTCAAATAATGCATCTTCATATAAGTCTTGCCATATTTCCTTGTGTGGATCATGCTGCCAGTTTCATGATTTTTCAAGGGCATATAGTCAATAAGTAATTATTAAGTGCTAAATATACAAGGAAAAAGCAGAAGCAGTCCCTGTCCTCAGGGAGCTTAGATTCGAATGGGAGAGATGGTATGTAAAGAGCTATGCACATTAGGGCTCCCTTATCTGCGGTTTCACTTTCTATGGTTTCAGTTATCCGCAGTCAACCCAAAATGCTGGAGATCTGCCTGTAGAGTGCTCAAGCTCACCTGCGAAAGTCCTGAAGCCTGCCTGGGGAAGCTGTTAGCTCCCAGCAGCAATCTCTTCTGCTTTCACTTTCACAGTTTTTAGGGTTTTCTTAGGGGAGGATGGGGGAAGCCATAGAGCACAGAGCCAAGGAGCAGGAGTGGGAAGAGAGAGTATATACCTGTGGGGGTTAGAAGGTATTCACTTATATCTACAGTAGGTCTTAGGCTGTACCCCCTGCAGATATGGGGGCCTACTGTCTATATGAGATAGATATAGAGCAGAGAGAAGTCAATATAGCTGAGAGTATGGGATCAGGGCCACAACTATCTCCATGGACTGATCCCTGTTAGGCATGTTCTTTCTCATCTCTGATTATCTTGTGTTTACTTGTTGGGGCACTGTTATAACCTCTTAGGAAGAAGGTAAGCTCCATGGGCACAGGGATGGTCTTATTCTTGTCTTTGAATACCTAGCATATACCACAGTGCCTGGCACATAATAAATCCTTCCTAAATGCTCATTGACTAGAACTGAATGGGAATTTCCAGAGAGAGAGAGAGTTACTGGTTTCTACTCAATAGAAGGAGAACACTTCCAGCGATTAGAGAGGTCCCAGAGTGGAATAGGCTGTCTTACAAGGGAGTGGGTTCCATATTGCTAGAATAGAGTCTGGAAGGCCACTTGCTAGAAGTGCTCCAGTGGGAACTCTTGCTCAGGAAGACATTGCGATGGCTGTCATCTGAATTTCTTTCCAACCTTGTGATTCTGCAATTGTCTGATTCCCCAGCCCAGCCTCACAGGGACTCAGTGGGCTTCCTATTGAAGCTGGGTCAGTCTGTTGCTTTCAGGTACTGAGGGAAAAACTAAGTTATATTTTATATGTTAGAATAGTCTAGAATAATAAGTTTATTTCCCAAAGTGAGATGAAATCCATATAACATAAAACAACTTGTCTGTAGCATGGTACAGTGGAAAAGAACATCATTTGGAGTCAGAGGACATGAGTTCAAATCTCAGGTATGCTACTGAATAATTGTGTGATCTCAGGCATGTCTCTCTATGTCTCTGAGTCTCAGTTTCTTCTTCTGTGAAGTGAAGGAGTTGGATTAGATGGCCTTGGGTTCCTTGCAACTCTAATTTGGGGAGGCCATGAAGCAGTCTGCCCCTCAGTTGATTGGTCCATACAATTCTATACAATCAGATGGACTGAATTTTGGGTCACGCTGACCAACCAAAGAGACAATTAGAGCACTTAGGGGAAGGAACACCAGGGGTATGCCAATAGTCTGAAAGTCCTTGCCTCTGACAGCCATCTCTCTGGAGGTCCATGCTGCCCATTTCATTTGGGGCAGCTAGATGACACTGCAGTGGATAGAGTACTGGGCTTGGAATCAGGAAGACATGAGTTCAAATGCAGCCTCAGACTCTTACTAGCTGTGTGATCCTGGGCATGCCACTTAGCTTTTGTTTGCCTCAGTTTCTCAACTGCAGGATATAAATGCTCATTTCTTTTCTCCCCTATTTCTACTACTTCTCTGTAGCTTTTCTGTAGTAATCTACTGCCCTCTGGTCCTCCCCTCCCCATTCCTTGGTAGAAGTGCCAGCTGCCACCAGATGCTTCACCCAGCTCCCAGGCTGGCACCCTGAGTCAGTAGCCTGGCTGACTGGCAATGCCAGGGAGATCAGGTGGACCCCTCCCATCCCAAACCCTGATAAATCTTCTCAAATGAGCAAAGAAAAACTTTGCCAAAAATGAAACCTGGCTTCCCAAATGGAGCTTCCAGTTTGGGAGTTCGGTCCTGTTCAATTGCAAGAAGCCGGATGTTTTACAGATGGAGAGTCAGATCTTCCCGGCCTCCTCCCAGGGCTGCTCAGACTGAGACAGGGTGGCGTATCTACACCCAGATGGGGCCACGTGTGGCTTTAGATTCCCAGACCACTGGCAAGGAGTGTTTTTCTGGATTTGAGCTTATATTCTAAATCTATTTCAGCTAGCCTAGGGGTCCTGCTAGCCTGGCCCCTTCCCCTGCTTCTGAAGCTGTTTAATGCACCAAGGTCTCAGATACACTAGAGAAAGAAAACGTGAGGCTATGTACATGTGAGTGTGTGCGTATATGTGTGTGCATATGGGTCCACGTATGTCTGGGGGGTTGGACAGAGTGGGAAAGTGAACTATGATGGTGCACCTAACCAGATAATTCAGGCAACCTGCAGAATTGCCTCAATCAGGGGTGGAGAGAGGCCTGCTCCCAGCCTCCAGATATTGGCCACCTGCCCTTTTAGTTCCAATTATTTTGAGCAAACGACAGCCAGGAAATAACTTAGAAACTTGGATAATTGACCCTGATTTTGCTCCATGAGGCAGCCTGGTGTATTAGCCTTGGTTCTAGTGCTTATGCTACATACTAGCTGTATAGAGAAATCACCTCTGGCCTCAGACACTTCCCATCTGGGTGACCCTGGACAAGTCACTTGACAGGAGAGGAGAGGAGAGGAGAGGAGAGGAGAGGAGAGGAGAGGAGAGGAGAGGAGAGGAGAGGAGAGGAGAGGAGAGGAGAGGAGAGAAAATCACCTCATGCCTCATTGCCCTCAGGGGATGGATCCTGAGCCAGTGGAAGATGCTGCATTGGTGAGGCTCCTTTCCACTGAGGATATCTCTCCTACTACCTCAACCTTATTGTATATTCTTCCCCTTCATGAAATACTCTATGATCCAGCCAAGCTGAACTTCTTAGTGTTCCTTCCACATCTCCTGACTCCATGCTTTTGGACTGGTAGGTCTCCATGCCAAAATACTCTTCCTTCTTATATCTGCCTCTCAGAATCCCTGGTTTTCTTCCAAACCCTACCCAAGTGTCACCTTCCATATTCATGAAGACTTTTTTGAGCTCCTCCCTGCTAGGGCCTCCTCCTCCCAATTCCTCTGCATCCATTTTTACACCTGCCTGTACATGTATGGATACGTTGTCCTCTGGTAGACTGTAGCATGATGTCAGGAATCGCTTCCCATCTGTCTTTGCATTACCGAACCTGACCCTTAATAAATGCTTGGTAATCCATTGATTGCATCCCTCAACCCGGTGAAATTCCAGGTCCAGGTAAAAAAATGGGAGTCGTGTCACAGAACCCCATTTTAATGTTTCCAGAACTCTTTTTTTGTTCTTTTTGGAGAGCCATAAATGAACACAGATATTTCTCAACATGAAGTGCAATTATTCCTCCTGTACAGATGCTAATTACCTTGAAAGCCTGTGTACGGTATGACCTGGGTCAGACTTTGTTTATTCTGAGCCCAGAGTTGGAAAAAGTTTGCTCTGTCCCCCATACTACCTGGTCCTCCCCTCTTTGGAACTCTGAGCTATTGCTCCAAGCAGCTTCTTCTGCTCCATCCCATTGCCTGGTCTCGCTTCATGGACTTCAGTTGAGGGTCTCTCAAATCTATTAACCTCAGCCTCAGTGACAACCTTCTCTAATCCACGTGCCTCAGCCACAGCCATTCTACATTTTCCACCTTTTTTCACTGATGCAAGTGCTCTTCTCTCTCTCTCTCTCTCTCTCTCTCTCTCTCTCTCTCTCTCTCTCTCTCTCTCTCTCTCTCTCTCTCTCCTCTCTCCTCTCTCCTCTCTCTCCCCTCCCCTTCCCTCCCCACCTTTCTTTTTCTCTCTTCTCCTCTCTCTCCACTCCTCTTCTCTCTCTCTCTTCTCCTGTGGCTATCTTATATCCTCTTACAGCGTCAAGTGTCATCTCTGAGCAGAAAATTCTCAGATCTCTCTCTTTAGGCCTCTCACCAGCTCCCAAGCTTTAGGCCTTTTATTTCCATCTTTCCCTGGATGTCGTTTGGGCATCATATGTCCAACGTGTCCCAAAGCTGACTTCATATCCATCCTCTTACACTGGTCCTTTTTACTGATATCACTATTTTCCCAGTAGCACACCATTCCACCACTCTCCAAAGCCAAAATCCAATATTATCTCTTTTTTTAAACCCTTCTATCTTAGAATCAATACTATGTCTTGGTTCCAAGGCAGAAAAGCGGTAAGGGCTGGGCAATGGGGGTTAAGGGACTTGGTCAGGGTCACACAGCTAGGAAGTATGTGAGGTCACATTGGAAACCAGGACCTCCCATTTCTAGGCCTGGCTCTCAATCCACTGAGCCACCCGGCTGTCCTCAATCCAGTATTATCTTTGATCCTTTCCTCTCATTTACCAACTCCTAGCCATCCTACCTCTAATGTCTCTCCAGTCTACCCCCTTGTTATTCCCTGTACTACCATCCCGTGTTACAATAGGAAATAAGACTTAGGACATAAGAGTGATTAGAATTTTCCCTGGAGCTGGTGGAATAGAATCCCAGAGAAACAGTTAAGCAACTGACAATCTCTTTGACCTGGTTGAAGGAGGAGGAGTTTTTCCTGGAGCAGCTTGAGAAACCATCATTCCGATTACAAGCCGGGGAATATCTTTGGCTGTGGAGAAGAAGGCAGTCTTCCTGCTTCTGCTGGACAGATAGAACAGACCACCTTTGGATATTTCTCTTGGGATTTTTGGACTTTGCCCGCCAAAAGAATCGGTTGTAAGATTACTAATCCTGAAAGACGTTGCCTTTAATGTACTTAGAAAGAAGATAGTTGTAGTCAGATAGCTTATAATTTAGAGGGTAAAATAATTAAGATCTCTCCCTTTCCCTTCTTTCCCTTTTCCCCTTCCTTGTTTAATAAAATCAAAATATTTATGTGTTCCTTCTACGTTTCTTCCCTAAAACCCCTTCAATCCTATTGTAATACCTGGAAGAAGACTTTATCACTATTTGCCTAGAATATTATGTTGTAGTGCCTTCCTAGCAGGTCTTCCTGACTCTTCTTTCTCCCCAGTCCAACCCAAGCTTTGTATTGCTGCCAGAGTCAGTTACCTTATACATAGATACCGTGAGGCCAGTTCCCTTCTCAAAAAAATTTTTTTTTATATCTTTAGTAGCTTCTTATTGTCTACTGAGTAAAGTTCAAACTACTTTGCATGACATTCGAGGCCCTCCAGACTCTGGTACTTTGAGCCCTCTGCCCAAAATATGTTCCCTCCTTATCTCTGTCTCTTAGAATTCCTGGCTTCCTTCAAGGCTTAGCTCTTGTCCCAGAATCCTTCCCTGATGTCCTGAGTTATTTAATACTTTCTTTGCCCTTCAAAGATGGCGTCTATACTTGTCTGTTTCCATGGTGTATCCCCTCTCCCACTAAAATTCAATTCAAATCAAGCATATATCAAGTATCTGCCATGTGTGAGTCACCATGCTTAGCACTGGGAATGCCCTCCTTCCACATATGCACACACACACATCAGTGAACATAAAATACATGTAAGGTGATAGAGAATAACATTAAGAAAGCAAGATCTTGGGGGCAGCTGGGTGGCTCAGTGGATTGAGAGCGAGGCCTAGAGATGGGAGGTCCTGGGTTCAAATCTGGCCTCAGACACTTCCCAGCTGTGTGACCCTGGGCAAGTCTCTTCATCTCCATTGCCTAGCCCTTACCACTCTTCTGTCTTGGAACCAATACACAGTATTGATTCTAAGATGGAAGGTGAGGGGTTAAAAAAAGAAGGCAAGAGTGTGACTGGGGGAATTGGGGAAGACCTCATGTAAGAGAAAGGCATGTCAAAGGAAGGGTGACATTCTAGAAAGGGAAGAGGAAGAGGGAGTACGTTCTAGACAAAGGAGATCACTTGGGCAAAACTTCAGAGCTCAAGATGGCACATCATGCGCCAGCCAGTTTGAATGGAATGAAAGTGCCTGATGGGAAAGAAAATGAAATAATAGGTGAGAGCCAAACCGTGGAGGGTGGTAAGTGCACACTGAGGAAGTTCCCACCGAATATAAGCTCCTTGAGGTCACAGGCTGTTTTTGCATTTTGTCTTGAGTGCTTTGCATACAGCAGATGCATGTGATGGAACTGGATTTACCGTCATCAGAGGACTATAGGAAGATTTGGGAAAGGGAAGAAAGAGCGAAGGGCTGGGAACAGGCCATCAGAAGGCCAAGGGGTTCCGTTCAGATGGAGCCAAGTGAAATCTAATTTTGCATCAAAGAAACTCGAGCAATATCTTGGATGAAAACATTTTTCCGAAGCTTAGAAATTTCTCCCCGTAACCCCTTTTTCTCTTGAACTAAATCAACCAGCCTGATATTTTGTCCAGAACGATGGTGCCATTTTCCTCTTCCTATTGAGGACAAAAATGTGTTTGATTGGCCCACATTGCTCAATTCCTCTTTCTCTGATGACCAAATTAATCAGATAATCACTTAACTCTTATTCGGCATGGCAAATGCCAACCCAGCCTAATTTCCGGCGGCACTCGAGGCACAGCTGACAGTTTTTATTTTGATAGTAAATTTTTAAGCAGTTTTACTGTCCCATTGTGTTAAAGATAATTCCAGAGCCCTTTATTGGAAGAGGGAGGAGTTGTTTACAAATCTGCCCAGGGCATCTCCTCCATGCTTAAACATCCACAAGGCTTGTCTAGTTGCCAAATATGCATTAGTTTCAATAGCATTTGCCTTCCTGGAAGAAGAGAGAGGAATCTAATTTTTTAATTCAGAACAGAAAAAAAGATGTTTCAACAGTTTGGAGGAATTTTCTTCTTAGTCTCATTTATGCAATCAATTTGGCTTCCCTGTATCTGCTGATGTGCAAATATAAGCAGCCAAGAAACATTTTTTTCTTTTGTATTTTTAGAGCTTAATGGCCTTGAGGACCATCATTTATTAGGGAACAATGTTCCATAGATTGAAAAATATCAGGGCTGGAAGAGACGTTAGTGCAGAGAATCTCAGAGCTAGAAGGGTCCTCTGAACGGAGGATGTCAGAGTGCAGAGACACCCAAGAATATAAAATATCTGAGTTGATGGAAACCGTAGAACAGAAAATTTCTGAGATGGAAGAGTCCATGGATCATAGAAGGTCTCTTTCAGAGAATTCCAAAGCCAGATAAAATGAAAGGGATCATAGAGCATGGACACTCAGAGACCGGACGGACCCTAGAACAGGGAATGAAAGAACTGGAAGATATCTTAGAATATAGTGTGTTACAGCTAAAAGAGAATTCTAGCCCAGTCTTCTCATATTTCTGAGAAGGAAATTGAGTCTTAAAGGAAGGAAAATGACTTGTTCAAGGTCACCTAACTAGTAAGTGATAGTCAGAAGACCTGGACTCTCTAGTCTTTTTTTAAACCCTCACCTTCTGTTTTGGAGTCAATACTTGGTATTGGTTCCAAGGCAGAAAAGTGGTAAGGGCTAGGCAATGAGGGTTAAGTGACTTGCCCAGGGTCACACAGCTGGGAAGTGTCTGAGGCCACATTTGAACCTAGGACCTCCCGTCTCTAGGCCTGGTTTTCAATCCACTGAGCTACCCAGCTGCCCCCTGGACTCTCTAGTCTCAGTGCTACCACTAACTAGCCAAGAAACCTTGAGAAGTCACTTTCCTTTCTTTTAAGTCTCAGCTTTCCTTATCTGAAAAATGGGGATAATGAATGTTTCCTGTCCTGATCCCTATCATAGGTTCTTCTAAAGATCAAATGAAAACAAAAGAGCTTTCTAAACTAGAAAACTCTGGATTCAAATGCTGGCCCTGACACTTATTACCTGGGTGACTCAGGGTAAATAATTTCATCTCTCTGTGCCTCAGTCTCCTCATTTGTAAAGTGAGGAGATTAAACTCTATGGCTTTGGATACCTCTTCAAGCCCCAGATCTAGGATTCTTGGATATCCAAACTGGCCACCACTTCCAATGTCTGTTCCCATTGCAGAAGGGGCCTTTTCAAAGGGCTTTCCAAGGTCCTGCCAGGGAAGGGTTGGCACTTCCACTAGAGGGCTGGTCACTAGGTTTTGACTTCTCATCTACAATTGCTCATAAAACCAGCTCTGGTGGCCAGGGGGGCCGGGAGGGCACGCTGCTATCTGTGTTGGAGGAGGGAGCGCCCACACAGATGGAACCACACACGCTGAGGGGGAGGAGGTGGCAAGTACCTTGTAATCAAGTGAGCAAAGATTGGGAGGAAGGAGGATTGTTTCCTCTGCTTGATACTATATTTATTTCAACTAGCCCTGAACGTCAGAGATACCAGACTGAGACTGAGGGGGCAGCCCTATCTCCTGACCAGAGCAGATATCTTCTTCCCAAGTCTGTCTGGTTGGTTCTGAATTGTCTGACATGCACATATCCTGCCCAATGACTTTAACCTTAATTTCCTCATCTGATAAATGGAAAGCTCTGTGCAGCTGGTGGTGGGTCCTCCACCCCTAGGAATCCCCGTGGGTTTGACTGTAGGAAATATAGTCCCAGTTGGGGGCAGCCTCAGGGCCTTTGGCCAGCGAAGGATCACAGATTTAGAAAAGGAAGGACCTTAGAGGTCATCCAGTTCAACTCTGTCATTTTACAGATGAGGAAACTGAGGCCCATGGAGGTGAAATTACTTGCTCAGGTAGCAACTGGTAGATTATGTGGCTCGAACCTTATATTCTTTCCTGCCACCAGAACCCTGGCCCTGAGCATGTTCCTTCAAGGTTCAGCTCATGGACTGACCACCTCTTTCTCCAGGACTTTCCTCATTCGTGCCTCCCCAGTCACCGGTGCCCTCCTTCCCCAAATGACTTTGTCTTTCCTTTGTAAATATTTTGTAGTACTTATCTATGTCTACGTCCTACTCGTTACCCAAAAGGATGTAAGCTCACGAAGGGCAAGGACTATATTTTTTGGCTTTGTAACCTCAGTGCCTAGCGCAGTGCCTGGCATACAACAGATACCTAAGAAACGCCTGCTGAATGAATAGACGAATAAGTAGATGCATAGATGGCTGGACAAACAAATGAATAGGAATGAAAGGCGGCTGCACTGATAGGCCAGAGGGGAGAAATTCCCTATTTGGAGAGGCTGCTCAGGGGTTCTTGCAATGAGCTCCTTTCATTTTGCTCAATGAATATCACCAGAAAATCATAGCTGGAGAACTGAAAGGGATCAACCGGGTCATCTAGTCCAGTCCCCTAACTGTCCAGATGATGAGATTAAGGACAGAGAAGAGAAATCACTGGTCCAAGGTCACACGGGTGGTAAGCAGCAAATTCAGCATTTGGAGATAGGCCATCTCACCCTGTTTACTTTGGTGGGCAGCACTGGCACAACGCTAAGTACCTTGGATGAAGGGGTTTGGGCCTTGGCTCCCCCAAATTACTCCTTCTAGTTGAGTCGCTCCATTTCTTTGAACCTCAGCTTTCCTATATGGAAAATCTAAAGGCCTGTAGTGAGGGAGAAATGAAATAATGGCTACCAAAGAATTCTGTCATTCAAGAAGAAGTCGATATCATAGCTCAAAAGATGGGAAAGAGCTCCTGTGGCTATTGGGTCTCCATCTCCAGGCTGAAGCTCCAGGAGCCATTTACTGACTTAGGGGACACCAGAACACCTCTTGTGGCCCTTAGGCCAACCATTGGTAGCAGGAGAAGAATTCTCTTCCTAGAGCTAAGCACCGTCCCAGGCCACCAAGAGATACTGTGGGAGCAAAGTAACATGACCCTGAGGATAGGCAGCATGGTACAGGGGGTTAAAAATTCAGCCTTAGAAATTTATAGCCATGTGACCCTGGACAAGCCCCTTAATCTCTCTGCCTCAGTTTCCTAACCTGTAAACGAAAGGTGAGTCTAGTTTGTTCATTACCATCGGCTATTCAGCAGGAACTTCATTTGCTCCATGTCATAGGACTGGTTGATGTATGCCCTTTGGCAGTATACTACAGCAGAGGACAGTGGTCCCAGCAGAATGGTGTCTCTGATGGTTCCATTTCTAAAGCTTTCCTAGGATTAAGAGCTGGAGGGACCTCAGTAAGTCATTTAGCACCACAGCCTCTTTTCATGGATGAGGAAACTGAGGTAGGGGAAGTAACTTATTCCAAGTCAGAGATCCAGAATTTGGAGAGCTGGGATTCAAGCCCAGGGCCTTTGAGGGTTGGCTTTTCAAAGCCAATTGGCAGGAGAATTGGGCATCTCTGAGCCACATCTATCCTTCGGTCTTAGAGGGCGGATTTTTCTTATCAGAATTTCGGCTGAGGAGTAGAACTGGTTCTACATACCCCTGGGCCTGGGGAGGGTGGCTGAGTGTTGCTCATCCACCTGGTGTCTTTGGCTCACCAAGCTACCTAGAACTCTGCTAATTGAATAGAATAACGACAATGACAAGAGCAAGAGCAGCGGCAGCAACGACAGTAATACTATCAATGGCAACGACTCACATTTAGGAAGTGCTTTAAGGTTTGCTGTTTTCTCATTCCCAGGCAAGAATAGAAAATAGGAACCAGCAGTCCTGGCACGGCCCAGTTGACAATGGAGGGAGCAAGGAGCTGGGAAGCATGGCAGCACTCTTGGGGTAGGAGTGGGGGACAACACTGTCCCCTCCTAACGAGGACAAATCTTCCCTCCGCTTCCTCCTATCTTGCTCAGCTCTCGGCCCCTTATCCCTTCCAGCTTGACTTGTTTGGTTTCAAATTAAAGGGAATTTTCACAGATAAATCTCTCGAGAAAACTAGTAAATGGACACTTCTATTTGGTCCAAACAAACGAAGGCTGTTTAAGTGTTTGCAGGCACCAAACTGAAGTCCTATTCCTTTTATTCACTGCTGCCTTTTTTTCGGCCACCACTGAATATTTCTTCCAATAGATAAAGCTTATCTACAGAGAACAGAACAGCAGGAATCTGTCTTATTTCCCCTCTCTCTCATTATAGAAAATGGTTTGTCTGAGCCTTCACCCCCCTCTTTTAAAAGCAGAATTTCTCCAGATAGCCTTGTTGAAAGCAATGAGCTTTAACAGTCCAAGGGTCCACTGGATAGGGGAGGATGCCAGGGAGCACACGGCCATGCGGTTCGGGGTCCCTAGACGATATGATTTGCCCAATGCAGTTTTTTTCATTATAGATAAACATCTGGAGAAAGAGTATGGATGGGAAAGTAGAGAGCTATTTTATTTACTCTGCAGATGGCGAAGGGAAGAAAATCTATAGCTACCTCCAACGCCGTGGACCAAGAGTTGTCTTGGACGAGCATCAGCTCTCTGGGTGCGAGAGTGAGTTAGTCAGACCACACATAGCCACCTTGCCGGGGAAAATCCATTAGGACCATTTCATGAGCATCAGTTGCTTGAGACCCATTAGGAGAGAGATCAGGGAAGACCCCCTCCCCTTCTCCACCCCAGGACGCTATAAAATTCTCATCTCCCTGAGGGCCCATCTGCCCCTCAGCAGTCACCCAGCCACCACACTCACCTCATTGAGTCACATCCAGAGGAAATGATCCCCATGGATGATCCAGGCTCACTGGGAGCTGAAGGGACAAGCTGGGAACAGGGCCCTATGGCTGAGGCATCTCGGGTGAAAGGTATGGGATGGCAGAAAAGAAATGAGTTGCCTACCTTGTGACTTTTCTTGGCTTTCTTCTCCAGTGAGCCCTCCCCCCCTCCCCAAAGGGCTCATCCGACTGCCAGTCCGACCCGACAGTCTGATCCGTGCATCGATTCCGGCTCCCTAGCCTGAGAAGGGCTGTGGGTCTTCCTTCCCTCACAAAAAAAGCTCACAGCTCTCAACCTCTTACCATGTTATAAAACATGGTAGGAAATGTCAGAGTGAGATCTATCTACAAGAGACTGAGTGCACATTGAGCATTTCCGTTTCCCAGGGGGCAGCTCCCTCTCTCTGATTAATGAGGCTGGGCTGCGCCCTGGAACCCATGGGATGAGGCCATACCGCTTAACACTTGGGGGGGTGGTAATTATCTTTTCTATTTATAAGACCAGAGTGTATTGTCTTCTAAACCTGTGGTCACACTCAGTGTGGGCTTTGTGGTATCGCCCAGCCTCCTCGTTTCTGGAGATGAGCACTGTGGCTGGGTACATTTTGGTATGTTCCACTGAGAGAGCAAAGGCTCTAGGTGGGGTACGCCAAACTCCCAGCAGCCCTTGGGTGCTTTGGGTTTCACTTCTCTAAGGATGGATAAGAAGTGGCTCTCAAAGAGAAAAGCAGCAGTACTTGTGCCCTAAGTCAGTCAGGACCTAGAATGGCACAGATGGAAGAGACCTCATCTAGACCAGCTCCTTCGTTTGACAGAAGAGGACTGAGACCCAGAAAGCTGGAATATTTTGGCAGAGGTCATATAGATAGAAAGCAGCGGAGGCAGCATTCAAAGACATGTCCTCTGGCTCCAAATTCAACCCACCTATGGGGTCCCAATGGGGGGGCAGCAATATATTTCCTCTTTTCTCCAAGATTGATTTAGAATTCAGGGATAAGGTAGCTCAGAGCGATCTAGATTGTTTAGGCTGCTGCTTCTTCCACCCCCAGAGTAGACCCCTAGTTCTCCCACCCTCCAGAAGTTATAGGTACTTAGAGTTCTAACACTGGCAACCTTGGGACTTAGGGACATTCTAGAGCAGTGATGGCAAACCTATGGCATGGATGCCAAAGATGATGCACAGAGAGCTCTCTGTGGGCACTCAGCTGCCCTCTCCATCCCCACTTCGGAGTTCTTTACTAGAAAGGCAGAGGGACTTGGATAGAGCTGTTCCCTTCCCCCTCTCCACTATGCCTGATGACATTTTTTCACATCTCCTGTTCCTCTGCCCAGCAGCCCAATGGGAGAACATGAGGGTAAGGTGGGCAGCTCACAGGCAGTAGAGCTGGAAGGGAGCAGAGTGCTCAGATCACTCTCTATACTTGCAGAGGACATTCCTCACTTCACCCATCCTCTGCCCAGCAGCCCAATGGGAATGATTTCTTCTTCTACTATGTGGGGTAAAGGAGGAGAGCAAGGCATACCCCACACTTGGTGGGGGGAGGGGCATGGCACTCAGTCTGGGGGTGGGGTCTCTAAAAGGTTCACCATCACTGTCCTAGAGTTTGGGATGTTATATTGAGAAACCCCCAGACACAGTGCCATCAAGAGTGCTACAGCCCTACCCTAGGGGCACTACAGACTCCACACTACCTCTGTGATTCCCTAAGTCAAGAATTAGACAAGGGGTATCTGAACCCAGACCTTGCTCTTTGGTTTCTAATTCTAGGTTTAGAGAAGAAAACAGACTTCACAGGACAGGGATCAAGGGAGAGATGACCATGTGTTTAAAAAGAGCTTATATTTATTATATATTATTGGATGTATTATATCCACTAAAGTGTCCTGCCTTCCTTCCATCTGCTTATCCCCACATCCACTCCAGGCTCACAGGCTCCCGAAGACTCTGCTAGAGAAATATAAGCCCTAAAGTACAGGACAATCTTTGAATAGGGATTAAGCAATGGACTGTGTAACTGTCACTGGAGGACTGGCCTAACTCAATGTGAAGAAGCTCAGCCACAGGGGGTTGATTGCTTTTGACCACAGAAACCCATGTAGCTCTCTGCCAAAGTACAGCAAGGTCTGTGATCCTTGTAGGTAGATGAGCATTCTATCTGGAAGGGAACTCACAGGCCATCTTGTCCAATACCTTCATTTTACAGATGAAGAAACGGAGGCACACAGAGGTGAAGTGATTTGTCCAAGGTGTCAGAGATAGGATTTTAACCCAGATCCTCATACTCTAGAGTCAACGTTCATTCCACTGTGCCACACTGCCTTGGGTATGGGATATTTTAAAGTCTAATAATGATAATTTGTATGATGCTTTAAGGTTTCTAACGTGTTTTACATGTTATCTCATTGGATCTTTACCATGACTCTGTGAGGCAGATGCCATTATCTGCATTTTACTTATGGGGAAACTGAGGCATGGAGAGGTTACATTGATTTACCCAGGGTCACACAGCTAATGTTTCAGGCAGGATTCAAACTTACAGCTTCCCAACACTCTATCAAATATACTACCTAGCTATCGTAGACATAGGAATAAATATATCTCTTTGATGGTTACAAAGTATTTTTATTCTTTTGTTTCAGCTTTATGGCAAACTTTGGATAAGGGCAGATAAATACTGTTCTCATTTTAGAGAAGAGAAAGAACTGGAGGTGAAAAGAGTAACAGAGTAGTTATTGTTAACAAAATTTCTCTTTCTAGCTTTTCCTGCTGGTTTTTGGTAGTACAGTAGGCCCTACATTCCAAAAGGTATCGCTGATAGCTGAAACCACGGATATAAGCAAATACCTGCTGACCTCATATAGATATGTGTGTGTTCTCTCTCCTTGCTCCTGCTCCTCCACACCCCTCCTCCCCAAAACACTAAAAAAGTGAAATTGAAAGCAGAAGAAATGAAAGCTGAAGAGATCTCCATGAGGACCAACTGCTGCCCTGGAGACCTCCACAGGGAGTAGCCCAATGCTGAGGGGCTTAGTGGTTGATTGGGGATAACTGAACCTGTGAATAAAGAAACTGTGGATAAGGGGGCCCTACTGTCATTTCATCTGGCTCACACAATAGTAGAACTGGAACTCAAATTCAAGGCTTCCAATTCCGAGGCCATAGTTTTTTTTAAACCTTACCTTCCGTCTTGAAATCGATACTGTATATTGGTTCCAAGGCAGAAGAGTGGTAAGGGCTAGGCAATGGGGGTGAAGTGACTTGCCCAGGGTCACACAACTGGGAAGTGAGGGAGGGAGGCCAGATTTGAACTCAGGACCTCAGATCTCTAGGCCTGGTTCTCAATCCACTGAGCCACCCAGCTGCCCCCATAGTTTTTTTCTACTACAATAGGCACAGGCGGAATAGATTTTTATCTATATAATATAATCTAAATTAGGCCAGAAACAGATTGTAGAGAACTTTCAATGCTAAAATGAGGAATTTTCATTGTATTCCAAAGGAAACAGGGAGCCCCTGAAGGCTTTTGAGCAAGGGAGTGACAGAACTGTATTTGAGAAAGATGATTTTAGCAGCTATGTGGAAGATGGATGATTGAAAGAAGGGAAGATAAGAAGCAGATGATCCACCAGCGTCTGTAATTTCATCAAGGTGGACACTTCTTTCCCTGATGCTTCTGGAAATCATGCCTTGGTGGAAAGCCTTTTGAGTTGTGACAGTCAAATAGTCCATCTCCCTATGGTCACCTGTGGCTAGTGAGCTTTCTCACCTTTAGCTGGATGGTTCTCTGCAAAGAATAGACAGACTCCATCATTGGGCCAGCGCAAGAATCCTTTCCAGGCTGCTATCATTGACCAGAGCTCGCCTCCACTGGCCAAGCCTTTGAAAAGCCAGAGTGCCCTGCGTTCCATGAGGAAGATTCAAGGTTAGCATACCCAAATTCAATCCCTTTTCATTTTTGGCATGGGCATCAGAACCTGGTCCTAAGGAACAAGTCTAACTTGCAGGGAGTGGACGTGGCAGCTACATTATGATGAGATGTCAAACAGCCAGACCTTTGAGTTAGACGCCATTAATGAATTGATTTCCCAAGTCAAAGGAGTGTGACTGGATCAGGGTTAGAATAAAGAGGCTGCTCTGAGTTGGCAATGTTCTAGCATCAGAGGGGATCAGAACTAGAAGAGATCTTACAGACCGCTGTCCAACCTCCTCATTTTTTACAGTTGGGGAGACTGGAGTCCAGAGAAGGGAAAATACACAATGGCTTAGTTTCCCAAGAATTTCATTGGATGGGAGGTCAGAAAACCCAGCTTTAAATCCATCCAGGCTCTGAAACACTCTGCTAGCTGTGTGAATAGGGACAAATAGCTTCAAGTCAACAAGTTAATGAGCATTTATTAAGTGTTTGCTGTGTGCCAAGGACTGGGTTAAGGGCTAGGAATACAAATAGAAGCCAAAGGAAAGATAGTGTCTACACTCAAGGAGCCTCCATTGCGATGGAGGAAGACTACACATAAAAGGGAGAGGGAGGTGTGAGGACACCGTAGAGAAGACTGGAGTGAGTGGAAGTAAATGTCCATTCCCCCAAATGAAGCTTTGGAGATCACACTCTTGTGAGGGGCCCATTACAGGGAAAAGGGATCCTCTGGAGTAAGAAAGTTGCTGGGTCACAGTGCAGAAGCCCAGAATGTCAGTAGTGAACTGGGAGAGGGTTGATCAGGTCTCTGAACCTCAGTTTCCTCAGTAAAATGGGGATATTAAAACTTGTGCTACCTACCTTGTGGGATCATTTTATTTTATTTGAAAATTTTTATTTAATTAATTAATCCAGAATATTTTTCCATGGTTACATGAATCATGTTTTCTTCCTCCTCCTGTAGTCAACGAGCAATTCCACTGGGCTTTACACGTGTCATTGATAAAGACCTATTTCCATATTATTAATATTTACATTAGACTGATCGCTTAGAAGGATCATTTTAGAAACATGAGTTAGTATTATTAGTGTCAGAGCCAAGCCCAGAACCTGAGTGTTCCAACTTGGAATCTGAGAGTTGGAAGGGCCTTCACAGGTCATATTTAGTCTAACCCCTGCTCCCCTCACTTGGGACCTGAACCCCTCCTTTTAAAATTTTCTTCTCTTTTTCAATTAACAAGACTATCTTTTCTATCCCTCCTGCTCTCATTTTAAAAAAGAAGGAAAAAAATCCCCCAACCCTTGGAAGGAATATGCCTAGTCAAGCAAGTTAAATTCCTGTATTAACAGTGTTCCCTCTGCACCCTCAGGACATCAGCACTCTGTCAGGAGGTAGCTAGCATGCTTTATCATCTGTCCTTTGAAATCATAGTTGATCAGAGTAAATAAATCTCTCCTACAACATTGCTGACAAGTGGTCATCCAGTTTTTTTTTGAAGACCTCCAGTGATGAGAAAATCACAACTACCATGATAGCCCATTCCATTCTCCAACAGTCCATATCATTAGGAACTTTTTTTCTTTCTATTGAGCTGAAATCCACTTCTCTATAATGATCTGCATGATTTCTATAAGAAGTGGGAAGACCTCCGTGAACTGATGCGGAGTGAAATGAGCAGAACCAGGAGAACATCATACACAGTAATTGAAACATTGTGGGACGATCAAATGTAATAGACTAATAGCAATGCAATGACCTAGGGCAATCCTGAGGGACTTATGAGAAAGAATGCTGTCCACATAGAAAGAAAGAACTGTGGGAGTGGACACCCAGGAGAAAAACATATGATTTATCACTTGGTTATATGGGTATAAGATTTGGGGTTTGGTTTTAAAAGATCACTCTGACAAAAATGAATAATGTGGAACTAGGTTTTGAGCAATAATACATGTATAATACAGTGGAATTGCTTGTCAGCCCTGGGAGGAGGAGGGACGAGGGGAGGGAGAGAACATGAATCATGTAACCATGGGAAAATATATTTTTTAATTATATTAAAAAAATAAAATAAAACCCACTTTGCTGTAACCTCCACCCATTAGCCCTAGTTCTATTCTCTGGTGCCAAGCAGAACAAGTTGAGTTCTTCGTCTACTTGAGAGACCTTTAAATCCTTGAAGACTTGAATTATGTCCATCCCAAGTCTTCTTTTTTCCAAGCTCAACAGCCCCACTTCCTTCAATCTAAATGTTCATACCCATATGGTGGTCAGTGTTCTCACCATCCTGGTCTCGATTCTCTGGAGTAGCACCATCCTACACCATCCTAAGACATAGCCCCGAGCTGTACACAGACCTTTCAGTGTGACGTGATCATGGCAGAGAACAGTAGGATTAACTCACACTTCCCTCATCCCGAACACTAGGCATCTCTTACCACAGCCCAAGACCCAATGTCATGGCACACCATTGACTCCTTATTGAATTTGTGGTCCACTAAAGTCCCCAGAAATTTCTCACGTGAGCTCTTATTCACTAGGGTCACTGCCGCCTCTTTGAGGTCTTATGACATTTGTCAGATTGTGAGTTTTTTTCAGGTGTTTCATCATCTCTAACCAGCCTTTCTCCTTCCCAGACAGAAGAATCAAATGACCTTGGTACTATGCATCTGTCTCCATAACATAAATACATGTACATACATATTATCTATGTTATATCTATATGTACACATATGTGTTATAGAGACAGAAGTAGCGTATATATACATGTGTATGTATATATTATAGAACAATCTATCGTTCACATGATAATATGAATTGACATTTATCTAATACCTCGAAGGTATGATTTGACTTGATTCACCCAACACTTTAAGCGGGGGGTTCTTAAGTTCCCAGATTTCCAACAACCGAGTCCAGGGGGCCCATGAACTTGGCTGGCAAAAAAAGAACTACGTCTTCATTTCCATTAACCTCTAACTGAATTAGCATTTCTTTCAGTTATGAATTTTTAAAGACTATGAACAATGTAGTTCTGGAAAGGGCCCATAGGTTTCGCCTGCCTGACAGAGGGGTCCATGACACGAGAGGAGTTTAGAACCATTGCCTTAAAGGGAAGCCTAATGGGTATTACGATCCCTCTTTTACAGATAAAGAAACTGAGGTTCGGAGAGGTTACAAGATGTATCCATGGTGAGATTGCTGGGAAGTGTCCAAGACAGGACGTAAAGGCAGTTCTGAGCCCAGCATCACACTTCCCACTGTCCTATACTGTATCCCGTAAACAAACTGTGATGATTGATTTTTCTGGTCAAACTAGAAAGGAAAAGAAGTCAAATTAGCCAGACTAGTTTGTATACATGCACACAAACTGCATTCTTTCCTGTTTTCTTCCCAGAGTACTGAAGATGAAAGTGAGCCGATTTAGTGTCAAGAACACTGGATTTGGAGTCAGAAATCCCAGCACTGAACCTCAGTTTCGATTCCTCAGCTCTAAATCTGCGATCTTATGGATTTATAGTTTCATGTCGGGGTTTTGGTCATATATGACTTTGCTCTTACAACAGTGACCAATATGGAAATGCACTTTGCATGACTACAAAAAAAATGGTCAAGGTTCAGATCCCAATTCTCTTCTGTGGGACCTTGGGCAAGTCCTTTCCCCTCTTCTAGATCTCTCCTTCCTTCTCTCTAAAACGATATTGGATGACTTTCAAACTGGAACTCAGGAATGAAATGGACTTTGGGAGGCAAAGGTTTGGGGAAGAAGGGAGTAGTGGCCAGAGAGGTGCCCTCAGAGTCAGGAAGATATGGGTTCAAGGCTAACTCTGCCAAATTCCGATAGTGGAATTCTGGATAAATCCCAAGCGACTCTCTAAGACTACAAATGGCAAAGCAGTTATGGGTCTGATTGGTAGAATGATGACCAGAATATTTCTCCAAGGCTACATGAATCATGTTCTTTTCCTCCCCTCCTCCCACTCCCCTCCCGTAGCCAACGAGCAATTCCCATATTATGGATGGGTCCATTCTTTTCTTTTCTCAATAATTCTTTGAAGTAATGAAGTTTCATCCCAATGCCTTGCCCTAAATCCACGACTCTAAACTTAGTGAGTTCCAATTGTGGCTTTTCTACTTTAACATACAATATTGCGTTGGCACAACTGGGTAGTGTCAGGTTTCACCAAGCCTGTCAGGTACTCTGTCATACTCTGAGGCAGGTAGGTAAAATACTAGATGGAGAGCGGGGCCTGGAGTCAGGAAGATACGAGTTCAAATTTGGCCTTGGATACTTCCTACTTCTAGAACCCTGGACAAGTCACTTAAGTTTTGCCTCAGTTTCCAGATGTATAAAATAGGAATAATAATAGCACTTATCTTGCAGGGTTGTTATGAGATAATATTTGTAAAGTGCTTAGCCCAGTACCGGGTACATAGTAGGCACTTAATAAATGCTTATACCCTTTTTTCATCTATATCAATCTACTTATTTTTATTATTTAATCTTAGTTAATTGATTAATTATTAATTTAATTATGCAATTTAAATTAAGCTTTAATTTATATTTAAATTTATTGAATATTAATGATTAATATGGTTATTAATTGCTATTATCAACATATTTATATTCATTGTTTTACAGATGAGCAAACTGAGGCCCAAAATTGGGGAAAGGACATGACCAAAGCCATGAAGGCAGAAAGCAGCAAAGATGGGACGTAAGCCTGGATCCCCCGAGTCTGACCCCTCTTCCCATTGTCTTGACCAGTAATGCCACAAGAGTTTGAAAATATATAGGCAGAACAGAAATGTGCCAATTCTGAGACTCTTCCCAGAGTTCTCCTTCCTTGGGAGGAAAAATTGAGGACTTCCCCATTGTTACCCCAAGGTGTGAGAGCACAGAAGCAGCCCCTTCCTTGTTACGAGGAAGCCTCCCAGTCATGTCTTTGCTCAGTTCAAAGAGATCCCGTAAGCCAATGCTCCTTTGGGTGCTTTGCCATCGAAAAGCTTCCATTACCATGGAGC
Organism: Monodelphis domestica; assembly: GCF_027887165.1. Taxonomy (NCBI): domain Eukaryota; kingdom Metazoa; phylum Chordata; class Mammalia; order Didelphimorphia; family Didelphidae; genus Monodelphis; species Monodelphis domestica. The sequence continues at coordinate 29,518,894 of NC_077235.1, forward strand.
GAATGTAGGCAAGGCCCCTTCTGGAAGAAAGCTCCTTTCTACGAAATTCAAACTTGGAAAACTGATTAAAGGAAGCCCAAAGTCAGAAGGGAGTGCCTACCGAGATCAGGGCTGGGGGAAGGAGATGGGGAGGGGGCCACTGGGTTCTGTGCAGGATGATAATAAAGGAGGGAAGGAGAAAGTATTTCATCTACATGTACATTTACAAAGTGCTTTTACTACCCACCTTCTGCCCAAGATGATACCAAGGTTCAGGATGTCAAGTCAATGAGCCCTACATTTTTCAGATAAAACCAACTAGGTAATTATTATAAGAGTCTTGAAGTGTTTTTTAAAAACCAATGTGAAGGAGGGCAGCTGGGTGACTCAGTGGATTGAGAGCCAGGCCTAGAGATGGGAGGTCCTGGGTTCAAATCTGGCCTCAGACACTCCCCAGCAATGTGACCCTGGGCAAGTCACTTGACCCCCATTGCCTAGCCCTTACCACTCTTCTGCCTTGGAACCAATACACAGTATTGACTCTAAGACAGAAGGTAAAGGGTTCATAACAAAACAAAACAATGTGAAGGAGTGAAAAGGCAAGGAGGAATAACAGGGTGGCAAAAAATGAAAAGAGGCTCATTGAGGTAGACAGAGAAAAGAACAATAAGAAGACTCAAAAGAATGCCAGCCAGGAGGGGCAACTTTGAAAGCTAAAGGTTACTTTTCTTATATCCTTAAAAGGAAAAGGAAAAACTGCATAGAATCGAGACTTGCAGTCTCGTGTATTTGCCTCCTTTTCTAGACTATGAAGGTCAGGATAAGTATAAGAAGATTTTGCTTGATCACAAGGGTCGATGGGGACAGGATTGGGGATGTAGATGCTAAACGATCGCCGTAATGCAAATATTAATAATATGGAAATAGATCTTGATCGATGATGCATATAAAACCCAGTGGTGTGGCTCATGGGCTATGGGAGGGGGAAAGAGGAAGGGAGGGAAAGAACATGAATCATGTAACCATGGAAAAATATTCTAAATGAATTAATTAAATTAATTAATTTACAAAAGAAGATTTTAAAAACAACCACCATATGCTTCCTGCATCTTCTCCTAACCCTGTACTGGGTGGGGAGGATTAACTTGGTAGAATTGGCTCCCCTGGGCTCCCAACACGCTTTGCAAACTGCAAAGGGCTAGAGCGATCGGCTATTCTCTGTCATTGAACAGTTTAGAGGCTGGGATGAATGGCGACTTGGCGCTCTCTTCCAAAACAGGTTAATAACGCCCGAAATTAGGAGGCAATTGATAATAACTAGCTAACGAGGAAGGAACTTTGATCTAAAACAAATGAGAAAGCAGCCCCAAATGAGCCCCCTGGCTCTGCTGCCAAAGAGAATTCTTCTCCCAGTACAACCAGGAAAACGGCTCCAAAGTATGTGGGAACAGTCCCAGCTTTCAAAGACAGGGACAGACTGTGTAGAACAGAAAACCTGTGTGGCCTCATTAGGGGAGTCCTAATGGCCAAGTTGGACTGGAAGATTCCCAACTAGCAGATGGGCTCCAATCAATTTCATTTCCCCCCAACCACAGGGAGCAAACTTCAGCAAACTCGGAGATCAGAGGAAGATGCAGCCAATTTAGCTCAGGCCACTGGCTCAAGGGATGGACGGCTCCCTGCAGATGCTCCTTGGTTTGGGAATGTGTCCTAAAGAGAGAGCTCAGGTCTTGAAAGGCCCTCTTGCATGGCCTGGTACGGTCCTACAGAGACATAAAGCACCTTTATATTCGGCACGTCCCTGCCCCTCTAAGGAGGATCTGGACTGGCCTACAGAGCAGGGGCAGACTCCTAGCGGCCTAGAGCAGCCAGCCCTTCCAGAGCCAGCCTCATCCCTTCTGGGGGTTATTTAGCCTCACCCCAGAGGGGACAAGGCCAGGGGACGTAGGTGTTGCCAGTAAGTGACTGGTGGATGGTTTTGGACATGAAAAGTTAAGAAGATAAGAGTTTGAATTCTACTTTAGCTGTGTGACCTTGAGCAAGTCACTTAACCTCTTTTTGTTTTGGTTATCTCATTTGTAAAATGGCCATAACTATAGCACCTAGGGGGCAGTTGGGTGGCTCAGGGGATTGAGAGCCAGGCCTTGAGAGGGGAGGTCCCAGGTTCAAATCTGGCCTCAGACACTTCCCAGCTGTGTGACCCTGGGCAAGTCACTTGACCCCCATTACCTAGCCCTTACCTTTCTTCTGCCTTAGAACCAATACAGAGTACTGATTCTAAGGCAGAAGGTGAAGGTTTAAAAAAATAACTATAGCACCTACTTCATGGGGTTTTAAAAATCAAATAAGAGGATATATGTAAAGCTCTCTCTCTCTCTCTCTCTCTCTCTCTCTCTCTCTCTCTCTCTCTCTCTCTCTCTCTCTCTCCACATATATATAAATAAATGGATGTGTTCCATTGCTCACTTGGCTGACTAATGGCAGAGCTAAACTCAGGCCAGGGGCTTCTAACAGCTTGAACCCTGGCGAGGGATCCTTTTGTTTTCTTCGCCATCCTGGAAGCCCAATTCCAGCAGCCTGCTGGCATCCCCTTGGACCTCGCACCACTTGAACTTCACATCATCATCACTGCTTGGTTCTTCCCCTCTCTGGTGCATTTCATCAGTCTGTGCAACTGCTGAGGGAGGAGGGGGGATCCTTCTCCAGGTGTAACTCAGCCATCCTTTGGAGTTTAGAGTCTTAAGGAAGTTGCCTAACTGGCCCTGCAATCCCATGTTCCTTACTTCCCTGGGGATTCTCCTCTTTTTTTTCTTTTTTTTAAACCCTCACCTTCCATCTTGGAATCAATTGATTCCAAGGCAGAAGAGTGGTAAGGGCTAGGCAATGGGGGATAAGTGACTTGCCCAGGGTCACACAGCTGGGAAGTGTCTGAGGTCAAATTTGAACCCAGGACTTCCCGTCTCTGGGCTTGGCTCTCCATCCACTGAGCTACCCAGCTGCCCCCATTCTCCTCTTTTCTGTACAAAAGAAAGGGCTAGACCTTCTCCAGGTCGCTCTGCCTCCCTAAGGCACATCCCATGAAAAATGTTTGTGGGGCACTTTGCAAACTTTAAAGCCCATTGTGAATGTCAGTGATTGCTGCTGTGAATGTTACTGTTATTACCATCTGTTGAAGGAACTGGGGATGTTTAGCCCCCAGAAGAGGGTTAGCCTTGGGCTACTGGTTCCACAGTAGGAGGAATGGCAATGGAAGGGGGGGGGCAATGCAGAACTGCAAAGAGGGAAGGGAAAAGTTTCTAACAACAATCAGAGGCGCCCCCCCCCCCGGGGGATGGGCTGCCCAGGGAGGTAGCGGGTTCTCCCAACATTGAAGGTCTTTGAGGAGAGGCTGGGTGCCCACTTGTCGGGGCTGCAGAATAAGGGATTCCTGTTCAGGTATGGGTTGGACGTGCCGCCCTCTGTGGTCTGGACTCAGAGTCTGTGATTCTATGACTTCCTGTCCACTATTTTTATTTTAATTGGTCCAGATCTGAGATTCCATTGGTGGGGGGCAGGGGTGCTCCGCTTCTACAAAGTCCTTCCTTTTCTCTTTTGACTGAATAGGCAACTGGGGTTAGAGAGCCCTGGCTGGGCCAGTCTGCCCTTTCTCAAGAGAGGCGCCTGACAAAGGGAACATCTGGTTCACCTTGACAAAGAACGTGCGGACCGAGGAGTCAGGCATGCAAGGACAAATGGAAGGACCTGAAGTTATCCGGCTGGAGGCGGAGGTGGGGGGAGTGGCAGGACATGATGGCTCTTTCAGAGTATTTCAAGGATGGTCCACAGTAATAGGAATAGATTTGTTCTACTTGGCCATGGAGAGACAAACTGGGAGCAAAATGGAGGCAAGTCGCTTCACCTCCCTGGGCCTCAGTTTACTCAACTGTAAACATAATGGGCTCTTGGTAACTCAGGAGCCCCGAGGAGACTGAGGGTATAGAGAGGGGGCTTTAAAGGGGCTTGGCCCTCTTCAATGAGGAGCCAGTGCCAGCCATTCCCCCCACCGCACCCACCCACTGATTCCCTCCACCAAAGTAAGGAGAGCACACCTTTGTTGCCCCTTTCCTTGGTTTACTCAGCATTTAGGCCCACACCTTCATAAATGCTTCTTGACCGACTAAGTGATTCTATGTGCCTTCTAGGACCGGTGAGGAAAAGGTGGTTTTATTCAGAAAGGTCAAGGGGGAAATATGGCTCGCACTCAGAGCTGGAAGTTGATATCTGCCACTTTCTCTGTGGCCTTGAGGAGGGCTCTCCCCTCTCCTATGTGCCGCCTCCCCTCCCACCCTTTCAGAAATTCATCTAAAGCACCCTCCTCTTTTCTAATGCTGAGGTCCCAAAGAGGGTCACTCTGGAGTGGACCAGGGTGGGGGGGGGAGCGTCTTTCCCTTCACTGTGTTATGGCTCCCCTTTGGCAGCTGGCTGAAACCCCCTCAGAGTAATGTCTTTAAATGAGTAAAAAGGGGCCAGCTAGGTGGCTCAGTGGATGGAGAGCCAGGCCTAGAGATGGTCCTGAGTTCAAATGTGGCCTCAGATATGTCCTAGCTGTGTGACCCTGAATTAGTCCCTTAACCCCCACTGCCTAGCTCTTACCACTCTTCTGCCTTAGAATCAATAGGATTCTAAGGTGAAAGGAAAGGGTTTTTTAGAAAATGAAGAAACCAAACTCATCCCCTAAGAAGCAGCTTTGGCTTTATTATAAAAACTGGGCAGAAGGCAGGCTCTTAGAAAGGAAGTACAGTGGGCAGCTGGGTGGTTCAGTGGATTGAGAGCCAGGCTTAGAGATGGGAGATCCCAGGTTCAAATCTGGCCTCAGACACTTCCCAGCTGTGTGACCCTGGGCAAGTCATTTCACCCCCATTGCCTAGCCCAGACCACTCTTCTGCCTTGGAACCAATACACAGTATTGACTCCAAGATGGAAGGTGACAGTTGAAAAATAAAATAAATTGCAAAGGGAACCGATTCTCTTGAAAGAAAGAGATCAGGGTTCTCCCATCCAAGTTCAAAGACCTCTCAAAATGGAGCCCTAAACCCCTGGTGGAGGGCCCCAGATCTAGCGGGACGCCCCTCCTGGCTGGGCAGGTTGCTGCCTTCAGGAGCTTCAGAAGGGCTCCTTTTGGGGTGACTTGAGGGCTGGCTGATGTGTGGCTGGCCTAAGAGCTGCCTCTGCTAGCCACTGTCTAGGTGGGAAGTGATTCTCAGGCTGCTCCTAACTGGGAGACCCATTTTTAACAGTGTACTTCCTGTCCCAGGGGGCCAGTTTACCAGAAATGCAAATTTAAAAAGAAACTCGAATTGGTAAAAATAAAATCAAATGAAAAACTGACCCTTGACAAAGCAGGGCTTTGACTTTCCCTTAGAAGGACGGGTCTCAGGAGGGGGGGCCCAGGGGGGCGTAGAGGGGTTCTTAGCATTCTAAAGGTCAGGCACATTTGCTGAATAACATTTTAGGTGAAGGAAATGAGATCACTAGAAAAAGGAAAAAGGAAATTACTTTGGGTGACTTCTGCTCACTACTTGCCATCTTGCCACTGGGATCAATATGGCAGCCACACTTCTGTCTCTAGGCCCTATCCTTCAGGAGGGTGGCTGATTGCATCTGAGGGTAGCCTCCCCAAGAGACAAACAGACTCCTGCTGGGAAGAGAGCACTGGACCAGGAGACCAAGCTTCTAGCTTAGTATCCCAACTGTTGTTTCCCCTGTGACCTTGGACAAGTCCCTTGACCCCTCTGGTTCTGGCTGTCGTCCTTGGATAAAATGAGGGGCTCATTTCCAAGGTCTCTTGCAGTCCCAGTTCCTCAGAGCCCCAGTTTCCCATGCTCAGTTCTCAGCCTGGTCTCTAGCTGCTGCCAATTTGGCCCCAAAATCAATAAATTCCAAGGCTGATGCGCAGCCTTCCTCTCCTTCCACAGCTGTTGGCTGCTGTCTCCCTCATCCCAACCTCTCTCCTTTCCTTGAGGGATTTGCACTCTCTCAGGGATGAACCGCCCCCCCACCCCCCAGGTCCAGTTCAAATTGTGCATGCAAATCCTTTTGTTAAACTAGCATTTGGTTGGGACTTTTGACTGTAAGAGAACGGTTTTAATCAGTAGAGAAGATAAATCTGCCAGTGTTCATATGGAGAATGGAGAATGGAAAAGCATCCCTACAGACTTGAGTTCTGGCCTCAACTTGGCCACTTATTATTTGTGAGACACTGGGCAAGTCACTTCTTCTCCCTGGCCTCAGTTTCCTCATCTGTTCATCTTCTCATCTGAGAAGGTTGAATAAGATGTCCTCTGAGCCCAATCCAGTTCTGAATCCATGTCTGGATGATCTCCAAGAGCCCTTACAATTCTCCAATTCCTCTGTCACTGTGAATCGAAGAGTTGAGAGTGGGTGCCCACAGAGAGGAGGAGAGGAGAGGACAAGAGTTGGGAATGGGTGCCCACAGAGAGGAAGGGAGGAGAGGACAAGAGTTGAGAGTGGGTGCCCACAGAGAGGAGAGGACAAGAGTTGAGAGTGGGTGCCCACAGAGAGGAGGGGACAAAAGTTGAGAGTGGGTGCCCATAGAGAGGAGGGGACAAAAGTTGAGAGTGGGTGCTTACAGGGAGGAGGAGAGGAGAGGACAAGAGTTGAGAATGGGTGCCCACAGAGAGGAGGAGAGGAGAGGACAAGAGTTGAGAATGGGTGCCCACAGAGAGGAAGGGAGGAGAGGACAAGAGTTGAGAGTGGGTGCCCACAGAGAGGAGAGGACAAGAGTTGAGAGTGGGTGCCCACAGAGAGGAGGGGACAAAAGTTGAGAGTGGGTGCTTACAGGGAGGAGGGGACAAGAGTTGCAAGTGGCTGCCCACAAAGAGGAAGGGAGGAGAGGACAAGAGTTGAGAGTAGGTGCCCACGAGAGGAAGGGAGGAGAGGACAAGAGTTGAGAATGGGTGCCCACAAAGAGGAAGGGAGGAGAGGACAAGAGTTGAGAGTGGGTGCCCACAGAGAGGAGGAGAGGACACCAAACACCTGAGGAAGAGAGGGTTCAAGGGGCATGGAGACCTCAGAAAGAGGAAAAGGATATGGAAGAAGAATGCTGGAAGGACCAGGGGTAGACTAATCTAATCACTTCCAGCCTGAGACTTGTGCTGGGTAGCAGAAGCCATGCTTTCAGTTCCTAAAGCCTCTGTATTAAAGGAGGGTCAGAGTAAAGCTGTACCAAGCACAGGGCAAATGGATACTGCCCCAAGGTGCGCACCCATCATGGAATTCATCTCCTCCCCAAGGGTATTGTTTCCTTCTCTCCACTGTGTCTCATGGCCCTCTGGAGGCAACCAAGCCAGACCATTGTCTCCTGGGTCCTATCCCAGTGGATCTCTTTCCTCCAGGACTTGTTCCTTCCACTCCTTCTTGTGAGCAAAGGACAGACTGCTCCCTTGAGGTATGCCTACATCCATGATGGTGAGATGGTCGGCCCTCTGTTGCCCAGGAGCTTCCACCTGCCCATCCATGCCCATGCCCACCCCTGGCCCCCACTGAATTTGCCTCAGTCACTGTTTTCCACTAGTGACAGCTCTGGGTCAGGGAAATGGCTTTTCCTTGTGCTTCCCCAAGTCTAACACCCCCAGGAGTTGATACTTTAGCTTGGACCCTTGAGCATCTGGAGTTGCCAGGATGATTCATGGGGGAAATGGAATTTCTACCTTGGTAACCATTGGTGTCATTTTTATAGGATTAAAAAAATCCAATTTCCAGGAATTTACATAAAGCACATAACGTCTCCTTTCCGGGGCATTTATTTGATTTCAGTTTATTACCTTGCAATAAAATCTCCCTTATTTCAAGAGTCTAACGTAGAGATTGAAGGCACCGAGTTTGAAATTTTTAATTGAATTTCATCTTCTGAGCTGACCTTTTAGATCACATCTTTAGAGAGCTCTGCCAGTGGATTAGAGCCGTGAATCTTTGGGGTGGATAATAGGGTCTCCAATATTACTTCGTACAGACTTTGTATTTATTTTGGTGTGTCCATGCTGGACCCTGCTCCCCCTTGCCCCATTAGGATTAAGTCCTCCAAGGCCAGGAATTCTTTTTTATTTTTTGCTGTTATATTCCTGATGCCTAGCACAATGGCTGACCCATAGTAGGAGTTTAATAAATGTTTGCTGATTCTAACTGAATTGAATCTCAGAGGCAATGGCTCATCTCTCCTTAGGCTGAAGCTGTCTGCCATGGACTTGGCTGCTTGGCCCCATGCTGGGCAGTCTTGATGGGGAGGGCTGTGTAAATACAGGTGGCCCTGGCTGCTATGGGGAATTTTGTTTCCACATTAAATTTATAGGTTTTAACTTTGAACGCCTCCCTGCTTTGGAGAAAAACCAAAAATCAAATGAGTCCAAAGGATTTTATTTTTTCCTTGGCTCCTTTTTTTCAAACAAGGATTCGCCTTGTTTTCCAACAAGGAGGGACAGCATGGCGGGCGTAGTGGAAAGAACATTGGATCCGGAGTCGGTAGACCCGCGTTCCAGTATTGGCGCTCACACTTCCTTGCTGTATAACTTTGTGGGCAATTCATGTTATTTCTCTGGGTCCCAGTTCTCTAATCTGTAAAAATCTGTAGAAGAAGTGTACTAACATTTATGTTCTCTAACCAAAAGGGTCACTGTGATTTAAATGTTCAGTAACATTAAAGCGCTGCAGAAATGAGAAGTATAATTATTCAGTTTAGTTCATATTCATCTGGAGCACGTAGGATGGAGCCTGGTGACAAATGCATCGTGAGATCCTTCATTTCTCCCAAAAGCATGAGGCCTAACCATCCACACTGGGAAACCAAGTGGATGAAGAATGCCTATAGTCCTATCATATGCAGTTGGACAGAAAGATCATGGAACTCATACATTGGTATGACAAACCTTGGCAAATAGATAATGAGCTAGGACCTGAATTAAACAGGAGGAAGAGATAGGACCGGATTTGGAAAAGAATGCAGTGATTTTAATGATCCTGCAGCTTCTTTCCTAAGTGAAAGTCCAGCTTTTTAACATTATCACTATTCTAATAAAACTGAATGACTGTCAGTCATGAGACACTATATTCTTTAAAGAAGTGAAAGTGAGGATCATCAGTAGGGCAATAGAGAGAAGAATGGTAAGAATGGGCAGGCTACAAACTAGGGATTACTCAAGAGGAGTGGTAAAGGATGTGGTCAAAGAAATAGAGACTAGACCTATAATTTCATTGCCAAGGGAAATTCCTGGATAAGGAGAGTCCCTCTCCCAATGCTAGTAGCTATGTACTTTCTCTGTGACTTTCAATCTTAGGGATTTGTCTAGAGCACCGAAAGGTGTCAGAAGTGTGATTTGAATCCAGGACTTCATGGCTCTCAGGCCAGTTCTTTATCCACCATACCATAGAGGCTCTGACCAAAGAGATGCCTATTCAAGAAGATGGGTACTCATGTGTTGATAGCTAGAAATGACTGGCAGCCACCTACATACTCTGTTGATAGCCTTGAGATATCAAAAGGATGAGAGGAAGGCCCCAAGCTGATTTGGAAGACTTCCACAGAGAATTTATGGGAAGACCTGAATGAGAACCACAGAAAGATACAGATGGGTGGCAGCCTAATTACACTGTTGAGATTGCAGATCCACTGGACTTTTGCAGTCCCCACCCTTATCCATAAAAAATCAAATTTATATTCACTAAGTAGGTCCATTTCCATTGGTTCTTGGACACCCCTCCATCCTCATATATGCTCCAGCTCAACATGGAAGCAGCTCCGGTTCTTCAAAGACTACATCGTATCAGCAAACTCTAGCAGGTCTTGGACCTGGGTCCAGCCCAAAATGGACTGTGTGTTTGTTGTCCAAGGTCCTGCCCAGCTAAGGTCCAAGAGGCTTGACACCTCGTCAGGGGGTCTATGGATCAATGGGCACCTCTTTTTTCTATTAACTATTCCTTTTATTATTTTTTCAATTACACATAGAAACAATTTTTTTTTCTGACCTTTTGCATTCCAAATTCTCTTCCTCCGTCTCTTTCCCCCCTCTCTCCTTCCAAGAGGGTAAATGATCTGAGATGGGTTATCCCAATGTTGCTATGCAATACAAATTTCCATATTCCTCATGTCATGAAAGAAGACATCACACATGCACAAAAAACTCATGAAGGAAAGAAGGTATATTTTGATCTGCATTCAGACTCTGACCGTTCCTCCTTTGGCTGTGTATAGTATTTTTCATCATGAGTCCCTTGAAGTTGTCTCAATTTGCTAATCAGAGTTGAGTCCTTCACAGTTGATCATTGGGCAGTATTTCTGTTATTGTATACAATGTGCATCTGGTTCTGCTCACTTCACTTTGCATCAGTTCATACAAGTCTTTCCAAATTTTTTCTGAAATCATCTTGTTTGCATCATATCTTCTGGCACAAGAGCATCCCCTTATGACTGGAGACCACAATTTGTTTTGCCTGCCGTTCCCCCAGTTGATGGACATCCCTTTTTTTCCAATTTTTGGCAACCACAAAGGAGCTGTTAGAAATACTTTTGCACATGGAGGCCCTTTTCTCCTAACTTTGATCTCTTTAGGATATAGACCTTGTAGTGGTATTGCTGCGTCAAAGGGTATGCAAGCGTGGTTCCAGTCAATGAGTACCTGTAGACAAATCCTGCGGCTCCAGGCCCTCTCCAAGATCATCTCCATCATGGAGATGGACCTGAACCTAGGACTAGAGCATGGTAACTCTTGGAGAGTTTCTATATCTCAGGAGAGAGAATGGAGAGGGAATATCCAAGATTTTGGATGGCCACGCTCCACTGAAACAATGGAATTGCCTCTAAGCTGGGCTCATGAATAACTTACATATAAAAAATAATTCATCTTTGTCTCTGGCTCCCAAGCCAGTGCTTTCCCTTCTTGACCTCATAGGATGATAGGATTTAGTGCTGGAAATCACCTCAGAAACCATCTATTCAATTCTTTCATTTTACAGTTGCAGAAATTGAGTCACAGAGAAGTTAAGTGACTTACCCAAAGTCACTTGGCTAGAAGATATGAATCCAGGTTTTCTGGTTCCACATCTAACACATTTACATAGACAAGGCTTCCTATTCCCCTCTCCCCTGCAACCCTATCAAGGCTCTTGCCCTATACTGCCCTGTATTCATTTCTGCTGTTCCATGCATGTTGGTGTGACCTCCCTTATTATTAGACTGTGAATCCCCTGCTGGTCCTAGGACCCCGCCACTCATCTTTTTTTTTAACCCTTTCCTTCTGTCTTAGAATCAATACTGTATATTGGTTCCAAGGCAGAAGAGTGGTAGGGGCTGTCCAATGGGGGTGAAGTGATTCACCCAGGGTCACCCAGCTGGGAAGTGTCTGAGGCCAGATTTGAACCTAGGACTTCCCATCCTACCACTCATCTCAGAGCCCTCACGGTCCCTAGCACCAGTCCGGACTCACCATGGGCACTAGATAAGGGCTCAGTGAGTGATTCTGTCTCAGGACATAGTGAATAGCATCAGAATCTATAGTGTGCAATGAGCTATAGAGGTTTTAACCTTGAAATCCTCCCTGGAGTTGGAGAACACCCCCAAAGCTAACTAGCCTCCCGGATTAGACTGTGTAAATGTTGTAGCTTATTTGCAGGCAGAAGAATATTTCCCCGGTGGCCTGTGGGGGATCTTTTGTCTGGGTCTGGGACCAGCCGTGTCTCCAGGCTTGACAGCCTGGCCATGTTGACGGGGTTCCTCTGGGATAGGCTCTGGGGGTACAGCTTTTTCCCAGCCAATATGCCTCCCCCTCTCTAGGGCAGTAGAGAGTGTCTGAATGTGGGGGGTGAGGGTAGGCAGCAATCCCAGGCCGAATAGGACTGGGTGTTCTACAGGAATCCTCCTGGAGATAGCAACGCCATCTCTTCAGGCTGGCCTCTGTCCCTGGAGGCCTTTGTTAGCTGGGTAAATTCCCGCCCCAGTGAGTTCACACATGTTCTCCTGAGTAGTGCCCAGCCTCATATGTAGACTTTGAAGGCACTGTTTATTCTCTTGGGGGATTTTTGTTTTAATCGACTTTGTGAAGCCCAAGGAAGTGAGGTCATATCCTGTTTTTGCCAGCAGGCTATGTACAGTAGCCAAAAGGCACTGGGCAGCCAAGTGAGCTTGCTTGTCACCTGAAACAGGAGAGAGAATCTGAACTGTTCGATTGCCATGTTGAAGCCGAAACAACTCAGAAAATGAGCCCTCCTAGAACCAAGCTGCTTGGACCAGGCAGAAAAACACTACTGGCCTTCTCCCACGAATGCATGTATGAAGGATAACGAACATCTAAGGAGCAGGGCAGCTTAATGAAATGCTCGTAGGAATGGACCTCAGAAGGGGAAAGCAAGGGGGCAAGCATTTGTTCTACTGGGCCTCCCATGTGCCAGGCACTGGGAGAAGCGCTTTACGGATATTATCTTACACATAGGTTCTGGCCTGGCTTTGCTGTGTGACCCAGGGAAAGTCCCTTTCCCTCTCTGAACCTCAGTCCCCTCATCTGTACAATAAAGAGGATAATCTCAAAGATCACAAAATTCATTCTCCCCCTGCCCTGTAGGACATTCCATAATTCTGCCATGTCTGGTCATCAATAATTAGGACATTATGGGGGCAGCTGAGTAGCTCAGTGGATTGAGAGCCAGTCCTAGAGATGGGAGGTCCTAGGTTCAAATCTGGTCTCAGACACTTCCCAGCTGTGTCACCCTGGGCAAGTCACTTGACCCCCATCGCCTAGCCCTGACTGCTCTTCTGCCTTGGAGCCAATACACAGTATTGATTCCAAGACAGAAGATAAGGGTTTAAAAATAATAATAATAATTAGGACATTATCCTTTGTACACTGGGAGCATTCCTGGGACAGCTAGGTGGGGGTATACTGAGCCTTGGGTTTATACTCAGAAGACCTAACCTCAATTCCCAACTCTGGGATCATGAGCAAGTCCTCTAATCTCTGGGAGCTTTCGTTTTCTCCTTCGTAAAATGGGCATGATAATTCAATTCAAAACATCTATTAAGTGCCTACTATGTGTCGGGATTTATCTCAAGGGTCACTGGGGAAAAAGGCTTTTATTTTTTAAACCAACTTGAAGGTTTTCAAAACACTTTCCATGCGTTATTTCTTTTGAGTGTCGCATCTTGGTATTATAAGTCTTACCTTCATTTTATACAAAAGGAAACTGAGGCTTAGAAAAGCAATGTGACTTGCTCAAGGTCACGTAGCCAGTAAGTATTAGACATTCCAGGTTCTTGGAATCAAATTTCAGCTTCTTACCATTTGACCATTATAATTATAGCACTTAGCACAATGTCCAGTACATAGTAGGTGCTTAATACATTCTAGTTGACTTGATGATTGCAATGGATTAGAAACCAAGAAATATTCATTATGTGATACAACATAATAAACATCCTTGGAGTACCCATAGTATGTAGAGTGATATCATAGTTACTGGGGAGCTAGATGGAAAGAGGAGAGAAAATCCTGTCCCTGCCCTCAAGGAGCCTCCAGACTAAGTGAAGACCCCAAAGTCAGTGGAACTTGCCCACAGGGATTTTGACAGTTTGGAAAAGGTGACAAACTTAACCTGGGGAGTGACTTCTAGCTGGGGGATTGGGAAGATTTGGCGGGGAGGATGCAATCGAGCTTTAGTCTTGTTACATCTCAGAAAATGGAAGGTGAAAGAATGAAATCATTGTTGAAAGGATTTTTGGCTGAGTTTATAAATGAGTCCTGCCATTTGTTTGGTTTGCTTTGCTTTGCTTTGGCTTTATAGATAGAAGTAAGTGCAGAAGATGGGGCCAGGCAGGGCTCATCTGAAGCAGAGGAGTGACTTTTGGCAAATTGGTGCTATTGATACAGTCTGCTGTCTTCCATTCCATTAGTTATTTATAATGATCCTTATTGCCTTAGTCTTCAAGATGGAGCCGTGTTCTCTGGCCCATTTGAGAGAGTCGGCTCCCAGCAGTCCCTTGGGGAAGAGAAAGGGGCAGGGCTTGAATGAAGCGAACACACACACACACACACACACACACTCTCTCTCTCTCTCTCTCTCTCTCTCTCTCTCTCTCTCTCTCTGTCTCTCCATCTCTCCATCCTTCTCTCTCTCTCTCTCTCTCTCTCTCTCGCTCTCTCTCTCTCTCTCTCTCTCTCTCTCTCTCTCTCTCTCTGTCTCTGTCTCTCTCTGTCTCTGTCTGTCTGTCTGTCTCACTCACAAACACACACACACACACACACACACTGCCCAATACTCTGGTCCGAGGGGCTGAGGCAGTGTTCTCCAAAGCCTCTCACCTTGGCCTGTTTCTCATAATTCAGGGCAGTATGTAGAGCTGCTGCCTCAAGGACTCATGGAATCAGGGAGCTAGAAGCGAGTTTGGGGATCCTCTGGAGAAAGTCAGCTGAGAATAACAGCAGCGTGCCGTTCTTTGGACAAACCAGCATTTGCTTGTAGGGATACCAGTATGGCACAGTGATAAGGGCACTGGCTTGAGAGTTAGAGAGGGGAAATTGAGTTGGGGCTCAGTCACAAACTGCCTACTTGGGTAAGTGGATGGCCAAAGAGAAGGTCCTGCCCTCAGGGAGTTTACAGTTTGGTAGGATAACTCTTATTCCTTCATTCAAAAGACATTTATTAAAGGTCCATTGTGTACAATAAACTGTGCTAGATGCTGGGGGAAATTAGAAAAAAATTCTTGTCCTCAGGGAGCTTACAGTTCAGTAGATTATATCATTCTATTACTATAGATCAAATCAAAAAGGACCTAAACATGTGATTTCATGCTATAGAGAACTGCCACTGCAGGTCCTCATCTTCTCTGCAAATAATAATCTTAGAGAATTGTCTAAACTGAGAGTTTAAGTGACTGATTTGCCTTACACTGTCAGGATGTGTCAAGGGCAGGATTTGAACCTAGGTCTTTTCAGCTCTGAGGCTAGCTCTTTCTAAATACTATAGCCGTGTTGGTGAACTTATGACATAAGTGCCAGAAGGGCTGCTCTCCTTCCCCACTCCACCACATCTGAGGACATTTTTTCATACAACTCACCTCTCTGCTCAGCAGCCCAATGGGAGCCCTTCCTTCTGCCCCTGTCTGGGGTAAGAGAGTTGCTCACACATGGCATGAGGGTGGCAGTTTGGGCATTTGGTCTCTAAAAGGTTCACCATCACTGTACTATACCATTCTGCCTCCTATAGATAAAATGGATGCCTAAAAAGAGTTGTTTGTGTATATGTGGGGAATATAAAATTGGAGTCAGATTTGCATATTAGAGATAATCATGTAATGGCTCCTAGGTTTCATGCTTTGAACTTAAGTGCTTAATAAATGCTTTTTTCATTCATTCATGTTTGGACCTTTGGGAGTCCCATTCCTTGGGACCCACAAAATCACCATTTGGTGGCTCATCAGAAAAGAAAGATCTTTGTTCTTTCTCTCTTCATTTCCAGACCATCTGAGAAATTCCCAGTTAACACCATGTAGTGGAAAGAATATTGGATTAGAAGTCTGTCAGCCTGAGGCCCAACAGAAGCTATGGATCATACTGTCTATATGACCTTGGGGAAGTCCCTTCCATACTGGATGATCTCTAAGCTTCCTTCCAGCTCTAAATTTTGTGTTCCCAAGTCTCTACCCTTCTCTGTACCTCAGTAATGATGGGATTTGGACTAGATGACCTTTAAGGTTCCTTCTCCCTCTGATGTTGTGGACAAACTGTGTCTACACAATGAACCAGCCGGCCTGTTCATTGTAACTGAACTGATTGGTTACTAGTAAATAAGAAGGATCAAGCCATTTGGTTAACTCAACCAGGTTGTATGGTTTTGTCTAAAAAGTCACACAGAGGGATAACTGGATGGTTCAGTGGATTGAGAGCCAGGCCCAGAGACGAGAGGCCCTGGGTTCAAATCTGGCCTCAGACACTTCCCAGCTGTATGACCCTGGGCAAGTCACTTAATTCCCACTGTTTAGCCTTTACCACTCTTCTGCCTTGGAACCAATACATAGTATAGATTCCAAGATGGAAAGTGAGGGTTATAAAATAAAATAAAATAAAATAAAATAAAATAAAATAAAATAAAATAAAATAAAATAAAATAAAAGTCACACAGGCCTAGAGAGATGGGGTTTCCCAGGTTCTATCCACACTGGGTGCTCACTTTCAAATCTGAAAGACATTACTGAAGCAATAATGCCCCACAGAGAACCCTAGAGACCCAAGAGAAGGAATGAGGTCTCTTAAGTACGTGCCTTATTCCCAGCCAGGGACTCATGTACTGGGAAAAAAGAGAACCTTCATCACTAAGTTGTTTGTCTTGAAATACCTACTCCTCCCCCATCCCCACCCCCACTTCCCTTCCTGGATTTTTTTCTCTGTGTGCTTTTTTTTTTGGCTTAGCAGGAATCGAGGGGGAATTGCTATCATCCGTGTGAATGTCTCAAGGAGGATTAGGCGTAAAGTAACAATTTCACAAAGTATATGTCTGCTGCTTGTCACTTTGCTGAATCTCTTTTGGATCACCCAACAGCATTACAGAAAATATCCTTTAAGAGTAATCAACAAATTGACTGGTTCCGCTGGTGTACAGGCCACTTGACTGGACAGCTGGTCCCAGGGTGAGGGAGAAATGCTGTAATTTGTATTTTCCAAGGGGCAATTGTTCAGACTTCTTTCTGGCTGTCACGGAGATAGCATTTCCACCCACTTTTTCTCCCTCGTAAGACACCGTGAGAGCAGGTCTATAACTGCCGTCCCACATTCCTCTTGAGTATGGCACCTGTTTTCATCCATTATAATCATTTTTTAAAAGGAAAGTTCATCCTGGGAGTGGCTGAGGCAGGCCCAGGCAGAACTCCCAGGGTTTAGGAAAGCCCCTTCCTCAGGGGCCAGCTTTCGCACGGGCTGCTGCCTCCAGGGTGTGTAATTTGGGGGGCCTCTATATGGTCCCAATTCTAATAAAAGAAAGGAGCCAAAGTTACCTTGGTCCCCCAAATCCTTGCTAAAAGCACCAGCTCTGCATAAATCCTAGTTCTTGGCTGGGAAGATCTAGTCACTGGACCCATATCCCCCAAATACCCAAGTCCCTTAAGCTTGAGACTCGAAATACAATACCCCAAGCTGTCCCTATCACTCAGGAGTTCTGAACCCCAAAGGCTCTTTAGAGATCATCTGACGCCTTCTGCTTCCATTTTGCTAAAGATGGATCCTGTTTCCCCTTGGGCTTAAAGAGAAGCCATTGCCCCTGGCCTCTATCCAGACATGTGCCCTTTTAGGCACTGGCTCCAATGGAATGTCTTGGGTTCAAAATGTCTGTGTATTCTTGGTGCTGCCCACTTAATGGCTAGCTCAGACCCTCCAAAACACGGCTAACAACACGCAGCAGTGGGAGCTAAGGCTCAGTACCTAGCTTTTCATTTCCTCGGGATGGTTTGTTCAAGATAAACTAAGAGTGGAAGGTGGCCAGGGTGGGGAGTGGGACACCTGGAAGCTTTCCTTTGACAACCATACTGGCACTTGAGCTTCCTTCCATTTGTCAGAGAAATGAACACAAGGCAGTGGGACTCTTCTCAGAGTACCTTCTTTTCTTCCTGTTTCCTTGGCTCGGTTGCTTGGCATCTCCAGTGCGATCCAGAGAGCAAGCTGGTTTTGTCCAGAACCATCTAAGGTTGTGCCCAACCAAGTGAGGAGTGCTAAAGGGGGCAGCCAAGATTCAGCAGTCTATCTATCTATCAGCTCTGGGATGACCACCTTGTGCCTAGAACTACTTTTCCCTAGCTGTGTGACTTTGGTCAAGTCTCTTAACTTCTCTGAGCTTCAATTTTCTCATAAGTAAAAAGGAAGGGGTTGAACCAGATAGCCGCTAAGGCCCCTTAGAGGTGGTATAGCAGATAGAGCCTTACATTTGGAGTCTTTAGAAAGACCTGAATTTGAATCCTACCTCACATATGTATTGGCTACATGACCCTGGGCATCTCTCAGCCTCATTTTCTCATCTGTAAAATTAGGATAATAATAACATCTATATGACATCATTGTTGGGAGGATCCAATGAGATAGTGTATATAAAGCACTTTGCAAACATTAACGTATTAAAAAAAAGATATTGGTTATTATTGGTGCTATGATTACTGAAATGATTATGAGATCTCTCATTTCTGGAAGTGGGAAGAGGATGGCAAGCATTTCTCAAAGGCCTATTGTCTACAGAGCACAGAACTGGGAATTAGAGGACATGGACAGTTTCCCAAGAAATAGGGCCTTAATAATCACCTGCTGAATGTGAGTGACCCCAAGCTAGACAGAAGAGAGCTCAAAGGGCCCCCAGTCCAGCCCATCCCTAAATGAGAATCCTCTCTCCAACCCAACCATAAAGGGAAATGGAAAGAACAACACCCCAACAATGGCAACAGAATGAGGCCAAATGAGATTTACCATGCTTGCCTCAAAGAAGAAAGATGAGAAGGCACCTGGGCTGCTCCTTCGCAGAGCTGGGGGACTTCGGGTATTAAAACACTGTATACAGTGTCAGACTTTTCCAGTATGTTGTCGTTTCTTTCGGTCATACTGTTTTTGTGCCTATTTTTTAAATTCTTTGTTCCAATGGGATGGCTCTCTGGTGTCAAGAGGGATACACCGAGAAATGAAGGTGATTTAAAAACAAAAGATATCAGCACAAATTTATTTATTTTTTATTTTTTAAAAACTCTCAACTTCCACCTTAGAATCAATACCGTGTGTTGGCTCTAAGACAGAAGAGTGGTAAGGGCTAGGCAATGGGGGTCAAGTGACTTGCCCAGGGTCACACAGATGGAAAGTGTCTGAGGTCAGATTTGAACCCAGGACCTCCTATCTCTAGGCCTGTGACAAACGAGACAATATATGCTTAGTGCTTTGCAGACCTTCAAGAGCTATAGAAATGTTATCCATTGTAACTGGTTTTGTTCTTGTTGTGATTATTATTTAAATCTTACCTCTGACACTCACTGTGTGATGATGGGAAAATCACTTAACCTTTCTGATCCCAATTTCCTCCCTGGCAAAATAATACCTGTAGCAAGTACCGTCTCACTTGGGTCTGGCACAGGGTTCGATGGAGATAATGATTCCCAAACTTTAGGGGATAGGGGCTGGAGACTGAGCCTGTGATTTTATTGGTATGAAAACTCTCAGGAGAGGAAACATATTCTCTATTGGAGATTTTCAAGCACCGCACAAAAGCTAGTCATTGTTGCCTGGTAAAGAATGTAACAAGATTTTTTAACCCTTACCTTTCATCTTAGAATCAATACTTTGTATCTTTTCCAAGGTAGAAGAGCACTGAGGGCTAGGCAATGGGGGTCAAGTGACTTTCCCAGGGTCACACAGCTAGGAGGTGTCTGAGACCAGATTGGAACTCAGGACCTCCCATCTCTAGGCCTGGCTCTCAATCTGCCCCCTGTAACAAGATTCTGGTTATCTGAGACTGAACTGGGTTGAAGAATAGAGGAGAAAGAAACCTTGGAAGAAAGGAAAAGGGTTCTAGATATTGCTAGATTCCAGAAGTCCAATCCCATCATTTAACAGAGAATGAACCTGAGGAGCTGGCAAGGGAAGTGGCTTTGCCCAAGACAGCTGCCCAAGTCTCACCCTTTCCTCAAGGAGATTACAGTCTGGTAGAGGCACAAGAGCAGGCAGATGGAAGCGGGAGCGGGGTTTCATTCATCATTCCAACTCCCTCTTCTGCTCTCTTCTAGGTTAGCTTCCCTTAGCTTGAGAGGGGGCAATTCTGGGTTTCATTTGGCCTTGGTAGCCCTATCCCTAAGCCCAAGCTAGGGGCCCATGGAACCCCAGGGCTCTGCCTCTTCCCTGAGTCTGACTGCAAGAAGTTCCTACGTGGGAGAGCCCCACGGCCTGCTCCTCAGGGGATAGCAGCTGCCCACCGGATGCCATGGAGCCTGGAATGTCTTCGGCTCCCTCCGTGGCCAGCCAGCGCAGTTAAAAGAAGCTTTGTTCCCCGAGGGTTTGGGAAACAAGGCCCCACTGTACAAGGCACAGTCCCATATATGTTTGCATAGAAAAAAGATGTGGGGAAACAGCCTAGTCACCAGAGGGAGACCTTGCTTGGAACTTGCTATTTGGCTTTCTCCACAGGAGAATTTCCTCTTCTCTACAGAGAATCGTAATTGAGTGGGTCCACCTAGTGTGGCAGCCTTGATAGTCTTCAGCATACGTTCATAGCCCCCATTTCTCTGATCTCCCAAACAACAGAACAGGCAAGGCAAGTCACCTACTCCATTTCAGTTGGTTAAAAGTGGAAATCGGCAGCTACAATCACTTAGAACATTGAGTCTGCTCCTTGGAACAAAGAATCCTAGACCTCAGAAGTCACCTAATCCAAACCTCTTATTTTCCAGAGAGGGAAACTGAGACCCAGCTGAGACTTGTCCAAGGTCGTGTGGCTAGTAGGGTCAGAGGGTCCAAGTCCTCTGTGCTCTTTTCCCTCTACCACATCCACCAAACTGCCCGTGGCTCCTGTCTCTTCAGCTTTGTTCATGAGAACAGCATGTTGTTGTTCGCTCATTTTTTCAGTCATGTCCAACTCCTTGTGACCCCGTTTGGGGTTTTCTTGGCAAAGATACTGGAATGGTGTCCCATTTTCTCTGCCAGCTCATTTTACAGAGAAGAAAACTCAGGTAAACAGGGTTAAGTGACTAGTCCAGGGTCACATGGTTAGAGAGTCTGAGATTTGAACTCAGAAGAAGAGTCTTCCAGATTCCAGGTTCAGAACTCTAGCCACTGCACCACCAACCATCCTACTTTGTCAAATGTTTTGCTACAATCTATGGGGCTGCTCTGATTGACTTGTCTAGTATCCTGCCCAAGGAGGAAATGAGGCGAGCCTGGAACGACATGTACTCAACAAAGTCTTTCTGGTCTTCCATGATTAGGAAGCCTTGGGGAGAGGCTTCATTTTTTACTACAATCTCTTCCCCTGTCTTCCAGGTTAGTCCCTCTCAGCTAGAGAGGGGGCATATGGCTACTACAAGTAGCCTGTGTGGACTCTAGATATTGTTCTGAAACCACCCATAAGTCCTAGGAGGTGCCATCCCATAGACAGTCCTTAGGATCATGGGATAACAGACCTCGAGTTTGAAGGAACTTGAAAGGTTCTGTAGGTGGAGGTTGAGGGGAGGGCAGCCTGCCTTGGGAGCCATTCTCCTCTCCCTTGTTTTACCCATTGTCCTTCAACCTTGATAACGGATTCTAGGTATAAATTGAATAATGAATAAGCCTTCTAGATTGTGTTGAAACCCACAGGTTTAAGACTCATTTCATGGATGCAAAAACTGAGGTTCACAGAAGCTAAATAGTAATAAGGTAATAAATAACAAATAAATGAATGATAAATAATAGATAGACCTGGCACTGGAACCCAGGACTTTTGATTCCAAATCTTTCAGTAGCTGAGGATCACAGATCAAAAGCTGGAAGGGACTTAGGATGCCATCTAGTCATGCCCATTTATTTTCCGGATGAGAAAAGTGAAGCCCTGTGGGAGTTGAGTTACTTGACTAAGGTCACATAGTCAAGAAGGAGCAGTGGTGGGATTTGAATTCCTGCCCACTTTCCCCTGTACCAATGCTCTTGTTGTGGGCTCACTTAATATTTCCTTCCTGCTAGGATTTTTTTTTGGTCCTTTTCATTTCAGCAGTTAATATTATTTGTTATATACATGTGATTTGCTACTCAGTGATTAATGGGCAGCACCAGGACTTGAATCTAGGCCTTCTGACTCATGGTCTGATGTTCATCTGATTTCGGTGGGTTGTTGCCAGAGAAGAGGGTGGGGAAGAGGAGAATAAGCATTTAGATAACACCTACTATGTGCCAGGCACTGTGTCAAGCATTTCATAAATATTATCTCATTTGAGTCTCACAACAACCCTACAAAGTAAATGCTATTATTATCCCCATTTTATGGTTGAGGAAACTGAGTCAAACTTGTCCAGGGTCCTACTGATAGTAAGTATCTAAGGCTGGATTTGAACTCAGGTCTTTCTGACTCCAGGCCCTGTTCTCTATTCACTGAGTAGGAAGCCCCTATTAGTTTCCCCTTTGGGAAGGGGTTTGAAAGCTGCCTAAAACCCAAACAAACCTCCCCTTACCTTGATAATGTCTGAAATTCCATTATTAAAGCAGCAAAATGGTGCCATGAATAGAATGCAGAGCAGCACTGAGAATCAAGAGGACCACGAGTGTGAGTTCTGACTCAGACACTTATTAGCTGCGGGGAACCGTTCGCAAGTAATTGTGAGGCTTTCAATTTCCTCTCTCTTAAGATGAGGACAATAACAGCCTCCTGCTTCCCAAGGTTCTAGTGAGGATTCAATTAACACACATAAAATGCTTTGCAAACCCTTAAAGTGGGATAGAAATATTAGCTATTAGCCCCACAAAGTTAAGTCTTGGGGCTCCTGAAGGCTTTTTGATATCCCAGAGCCCTTTGTGAGTTAGCCTGGACCCCTGGAAGGGGGGAAACTTTAAACTTCCAAGAGCCAAGCCCTAAGCAGAGATTAGTTGTCAGTTAGCTGGGACTGAGGTCCTGTGGGAAAGAGGAAGGCAGTGCTGGAGCTGGAGCACCACCAGGAGGTGGGAGATGGTGTCAGAAAGAGGAAAGTGAATGCAAAAGGACAAGACAGCAAAGTCAGCTCCCACTCCCCATATGTAATCACTCTCATTTTCTCTTTTCCTTCTCTTCCTCCCTTCTCTCCTCTCCTATCTTTTTTCTCCTTTTATTTTTCTCCACTCCTCTCTTTCCTTTCCTGTTAGCTTCTCTCTTCTTCTCCCTCCTTCTCTACTCCTTCAACTTTTACCGTCTCTCTTCCCCTTTTCTCTTTTTATTTTCTCTCCTTTCTTTCCTCCCCCTTTATCTCCTCTTCTCTTCTTTCCTCTCCTCTCTCCTCTCTTTTTTTCTTCTCTCCTCTTTCTTTTCTTTCCTCTCCTCTTTCATCTCCTTTTACCTTCATTTCTCTCCTCTCTCTTTCTTTCCTTTCCTCTCTTTTCTCCTTCCCTCCTTTTATCTTCTCTCATCTCCTCTCTTTCCTCTCTTTTTATCTTCATCTCTCTCCTCTCTTTTTCTTTCCTTTTCTATCCTTTTTCCTTCTCTCCTTTTATCTTCTCTTCTCTTTCCTCTCCTCTCCTTCTTTTCTTTCCTCTCCTCTTTCCTCTTCTCTTATATTCTCTTTTCTCTCCTCTCCCCTCTCCCCTCTCCTTTTCTCTCATATCCTATCTTTCCTCTCCTTTTACTTTCATTTCTCTCCTCTTTCTTTCTTTCCTTTCCTTTCCTCTCTCCTTTTCTCTTCTCTAATCTCTTCTCGTTCCTTGCCTTTTACCTTCACTTCTCTCCTCTCTCTTCTCTTCCTCTTCTCTCTTTAGCTTCTCTTCTCTTTTCTCTCCTCTCTCCTCTCTTTTTCTCTTCTCTCATTTCTTCTCTTTCCTCTCCTTTTACCTTCACTTCTCTCCTTTCTCTTCCTTTCCTCTCCTCTCCTCTCTCCTTTTCTAATCTCTTCTCTTTCCTTACCTTTAACCTTCACTTCTCTCCTCTCTCTTCTTTTCCTCTCCTCTCTCCTTCTCTCTTTAGCTTCTCTTCTCTTTTCTCTCCTCTCTCCTCTCTTTTTCTCTTCTCTCATTTCTTCTCTTTCCTCTCCTTTTACCTTCACTTCTCTCCTTTCTCTTCCTTTCCTCTCCTCTCCCTTTTCTCCCTTTGTCTTCTGTTTTCTTCCATTAACTTGCACTTTTTCTCTTTCCTCCCCATCTGGGTGCCATTTCCTCCAGTCTGGCCAGGTCACTTTCTCAGCACCCTAGAAGCTGAGCTTTGCTGAGGCAGTATATAAAATAGAAGGAGAAGCCATCAGAGGTGATGGGAGTGACCAGCGTTGAGCTCTGTCTGTTAAATCAGACCCCCCCCCAATCCTCTTCATCCTTTTGCTTTTTATTATCAGATCCTCTCAGCCCCCCATTCATACCCCAATCCTTGGTGCAGGAAAATAATCCCCCCATACTTTTCCAGTGCTAGAGCTTGAAAAGGGTTTCAGAGATCAGGCACCTCATTTCATTTGGGAGGAAGCTGGAGCCCAGAGTGGGGAAGTAACTTGTCAGAAATCACACAGGTGGCAAGTAACAGGGCTGAGCCTGACTCACAACCATTGGGGCAGAGATTAAAAAGGGACCAACAGCAACCCTAACCCTAAAGCTTGATGGAAGGCAAAGCCATTTTGTTGCTTCATACTCTATGGCTAAGAGGTGGGCCTGGCAGAGAGCTCTGGTTAAGCCTTAGCCAGAGTTGGGAAGCTGGTTTCTGTTTTCCTCCTCTCCCGTTTCCTTGGAAACGCTTTTCATTTCCTCCTGGGTCACTGTCCAGCAGGCTTTCTGAATTGGGGCATCCTGGGTCAAACAGAGTTCTCCCTAACCACTGAATGTGTCAAATGAGTCAAAAGAAGAGATCGGCAGGGAGGCAAGGCCACAGGTGATGCAGAGAAGGGATTGAAGTGAGAGCTGGGGCTGGTTTCCATGGAAACTCAGCACTAGACTCTGCTGGTAAGTTGGCATCCCTCCTCAGAGATGGAGGATGTTCTCCTAGAGACAGGCCTTCAAACAGACAGAAGGGAAAGGGGGTGGGGAATGGGGGATCGCTTTGAGGTGGCTTTAATCCAGCCCATCCCTGCTTCTTGGCAGGTACAAAATGCTCCCTCACATCCTTCCTGCCTCCCCCAGCTAACCCACATGCTGAGTTAGCACATGGGGGAGACTGAGGAGAAGGGGAGGTCAAGGGTGGGAGTGGAGGAAGAAAGTGGGGTTGGGGAGAGGTAGCCTACTCGAGAAACCATCACCCCCCTCTTTCCCTTCAACCTCAAGCTCTGACTACAGGCAGGAACTGAACAGCACTTGAGCCTTCCAGAATGAATGTGAGGAAAAGGCCAGGCACTTGGCAATGGGGGCCTAAGCTTGGTAAAAAGCATCATCAGTGCCCATCCTGTCTCTGCCTTGCAGGATGGGGGAAAGAAGGTGCATGGAGCCTGGAGCCAGTCCTGTTATAGCTCATTTAGGCCTTCGGGGAGCCAAGGAAAAAGCCTCTGGGGCTCTTGTTTGGCAATAATAATTCTGAAACTCCCAGAGCTCATCCAATAGGAAATAACAAGGTCCATAATCAACCAGATGAGCAGACAAGAGGGGAGCCATGGCTGGGACTTGGATTGCAAGTCCCTCTAGAGAGTGTGGGCAGGCCAGCTGACAGCCAGAGACACCTCACTGAGAGTAGAGACTGATGGTTATCAGTTCAGAGCTAGAAGGGCCCCTAGAGGTCATCAAGACCAGATTCTTTGCTTATAATTGGGGAAACTGAGGCACTGGGTAGGGGAGTGACTTTTCCCATCTCATCACTAGGAATAAATCAACTGGCTTAAGTCTACATTTTTGTACTGGGTCTGATAAGAAAGGATCATCTTGGGGGTGGCTAGGCGTCTCAGTGGATTGAGAGCCAGGTCCAGAGATGGGAGGTTCTGGGTTCAAATGTGGCCCTGTGTGACCCTGGGCAAGTCACTTAACCCTCACTGTCTAGCCCGTACTGTTCATCTACCTTGGAACCAATACACAGTAATGATTATAAGGAGGAAGGTAAGGGGTTAAAAAAAGAATCATCTCATGTTGTCCAATCCCCTCATAAAATGGAGGAAAAAATTGATCTCCAAAGATCCAGTCATTTGGCCAAAATCATTTAGGTGCTATATTTCGGAGATAGGATTGGAAGTGAGCTTCCCACTGAAACATGCTGGGCCCCTTGAACCTGAGAGAGCGGCATGCAAAGCCAAAAGCAGTGGGGCTAAGAGCCAAGGCCCCAGGTTGAGAGGAGGGGGAAAAGAATTGTATGTGTGCATGGATGCAGTCTCTTTGCACCCACCCCCAGTCCCAAGCTCCTATGTCAGCCTTGGGGCATGAGCCTGTGCTTTCATGCCCCTGCTAGGTTACAGCAGGAGGCAGTGGTAGGGCCCCTTCTATACTTGTCCCACCCCCAGGATATGGCCCCCCAAGCCTCTCAACAGGTTGTCAGTGGGCTTGCCCACACCCTCCAGAGGAAGATTCCATCAAAGTCCTAGACAAGGCTCTCTTGCCTGTCAGCTCATCAGGTTAATCGGGGAACACCCCGATTAACCCTGACCGAAGCCTCTGGGTGTGGAGCTTGACTTCTTTTGAAGCAATTGTGGAAAGATGAAGCAGCAAAGTGGGAGTGACAATTTGGCCCTCTCAGGAGCTGCTTGACAATCAATTTTAGTCAATCATTAAGTCAACAAGCATTTCTTAAGTGCTTATAACGTGTTGGGTTCTGTGCTAAGCATTGGAAATATGAAGAAAAGTCAAAAATGTCACTCGGCGGCATGGAAATGGGGAGAATCCAGTATGCTCTGCGTAGTTGGCGATCCCACCGTGATGCTCCATTGAGAGAATGGGAGCCTCACCCAGTAAGTGTTCAACAAAGGATAATGATGGCTAGCATTTACATAGCACCTACTATGCGCCAGGCACTGTGCTGAGCACTTCATAATTATTATCTTAGTTGATCTTCACAACAGCCCTGGAATGTAGGTACTATCATTATCCCCATTTTGTAGACGAGAAATTGTCAGCTATTGATAGTTAGTGATCTGAAACTAGTGTGGTATGTACAATAGAGAGAGCATTAGGCTTGGAATCAGAGGATCTGTGTTCTGATCCTACCTCTGGTGCATACTACCTATGTGACAAAGGGCATGTAACCACTTCTTTGGATCTCAATTTCCTCATCTGTAAAACAGAAAGGTTGAACTTACTGGCCCCCGAGTTAGATCTGGATCTGTGATACTCTGTGTGACCTAGGCTAAGTCACTTACCTATCTTGGCTCCAGTTTTCTCTTCAGTAAAATCAGAATATTGGACTAGTTGGTCTCTGGGATTACTTCAAGGTTCAAATCTGTGATTATGTGATTAAGACCTGGGTTCAAATCTTGACATGAACTTTCCTTCACAGCTCCTTTGTAAGATGAAGGGGCAGGATGCCATGATTTCTAAGGTCCCTTCTAGCTCTACAATTATAATCCTATGAATTAGACATCTAACCTCAAGAAGACTTGGGACTGGGGTGGCCTGGTGAGGTAGGGAAAGGAATAATACTGTCCTTAAATATTTGTGACGAAGCCATGTGGAAAAGGGATTGAGATAGTTCTGCTTGGTCTCAGAGGCTTAAACATACTTAAATTACTTGTCAAGGAAGAATTTTCAAGCAACTAAATTACCTCCCCCCCCCCCAAAAATCAACTGGGTTATCTTGTAAGGTAGTAAGCCTCTTTGCATTGGATGTGTTCACATAGTGGCCAGATGACCGGGATGTTGAAGGGATTCAGGCATCAGCCAGAGGTAGGGCTAGATGGTCCATAAAGTCCCTGCCAATTTTGAGTTTTTAGACCAAGGCAGCCTACCTGTGTCAGGGAAGAATTAGGCAGCATGGCACCAAACTCTGAATCCAATTAAAGGGCCTTCAGGGTAAACAAAGGTAGGAAGGTGGAAAAGCTAAAGGCTTGTTCTGTAGAACAGTTTGGCTACATTGACAGGTTTGCTTAGGAAACCCTTGAAGGACTGCAGTGGAATAGAAGATTAACAGTGAATTAAGGTTAGGCTGTGTGTGTGTGTGTGTGTGTGTGTGTGTGTGTGTGTGTGTGCGTGTGTAGGAGGTGCGGGAAATCCAATGCAAAGGAGGGCAATTATAATGTTTTATAGAGAAGTTATCAAGAACTCCTTCAATAAAAACAAAACAATTGAACGATGACCCCAAAATGTACTTTTTTACTAATTCGTAGATTATATAAAGGTACTACTACACTATTAAGTGCATAACAAAACACACAAAAACAGAAATTTAGAAGGATGAGATAACCATGAAATAATAGTTGATCATAGAGAGGCAATAGGGAGTCACTGCAGTTAATTGAGTAGTGGAGCGACATGGTCAGAGATGAACTTCAGGTAAATCACTTTGGCAGCAAGACAAAGGACAGATTGGAGTAGGGAAAGAAGAGGCAGGAAGACCATTTAGACGACTATCACAACAATGCAAGAGACAGGGGTTAAGGGTGTATTCATCCTCATTCTGTTTCACTCCAAATAAAAATGAGGAGGTGGGGCTTTGATTCACTGGCCATTGCCCCTGAGTCAAGACAGAGTTTGTCCTATGGGGAGATGTGCCCAGACTCAGATGATACAGAGATCAGGGGGAAGATAGAAACCAAGTTACACACAGAAGGATGAGCTCATCAAGGCATGCTACATGAAAGGGGGCAGGATGGCACAGATAGGGCAGATTGCATGAGGATATCAGACCCCCTGTGATATGGCAACAGGGCTAGGTTCAGGTCCTTAGAGGCCCTAAACATTTGTTTCAGACAGTAAGCAAATATGTAGCAAGTACACTGATTTCATTGAGTAAATGATCAAAAGTATCTTGGCTGTAGACACATTTTTTCCCGAAAATTATTTATTCAAGAAGATTTAGGGAAAGGAGAATGGCAGTAACTGAGCCATACTAATGGAATGGAAAGCTGACTAGGCTCTTTAGCCCACTGCGAGCTTTCCAAACAGTTGTGTCTTTGGGAACTTCCCCTTAGATGATAGGACAGGATGCAGAAGGGTTGTGACATCTAGAGACTTCATCTGTGCAAGCATCCAAGGGTCATAGGCTGAGAGATGAAAGGGGCTTTAATGGCTATCTAATTTAACATCTTCCTTTTCCAGATGAAGCAACTGAAGCCCCAGGAGGTCAAGTGTTTTGCCCAAGATCACACAGGTAGAAAGTTCCAGAGTGGAATTTTGGACTCCAAAATCCAACACTCTTTACATTAGACTATTTCATCCTCTGGGTAGTCAATTCATTGAGATAAAAAAAATAAATATTTATGAGAGCAGCTGGGTGGCTCAGTGGATTGAGAGCCAGGCCCAGAGATGAGAGGTCCTGGGTTTAAATCTGGCCTCAGACACTTCCTAGCTGGGTGACCCTGGGCAAGTCACTTGGCCTCCATTGCCCAGCCCTTACTGTTCTTCTGCCTTGGAACCAAGACATAGTATTGACTCTAAGGGTTTAAAAATGTGTTGCTTTAATAACTATTTATGGATGGTTGTTGTTATTGTCCTTCCTTTGTTTCCAAAAAGGACCAATGACATCATGAGGTGGTTTAAACGGATTTAAACAAGGCAGAGTTAAATAAAGTCTTGAACCTCACTCTTTCTTCCAGGTCCAGGGGCAAGCAAGTGATGACCTGGCTGGTAGTGGATGACCTTGGCATCTTTGATGTCTGGCCAAACCCGAAAGGCTCCACAGAACTTCGTATACCTGGGGTAGACATCCCCGGAACTCACCAATGGGTCTGAAGACTGCTGATTCCCCTCAACCGAGTTTAGGCTCTGGAGATGGTTTTACCAGGGTGTGGCTACTGCACCTGCTGCCCAATTTTTGGAGCCACAGGTGAGAGGTGGGCACCAAAGGTAGATGAGCAGCCCCCAAAGGGACTCAGCAAGTCCTCCCACCAGAGATGCTGGTCTTCCCAAAACATCCCATCCACCCTGGTACCATGAGTTTTTTCCATCTCCATGTATACAATCATTACAAATGTTTAAACAGTCAATTATTTATTAAGCACCTACTATGTTCTGGGCACTTTGCTAAATAGGAGAAATAGAAAAACATGGTCCCTGCCCTCAAGGAGCTCACATTCTAACAGGGAAGACAGGATGCAAAACAACAAAGACATAGTATAAGTGGGAGCTACTGTAATCTTCAAAGGGAGGAAGTAGCAGCTGGATGGGGTGGGGGGACTGCTCACCCAGGTTGGTGAGAACTGTACATGGCTTTTGGGGGGACAATATGCCTTGAACCCCTACTTTCTTCAACAGAGAACTAAAGTTGCAGTCCAGGAATCCTCACATCCTCACAATCAAGCCTGCCCTTGAGCTCAGTTCTCCCTTAGATTCCACTGACTCCCAGTTCTCCCGCCAGTTCACCATAACTCCCTTGAGGATGCTGGACCAGCTGTGACCACTCTGCACTCACCAGCCCATCCTCTGATTGGGTGATACTTGTGACAGATCCTGTGGTCAGGTTAGGACAGAGGCCATCTTCCTCTTACTTTCCCCCTTGGGTGACCTGACCTCTGGCCCTGGTTCAAGCACCCCATCCCTGCTTGCTTCTGAAGTTGGTGAAGTGACCCGACAACCCTAAAGATGGCATCATGGGATGCAGGAGCCCAAACAACAGTTTGGGTGAGAATCAGCTTTACCAGCTTCTCATTCCTCCAGAATTAGCTCAGTGATGGCGCCTTACAGTCGAGAGAGAAGATTGAGTCCTTTTCTCCATTCCCTCTTATATGATGGTTGCACAGACAGACAGTTAAGCAGCACAGTAGACAGTGATACTGAGTCTAGAGTCAGGAAGACCCGAGTTCAAATCCATACACAAACACTTACTAATTTCATGAACTTGGACAAGGCCTCTTGCTGTCTCATTTTCTTCAGTTGTGAAATAGAGATAATAACATTATCTACCTCCTAGAGTTGTGAGAATCAAATAAGATAAGAATTGTAAGCTGATTAGCATGCAGTAGGCACTAGATAAGTGCTTGTTTCCGTTCCCTTCTCCAATAACCAATAAATGGATATATCTGACAGAGACCACTAGGCTACTCAGGAGACAGTGTGTTGGGTTCAGAGTCGAGAAGACCTGAGGTCAAAGCCAGCTTCAGACGTTTTTGAGAATTGTATGACTTTGGACAAGTCACCTAACCTCTACTTGTCTCAGCTTCTTCGCTGTCAAAAGAGGATAAAAATAGCACCTACCTCACAGTTGTTGTGAGGATAAAATGAGATCATCTTTGTAAAGTGTAGAGCACACAGCCCCTGGCATATAGTAGATGCCCATCCCTGCACTACCGTTGAGATATTAGAAAGGCAATAATCAAATAAAGAATCCGTATCTTGATTCTCTCTTTCTTTCTTATTTGGGTAAATTTATTTATTTTAGTTTAATTTTTAAACCCTTATCTTCTGTCTTAGAGTCAATACTGTATATCGGTTCTAAGGCAGAAGTGTGGTAAGGGCTAGGCAATGGGGGTGAAGTGACTTGCCCAGGATCACTCAGCTGGGAAGTGTCTGAACCCAGGACCTCCTGTCTCTAGTCCTGGCTCTAAATCCACCAAGCCACCTGGCTGCCCCTGGTTCATGTAAATTTAGAAGCAAAAGAGTGAGGGATCTGGATGCTGTGCCACTAGGGACTAGGGAAACTAAGGCAAACAGCCATTCTGGGAAACTTTGTGTGGAAGGAAGAAGACAATGATGTGAGAGAGAAAAAACTGCCCTTGGAGTTCGGAAACTCTAAGGTTTAAGGTGGTCACATGGCGGGGATCTTGGGTAAGTGTCTAGAAAATCAGAGGACTGGCCTCGATGACCTCTAAGAACACACAACAAGCTTGGAGCTATACCACTCTGCATTCTCCTCTTGGGACCATCATGGAGCCCAGTTGGATAGTCCTTTGGCCTCTCTGCAGCAGCTCTAAACTCCCAGGCCTTAGGGATGCTGAGAGAGCAAAGGCAGCTACAGTTCTCAGATAGGGCCACAAGGTGGCAAAGTTGGCAAAGCCACAGCTCTTGTCCTGGAGTAGTTCAGAGCCCCAGTCCAGAGAGATGGTGGGCCAGAGGCCTCTGGGTAAGCCTACCTGATCTCAGGACGACTTAGGGGGTCCTTACTTTCTCTCTTCCAGTAACCTCCAAAGGAAAGATTAACATCTGAAAGTCTATTAGAATCACAGCAGGGAACACTGAGTGCCTCTAAGAGGGCAGGAAGTGAGGGCAACTTCAGCAGACATTTTCTTAAAAGCCAAATGGGAAAATTAGCCACGTCAAGAACATTCAAACAGTTTGAAAGTTGTTCCTTCTTCTGGTAAGATAAGTAAGGCTTCGGGGAGCCTAATCTTTCAAATTTCTAAAATTCATAATCGCTAATGACTTGTGCTGGCAAGTGTGAGTTCTGGAAGCCAAGGGAAAAAGGATTCCCAGAAACCCCAGGTGTCAACAAAACAAGCACCATTTCTCGTTATGGTAAGTGCTGTGGGGGCTTTGATATGAGTCACCATTGAAATTTCCTGGGGTTTATGAAAAGACCTTAAGAAGCTGGGAAGAAAGTAATGGAAAATCAGACAAAGTCTTAATGCTTTGATAAAAGAAGCCTGGGGATCCTTTTTTCCCCCACTTCCAAAGCCATTCTTAACCCTTCCTTTGGGAAACAGGTGCACTCAAACTTTCAGAAAATTCAAAACGTAAAACCCGAGCAAAGGTTTCTGAGCCAGTTTGGCATAATGGCCAAAGTACTGAACAGGAAGGCCCAAGGCACGTACTAGCTAGCTGTGTGACTCTGGGCAAATCATAAAACCTTTCTGTGCCTTGGTTTATCCATTTGTAAAATGAGATGGTTGGACTGGCTGGCTTCTAAGGTTCTTTCTAGCTCTAAATCTATGATCTTCAGAATCCCATAGGGAGAACTGAGATCAGAAACCTAAAATCAGGGACAGAATTAGCTCATTTATGTCCTTGGGATTTAAGCAAAAGTTGTCCACATTGGTCCTTCCTGCCAGGAGTAAAGGAAGAATGGCAGCCATGTTGAAACAACAACAGGGCAGAGAGCATGGCACCAGGGAGGGGATTTCACATTGTGGGCAGTAACACAATCCTTTGGTTAAAAGACCACTTTCATATAACCCCCCCTATAGCAAGGTCTTCTAACATTATTATTATTATTTTAAACTCTTACCTTCCATCTTAGAATCAATACTATATATTGGTTCTAAGACAGAAGAGTGGTAAGGGCTAGGCAATGGGGGTGAAGTGACTTGCCCAGGGTCACACAGCTGGGAAGTGTCTCAGGCCAGATTTGAACCCAGGACCTTCCATTTCTATGCCCATTATTATTTTTAATGCCTAATATTAAACCTGACCAAAATTCATTTTTTATTTTTAAATTAAATGTTAAATTTTAAAAAAAAAATGAAAAATAAGAAAAAAAGCAAAACTAAGCTTGGGGATGATTCATGATTCCAGAAAACTTAGCTTTGAATCCTGGCTCTGCTTCTGACTAGCTGAGTGACCTTGGTCAAGTAACTTCCCTCTGGGCCTCATTTTTTACATCTGCAAGTTGAGGGGATTGGCTTTGATGATCTCAAAGACTCCTAACACTGACTCTAGAGGAGAAAAAGTGTGTATATTTGGTTTCTGAATTGTGCCTTGATTTTTAAAAGTCCCAGGAAAAGGTAGAAAAATAAGCACACCTACCCCCAAACCTGCAATTCTTTCTTTTGCTCATGATAATACTGCTTAGTCTGTTTGTTCATTTACTCAACAGATTTTTCTTGATTCTCTACTGAGTGGAGGGTACAGTACTTGCTACTTGGTGGAGGCGGAGGGACACAAATGAGGAAGACATGGTCCCCACCTTTAAAGAATATATAATTTTGTAGGAAAGATAGATAAGAGATAAACATGAGTCATATCTTTTTCTCTGCCCACTAGCTACACAGGAAGTATGCATCCTACCCGTTGCCACAGCAACCTGAAGAAGCAGCAGAAGGGATTGTGAATAATCCTGCTCCGTGGCCCCCAAGGACATGCTGCTAGAGAGAGATCAGGGTGCTCTGTGATCTTTAAAAACCACGGAAGCCATTGGCACAGGAGGAAGGTAGATGGCCTGGGTGCAGGGGGAAAGAGGACACTGAACGATGATGTCACTGTAGGCCAACCTGGAACTGGAGAGAGACTGATTTGTAAAATATAAGGGGAGACGGATTCTTAAGACCTCTTAATGGTCAGGTCATGGACCACAGAACCAGGCTACAAGAGAAGTTTTCCAAAAAGGTACTATGATGTGGGTTGCTAGAGATTCTGGGGGAGAGTTTCTGGGAAACGGAATGGCCACAGTTTTGTGGGAGCTGAAGAGAATTGTAGGAAATGTAAGCCAAAGGGACCCATTTGGGGACCGGCAACCAGTGACATCCACTGAGAGTGGCAGGAAAAGCAGCATTATATAGCTAGCTAGAGGGGCCATGAAAGGGCACACAGACATGGAGGAACAACTCCTCAGACTCCCATCAGAGCCCTATTAAGGCATGCTGGAAGTCAATGGTATCAAATTTATGTTTTCCTGTATTTAGTGATTTAGAATATCAAGGACTCTGAGCCTGATTTGAGGAGGGGGTGGGGAGAGTTGCTCACATTTTGCTATTATTATTTTCTCTGAGTTCTGATAAGTTAGTTTTGTTTCCCTTAACCTGTAAATAAACTTGCTTGGGCTGTAGGTCTTGTGAATCCATATGCTTGTAAGGGGAAATGATGACAGTCCCCAAAATGGGGCAGGGGGTTGCCAAATGCTAAAGGTCTCAATGTCTCTCAGTGGAACAATGAACCAGAGGAGTAAGTTCTCCAAAGTGTACCTGGACTACCTGTGTCCAGAGGAAAGCTCTGACAGAAGAATTACAGTCAGGCCCCCTTATCTGCGGTTTCGCTTTCTGTGGTTTCAGTTATCCAGGGTCAACCCCAAGTGATGAAGCACCAGAAGTCTGCCTGTGGCAGCGGTCTACCCTAGCATGTTCTCATCTGCTTCTACTTTTACTTTTTAAGGGTTTTCTTTGGGGGGGAGGCGATGGAGCACAGAGTTGAGGGGCAAGAGCAGAGCAGAAAGGGAACATATATATGTATATATGTGGGGTCAGGAGGTATTTTCTTATATCCACAGTTTTAGCCATCTGCCATAGGCCTTGGAATATATTCCCTGTGAGGCCCTACTGTCCATGCGACTAGCTATAACACAAGGTAGATAGGAACAAATAGAAGAGCAAAATATTAAGGGTTATTGGGGTTCAGAAAAAAGTGAGAAGAACTCTGATTAGAAAGATCATGCAGGACCGACTTCATGAAGATGACAGCATTTGAGCTAGCTCTTAAAATATGGGGCAGGTTTTTGAAAAGGAGGAATTTCACGTTGAGAGAATGGCATGGGGAAAGACACCGAGGTGGGTGAGAGGGAGCAGAGGGTGTACAGTTTGTCTGAAGCAGCAAGTGTGTGAAAGAGACTGGTGGGAGACATAGCCGAAAAAAGTAGATTTGGGGCTAGATCATGAAGGCCCCTTAACGTTAGGCAAAGCAGTTTTGATTTGTTCATTAGATAATGGGGAACCATCAAATGTTTTGAGTAGGGCT
The DNA here is from genome assembly GCF_027887165.1 of Monodelphis domestica. Classification (NCBI taxonomy): domain Eukaryota; kingdom Metazoa; phylum Chordata; class Mammalia; order Didelphimorphia; family Didelphidae; genus Monodelphis; species Monodelphis domestica. The sequence continues at coordinate 29,554,215 of NC_077235.1, forward strand.
TGCTACCTCCATAAGCTATCTGGCAACCATATGCAACATGGATTAAAGCAACTTTCTCCCTACATCAATAAGCATTTCAATGAACATTTTTATTTTCCTTTATTGGTATTTTATAAGAAACCAAGAGTGACATTGTCTCTGAATCAGTCTTCTTCAACGTCCAAAAATGGACATATTCTGCTCACTCAGAATAGGGTTAAAATGACTTGAAGTCACCCAGGAGCTCAAACGTGATGGTTTGAAGCTCATCTTGTCTGCGATTAAAGCCAAAGTTCTTGTGCCTGGGTGTGAAACGAGACAGGATGTTCACAAAGCTGCGTCGAGACAAATGATCCCGAAACTCAGCTGTCATAAAATAATACACCAGGGGGTCGAGGCAACAGTTTATACTAGCAATACACAAAGAAATGATGTGGAAACACAGAATGATCTTCATAAAGGAGCAGCTGGAAAAGAGACCCTGCTTCAGCATCATGAATATTGGGAAGTTGATATGGTATGGGGTGAAACAAATGAAGAAGACCATGGCGCATATCAGGACCATCCGAAAGGCTTTGTCTTTCTCGTTGTTGTTGCTGTGGGGCATTTGGTAGTCCTGTAAAGATTTCATCATCTTCCAAGTGCAAAAGGTAATGACACCAATAGGGATCACAAAGCCTCCCAGTTCAGCTACAGTGATCATGGCGATGGAAGTAGTCATGCTGATGTGCTGGACTGCAAGATCAGCAAAGCAGATCTCACTGGAGTTGTTGGCCAGGCTGGCACTTCTCATGGCAGGCAGAGGCAAGCAGGCAGCCCCAACAGTGACCCAGATGATAGCACTGATGGCCACATCGTACCTGCGCTTCCAGTGGCGAGCCTTGAAAGGCTTGAGGAGGAAATAGCACCTCTGAAGACTAATGCATGTCAGGAAACAGATACTCGCATACATGTTCAGGTACTTCAGATAAAAACAGAAAAGGCATAGGGACCTTGGGAAAGGCCACTGGTGGTTAATGTAGTAATAGATCCGCAATGGCAGTGACAGAACATGGGCAAAGTCAGCAATGGCCAGGTTGATCATGAAGATGATGGCCTTGTTCTTCTTGCTGATGAAGCGGCACAAGACCCAGAGGCCAGCACCATTGGCCAGAAGGCCAGGGATGAAGATCACAATATACGTGATCGCATAAAGGGGATACTGAAATGCCAGGTGAAGATCATTACATTTTACTTCTGTACCATTCCCTTCCATCTTGAATATTTACGTTCCTTTTTTAAAGAACGCATGAGAAAAAAGAAAGGCTGCAGAAAACAAGGGGAAGGCAACATCAGTCCAACATATACACACAGGCAAGGATACATATGCTGTAAATACCTGCCTTCTCAAGCACATTGAGGTTCCCAACACACTTTTCTCACAACAAACGCATGCAATAGAAGAAAGTATAAGTATAATTATTTCCATCATACAAATAGGGTCACAAGCTCCAAGAGGATACAAAAGCAGAGAAGGCTGTTTTGATTCAATAGACACCATTCGACTTATTATACTAGGGATTTGTTTGGAGGATGTTAAGGACTCTACCCAGAAGTCAGAACAATTTGAGGGTGAGCTGGGTGCAATTATCAAGAATAGGGAAATAGGTCTTGATCAATGATACACGTAAAACCCAGTGGAATGGCGTGTCGGCTAGGGGGTGTGGGGAGGAAGGGAAGGAAAGAACATGAATCATGTGACCATGGAAAAGTATTCTAAATTAATTAATTAAATAAAAAAATTTCAATAAAAAAGATTTGAGGATGAGGTTTTTCTGTTTCAGAGATTTTTAGAATCATCTGCTCTATCCTGACTTCTCTCTTTCTGGAGTTAGTATGGTATAGCAGAAAGGGAGCCAAATCTGGGGTCCAAGGCTCTAAGTTCAAGTTTTGGCTGACCCTACTCTATAACACTGGGTGATTGAACCTCTATGGGTTTCTGTTTCCTCAACTGGAAAATGGAGGGGTTAGACTGGGTGACCTCTGGGGTTCCTTTCTACTCTGAACACATGAAACAAAATCTATATCTCTTTCCAGTCCAGCAACAAATCCTCATTCTGCCCTCTACCTTTATGCCATATCCTGCCCCTTTCCCACATTTTAAGACAACTATGGTTCAATTGAGTCTGGCATAAAGCTGGGACCATACTAAGGTATTTGGAGACACTTTCCCACCCAGAAAACTCCAGAAAGAAACCCCCCCTTCACAAGTTACTTACACAAGAGGTCTTGGGAAGCTGGGGACCCAGGAGTTCCCTTGACTATATGTGTGTGTTTCCGTGGCAGTGGTGTTCTTTATCCCCTGCTCAGAAATTCTAAATTCTATTGGCTTTATGATGTTCGGAATGATGCCTGGCAGCCAATAGGAGATGGAGGGAGAACCTTTCTTGTTCCTCCTTTTCCTGACAATGGATGGCTTAGCTCTTGCCAAGTCAGTCAAGGTCTAAAGAACCAATTAAAGTGATGGTTGACTGGTAGCTCAAGCGCCACTTATATTAATGTGTCACCCTACGACTTAGGGAGACCATTTAGTAAGAAATTCTGGTCTACCATAGGCATTTAGTGAGTACCTACTATGGAAAAGACACTGATCCCCTAAATCTTCTTTCTAGGTTCAAAACGATTCTTTGGATAGTATTCTCTTTGTTCCTAGTGCTCTTAATTATCTGATTATGAGTGTTTGGAGCTAGAGACAATGTTAGTACTCTTCCTTGGTTCAAGTTTGAAAGCCAAGCTGTAAATCCCACTCTGCCACTGCGCCATATTTGTCATATCAGGAAAAGGAAGCTTGATAGATCACTGCAATGGCTACCATTTCTGTAGATTATTATCCCAGACTGACAGAGGTTAAGTGATTGCCAAGGGTCATACAGCTTGTATCTGAGGCAGGATGTGAGTTCAAGTCTTCCTGTTTCCAAGTCTAATACTCTATCCACTACCCTCATTGGTGAATCTTTTCAGAGTTCGAGTGCCCTGAGGGTAAATTCAAGCTGTCTGTGAGCGGCCCCCCCCATTACTGGAGAGAATTGAGGGTGGCTGAACAGAGGAGTGGGGCATGCAGAAAAATGTCCTCAGGCCCTGGGAAGAGGGAGAACAGAGCAGCGCCCTGAGTGCCGGTTCTGTACTCTGTGCCACGTCTTCGCCAACGCTGCACTACACCATCTAACTACCTCTTTAATTTGTAGAAATGAAAGGATATTAAAACTTCTGATTACTGTATATTGTCTGCAAATGGAATTAAAATGGGAAGAACTGAAAAGAAAGCTAGACTGCTTAAAAAGGAACTGGCCCCAAGGTCTAGAGTAAATATACAGTCTGCATTAGCTCTGCTCTGACTGACTTCTGGAGGGAACAATATGTCTTTTGAGACAGCTTAAAATCGTACCAGCCTACACAACAGTTAAACAGTCAATTGAAAAGTGGATATTTCAGATGAGCTACTGGTCACTTTACCTAATGATGCCAAACAACAGATTTGGAAAAAAAATTTAGGATTGTGTTACTCCCTCTCTTCCAATGCATCATGGCAGCATGGTGGTCTAGTGTTTCCAAGCCTTTGCCACTGAAGCACATGGCAGGGCATACCTAGTAGACAGAATCCATTAGGCGTGGACCCAGTGACAGGCTGCTCATCTGTGGTCCAGAGGAGCTCACCCCCAGGTTGGCATTAGGAGGATGAATTTGGGGTTCACAGTTACTCCCTGAGGCCATCCAGGATGTTAGAGAGCTCGATTCCCAGGTCATACATTTCACATACGAGCCACCCTCTGAGGCACTGGGCAGATTCTCTTGTCACCATTTAATGGCCAAAGCAAGGGAAAATCAGCGCCGTGGAAGGCACTGGCCCAGGGAGCACCAGGGCTGGTGGTGAAGCCCAGGTTGGTCCTGGAAGGCAGACTGTGTCGCCAGGGGGTCCTTAGACTGCTCAGCCTGAATTAATAGGGCCATTCAGGCAAACAGCCAGTCAATTCAGACAAAACCCAGCCTGCTCGACTTTTTTAAAGGGAATTTACTGTGTGGCTGAATTGAGCATTGATCAGGGATCTTGGAGCCTTTAGTGTGTGGGGGCCCCGGGGTGTTCCTGAGCAGCTGTGTTGGCTCTGAAACCCTGCCCAAGGCCGCAGCCCTGTCAAACCAAACCAGAAGTGTCCAAGAGGCCATTGACTTTTGTTATCTGCTGCGGAGCCTTGAAAACAGTCATTCTCTACTTGGAACAGAGAGGGTTCTATCATAGGGATTTGAAAGAGGGCTGGCAGGTAGGGAGGCCTGTGATTACATTTGTTTCCTATCGGGAAGACCAGGCAGAATGGAGGGAGTGCCAAAAGTACAGTTAAGAAGGCCTTGAGTTCAAATCCTGCCTCAGACACTGACTAGCTGTGTGGTCTTAGACAAGTCATTTCATCTTTCTAAGCCTCAGTTTTCTCCTCTGGAAAAGGTAATAGTAGTATCTCTAGTAAATAATAAATTTATTTTTATTTTTATATTTATTTTTTTATATTTATATATTTATTTAACAAATATAAATAATAAATAAATATATTTATATTATTTTTATAAAAAAATAATAAATATCTCTAGTAAATAAAAATAAAAAAATAAATACCTTTTAGGGTTTTCCTGAAGAGCAATGGGCAGGAAACCCCAAAGTGCTCTATAGATGCCAATTACAGGGATATTATCATGTTATAAGAAATGGTCAAATGGAGGGCTCTGAAGAGATCTTTAAAGATTTGTATGAACTAATCCCGAGCAAAATGAGCAAAATCACGATAACTTTTTTATACAATAATAAGTTAAAGGAAAACAACTTTGAAAGATGCCAATTAAAAACAGTAAAGAACCGCTCTTCATCATAGCTAGCATTTATATATTGCTTTTAAGTTGGCAAAGCACTTCACAAAGGATATCACATTTAATCTTCAAAACAACCCTGTGAAGTAGATGATCTTATTATTCCCATGTTACAAATAAGGAAACTGAGGCATGGAGAGAGGCTCAATGACTTGTCCAAGGACACACAACCAGCAAATCTTTGAGGCAGAATTTGAAATCAAGTCTTCCTGACTCCAAATCTATCATACTACCCAACTGACTGCATCTGATACTGAAGAAAAATGCTATCTGCCAGAAAGAGGAATGTGTGTGTGTGTGTGTGTAAACTCTTACCTTCCATCTTAGAATCAATACTCAATACTAAGCATTAGTCTGGTTCCAAGGCAGAAGAGCAGTAAGGGCCAGGCAATGAGGGTTAAGTGACTTGCCCAGGGTCACACCACTGGGAAGTGTCTGAGGCCAGATTTGAAACCAGGACTTCCCGTCCACTTACCTTTTTAGTGTCAGTTCTCAGAAGATCAGTAAGAGCTAGGCAATGGGGGTTAAGTGACTTGCCCAGGGTCATACAGCTAGGAAGTGTCTGAGACCACATTTGAATCCAGGAATTCCCATCTCTAGGAGAGACATATATTTTTTAATATGGCCAATGAGGGAATTTTTTTTTTGCTTGACTTATATACTGTCATAAGGATTTGATTAGGTTTTTCGTGGGGGAGAGGAATATGAGGGAGAAAAATAAAGGCTTGTTACCTGGTAAGAGAATGACATTCAAGAAGGACAGAGGAGATGCCAATTATAATACCTTAAGAAGAACCTTTAGGGTGGCTCAGTGGATTGGGAAACAGGCCTAGAGAAAGGAGGTCCCAGGTTCAAATGTGGCCTCAGACACTTCCCAGCTGTGTGACCCTGGGCAAGTCACTTGACTCTCACTGCCTAGCCCTTACCAGTCTTCTGCCTTGGAGCCAATACACAGGATTGATTCTAAGACAAAAGGTGAGGGTTTAAAAAAAGAACCTTTATATTTTCTACATGTTTTCATATGTGCAACCTCAATTGTTCCCCACAAATGACCCTACACAATAGGGAAAGCCAACTTTTTGTCTCCATTCAACAAAGGAGGAAACCACAAGTCCAAGAGGTGACCTCTGTGGCCCTAGCCGCCAGGGGCAGAGCTGGGAAGTCAATCCCTCCTCTTCTCCTGTACTGGGGATCTGCCTGCTATCCCCAAGCCTTCCTCATCTTGTCTCTGCCTAGACAATTCCTACCCATTCTTCAAGAACCATCTGTTCTTGCCTCCTTCCTGGATGAATGTGGTTCTACTGATCTCACCTTTGGCTGGAAGCCAGAAAGTAGTGCTTATTGTCTGCATCCATCATTCTGCCTTTACTTATTGCCTGCTCTCTATTGGTATTGAACTTCTCAGTGTGAGTGTGTATGTATGTGTGCATGCACACTCGCGCGTGCGTACCTGCCTCTTCTCTCACTAACGTCCTCCATTCTCAGATCCTTTGCTGCCTTGGCATGAGGTGGAGATGGCACTGAGTTCTCCAAGGCTCTGCCCCTGGGTCAGCACATGCTTCAGAAGGTCCTCCATTGCTGAGAAGGCTTCCCATCCAGGATGGGGATGGACCGAATGACTATCATTCAACGATCACTCTAGTTAGATTCAGGGAAGGTTGGTCCCAGGGCAATTAATTAGTTTGCCCCGTCAATTTTAGAAGCCCATGGGTGTGATCTCTTGCTTTAGAGGGAGTGTCCCCAGTGAGGAAATCTCTGATGCCAGATGTGAATGGGTGTGTCTAGTGGAATCTTGACTGGAAATCCCTGGGACCAGGGATCACTTAAAATCACTGGATCCTTGAATTTGAAAAGCAGAAGAACATCAGGTTTGGATATTAGCTGAAATACTGGCTCGCCTGCTCACTACTCGTGTGACCTTGAGGCAAGTCCCTTCTACACTTTGAGCCTCATTTCTCACAATTACAAAATGAGGAGCATAGACTAGATGGACCTCCAATTCCTTCCCAGCTCTGAAAATCATTCTGATCTTCCAAACAGCCTGTCTCCAGGACTGAAGGCAATAAGGATAGATAACTTTGCATGTGTGTTTTAGGCAAGTCCCCTCCCCTCTATGGGCCTCAGTTTCTCGATCTTTAAAATGGACTACTTATTGCAAAGAATTATGATTAAATAAATCCAGAGAAAGCAATGCAGTACATGGGGACGGAATTGAAGGGGGATGCCATGAAGCTGTGCTATGTGGGCTGTCCACCAGATGTCATAAGTGATCCATGATTCCTTGGTTAATTTTGCGTCATCAAGAGAAACCTCCTATGAATGATCTTCTCTAATAAAGGAGAAGTCATTTAGAGAAGTGCCAACGCCCTTGGAGCCACAAGAACGGAAGCTTTCTCAGGACATTCTGGGGAGTTTCTTTTCAAATCAAATCCTAATTCAGTTTTCTTTTTTTAGCAGGGACTAAAGGGGTATGTGGTTGGGTGGGGAGGCCTAGACTTATGATTTCATCTGCAGAAGGAACTCCCTCTGCCATGGCAGCTCAGCACTTCCCATGGAGTTGACAATTTGGCGGGGGACACCAAGAGGTCTGGTGTCTGGTCCAAGGCTGTAGCCAGGATATATCAGAGGCAGGGCTTAACCCCAGGGCTTCCTACTCCAAGGCCAGTTCTCTATCCATTAGGTCCAATTGGACCTCGTGCCTCTCCTTTGTTTCCTTCAAAAACCCTGAAAACATGTATTATTAAACACAAATCCACTGGACACATGCCATGCTCAAAGTACCATGTGAAGTATTGGGAGGGGTAGAGAGATGAAGGCAATAGCCCAAAGCTTTTATCTCTCCTCTGCTAGGCACACATCCAAACATATACATTATAGGTGTCATGGGGAAGTGGAATCCCAGGCCCTGGGTTTGAATCCTGCCTCTTCACTTACTACCCAGGGGCTTTCTCATGCAGACGAGAGAATTAGATTAGGTGAAACGAGTGTCTTTCAACCTGTCCACGAGGCTATTTTTAAAAAATCATGTAGGAATCATGTTGGCTTCCCAAACATGTCCCGTAGCCCAATTTTTGGCCACTGTGGGTGAAATGTTTCAGAGCAGGGATCCTGGATCCCACCTGCTGGCCTGCGAGCAAGTAAGACTGAGGCAAGCATTATCCTCAGCCATCAGAGCTGCCAGGGACCTAGAACTCATCTCTCCAACCCCTTTGCTTTGTAGATAGATTGGGGAAGCATCTTATTCAAGACACTGCTTTCTATACAGGGAATAAGTCTCAGCACTTACATGCTTATCATAAATGAGCATAGAATGGGCTGCATATGCTTGGGGCTGCCACCACAATTGAGACAAGCTTTATCGTGACTCTTCCCCTCCTCAGCTCCCTACAGGGCATGCTGATCCACTTGGGTCCTCTCTCTGCACAAGCTGATGATAAACCAATGGGATTAACAAGTCTAATTCACTCATTTTATAGCTGAGGAAACTGAGGCTCAGGGAGGTAAAGCAAGCTTATCAATGTAATTTGGTGATACTAAAGGTTGAGGAAAAACTTGGCCCTGAAAATTGAGGGTGGGGTGGTTTCAAAATACGAAACTTGGGGGGCAGCTGGGTAGCTCAGTGGATTGAGAGCCAGGACTAGAGATGGGAGGTCCTGGGTTCAAATCTAGCCTCAGACACTTCCCAGCTGTGTGACCCTGGGCAAGTCATTTGATCCCCATTGCCTAGCCCTTACCACTCTTCTGCCTTGGAACCAATATACAGTATTGACTCCAAGATGGAAGGTGAGGGGTTAAAAAAATCTGAAACTTAGTCCCAGATTTGGACATAAAACTTCCTCCTTATTGACTATTCCATCCTTCATTGTCCCTTCTCCTCTACACCCTGGCAGCACGTGGAATTTGTTTGGAGTCTGTCATTTGGTGTTCTCTTTTCCTGTACCAGCCTTTCACAGGCACTGCTCTCAACTCCCCCAACGGGGAGCCTCCTAAGGGCAGGACTGAAGCATATTCTTCTCCTGTATATCCCACAGCACCTAGCACAGGGCTAGACATACCCTAAGTACTGTACATCAAAAGTAGACTCAGAACCATAGGTCAGGATTTGGAGGTGAAAGGAATCTGGAAAGACCTCTAGTCCAATCCCCTTTCATTTTACAGATGAGAAAACTGAGGCCTAGAGAGGGAAGGTGCCTTACTCAAAGTCATACAGTCAGCAAGTAACAAAGCTGGAACTGTTGATAGAAAACCTCAACTTTCCCTCTGGTCTCTTTGACAGGCTTCTCTAGGATCCAGGAAGCTGAGGTCCTAGATTGACACAGTTCAAAGGGGCCATTTGGTAATTATCTAGAACATTTGGTGGTATAGACTAATCCTTCCCAACTGGATTGGTGCAGCACTGAAAAGATGTAAAGGCCCAATACGAGAAGGTGATGCTTTGTGGGTAGAAATGTAAAAGCCTTAGGCTCCAGTGTTAAGTAATGGACTTCCCAAGTACAAGATGGCGGAGGTCTGGCTAGAAGTTTACCCAAGAACAATCTGGGGGTTTTAGTGGATCACAAACTCCGGATGAAGAAGACACTGGAACAGCAGACAAAGTTACTATCCCCTAGAGATGCACTAAGAGAGGTCCCGTGACTAGGAATGGTGGGGGTGGGAGAGTTGGTCCACTCTGTTCTGGCCTGCTCAAAGTCTCTGTGGAGCACACATCCAGGTCTGAGCACCATGGCATGGGAAGGCCACTGATACCAGCTAGACAGGTAATGAGGGGATCAGGCATAGAGCCATCCCATGATTGTTTGAAAGGACTGGGGATGGTTAGCCTGGAGGAGAGAAGACTTAGAACAGTGGGAGAGATCAGGATCTGCAAGGCTGTCACATGTGGAAGAAGAATCAGTGTTGGCTGGCTTGGCCCCAGAGGGCAGAACAGGGAACAATGAGTGGAAATTGCAAAGAGGCAAATATAGGCTTGATGTAAAGGGAAGAACCCCCCCCCCCACACACACACACCCCCGCCACCAACTTCCTAACAATATGAACTGTCCCAAAGGAGAATGGGCTGCCTCAGGAAGCAGCAAGCTCCCCCTGGGTGGAGGGCTTCAAGCAAAGGCCAGAAGACACCAAGGGGAGTTCTGATCAGGTATGGGCTAGACTCCATGGTCCCTTCCAAGATTCAGGGGGCACGTCTGTCCTCCCAAGCACACAAGACCCATGTGGCATATGGCTAAATTCTAGTTGCCAAGAACAATTCCCCAAAACTTCATGACCTAGAACATTAGTAGTACATGTGTGCGTGCCTATGCACACAGGACCCAACAATGTACAGCTTACCTCCACCAGGTCATATTTGGGTCTGTGGAAAGAGGAAAAGGAAGTGCTGGCAGGGGCTGCTTCTCTTTCAATTTAAGTGCCCATGTATGCCGGGCACTGAGCACACACAGACAGAAACAATATAGTCTCTGTCTGGAAGTGACTGGCTTATTCTTCTTAACCTTTGACAAACCTGCAGCAAATTGGAGAGTTTGGGCATTGTAGAGGGACTCTTGGGTACTGGAAGCACAGAGGGGCACTGGTGCTTCCTGTATTGGGTCTGACCCCTGCCCTTACCGATGGAGAAAGAAGTCGATAGCTTATAGAAAGCTTCCTGGCACCTCCCAGGGTCTAGGATGCTAAAGCAGTCCTCGTAGCCCCTGAGTTATGAGGGCTGGAAGAGGATTTGTTTCCCATCTAAAAGGCTTGGACCCCTCTTGGATCTTAGGCAAGCCATTCTCCTCTCCGGGCCTCAGTTTCCTTCTTTGTAACATGGAAAGATTGGGCCAGATGATCTGGAAAGGTCTCCTCCAGCTCTAAATCCTTTGATTTGATGACCCCAGGTTTGAGGTTTGAGGTTTGAGGACACAGAATTTAATTTTCCAGCATAGTGAGAGAGGGGGAGGCTCCTGGGTTTATTTGCATATACACCTCAGGATCCCACCAAAGAGAGTATGGGTCCTAGTGGAAGCTGTCGAATAGCTACTACAACTTCTTAACAACTCCCAGATCTTAGACATCCAGTTCCACTTACCCACCATTCATCTGTGAAAACCAGTTCCCAAAAACATCAGCTCAAATAAGCCGCAACTAGGATAGGGTAACCAAGCTTTTGTCCCAGGATGCCAAACCTTAGAGAGCAAAGATAGCATCCTGCAGTCTTTTACCAACACAGGAAAAAAAAACCCAAACTTAGCACCCTGCTAGCAAACTAACAAATTAAAAGGCTATGAGTTATAAAGGACAGCTAGATGGTGTAGTGGATAAATTGCTAGGTCTGGAGGCAGGAGGACATGAATTCAAATCTAGCCTTAGGTATTTACTAGCTTTAAGATCCTAGCCAAGCCATTTAACTCTATTTTTCTCAGTTTCTTCAACTGCAAAATGAAAATGGAGAAGGAAATGGAAAACCACTCTAGTATCTCTACCAAGAAATCCCTCACTGGGGTCATGAAGAGTTGTATATGACTGAACTACAAAACCAGGCCATACCTCAGGAACCCTATCTGTAGTCACTGTACCCTTCGTCAGTCTCTGTCCCTGCTGTACAACCTAAGCAGCTTCTCCAGTTGGATTTAAGGGTGGGGTTCAGGCTACTTGTTCTAGGAACAAAAAGTAACTGACTCCAAGATGCACAAGCAAGCACTTCCCAAAGGTCCCGGCTTGTTCTTCCCCCAGTTTCAAGTCTGTGTTCTCCAAGGTTACTAGGGCCTGCTACTCTTCCCGTATTGAAAGCCCCATTCATCTCATCAGTAACCTTCAGCCTTTCCTCAAATAGTGGGTCTGCAAATAGCTTCAAGATAGATGGCAGAGTGTCTAGACTGGAGCCCACATCCTCTAGTTTGTAGCCTTTCTCCAAGGCAGTAAAGGATCCTATAATAACCACTATGCAGGACTCTGGGCAGCTGCTCAATGCAGATAACCGAAGGCCCATTGGGCACAGGAAGCCAACAAGTCTCCCGGCTGTTGCTTGTGCTGGGCCATCAAAGACTAGTTCCATGCTTTATGGTTTCATGAGAGGGATGGGCTGTGGGCTGCCTCTCTTGGCCCCTCTAATGCCAGAATAATAACTACTTCTCTTGCCATTTCACTTTCTCATTCATGATGTCACATGAGTTCCACCTTAGCCTGTGAGGCATGACAGGCCACAGAGAAGGAGGGCAGGCAGCTCCAGAACATCACTGGCTTCCATTTCTTGGGTGCTTTAGGATTTCTAAAGGGTTTTCCCATCCCAAGTGTTCTTACCTCTATTCTACAGAGGAGGAAACAAAGACTCGGAGAAGTTAATTGACTTGTCCATGGTCACAAGGCTAGGAGGTATGGCAACTACGGCTCAAACTCAGATCTCCCAACTCTAAGCTTAGCCTGATTTTCATTCTATTCCCATGATACCTCTCACCTTGCAGTTCAGGAAGCAGAAGCATAGGGAGACTACCTGAAGTTTGCTCAAAGCCCCAGATATACTCAGCCATATCTTTGCTTCTCCTACCCTAGCATATCCAGTGGGTGATATGAGAGAGTGAACTATGGCCCAGCGGGAGCAATGGCAGAGCCTCTCACATTGCAGCATGATCAAGAAGGTCTAGTGCCCTTTCTACTATAGTGCATTGCACGTCTGGTGCAAAGAAGGCCATGCCCACTCTGGACCATGATCAGGGAGAGAAGGGTGGGCACAAGGGCAAGAAGGAGATGGACTTCTGACTACACTGGCAAACAGGTGGAGCAGGGGGCAGAAGCATGGCATGGGAAAGACAAACTTCTTAGCTGGCACCTCTGTGATGTGCAATTCCAGAGTGCCAACAGAAAGTAAGCTCCTTGAGGCCAGGAACTGTTTCATTTTTGTATCTATATTCTCTTTGCACATAGCCTTCCTGGTACCTAATAGGGGCTTAATCATTTTTTTTTAATTTTAGAATTGAAGCAAGCGGTTTTCAATTCAGCATTCAAAAGAGTGCTCAATTACATGGGACATAAGGTTGGGGAGTCAGATTCCAGGACTGCAACTTATTAGATCACCTCCCCTCATGGATCCTCAATTTCTCCAGATACAAAATGGGTACAATAATAACACATACATGGACTAGCAAGGGTCCTTGTTGGCAGGGCAGTTTGTAACCTTTCCGGTATTCTTGAAATATGAACAAAGATTGCCTATTAACCCTTGGGGCAGCCACTCTATCTGGCCCTCGGCTTCCTAAACTATAAAATAATTTGGACGACTTGAGCCAACAAACATTGGCGACCTTTACACAGCATGGAAGGCCTGTAGGGTGTAATTCATTTCTCCTTGCTCCAGACTCACTGGCTGATCTCTAAGTTCCTTCTTTAGTCAAATACCCCCACCCCCTCACAGAGGATCAGATGATCCTAAATCTTGGTTTAGAAAGGACCTTATGGGGTCACCGAGTCCAACTGAGGATCTGGGAAGTTATAAGACTTGACCGAGTTCATGTGAGTAATAAGTGACTTAAGTGGGATTCAAACCCAGATCTTCGTGACTCCAAGAGCAGCATTCAAACCACCATTTGACCCTGTGTTTTACAAGTTGGAACACGGAAGAGGCAATGCTTTAGCTCTAAAGAGTCACTAATGATGGACATTTGGCAGCATTGCCTGGTGGGCAGAGGAACTATCAAAGAGCTGAGGGCAATTCTCTGTGCTCCTCAAATCACCTACCTATCTATTCAAGTGTGTGTGTGGGGAATGACCCTTGCCAATTATTTGGGTCTCTAGAGCTGGGTCATCTATGTCCAGCTATAACCTGGCCTTCCCTACCCTTACATGCCCAATAGCTTGCATGAAAGAGTTAGCTATGGTCCAGATGGGGCAGGAGCTGACCCTCTTACAAGGCATCAGCTCTAAGCACTGAAGTTTGGAAGCCGATGGCCCTTTAGTCCCCTAAGAACCCCTTTTCCAAGGCTGGGCCTGCCTGCTTCACAGCTGCAGGAAAAGATAAAATCCAGGGCTCCCCACCATAAGGCTAGCACATGGAATGTAATTACTTCCTTCTCACTCGGAGCCCACTGACCTGGGTCTTGCAGGCCATTGGAGAGGTCAACTCTATTCCATTGGGGATCCACATGGATGAACTCCCATTGACCCTTTTTGGTAGTTCCTAAGGCTTGCTAACTAGCTATCCTTTTGGGCCTCCTTATAGCATAGCCTGCACAGTCTGATCACACTATATTCAGATAGGAAGCAGGGACCCCGGAAAGGAGGCAGAAAAACTAAAAAGAGGCCCCTTTATTGGTCAGGAAGGCCTACTCCTGAGTGCCTGGAATGCCATTTCTTCTGTAGTAGAACAATGGAGGGAAGGTACTTAGGGCCCAGTGACAAGAGCCCTGTATAGAGTCAGAGGACCTGGGTTCAAATTTCAACTGTCACTTACTGTCTTTGTAATCTCAAGCAAGTTCCTTCCACTCTCTGGATCTCAGTTTCCTCCTATGTAAAATGTTGAAGGGAGTTGGGCCACAGGATCTAGATCTAGGCAGAATCTTAGAGATTATCTAGTCCAACAGAAGAGGAAACTGAGGCTCTCAGAGGTTAGCAGTTTGTGATCTCTTTCTATTTCAAATCCTGTGTGTAATGGGATACTGTAGTTACTCCTTTTAGGGTTTTCTTTTATTAGGAGCTTCAAAGAAACCAAGCCTTCAGTAGATTGCTCAAGCCCCTCATTTTACAGTGGAGAAATGACTCAACAATGGTTACGCAGCCAGTGTTGAGAGCTGAGATTCAAACCCATATTTCCTGACTCCCAGTATCTCCGTCCCAGTCAATGGGCCCTTAATAATATTCTGATTTAGACTGTTGCTAGAGGTTACCCCAGTTAGGGGAGGATCACTGTTCTAGTTGCTGAGAAGAGGGAAAAGGAAGGGTTGGTCCTGGGACAAACCAAGGATATAGTAGAAATCTGTCAAACGTGCCCTCCCTACACCACCAGGCTCTGTCCTGGTTGCTAGAACCAACTAGTGATGAGTCAAAGCATCTGATAAAGTCAGTCGACTGAGGCATATGGGCACTAGACAAAGGGTTCTTCCCCATTTTGGGGTCACGGGTCCCAGTGGCAGTTAGTCTGGTGGAACCTTTAGACCACTTCTAGGAATCACGTCTTTAACTGCATAGAGTTAAATACCCAAAATGGTACTGACATAACAGTCCTCGAACCCTGCTTTAAGAATTCCTAGATGACATGGTCTCTGAAAATTCTTCCCAGCCATTAATTCGATGATTCTTCTATGGATCTAAGATAGTAACATTCCAAGGACTGGGAGCTCCTCAAATTGCACTAGCTAGGCAGCCACCTACTAGGCTTACTCATATGGCTGACTTTGCTGAGCCAACCTAGGGGAAAGAGACAGTCACTGGAAAAAGAGGCCAAGAAGGATTTTTTTGGTTGCCCACCTATAAAATCCTAGGTAGACTCCACAGAGAGCTCCTCCAAAGATTTGCCCATCAAGTGCTGTTTTCCATTAGGCCAGCTGGGCCACACTTGGAAAATGGCTTTCTACTTTGCTTCCATTTTAACTAAAGATCGGTGGCTCTCGTTAAAGCATAATCACAGAAACCCTAAGGGGCCTCACAGGAACATCTGCTCTATTTCTGTGATCACTGGACTGAACCTCCTGTTAGAAGATGAGTACTGGGGTGAGACACTCTGGAAATGAGGTTTGAAAGGCTGGCTAGGTGGCTTCATCCAGGTTAGCCACTGCTGCCATCCTCCCAGACAAAGAACAAGGGCAGCCATGGCTCCTTTGCTTGACTTATGGGGGGCTGTTTCCTTGACCTCTGTTGAATCACCATGCTTGGTATTGGGTAGCCAGTGTGGTATAGTGGAAAGCATGGTGGATTTGGCTTGTTCAGTCATCAGAGCATTAAGTGACATGCCCAGGATCATACTGCTAGTGTCTGAACCAGGAATCAAATGTGGATGATCCTAACTCCAAGTCCAATGCTCTGTCTCCTGAACTCCACTGTGATTTTGAGTCCCATTTCTATCACTCACCAGATGCTTGACCTTAGACAAGTCTCTTCCTCTTTTTGAGATGGTTCCCTCCTCTATAACATGAAGAATAGACCTTCCTGTTAACCAGTTTATCACTGGGAGAATGCTGATGTGATCAACAATTATCTAAAATGAGGAGGAGAAGAAGAAGAAGAAGAAAGAAGAAAGAAGAAAGAAGAAAGAAGAAGAAGAAGAAGAAGAAGAAGAAGAAGAAGAAGAAGAAGAAGAAGAAGAAGAAGAAGAAGAAGAAGAAGAAGAAGAAGAAGAAGAAGGAAGGAAGAAGGAAGAAGGAAGAAGAAAGAAGAAGAAAGAAAAATCACATCTGCCTCAAAGTACTGGTTCTTAACCTTGTTAGTGTTGTGGGGTCTGAAGAAGCCCATGGGAAGATTTTTAAATACATAAGATTTATAAAAGGAGCCTATTGTAAAAGCTAAAATATAATATTTTAAGTAGTGTACATTGATTTGAATTTTTAGGTAACAGAATTCCAATTATACACTATTGGATGGAAAATGAATGATCAGCATTTGTTTTAAGTTGCCAGACCCTCTGCCCTAAAGGGATTATTCTTTAGCGTTGGAATTTCAAGCACTGGGGTAGGCATCTTGTTACCCCTGAGATTATATCCTATAAACAGCTGTCTATAAACAGGCTGGCCTTAGTGGGAAGCATGTTGACATGGTTACCCAGATACCACAGGTAAACATATTTTTCCATTCTTAGCAAACAGCTTTGCCTAAGCAATATGATCTAAAGACAAAATTCTGAATCTAGAGGTCAGCAACTTGGGTTCAAGGAAGAATTCTGCCATTTAGAAGCTGAGCGAGACCTTAGGCAAATCATCTCCCCTCACTTGTCCCCAGTTTTCCATTTCTATGAATGGTAAAATGAAAGAGGTTGGATCAAGCATCTTGGGGTTTCTGCCCATATAATGCCTTCTTTTTGGTCCTGAGGGAAGTATTTTGTAATAGAAAGAGCGGGAGATTTGGAGGCTAGAGGACCTGAGTGGGAATCTTGACTCTGTCACTATGTGATCTTGAGAAAATCCTGTCTTTTCTATGAGCCTCAGTTTCCTCCTCTGGAAAATGAAGGACTTGGACCTAATGGGATACTCAAAGGGATATTCCAGCCCAAATTTGTGGCCCACTTAGCAGGGCAGAAAGCAGGGGTATGTATGGTAGGAAGGATTTGGGCAAGTTCCTTAGGAATGCTCTTCCCCAAGTCCAAGGATAGCAAAGCTCAGAAGCCAGCCCACCCATGGGTGCAGCCTAGGACAGAAAACTCCTCTGGAGCCATTGAGTCTGCTGAGCTGGGCCCTTTTTTCCTCACTGGGGGAGATTCCTTGGGGGGGGGGCTGGGTAAGATCAGGGAAGAGCACTTTGCTGACCTCAGCAATCCCTCCGGATGGTGCCCAGAGGACTAGACCCTCCAGCTGCTCCCCAGCTTGATTGAATGGCTCTGAATCACCCTCAGATGGAGGAAGAGCCCCACCTGGACTTGTGGTCATAGAGATTAGGTGGAGCAGATTTCCAGATCTCAGATTTCGGGGGCCCACTTGGCAAAGGCTGCTATGTAGAGAGAGCTGGAGTGTGACTCATGCTCACATTGCACACAGCTGTTCCACTCGTATTGGGTTTCTGGAAGGCAGCTCGATTCCTTCCTTGATTCATCATTTGACCCTCAAATGCCAAATGCCCCAGTTTATTGTACTAGTATTGACTAAAAGAGAATTCAGCATTTAAAAAGTCTCATCTTGGGTTAATTCCGTGCACATAGACTCCAATGGAAGGAATCTCTGCCAGTCATCTAGTCCAACCCCCTCATTTGACAGAATGGGAAAGCAAGGGAAAGAAGAATGCTACCCCTGGAGGAGTTAGAGGACAGATTCAAACCCTGGCTCGTCTCTAACCAATCACATGGCTTGGGGCAAGCACTTTACCTTTGGGCCTCAATTTCCTCAATTCATAAAACGAGAAGGCAAAACTTGATCATGTCTGAGGTCCCTTCCCACTGCAGCTCTAAGAGCCTAAAAGTACCTAGAAGTCATAGATTTCGGACTAGAAGGGATCTAAAGGATCATCTGGTGCAATTCCTTCTTTCAACAGATTGAGGAAACTGAGGCTCAGAAAATCTCAGGATCAAAGGTTTGTGAATGTCAAAAACCAAGATTTGAACCCAGGCCCTTTGAAGCTAACTTCCCAGCCATATTGCATCCCACCTAGCCTACCCTACTCCACCCCACCCCACCCCACCAGCTGCCTCTCATGAAAAGTCCAAAATATGAGAAGGTTTCAGTGATCTCACGATAAAGCTTGTGACCCCACAAATAGGACCATACATAATTCTGCATGCCCTGCACCACTTGGGAGTTTACAGTCACACTCC
The DNA here is from genome assembly GCF_027887165.1 of Monodelphis domestica. Lineage (NCBI taxonomy): Eukaryota > Metazoa > Chordata > Mammalia > Didelphimorphia > Didelphidae > Monodelphis > Monodelphis domestica. Next base: position 29,572,498 of record NC_077235.1, read on the forward strand.
AAGCATGAAATTAGTACTATTAAGAACAGACAGAGCCAGATTTGAATGGAAAATGAAAGGAATCTCTCATCAGAGGCAGGCAAGCCCTGGATTCTCATCTGAAAATGTTTCCCATACTCACAACTTATAAATATAGGAGAAGAAAATTCTCAGGGTAAGCTGAGAATCAGCCCCACAGCCATCTGACAGCTGGGGCTCTGAAGCTCGGTGAGAATCTGTTGGCTATTTGAAGCCCTGCCGCCCCACCCCAGAATGCAGCCACTCTGAATGCCCCCGCTGGAAGGAAAAATGCCGATGGTGAACTTTCTGAAATGGCCCAGTTTAGAAACGAAGAAGGCTTTCGAGATTGGAGGGCTGCTTCCTACAGGGCAGCTTTAGGTTTCGGTGGGCAGCTTCTTCTCCCGCCTCTCTGAGAGTAATCCACCATTCTCTCAAGCTGAACGGCTGCTCCATGCAGGGGCTTCTCAAGGAGATCGGTATTTACTTTAACCCTGCTGGCCTCCTGGTCTATGTCAATTAGACGTCAACTACATGGTAGCTAGATGAAGAACGGCACTTTCTCTCCAGACAGTCCCATTTCCTTAGGCGAAGCATGCAGCCAATATTAGTTGAGCAGTTTAACCACTTACGCTTACAGAGAGAATGTTCTACATGCATAGATATTACCTCCCGGGAGCCTCCAGTCTTCCATGAGAAAACATGCCCCAGTAGGCAAGAAAAAACGAAGCCAGAAGGAAACAGCAGGAACTAATATATATGTATATATACTAGTCTCCAACCATGCCGGTTTGGGAAGCTCTAGTTTTTAAAGGCATCAAGAGAAAGTCAAGAAAAATCTTACCCTCTCTACCCAGATATCCTGTAGTGAACTGCAGACTTGTGCAGCTCCAAGAGGAAGTAACGCCGTTTATTCAGCAAAACAGGAAAAAAAACCAAACTGTCCACCTCGAATAGGAGGTAGAGAACTCTGTCAGTCAGCATCACTCAGTTGTCTGGGAATGCAATAGTCTCCGAGGTTATTGTGGGCAAGAGAACGCCAATTTGGGCTTCGGATAAAATTCATAGTTTCCATGATTTGTGTGTGTGCCCTCAATCAGAAACAGAGTATCTGACTGTTCCCTGCCACGTCTGAGCATTTCAGTCCTGCCTTAGCCAAATCCGAATGTTTAAAGGGTGTTTTATTGAAGAGAAGAACTAACTGTAAGAGTTCCCTTGGCCCTTACTTACCAAAAGAAAAAATAAGCTCAAATATATTAAAAATGCTAAGCTTGTATATGACTAAAGACTAGTGGTCATTTGTACCTGGCTTGACTCTCTACTCTACATTTTTGTACCCTTACCTGGTCCTGGGGATACTGGGATTGTTCTAAAAACACTAGAGCTGGTCACAGCTGGGTGGCTCCGTGGATCGAGAGCCAGGCCTAGAGACAGGAGGTCCTGGGTTCAACTCTGACCGCAGACACTTTCTAGCTGGGTGATCCTGGGCCAGTCACTTGACCCCCATTGCCTAGCCCTTGCCGCTCTTCTGCCTTGGAACCAATACCCAGTACTGACTCCAAGATGGAAGGTAAGGGTTATTAAAAACAAAAACAAAAAACACCTTTGAGTTTATGGGCCTCACTGAAATCCACAAGACTCACTTGTGCCACATTGACACTGAGCTGGCTTCTTTGTCTTGCCTACCCATGTCCCACCATTTTCTAAAATCTTCCAACTCCCACGCTTGTACTTCTTTGCTCACACTCACCAGTACCTAGCATTTCAGGTTCTGTGATATTGAAATGAGAAATGGGCTGAGCATCACTGAATGAAAACCCATGGCCTTCAAAGGCTTAGGGAGACCAAACTCCAGGCATCCTCCATGATAGATGTCATGGACGGTAGCTCTGGGGTTCTATAAATAGACTAGATAGACACTGTCCTTCTATCCTTTTGACTCGAGGCCCACGGCTTCCATTGAATGATGTGAAGTCATCTGTTTTGCCATGGGTTTTGGAAAAAGTGTGTCAGAAATACACTGAGTTTCCTGTGGAGTCTACACCCACACTCTCTCACCCGCCGTGTTTCTTGATTCTTTATGAATCAGCTGCAATTTTTTTAGCTTGCTTCTCCATGTGGTCATTTCCGACAGTAGAAAGGATAGATGATGGCACTCTCCTCATGAGTCTTTGACCTAGTCCTTGAAATGCCATTTATATCAATGAGGAAAGAAAGGTAAATTAAAAGTATAGACTTAGGGCAGAAGGAGGCAGATCCATCCCCAATTGCATATGGCATAATAGGTTCCTTAGAAAACCCCAAAGATGTACTGAATCAAGACAATAGCTTCGAGAAAGTAATGAGATACAAAATAAGTCCATGAAACCATGAACGTGTCTATACCACAGAGTAGGGCTCCTCTATTCCCAGTTTTGCTATCCCTAGTTTCAGTTATCCAAGAGCAACTACCAAGATCACACAGCCTAAGAAGCATAGCTACCTTTGGAGGTCAGCAGGGGACAGTGGTCTGCCCCTGTTGCTTCTGCTTTCACTTTCACTTTTCTCAACTTTCACTTAAAAAAACTGTATTGTAAGGACACCATTGGGCACCAAGTGGAGAAGCAAGAAGAGGAGAGAAAGCACATATTAATGGGGTCACCAGGTGTTCTCTTATATCCCCTGTTGCAACTCTTCATGAGAGGTCTAAGAATCATGTTAGCAAACCAATGGCATGCGTGCCAGAGAGGGCTGTTTGTTCCCTTCACCCTCTCTATATATTCCTGAGGACATTTCTCACATCATCTACTCCTCTGCCCAGCAGTCCAATGGGAGCACTTTTTTCTTCCCTCCACAGTCCGGGGTAGGGTGAGGGTCTCACATGCAGCATGAGGGTTGCAGTTTGGGCACTCAATCTCTAAAAGGTTCACCATAACTGTCTTAGAATGTATCCTGTGTGGAACGAGGTCCCTACTATACTACCAAAAGCCAGGAGGACAAGCTAGAAAGAGAAATTACATTAACAATACCTATCAAATGTGAAAAATGTTAAGACAGCTAGGTGGTGCAATGGATAGAACATTGAACTTGGAGTCAAGAAGTCCTGAATTTATATCTTGCCTTATATACCAGCAAAGTGACCCACGGCAAGTCATTTAATAGCTCTGTGCCTCAGTTTCCTCATCTATAAAATGGAAGGGAAGGATATAGTAAAAAGGTATACAAGCAAGTCAGGCAGGGAGGGAATTGAGCAGGGTTTCTTAAATATCTTTGTGTCCTGGATCCCTTTGTCACTCTGTGGACTCCTTCTCAAAACAATGCTTTTAAATGCATAAAATAAAACCCAAAGAATTATAAAAGGATGCCAATTATGCTAAAATATAGTTATCAAAATATAAAAAAAAACAAATTCATGGTCCTGGGTTTAAATCTGATCTCAGATACTTCCTTGCTGTATAACTCTGGGCAAGTCACTTAACCCCCATTACTTAGCCTTTACCACTCTTCTGTCTTGGAATCAATACATAATGCTGTGTCTTAAGACAGAAGGTAAGGGGTTTCAAAAAAGTCATAGATGCCAGAGCCAAGAATTGGAATCATCCACATCTGTGAGTATTTGAATATCTGGAAGTCAACTTATAAACTCAAGACTTGTATAAACACAATTACAAAATATTCATTGCAGAAACAAAGGAAGATTTACATATTTGTGAAGACAGTCATTATAATTAGTTCTCACCAATATAATGCTTTATTAGACTTGAATTATTTTACCTATTTAAAGCCACACCAAACTGCCACATGATTATTTTATAAAATTAGATAAGATGCTAAAAAAATTCATTTGGAAGGAGAAAAGATCTGGAATACCAAAGGAAATATTCCATTAAAAAAAACAGTACTGAAGAGGGGTGGGTGAAACATTGCTAGTCTCAAAGTATAATACAAAGTAGTAGTCATCAAAGTTTTTGGTACTGGTATAAAAAATAAAAAATTAGATCAATGTAACTGGAACAGGCTAGATATGCAAGTCCCAGAAGTAATGGTATGCAATAATCCTGTGTTTGATAAACACAGAAAAAAATGACCAGGGGAAAGACTTTCTATGAGTCAAGAGCTGCTTGGAAAATTGGAAGGCAATTTGGCAGAAAATGGGTTTCAACAAGCACCTTACACCATATTCCACAATAAACTCCAAATGGATATTAGACCCAAATATAAACACTTAGAGGAGAATGGAAGGTGGTACATTTCACAACTATAGCCAGGGGAAATTTTTTCATCAAACAAAGGTTAGAAGAGAGATCACAATAAACCAAATAGATGACTTTGATATATAACATGAAAAATAATTTACATGCATAAAATCAATGTAGCTAAAATAAGAAGTGGTCAAGAAGGAAAAACATTTGTATCAATTGTCTGATCATAATCTGATATCTAGGATAATATTAAATGTCAATAATCATAGCTAGCAATTATATAGTGCTTTATGTTTACATTATTAACTCATTTGATCCTCATAACATCCCTCAGACATAGGGACTGTTATTATTCATCCTCATTTCTCAGATGAGGAAACTGAGGTTCAGAGTGGTTAAATGACTCACTCAGAGTCACACAGCTAGTGAGGATATGAGGCAGGATTTGAATTTTGAATTCAGGTCTTCCTGATTCTAAGCCCTACACTCTATCCACTGTACCTCCTAACAATGTGAAAGATGGTGTAATGTAGAGTCTCGTCTTGAAGTCGAGAAGGATTCAAGCCCTGTATTGGATACACGCACACACACACACACACACACACACACACACACACACACACACACACACATATATATATTAGCTATGCTATCTCTGACAAAGAGGCAATCATTTAACTCCTCAGTGACTCAGTCGATTCTCTAATAGAAAATATTGGTGAGTTGCTGATAGATTGGTGGAAGCAATTTCCAAACTAGGAATTCTTCAAAATGAGGATATCATGGGTCAATGGAAAAAAATCCAAGATTACATGGAACAATAATAAAAGATCAATATCCATTCATATCTTTCGTATCAAAGGACATTAAGAAACATTTTTTAAAAAATTATAAAATATCGATACAAAAATTGTTCCAAATAAGAAAAATGCTAATTAAAAGTGGCAAAGATGTTAAAAGACACAAGCAATCAATGTGGAAGGGCTATGGAAAGAGACAAGACACTAATACATTGTTAGAGAAGTTGTAATTTGGTTCAACTATTCTGGGAAACCATTTGGAATTGTGTGAGAAAAGCCTTTAAAGTGTTCAGACCCTTTGACCTAGCAGTCTCACTACTGGAGTGGTCAGAGACATACAGAAAAGTCCGACATATCCACAAATATTCCTAGTAGCACTCCTTCGTGGTAGTGAAACAGGGAGATGCAAGTGAGTATCCATTGGTTGGGAAAATGATTGAGCTGTGGTTTCTGAATATAAAGAAATATGGTCATGTTGTAAGAAATAATGACCATTAAGAAGCAGAGAAACATGGAAAGATAAGTGTGAACAAATGAAGGGCAAAATAAATCTGAAGCACGATAGTCTGGGCTGGTTTTATTCTAATACAAAACTCTTTATTCTCATTGGGATTCAGTGCCACCAAAGCAAATTCCACCCGCATTTGCCGCCCGCCCGCCCTCCCCGCAAATGCTTCTCGTATCGGTGATCATTCCAAAGATATCTTTCATCATGAGATTGCTTCCCCAACATCTTTTGTGGTTATGGCAGTATAATTCTCCATACATTCACACGTGTGGTCTCAACAGGACATGGGTAACAGGCTGCTCTGCAGGTGGGTAATAACATAAACAAAAGTAATCCTAACTGGTAATTGACCTCTGATTAATTGTGATGCTCAAACTCAGTCCCAGAGAAGTGATGGGGAAATATTCCCTTTCCCTCAGTAAGGCGCTAGGGGCCCAGGGAATGTAGCATACACTATCAGACCAGTCTGTGTCTAAATGTTCTCTCTAAATGTCTTTCATTGTTACAAAGATGGGTTCAATTTAGGGATTGGTAGTGATGGGGGTGGGGTTGATGTTGAGGGGAAATGACTTGAATTTTTAAAAAGCAAAAGGAAACATACTTTTTTAAAAAAAGGAAATTCAATAATAGTACAAAAGAAAAGAAAGAATGCTAGACTTGGAGTCTCAGGACCCAGGTTTCTATTCTTTCCTTTGGCTCCCACTAACTAGGCAGCTGGTGGTACAGTAGGTAAAGTGTGGCACCTGGAGTCAGCAAGGCTTGGATTCAAATCTAGAGTCAAGCACTTATTAGTTTGTGACCCTGAGAAAGTTTCTGAGCCTCAGTTTCCTCATCTGTAAAATGCAAGTAATAATGCCCATACCTCCCAGAGCTGTTATGAGACCACGGGAAAGGGAATAGTTATTGTTCACTGCTATATGTCCCGTCTCCCTGGGTTATGGTGAAATGCACCCCACATACTGAACATGAAAGGAGAAATGAAAGGAGTGCTTCTTATTACTTCCAGTTTGAGGGTCCAAGAGAGGCAGATGATTGATATGCCACTGCAGGCAGCCCCTAGCCTGTTCCTTCTCAAGGAAGGAGAGCTCAATGCCGACCAAGGATGGCCCACCCCAAAACAATTAGGAAAGAGTCACAAAATGGCAAGTTAGAAGGGATGCCCAACCCTTGCCTCCTCTCTGACCTCCATTTCAAGTAGTCAACTAGTTTTATCCCCAAAAGGGAGTCAGTTCTGCTGCTTTCCCATAGGTCCAGTGAGAAAGTCGTTGGAGGTTTGTCCCCTCTTTAGTCGACCTTCGATCTGCCTCTTTACAAGTTGGACCCATAATTCCAAGTTCTGCCCTATAAGGTAAAAAAGAACAAATCCAATCCCGCTTCCATTGGGCCACTCAAAGTACTTGAAGGCAGCTATCATGACCCCCCAGTCACCCAAATCTCATCTCTTCTAGGTTAAACATTCCCAGTTCCTTTGACCGGTCTTCATATGACATAACTTTGATGCTCTTCACTGTCTCTGTTGCCCTCTTCTGGGTACTCTCCAGCTTAACAATGTCCTTTCGAAATGCTGGCTCCTGGAACTGAACATTATGTGGCTAGAGCAGGGCAGAAAACATCCTAGTCCCGGACCCTGCTGTTCTTAATGCAACCCAAGCTGGATTTTAATTTTCGTGGCCACCTTTATTATGCCGTTGACTCATATTAATGTCACATCCTACAATAGCTCCATTCTCCAGGTTCTAAAAAATAGCCCACCCATTGCGTTGCCAAACTTAAAACATGATAGATAGGTAGGCTGCTATCATCATGAGAGACGCTGCAAGGGAAGAATCAATATGGTCGATTGGGTGTGGTAGGTGAGAGAGGGCTGAATCCAAGTCTGAGTGCCTGAATGATACTACTGCCAGAAATAAGGGGAGAGTGTGTGTGTATGCGTGTGCGTGTGTGTGTGCGTGTGCGTGTGTGTGGTCTTCACAGTGAGAATGTAGGCACACAATGCTGTATCTTCCTTAGCAAGAAGTATGATGCCCTCCATCTCTAGCACATTGCAGAAGTGTCTTTTTTTGGTCAATGACTGACTGAAAATGATCTCTGGCAGAGTGTAAGGTCCAACCTCCTGCTTGCAGAAAATTCCTTCTTTCCCAAGAGTGGGTGAATATGTCAAGTAGACTTGACATGGAGGAAGGGACTTCCTGTCATTTGTAGGGCTAGAAGGCACTTCAACTCCATCTAGTCTCAGTAATGGCAGAGGCTGGAGGATTTCAACCAATGCGATGCCCTCTTTCTGAAGAGTGCCATGGAAGTGCACAGAGGAGGGCCTGCTGAGTGGCACACAGCAATCATCTAGTCTTTTCCTCCTTGGTTCCCTCATTTTGACTTTGCTTTTCTCCATCAGATCCCAGAACTGGCTGACAGGTGGGCAGGGGCTTCTGCTGAGGCCTCTCTTGTATGCTCCAGAATGTTCTCACCATAAGGCTGCTCCCTCAAGGCTGGTGACAATGGCTTTCAGGATAGAACACAAATGCCTTTATTTGGCACCTCAAACTCTGAAATCTGCTTCCAATCTCTTTCCTGACTGCCTTCATGAATTGTGCCAGGTGCTGGGTCTACCAAGATACACGTGACAATGGTTACTGCTCTCAATCATTGGGAGACCATGGTAGTAACACACAGATTAGGAAAGACTTGATGAGCTGAGGAATTCAGATGGTAAAGTCACTCTGTGAGTTCATGCCATGTGACAGAGGTTCTTAACCTGGGGTCAATGGGCCTCAAAGGGGTCCATGAACTTGGATGGGAAGAAAAAATGACTTTATTTTTTTCATTTACTCCTAACTGGATTTTAGTGTTTCTTCAACAACTTAAAAACATGATTCTGAGAATGAGTCTAGAGCTCTATTGGCAAACCCATGGCATGTGTGCCAGAGGGCGCTGCTCCCTTCCCCTTCTCCACCCACACTCGAGGACATTCCTCACTTCCCCTGTCCGTCTGCCCAGCAGCCCAATGGCAACACTTCCTCCCTCCCCTGACTGGGGAAAGAGGGGGGAGAGCTCACATGCAGCATGAGGGTTTCAGTTTGGATACTTGGTCTCTAAAAGGTTTGCCATCACTGGACTATATAGGTTTCACTAAATGGCCAACGTGGCCCAGGACACAAACAAGGATAAGAGCCCCTGAAGATGAAACCAGCCGTACTTTGCCTGAGTAGAAGATTTGGGGTGCAGAGTGAAGAGGGTGGAGAGGAACCAATAGGAGAGCTATATTCAAGGATCTGAAGGGCTATCATGTGGAAGACAGATTAGCCCTGTTCTACTTGACCCCAAAGGTCAGAATCTGGAGCAATGGGTGCAAGTTGCAGAGACAAATTTAGGGCTGATGTTTAAAAAACATCTTAATAGTTAACTTTAGCCATAACAGAGTAGACTGAATTGGTAGCGACAGATTCCCCCTCCTTGATAGCCTTCAAGAAAAGGTAGGATGACCATTTACTGGGAATGTTGTAGAAGGAATTCTTGTTCAGATAGCATTCGATCAACAAACATTTGTTAAGTGCCTTCTATGTGCCAGTTACCATTGGACTGAATGGTCTCTGGAGTCCCTATTACTTCTGAGACTCTGCAAATATTCACAACTGTTCCTCCCCAACAGGGACCCAAGCTCTGGGCAGAGAAAAGACCTCCAATGGGTCTTGACCGATTCACTGATATCCATCATTTGCTTGGCTATTGGCTCACTTGGTACTTGACTGAAATTGACCCTGCCTGTCGCCAACTTTATTGTTGGATCCATTCTGAGGGCCTCCGCTAAGCGCTCCTGGGTGGACCGCTATCCATTTTTAGGCCATTGTGAAGTTTCAAGTATAAAACAGGATACACCTGAAGGCTGTCAGACAGACCGTGAATTTTTCCAAAGAAAACTTGGGTCCCATGCTAGGGTACAAATGTGACCTGGTGACATTTTTTCCGACTTAGGTCTAGTATTAAAAAGGAAACCTCAGTTTCCTCCTTCCTTACACCTCTCCTGACAAGAATGGAACTTACCTTCCAGTGACCCCTGAGGCCCCTTGCTCTGCTGTTGAATGGCTTTGTTTTCTTTCACTTTGGTTTTCAGCTGTCCCTGAGGTGGGGGAGGAAGCAACTGTGACTATCGCTCAGCTGGGGGGCTGGGGCCAAGGGGGAGAAGAAGGGATGGAGGGCTTTGTCTGCTCTGCCTTGGAGCCTTCTAGTCGACAGAGCCCTGGGATTTGGGACCAGGAAGACCTGGATTGGAATCCCATCTCAGAGTTTTTTTTGTGGTGTGACCTTGGCCCTGTCACCTAACCTCTGCGGAACTCAGTTTCATTATCTACAAAATGAGGCTAATATTAGCACCTACCTCACTGAGTTGTTGGGAGGATCACTGGGGTTCTATACATAAAATGCTTCACAAAGCTTAAAGCCTATGTAAAGACAAACAAATACTCTTTTGGTATTATTTTGATCTATCATTATTAATATTATATATTAATTATTATTACATATTGTTTTATTAATATTTTATTATAGTTATTATAATTGCTAATAATAACTAATTAATATATCACTGTATATTAATATTATTATTACTACTGTTACTAATGCTATGCCTTGGTCGAGTTTAGAGTACCTGCTTTGAATATTAGCTTTCTACTTGTTAACTATATGATTTCAGGCAAGTTCCTTCCCCTCTCTACACCTCAGTTTCCCCATCTGTAAAATGAAGGTGTTGGATTCAATTATACTAATGCCTAGCATTTCTACAGCACTTCTTTGTTTATAAAGAGCTTTACAATCATGTTCTCACAGCCCTGGGAGGTAGGTGCTACTATTATGCCCATTCTACAGATGAGGAAATGAAGCTAGGAGATCTCCAAGATCCCTTCTAGATCTAAAGTCTATGGTCCTTTCGCCCTTAGGCTTAGTCACTTTACTCTTCTAGGCCTCAGTTTGTCCTCTGTGAAAGGAAGGGGTTGAGTGGCCTTATTTGACCTTTAGGGTTCTTTTGGCCTCTAAATCTGTGATCCTGCTGAGTTTAGACCATAACAATCTCCAAAAGAGCATTTAGCTACTCCCCAGAGTTCAAAAGTCTGGGGAGGGGCAATGGAGGGCATGTAGGCAACTGCATTATAAATGACAACTAACCTTGGAACAGAAGCAGCTGAAGCTCAGTGGTTAAGAGCACTGGGCCTGGAGTCAGGAGGACCTGAGTTCAAATGTGACCTCAGACACTTCCTGGCTGTGTGACTTTGGGCAACCTATTATTATTGATTACCTAACAAAAGGATCCATTGGAAAAGGAAATGGAAAACCACTCCAGTGTCCTTGCCAAGAAAATTCCATGGAGAGAGAGCTACGGTCTGTGGTGTCCCAAAGAGATAGGCACAACTGAACAACGACAATCCTCCTAAAGGGTACTTTGTGATTGTGCTGTCCTTATTCGTGGAATCAAGAACTATGGCTCAAATCTTAACTCTAGCCACATGACCTTGGGCTGGTGGCTTAATGTTTCTGAGCCTCATTTTCCTCATCTTTGTACTACCCACCGTAAAGTCTGGAGAGTTCAAATCTGGCCTTAGATAGACCCTGACTGGTTGTGTGACTCCAAGCATATCACTTCACCTCTGTCTGCCTTAGTTTTCTCACCTGGAAAATGGGGTGATAATAGCTCCTACCTTGTAGGGTCATTGTAAGGATCAAACGAGATAATATTTGCCAAAAGTTCAGTAAGGTGTCTAACACACAGTAGATGTTTAATAATTTTTTTTTACTTTCAGAGTCCTCGTGCAGTAAATATTTTCTAAATCTTAGTGTGCTATAGGTACACAAATCATTAGCTTAGTCCAGGGCTTCAATTATGTTAAAATGTCAACACTTTGGGGAAGTAGCACTCTAAAACATTACAGAATATCCCTGAAGAGGCAGTGTGGTACAATGGAGGAAGCCCTGGGCTTGGAGTCAGCAAAGACCTGGGTGTAAGTCTTGGCTCATTTCCCTCTCAGCCCTGTTTTGAAAGTTATTACTTTCCAGACCTCAAAACTATGCCTCACCAGCTTTTTAATGCCAGAATTTCCCTTGGAGCTTTGGGCCTCCTCACCCTGGAACATTTGTCTATCACTGCAGCCATCTTACTCTGGAATATCCTTCTGTAAGGCCCACATCCTTCTTTTGCTGGTGAATTCTTCCTTCAGCCTCCATTTTGTTGAGGGATCCAGAACAGCCATGCTTCATCTATCTCCCCACCTTGATCCTGACTCTTGGGAATTCAAAACAAAGCTTTGGCTCTGGGTACGTTCAATTTCCTGTCTCCTTTTTCACTTCCCTTTTGAGTGTTGTCTTGCCCTCTTAGAATGTAAGCTCCTTGAGGGCAGGACTTGTCTTTTGGGGGGCTTGTATTTGTATCCTTAGCACTTAGTCCAGTGTCTGCATACAGTTAAATGCTTAATAAATGCTTTTATTCTCCCTCCATTCATTCATTCATTCTCTCCTTCCTTCCTTCCTTCTTTCCTTCCTTCCTTCCTTCCTTCCTTCTTTCCTTCCTTCCTTCCTTTCTTCCTTCCTTCCTTCCTTCCTTCTTTCCTTCTTTCTACTTTGGTTTCTTTCTCTAGTACATACCAGTTAGTGACCATGGGAACATTATTCAAGCTCACTGTGTCATTTCTCATCTGTAAAATAGGTTATAAGCAAGATAGACTAGATAGTCTCTGAGGAGCCTTCTACTGATCTAGAGATCAGTGATCCTATGTATGACCTTGGAGAAGTCCATCCTTTTCTCTGGGCCTCAGTATCCTCCTCTATAAAATGAAAGGGTTGAACTTGATGACCTCTAGGGTCCTTCCCTTCCAGCTCTAAGTCTGTGGTCCTGTGACTATTGAGAAATGCCCACATAGGGCAACCAGTGAGTTCATCAGAACCCAGTCTACCATCTGTACCTGGTCAACACCCCCAAGGAGAATAAAGAGAGCTACTAAAAAAAGTTCTGGTCTTGCTGGATTCCGAAGAGCACTTTTATAGAGGAATTAGTACCCGTACTTCACAAATTATCCTCCACAATTGAGAAAGAAAGCGCCCTAGCAGGATCCAATTATGAGGTAACATAGTCCTAATGACTAAACCAGGGAAAGATGATGAAACAGAGAAAACTATCGGTCAATATCATTCATGAACGTTGACTCGAAGAGGAGTCAAATCTTGAGTCCTAAATGGAGTATAAATTAGTGTTCATTCTAGATCTGGCTATCTTTTAGCTCACATTCAGGATGTCCTGATAACAAGACTAGTCAGAAGGTGTCAGAAAGATGGCCCAGTTGATTCCGCTTGTCTTTCAGAGAAATCTCCCTTACGAACCCTCAGAAAGGATGTGATAAGATGAGGGTTCATTGACTAGGACCGGTGGATGGCTCGGTCATTTTCCACTCACTTAATCTCTGAAGGGAACCTCTCAGTCACCTCTGTCTCTTAAGTTTCTGATTGTACCACTGAGTAAGGGGCCTTGCTCTTCCCAAGATACACTCTAGGTTCCAAGCTCAAATCTGATTCTCATGGGAAGTGGCACTATTTTACAGCAACTTCCCATTGATTTAGCTTATGAGGGCTTGGAAGGGCTCAGAAGATGACCTCACAAAAGCTAGTCCATGCTTAGGTAGCTTGGCAGGTAGCCTACTACAGTGGAAGGATAAATGGCTGGATGTGTAGGCAAAGGAGCTGAGTTTGAATACTGCTTCTGCCAAAAAACACTACATAGTTAACCTTAAGCAAGTCACTTTTGTCTCAGTGTCTTCTTCTATAAAATTAGGGAGTCTCTAAGATTTCTTCAAGGGCAGAATGCCAGATCTGGAGTGAGGAAGACCTGAGTTTAAATCTGACCTCAAACACTAAGTAGCTGTGTGTGAGTCTGGGCAAGTCATTTAATGCGCTTTGCCTCAGTTCCTCATCTGTGAAATGAGCTAGAGAAGAAAATGGCAAACCACACCAGTATGGTGGCCATGAAAACCCCAAATGGGTTCACAAAGAATTGGAGGCAACTCAGACAACTAAACAGCTGTAGCATCATTTAGAGCCAATAATAATAAAAATAGCAGCTCACATTTCCACAGCATTTTCAGTTTGTTTATCAGTTTGTTTATGCTGGTCTTGATCTTTGATTTCTGGGACTCCCTATATGGGAACTCCCTCCACCAATACCAACCAGCAACTGGTTTGTAACTGAATAGTCTTACCCAAATGAATTTTATCATTTTGTCAAGTTTGGTAAAGTATGCCCTTGGCAATTTAATTGGTAAGGCATTAGTAATATAAATTCATTTGAGTAGAATAGTCATTTTTATTATATTGGCACAATCTAGCCATAAGCACTGAATATTCCTCTGCCTATTTTAAGTTATCTTTAATTTCTTTAAGGAGTGCTTTGTCATTTATGTGCTTTGGGAGGTCAACCCCCCAAATATTTTATACATTTGGTAGTTACTTGGAATGGGATTTCCCTTTCTATTCTTGCTTTTTCGGCATCTGTTGACATGATCGTGTGCCTTTTAGACATTTGGCTTTAAATATGATTACTTATGTTGACTGTTTTCCTAATAGAGAACCTTTCTTTCATCTCTGATACAAATCCCACTTTGTCACAATAAACGATTTCCTGGGGGAAATTCCCATTGTCCACTTGATAGTATTTTGTTTAAAAATTTTATGTCAATGCTCATTAATTATATTGGCCTAGAGCTTTATCTTTCCCTAGTTTAGCTATTTGGCTTGTATTTGTCTAATAAAAAGGACTCTAGGAGGTTGCATTTTTTTCCTCAAATTTTTTAACCTTCTGACTTTCCGCCTTGGAACCAATACTATATATTGGTTCTAAGACAGAAGAGTGGTAAGAGCTAGACAATGGGGGTTAAGGGACTTGCCCAGGGTCACAGAGTTTTTCCTCAATTTTTGAAAATAATCTGTAAAATTTACTTTCCAATTGTACATTAAAAGTTTGACAGAGGGCCCCTCTGACTCTCCTAGGACCAGGAGGTTTTTTTTTACTTGACAGCTTTATCTATTTCCTTTTCTAAGAGTGACTTAAGATCTTTATTTGGTCTTTTTCCACATTTATCTCAAATAAGTGGAGTATATTTTTAAGTCTTTATTTCTTTTGTATTTTCAGTTTTGCTAGCATATAACTATACAGAAAGATGTTCTGACTATTCTTATTTCTTCAGATTTTGCTGTGATTTCATCTTATTTTCTATCTTATTGATTTGGGGGTGTGATTTGCTCTCTTCTTTTTAACCAGATTAGTTAAGCATTTATCAACTGCATTAATGTTTTCAAAGAAATGGTCTTTAATTTTATTGAACATTTCTTTGGACATTTGGTTTTCAATTTATTTATTTCATTTCTAATTTTTAATATTTCCCCTTTTGTGCTTATTTTGGTTTGTTTCTATGTTGTCTTTCTAATTTTTTAATGCACATTCAGTTCATTACTCCTCTCTTTACTATTTTGTTAATGAATGTTTGAAAGGATGTGGCTTTTACCCTGAGGACTGCTTTAGCCATATACTAGAAATGGTATGTTGGGGGTTGCTAGGTGGTTCAGTGTTCTAAGAGCCAAGCCTAGAGACAGGAGGTCCTATGTTCAATTCTTGCCTCAGACACTTCCTAGCTCTGTGATCCTGGACAAGTCACTTAATTCCCATTGCCTAACCCGTAACACTCTTCTGTCTTAGAAGCAATACACAGTATTGATTATAAGATGGAAGGTAAGGGTTTTTTAAAATGGTATGTTATTTCATCATTATAATTTTCTTTTACATAGTTACTGTTTTTGCAATTTATTCTTTGACCCCTGCGTTTTTGAGGATTTCACTGGTTGGTCTTCTCTTTTGGGTCTGTCTCTTTTGTTTGTGATCCCTGAACTAATTTCTTTTTTTAAATTACATCATAGTATGTAAATGATGTATTGATTATTTCTGCATTTTTATAATTATTTGCAATATCTCTGGGCTCTAAGGTATAGTCAGTTCCATGTGGTACTGATAAATATGTAACATTCTTTCGCTCTCCCATTTGGAAGGTACCTTAAGTCTTTAACTCTAATTTCTCCAGTAGTTTGCTCCGTTTCATATTTTCCCTTTTGTTTACCTTTTAGTTCTATTTGTCCAAAACTAAGAGGGATATCAAAGTGTCCTGTCACTATTGGGTTTTTGTAGCTTACATAATGTTGCCATGAATTTGGATGTGAAGGTTTTCAGAAGTTTACTACGGATACTAGAACACTTTACACTACATTTCTAGTGGATACAGAATAGCCTTTTGTTATTCTGATTTCCTTTGTTTTATATATGAAAGCTTTGCTACTGATGGCTTGTAGAACTTGTTATTTCTGAATTATTAGCTACTTACATGTCTTATAGTTTATAGCCTTGTTTTTCTTCTTTTTCTGAAGGTAATCTATGAATTTTTTCAATTGGTATTTCATTTTCTATATTGAGAATTACTGAGCAATTCTCTTTTATTGTGGTGTTAAGGATTTTTGTCCTGTTGTGTTCTTTTGGGAGATCTATGACCCTTAGATTGTTTCTATATATCCCATCTTTGAGATTAGTATGTTTTGCTTGCATTTTTTTTCTGGGTTTTGCTTCTTTTCTTCTAGATGGTCCATTACTATTTGTTACATTTGTTGTGCATTTCCATGCCCAATCTATTATTCTCTCTCGATCTTAATTTGGGGTATTATTTGTGTGTTTGTATTCCCAATCTATTGTTCTCTCTTTTGCTTCTTTGGTGAGGCTTGCCAAGGCAGAATCTAGTTTTTCCATTTTGCTTATTGTTTTTACTCTACAGACCACAAATTTGATTCTCATAATTCTCATTTCTCTTTTGAATCCCCAGGGACAATGTGTTGTGGTTCTGCGTTCTCCTCAAATTCCACAGGGTCCTCTGTCTCGTCAAGTGTTGGATCATTTTCCTTTGTTCTGTGATATTTATTCATAAATGCCTAACTCTAGATCTAGAGGTCACATTTCCTTTTGTTGTTACTCCTTTTCCTGTTGACTTATGTGCTTATAGTGCAAAGTCTTTGAGTTTTCTCCCTCCTGAAGTCTTGGGCAATTTTAGTCTTTCACTCAACCTTATTTTCCCTATCACTCACTTTCTGACTTTACTCTCTCTTTGATGGTGGTTTCTTTTATTTTTTAAACTCTCACCTTCCATCTTAGACTCAGTACTGTGTAGTGGTTCCAAGGCAGAAGAGTGGTAAGGGCTAGGCAATGGGGGTTAAGAGACTTGCCCGGGGTCACACAGCTAGGAAGTATCTGAGGCCACATTTGAACCCAGGACCTCCCGTCTCTAGGCCTGGATCCCTATCCAATGAGCCACCTAGCTGCCCCCAGTGATGGCAGTTTCTTTGTGAGTTAGATCTCAAAGCATCTCAGCCTCCTCTCATGCTGGGCAATTCATAGTTCACCAGTCCAAGTGACATTT
Organism: Monodelphis domestica; assembly: GCF_027887165.1. Lineage (NCBI taxonomy): Eukaryota > Metazoa > Chordata > Mammalia > Didelphimorphia > Didelphidae > Monodelphis > Monodelphis domestica. The sequence goes on from NC_077235.1 coordinate 29,589,464, forward strand.
GGATGGTTAGTACTGGTCCTGGCTGAGTGCTATGCTCTTTCCCTCAGCTTTAGTGGAATACTGCAAACCTCTTCACTGACCCTCAACACATACAGAGAAGTCCTGTCCTACCCTACTCCCTCTATTCTTAACAGTCCAGTATTGGTAGTATGGTTTGGAGCTTTGCAGTACTGGTGCTACAGGGTTGTTGCCCCAGGCAGGCTTTTGCTCCTGAGCAAAACTCTCTGCCTAACTCTCTGTCCTCATCAGGGCAAACTTCTACAGCCTAGAGCTGAGGGCTTCAGAGCACTGGAAAGAGGAAGGGGAAATTGTCATACAGGGGTAGGTGATGTTGTAAGGGATAGTATGGCCTTGGTGCTGGTGGCATGGAAAGTGGAGAAAAGTGCTAAACCTTCTTTTGGATTCTAGGTGTCCTAGACCGTGGAGACAAGTGATGTTGCTTTATCTTTGCTACATAATTTCTATTTTGAAGAGGCCTGAGAGGTTCTGGAAATTGGAAAAAATGTCTAGTTCTCTATCTTGTTGCTCATGTGCCCCCAAAGTCTGCATCTGAATAGTCATGGAAATTTGCCTGGAGCACTGAGAAATGGTTAACTGACTGACCTAGGGCCACACAGATAGTATATATGAGCCAGGTCATCCTGACTCCAAGGCTGCCTCTCTAATGACATTACCTCTCTACTTTAAGGTCTGGAATGCACTTTCCACATATATAATGATCCCAGTTTTGCAGATAAGGAAATTGAAACTGAAAGAGATTAAGTGACTGGTCTAGGGTCTTACCACTGGAAAATAGTAGTCAGGAGTAGAACCAAGGCGCCTTCCCCTTAAGTCTTGGACCTTTTTTTGCTACTCACCCCACATTGTCTCTCCTAGGTATATATAAAATGATGGTACCTCTACAAAAATACTGCTTTATCTTAATCTTACCTAATATTTATATAGCATTGTAAGGTCTGTGAAGAATTTTACATGGTATCTCATTTATTCTTCATAGAATAACCCTATGAAATAGGTGATTGAGTTATTCTCATTTTACAGATAAGGAAACAGACTCAGAGAGGTTAAGTGACTTGTCCAGGGTCATGCAGAAGGTTATGAACTCAGGTATACTTGACCCCAAGTCTAGCACCCCACTGTGTCCACTATGTCATCTGTGGACTCTTTGGCTCAGTTTGTCTTCACACCTAGATTATATCAATAGATCCTTCTACTGAGGCATAAGGAAGTGATGTCGAATGGACCCTAGATATAAAGCAAATTTGCTTGCAGATTGGAACAACATCCATCCTTTGGGTCTACGTAAATAGACAGACAGACACCATTACAGTTAGAACCAATTCAGCCCTGTCAACACCGTGGACACCACTAAGAGTAGCTAAGCATTGCCTTACAGAAGCCTAGAGTAGTGACCTAACATTCAGGAGACTTGGGTTCAAATCAAGTTTAATGACCAAGACCCTTTTGGAAAAAATGCGCACAGGTTATACTTTTAAGTTTAATCTACATTCTGAGCATGTGCTCCATTATTTCCTTATCTAGACAACCAATAAAACAATAAATCAAGCCCTGGTTTGTAGCATTTACTGATCTCCAGGTATAAATCCTCCCAATGAAAACTTAACAACTGATTCTCAAGATTCACAACTTGGGTTAAGCTGGCTCTGACACAGCCCTGGTTCTAGTGTTGGCTCTGCTATTCTATTGATGAGCTGGGTGGCTCTGGGAAAGTTGCTGCCTCTCTCTGAGCTTGTTTCTTCCCCTGTAAAATGGAGAGAACAAGGTGGATATGAAGCTCTCTAACCTTTCTCTTAGCTCAAACATTCTCTAGTTTTCAGGGGATTTGGGGGGATAGTGAGAGATCTCCAGGCTCAAGACCCTGTGCTGCTGTATCCCTGGAGAACAACAAAGCATCCAAAAAACAGTGACCATGGGAATAAGCTGTGGGGTCACAAGCCCTGGGTTTGAATTCTGACTCTGGCACTTCTAGCTATGCATTTCTGGCCAGTATTTTCCCTACAGCGGGCTTCTGTTGTCTTCCCTGTAAAGTGAGAAGTTTGGGCTAGGCTTCTATTCAACTCCAAATCCTTTCACCCGTCTAAGAACATGTACAGGTTCTTACAGAGTACAGACTGGTCAGAATTTCCTTTTTCCTCCTTCCTCCAGATTTCTCTTCTTCCTCCTTCCTAGAATCCATCATTTTCCCTTTGATATGGATGAGAGAGACAAAGAAGAAAACAGAAAAAGAGAGAGAGAGAAGAGAGAAAGAAGAAAGAGAAAGGAAAGAGAGAGGGGGAGAGGGAGGGAAGAAGGGAGGGTTTTCCACTATTTGGAGGCCTTGGCTGCCTGCCCCAAAGGCTGGAATGGGAAAGTATCTAGACATCATTAGAAAGGCCACCAATAATCCAAGCCCAACCACACTGAGGATCAGGAGTGAGTGACTCATCTTTGTGGTGTGCAAATGATATCTAGGAAGAAGCCCAGAGATGCTTGTTTTAAGTAAGCCTTATTTTCCAAAGAAAACCAAGCAAAAGTCCTATGCATCCAAACTTTAGAAGTCCTCCTCTTGACACCAAAATAAGGAGATCCTGGGAAATGGCGATTTGTAGTTTTCAGTGGCCATTAGGACAAGTGCAAAAAGGATTCTAAAAGCTTTTACTAAAACCTTTCCAGGATATGTGGCTCTTGGGATTGAATTTCCCATCTGTCCTGAAGGCATTGGGTTGGCCCACATGTTCATGACTTGTCCCATTTATTACTATGTCTGGACAAATAGCAGTGCCACCCATGAGCCTAGACAGTCATCACTTAGAAAGACTGTTGGTACATGACCGTTTGTATTCCCCAAACTCCAATGTGGCAACCAGACTTAGCTTATGAAGTTATTGACTTTTTGCTGAAAGATCTATCCCACACGTCAGATAACTGAGTGCCTCAATGGCAAACTCATCTCACTGTGGAATTCCAGCTTCTGATCAAAATGTCATCAACCAAGTAAAGGCTGATGTCGACAATGCATTTAAGATGGCTAATCGGATAGACCAGTCTTGATTTTGTAAAAGTGTCTCGTTGGCCTGTTTTTGACTGATGGACAAGGTGGTCCATCTGAGCAAAGCAAGTCTTTTTTTCTTTTAAATCACCCTCAGAGACTTCTCTACTTTGTGTCTCTTTATTCCCCCTTACTCCTGATGGGACTATGGATTCCAAAGTGACCTGTGTAAATGATGCTGTTCATACCACTTTTTTCTGCCCATCAGAGTACGGATAAAATTAGGGATCCAAATTTCCAGAGAAGTGACAATCAAGAAAACACAGTAGACTGTAATGAACTAAATTTGGAATTAGAATATCTGAGTTCAAATTCTGCTCCTAATATTACCTGTGAGACCTTGGACAAGTCACGTTCTCTCTCTGGCCTCCATCTCCTCTTAAGTCAAATGGAGACTAAATTAAGGGTTCTTAAACGTTTGGGGGTCATGAGCATCCTTGTAAATCTGGTGAATCCTATGAACTCCTTTTAGAATAATGCTTTTTAAAAATGGAAGGGAATGCTTTATTTGGGTCAAGAGATCAGTAAAAATAAAGATGACATTTGTTTCTTCTTCATGAGATGTTTTTGTGGATTCCTGAAGACCCGAAGTTAACAGATCCTGGACTAACTAGATCTCCAAGGCCTCTTCTAATTCCAAGTTCCACATGGCTTCACTGACATAGAGATTTAGTGACAACAGAGAGATCAGGGAAGATCAGGGAGTTGGGGGAGCAGGCACAAGACACAAACCTTTGGGCTGAAATGCTAACTGGGCAAATTAGAAACTTGAACAAGCTCAATGAATGAGCCATATTCTGGCTCATATTGAGATCTATGTTTATTAAGAACAGTACTGTATAGGGAGCAGCTGGGTGACTTAGTGGATCAAGAGCCAGGCCTAGAGATGGGAGGTTCTGGGTTCCAATCTGGCCTCCGACACTTCCTAACTGTGTGTCCCTGGGCAAGTCACTTGACTCCCATTGTCTAGCCTTTACCACTCTTCTGACTTGGAACCAATACACAGTAGTGATTCTAAGATGGAAAGTGAGGGGTTAAAAAAGGATCAGTACTGTATAGTAGAAAGAGCACTGGACTTGGAACTAGGGCACCTAGAAGGAAGCCAGAGAAGCCAGAAGGGGAAGATGACTCAACATTTTCACTGGTTGTAGCCCATGCCTGGAATGTCCTCCTTCCTCATCTCTGGCTGCTGGCTTCCTTTAAGTCTCAGCAGAAATCTCAGTTTCTACATGAAGCCTTTTCTGATCCCTCTTCTTTTTGAAATGATCATCAATTTGTTATGTTTATATGGTAATTGTACAAAGTTGTTTTCATGTTTTCTCTCCCATTGGACTGTGAGATCCTTAAGAGCAAGGCCTGTCTTGTGCCTTTCTTTTAATCTTCAGTACTTAGGGGAGCCCCTTCATTTAGGGGAGATGCATGAATGATTATCCAGCAAAGGAGACTGAGAAGGAGTAGTCAGGCAGATGGGAGAGGGAGGAGGGGAGGAAGGGAGGGAGAGAGAGAAGTAGAGAAAAAGAGAGAGAGAAGGGAGAGAGGGGGTGGGGAGGGAGGGAGAAAGACAGAAGAGAGAAAGTGATAGGAGAGAGGGAGAGAGAGGGAGAGAGAGAGAGAGAGAGAGAGAGAGAGAGAGAGAGAGAGAGAGAGAGAGAGAGAGAGAGAGAGAGAGAGAGAGAGAGAGAGAGAGAGAGAGAGAACACTAAAACACTTGGGTACAAAGGAGCTCTACCCAACTCTTGCCTCTAGAGGCCACTGACGACCATTCTTTGGGGAACTACATCAGCTTGTAGCCATTTGATTTTCATGAACCACATCTCTCCTCTTAGCCCTTCCTTCAAAGGACTCTGTGGCTAAAGATGAGCACCTTGGAAATATCCAGAGCAATAATGGTAATAATAGTAATGAACTCTGTATTCACTCAGTGCTAATGGAATCAAATGGACTTGAATGAAAAATAATGGTGTTTAGGGAATCTTGTGGGATTCCCCTGAGCTAATTTAGTAGGCTCCTGAGGGGTTGTGCCCAACCATTTAGTCACAGAAGTCTTTTCAAAGGCAGGCTAGGCTCCTGGCCCAAAGCTGGCTTGACGCCCGATGTTTACAAGCACGACAATAGACCCTGGGCTTAATCAGCTCTTTAATGAAATATACAACCTGTTATATCCTGAAAATGCACACTTTCCAGGACGTGCAAAACCCAAATAGTTTGGCAATAACGCAATAACGCACGATGGTGCTGACTAGAATGCATCATTATACAGTATTCTTCCTGTTCTTCATCTTTGCTACAATTAAAGTGGGAGCATCACAACAGGGTGAGAGACTTCAGGAGGAGCTTCTTGGGGGAGATGCTGGCAGGCCTCTCTGAGGAGACATCTGGGGATTCTTTCGGAGAGATAATCCCGGCATGTCTGTCCCGCTGTCCTCGTTTTTTCCTGGGGATTTACACACAGAGGCAGCAGACACTTAGCTGGTATTCCTTTGGCTGCCTTGAAGCCGATAGTGTTCCTCCTTTGTTGAGCTGTCTCATGGCCATTCTAGCACAGCCATAATGTCATGGGAGGTAGCCTCTCTACAATGCATGCATCTGCTTTCTTCAGCACTGCATTAGCCATCCTTTGCTGTCTTACCAGCTCATTGTTTCACAATATCCAAAATAAAGTGACTCAAAACGTTGGCTCGAATGGTGGGCACACTCAAAGCCTGTAGCCACAAAATCTAAAGTGTTTCCATTTTTGTCAAAAATTCTCCATGTTGCCCTTTGCCAGGGGACTGAAATGCTTTCCTTTCATCAGCCATTTCAAAGGAGTTTCAAGACTAGCAATGAGATTTACACATGGAAGCGGCTTTAGAAGCCATCTTGTCCAATACCTCCATTTTACATATAAGGAAACTGAGGTCCAGATAGGCTGTGACTTACTGAAGGTCCCATGCTAGAACATAGAAATGAAAATGAAAACTAGTTTCCAAAATAGTCACCTTGTTCAAGCTACTTCTGGAGTTTCTCTATGAGAACCTCCTTCAGTCATTTTACTGTCCACACCAGAAAATCAGTCTGCCAGTGATGAAACAAACTTCCCTCCTTGTGGGGGCAGGTGGACTACAAATGACGAAAGCTGCATACTTTAATATTCATGTTTACCGTTTGGGCTCTGTCTTTTCTTCATAGCAAAGGAGAATGTTTCCAGGGGAGGGATGGCATATGAATGAAGAAACATTTATTAAGTGTCAACTTTGTACAGTGTAGAAGCTCCTAGTTGGCTCGGTGGATAGAGCACTGGGCCTGGAATCAGGAAGACCTACGTTCAAAGGTGGCCTCAGATACTTACTGGCTGTGTGACCTTAAACAAGTCACTTACCCCTGTTTACCTAGGAGGCAGCTAGGTAGCTCAGCAAATAAAGTATTGGGCTTGGAATCATGAAGACCTGAGTTCAAACATGACCTTAGACACTTACTGGCTATGGAACCTTGGCCAAGATACTTAACCTCTGTTTGCCTTAATCCACTGGAGAAGGAAATGGCAAAGCACGCCAGCATCTTTGCCATGAAAATCCTCATGGACAGCATTAACAGGTTTTGGTCTGAAAGAGTCAGACTAGTAACATGTACTGTATTTTGCATATCACTGTGATTTGAATGACAGAAAATATTATCAAAAACAAAAGGCATCAATAGCTTTGTATTTTTAAAAGTAAAATAATCTTTCGTGTTATTTACAGTCACATCATGTGCTCCCTTTGGTCAGAACCTCATTTGTCTATCCCTCTCTCCTGGGCCTCCTTGGCTGTTGCCACTAGTTCCTTTGTATGGGCCTTTCACTGGAGGGTATTACAAATACGCAGCCTGCCTACACTGAAATCCTCTTCAGCAGTCCTGAAATTGTAGTTATCAACTTTGGGAAAAAATGAAGCTGGAAATATGTCCTCCCAGCAATTGCCCTTTCTCCCTTTTAACATAGGATGTGATAAGGATCCGTTTTCATTATATTATAGCATGAGTCATTGCCACTGGATTTAACCACTCCACAGCTTTCCTGCGCCAAACCTATCCATGTCCGAGTTAAGTGGCAGAGTGTCTATCAAAGTGCCAGCATTCCAGGTGCGCAGCAGGGGTACAAGGAAGTCCCCTGGAAATTCGTAAAGTTGTAAGGACATGGGTGGGTGCGATAGGGAGAGTGAAGTCTAAGACTTATCTGCTTTCCTGAAAATTCTTTCTTTTTCTGTTGTCATTTTTCCCATGCCAGCTTAATGGGTTCAACCCTTGGCCATACCTAAAGTGAGGCATCCTTTTTGACGGAGTGTATTATTTGAACCTTTAGGACCAAGATCTTTGAACACTGCCCAATGAGAGTAACAGAAAAGCCTACGTGTGACTTGGCTAAGAGACAAAGTACCAGTCCTACCCCATAAGGACCGATGCAATGGCCACACCTCTCTAGCCATACTTACTTATGTTGACCCAGATTTGGTCTGTATCTTCATGAGCAGAGTAAGGTGAAAATCTGGGCCCTCATCTACTGAACTATTGAGTGCTGGCGACCGGACAAGGTAAGCTCCATCCCCTTTTTTTTTCAAGAAAAGGAACCAGGGGAAGCCAGTTCTATTGTTTTTCACCCTTTGCTCATGCAATCCTCACATCAAAGTCTGGCTTTTTTATGCATATTATATAAAAAGAAGGAAAAGAGCACTGGCCTCCATAGTAGTCCAAGAACTGTTTTTTGGGTTCTTTTGGGGTTTTTCCTTATAGAAAAAGAATATCCACATTCCTAAAGAAATAATCAAGCTGGATGAACCTATCACAATTTACTGAGAACATTTGCTCTTACATCTGAAACATCTGTCCAGTTTGAATTTTGCTCTCTTAAATAACGGAGTCCTCAATTTCAGAACAACAAAAATAGTTCAGACAAACAAACGCCACTTCTTACTCCATCCGTGACCACTGCCCTCCACTCTGAGTGTCTTGTAACTCTACCATAGCTTGGCTGTTTCTTGGGGTTTAGGGACAAGTCAAAAAATAGGAGAGAAAAGCAAGTCTTTGGGGCTGGGCTTCCTTAGCTCATCATTGAAGAGCCACTCTCCCTGCTCATGAGCCGTGATCGAATCACTGAGCTGCCATGGCGGGAGAGTTGGTCTCGGAACTCAGAAGTCGTGAAGTAATAAAGGATAGGATCTAAGCAGCAACACAGACTTGCGAGGCACAAGGAGAAAGGGTGGAAATAAAGTGTGCTTTGAATGATGGGGCAGCTAGTGATAACTTTTTCCTTCACCAAAGTATAAAAAAGGAAGTTTATATGATAGGGCGTGAAGCAGATAAAGAAGACCCCAGCACACAAGAAGACCATCCGAAGAGCCTTCTGCTTCTCGGCAACGCCTTCATAAGTCACATGTGGGTGCTGCAAAGATATCACTGTTTTCCAGGTGCACCAGGCAATGATGACGACAGGAATCACAAAGCCAGCCAGCTCAGCCATCATGATCATTGCCACTGTGGGGGCCACATTCATCTGCTTGTATCCCAGGTCAGCAAAGCAAGCACTTTGGTTCCTGTTGGCCAGGCCAGCATTTCTCAGGATGGGAAAGAGCAAGCAGACGGTTCCTACGACAACCCAGATAGTGGCGCTGATGGCCACATCGTACCTGCGCTTCCAATTGCGGGCCTTGAAGGGCTTGAGGAGGAAATAGCACCTCTGAAGACTAATGCATGTCAGGAAACAGATGCTCGCATACATGTTGAGGTACTTCAGGTAGAAGCAGAGAAGGCACACGGACTTTGGGAAGGGCCACTGGTGGTTGATGTAGTAATAGATCCGCAGCGGCAGCGACAGAACGTGGGCAAGGTCAGCCACAGACATATTGATCATGAAGATGATGGCCTTATTCTTCTTGCTGATAAAGCGGTACAAGACCCAGAGGGCTACACTGTTGGCCAGAAGGCCTGGGATGAAGACCACAATATATGTGGCTGCGTAGAGAGAGTACTGAAAGGGCACACTTGTGTTACTGCAATTGCCGATTGTATTGCTTGTGCCATTGCTGCCCATTTTGCCTGATGATGTGTGTTTATTAAGGAGAGACTGGGTATGATTCCTGCAGAGACCAAAGAAATAGAAGTGAGGTCATTCATTCAATATCCATTCAAGAAAAACTGCCTAGGTGTCTACTGCATGCACAGTCCTGCTCTGGGCACTGGAGGAGACAGGCAAGGCCCTTGTCTTCATGGAGCCTACAGGCCAGGAAGGAGATATGACATACACAGACAACTATAGTCTATATAACATGATCAGTACCAAACCAAATACTATGTGAGCTCCAAGTGAGTGAGAAGAGCCCAACTGACTAAGGAACCAAAGGGGAGGCTTTGTACTGCTGAAAGGATGGATAGGAATTCAACTAGCAAAAAATGGCAGTAAGTAATGGGGCAATCAAGCACATGGAAGTGGAAAAGTACAAAACTCAAGACTTTCACCAAGAAGCTGAGCTTAACTCTACTCTTGAAACTTAGAATCGAATCATGTTGCAGATGAGAAAACTAAAGCCTTAGAGAGATGATGGGGCTAATCCAAGGTTAGACCGTTAGTTGGTAGAATAGCTCTCGGTCCAGTACTTTCTCTTTGAGGCAGCTGTGTCACTCTATCCTCTCTCAAATTTCAGTAGGTCAGGTAAGTGATCTCTACAGAATTCCTTGCATCATCCCACCCTCACTCCTGTTCTCCGGAGGTACCAGGTATAATAATTTGCTGAGACATAGAAACTCTGATGTGTCCTATCAACATGGAAATCTAGAGATCCCCAGTTTACTTAGTTTAAAGGTATAAACCCCAGGTTTTGACCTTGTCACAAGAGAGGTTTCCCCCTGAGGGAAGGTCCCACTTCACCAGATAATAGACATCCACTTCAGGTGGGAGGCAGATCCCATCAGGTAGCTCTTTTGTCTCCAGAAGGCTCTCCCAGTATATCACACCCTCCTCAGTAAGCTTTGGCACAGTAGGTAGCATGTCAGTCTCACAAGCTGACGGTCCTGAGTTCGATCCTCCTTAAGGAGGGTGTGATATGCTGGGAGATCCTTCTGGAGACAAAAGAGCTACCTGATGGGATCTGCCTCCCACCTGAAGTGGATGTCTATTATCTGGTGAAGTGGGACCTTCCCTCAGGGGGAAACCTCTCTTGTGACAAGGTTAAAACCTGGGGTTTATACCTTTAAACTAAGTAAACTGGGGATCTCTAGATTTCCATGTTGACAGTCCATAAAACTCTCCTCCAGTGCCTCATTATGACATGGTGATGACCCTGGGTTCTTGGAGAACATGACAATGGAGCTCCAATAGATTCTATAACACTGTAGAGGCTGTGATCAAGGTATCACAAATAGGTAGTACCTGCTTTCTGATGATCAGCTTAGCCAAGTAAAGAGAGGCCCATCATTAGCAGGTTGGCCTCTGGAGATGGATTATTTAGCCATGAACCAAAGGAAAATACAAAATGGCTTTCAGTCCTGGGTGCCCCCTTCCTGCTTCCATAGTGATAATGATCAAGTAGTGGAAACGGGGATATCGGGGACTAGAATCACACAGGTTTTGAACCACATTTAAATATTATTTCATTGCTGGTCCTCTAAATGTGAGACCTGAGTCACAGTAATATTTCTGTTTTCACTCTCAGTGGAACCAGAAATTGTGAGGAAAATGCAGCTAAATAGAAGGGTGGCCCACAGGCTCACCTCACAGAGGAGAATGAAGGAGCTTTTAGAGTTGACTCCCATGTGTACAAGCAAGAAATCCACCTCAAATATAATTAGATGTAGTGTGCATACTAGTATCTATTGGAAACGATGGAGAAATGAAGACATTTTTGGAGGATGCATATGAAAGCAACACACTTTAAGCCTTGATGACTTGAACATGAATCTCAGAATAAAGGAGGACATTGACAAATATGTTGACAAATAAAATTTAAGATTAGGAAATTTAAAAAGCCAAAGTTATGGCCATTTGTATACTATCTTGATTCCATGAATACTTCTTTTTTTGAAGACAGAGACTAAACAAGAACAAGTAAATGCCAAACAAAATCAAAAAAAGAATGAAATTAACTATATCTTTTCAAAACAGGAAGTAATTGGTTTCTGACATAGGAATTATTTCTGAATCTGTGTGTAACTGAACTATTGACTGATTAGAGCAAAGGTCTACATTAACAGTAAGCTAAAAGAAAGGGAAATGATGAGAAGATAACATCATACAAAATTATAATACCTCTAACCCCCTTAAAGAAACCTGTGACTAAAAAATGGGAAATGGACGAGTAATGACATCAGCTTGGGTTGTCAGCATTTCTTAGGAAAGGTTTAGCTAATAGAAAACAATTCCCACAATAAAGAGGCCAGAAGAGCCTAGAAAGCACTTCATCCCACAAACACTTGATCTCCTTGATAAACACAAGGTTTCCAAGGACAACACTCACATAGTCTGTGGACTCATTGGTAAAAACCTTACAGAGGAAGTTGGTAAAACATTATGACTTCTCAAAACAGTGTGAAGCAGTGGAGGGGGAAATGGGCCTACAGAAAGCATACTATAAGACTCCACTAAGTCAGATCATCCCAGTATATTTGTAGATGAAAATGGCAGTATAACAAATAGCTGGAAATTTAAGTGCCTTGCCAGCACTGAGTCAGTCCTCATCCACTTATTAACTTAGTAACCATATTACTTTATGAGAAAATGGGAATAGCATTTACAAAGATAAAAATGGAAAGAGTAGCTACACCTGCACAATTCCACTCAGAAGAAATCTGTGGTGAAGATGACATATTTTCACAAGGCACTCAGGATCAATTTTAAAAGGCCTTAGAGACAGAAGGTTCACAAGAAAATGGAAAATATCATGCAGTTACTATGATCACCAAAAGGCAACTGAGGAAACATTAGAAACTACCAACCCACATACATTCTCATCTATATAAAAATCTTATGAGGAATGGTCTATGCACACCCCAATGGTTTCTTTGATAGGAAAATGGGAAGGGAATGGGCAGGAAGCAATATTCCACAGCAAAGCATATCATCATAATCATGCATCTGACTAAATGGTAGAGAGAATACAAATCCCTGCTATTGCTTATCAATTATGAGAAGAAAAACAAGCATTTCATCCAGCAGAATAAAACAATCTTAAAGGTATCTCCCAAGCATATGTTAACATCGGATAAAATCCGTTGATTGCTTCAACCACAGAGGTAATGATTAAATGATATTTTGATTATACCAAATGAGGTATAAAATAGGAAGACCATTCCTCACTCACTGATGTGAAATACTTTGGCATGTGACATTGAAGCAGCCAATTTTTCTGTCTTCTGTTGAATAAATATCAAAGTTCTTTTGTGCTAGAAAACCACAGGACTTAAGTTGGAAATGGTCTTCATGAACATCTAATCCTATCTTTCATTTTATAGATAAGGAACTAGAGACTCATATAAAATGGCTTGCCTGAGGTGACCCCAAATCATGTGTCCTTTTGTACCATCATGTACCTGTTCAAGTGGAACCCAAATCCAGGACCTATTTTGCTATGTGCTCCCATCCTCCACACTTTGATAGGCAAGAGGCCTTTCTACTTTCATTGCTGCTTCTCTAAATCTCTCCCCTAGCCGTATGGGGAGAGAAAGGATTCCCAAACCATGCCAAATGGTAAAACCCTAGGGAAATATGGGTAGGTCAGAAAGATAGATTCTGAGAAGGTAACTTGGGCTGGTTGGTCATCTTGAGTCATTTCTGGGACTGAGGACATAATACTCAGAGCTCTTCTAAAGTGGGCTGGGATCATCTTTTAGGGAAGCAGCTCTCCCCACTCCTCCCGCCAGACACACCACGAAGGGATTCAAATGAACAATGGATCACTACTGCTCGGGGACAGTTGTATTCATCACCTCAATACTTGGCACACTGTCTGGCTCACAGCAGATGCTACATAGCTGTTCATTCATTCATTGCTTGGCTTGGATTAGGCACCTTCTGAAGGGAGGGAACTATTTGTCTGAGGATGGTAGGTCTTGCCACTCCATGCTGGAGTGTCCTCAGCCTTCCTCTCTAGCTAAGAGCTATCAGCCTGGAAAAGGACAGAGAAACAGAAACATAATCCAGGCAGAATCATGCGGGGCCAGACATTTCCTGCAGGGAGAAATCATTGTGTCTAAGGTCTCCAAGTAGCTATGTCTTGGGGAAGTGCTAGGGATCTGCTCCCAAAGGCATCTCAGCTCCTTGTTTTGGTTGGTCAGGGGCCTGGCCAGGGGTCAGAAGCGGGCAATGTCTGGTCAGCAGCCAAATGGCTTCCTAGTCATCTACGATGCTCAAAGCTACCACTTGGTCCTATAGAGGCAAAATCTCAGAATCTCATGCACTGTCACGAGAGCTGTCCAATCTTAGGAGGTGTGCTAAGGGAAAGGGACTCAGCATAAGCCTTGCCAACTCCATGAAGTCTTCTCAGGCCTTTCTAGTCCACAGAACTTTTCACTCATTAAGAACTTTGGGCAAGCACCTTGAGGTAAGTCACATCAATGGTGTCTACCTCAAATGTGGGTGGCCTATTGACTTAAAAAACCACATATCACCATTGCCCAAGTGCTATCCCATTTTCATGTATTTTGTTAAGTATTTCCCAATTAGATTTTATTCTGGTTCTGGAGTGTATATTGTCATCGTATATGACTCAAAGACCTTGAAGGAACCCCCAGAGGTTGCCCCCTTTAATTTACATATGAAGATAACAAGACACAGAGAGGGAAAGCGATTTCCCTTTCAACCAGTCTAGGTATTTTTATTAAGTACCTGTGCCCCTGTAGTCACACAAATTAGTGAACATCTCTGGACTCCGCTATGTACAAGGCCTACACTTTGCATGCAGTAGATGTATTTGGTGAATGAATGAAAGTAGTCAAGCTGAGCTCTGCACCCAGGCTTTCTGCCTCCATTTCTGGGGCTATGCCCAGTACCAAGTAAGCCCCTTCTTTGGACTTTGGCCTCCCAAACTGTAAAATAGGGATCAGAATTTCTACCCATTGGGAATGTGGGGTTGTTTCGAGGATCTAATGAAAGAACATCAGGTATTTTATAAATCACTAAGATCTACCAAAATGGCATCTCTGATTGTGATGTAATGGAGAGAGGACCCATCTTGGAGTCAGGGAAGCCTGGGCTCAGGTCTGCTCCATAGCATTCTGGCTGGGTGGTCTTGGGCAAATTGGCTTAGCCTCCCAGGATCCCAGGAAGCTCCCTAAAGCTAGAAGTTCAAGCCAAGCTACATCAGGGGAGGGAGTTCCCTCCCTATACTGATGAAACCCAGGTGGATCACAAAAAATGAATCTGAAAGTAATCTCTGGTATTGTAACAGATTTCTCTCCCTGACTAGATTATGGCTTCCTTGAGGAGGTGGACCTTGCCTTAAGGGGGCTCCCACGGCATCTAAAGAGGCTAGCTAGATATTGAGTATTCAACAGATACTTGTTGTGGTTAACCAGCTTACATGAAATCTAAACTCCTGACCTTAGCATCATCAGTGCTGTGTTCTAACCCACTGAGCTAAACAGAAGGAACAGTCAGCATATAGAAACAACTGGGGCCAAGACAAATGATAACCCATGCAAATGGCGGCCCTCCAAGTTTTGCATTTCAGCCCCCAATCCTGTGGTTAGATGCTACTGAGCCAGAGATTGAAAACAGAACTTTGAGTGGGTGTCTCCAATTACAGCTTTCAATTCAATTTAATAAATATTTATTAAGCCCCTACTGTGTGCCATGGCACCATGCTTGGTGTTGGAAGAACAAAGACTAGAGGGAAAAAACTCTCCCTGACTTAAAGGAGGCTATGTTTTGACAGTGAAGAAAGAAGCAAAGATGGATAAAGCATAAGGGCTTTTGGGGTCCAAAGCTCTGGGTGTGAGTCTTGCCACAACCACTTATTAGCTGTCTGACTTTGATCAAGTCCCCTTCTGTGTCTGGGCCTCAGAGTTTGCCAACAAAAAATGAAGTGTTTGACGTATATGATTGCTAAGGTCCCTTCCAGCTCTGATCTGCTCTGACTGGCCAAGATGACTTCTCTGGAACCTAGAGTAGCCCGCATACCCGGAGTCTGGCTCGGGGTCAGCACCATGGACAGTAATACAGTTCCTGTCCTTCCTCTGCCAGGAAAGGGATTGAAGCAATCATAACAACTCACACTTACTTCTCTAGTATTTTTAAGTTTGTGAGCAACATCCCTGTGGAGACAATATAAGCATTCTCATTAGGGCCACCATTTTACAAATATGGTTAACTGAGGCTCAAAGAGATTAAAAAACTTGCCAGTCCCACATGTGCTGGTAAACATTTAGCAAACAGCTCTAGGGGATGATGGGGGTGGGGGAATACATGTGGGCCCCACTTCAAAGCTTCATCTATATTATTAACATTATTTTCATCATGAAACTTCAAACCAAGCCCTCATTCATAGCATTTGCCTACTTCTGAGGTGTAAGTGTTCCTGCTGAAAATTTAACAATCAGCTCCTGCTAGCCTTGGAGCCCTCTTTGGGGCCCTGCATGACTTCATACGCTGCTTTCAGCCTCAGAAAGTGCCTATGAGCAGGATGCTGAGTACCTCTGCAATGGTCTGACCGCCTCAGGGCAGCTGCTTGCACCTGAGCCCAGCTCAGCCAGGGAAGGAGTCACCCACACTTAATCAGCAGCCAGCCCTCAACTGGCAACTGCCTCTTTTCAAAGCCTGGGCCCCAGGAGGTGTTTTTGGTTACAGATAACGTTTGATGGTCTGATTAACCAGGAAGCAATTTGCACCTGCTCAGAGAAAACTGCTCCCCAAGCCACATACAGACCAACTTTTTATTGATTTACATTAACATCCCAGAAATGTCCAGTCCCCTCTGGATATCTGCAAAATCCTCATCTAACCACAAGTGCCTGAGCCAACTTCTATGCGGATGGTTATTCCACTTATCTAAATCTTGCCTGCTTTCGGGGCCAGCTTCTCCAGCCTCCTCCCTCCACCCCAAGCAGCACCAACATCCTAACTTTGCTCTCCTCCTCTCTGATTCTGCCCTCTCTCTCACTCCTTACTTTCTGTCACTTGCACAAACCCTGGCCACCACCACCAAGGACCAGTCCCTGGACTATAGTAAGAATCAGCCTCCTAAGTGGTCCTCCTGTCTCCAGAGGTTCCTTTCTCTAACTTCTAACACATTTCCCAGTGCCATCTTCCTTGAGTACTTCTCTGTTCATGTCATTGGTCTGTTGAAAAACCTTCAGTGCTCTCTATTTTTCCCTAAATAAATCTGGGGAGACACTCAAGACCCTCCACAAACTGACTTGTTCCTCTTTTCAGCCTTATCTTGTACTGTTTCCCTTAATGTATACTGTGATCCCCTTGAACTATCTATTCTCAACCTGTTCTTTTCTACCCTGTTTCCTGGAGAAGCATTAAATTGGCTAGGTAGATGGGACTACTGTGAGCCTTCAGGAGGCAGCAGGATCTACAGTCAGAGGACACTGCTTTAACATTACACCTCTGCCTATTGAACCCGAACCCTGCTAGGCCTCAGTTTCTTCCTCTACAAAATTAGAGGCTTGGACTAGATAACCTCTAAGGTCCTTTCCAGCTCTGGATTTCTGATCCCAAAAAGGTTACTACAAGAGTCACAATAGCTTTGGTCCCTCCAGCCCTCCCATTGCCGTCTACTGAAGCCTCTCCCTTCCTTTGAGGTCTAGCTCAGGGGTCTCCTCCTTTAATAAGGTCTCCCCTGCCCCCACCAGGTAAAAGTGACCATTCCCTTCTCATATTTCTTCGAGCACTTTATTTCTCCTTAATACTGATTGTGGAGATTGAAGGATATCTTTTCTTTCTCCTACTCTACCTCGCCCGGCCCCCAGATTAAGAGTAGCCTTTGTGTTTCTATCTCCTGCATATCCCCAGCCATGACACCAGAGTCTCACTTCCATCGGGGCTTATGTTCACGTTTGTTGAAAGAATTGGGTTGCTCCCATACTCCTGTCAGAGTCCTTCCATTTTTCTTTCTATTCTCCTTTTGTCTGCTTAGTGCATGGCCGATTCCTTTAACATATGGGGGAGTCCTGCCTCCCCAAGCAGGCCATCTCATGCCCCCTCCCCACCTTAGCAGCTAGCCTAAGGACAAATACAGGAGGGCCCCCCTCAGATGAGTCTTCCTTCTCTTGATGACTCTTATCTTTCCCTTTCCCCCTCACTGTGTTCTCCCCCTTTGCTGAACTGAGCCAGACTTAGCTTCAGGGCCAAGGGGCTCAACATACCATTGTTCTCTGGTGGTTTCCTCTGTGTGTCTCTTTTCCCACCAGCCTGTGAACTCTTAGAGTGAATAATGCCCAGGTCTTTGCCTTCTTCTATAGCCCTGGCAACCAGTGCCAAGAATAAGACAGCATTTAGGAAACACTTCCTCTTCCCTTCTTTTTCTCTGAACAACCCCACCACCCGCCATTTCTGTAGGGGGTAGCCACTTCTCCCTTCTGCCTTCCATCTCTATATTATCCTCATGGGGCAATTGTATTTTGTAAAGCTTAAAGCCCTAGGAAAGTGTGTTATTACATCATCACTATTATTAATAATCATTCATTGTAGCCAATGATTAAGTAAAAGAAACGCAAATGAGTACGTAGGTCAATAGAGAGAGAGAGGCTGAATCCTGGTCTCATTACTTACTAGCTCAACGTCAAAAATAAGTCAAGTAACTAGGCCTCTTCTGAGCTTCTATTTCCTAATTTCTCAAGTGAGAGGGTCAGCCCAGTTGCCTTTCAAGTGGCTTCTCATGGTCCATGATCTGTGTGAGCTTGAGGATTCAATCATGGGCTCTTGTATGCTCTTAAATCAACTAGAGCTTATCTGAAGAAGTTGAGACTAGGCAAATTCTGGAATGGAAGTTAATGAAAAGATGAGAGTTCCATCTATAATGGAAATATGTGTGTTGCTGGATATGGAAGGCTAATGGGAAGGGCATGGGCTTGGGAATTAGACTGAGTTTGGATTCTAATTCTCACGTACTTCTTCACTGTGGAGACCCAGACTAGAAATTTCTTACTCTGCCAAATGGGAATAAGAACCCCGACACTACCAACTCACTGGGCTGGTGTGAGGAAAGAGAGGCCATGTTGAAGTGAAACAGAAGTGGAGGCATTACTGCAGACTGGGGCCCTAAGACCACCCATTTGAGTCTCTGGTAGCTTTGGCCTTCTGGAGATGATCCAGACACAATGGGCTACTATGGATACTATGCGTATGTGTGCACTGATGCATACATTTACTCGAAGCATCCCTATTAGAAAGAACTTCTCAGGCACAGAAGAGAGTTTCTACATCCAAGAGTCTGCTGGGGCTTTGAAGATCTTCTGAAGCAAACCCAAGTTCTTTAGGAGTAGAGAGGCCTGGGGTGACCATCTTTTCCAAATATCAACTTTACAAACTTTAGGAGGGCAAAATGATGGAGTAGGTGGGCATCAACTCAACCCTAAGTCTAAGTTCTAAGTAAAGGCTTTCATTCTTGATTATGATGAAATCTTGGCAATGTTCTCACCAAAAAGCCACAGACTCCAGATCTGATTCTATGGCTTACTACCGGTATGACCAGAAGTGAGCCACTCGGCTTCATCTCAGTCTCAGTTTCCTCATCCATCCTACAAAAGTAGTGATTCTTACACTATCTACCTGCCAGGGTTACTGAGGGAAGAGCTCTTTGTAAATAATAAGTCATTAGAGCAGGGGTCCCCAAACTACAGCCCATGGGCCACATGCAGCCCCCTGAGGCCATGTATCAGGCCCCCACAGCACTTCGGGACACCTCTTTCATTGGTGGGCAGTGAGAGGAGCACTGTATTTGGTGGTGGCCACAAAGTGTGGTGTTACTCACGTACAGGACTACTTCCAGTGACATAATCCTTTGTGTGGTGCTTTGTTCTATGAGAATGAGGCACTGTGAAAAGGATTATGTGGCTGCACAATGGAAGACGTCAGCATGGTGAGCAGTGATCTGGGGGAGGGGATTTCATACTGTGTATACAGCTGCCCGGTTAGGGTTAGGTCCAGCCCTCCAACAGTCCAAAGGACAGTGAACTGGCTCCCTGTGTAAAAAGTTTGAGGACCCCTGCATTAGAGAAATGAACACAGACCGAGAGTGGAAAAGGGCCTCTCTCCTACCCCTCTCATTTACAGAGGAAGAAACTAAGGCCCAAGATAGCTAAATGACTCAGCCGATGTCTCTGAGGGAGGATCCGAACCTAGATCCTCGGGCCTCAGAGCCCTTTTCGCTGTACCTGATTGACACACGCCGATAAATAATGGACCTCTTCTAGGCTTAAAAATAAGATTGATTTCACCTCCAGATTCCTACAAGTCTGTGGTTAAGGGCCCATTGCTTGCTGGCACAGCCCCTGAGGCTTGGAGTTTTCCCCAGCAGCTCCAACTGCAAGCCACCAGGGGTCAGAGCTGGGCCAAGCCTGGCAGTGCCTGGAGAGAGTTGTTTGTGAGCTCTGCAGGATTCAGAGATCATGGAGTCCAGCCCCTCATTTTCCAGAGGAGACTCCTGAGGCCCAAGAAGGGACTGTGATCTCCTCAAGGCCACCGGACTTAGCAAGGGACTGTTAAAAGGGGAACTCCCTTCTTCTTACCCTTAGTCCAAAGCTCTGCTCTGGGCTCCTTAGTTGCCTCCCAAGTGGGAGGACGCTCCAGAGGGCTTAGCACCCACTCCCAGGCATTCTGGGGTGGAGATATTGGGTCCAAGACATGTGCTTTCCCTGGCAATTCAGTTCATGCTGGTATTCATGGGAGCTGGTCCCTGCGTGGCACCATAATGGGCTGCCCTGCTGATGCTCCAAGTGCCACAGCTAGAACCTCCTTCCTTTGGATTAAGCGGTGCCCTCGCCCAGGCAGCCTCTTCTCAAAGGCCAACACTCCTGACCCAGTTAAATGGTTGACCAGTCAGTGAGGCTGAATATTTGGGCTTCCTTTGGTAGGCTTTCTTTTGTGATGGGAAAGAGGCAGATGGCCCAGAAAGCTGGCTCTCTCTACGCTCTCCTCTTCACCAGCCCTGGAAGTGGCAGCATTTCCCAACATTCCCAGTCTGTAGGAGAGAATCTCACCCCTTTCTCTCCTTCATCCCCACTTTCTAGGAGGAGGAAAAGGAGGAGAGGGCCTTTTAGGGGAGGGCTGTGACACACCGTTAGTAATTGGATAGAGCCAAGAGCCCAATTTTCCCTTCATTTTTGACCAATGAAGTCCTGCCAATGGACTCTGGTGTCCAGCTGCTTGTGCACAACCCTAGCAGGAGTCCTGACTTGTTCCTGTGGTCCGGAAATGAGCCCTGTGCCTGGGGAGAGGCAGCCTGAATTGGGTCATTCAAGGAACCCTAGGTGTGGCACCCAAAGGGCTGGGCTGGGAGCCCTTCTCTTCCACTTCCTACCTGAGTAACCAGGGCTGCCTGTTCCTTTCTCTCTTTAGGACTCTGAGGATCCTTAGCTCTAAACCGATGACAAATTTGGGCAAATCCTAGAAGGCCAGACTATTTTGGGAGGGGGGCGATATATATAACAAATTAAAAGGAAAAGTGTTTAGTTTTACAACTGATTAAAAAAAACCCTGTGCCTTCTGTCATGGTACCAGGTCTAAAACAGAAGAGTAGAAAGGGCTAAGCAATGGGGGTTAAGTGATTTGCCCAGAATCACACAGCTAGGGAGTGTCTGAAGTCAGATTTGAACCCAGGACCTCCCGACTCCAGGCCTGGCACTCTACCCACTGTGTTACCTAGCTGCCCCTTTACAACTAATCTAAACTGCTTGCTCACACCCTCTACTCTAAGAAGTTGCACAACCAGGTTTAACATTGAGTTTTTCTTGCAGCTGGCTAGAAAGAACAGTAGAGATTATTTCATCGGATCTCCTCATTTTACAGAAAAGGACTTTTAGGCTCCACAAAGGAAACTGTCTTTCATCACCCAGAGGCTCATACGGCAAGAGCAGCAGGGCCAGGTTGACCTGAGTCTACACTCAAGGCTAGCTCCCACCTGACTCACCTGACACTTGTTCTGACTTCAGAATCAATGGGCACGGAAAAGTTAAAAAAAGGTTCCCACTTGGAGAAAGCTGGTTTTGAGACCGAGTACCAAGTGACCTCACTCAGATTTGGGGTCATCCAGTCATTTCCATGCTCAGTAGCTGAGAAACTCATTTTTACTGAGTTGGGTCTATATGGGGCTAGCGGGGTTGCTAGATCTCCCAGCTGAAATGCAAGTACCTTGGTCCCCGCACTGCCCCAAGCTTGCAAACCAGATCTCAGAACTTGGTGCCTTACTTTTGGGGTGGCCGAGAGCTGTTGTTTCATTTGAAAAATGAGAGATGACTAGAAAATGTTTGTCTGTGGTCATGAAGTTGACTTTTTCACAGAGGACCGACCCAGCGCGCCCAAAAAAGCCTAGCGTCCTCTAAGGAAGGTCTCCGGGATCTGCCTGATCATCACTCCTATTTCCCTCTTTCAGACTAACCAAAAGATTTCCCAGAAATAGCCCTGGGAGCAAAGGAGCACCAGCTTCTCATCCCCATCTCATTTTACCAAGGAGGACACTGAGGCTCTGAGAGGAAGTGATCTACAAAGAAATCGAGGGGCTGCCTCCTAGGGGCCCTCTGGCTCCCGCTAATGCAGGTTCCCAGGGACCATTTTCTCTCCTACTCCAATCCTGAGGCATCTGGCACCAAGCAAGAGTGAACAAGCATTCAGGAACAACTCTTTTCACCCCAATGGTCAGATCTGGGATGTTGACATCTTTACCAGACAAAATCCAAGGCATATGATGGAAGAATACTGAGCCAGAAGGCAGAAAAATGGGGTTCCTCACCTTTCACACCCTGCAGGATGGTTGACAAGTCACTTCCTCTTTCTGACCCTCAGGTTCCTCATCTGAAAAGCAACTAGATTTTACAAATAAGATAAAATTGGACTAGATCAGAGGTTCTTAACCTGGAGTCTGTGAACTTGTTTTTAGAATATCTTGATAACTCGATTTGCAGCTATGGACTTTCTTGTGTAATCTTAGAGATTTTCCTTAAAGCATTTACGAAGATGATGTAGAGAAGGGGTCCCTAGGCTTCTCCAAACCATCAAAGGAGCCCACTGCACAAAAAAAGATGAGCAATCCCTCCATATCCCATGTTTCTACCTTGCCCACTGGACAACCATGCTCTGCTACAGACTCACTTTATTCTGTGACATTGAACTAAATTCAACCAAACATTCCAGGGGCCAAGACTTCTCCAAGGTAGCCAGAGAAATTCTGGGAGAAACTGAGCCTTGAATGCTATCTTCTACCTGGATGCCATGCTGCTTGGCACGAGCCATCATTGCTACTTGAATTGGGTGGTTTTCCCAGGTGAGCCCAAAAGGGAACTCCCTGGGGCCTGGAAAGGTGGAGCCGTGCTCCACTTGTCTGGACTGGAAATGTTTCCTTGTGTGTATTCCCCAGCCTGTTGCAAAGCCGGTCACCATAAATACTTGCTACATCTCTAGCATCATTTCTTGCCATCATCCCCTGCCCCAATTTCCCAGCTTCCCTTTTTATTACTAACAACTGCACTAGGTTCCCTATCCCAAGAAGCTGAAACACCCAGGTAAACAGAGGTGGAGATTGTGCCTGGTGGGGGCCCAGAGGATGAAAAATCGATGGGATTTTTACTTTTGAAAGCCTCAGGACTGGATAGCTGTTCCCAGAAGAAACAACAAAATCTTGTTCTTTCCTAACTGGTCATGGTTGTGAGAGCCTGGGCACAGCCCACCTTCAGCGGTAACCTCTTTTTGACTCATCTAGTAAAGCTCCTGGCTGAGGCCCAAAGAGGTGCCACCATTCAAGGATACAGAGAGCCCTAGTAATGCCACAGAGAACCAGAGATCCTTCAGAAACACCAGAGAGCCAAGCTTTGGAGCTTGCTGGCCCTTCAGCATTCCCAAGGAGCTGGGAGTCTATTTCCAGCTGAAAACAGAAAGGCTCCCTACCTGCAAAGCCAGGACATCAGGATAGAGATGACTGGAGATCATGGACCATCCTGGGGTGGGTGACGGGACACAAACCGGAGCAATTTTCCTTTCTAATACAAAGTGCTTCCAGAACAACTAAGTCCCTGGTTGCTGCCACACCATGCTGCTTGGGCTATAGCTTGATAGACTCCAACAACATGACAGATTTCATTTCTCTAAATCTCTAACTAACCAGCCCTCATTTCTCAAAGACTTGGGAAATGGATTCTGAGCCATTCATCCCTGAATGTGAAAAAAGAGCCTCTGGGGTGGTAAAATCAAGTCTCTCTTTCCCTCTCTGGGCCTCATTTTCCCTACCTGTCAAATGGGAGGATGTGTCCTTTCTAGCTCAGAATTCTCTGCTCTGAGGTCGTCTCCCCCAGTGCCCAGAGCTGGGCTAGATCTGGGCCCCCAAATGCCACCGTGACTTCCTCTCCCCTTCCACTCTGAAGCAAATGGCAAGGAGCAGGCTACCTACTAGCTTGCTCCTCCTTGGTCTTGGCCAGCTCTTTCTTTGTCTTTGTGCTCTTCGGCCGCTGCTGGGGCTGCTCCCTTAACTCTGGCGGAAGAGCTCCTCCGAGAGTGTAACCCTCAGGAATGCTCTCAGGTCCCAGGCTTGTCGAGGCCCCTCCTCCTACCGTGACCAGCCTCCATGGCGATGCTGTTGGGTGAGGTCAGGTCCTGGCCAAACCCTGCATGGTGACACTTACCCTGAAGCTCACCCTGGACTTGCAACTTGGTGGCACAGCATGAAGTCTGGGGACAGCAGCAGGGCCCTGGCTAGCACAGAATCTTGCTGATCAAACGCAGAGAGCTGTTTAAAGAGGAAGCTACACATGTGTGGTGTCTCACCACAGAACCAAGCTGAAGCTAGGTGCCCTAGATGGTGATGTCATCAACCTTTCTTTATTTTTACTTCCATTGGTGGAGAAGAATTCAAAAGGCCGATGCTATGCATTAAAAACATGAAACCATTGCCCCACACGAGGCTTGCTGTCACCTAACTTACCTCCCCCCAGAGTTCTCATGAGAGCCCATTGGCAGTTGGAGTCCCTGCAAGCAGCTGGAGAACACCTTAGAGATCAACTAGTTCAACCTCCTCCTTTTTGAGGTGGGGAAACTGAGCCTTGGAGGGAAAGACATGACCCAAGGTGACCCAGTGGCTAAGCAGTAGAAGCAGGATTATCTATGGCCACAGGGAACGTGACCAGAGATCCTGGTGTACAAGTCGCAGAAGAATTAGAGCTGAAGGGGGTCTTAGAGCTCACTGAGTCCTACCTTATCATTTTAGAGAAACAGAAACCAGGGGCAGCTGGGTGGCTCAGTGGATTGAGAGTCAGGCCTAAAGACGGAAGGTCCTGGGTTCAAATCAGCCTCTGACACTTCCTAACTGCGTGACCCTGGGCAAATCACTTAACCCACATTGCCTAGACTTTATCACTCTTCTGCCTTAGAACCAATACATGGTATTAATTCTAAGAATGAAAGTGAGGGTTTAAAAAAAAGAAACTGAGGTCCAGGGGAGGAAAGCAACTTGCTCCCTGTTACACAGCTAACAAGCAATAGAGGTGAGACTTGAACTCAGATTCTCTGACTCCAAATTCTAGCACTCTTTTCCCTATATCTTGTTGCCTTTTCAAGGTTTGGAGCCAAAAACTGAGAAGGATTTAGGAGCACAATCTGGAAATCTGAGGAAATCAGGAGCTCCCCATAAACTTGTCTGTCATTTAAAGCCCTTTGCAGTATGACTCCAGCCTGTTGTTCTAGACTAATTTCATATTACTCCCCCCACACACACATTACATTGCAGCCAAGCCGACTTACTAGCTTGCAGCCCATAAATGACAGTCCATCTCTTGCCTCTGGGACTTTGCCCAGGCTGTGTCCCCATGTCTGGCATCCGTTCTCTCCTCCCCTCTACCTCCAGGAATGCTTTGCTCCATTTGAGACTCAGCCTGGATTCGCTCTTATCTAAAGCCTGTCCTTCATTCTCCACCTCAGTTGACATCATTCTTCCATCTCTCCTCAAATTCTTTGTTTTTATTCACAATATGTTTTGTGTTTACTTTATTATGTATCGACTACACAGTTCTTCTCAGGGGACTGTAAGTTCTTGTGGGCAGGGTTGGCTCATTTTAGTTTGGGCATGGCCAGAACTGGCTCAGGGCCACCCACCTAGCCTACACTTCCTAAGTGCTTAAAGGAATGGGAGTTCCTTGAGTTTGGGCTCCCGTGTAAACCATGAAGGCTAGAGATGTGCAGGAGTGCAGACTTTTCATGCTGCAATGAGGCACCTTGCTTCAGCTTGAGAAAAAAGGGAAGCCCCTAGCTTCGAGAAGGGAAGGTGTCGAGGGCAGGGGCATTCAAAGCGGGGAGGACATCTCCATTAGGCTTCTCCTATGGGCACAGCAGCACAACAAACAATCTGTGTGCCAATGAGATCGGATGTAACCCAGGAAGACACAGAGAATAGGAGCAGAGCCAAGTCCCGACTAGAGGCCATCCCTTCTTCATATGAACTCTCCGAGTAGTCTGGACTATTCTGAGCCACTTTTATACTCATACTCTACTCTGAATTGTTTCCCATGTCCATGTTCTACGCTTTATACCATCATGAGCTCCTTGAGGGCAAGGACCACGCCTTTGTCCAGTGTACCCTTTGCATGCCTCACCCAGAATTCTGGACACAGCAGGTACTTGAAATACTGGCTGACCTGAGTTCAAGTGAAGCCGGTTCTCCAGACTGCAAGTCCTGAGCTCTCACCTACTCTTCTGACCACTAGCACTGCATCCCAGCCTAGACCATTACTTGTTTGGGCTTTCCAGAGAAGAAATGAGAGGATATGGTGTGCTGTGAAAGAGGAACAGAAATCTCTCTTTCTTTGGACAAGACCAGGCACCCTCCAGCTAGTGGAGTGTGGTCACCTTCCCCTGGGTGAAGTACCTCATCAACTCAAGACCTCCTTTCTTCACCTAGAAAATGAGCGTGACAGTTCTATCACGACCTGCCTCCCTTACTGGGCTGTTGGGAGGAAAGTGCTGTGCCACCCTGGAAGACCCAAAGAAATAGTGCCGATTGGTTCAAAGGGCTGATTTCTCTCTCCTTGGAACTCCTCCTCTGCAGGGTCTCAGTGTCAATCTCCTTCGCGTACAGAACACCTGAGGCCAAATGAAATTATGTGATGGCTTCATGGACAGCCCAACCTTTCCTCTTGGACACTCTCTTTTCTCTCGTCACTATGATGTTCGTCCCTCCTGACTCCCCTCCTACCTGTCTGACCAACCCTTCTTAGTTTCCTTTGCTTAATTTTCATCCAGAACTGTGGGCATCCTCTAAGGCTCGACCCTGGGCCCTCTCTGTATCGTGTCACTTGGGGATCTCATCAGTTCCCATGGGTTCACGTATCATTTCTCTGAAAGCAATTTCCAAATATAAACATCCAGCCCTAGTCTCTCTCCTAACCTCTAGTCCCACGTGACCCTCATCTCAAACTGGATGTCCCATAGGCATCTCAAATGCAATATATCCCAAACAGAACTCATTATCTCCCCTGGCCCCACCCCATTCCTGTTCCAGAATTCCCCATTTCTAATTAGGGTCCCATGATCCTTCTAGTCACTGAGTCATCCGGGACTCTTTTTTAAAATTTAATTTTATTGATTAATTTAGAATATTTTCCATGGTTACATGATTCATGTTCTTTCCCTCCCCTCCTCCCACCCCCCTTCCACTAGCCAATGAGCATTTTCACTGGGTTTTACATGTGTCCTTGATCCAGACCTATTTCCATATTATTGATATTTGCATCAGGATGATCATTTAGAGTCTCCATCCCCAATCCTATCCCCATCGACCTATGTGACAGTTCTTTCTCCATCCAGGACTCTTTACTCTCCCTCAGTGCCTAGATGTGATTGCTCCTCTCCACAAAACCTTCCACATCTATCCTTCTCTTTACTCATACACAACCACCCTAGTTCCAGAACTCATTACTTCTCCCAAAGATGACTATAATGGTCTCCCAATTAATTTTCCTGTGTCTAGTCTACACTTTCTCCAATCCCTCCTCCACTCAGTTGCCAAACTCGTATATAGAAAACAGTAGCCAGGCCATACCAATTTCCTGGGAAAGTAATATGAGTAGTTAGTCATCCTTCACCTTTTGAAGAGGACCAGTGATATAACAGGGTGATGTCTTAACTTGCAAGTGAATTGGATCAGAGGCTACGTTGCACAAATTCGTCAGCCTCCCTCTCTCTTCTGGAGTCATCCAAGTCCAGTGGCAAGAAAAAAGTCAAGATGACTGGCAACAACCGGGGATACAGCGGATGACCTTGGCATCTTCGATGCCTGACCAAGCTCTGAATGATCCACAATGCCCGCTTCAGCCCCCTTCATTGCCACTGGAAAGAATTGTTCTTGTCTGTCCATTCCACTGAGGGAAGTGTTCACGTGACTGGGGCAGACACCCCCCGCCACCTGTACCTCACCTATGGATTTCAGGCCTGTCAGTTATCCTCAATCTGATTTAGCCCATCTACTGAGAAGGTTTTACTACAGTGTGGCTGCTGCTCATATTACAGCTTCTTAGAGCTCTGGAGAGAGTTGAGTGACACCAAAGGTGGGTGAGCAGCCCTGTAAAGGCCTGTGACAACAGAGGACACATTAGGGGTTGGTGTGGTACCAAACTGTACAGGATGTGACCCCCTCTTGTCTGGGGCCCCTTCCCAACACGTGGTACCTGAATTTTCTCCCTTGCATCTTGCAATCTGCTTTGCTCTTCCTTTTTTCAACTCCAGCATTTTGTGGTGCATTTATTCCCCCATAATCTTCCTAATACTCTTGTTTGGTTTTTCTTTTCTGAAGTCAAGTTTGTCTCTTTTCCATTAGTAGTTTGTTCCTCAAAACCCCTGTTTCTCAAATGTGTGACAATGGAACAAAAAGTCTGGCAGTTCCTATCGAACTGGAAAGGCCTTCAGTATGGGCCAAGAGAATAGTGTGCCTCCTGTCAATCAAGCATCCTGGCCTCTGAATGGAGAAGCTTAACCCCAGGGTGAGGCCCAGCTTCTGAATCCTTTCAACCACAACCCCTCTGGTAAACTGTGCCTCTCGCATTCCATTCCCATTCAATCTCTGGTCTACTTTTCCCTGAATTCCTTCTTTCCCCCACTAATTCCCACTGATCAACTTCGACTTATCTTTCCCGTACTTTGAGATTAAGTCAGAAAGTTGGGCACTATGGAGGAGAACCCTTATGAGGAAGAAACAACACAATGGAGAAGGGGGATGGCCAGAAAATCCCAGCAAAGTGGGTGGGGCCAGAGCTCATAGCTGAAGGTATTATTTATAGATCCCAATGCACCAAGCACAGAAACTAAGACATTAACTCAAGAAGGTAGCTGGACTTCATGCTTCTCAGTGAGACTGAGCAAGATGAGATTCATGGCCAACATAAGATGGCCGTGGAAGGGTATAGCTAGTTCAAGAGCAAAAAGATAACTCCCATTTCTCTAGTTCTACGGTTTGCAAAGAACTTCTGTAGCCTTATGAGGCAAGTAGTAGAAGGCTTATTTTTTCCACTGGACAGATGAAATGTAACTGTAATAAATGCAGTAGTATGCTGGAGATAGTTCCAACTGCAGCTGACAAGACTTGATAGTTAAAATTTTAGAGTAAGCATTTATCCTTCAGAAATTGACAAACACTATGAGTCAGGATTTAACTGATTGTTTTGTTGATTGTCTAGACTTAAGAGAGTCATGGAAAAATATTCATAATGCAGATTAAACCTTAAAGTATGTCCTGAGTAGTAGTAGTAGTAGTCATCATTGTCATTGTGGTGGTGGTGATGGTAGTGGTGGTACTGGTAGTAGTAGTAGTAGTAGTAGTAGTAGTAGTAGTAGTAGTAGTAGTAGTAGTAGTAGTAGTAGTGGTGGTGGTGGTGGTGGTGGTGGCGGTGGTGGTAGTGGTAGTGGTAATGGTGGTGGTGGTGGTGGTGGTGGTGGTAGTGGTAGTCGTGGTAGTAATAGTAGTAGTAGTGGTGGTGGTAGTGGTAGTAGTGGTGGTGGTGGTGGTAGTGGTAGTGGTAGTAGTAGTAGCAGTAGCAGTAGTAGTAGTAGTAGTAGTAGTAGTAGTAGTAGTAGTAGTAGTAGTGATGGTGGTAGTGGTAGTGGTGGTGGTAGTGGTGGTAGTGGTAGTAGTGGTAGTGGTAGTAGTGGTAGTGGTAATGGTGGTGGTGGTGGTGGTAGTGGTGGTGGTGGTAATGGTAGTCGTGGTAGTAATAGTAGTAGTAGTGGTGGTGGTAGTGGTAGTAGTGGTGGTGGTGGTGGTAGTGGTAGTGGTAGTAGTAGTAGCAGTAGTAGTAGTAGTAGTAGTAGTAGTAGTAGTAGTGATGGTGGTAGTGGTAGTGGTGGTGGTAGTGGTGGTAGTGGTAGTAGTGGTAGTGGTAATGGTGGTGGTGGTGGTGGTGGTGGTGGTGGTGGTAATGGTAGTCGTGGTAGTAATAGTAGTAGTAGTGGTGGTGGTAGTGATAGTAGTGGTGGTGGTAGTGGTAGTAGTAGTGGTAGTGGTGGTGGTGGTAGTGGTAGTGGTGGTAGTGGTGATGGTGGTGGTAGTAGTGTAGTGGTAGTAGTAGTAGTAGTAGTAGTAGTAGTAGTAGTAGTGGTGGTGGTAGTGGTGGTAGTAGTGATGGTGGTGGTAGTGGTAGTGGTAGTAGTAGTAGTAGTAGTAGTAGTAGTAGTAGTAGTAGTGGTGGTGGTGGTGGTAGTGGTGGTAGTGGTGATGGTGGTGGTGGTAGTAGTAGTAGTAGTAGTAATAGTAGTAGTGGTGGTGGTGGTGGTAGTGGTGATGGTGGTGGTAGTGGTAGTAGTAGTAGAACTAGTAGTAGTGGTGGTAGTAATAGTAGTAATAGTAGTGGTAGTGGTGGTAGTGTAGTGGTAGTGGTAGAAAATACAGGAATGTAGCCCAAAGCACGATCCTGGCATGCTCTGGAATTGCTTTCACTCTGCTTTCTGGGCATCATTAAGCAGCTCAATCATCACGGTACATTGGGAGTCTCAAAGATTTTTAGCTGTTGCGATTCTAGGAATTGCACAGGATGGGTGCAGGGCCATTTGTTACAAACACAAGGCATTATCGTGCATGTCTGGGCTTGGCCTGGGAGGAAATGGGTAAAACAGATGCGTCATAAGTGAAAGAAACTGAAAGATGTCGGTTCAGCTCTGAAACTCCTGCTCGCTGAGACTTCTTTTGCCTGTTTAAACTCAGAACTTGAGTTGGGCTCCCCAGATTTGTTTCTGTGCAAAACCACATCACTGTGCAATGAGTACAACAATTCAAGGGGGGACTTTCTTACCTCCAAAGGAGGGAAAAGGGAAGGGAAAGAGAAGGGTTTATTGTGGGTCTTTGAGATCCAAGTCCAGGAGATTTCCTGAAGTTGAAGAATCTAAAGAAAAATTCCAAGTGACGAGCATTCCCTACTATGCCTTATTCCCAACTGACCTAACATCCTAACATCGATTCCTCTGTAACCACTGAAGCTCCACAGCCTAAGCTCAGCGACAGGGCTCTCGCCCTGTAGATCTGCAGGTCATTATCGTCCAATCTTCCCTCCAACTTCCCTTTTCAAAGCCCCAAATCCCCAGGATGCTTTATGGTCCACAGAGGACAGAGCTTCTCAATCCCTAATAAGGCCCTACTCTCCCTCCCTTGGATATGCTCTACTTTGGCAATATCCCTAGTAAAATATGGTGCCTGGAACCAAAGACGGTACTGTAGATATGGTCTGGCCAACAGAAGGTACGGTACAGATGGACATTAGATGTCACTGAGCCTGGCTTAAGTCAGGCCCCTCCCTACATCTCTCCCAGGCCAAACCCGGGGCTCGCTAAACCCTGGAACCACACAGTAAGCATTTGGTCGGCTTACTTCAGCAGCCCTTTATAGAGTGCCTCCTATAGTATGCACAGATGAAAAATGGAAGTCTTTAGTCACAAGGAGGCCACATTGTGCTTGGTGAATAGCACATGAAATGTGGGGTCCTGGGAGGATATAACCCAGGAACATCCAGTGGTCTCCACAATAAGCTACATGGCTAAAACAAAATAGCCAATGCTTCTATTTCTTCAGCAAATGATGCCTTCCCAAGCTTAGATGGCTAGATTTGGAGCTAGTGGGCCTGGCTTTGAATCCTGGCTCTGTGGCCCCCATAAGTCACTTCCCGTCCCTACGTTTCAGTTTCCTCATGTGTGCAATGAAATGTTTGCACTGGATGATTCCTGAATTCCCTTATAATTTGGAGTATTTAAAGCTATTTTAAGAAGAGAGCAGCAGAGTTCATAGGGACAGAGAGTGCCTACCTGGCCTAAGGATGCTTCTGAAGAAAGACAAAGAGCAATGGCACAGAAACCTTTCCTGTAGCCACAGACTCCCTGGGCTTCATCCTCGGCATGTTTGGTTTGGTTTAGAATGTTTTCATATATTTTCAGTCTGGAATAAAATCAGATAAAAGT
The DNA here is from genome assembly GCF_027887165.1 of Monodelphis domestica. Taxonomy (NCBI): domain Eukaryota; kingdom Metazoa; phylum Chordata; class Mammalia; order Didelphimorphia; family Didelphidae; genus Monodelphis; species Monodelphis domestica. Next base: position 29,621,092 of record NC_077235.1, read on the forward strand.
CACAACCTCTAACTCACTCTAGACAGAGGTGTAGACATCCAGGTCAAGTTTAGAGCACCACTCTCAGGCTCTTTGGCTCTTCCCTTCCCTGTCCAACCAGAAGGCCCAGCTCAGTGCCCCTTCCTCGCCATCTGTTCACCTAGCCCCTACCTTCTTGGGCAGCACTAAGAGCATGATGTTCATAGTCTGCAGACTTGGAAAGGAATCCCAGATCTGCCATTTAGTAGCTGTGTCACTTTGACAAGTTAATTCAACCATCTGAGCCTCAGTTTCTTCATCTGTAAAATGGAGAAAATATATTCCCACTACTTCCCTTTTGCAGTTATTGTAAGCTTTTATAGCACTCTAGAAATCTAAATTCTCATTGTTACTATTATTAGTCATTTTTTTCACACTCTCTCATATCAAGGCCACAATAAGTCAGATATCCATAGATAGATATGTAGATGACTAGAAAGAGAGAAAGAGAGAGCTTAACAATAGGACAGAGAGAGCTAGAAGGATAGATGGACAGATAGACAGATAGACTGATAGAGAGACAGATAGATAGAGGAAGGAAGGAAGGAAGGAAGGAAGGAAGGAAGGAAGGAAGGAAGGAAGGAAGGAAGGAAGGAAGGAAGGAAGGAAGGAAGGAAGGAAGGAAGGAAGGAAGGAAGGAAGGAAGGGAGGGAGGGAGGGAGGGAGGGAGGGAGGGAGGGAGGGAGGGAGGGAGGGAGGGAGGGAGGGAGGGAGGGAGGAAGGAAGGAAGGAAGGAAGGAAGGAAGGAAGGAAGGAAGGAAGGAAGGAAGGAAGGAAGGAAGGAAGGAAGGAAGGAAGGAAGGAAGGAAGGAAGGAAGGAAGGAAGGAAGGAAGGAAGGAAGGAAGGGGGAAAGGGGTTAGATCCATTATTCTTTGGTTGGTGAAAGGAATTCCCAATTGAAGACATTCCCCTATGGACACAAGTTGGCCCTTCCTGTGCAATTTGTGACCTTTGAACATTAGCTAGATCCCTAAGAGTGTTATGTAGTCAATGTGTGTCAGAGGTGAGACATGGGACTTGAACCCACATCTGCCTGGCTTTGAGGCCAGCTCTATTCACCATGCTACCTCTGCACAACCTCACATACTGAGAACTGGGAAGCATTTGGCTTTTTCTCCCCATCACAGAAACAACAGAATTTAGAGCCTAAGGGGATCCTGTACACTATACAATCAAGGGTTCAAAGTGATGTTAGTGAATAGCTATTCCAAATCTCTGGATTTAAAGAGGAAACCGAGGCATAGGGAGGGGAAATGATTTGCCCAGTCACACAGGTCATAAATGTCAGCCACAGTATTTAAGCCCAGTTCCTCTACTGTATGTACAAGAGGGAGGAGGTAATGTTAGTCTTCTCCGTATACAAATTAAAAATTAACATGAATGCAGTGCTTAAAGTTTGTGAAATGAGCTATAAAGATAGAGCCCAATACGTATCAATCTGTCTCTCTAAAGAGGTGGCATCCCCAAAGTCTCAGTGCTCTATTAAGCTTTTGGAGCTCAGACTAGACTTTGGAGATACTGCATATACACATTAGCTTCTTCATATCTCACAATCATTCCCCTGAGGCAGGGACTCTAGGTATTATACCCATTTTACATATGAGGAAACTGAGACAGTATGCCATAATGGACAGAGTGTGGGATTTGGGGTCAGCCACCCCCTTCCATCTCCTATTTATGACATCAGGGTCAGATCACATAACCTCTGAACCCCGATTTCCTCTCTCATAAATAGAGATAATATGTGCAAGTTCCTACATGACAGGGTTGGGCCGAAGCTTAAATGAGGTCATGAACGTGAACCACTTTGCAAACTTTAAAATAAGAGAAACGTTCCTTTTTGTCGTTATCAAGTGACTCGGCCAGGGCCCTCACAGCCAAGTGGCGTTAGTAGAATGCTTGGCCCAGTGCTGCCTGACTGGCAGTCCCTCTACGACATCCCCAAGAGGGCAGAGCCCACTTCCCTTTAACTAAAATACAGTGTTCCAAAAGTCGTACACGCTATTAAAGCTTCAAACCACACTAAGGCCTTGGGGGTGCCTTCTGGGCTGTAAACTGGGCCTGGGCAGCCCAGGAGGGCAGTATTCAGGGATCCTGGTTGGCACAATTCTCCTGGCTATGTTCTCCCTGTAATTGGGCCCATTCTGCCCTGGGCACCATTCAGAAAGCTCTCCAAATCCATTTGAAGGCAGGTTCTCACTGATTTTCACTTCTAGACACCATTGCAATTGTTTCCCAGAAGTTTCTCTAATATGGGGAGAACTCCTGCTGGGAGAATCAGGGTAACAGCTTTGCAGTGCCCTTGGGACAGCCTGCCATACTCCTGCCCCTCCCCAGCCCCCAACCTCAGGCCAGCAGAATGAAAGGCTCCTTTTAACCAGCTTCTTAAGACAGATTCTGCTCCAGGGAGTGGGGAGAGCTCTTGAAGTGGAGGACCCATGGCCTGACCCTGGAAGAAGCGTTAGGACCCTGCCCTGGGTGCAAAGGACAAAGGCTCTTATGTGGGAAGACCCTGCTTTCTAGGAGGTGCTGTCCAGAGGAAGCAGGACCAGGCATGGCTTGGGAGAAGGCCTGGAGGAAATGCATTATCTGGTAGCTTCCGAGTTTAATTATTCTTGCTAATTAACTGCCAAGTTCAGTGCTGAGGAGACGTGTGTACAACTGCTATGGATGCCATCGGCATTTTGGCACCCTGGCACCTGCCCTGGTCGCGTTCTGCCAAACCCACAATCTGCTGAACAGAAATCGCTCTTCGCCCCCTCTCAGCCCCAGGATGCATAGCAAAGGCCCTCTGATTTCCTCGGCTCTTCCTACTGAGCCAGCTACTGGGCCATGGCCTCATTGGCTCTCCTTCACTCGGGCACCACCAGCACCCAAGATCTGAGGATGCCTGAGGGGCCCAGAGAGGGCCATGGTTAGGACCCTGTCCTCAGAGTTCTCTCTACTTTACTCTGACAAAGAAATAGAATGGGTTGGCCTGGGTCCAGCGGGCCTTCTTTCATTCATTCATTTAATCCTTCGGGAAGACCAGGAATGGCTTCCCTCGTAGGCTCCAGAGGCTGACTGGAATGCCAGGAGGCAGGTAGACTGCAGTTCCTCTTTGGCTGATAGATCGTATGAGGAGTGAATGGTGTTGACTTGGCCACCCAAGGCAGACATCCTGCCGAGTTCCTAGAAAGTTTTGTGTAAACTATGGTCCTTATCTCACTGGCAACAAAGTCTCGTTAAGTAAATATTGATCTTTGCAGAGCAGCCTCCTGGCTTTGGCTAGCTTCTCATCATTTCCCCTACCTGATCTAGTGGAAAGTGTGCTGAGGCAGCAGATGAGAAAGGTCTAAGATAACTACTGGGGGCAGCTCAGTGGTCCAGAGGAGAGTTCCTTGGGCCTGAAGTCAGAAAGAACTGAATTCAAGTCCAGCCTTAGATACTAGCTGTGTAACCTTACGGGGACAAGTCACTTAATCTCCATTTTGCCTCAGTTTCCTCAACTACAAAATGGGTATAATAACAGTCTAGGGATGTGAGGGTCAAATGAGATCATTGTAAAGTGCCTGACACACAATAGGTGCCATATAAATGCTAGCTATAATAACAATTACTATAATTATTATTGACTGCTGTGCAGTGTGACCTTGGGCAAGCCACCAATGGCTAGAGAAATTGTTCCCTCATCCGTAAACTGAGATATTGTGAAATGGGGAAATGGAAAAAATAAAATGGAGTACTTCATAAGAGAGAGGCCATTCAGTCCAACTCCATCACTTAACAGAAGATAGTGGAAACAATCTGAGAAGTGAAGGACTTGGCCAAGAACAAACACACAGCTCCTAAATAGAAGGGCTGCAGTTTGAACCCAGTAGAGGAAGTCAACTGGCCTCCTTGGAGTCTCCTTGGCAGAGCCAGGTTGGGTCCTGCCTGGGCCTCTTTTTACCTAGGTGATCCGTGCAAAGTAATTGAAACTCTATCCATTCTGGCTTCCTCATTTGGAGAAAAGGACGATTGGGCTAGAATGATCTCTAAAGTTCTTTCTGGGTATAAATCTATTATTCAATGACGCCAGACCTTTTGGCTAGGCCAGAGTTGCTTCTATAGAAGAAGTGAAAGTACTTGAAGGTCATGAAGCAACATGTAAATGCAAGATAGAATGAGAGCGATTTGTTTTTGTATTTAGATTCTTTTCCTACAGAGGTGACCAATTCAATTAATGACAATATTTTATTTGATTGGCACCTCCTTTCCATATCCTCATCTATAAAATGAAGATGTGGAGGGTGTAATACTTAGAGCTTAAAGGTCTTAGAGATCATCCATAGTCTAATCCCTCATTCTCCAAAAAAGGAAACTGAGTCTGAAAGAGGAGGCGAAAGTCACATAGTCACATAGTAAATGGCACCTCTGATTCTATACTTAATGCTTGCCCCACTACACCACACCTACTATTTCTCATTTATCTCAGATTTTAATTCCCAAGTAATTATCATTCTTTGATGTAGAGATGAAAGATTTTTCTCAATATTTTCAGTGTTCTCCATCAAGAATTCTTGTTATACATTTGACTGAATTTTTAACTAAAAATCAATTGCATTTTCATCTTTCTCTTTGCTATTACTATTGATCTGCCTTTACATTTAAGTTTTTCTTATTCTTTTTTAATATAACTCCACGAATTTGCCCACTTATGTTTTGCTGAATTTACAAATTAAATTGGGAAATACACACATTTTTACTCTCTTTTCTATCCACTGGCAGGTTCTAGTAAATTCCAGTGAAGAAATCTTCATTAAGTGCCTACTGCTGTTGTTCAGTCATTTTTCAGTCATGTCTGACTCTTCATCACCCCAGTTTCCTTGGCAAAGATACTGGAGTGGTTTGTCATTTCCTTTTCCAGCTCATTTTATGGATGAGGAAACTACAGCAAAAAGGTCAAGTGACTGGCCCAGGGTCATATAGCTAGTATATATCTGAGGTCACATTTGAATTCAGGAAGATGAGTCTTCCTCACTCCAGGCCTGGCATTCAATTCATTGTGCCTACTAGGTGCAGGCAACTATTCAATTCTTTTATTTCTAGCAGGAAAGTTTTATATTTTATTTGCAACTTGACACAAATTATTATAAATGTACTTTTCTTTTTGGTTCTGGCTAGTGATCTGTAAGAATTTAAATGATCTTTGTGGATTTGCCTCATTTATAGGACCAGAGATTTGAAACTGCCAGGGACCATGGAGGTCACCTAGTTCAAGATTCTCAATTTACAGAGAGGAAACTGAGGTTCAGAGACATTATGTGTCTTACCAGGTAACACATGACTATGTCACAAAGCCTAGGAGGTTGGTATTCAATGAAATGTCTATACTAGTGTTTCACAGAATAAATGTCCAAGATATGGGCAAGAAGTCAAGGAAGAAGAGCCCTTCAACCACGAATCAGGTCATCTGCCTATGTGGCCTTGGCCAAGTCACTTTGCCTCTGTGGGCTTCCATTTCCTCCAGTGTTTTTATGTTGGTGAAGCTGTGGAAGAGTTATAAGGAAGAGGAGGACAGCAATAATAATGCCAAAGAAGAAGAAAAAAGAAAAGAATGGCAATTAAAAAACATAGAACAGAGCAGAAGGAAGTTCAGAAGGGGACCTAGACAAACAGTATTGTATAGATACTACCATGTTAAATTTGATAGATTTAAAAGAAAGATTAGGATATGATAGAAAGCCATGGCTTTGTGTACAAACCTATTTTCCTTTTATATTTTATATGTAAGTGCTCAAGATCATAACTAAAAAGAATAGAAATCCAAGGGATTGGAGGGTGAGTGTGCAATAGAGAAGAAAGGGAGTTCACCTTTTTTAAAAAAATTAAAATACCAATGGCTAAAAGAAACTTATTCTAATAGTTTGATATGTTTAGAAAATACTTGCCCCTGGGGGCAGCTGGGTAGCTCAGTGGATTGAGAGCCAGGCCTAGAGACGGGAGGTCCCAGGTTCAAATCCGGCCTCAGACACTTCCCAGCTGTGTGACCCTGGGCAAGTCACTTGACCCCCATTGCCTAGACCTTACCACTCTTCTGCCTTGGAGACAATACACAGTATTGACTCCAAGACGGAAGGTAAGGGTTTAAAAAAAAAAAGAAAATACTTGTCCCACAATACTAAACCCCTAACAGAAGGTAAGGGTTTAAAAAAAAAAGAAAATACTTGTCCCACAATACTAAACCCCTACAAAAGTCCTATTCCAAAACCTCATTTTAGTGTGCAGTGATCTCTTATTTGCCATATATGATTGTCTTTTTTTCAGGTCTCATTGCATTAGACACTGGTGACAATCCTCTTCCCTTGGATACTTTCACCTCTGTGGGTTTTCTTTTTCTTCCTTCCTTCCTTCCATTCATTTTTCCTATCTTGTCCAGTCTGGAAGTGCAGCCACTAATGGGCCTGACCCCACTGCTGAACTACCTGGAAGCAGGGAACCCATTCCATTTCTGACCTAGGACAGTTTACCTCCATGTAGGGAGCTTAGTGACACTCCCTTCTGCCCCTTCCCATTACCCAGAGCTTATCCTAGTAGGGTGCAGGGGTGCAATCAGCTTTAAGCCTATGATAGCTTTAGAGTCCCCAACTCAAGTGATGAAGCAGCCTCAGCCTTCCCAGTAGAAGGGACTACAGATGTGCAACAATACGCCTCGCCTGGTCTTTTGAGGACGTTGTTGTCTCCTGGTTCTCTTGATCCCTGAATCACTCCTACTTCTCAGTCTCCTTTGCTCTTTCATCTCCATATCCTACCCTTTCACTGTGGGTGGTCCTGGGTTCACGTGTCTTGGGCCCACTTCTCTTTTCTCTGTATGCTCTTTTTCTTGATGACCTCATCAACTCCCATGGCTTTCATTATCATCTCTAGGCTGATGTATTTATCCAGCCTCAGTGTCTCCCTTGAGCAGTGTGGCATCATTAAACACCTATTGGATATTTAAAACTGGGCTTCCTGAAGGCATCTCAAACTCAACATGCACAACCTAGCATGGTAGCTGGCATATATGAGGCATTTAATAAATGCCTATGGATTGATACAAAAGTGAGACAGTACCTGACCACCAGAAGCTTACATTTTACTGGAGAGATGCAACTCGTTGGCTGCTTGGTTGGTTGGTTGGTTGTTATCCTTCATACTGGAAGAGGACCAAAATGACAGCACTTTGTTGGCGTCAAAGTAGACTGTATCCAACTATGACTTATTAGACCAATATGAGCTTGGAAGACTACCACAGCTAGAGCACAAATACCCTTCAGGAACTAAATTTAGGATGGAGACATCTAAAAGTTTGCAGATTTCATGTTTCTTTTGAGCTACTGCAATTCTGCTTTGTTCATAAAGCACAATGCCTTCTTTGATGCAGGCATGCCGTGTTGGATGGTCCTCTCCCTTGTCTCTCAATGGATACCAAAGTTCTTCAGAGAGACCTTGAGGATGTCTGTGTATCCTTTCTTCTCATCTCTGTGTGAGTTCTTGATATAATAGTCTTTTAGCAAATGTGAATTTCGCATTTGAAACAACATGGCCAGCCCATTGGAACCGCCCTCTCTGCAGTAGAGTCTCCATGCCTGGCAGTTTAGATCAAGAAAGGACCTCAGTGTCTGGTGCCTTATCTTGCCAGGTGATCTTCAGAATCTTCCCAAGTCAATTCAACTGAAAGCAGTTGAGTTCCCTGGTATAGTGCTGCTAGACTGTTCAGGTTTCGCCTGGATGTGCCACAATGAGGTCAGCACAGTGGCTCTGTAGACCATCAGTTTAGTAGGCAGTCTAATACCTCTTCTCTCCCACACCCTCCTTTGGAGTCTCCTAGACACCGTGCTAGCTCTGGCAAGGCATGCACCAACCTTCTCATCTATGTGGACATCCCTGGAAAGTATTCTGCCAAGGTAAGTGAACTTGTTCACAGAATTCAAAATTTATCCCCTTGCTGTAACCAATGGTTCCACATATGGACCGTGCAGTGCTGACTAGCCGGAAACCCCTGTTTTCTTCATGTTAATTGTCAAGCCAGAATTAGCACAAAAGACAAATGATCAATCCACGCTCTGTTGCATCTCAGTTTCAGAGGCCATAGTAAGTGCACAATCATAGACTGTCCTTCCACCTTAGCCCTGGCTTGTAGTTTTTTCAAATTAAATAATTTACCATCAGTGTGGTAGCTGAATTTGGTGCTTTTTCAACCTCATTGAAGGAGTCTGACAACATTTTTGAAAACATCCTGCTTAAAAGCATGGGAGAAAGTACCCGGCCCTGCTTCACTCCATCGGTGACTGGGAAAGCATGAGAGCACTGTCCATTACCCAGAACCCCCCAGGCAAGCACATCATCATGGAGCTGTCATATAATATCGATAAACTTTTCTGGGCAGTCAAGCCATGGCAAAACGTGGTTGCCTGGGGGAAATTCGTCAATACTGTAAATATGGGCTGGAGATGAAATAAAGTCAGTTGATGGATTGGGCAGTGAGCCAGACCGAGGATTGGGAGGAATCTTGATTCTTAGAATATTGGGGTTAGATAGGCTCTGAGAGACCATCTAATCTGAGTCTTTATTTTACACTGGAGGAAAAGGAAGCCTACAGAGGTGAAATGAGTTGGCCAAGGCCACACAGACGGATGACCTGACTCTGGGTTGAAGGACTCTTCCTCCTCAATGACTTCTGAACAAAAATACTAAGAATTCTATTGATTAAACACCACCACATTTAATACTCACTTTTACTTTGCTTCAGAGCCTCAGGACAAAATGAAGACTTCTATAATTTAAAAGCTCTCTTCCTCCCTTCCCCCTCAAGAAGAAGCAAAGAAAATGGGTGTAAAAGACTTTCAATTTGATCAGACAGAGCTGTGGGTCTAACTGTTTGACAGTGGGCAAGGTCTGATAAAAGCCTGTGGATTCTACAGAAATCCCAAATTTATAAGAAACAGTTATATGTGGTTTTGTGAACCTGCTAACTAGTGCAGATAAAACCCCAAACAGCTCTTTCCTTTGCCTTGATCTCAGTGGAGCCCTCACAAGTCTCTTCTGACAACTCTTCATTCATTCTCTCCACAATGGTCCCACCTTGAAATAATGCAATCTACCATTCCCCAGCGCTGTCCCTTCTCATATTGATTCTTCCAGAGAAGTTGTCTCATCCCATGACTATCATCAGCTCCTTGAAGATCTAAGGAGATTTCTGGTGTGTCTCTGCCTCAAGTCTTTCCCTACTCCAAAACATCTCCCATTGCCCCTTCCTGATGCGCAGCTCTGACTATGTCACCCCCTACTCCAGTGATGGGCAACCTTTTGAGCTTGGTGTGTCAAAATTCACCAAAAAAACGAGCATAACTCTGGTGGTGTGTCACTTCAAGGAAAAAACCATAATTTCATGATATTTATAGTTTAAATAACAAAATGTATAATTGTAATATATAACTGTATTTAATAAGCCAAAAACTAATTATTTAAGTTACCTGCTTAGTGACTTTGTTCATCTGTCAGTCAGTTTCTTTTGTTGGTCTTAATATTATTTAACTTGTGTGGGGTGCCTTAAACAAAGATAAGTGAGGGGAAGGGGGAATTCTTTAACTAACCTGCCTATTAGTGATATTTTTGTTGCTGGATTTCATTGGCTAAATCTTCAATTGAAGGTTTGTATTTTGCACACTTCAAGCCCAAGCAAGTGCTACTAACTTCATCTGTCAATCTATTTCTTTTGTTGGTTTTGATATTAACACTGAGAATAAGATCTCACAAAAGTATGTAGAGGGAAAAATTGTGAGTAAAGCCACTGCTATATTTTTCAGGGTGCTAAAAGTGTCTGGTAATCAGTTCCAGGCACTCCTCCATTACATGTGGGCCAGAACCCTGCCAGTCTTCCACAGGCCTGGCCCTGTCCCTCCCCAACCAGCTGGCCTAGGGGGTGTCATAAGAGCAGTTGCTGCTGCCAGCCTACCTACCCACCCACATTCCTTCTGCCCATGCTCCTCCTCCCCACCCCTGCAGGAACCCCATGTGCCCCAACCACTTGGAGCTGGCCACCCACTGCTGGCCCCCACCCACACCCCCTCAGCCAGTGCATGGAGCAGCCCTGCCTACCAGGCCAGACCAGGGCATGGCCACGGCCATGGCTGTGGGTATGCAGCTCCCCGTGGGGCTACTGGGCCCTGAGGTGTGCTGAGCCCACATGCAGCCATGTGTCATTGAAAATGGCTATGCATGTCAGTGGTGACATGCATGCCAGAGGTTTGCCATCATGACCCTACTCCATAAACTCTGATGTCTATCAAATGTTCTGCACAGCTTGTAAAATTCTTTGCCATCAGGCCCCTTCCTGGACTTCCTGCTTTCCCACTTCCACAACAGCTTCCCTGGCCTCTTTGCTGTTCCTCCCACATGACAGCCTATTTTCTAACTCTGCTCTCTTTTACCAGCTGTCCTCCATGCCTACAACACTCTCCCTCTTCACCTCCACCTTCTGAATTTCTTCCTCTAAGATTCAGCTCAAATGCCACCTTCTGCCAAAAGCTTTCCTAGGCCTCTTGAATGCCTTCCCTCATGGATTGCCTCCCTTTTATACCATACACATATACATTGGCTTCCTCATTGAGCTTTGAGCTCCTTGAGGGCAGGGAATGTATGGGCCTATTTTTTCTATGCCTTGGGCTTAATACAGTGTCTAGCACTATAGTAAACCCTTAAATATTCAATGACTGAGGAGATTTGTGGTTGTTTGTTCTTCTCTGGGGATCCTTTGCCGCAGGCAGGATTCTGGGAACTCTTGGACAGCTCTTGTGGGTGAGGGAGAGTCTTTAGGTTCTTGAACTTCCATGTGGCTTCCATGTGTCTGAGTACAGGCTGGACTAGCTAACCTCTAAGGTACCTTCCAAACTCTGAATGTGGGATCTTATGAATCCTAGATGAGGAAGAAGTTCTAGAGCAGTGACGGCGAACCTATGGCACAGATGCCAAAGCTGGGATACAGAGCACTCTCTGTGGGCACATGGCCACCCTCCCCACCCCACACCCAGAGTTCATTACTAGAAAGACAGAGGGCCTTGGGTGGAGCTGCTCCCTTCTCTCTTTTCATCATACCTGATGACATTTTTTCATATCACTTACTCCTCTGCCCAACAGCTCAATGAGAGCACTTTCTCCCTCCCCTGTATGAGATAAAGTGGGGGTGGCATGGGGCACCCAGTCTTTAGGGGAATGGGCAGAGTGCCTGGTCTCTGGGGGCATGGGGTGGGCACATCACTCAGTCTGAGGGTGGAGTAGGGGCAGGGCCTGGCACTGTCTCTAAAAGGTTTGCCATCACTGTTCTAAAGGTAAGAAATTAATAAATCATAATTGGAGGTCCTATCTGTCTATATCCTGAGTGTTTACCTCCCAAATGGACATCAGATATACTGAAGAAGACACTACCACACCTGATCCCTAGAAATGTGTTCAGACCTCCCTAGCTATCTTGTCCTACCTTGATAACCACATTTTCCAGGCTCTGAATAGTCTGAAAATTTATAAAATCTCCATAACCGTTCTCAAAATTGGGACTATTCATTTTACCAAATTTCTTTTCTTGTCTTTGGACAAAGTTGGGACTTCATGGATCTAGTTTGAAAGGCTCTCAGAGGTCATCTAGTCCAACTCCTTCATTTTACAGATGAAGAAACTGAGGCCCAGAGAGGTAAAATGGCTGCACTGTAGTAAGTCCTCTAACCCAAGAGCAAGTTCACCACTCTTAACAAGGAACTTGAATAAGAGACAAAGAGAAAATCAAAATGACTTGCCCACATGGAGAATTGGACTAGTTTTTGGAACTCAAAGCTCTAATCCTAACAAAACAAAAATCGAGCTGCAGTCTGGCTTTGCTCTAGTTTCTGCATCAACCAGCCTCTACTGCACCTCTCTCAGAGCAGCTGTTAGAGAAAGATACTTCGTTTTTTGTCCCCCAAAATTCCCCTTGGATCTGCCATCTCGCACTAGTCTTGTAGTCACCTTTTTGACTCCTTCTAGGGGTTTCCATGGCTCCTTCCCCAGACAAGTCCATTCTTGTCTCTAATTGAATTTCTCTTTAGGGAGATTTGTTTATTCTCTGGCCAGCTTTTAAAATTAGTCCTACCCTTGTATGAAGCTTGGCTCCTTATCCTGTTGTTCCAGGTCTAGTCTCATTAGTGGCTGTGTGGCCTTTTCCCTGGAGTCTGTCCAAATGACATCAGTTTCCTCCAGCGTCCAAAAGCCTCCTCTAGGGATGGAGGCAAGAGTGGGCTGGCCTTGGCAGGAAGAGAATTTGAGTGGCATAGTGGAAAGAAAGCTGAACTTGGTGACAAGGACCTCAGTTCCAGCAACAGCTCTGCCACTAATGAGCTTTATTACATACTGTTTCTCTAGGCCTCAGTTTCCTCATCTTCAAAAGGGGGATAATAATAATGCAGCCCAATTTTTATACATGGGGGTATATGCTAATAAATAGAAATCTCATTCTTCTAGCATGCTTTCCTCATCATAACCCTGGGAAGAAGGTGATGCAACCTTGACAAGTCACAACTTCTCTGGCCCTCATCTATAAAATGAGAGGGCTGGATTATATTACCTGTAAGAGGCCCTTCCATATCTAGACATCTGATCTAAAGAAGTATTATTTAGATTGTATACATGAGAAAACTGAGCTGAGAAGACAATGAGTGACTTGTCCACGAGTCTTATACGAGGCAGATATCAGAACCAGAATTCAAACCCAGGTCTCCTGACTCTTGCCATTCCTATCTCTCAGTGGTAAACAAATGGAAGGGAGGTAGGAGGACAACAACTAAAAAGAAAGACCTTGGATATATCAAAATATTTATAGCAGCGTTTTGGATAGTACTGAAGAACTGGGGGTGGGAGGGGGAAGTAGTTTGATGATCAATTAGGACTGTATTGGCATGTGTGCTGGAGGGAGCTACTCCCTTCCCAATCTCCACCATTCCTGAGGACATTCCTCACATGACCCGCCCCTGTGCTCAACAGCCAATGGGAGCACTTCCTCCCTCCCCTAACTGGGGTAAGGGGAGGGGGGCTCACATGCCGCATGAGGGTAGCAGTTTGGGCACTTGTCTCTAAAAGGTTTACCATCACTGGATTAGGGAGTAGTTAAACATGTTGTGTTGCATGGATATAATGGAAGACCATTACCACATGGACTAATATGAACTGATATGGAGAAAAGTGAGAAGAACTAGGGAAAACAATATGCCCAGTATCTAGAACGGTGTATATGGAAAGATGGACGCTGATGTGTCCAAACTGAAATGCTATGACATTACCAGGACCAAAGTTGGCTCCAAAAAAGACATATCAGAAAACACTTACCCCTGCTCCTTCATGGGGATCAGAGAATGTGGGCATGGAATACTGCATCTCCTCACCAGGCTGCCTGTATTTCTGCCATTATCCTCACCATCTTACCGCGGCCACCTTATCTTCTGCTTCTTGATCTCTTAGCTCTACTGAGTGAAATTTCCCCTTATTTTCCTTAGAACCAAGAATCTGCCACACTTGTGGGCTCTTTCCATATCATGCCACTCTACTCTGAGTGTGACACTCCTTCCTACTTTCCAGCTCCCCCTTTATGTTAGAATGTAAACTCCTTGGGGACAAGGCCTATCTCAACTGCCTGTATTTGTATCTTTAGTACTTAATACACAGTAAGTGCCCATCCCATGCTTCATCTATTGATCTATATATCTAATATCAGATTGGGGGACATGGTGGTTGGCTTTGCCAACTTGTTTTCTTTCTTCATCTTTATTTTAAGGGCTAGCTCTCTGAGAGGGATAGCGACCTTTACCAGTCAATTGAACCCAGCGACTTGGCCAGAAGACTTACGCTAAGCTTTTTTCTACTTTGCTATTGCGATTCTTGAATGGTTCATTCCCTGTATGGTCAAGCTGATGATGGGCCTTTCTGAGTTTAGCTAGTCTGGGCCTCAGATAACAGAACCACAGGCCATTGCTGGGATGCTACCTGAAGCCTTCTCAGTATGGCCAGAGCTTCAAAAGGTCCCACTTCACTAACACAGCCTTCAAGAGCTGATATTCACCTTCCTGCCTTGATGAGAAACCAGACTAAGCCTCGTGTGCAAGTATTCTTGTCCCCACTTTACAGATGAGGCACTGGAGGACCTGAAAGTCGAAGTGATTTGCTGAAATTGTCAGAGATAGGGCCTTAACCCCTAGATTCAAGTCTAGTGCTACAGCCACTGATAGGGCTTTGGGTGACTTAGCCTTAGGATTCCATTGGCACACAGACAACAAAATTTGAGTTCTGTTGATTTTCCCTTGCTGTCCTTTTGCTGCCTAAGCTAAAGCCCTGCATAATAGGGCAGAAAGTCAAGGCCAGGGGCTTTCCAGGCCATAAATAAAATCAAGACCTACCCAAGCGGGGTGGAGTGGGGATGGGGAAAGGAGAAAGGGTATTTCCCCCTGGGGGACTCTGAGCAGGGACCAGCCTCCAGTCAGTGTCAAGGTCACGTGGTCCATTCCAAGTTAACACAATGGAGGTCAATGGCAGGTCACTAGGCTAAGAGCTGGGAATCAGGCAGGCCTGGGATTTCTGTGTTGATGGGTCCACGCTGAATCCACAACTTTCCCTTCAAATATCTAGGGTTAACCTTGCTTTTAACTGAGACTTCCTAGGACAGAATAAAAAGGCAAATTGCTTGGAGCACTATCTTTGTCCCAGCCTAGGAATAACTGGCCAGTTTGTCAATTTAGGCAAGAGTTAGGGTCAGAGGAGCTGGATTCAAATCCCATCTCTGCTACTTACAATTTATGTGATGTTAACTAGTCATTTCCCATCTGGAGCCTCAATTTTTAATTATATAAAGTGAGGGGTTTAACATGTTTGGAAAGAGCACTGGATTTAGAGGCAGGTAGCCTTGGTTCATATACTGGATGGGCCACTTACTACCTAGGAGACCTTGGACAAGTCACTTCCCCTCTGGGGCCTCAATTGCCTGATCTGGAAATGAAGGGATCGGACTACATGATTTTTAGGGTCCCTTCTAGCTCTAAGGTCATCCACACTATAATGGATCCAACATTCTAGTTCAACCCAAAGCCTCCCAGCCTTCCCAATTGTCCTTACTGTCAAGGGCACTATCATCCCCCAAACACTCAGTCTTGCAACACGGTGTCATCTTTGACTCTTCACCCTCTCACCACCATTCCCAGCGAATCTGTAGCAACATCCTGTCATTTCTCCCTTGAAGAAATTTTGTGCCATCATCCCCAGCTTGAAATGCTCTCCCTCCTCACCTCTGCTTCCTTCGAGGCTCCCTTCAGATCCCATCTTTGGTAAGAAACTTTTCCTGTCTCCACGATTGCGCCTGAGATTCCCTTTCATTTATACCCATGTATCATATACGCACATGATTATTTATGCCATTTGAATGTGAGCTCCCTGAGGGCCAGACCTCTTTTTTGCCTTCCTCTGTATGCTTCGCATTTAGCACAGTGCCTGACATATAGTAATTTCTTAAGAAAGGCTTGTTGGCTTGTTGACTGATTAAACATATCTGAACAGCTCAAAATCAGATGAGTCTACAACCAGAACTGCTTAAATTCCAATTCCCCAATAGATACCAGCACCATGAGCTCTCTGGGGTAACCGACGTCATTCTAGTCTCTAAGTAGAGGCCCTAGGAGGCAATGGTTTCTCTTCATCAGCCTGGCCCTGGCCCACTCAGTGGTCCTCGTGTCTACTAAGAAAAAAGTATGTGCTTGGTGTTTCTAAGGTCTTTGTTGTAGGAAAAACTGATCCCATGTGCTTTGAATATCACACATTTTCAAAAGCCCCTAAACATCCCATACAAATGTCACAGAGACTTAGAGGCTCAAAGATACACTTCCTTTTTTTGAATTCACCACCACTACCACCACCCCCGTTGGCCCAAATCACGGTCATGGCACATGACGATGCTGGGCAATTCCCTTTCTCCTTGGTAGGCCAGATGTATTTGGTACACACATATGTGGGGTAGAGAAGGGATGGAGTAAAGGGAACCATGGCATTGAACCTACAAAATGCTTCAACTTTGTCTTAGTAAGGGTTAAGGGAATAGAAGCCCAACCAGGACTCAAGGCTGAAATCAGAGGTGCCCAGCTCTTACTATTCTGAAGCAGATTTCAGCAATATATGGCAAAAGGGGGGGCAGGATGTCCACTCTGGTGAGGACAATACCAGAAATGGGCTTTTGAAATATTTAGAATTGATTAAAATTATAGGGGGGAGAGGAGAAGGGATCTCTTGGGCCAGAGATCAACCCAGGAAATCGTCAGTACCCTATGTGGGGGTGGGGATGGAGAGAAAGGATTGGGGATCTCTCCTTAGATGAGAAAATATCTACCAGAGGTCCTCTTTTCAATGGCCTATGGTGGGGGGGGGGATATACAATATAGAAAGAAGAGAGCATCTTTTAGGATAGAGGTCCACCAGACGTCTTCCTCTCAATGGTCTATTGGGGCAGAGTGTACAATATAGAAAGGAGAGAGCATCTTTTAGGATAGAGGTCCACCAGAGATCCTCTTTTCAATCAATGGCCTATGGGGTGAGGATTTACAATATAGAAAGGAGAGAGGATATTTTCAGATAGACATCCACCAGAGGTCCTTTTCTCAATGGCTTATAGGGTGGGGATGTACAATATAGGAAGGAGAGAGCATCTTTTAGGTTAGGGATCCACCAGAGGTCCTCCTCTCAATGGCCTGTTGGGGTAGGATGTACAATATAGAAAGGAAAGAGGATTGTTTAGGTTAGAGATCCACCAGAGAACCTCTCAGTGACCTCTGTGGGAGGAGGAATATAGAAAGGAAAGGTTTGGGGATGTAGATGAGTGACATTAGGAGAGCAGATAAGGATGGCCTTGGTTCCTGCTTAGCTAATTCTTCCTGAGTGTAGTCAGAAAGATTGATGGAATATAATGCCTGAAGGCTGCTGAATCGGCCACTAGTGCACAAAAACGGTCCACAGAACACTAGCAGGAAGGGCCCCCCTTGACTATTAACTGTTCAAACTAACTGGAGAAGGCTGGAAAGCCCCTAATCTCCAGAGGGCCCTTGTGGGGCTCTGTGAGTAAGAGACAATAAGCCTGACTGCTTATTAAAAAGGGACTCTGGGCTTGGGTTTTTAGTGTCTTATTTTGGTTAAGGAGAGTTTTCAAGCTTGAGCCTCTCCAGCGTTTACTTGGGTGGGAGTGGAATCCATCCTTCTCAAAGCTCCCAGACTGGAAGGCCCAAACACTCCAAACATAGAATGGACCTGGGAACCAGATGGAGCAGGCACAGGTCAGTGGAAAGTGTGTAATGAGATGGCTTTTGGAAGCCAGGGCCCTTTCTGTCAGAAAACATGAGGCCTGATGAGCAGTAACTGGGATGCTTCAGTCCATCTGTTACTCAGAGTACTTGGACCAGCTCACATACTTCTGGAGAGCAGGAACCCGCCAGCCACCAACTCATAATGACTTGTCTCTGCTGAATCCTCCACTTCCCACGGTCTCCTGCCAATTCTTCAGAGCCATTCAGACCCTTTCCATTCTTCAATTGAGCAAGGATTTGAGAAACTGTTTTGTGTCCAGCCGCAAGCATTACAAGAAAGGGAAACTGTTGGAGCTAACGTGTGGAGTTTTAAACAGCTTTGTCCCGTGGATGACTGTTTGGCTGAAGAATTCTAGAACGCAGACAGAGGGAATCTCAGAGTTGGACCTACACTCAGGGGGATCAGAGGATGTGTATTTAGAATTGGGCATGCCCCAAGAGGTCATTAGGCACAATACCCTAATTTTATAGTGGAGGAAACTGAGGACTGACCAGAGAAGACCTGACTGGGAAGCCTCCTCTAAAAACATTATCATTTCAACAATGCTATTACTACCTCCATGAGCTTAGGCAAGTCACTCTCCTAAGTTTTAATTTCCTTCTCTGTACAGTGAGGGGGTTGTATCAGAGGACCTCTAAGGTACCTTTCAGTTTTAAATCCTCAAATCCTAGAGTCTGCTTTTCAATCCACAGAAGGGTTTTGATCAGGGCCATGATGGTAAATGGTTAACAACCATCTCTTCAAAAAATGTACACAAGATCTACTCAATCTGCATTATTGATAATCTACATTATTGGCATTTGCTCCATCCCTTCCTTAAGTCTAGTCATTTGACAAAGCAATAAATGAAGCCCTGCTTTGTAGCATTCACTGATTTTTGAGATGGAAATGTGGCTGCAGCACACCCCTCAGTCAGAGACATTAGAGATCTCAAGCTTCAGAGCCAGAAGGGACCCTAAAGATAATCACCTACTTTTCACTAGCCCCTAACTTCCCTTTAGAGTTAAGGTCAAAGTGAACAGTTGAGCTCAAAGGAGGTGCTGTAGTGTAGTGGGAAGATGGATTTTTTCTAACCCCTCACCTTCCATCCTAGAATCACTACTGTGCATTGGTTCCAAGGCAGAAGAATGATAAGGGCTAGGCAATGGGGGTCAAGTGACATGCCCAAGGTCACACAGCTGGGAAGTGTCTGAGGCCAGATTTGAAGCTAGGACCTTCCATCTCTAGGCCTGGCTCTCAATTCACTGAGCTACCCAGCTGCCCCGGGAAGGCGGATTTTGAATTTGAAGGAACTGGGTTCAAATGTGATCTCAGGGGTGGAACAAATACTGGGCTTGACCAAAGGACTTTAAAAGACTGCCTGTTCTTTGATCCAGCAATACCACTGCACCACTGGGTTTGTACCCCAAAGAGACAATAGAGAAAAATATGTGTACAAAAATATGTATAGCCACACTCTTTGTGGTGGCAAAAAGCTGGAAAATGAGGGGGTGTCCATTGATTTGGGAATGGCTGAGCAAATTGTGGTATATGATGGTGATGGAATACTATTGTGCTAAAAGGAATAATGAACTGGAGGGATTCCATGTGAACTGGAACGACCTCCAGGAACTCATACAGAGTGAAAGCAGCAGAACCAGGAGAATGTTATACACAAAGACAGATATACTGTGGTACAATTGAATGTAATGGACTTCTCTACTAGCGGTAATGCAATGATTCAGGACAGGTTGGAAGGACTTATGAGAAAAAGCTATCCACATCCAGAGAAAGAACTGTGGGAGTAGAAACACAGAAGAAAAACAACTGCTTGATCACAAGGGTCAATGGGGATATGATCGGGGATGTAGACTCTAAATGATCACCCTGGTGTAATTATCAATAATATGGAAATAGGTTTTGAACAATGATACACGTATAACCCAGTGGTATTGCTCACTAGCTCAGGGAGGGAAGAGAGAAAGAAAATGAATCATGTAACCATGGAAAAATATTCTTAATTAATTAAAAAAATAAAATAAAATGTGGGGCTTGAGGTTAGAATGGCCTGGCTTCTAATCCTACTTCAGATGTTTGCTTCATCACTCTGAACAAGTCGATTAATCTCTTAGAGTCTCAGTTTCCTCATCTGTAAAACTGGAAGAAGAAGAATAAAAAAGGGGAATGATAATATCAATACTCTCCCAGGGTTGTTGCAAAGATCAAACACCATAAAGCATGTACAACATTTTGTCAGCCCTGGAGCACTATACACACAGGAGTCATTATCATGATGATATAGATGTACTACATGAGCTCTGGGGTCCTTTCCAGCTCTAAATATCATGGGAATTAGTATAGATA
Source organism: Monodelphis domestica (assembly GCF_027887165.1). Lineage (NCBI taxonomy): Eukaryota > Metazoa > Chordata > Mammalia > Didelphimorphia > Didelphidae > Monodelphis > Monodelphis domestica. Next base: position 29,640,812 of record NC_077235.1, read on the forward strand.
GGATTGATCTGACAGTTAAAGAAGGGTAGGCAGCTGTTTCCAGAGAATGATGGGATAGGAATTGGGAAGCCATTTCCCCCTTAAAAAATAAAGTATCACTGTGCCTGAAATACCGCCATCAATCACTCCTTTGAAGTCATTCCAGACTTTTTATAATAAGGTGATACCTCTGGGAAAGGCTAAACCTAATTCCCATTAATTTATTAGTCATTTATCTGAAAATAGGAGCTAACATCTATATAGCACAATATGATACCTTATTCCATCCATACAACAATTCTGGGAATGAGGTGCTATTATTATTAGTCGCATTTTATAGATTAGGAAACTGAGGCACAGAAAAGTTAAATGATGTGGTGAGGCTCACATGGCTACCAAGTGTCTGTGGCAGGATTCAAACTCAGGTTTTCCTGACTCTAAGACCAGCTCTATATATCTCTCTCACCAGCTAGCTGCCTGAATAGCTAACATTTCTATAATGCTTCCTACAAAGCACTTCACATGGATTCTTTGGTTTGATCCTAGACAGGAATGGAAAGAGTAAGGCTGTTTGAGAGCCCTGGGTTGGTGGGGTGGGTGGGGGGTAACATCCTCAGTCTCTCTCCTTCCCATAGAATTTCTCTCTTCCCCAACCTTGAATCTGTAGAATAATCCTTTGAAAGAGGGATTGGGATCCTAGTCTAGCAGAGAAGTCAGGACTGGATAAGCAGAACTGAGAGTCATCAGCAAAGATGTGACCATTGAAGCATTGGAGAGTACAGAGAGCCATCAAAGATGTGAGTTGGGAGCAATGCAGTAGTATGCTAGTAAATGTTTAACAACTGGCTCTTCAAAAAAATAGTATGTGTGTGTATACGTATATGAGTGTGTATGTATAGAAGCTTATTCTGATTTTACTGATGTAAAGGGTATGTAACACACAATTTACAAATAATAACCGTCTATAATCCTCTTTATTTGAAATTCCATAAAGCATATTGATTCTCTCAGAACGCTTTCAAGGATTTTTGCAGAACTCTTCGATCTAGAGCCATCTATGCTGCAATTCAAACAGGATTTGACAAGTGGAATTGCATCCTGATCCACTAACTTCCTTCCCAATGTCTTCGTTGACATTGGATCTGGTACGTGATCTCTTGTTAAACTGTTTCTTATCTTCCTACAAATTACATTCATTAAACAGAACCTATTTCAGCTTTAGCACTACTGAGTACAATGGTATTAATGATCTTTTTCAATTTTGTGTAGTTGCAGGGCTCGGAACATCGTTTGATTCTGTTATTATCTACAAAATTCCTAAATTCATTCAAATCAAATTCGAGTTTTAAAATTTCACTTATTCGGTTTTTTCACCAGCCAACCAAAATGAAGTTCATTCCCTATAAGACCTAGTAGATGTTCTAATAAATCAAAATAATTCAATTTAACTCTCTCTCTCTCTCTCTCTATATATATATATTATATTATATAAACTGTAAATAATCTCACAGAAAAGTCACTAGAACTGATGCAGACAAGAAAGGCTCCTTGTAGAAGGTGGAATTTTACTTAAAAGAGGTCAGGAAAGCTAGGAAGTATAGGTGAGGGAGAGCATTTCAGAAAGAGACACTCAGGGAGAGGCAGCATCTTGTTTGAAGAACAGTAAGGAGGTGAGTGTCACTGGATGGAAGAGTATCAGGAGGAAGGAAACTAATGGCTCCATCCATTCCAGGAATGCTTATGAATCTTGTTAGAGCATCATAGGATGCACTGATAGGAACCTGCAAGGCCACAAAATCCATACCCCTCATTTGACAGAGTAGGAATAGGATGCCCAGAAAGAACAAACTGGTTCGAGGTCACATAGCTAGTAATGGACAGAGACACATAATTCCAACCCAAGTCTCCTGACTCCAAAGCTAACACTGTCAAGATAACGTGGACTCAACTAATTGGATCTTTCTTTTTTTTAAACCCTTACCTTCGGTCTTGGTTGACTCCAAGGCAGAAAAGTGGTAAGGGTGAGGCAATGGGGGTTAAGTGGCATGCCCAAGGTCACACAGCTGGGAAGTGTCTGAGGCCAGAGTTGAAGCTAGAACCTCCCATCTCTAGGCCTGACTCTAAATCCACTGAGCCACCCAACTGCCCCCTAATAGGATCTTTCTGAGATGCAGACAAGTCTGAGCTGAGAGGCAAAGCAGTTATTCAGTGGCATGTTCAGGGCAAGTGTGGTAAAAAGGGACTGAAACCCAGGGAAGCAGCATGTAGGGAGATCTAGGTTCAGAATGGGAGTGGGGTCAGGGATCTGAAGACCAAAGGGCTGCCTATGTAGTTCCAGATACCAGTGAACTCTACCACACAAAGGTTTAAAACCAGGACAGAGAATAAAAAAGAGATTAGAGTTGGGGTGGGGGTTGGCTAGAATTCATATTTGAGAAATTTCTGGGGTCAATCGCTTCAGATCTGCATTTCTTGGTTAATGCCAGGCACTCATCCCACTTGGCTATCTAAGCATCATCTCTAGTTCAATCTGTCTACAACCAAACTTACTATTTTTTTCACCTTTTCCTCTTGATTTCCCAATTTCTGCCCATCAGACTATCACATTCTCTCTTGCTCTGCCCTGAAACTGATCCTATAGTCCTATGGTTGGAGTGCAGTGCTATGTTGGCCAGAGTCAGAACACTTGGGTTTGAATCCTAGCTTGTTAGTTACTATCTTTGTGCAGAACAAATCCCTTTCCTTCTCTGGTCCTCACAACTCCTCTGCACATCAAAGGGTTGGACCCAAGGATCTCTCTTCCCTCTAGGTATCATCCTACATCTCTCCTCCAAGGCCTGTCTAAACTCCTTCAGGCCATCTATAATAAGTGCCTCTCACTCTCTTTCCTTGCTTCTCACTTCCTTCTTTTACTGTTTGTAATCTGGTTTCTGACCTCATCATTCAACTGAAACTGCTCTCTCCAAAGCTGTCCATGATTCTTCTCCTTCTCCTTTTAAACTCTTACCTTCCATCTTAGAATCAATACTATGTATTGGTTCCAAAACAGAAGAATGGTAAAGGCTAAAAATGGGAGTTAAGTGACTTACCCAGGGTCAAACAGTGTCTGAGACCAGATTTGAAACCAGAAACTCCATCTCCAGACTTAGCTCTCAGTGCCCCGAGGTACCTAGCTGCTCCCACCAATGATTCTTAATGGTCAAATCTAATTGCCCAATCTAAACTTTACTCAGTCATCTTCTTCCGGACCTCTCTGTGATAACTGAAACTATGGATCAAACATGTAACACTGAAACCAACAATATTTGCCAGTGCAATAGAGCTCAGATTAAAATATAATTGGGAAATATTTAACAAAATAAACATAAACACAATAAAATATAGATAATGATAATTTGTGGTTTTCTACAGCAATGTACATCAGGAAAGGATCCTTAGTTTATCAGGTCTATTTCTATCTGAGTTACCATTGTATGAAGAGTTGTCTGCTCACAATGTTCTAGCTGGGGAGGGCTGGCCCACTCAGAGGAGAAGGTGTATGTATATATATGTGGCTATGGTTACTACCTTGGGCCCATATGCACAGGATATGTAGCAAAGGTCGGTGGATCAAATAGTCATTAAATCCCACCGGCCCATACAATCACCTTCATCTATGTGGAAGTTGCTTTTTTTCTCTTCCTGAGGATCTGAGCAAAGTTGGGCCCTCTACCAGACTGAGCCTGAGCCACTCCAGCAGGCCTATTCACTCTGGTCCCTCTGGGAGGGAAGGGCCCCCTCCAGACTCCTGGCCTGGCCTATGTAACCTCAGGCAGCTCCTGTCTGAGGTGAGGTTTGCCAGCTGCCAGAAGTAGAGATAGTCCAGCCCTCCCCATGGCAGGCCAACTTCCAAGGCACTGCATGGATGACATTTCCTCCCTGGGTGTTCCCACCTTTCTTTATGTCTGGTACATCTCAGCTCCCCAGTGAACCACAGCACTTGGGCCCCACTTCTTCTGACATTTTAAAGAGCTGGGGTGTGTGTGTGTGTGTGAGGATGGGGGTGGGTGGGAGGGGAAGAGCACTTGAGCTAATGAGAGCATGCCTCTGCAATGCGGTAGAGTTAGGAAGGGCTGCCGAGTGTGACCACCTCTGTGCTAATCCCAGCTCAACCCCTAACCTGCTGGGTGACCTCAGGTTACTTCCCACTTCTGGGCCTCAGTTCCCATCTGGGTCTATCAAACGAGGGGTTTGGACTCCATCAGGGGTTCCTAAGCTGGGCTCAGAGATTTCAGTGAAGCTGGAGAGGAAAAAAGGAGTCCTTCTGCCCCTAGAACTGGTCTCCTTTTCTTTTCTGCATTTAAAATCACGATTCTGAGAAGGGGCCCAAAGACTTCACCAGATGTTCATCTGGGGCTTTCATAACCCAAAAAAGGCCAAGAGGTCTGCTACCACATGAGCCCCAAACATTCTTCCAGCTCTCAGATTCTCTGACATTGGGTCTAATTGGAGCTTATAAAGCCAACATACTCCATGAAAAGCCAACCCGTGGGATGGGGAAGATGCCTCTTGTTCCTCCCCAGACTCAAATAAGCATCCTTTTCATGAAGGAAAACCCAGGCAGAAAATGGCGGCCTTTCATTCCAGGGCAATTAGCTTGCTTTCTTTCCTTGGGAACACATCTAAGGGTGGGGCAGTGAACCCTGGAATACTTGGACAAGACTCCTCCTCACCCAAGCACAGCAGTCACATTGTGCCCATCAGCCACTGCCCCAGTCCTCCTCAGGGAGCCCAGTTCCCTCTGGGGTCAATGATTGGTGGGAAGCTGGGGTTCTGTTACCTTTTTGCCACTGCCCCCCATCACCAAGGGCATGTTTTGCACTTTGCCCTCCGTACTCAGCACTGGTGGTCCTGCAAGAAGCTCCCCCAACCAACCAGCTGAGAAGGACAGCTCTGGCAGCTACAGTCAGCACCTCATTTTCTGGAAATGGTTGGGGGTTTTCCATTGCCTAGTAGAAACTGGTACTTTAGAGACTGGCCCTCCCGCAGGGTCTTTAGAGAACCTTCACGCAATGGCAGATCCCTACCTGGGGGGCTTGGAGGAGGAGGATCAACCCCCCAAGGCTCCAAGCACCTGAATTCTAGGATTAAAGCTTCAATTCTTTGATTTAAGGCACAGGCACATCAAAGAAGCCTCTATTCAAATGCAAATCCTGCTTCCCCCTCCCTCTTACACCCCTTCTTTCCAGCTTCTTTAATCCCTAGCTCTCCCTGGACTGTTTCCCCCCCTTCAAACACACTCCAGGCTTCCCTGACTTCCAAACCAAACCCAAACACCACAATTACTCTGGCCCTTACTCCAGTTTCTTGCTCTCATCCAATTTCTACCCTTCCTTTCCTTGTACTATCAAACTCCCTGAACCTGTACTCTAGACCCATTGCTCCCACTGGCGCCGACCCATTCCCTCTCCAAGGCCCTCTAGTCTGCTTTCTCTCCTCCTTCCTGGTCTTCTGTGGCTCTTTATGTTCCAAGCTGGACTCATTTCCTCTCCCCTAAAACTAGCTCTCTTTCCCCAACCAGTCTCCATTGAAAGGGAACTCCTGGAGGGAGAGGGGCTCTTGTGGTTTTTGACTGGGTGTTCCCAGAGCTTGCACAGAGAGCACAGACTGTGCCCCACTTCATGAAGGTTGGTGTGACTGGATTCCCATCCTGGGAGGAAAATTATCCTGAGAATAGCCCAGACTTGTTTGTACCCCAAGGAGATAATACGGAAAAAGACTTGTATAAGAATATTCATAGCCACGCTTTGTGGTGGCAAAAAAAATTGGAAAATGAGGGGATGTCCTTCAATTGGGGAATGGCTGAACAAATTGTGGTATCTGTTGGCGATGGGATACTATTGTGCTCAAAGGAATAATAAAGTGGAGGAATTCCATGGGAGCTGGAACAACCTCCAGGAAGTGATGCAGAGTGAAAGGAGCAGATCCAGGAAAACATTGTACACAGAGACTGATACACTGTGGCACAATGCAATGATCCAGGACAATTCTGAAGGATTTATGAGAAAAAACACTATCCATATCCAGAGAAAGAACTGTGGGAGTGGAAACAAAGAAGAAAAACAACTGCTTGATCACATGGGTTGATGAGGATATGATTGGGGACATAGGATAGACTCTAAATCTGTGATAGGTCTTGCAGTGTAGTCATTGGTATTGGAATGCAAAACCAATCAGAAGTCATAGTGTGCCCCTTGAGGAGGGTTTCCTCCAGCTGAGGAAGTGGTAATCAACCAGGAACAATGCTACTGTGATGAAGTGGCATAGTCCAAGGAATCTACTGGAAGCATCTGGGAGTTCCAAGAAGGAGGAGTTCAATGTGGGCCAAAATCAATAATATGGAAAGCTACCTCTTGATTGAGAAGTTGGTGCTATTCTCACTTGAGGGAAAGAAGGCACTGTTTTGGGGAGTCATGCTACTGGACAGCTCCCAAGGAAATCACTTATGACCCTATCTTGTGGAAGGCACAGTTGGGGGAAAGTCTCAATGACTGCTGCCACTGCTAATTCAACAGTGGTTCTAGACAGACTGGGATGGGGCTCAATCCTTCAGACAAGTTGGGAGGAGGGATGAGGGTGACATGCATAATTTAAAAGTTTTTCCTTTTAGCTCTTGTTGTGGGGTACTAAAGCTGAACTCCTGCGGTTAGGGAAGGATACCTTTTGCAAGAATGTAAGACTCCGAAACTTAGCTTAAAAATAAAAAGAGAAATTTATTCATTTAGAAAGTATTGTTGAGAGTGGCCAGGAGGATAGCAAGATGGAACAGTAAGATGGGGAGCTGTTCCTTGGGAGGACAGCATGGATGGAAAAGCTGCACCCTAGATGACATCAATTCTGGGGATTTTATACACTTTACAACAGTGTGGACATGCTGCTGTGTCATGGTGACTCTAGAATGGTGTAAACACAGGCATTTAGTGGGGGAGTTGGTCATCTGATCAGGGTCTGCCTAGAGACATAGGGGGTGACCCTCATAGTTTAGGGGACAGATGGATGTCTGAGATACAGGCTGATGATATCGAGGTGTAGCCTGGAGGTGCATCTCTTAGTCCATCTAAAATCTAAAGGACAATCCAAGGAGGATAATCCTCTCAGGGTCTTATAGGAGTTATCAGATGTTTGGGGTTAGGAGTCACAAGGATGTAAGGGAGCAAAGGAATTTCCCTGATAATAGTTTGCCTGAGTTTCTGGCAGTACAATGCCCATGCCACTCTGACTTTTAAAATATATTTTTAAAAATTATTATATATTTTTAACATCTTTTCTTTTCAAATTTTGAGTTCCTAATTCTCTCCCTCCCTCTCACACTTCCCCCATCCACTGAGAAGGCAATATGCTATCAGTTATACATGTGAAATCATTCAAAACATATTTCCATCTTAGCCATATATTTTTAAAGCAAGAAAAATAAAGAAAGGGAGAAAATTAGACTTCCATTTGCACTCAGAGTTCATTAGTTCTCTCTCTGGAGGTGGAGAGCATTTTTCATCATGAGTTCTTTGGAATTGTCTTGGATCTTTGCATTGATCAGAGTTGCCAAGTCTTTCCTCATTGATCATCATTCCAACACTGCTGTTACTGTACACATGGTTCTCCTGGTTCTTCTCACTTCACTTTGCATCAGTTCATTTAGGTCTTGCCATTGTTTTCTGAAACCACTCCTTCATCATTTCCCACAGAACAATCATGTGCCACAACTTATCCAGGCATTCCCCAACTGATGAGCATCCCCTTGATGGCCAGTTCTTTGCCACTATGAAAAGCTAGTTCTGTCTTTTCCAAGTCACAGAATACCAGAATCTCCAAGCTGAATGGGAACACTGAGGCCATGAAGTCCTACCCATTCTTGCCCAATAAGCCCCTCGATAACATCCTGGACAAGTGGTCCCCTAGCCTTTGTTGGAAGATTTCTTGGGAGGCCACCCCTTCCACTTTAGGGTATCTCTAATCACTTTGCCCTAGAATCACCCTGGTCAATCTTAGGCACTTTGCTAGGGTTCAGCGTGCTCCTCAGAGTTCTTCTAGAGCCCCAATGTAGCCTCTCCCAGTGAAGCCCTGCCTACCCCAGGTGAGAATTTTGTTTTTACGCACTCACTGAAAGATTGATTTCTGCCTCCTCCCGGCGCTAGTTTGGTCTGAAATCTGCAAGCTAAGGTGAGCAGCCCATCTGGCAAAATTCCACTGTCACTCCCATCTCAAGGATGTTGACATGGAAACAGGTAGTTTGAATCCAGATGGTCCCACCTTGCCCAAGGCAGAGTAGGTGGGGATCTCTGAAAGGGGGTAATTTCAGGGGCTGGTAAGCCTACCTCAAAAACATTTCCCCAACACTCCCTGAAATTCCACCCATTAAAGAGTTTGTCTGGGCCTTTTCAAAGGTAAAATGTCCCTGGAGGGTTTCGCTTATTAGCTTTAGATGAATTAGTTCCTAACACCCAGCTTTTGGACAGGAGAAAGGAGGGAGGGAAGGGGAAGAGAGAACACAGGGACACTTTGTTTCTGGATCCCAGGGACACTTTGGCAAAGGGCAGGCCATACATTGAGAGGGATCCTAGAGGAGAGAGGCAATGGAAGCAGGACAGCAAAGACAAACTTGGAGGATTTCCCAGGTTTTCAGAAGGATTAAGCCCTGGAAAGGATGTACCCAGCCTTCCCTGGGCCAACAGTGCCGTGCACCTAGCCTGTAAAAACAGTTACACAGTGCCCTCTACAAATGGGGCACTTAGCCGCCTGCGCCAACTGCCTCCTAAGACTGTTGGAGAGAAGACAAAGGCAATATAGAAATGTGAACTATTAGCGTCATTTGTTGTTATTATTGGAAATCGAACTGAGAGGCGGAAGGACGCGAAGCCATCGTTGTCATCAAATTTAATTGCCTCATTTGACAGACTTTGATTAAACAGAGATTCAAAGAAGAAAGGACATTTGTCCAAGGCCCCCAAGCCAGTTTGGAGCAGAGACAGAAGTAGAACTCCCATCCTCAGGGTGGGGAAGGCCTCTCTACACTACCCCAAAGCTGTGAGAGAAAGCTCTCTCTCTCTCTCTCTCTCTCTCTCTCTCTCTCTCTCTCTCTCTCTCTCTCTCTCTCTCTCTCTCAACCATCTTGGGAGGAAGGGAGTGCATGTAGTTTGTTGATAACCATCTGACAAAGGAGGAAGGGGAGGTTCAGAGTAGTTAGTGCATTTGCTGAGGGTTTGGCAGGCAGGATTCAAACTCGGCCCAGGTGGGGGGGAGGGCAGGGAAGGGAGGTGCCTCGCATGGCATGCCAAGCCAAGGCCTCTTTCCACAATATCACAATGACTCCAACCTAACCAAGCTTTCATCACCTATTTCTCCTTGCCTGAAATAGTAATGTCTGCTGCCTAAATAAAGCCTATTCCTGCTTCCGCTTTTAAAGCATCAGTTGGCAAATAGACCTTGACTTCCTGTTTTGAAGAGACATGATTTATTGGCTTAGAGATCTCAGTGGAGCCACAAGAACATAGCCATGGGCTGACAGTCCTCCCTCCAACCTAACAACATTCCACACCTGCTCCCAAGCTTCTCGGAGGCTAGCTGAGCCGAGCAGGGGTGGGATCTGGGGTGGGGGTGGGGAGGGCAGCACAGAGATGGCTGGGAAGGGAAGAATAAGTAAATCTCATGGACTGGATGTTTGGTTCCCCAGCCTCATTGTTCCCCAGCTGCTAATTCCTCCCTCTTCCTCCCTGCTGACTTCCCTCCCTCATGCCAACACCAGCTCTCTCCTTGGGCTCCCACTGAACTCAGGCAAGTGGATCAGATCTGAAGACCTGGGAGTTGCTGCTTTCACACCTGCATGTTTCACCCCTCCTACTCTACTGCCATCAGTGTCTCTCCCCACCACCCCACTGCCAGGCACCCCATCACATCTCTGAAGTACTTGGTTGCTCACTTCCTCCTACTAACGGCCTTTACTTCCACACCCGTGCCAAAGTAGCAGAGTGTAAAGGAAAAACTCCCCCAAAAGGTAAAGCCCTGGTTCCTCCACTTTCCTCCCCTTGTGGGCAAATCACTTCCCCAAGCTCTCAGGGACTCGATTTCCTCCTCCTTAAAACTGGGCTAAGATTTGCTCTAACTTCTTTACGGGGTGGTTGGGAGGGGAAAGCTTTGGGCACTTAGACCAAAACACCCTGAAGTAAGAGCAAGATTAATGGAGCTTGGGGTGGGGGTGTAGGGAGAACAGGACTAATCTACCCTGCCCTCTGGCCTCCGAATTTTCCTTGCTCATTGGCAGAGTCCATGGTGTGATTTCAGTGGTGCAGGCCTGGCACCCCAGGCTAGTTAGCTCCCCTATAATCTCTCTCGCTGCCTGACCCCTTGCTCCCAGAGTAGAGTTTTTTCTGGACTACAATGTAACTTTGGAAGTGTATGTGTTTGCTTCAGGTTGTGTTGCTACTAATAGATTTGTGTAATAGAGGCAATAATGCAAGTCACATAGGTGAAAGAAAACTACTTGGACACCTTTCCTTAACTCCAATCAATGGTCTATCAAGCCATCGGGGATCTTAGTTAAATCAGACTCAACTTAGGTCAGAGGCACTCTACTGACTTGGGTTCAGCAGCCTCCTTAGCTGGGTGTGGGGGCCCATAGCTAACTATAACAAAAGAGATGCTGACCTGTCCTTAGTAGGGAGAATCTATCTAGTTATTGTACCCCAGAAAATGGAAGCCAAAGCAGAGGGCCCAGAAGGAATAAAGTCTAGAAGCTGGTAGCAGAAAGAAGCTTGGCCATGCCCTGGGCAGAGCCATCCAGCAGAGACAATCTCCTCGGAAGTAAACATAAGACCAACGCCAACCGCAAGCCAGTGCCAACCAACAGCTGACACAGGGTAGCCATCTGATAGGGAACTCACATGAGAAAGTGCTATGATTGCCTTCCTTTAGATCTTGAAGGTCTAGCTTACTCAGTTAAAACAAAGCTGTCCCTGGGGACCAAGAGGAACAACCCAAGGATTAGAGTTATTTGACAGCAGAGAGGGCAAAGGACAGCTTGGGAACTCCATTTAGGAAAGGTAGAAAAATATAGCAGCTGACATTTATACAGTGCTTGAAAACTTTCAAAGTGTGACCACACACACACACAAACACACACACTCTCTCTCTCTCTCTCTCTCTCTCTCTCTCTCTCTCTCCCTCTTTATCTCTTTCTCTCACACACTCTCTCCCTCTTTATCTCTTTCTCTCTCCACTCTTGCTTTCTCTCTTTCCCTCTTTAACTCTTTCTCTCTCACACACTCTTGCTTCTCTCTCTCTCTCTCTCTCTCTCTCTCTCTCTCTCTCTCTCTCTCTCTCTCTCTCTCTCTCTCTCTGTGAATCTTCATAAATCCTGTGAAGTAAGTGCGACTCTTATCCTAGTAGTACAGATGAAGAAATGAGGCTGAAAAAAGTTAAGTGACTTGACCCAAGTCACAAATGTCAGAGGTAAGATTTGAACTCGGGTCTTCTGTCTTTAAATTTAATGCTCTTGGAATGCATATTCAAACCCCAGCTTAGCTCCTTATTTGCTATGTGACCTTTGCAAGATCACTTCCCTTTCAGGGTTTCAGTTGCCTCCTTTGTAAAATGCCAGACCTGGATTAGATCAGAGGTTCTGAACCTCTTTTGTTTCCCGGATCTCCTTGGGCAGTCTGGGAAAGCCGGATAAATAATGATTTTACATGCAAGGAATAAAATCAAGAGGGTTATAAAGGACCCCAATAATATTGAAGTGCAGTTGTCGAAATTTTAAAAGTTCCAAGTTTCCAGACTCCCCTTGTGAAAATGCTCCACAAAGTAGAGGTCTACAAAGTCCAGGTCAAGAACCTTGGGCCTAGATGGTCTCTCAAATCCCTTCTAGTTCTGACATTCTCCATTCCATGCCAGAACAGGGGAGCACACTCCGCGAGGTCAGATCACATTCCTGGGGTGTACTGACTCCTCCAGAGTACACGGTGCCCCCCCCATGTGCACGCATGCACACATACACACTTCCTTTAGCTCACATCCCACTCGGCCTTATCTCTTTCTTCCACAAGGTGGCAATGCAACTACACTGCCATCCATAAGTCAGTGGCTCAGCTTGCCACTTCTTCACAAAAGAACACACTCTCAAATGATATTTTCCCAGAAACCTCAAAGAAATCACCACTGAAGATGAAACAACGTCAACCACTACCATTTCTCTGGCACGTTAAAAGGTTCCCAAATTGCTTGCCATTTGGCAGCACCATTGGGTAGAGAGGGGGAGTATTCTCTCTATTTTACGAATGAGGAAACCAAGGCTTTGATAGAAGAAGTGACAGTGGAAGAAGCTTGGATTCAAATCCAGCTCTTTCCTACCTGAGCCTTGTTTTATCTGCTAAATACAGGAGGAACACAAAGAGAAAGTCCTTGCCCACCCCATGTTTCTGGACAGGGTGGGAGATGAAACACAGAGACCTGGCAGAGATAATCGGAGACTGTTTAGAGCATTCTATGTGTCCAATGAGTGGCATAGGTTGTAGTAAGTGGGCTCAGACTCAGAGGGGAAAATGGCTATGGGCAGAGGAGATTAAGGAGAGTGACAGAGAAGCAAAAGCAGTGAAGGCCATAGGGATGCCTCCATCTATGAATTCGGAGCTGGGAAGGGATTTCAGAGGTCATCCAACCCAACTCTCTCATTTTTTAGATGGGAAAACTGAGGCCCAGAGATGGAGGGGAAGTGACGTGCCCCCACCAAGATCACACAGCTAGTAGGTCACAGGAGTGGGGTGTAAACCCAAGGTCGTCTGACTCCAAATGCAATTTTCTTTCTATTATAGCTTGTCTGAGGATAACATTCCTTGACTACAAGGACATTTCTTTGAGAGGCATCATAGGCAATGAGATAGGAGAGGCCAGTGGAAGCCTAATTTTAGAAGAATCTCAAATACGCATGAAGGAGGCAAACACCACCAAAAGAGCTTCTTATTGGCTGAGACTTAAGTTTAAGCTAAATATTTCCAACAAGCAGAAAATATTTGAGCACTTGCTATGTGCCCACACTGTGCTAGGCTATCTGGGGAAGGGTATCTGATCTCAAGAAGCTTGCAGGCCAGGGGGATTATGGGGAGAAGAGCCAGAAAAACAAAATACACATGGTAGATAGTACCTAATAAGCATTAAACGACAGACATGCTACTGACTGTGTGTGATATAGAATTTGAAAACCAGCAAGTTTAGTAAATCAGCCTCGAACAGCCTGGGAGATCTTCATCTCATAGTGAGGCAGGTGAAAAGAAGAATCCTTTCTGCACACACAGTTCTCCAAACTTTAGGATGGGAATTCTCAATTTCAGTCAAGATTTCCCAAGTGACTACATTGTGTAAGATTTTGTGTGCACCACTGGGGATATGAGGATAGAAAACAGCACAGTCCCTGCCCTCAAAGAGCTTAGAGTTCACCAGCAAGATACCAGATCTGGGAGTCGGAGGACTTGAGGTCAAATCTGGGCTCTGCTCCTATTGGGAAATGGTCTTCCTTTAGATAAGCTTTAATTTCTTCATTGGGTATGGAAAGATCCATCGGATTCCCTTCCTTCTTAAAATCTTGGAACCCCCAAATTGTGTCAAAGATTTATGGGGTGTGGAGTATTATTCACAATCTACAATGTATGCCAAAAGAAAGAAATTGCAAAGGGTTCTGGGTTCTAGGCAAAGGAGAGATCTGAATATAGTGAACGAGGGAAATGTGAGACCAGTTGAGACCAAGGGAAGTTTTATGGAATACGTTCCAAGAGCATTTTTGTTATCATGACCTCTTTCATTAATTCCTCCAACTGCTTTCCCTTTGTCTTCCCATCTGAGTAAATGGTTTCTTGTACCTTCACCTGAATGGCCTTGAAGTATGTACTAGAAATCCCAAATCTCCATGGGAAAGAGGAATCAAACTATGGCACTGATGGAAGATGGCCCTCTGAAAAATGTGAAAGATACTGGCCTTGATCTTCCAGGCTCCCTGACTTCCCTTTTTGAGCATCCAATCCCCTTTTCCCAGGGAAGGCTGTACCTTCTGGGCCAGAAAGAGCCTCAAATTTAAAACCAAAATATCTGGGTTTGAATCTGGCTCTTCCACCTACTATCCATGTGACTTTGGGTGAGCCCCTCTTGGGAGGCCACTGGGCCACTTCCAAGCCAACGATCATTTTAGTAGCTCAGTGATGTCATCTGCATAGGTACTCCCCCAACCAAGCCAGATCACGTTCTGTGCCTTTCTTGTCCAAATCCCTGCCCCTCTTCCCAGGAGCCTTCTGAAATGAAACATTTGGTATCTTTCTGTTGGTATTTCACATATCGGAGGTGTTAGGGGTCTTGATGGTCAGCCTTAGGGGAAGGTAACACTCGGGGATTACCCTAAGGAATGGCCCAGAGCCCTCTGTCATGGCAGATCATATCTGTCTCATCCCTTGCCAATAGCTTTAGACTGCCAGTGCCCTGCCATGAATACTGATGACCCCTGGAGGGCCTCAGTACTAAGATGGTGGCTGATAGTTATTCTTGTAAGACCTTGTAGGGGCTTGGCAGTCTAGCACTCACCACTGAACTTCAATGGCAATGAGAAACCTCACAGAAGGAAGCTAAGGCTTCAAGGCCCAGCCATATAGTGCTTCTCTAGCTACCTCAGACAGCTACAGTGGCCTTCGCAGTCCTTGTTGACAACACAGCTCCCAGAGTTCACTAGGACTACCCAGACCGCACGGGCTCACCCCACAGCCATCTGTGCCACTTGGTGTGAGGCTCTGAAGACTGGTCCCAGAGCCTCTGCCAGACCCAGCTCACATTTCTGGGAATTTCCTGAGCTCGGCTCAAATCTATGAACAAAACTCTGTCCCTGTTTCTGAGGGAGATCTTGGAACCATTGAGAATCAGGGCTAGGTTTCAAGTCCATAAGGAAACCCAGATGGCTTTTTACTCCAAACAGTTCTCCCAGCCACATTCTCTGGCCTGTAATTTGGCCTTTCGTTGTCAGAGGCCCGACCTCCAACTGACAGGAGTGGAGGTGTTTAAGTGATTTTGCTGGCCTGTCACTGAGATGGCTGTTACTATAATGTTCTTGATGCTCAAAATCCATGTAGTGGGAAGAGCACTGATCTGGGCACCAGGGGACCTGGGTTTGAATCTTGGCTTCAACAATTACTGCCCATATGACCTCGGGCAAGGCAAATGGCCTTGGCGCTCTAGCCTCAGTTTCCTCCTGGGTAAA
Source organism: Monodelphis domestica (assembly GCF_027887165.1). Taxonomy (NCBI): domain Eukaryota; kingdom Metazoa; phylum Chordata; class Mammalia; order Didelphimorphia; family Didelphidae; genus Monodelphis; species Monodelphis domestica. The sequence goes on from NC_077235.1 coordinate 29,656,050, forward strand.
TTTGGAACAACACTTGAATTTCCTACCTCGTGGCCCATGGAGGGATCGAAACTTAGTCTCATGAATCTAGCACTCTAACCTAGTGGTGTCAAAGTCGGCCAAACTAGGGCCACCGATCCTCTCAGAAAGACAGCTTTGGGCCACATATTGCCTTCATTTTCCAATGTAATAATAGTATCTGTTTTATTATCTTTTTATTTCTCTTGTTCGATATTTTCCAATTACATCTTATCTGGTTTAGGCCACACTCAGGAGGGTTGGGGACCACCTGTTATTAACATCTCTGCTCTAAGTGAGCTAGCCAGTCACATATTGGTTAGCTCCAGGGAAGACCATTCATCAAGAGGACACTATCAGGGGGAAGGGAATAAGCATTGACATAGCACCTCCTACATGTCAAGCACTTTACAAATATTATCTCACTGGATCCTCAAAACTCCTTGGAGGTAGGTGCTATTATGATCCCCACTTTACATATGAGGAAACTGAGGCACAGAGTGGTTAAGTGACTTGTCCAAGGTCCACAGCTACTAGTGGTGTATGAGGCTGGCTTTCAGCGAAGGTCTTCCTAACTCTGGGCCCAGTACTTTTTCCGCTATGTTGCATAGCTGCCTCATCAATTAAAAGAATTTTTTAAAATCCACCCTCTAGTCCATAATGAATAGTAATAATTTCTCCCTCTATGTTGTGCTTTGTCGCTGTGGCTGCCTGATGTACAATGACACCAAGCTAAGATAGGAGCACTAGCCTTGCCCCTGCAGGGGCTCTTTTCCCTCCAGTTATTGAAAGATCTTTTAGAATGGGCTTTGCACTAGTGCTCTACTAGGGAGAAGAGATAAACCCCAAAATCTCTGAACTGGAAGGGCATTCAGAAGTCATCTAGACCAATCTGTACCTTGGTAGGGATCCCCTCGATCCACTCCAGACAAGTAATCATCTCATCATCTCTTGAAGCTCTCCAGTGAAAGGAAGTCTCTCTCTTGGTAGCGCATTGTACTCTTGGGTAGTTCCAATGGTTAGGATGTTGTCCCTTATATTAAGCTAAAATTTGATTTTCTGGGGGCACATTTAATCCTTCTTCCACATGCCAACCCTTCAAATATTTGAAGGCGGCAATTGTAGCTTTCCCCCTGCCCTGATCCTGGAAGACACCTTTCCCCTCTGGGAGAATGGCCCCCGGTTCCCTCAATCATCCTGGTTTTGAGTCCTGCCACTTTCCTGTGCACTCCACTGTGGCTGCCTTCCCGCTTATCCATAACCTGCAAGAACTGAACACAATAGTCTAGATGAGGGCCATGGAGAGCAGAATATGAGAGAAGTCCCGCATGTCGAGCAGACTCTCAGTGCAGCCCAATATCCCCTTATTGACCCATATTGAACTTGCTGTCTCCGAGGAAGCTAAATTGAGAGAGCTGCCCTTGCAAGGTTCCCGAGGTGGCTCGTGCTTCACGGTCATGCCTTCATTGAAGAGCAAACCATCTGGGCCAACCACAAGCCTAAGGCTCTCTGTGTACATTGACAAAAGCTCAAAGTCAAAATTCAGCCTTGGTCAAGCTCTATTATATGGTGCCAGCAGTCCAATACAAGGACTTTGGTTTGCTTTGCTTTGGAGAGCACTCAAGAGCCAGAGCATCCAATGGTGATAACGGAAATCTCTGAAAGTAGTAGCTTCGGTCAAGAAGCTGGGGATAAGTGCTCCTAGCACACTGCTGGCTGTGTGACGGGCTGGACCATGCACTGTAATCTTCTTGGCTGTCCTTCTGCACACATAGCAACTGATGTCAGCAAGGCAAGACTGCGTAGTCTGAAGAGCTATGGTTGTAGTCCAAGGACCTGAGTTCAAATATGGCTCTGTTACCATATGGGTAGTTTTGAGACCAAGTCAATTAACTCCTCTGAGTTTTAGTCTTTTCATCTGTAAGAAAAGGGGCTTCCACAAAACAATTGCCAAGGCCCCCTTTAGCCTTGTATCTCTGATTCTATGGTCTCCACTTTGGGATGTCTTATGCCAGGGTGGCAAACACATGGCTCACAGGTGCCTCCCGGCCCAGGCCTCAGACTCCCAGCACTCCCAAGTGCCATTGAACCAGATTAAAATGGAACTGGGAAATATCTAAGGAGATAATTAAAATACCATAAAACATAATCAATATTCCATTTTAAACCAAAGTCAATTATGTGGCATACAGGGATCCTTCTATGCAGTTTGGGTGCTTCCATTTCTATTTGAGTTTACTATCTCTGCCTTATACCAGGGCTCACCATTGCCTGAAATACTTTTGCCAAGGGACAAAATCTTTTTATTCCACAAATAGAAACAAGGCTTAAAAGAGAGGCAACATATTCACACTTCGATTTGCTATACCATCCTTTCCCAAGAGTAAATTCTTTTTATAAAACCCTGACCTTCCACCCTAGAATCAATACTGTGTATTGGCTCCAAGGCAGAAGAGCAGTAAGGGCTGGGCAATGGGGGTTAAGTGACTTGCCCAGGGTCACACAGCTGGGAAGTGTCTGAGACCAGATTTGAACCTAGGACGTCCCATCTCTGGGCCTGGTTCTCAATGCACTGAGCCACCCGGCTGCCCCCCACCAAGAGTAAGTTCAGATGGGGATGGGGGAAGAGAAAAAAAGCACTGAATAACTGAAGGTAGTATCACCAACAAGAAAAAGGAGCCTGGGGTGGGTGAAGAAAAACTTCTCACACTTGTTCAGGGCTCTATCCTGACCATCAGAGTCCTCATCTTTAAGTACTCTATCTACAGAGTATTTAGGGATTGGCGCTCAAGTGCCAGCCATGCCCAGTGTTCCGAAGAACCCAAAGTGAACATGGTTTCCAGTATATTCCTCCTCTAGGACCTGGTGACCAGCAATGTGACTTTTTGAATATTCCTGTTCCTTAGAGGTTAGCACACAGGTCCAGCCCATGACAAATCGTGAAAGTTATCTCACTTCAGAGCCCTTTGCTGAATCTCAGACTAACAGAATCGAAGAATTGGGAGAGACTTCAGGAGCTTGAGTCCAATCCAAGTGTGGAAGGGCTATGAGCTAAGGAGATGAGATGTGTTCTGCCTGGCCCCCAAGAGTAGAATTAGGAGAACTGGACAGAAGCTCAAGAGCCAGAATTTCTTCTACAAGAGCAGCTCATCAGCAGACCTACCCTTGAACATTCTTCTAGCAAAGGGGAAGCCGCCACCTTCCGAAGCAGCCCATTCTGCTGACTGTTCGGAAGAAAGCTGAAATCTGCTCTCAGCAGCTTCCACCAATGTCATCTTGTTGTGCCCACTCTGAGATTACCCTTCAGATATTTGAATATACATAGCATGGGAGGAGCAGCATGATCCAATGGAATAAGTCCAAAATTGGTAGTCAGAGGACCTGGGTTCAAATCTCGCTTCTGTCATTTACCATGTGGGACAATGTGTAAGTGACTTACCCTCTCTCTGGGTTCCAGTTTCCCCATGGACAAAATGAAGGGATTGAATTAGGTGGCAACCTCTTACCTCTAAATCTATGACCCTAAGATATCATGATAGACTTCTTCTCTATGAGCTAAAGATCCCCAATTCCTTCAGCCTCCTGGCTGCCACTTTTGGGATACTCTTTGGCTTATCAATGTGCTTCCTAGAATGTAGAATAATTAGTCTGACCAGGGCAGAGTATGGAGCGGCAACTTCCTTTAGTAGTAGATGGAAACTGCTTCTCTTGCAGCATGCAACCTGAGACATTATCACCTTTTCAACCATCATAGCATCTTTTCAACTATCGTAGCATCCGGATGATTCCCAGGGGGCTAACCCCTCCCGATCCGACTAAGTATGTAGTCCCGTCTCCTCCATTTTGAACTTGTGATGTTGCCACCCTCTGACCCTTGGTACCCATGGTACCCATGGCCTCTTTTCATGAGTAAGGTTTGCCACCGGGGCACCTACCCAGATATCTCTGCCATTCTCATTCAATTTGACCTTTTGGCCAGCTGTGAAACTGGAAGGCAATTGGATGGAGTCATTCCCAATAAGATGTTCATGATTACAATAGCATTCAAGGAGTTTGAAAACTGACTGGGAATGTGTAGGATCACAGATTTAGACCTGGAAGGGATCTGATGAAGAAGTGGAGGCCCATGGAGGTGATGGTACTTGCCAAAGGTCACACAGAGTATACTGACTCTAAAGCAGATGGTGGATTGGTACCACATGAATAATGGAAATGCCAGAGTGGTATATGCTTTTCTGACAAATGTAGTGAGTGGCACCATGAAATAAGAAAACCGATTAAATTAGAAAACACCCTTCCCTTATGTCTTAGCATTCATTCTAAGACAAAAGAGTGACAAGGGCTAGACAATGGGGGTTAAGTGACTTGCCCAGGGCTACATAGCTAGGAGGTATCTGAGGCCACATTTGAACCCAGGTCCTCTGGACACCAGGCCTAGTGCTCTAACCACTGTATAACCTAGCTTCTCCCAAATGGATTGGTTTTTTTAAAGAAATAAATCAATTCAACAAAAATTTATTAAGCACCTGTAGCACCAGGCACTGTGCCAGGGTCAGAGGATACAAAGACAAAGTCCTTGCCCTCAGGAAGTTTATATTCTCCTAGAGGAAACCATATATACTGAGTTAAGTAAATCCAGAATATATGAAATTCCAAAGGGGAGCAAGGAGCAGTCTTCTTGTAGGAGGTGGTACTTGGGCAGGGCTTTGAATGAAGCTTCCAAGAGGCAGAGCCAAGGAGGAAGATGGGTCTGTGCAAAGATTCTGAGGTGGGAGATGGAATGTGGTATATGGGGAAACAGCAAGTAGGCCAATTTGGTTGGAATGTAGAGTACGTGAGGGGGAGTAACATGTCAGCAGCCTGGAATGAGTGATCTGTGAACATCTTCCCAAACCCCAGGGTCTTACTTCTACTGGGGGAAGGGAACTGGCAGGCCTCCAACTGCAGGCCTGCCTCCTTCCAGATTTCTGCCGCAGGGCCTGGAGAGACTCCTGGAAGACCAGTTCAATTTTGAAACTCAAATAGAACCTATTGCCATGGCTAATGACACTGCAAACTGGGCCTGTCGTAGCAATATCATCCTTCAGAGTAATCTCCCTGTGAAATGATATATGTAGACAGCCACTGCACAGTGGGGAAGGAGGGGTTTCAGCAAGAGGTGTTGCCACCATGATTGAAGCAATGTCAAATGGATAGGTGGAGGAAGGGGGAAAAGAGAGACCAGAAGATCTCCTAAGAAGCTGTTACAATATGCCAGGCAAAGGTGGTGAGGCCTGCATCCACCTGGTAAAGGTGGGACAACAGGAGAAGTATGGGAAGAGACTAATGGAAGAGATATTATGAAGGGAAAAGACTAGGACTTAGTAACTGTAGAAAGGAGAATCAAAGGTGAGTGGAGCCTGGGTAACAGAAAATGATGGGGCCATTGAAGCATCTAGGGAAGGCAGTAAGAAAAATGAGCCATGCAGGAAAGATGAGCAGTTTAGTTTGTTGGATGTCGAGCCAGAGGAAAGGCAGGGCATCCAAGAGGAACTGTCCAGAAAGTATCCAAGATGTTGGACTGGAGATTAAAAGAGCAGTCAAATTGGAGAGGGAGACCGGAGATTCACCCACATGGATAACAGGGTATATGGGAGCAGAAAAAGGCAGAGGGTTGAGGCCAGAACCTTGGGGAATGGCCACATTAAAAGATGTAGAAGGAAAAGGACCAAGGAAAAGAACTATAGACTCAAACTCCTAATAGCAGAAGGAGACATAGGATAATGCAGTGTTGTGGCCACTGTCAGAGGAGAGACTTTTAAGGAAGGCCTGGGTGGTCAGTCACTGTCAAACAATAATGGAGGGTCCAGGAAATGAAGGCTAAGAAAATCATCCTTGATTTGGTATTTCTATAATGCCTGGCATCCTTTGCATCACATTTTCAGAAGAGTGAAGGGAACAGAAACCAAATGATGACTGGTAAATTATGGAGGCCCCAATGTAGAGGATAGGCTCAAGAAGCTTAAAAGGGATAGACCAGAGGTTTAGAAGATCCACTATGGGAAGTGATAGACCCTCTTTGATACCATATTCCATGCATGCATAAAGTAGACTGTGGGTTAGCATGCCTACACAAGGGGGAAGTTATTCAGATGCCAGGGATCAAAATAACTGGAGCCTCTTTCGAACACTGTTCTGAGCAGTAATTCATTGCATATGTCCGAGAGAATCCAAAGCCAGGCCAAGAAGACTCAATTAAAAGTGTATGGCTAGTTCCGTAGGAAACACTTGGCACATGTTCTAAGTGAAATGCAGGTGTGTTAATTGCTCTCCTAGGAACCCAGCCAGTGTGGGCAGTTCCTGGAGGGACACTCGGGAAAACGTTTAGAAAGCTCTTGCTGTTTGAAAAAAGGTGGGCTGGTTTTCCATTTCCTGAGCGCCATTTGGTTGTTGCCATTCTCCCTCATTTCCTAAATCAGTTTTTCCACTGGAGCCATCTCCTTCCACCCAACCCTGAAGTAAATGCACAATAAAGAAGAATTGACAAGGCAAGCAATTCATAGACACTGATGATACCTTTGGTTAAGAATTGCTGGTAGAAGGGGCAGCTGGGTAGCTCAGTGGATTGAGAGCCAGGCCCAGAGAAGGGAGGTCCTGGGTTCATATCTGACCTCAGATACTTCCTAACTGTGTGACCCTGGACAAGTCACTTAACCCCCACTGCCTAGCCCTTACCACTCTTCTGCCTTGGAACCAATAACCAGTATTGATTCCAAGACAGAAAATCGAGGGGTTAAAAAAGGCATTGCTGGTGGAAGTCAGTAGTGGGGACCAAATGGGCTTCTTCCTTCCAAGACAACATTTTCACTGGAAGCTGGGAATATACAATGGCGAGACTGTATAGATCACATGGAATGTGTGAGCCAGGAGGTCAAGACTCAAGCACAAGTTTTCTGACCCCAGATCTAAGGCTCATCATGCTCCACCTAAATGGTTTGTTAAAACAAGATCAGGTTTAGAGGACGCAAAGGCTAGACACAGAGGAAAATTATAGGAGAAGGAGTACTGGGTTGGAGTCAAGAATCTTGGATTCAAATTCTAGTTTTGCTCCTTACTATCCTATCTGGGTAACTTTGGACAAGCCCTGTAATTGGGGGCTCAGAAAACAAAAGGAGTCCCCAAGACCTCTGCGAAATCTAGATCTGGATTAATCAAATGGCTTCTACCTCCTTAAACAGAAGGAGCCTTCTCCTTCACAGGCACTAGACTTAAAGGCAACTTAGAGATCATGTGGTCCTGGCCCTGCATTTTGCAGATGAAGAAACCGAGACCCAGAGACAGCACGTGACTTGCACAAATGTCCCTAGCGAGGAAGAATCCGAGCCAAAAATGAAGCCAAGTCTCCTGACTCCAGGGCCAGTGGCCTTTTTTTCCCCTTTCATCATGAAAAAAGAGAATGAGGCTGGCTAAAGAAGGGAAGTCATGGGGAAAAGGGCAAAATCTCCCCAGTGTGGTCCTCATTAAGCTCATTCTCCAATGTTAGCAACCTCTCTTATTTGGTATGCGCTGCTCTGGAGCTGCATTGTGAACAAGCTTAGAAGAGCTATTAGTATTCAGTGTAAAGAGAACACTGGCCACACAAAGGGCATCCAGACAATGAACAGACCCCACAAGTCCCAGAAAGGTGAAAAGCAAGCTTCTGGCAGTGAGCCACTCAAAGTAAAAGCAGAAAACTTCAGAAAAGGGGCTTTCTCCAAGTCCCTAGAAAATAAAGAGGGAGGGAAAGAAAGAAAGAAAGAAAGAAAGAAAGAAAGAAAGAAAGAAAGAAAGAAAGAAAGAAAGAAAGAAAGAAAGAAAGAAAGAAAGAAAGAAAGAAAGAAAGAAAGAAAGAAAGAAAGAAAGAAAGAAAGAAAGAAAGAAAGAAAGAAAGAAAGAAAGAAAGAAAGAAAGAAAGAAAGAAAGAAAGAAAGAAGGAAAGAAGGAAAGAAGGAAAGAAGGAAGGAAGGAAGGAAGGAAGGAAGGAAGGAAGGAAGGAAGGAAGGAAGGAAGGAAGGAGGGAAAGAGGGAAAGAAAGAAAGAGGGGAAAGAGAGAGAGAGAAAGAAAGAAAGAAAGAAAGAAAGAAAGAAAGAAAGAAAGAAAGAAAGAAAGAAAGAAAGAAAGAAAGAAAGAAAGAAAGAAAGAAAGAAAGAAAGAAAGAAAGAAAGAAAGAAAGAAAGAAAGAAAGAAAGAAAGAAAGAAAGAGAGAGAGAGAGAAAGAAAGAAAGAAAGAAAGAAAGAAAGAAAGAAAGAAAGAAAGAAAGAGAGAGAAAGAGAGAGAGAGAGAAAGAAAGAGAGAGAGAGAGAAAGAGAGAGAGAGAGAAAGAGAAAGAGAGAGAGAAAGAGAAAGAGAGAGAGAAAGAGAGAAAGAGAGAAAGAAAGAAAGAGAGAAAGAGAGAAAGAAAGAGAGAAAGAAAGAGAGAAAGAAAGAAAGAAAGAAAGAAAGAAAGAAAGAAAGAAAGAAAGAAAGAAAGAAAGAAAGAACGAAAGAAAGAAAGAAAGAAAGAAAGAAAGAAAGAAAGAAAGAAAGAAAGAAAGAAAGAAAGAAAGAAAGAAAGAAAAGAGGGGCTCCCAAGGCTATGGGAGAAGGAAGGAAGGTTGGTCCTTGGAAAATTCTTTCCTCAATGTGGATTGTTTCTCCTGCTACAATCACTTCCTAATAACAGCTCCCCCACAGCCATAGCATCCTCCTTTACCAAAAAACAAACAACTCCATAAAATCTGCCCCAAACAGTTTCTGCAACTGCAACAGAGTGTGCAGCATTTTATACCCGTCTACCACAGCTCAAAAGAGAGGAAGGAATGTCCTGGCGTCTTAGTCACAGAATGGGAGAGCTGGAAGGCACTTTAGCGGCCATCTAGTCAAAGGCAGCCAACAAAGGAATTCCCTCCATGACATACCCAATGAGTCCAGCCTCTGTTTGAAAATCTCCAAGGAAAGAGAGGATGCCACTTCTCAGGGGAACCACTTCTGCTTGTTTTAGTTTATTTTAAACATTTTTTATCCGAAACGTAAACACTAAAGAAAGTATTTCCATTCACGAATCAGAACACAAAAGGGAGATTTCATAGGAAACCTGTGAATCTCCATTTCATACCACTGGCTTTGAAAAAGTATATAATAAATCTGTTCCTTACTTTTAGAATGATCTTGCTTTTCTGTTTCTTTCTTAGGTTTCCTCTGTTCTCTTCTGTACGTTAAAAAAAAACACTGTTAGATGGGGATCTTCTTTTCCTGGAATCACTATTGCAACTTCCTCCCCCAATTAAAAAACAAGAGAAATGAAGAGAAAAAAATCCCCATGTAACAAATAAGCATAGTCAAGCAAATGAATCCAAAAATATCTGCCCTTTTCTGTATCTTGTGCCCATCCTCTTTCAGTTGGGAAATGAGAGACATGCATCCTCACTGGTTCTCTCAAAACATGGTTAGTCACTGATCATAATTCTTAAGTGGTTCAAAGTCATTTTTCTGTACAACCTTGCTGTCCTTCAATTCTGAGGGACTTATGAGAAAGAACACTACCCACATCCAGAGAAAGATCTGTGGGAGCAGAAACACAGAAGAAAAACATATGATTGATCACATGGGTCGAGGGGGCCATGACTGGGGATGTAGACTCTAAATGATCACCCCAGTGCAGATATTAATAATATGGAAATAGGTCTTGATCAATGATACATGTAAAACCCAGTGGAATTGTGCATCGACTACGGAAAGGGGTTGGGAGGAGGAGAGGGAAAGAACATGAATCATGTAACTATGGAAAAATATTCTAAATTAATTAATTAAATAAAAATTTTCAATTAAAATAAACCTTGCTGTCCTTGGGTGAATTGTTCTCCTGGTTCTGACCATTTCACTCTGTGTCGCTTCATACTAAATCAAATTCTCTGAAATAATTTCTTTTGTTCAAGTCAAGAACACATGTGATAACCAGTGGAATCATGCGTTGGCTATGGGAGAGGGAAAGGTGGTGGGAGGGGGGGGGGCAGGGAGGAAAAGAAAATGATCTTTGTTTCCAGTGAATAATGTTTGGAAATGACCAAATAAAATAATGTTTAAAATTTAAAAAAAATTTCTTTTGTGATAGTTTATATTCATATGCCATAATTGGTTCAGCCATTCCCCCATTTATCAAGATTACCTATGGCACACCTTCAGATTCCAGTTATTTGCTTTTATCCCCACCTCCCCTACTTAAAACCCCCTCCCCCATCTTTCTGCTTTCTTTCTTTTGTCTTTTTATTGATTTCATTCTATTTTTCTCCAATTACACATAATATAGTTTCTACAATTTTAAAAAGTATTTGGAGTGGCAAATTCTCTCCCTCCTTCCCCTCCTCCATTGCGATGGTAAGCAATATGATATAGATTTTTACATGTGCAATCATGTATGAAAAACATTCTTCATATTATTCCCTTTGTGCAAGGAAGTTCAAAGGAAAAAAATTTTTAAAGGACAGTGAAAAAAAGTTTGTTTTGATCTAGATTCAGACTCCAGCAGTTCTTTTTCTCTGAAAGCAGGTGCCTTTTTAAAATCATGAATCCTTTGGGATTATTTTCAATCATTTTATTGCTGAGAATAGCCAAGTTATTCACAACTATTTATTGTACAATGTTGCTGTTCCTGTGTACAATGTTCTCCTGGTTCTGCTTATTCCATTCTGCATCAGTTCATGGAGGTTTTTCTAGCTTTTTCTGAAATCATACTATAGGAAATGATGAACAGGATAACACTATTCCATCATCATCATCATCATCATCTAATTTGTTCAGCCATTCCCTAATTGATGGACAGCCCCTCAATTTCCAATTCTTTGCTTCCACAAAAAGAGCAGCTATAAATATTTTTGTACAAGCAGATCCTTTCCCCCTTTTAAAAATCTCTATGGAATACAGACCTAATATTGGTATTACTGGATCAAAGGGTAAGCACAGTTTTATAACCCTTTGGGCATAGTTCCAAATCATTCTCTAGAATGGTTGGATCAGTTCATGACTCCACCAACAATGTATTCATGTCACAATTTTGTCACACTCCCTTGAACATTTATCATTTTCCTTTACTATCATATTGGTCAGTCTGATTGGTGTGATGTTCTCAGAGTTATTTTAATTTGCATTTATCTAATCAAGAGTGATTTAGAACATTTTCTCATATAGTTACTCATAGCTTTAGTTTCTTCATCTGAAAAATGCTTACTCATTTGAGCATTTATTAATTGGAGAATGATTTGTGGTCTTATAATTTTTATTCATTTCTCTATATATTTGAGAAATGAGACCTTAATCAGAGAAGCTTATTGTAAAAATTTTTCCCAGTTTGTTTTTTTTCCTTTCTAATATTGGTTGTATTGGTTTTGTTTGTATAAAGCCTTTTTAAATTACTATAACAAAAATTATTCATTTTACATCTTACAATGTTTTATATCCATTGTTTGGTCATAAATTCTTCCCTGCTCCATAGATCTGACAGGTCAACTATTCTATGTTCCCCTAATTTTCTGATGGTATCACCTTTTATGTCTAAATCATATACCCATTTGGACCTTATCTTGGTAAAGGAGGCGAGATATTGGTCTATACCTACATTTTGTCATACTGTTTTCCAGTTTCCTCAGGAACTTTTGTCAAAGCATTTATATAATTTCTGATGCTGATTGTTTTCCTAATGTCAAGTCATCCAGAATAGTATACTTGTCAGATCTTTGGGAAAGGAAGGATTTTAAGGCCAAGCAAGAGTTAGAAAAAATTACAAAATGTAAAATAATTAATTTTGATTATATTAAATTTAAAAAGTTTTATACAAACAAAACCAATGCAACCAAAATTAGAAGGGAAGCAACAAATTGGGAAAAAATCTTTATAACAAAAAACCTCTGAAAAAGGTCTAATTACTCAAATATATAAGGAGCCAAATCAGTTGTGCAAAAAAATCAAGCCATTCTCCAATTGATAAATGGTCAAGGAATACAAATAGGCAATTTTCAGATAAAGTAATCAAAACTACCAAAAAACACATGAAAAAGTGTTCTAAATCTCTTATAATTAGAGAAATGCAAATCAAAACAACTCTGAGGTATCACCTCACACATAGCAGATTGGCTAACATGTCAGCAAAGGAAAGTAATGAATGCTGGAGGGGACGTGGCAAAGTAGGGCCATTAATGCATTGCCGGTGGAGTTGTGAATTGATCCAACCATTCTGGAGGGCAATTTGGAACTATGCCCAAAGAGGAATAAAAGACTGTCTGCCCTTTGATCCAGGCAGTTTGTATCCCAAAGAGATAAAAAGGAAAAAGACTTGTACAAGAATATTCTGCACTCTTTGTGGTAGCAAAAAGATTGGAAAATGAGGGGATGCCCTTCAATTGGGGAATGGCTGAACAAATTGTGGTATCTGTTGGTGATGGAATACTATTGTGCTCAAAGCAATAATAAACTGGAGGAACTCCATGTGAGCTGGAATGACCTCCAGAAACTGATGCAGAGTGAGAGGAACAGAACCAGGAGGACAATGTACACAGAGACTGATACACTCTTGTACAACTAAATGTAATGGACTTCTCCATTAGTGGCAATGCACTGATCCTGAACAACTCAGAAGGATCAATGAGAAAAACCACTATCCACATCCAAAGGAAGAACTGTGGGAGTAGAAACACAGAAGAAAAACTTGATTACATGGGTAGAGGGGATATAGTTGGGGATGTAGACTCTAAACTAAGTGATCATCCTAATGCAAACACCAACAACATGGAAATAGGTTCTGATCAAGGACACATGTAATACTCAGTGGAATTGCATGTCAGCTATGGGAAGGGGTGGGGGTAGGGGAGGGAGAGAAAGAATATGATTCTTGGAACCAAGGAATAATGTTCTAAATCGACTAAATAAAATTTCCAAATAAATAAATAAATGAAAGGTTTCGGATACTTCCTAATTGTGTGACCCTGGGTAAATCACTTTATCTCTTTTGCCTGGCTCTTACCACTCTTCTGCCTTAGAACCAATCCACGGTATGGATTCTAAAATGGACGGAAAGGGTTAAAAAAGAAAGAAATTAAGGGAATAAGCCTAGGCAAGAGGGAAACAAGATGATCACTTTTTGCATATGATATGATGGCCTGCTTGGAGAACCCCAGAGAGCCAAATTAATGGAAGCAATTCATAACTTAAAGTAGTAAGATATGAAATAAATCCACAGAAACCATCAGTATCTCTATGTATTTTTAAAAAAAAGCAGGAAGAGAGAGTAATTCTATTTGAAATAACTACAGAACGTAGAATGTATTGGGAATCTACCTGCCAAGGCATGCACAGGAACTCTTATAAATCCAACTACAACACACTTTACAAAAATAAGAGCAGATCCACCTAACTGGAGAAATATTCATTGCTCACAGGTAGGCTGACAATACAATCAAAATTACAATATTATCTATCATCCATTTAGTACGTGCAGGATCTCAAGGGAAAGAAGTGCTGTGGGGAGAACGATGAAACAGACAGTTTCAGAGAAATCCGAGGAGACTTGTAGGAAAAGACTCCTTTCTGGGCCCCAATGATGAAGTCTCTTCCCCACCACCTGACAGAAAGAGAAGAGACAGACTCCAAATGAAGACTAAGACGTGTATTTTTGGACACAGCCAATGAGGGAATTTGTTTTCCTTGATTGGGTTTTATTACAAAGGTCTGTTTGGGTTGTTTATTTTTTCATGGGGGCAGGAAGGCTGGAGGAAAAGGAAATGTTGGGATGAGGATTCTGACTGAACCTCCCCCAAATGAAAAGAGAACACGAAGAATTCAGAGGCAAGCAGTACAGCTTTGAGAGATACATGATGAGGTAAGTTCTATATAGAGAGATTGAGAGTTCCATCCAATCCTTTTGCCCTATATCAGTGAATCTTTTGGAGACAGAGTACCAGGCCCCACCCTCCCTCAGACTCATTGTCCACCACCTTACCCCAGACAGGGGAGGGAGGAAGTGCTCCCATTGGGCTACTGGGCAGAGGGGCAGGGGATGAAAGGCATGTGGCCCAAGTGCTCCACTTCCCTCCAGCTCTGCTGCCTGTGAGCCGCCCACCTGACACTGTGCACCCCCATTGGGCTGCTGCACAGAGGGGTGGGGTATTTGAAAAACTGTCATCAGGCACTGTGGAGAGGGGGAGGGGAGCAGCTCTTCCAGAGTCCTTTTGCTTTTTTAGCGATGAACTGAAGGGGGAGGGAAGGTGGCTGAGTGCCCACAGAGAGTGCTCTGCATGCCATCTTTGGCATTCATGCCATAAGTTTGCCATCACTGGCCTACATTATAGCTGAAGATGTTCATTTTATTTAGTGTATGTTAAGGTCAGAAGACGAAAATAAAATAAAAAGACAAACGAAGATAGACCTGAACAATGAGAGACCCTGATTGCTCCTGATAAGGCCATTCTGGTGTAATAAAAATGGCAATACTAACCCAAGTTAACTTACTCATGAAGTACTGTACCAATCAAACTGCAGAAGGATTACTTTCTAGGGCTGCTTCTCTGGCTGTCTCCCAGCTTTGGTATCATCTTCAGCTTGGAAATGAGCAGGTCCATATTTGCACTCAATGTCTGTGTTTTGAGTCGTGTTTTCCAGCTGGGTCTAGACCAGACCCTGGGCTCTTGGGTTAGAGTGAGAGCCATTTCCATAGAAGCATACCAAAAGAACCACTAAAAAACCCTTGACCTGCAATACCAATGTTTGACCACAAGAGGGAGACATCAGGAGGTGGGGCACAAGTAGAAAAGCCTATCTAGAAAAGCTGAGAGCAAAAAAAAAAAATTCCTACTGGGCCTGCAATAGCAGCGTCGGGCCACAAGAGGGAGACTGCAGGAGATGCCTCACACTATGATGGAACACACAAAAGAAGGGGTCACAAACAACTCAGGATTACACATACTGTAACAAGGTGGGTCACCTGGGAGGCCGGGTCATGTGCAACTGAGGTGATGCAGCTTTGGGGTGCGAGACGCAGAGTCACATGAAGCACAGAGTCATGTGGGCCAAGGTCACATGTGACTTCAGCTCAGGAGGAGGGTCACGCAGGCGCAGAATCACCGAAGGGAAAGACAAAGGGGGGAGGGGTCACTTGAGGTGGGGGTTAGACGCAATGGAGGAAGTGACATTACGCTGGACTGGTCATTTGGTGTCACAAAAAGGGGCCACATGGGGGCCAAATGACCCAAGGGAGGGAGCACACAAGGCTGCAGGGTCCCATGGGGCACAGTCATGAGCAATGGAAAGGGGTGGGGTCATATGATATGAAATGCTATGGTTAGCCCCCAAGAGGTCATGTAGGTTAAAGAACACAGGTGATCGGGTCCATGTAGAGGCAGAGTGCCTCTCACCATGGGTGGGTGGGGTGGGTTCACTAGCGTCACATAAGATGGACAACTTGGACGGAGCCACACAAAATGGAGGTCCTATGAGCAAGGAAACACATGATGGGGTTCACAAAGGGGTGGATTCACATGAGGGAGAGAACACATCTGGGAAGGGGGCTTAACTGGTGGCATGGAAGATGGATTACTTCAGGTGACACGAGACACAGGGTCACATGGGGAAGGATGGTGTGTGATAGAGGTCACGTGGGGAAGGGAACACATATGACAGTGTTCACACTAGGGTGGGTCATATGTTCTTCAGGTGATGTGAGGAAAGGAACACATGTGACAAGGTTTATGCAAGGGCAGGGTCACATGACATGGAATATGCAGTGGGATAACCCATGAGAAGCAGTTATATCACTCTTGGGGGGGTTGGGGAGGGCAGGTTCACATGGGGAAGGATAACATGATGGAGATCACATGGGGAAGGGAACTCAGGTGATGGGGTAGGAGTGGGGTCACATGGTATCATGCATGCCATCACCCGCGACAAGGGGTCACTTGGAAGAGAACACGGGGCAGGGTCCATGAAGGGGTATGGCATGGTTTTCACACGAGGTGTCAAGTGGCAGCTGGGTCACAAGGGAGGGTGCACACACGAGGAGAAGGTAGCTTCACTGGCAGCAAGGGAAATGTAGGACTTCAAGTAACAAAAATGCAGGGTCATGTGGAACGTGGTCATGGGAGAAGGGGTTTCTGTAGGAGCAAGGCCACATGGGGGCAGGGAATGCGTGACAGGGCTCCCACAGGGATGGGCTCCCACACAAAGTAGGGTCACATGGAGGAGAGATGTGTGGCTTGGGGTCAGGGATGTCAAAGGGTCACACAGGGTGTGGGATGGCTGCCTGAAGGGAGTTACAAAGGGACAGAGTCATATGGGGTGGGATCACATGCCAGGGTTCACACAGGAATACCCTGTGCTGTCACACATGAAAGATTTCCCAGAAGGTGTCACATGGAGGCTATCATATGAGGGAGGGAACACATGGGGAGGTTTCATGTGGTATATGGTCATGGGCAACAGAGGTCCCATGAAGAAGAGATTTACACAGGGGTGGATCATGTTATGTGTGCCATGGGTTTACCCACAAGAAGTAGTCAGGTAGGGGTGGGGTTCACGCTTGGGGAGGCGGACAGCTCACGTGGGGTGGGTATACTCAGGGCATCTTCAACCACCATGGGGGTTGGTTCAGGTGCAATGGTGGTCTTGTGGAGACGGGTTGGCGCAGTTGTAAAGTCATGGAGTATCACACATGCCACAGGTTCATGAAGGGCCCAGGGTCATGTGCAATCAGCCTCACATGGGGTAGGTTCACACATGACCACTATCACCCACAGAGGGAGGTTATGTGGGAGACAGGGCCACGTGGAACAGGGTCACACATGACTTGATGTCAAGCATGATATCCTACTTGGGGTTACACACAATGGGGTGTCATACTAGGACAGGAACCTGCAGAACAGGGGTCTGGAATGTCTGAGGTCACACGGGATGGTTGTCATGTGGAGGGGGCAGGATAAGACGGTCACAGGGGCAGGTGCGAAGGTAGTTCACGAAGGGCCTGGTCTCACATGATGTATTATGTAGGGTCATACACAGTGTGGTTTCACACAAGACATGGAGTCACAGGGGGTTCCACTTGGCATGAATTGATGTCATGCAAGCTGTACAACTTTGGGTCATGTACAACGTGGGTTCACACACAAGGGGAGAGGATCATGGGGGAGCAAAACATATGTGGCATAAGCCTTGATGAAGGTTCAAACACAACAAGGTTCACGTGGGGGTGGAAACATGCGACAAGGGCCATGGAGTCTGTGGGTCAAAAGGGGGCTAAAGGGGGATGGATCATGCTCAATCCAGGGTCAAGCAGTGTCATACACATGATGAATAATTCAGATTACAGATGAGAAGTGATCATATGGAACGCAGTCACACAATAGGCTAAGGTATGTAGGAGTTGGGTCTACCTACTTCCAGGAGCTACCCAGGAGGTGGTCCTAGTACCATATAGAGTTTCATAGGAGAAAAAAACAACCAAATAACCAAATCTAGTTGTTTTTTTAAAAAATACTTCAAATCACTATTAGAAAAATACAAATTGAATAAATATATAAAATTAGAGAAATGCTAAGAAAATAGCTCAGGTTCTCTCCCTCACACACATCCCAAACAAAAATGAACACATTGTTGGTGAAGCTGCAATCTTGTCTAGTCATTCTGGAAAACCATCTGGAACAATCCGTCACTAGCACTATGAGGCTTAGACCCCAAAAAGGTCAGAGAAAGAGGGAAAGAATCCATGGGGACAAAAAGATTTCTAACAGTTCTGTTTGTAGTGTTGCAACATTGCCCATAAACTAGGACAGTGATGGCGAACCTCTTAGAGATGGAATACAAGGCCCTGCCCCCAACCCACCCACCAGACTGAGTGCTGTGCCCATCTGTCCCTCAGAGACCATGTGCTGTGCTGCTCCTCCCACCAAGTGCTGGGTGCACCCCACCTCCTCTTACCCTACACAGGGGAGGGAGGAAGCTCTCCCACTGGGCTGCTGGGCAGAGGGAATGGGTGAAGTGAGGAATGTCCTCAGCAAGTGTAGAGAGTGGGAGGGGAGTAGCCCAATCTCTATGCTCCCCTCTAACTCTGTCACCTGTGAGACGCTCACCTTACCAACCCTGGGCACTTCTATTGAGCTACTAGGCGGAGAGGTGGGAAATGTGAAAAATGTCATCAGGCACAATGGAGAGGGGCCCTTTGCCTTTCTAGTAGTGAACTCAGGGGTGAGGTGGGGGAACCATGTGCCCACAGAGAGCTCTCTCTGTGCTATCTTGGGCACCTGTACCATAAGTTCACCATCACTGAACTAGGGAATAGCCAGCTGAACAAGTTCCAGTATACAAATGTCTAACTCTGGTTCCCAGCACAGTGCCTGACACATAGTAGGTACTATCATTTGTTAGCTATCTATCGTTGTGATTATTTTACCATTTCTCCCAAATGCACAGCCTTTTAACAACAGCCAGCTAGCCAGTGCTCACCACAGTGCAGGCACTGAGCAGACCCCTAATAAATGATCCATTTGTCCCCAGATTAGCCAATATGTGACCTACTTATTTTAGTCACCTAAATAACTCAATCACAAACACTGAGGAGCAGATTGTTTACCCAGCATCAACCCCAACAGAGATTGGTGTCCACCATTCTGACTTCAAGACCAGACTGAGAAGACATAAAATAGATCCAAGTGACTTTAGACCTTCCTCTTGCCTCTCACATCCCATCCCAGGCACTTAAGTTCTACCATTAAACATTCATTTCTTTAGGTCGAGAAGGATTCCAGTAACAATGCAAAGTAGACCCACAAGGGAAAACACCTTCAATTACTGTTGGCTACCATTTTAATAAGGATCAGTCAAATTCTGAAGATCCTGGAGGGAATTCCTTCAACCTTCTACAACATTCACTGCCCATAATAGACATTCAAATGCTTACTCTAACATTTCTAGGACCTCCGATTTCATAGCAATAACATAGAATAACTTAGAGTTGTTGAGTCACTGAAGACGCCATCATCATATGGTCACTGTAGGAATATGCTTTTCCAAATTTATGCAGACTCACCCTTGGACAAGAGACATACATAAGTTGTCACTGGGCCTGTAGTTGAAGCCCTTCCAGCTTGGTAGGAAATTACAAAAGCTTGAACTCTACTGGAAGAGTCCTTGAGTACTCAGGGTCACCTTGGTGCCATAATGAACAGGATGAGATTATTACTCTTACAGCGTTAGTGGGAAAAGCATTCAGATATTTCCTAGAATTTTCAGGCCTAACATATCTTTGAGATCAGCTAGTCTGATTCTCTCTTTTTAGAGATGAAGAAATTAAGACTCAGAGGAAGAGAAGTAACCTATCCAAGATCATACAGCCCTGCAGAACTTGGGTTCACTCCAGGTTTTCTTACTCCAAAGCCAGAGGCTCTTTCCACTACAACAGGAGTGCTACAATGGTGCCCATGAAATATTAATCTCTCTGTCTCTGTTTCTGTGAGTGTGTGTGTGTATGTCTATCTCCCCCTCATTTTCTATTCCATAAGCCTCGAGTACACTGAGAAGAAGGTAGAGATGGAGAGGAGTTTAGGACTAACTTACTTTCTGTGTCTTTCCCAGGCTACACCATCCATTGTTCTTAGTTACCTTTTTTCACAATATCAACCTTTTAATTTTTCTCTCTCACACTTTCCCCCTCTGCAAAGATCCTGACAGATGTGGGTAGTCTGTTTCATCAGGTTAGGCTGATATTGATAGTACTCTGATTAAACGGGCTTGTGTGGCTGGCTTAGAAGCCTGACCACCAATGGGAACATTGTTCTATTAGAAAATATCTTCCCACTCCAAGGGCCTGGTTTACAGAACTTTTGGAACACAGCCCTTTATAGACAGGATTTGATTGTATTTGTTTGCCAGGCCAAGTAAAGCACAGGTCCACTCAGTGTCCTCTCCTTTAGTATTCCTTCTGCCTTTACTTCTTCCTCATCCATAGTATCTCAAGTTAGAAAGGACAGCAGTGATCATCTAATCCAACACATACCTGAAAAAGAATTCCCTCAATAACACGTCCAATGAGGTGACCAGCGAGGGAAAGCGTGCTACTAGCTCTTGAGGCACTTTCACCTTGGGACAACTCCAACTGTTGGGAAATTTTCCCTTGTTTCTGCCTCTGCGATTTCCAGCCATTCTCTCTAGTTTTAGCCTCTGGGGCCAGAGAGTACAAGTCTGATCTCAGTTGCACAGGATGGCCTTTAAGAGACTTGAAAATGGTTAGCATGTCTCCCCTAAGGCTTCTTCCTGCTCAGGCTAAAGATTTCCCATTCCTTGAATTATTCCTCACATAGCATGAATTGGGGCCCTTCATCATATCAGTTGCTTCCTTTGGATTCTCCAGTTTATCAGTGTTTCTAGAAGGTAGTGCTGCCCTAGTGTCCAAAGCAGGATGCTCTGGGTGTCACATGACCAAGGATTTTGCCTCTCCAATCCTGTCTTAATGGATCCTAATATTCCATTTGCTTCCTCAGCTGCCAACTGCCCTATTGCCCTGTTCACTCACAATGACCTTGTGGTTCTTCAGAATCCTCTGGTCTTCCCTACACTAACCACTGTCTAGCCAGGCCTCCCTCAACTTGTACTTGTGGAAGTTAATTATGAGAACCCCAGTGGAAGATTTTAAAGCTAATTCTAACTCTTGCATTCAGCCCAGTGCTCCAGCCTGTTGAGATCTTATTGAATTTTGACCATTCCACAACATATTTGTTATCCTTCGTGAGGATGTATCTGCTTGGTGTATCGTTACTACTGAGCAAAAATGCCCAACGGCAACAGGAAGTCAAGCTCCCAGTGCTCATGCGACCTTCTGTAGAATACCAGGTATATCAGCATCTTGAAAGTATTATTGATACTGTACCTTGTGTGTTCATATACCAGACTCGTGGTCATGTTACTTATTGATTATCATATTTTCAAATCTTCAGTCCAAAGGACAAAAGAATTCCTGAGCAGGACAATATTTGCCACAGGGTCCTAGCTCCCACCTTGTTAGACCACATTCCTTACCAAGTCACATGTTTGATTAACCCCCTCCTCTCTGATTACGTGATTGTCAATTGAACCAATGTTAAAACCTATGCCATGTCACATGTTCATTAGTTACCTCCCACTCCACATTCCTAAACTCTCCAATAAAAGTTTGAGGACACGTGTAGAGCTCTCTCTCTATTCCATCAGAGGGGCAAGCACAATGGAGCCCATATTTTTTAACTCCTTGTCTCTGAGTCTTTATTCCTCTCTCTCTCTCTCTCTCTCTCCCTCTCTCCTCTCTCCATTTTCCCTCAGTTTCCAATCTCCTTCTCAGGTATCCACCCACAAAAATATTAATATGTAACTGCAGAAGGTTACACCTTCTTCCAAGCTGATGTGGAACACTGAAGGACCACTCTTTCAGTTCCATCATTCAACCAAGTTCAAGGATAAGGTCCTTAACCCAACAGTCACCTAGCCCATTTGCAAAGGCATTGCTAAAATCTCAGGAGGCCATTGTAATAGCATTCTGATTGTCTGTCCTGCTTCCAGTGCCTCCCATTCCAATCCATTCTCTACAGAGTAGCCAAAATGGTGGTCCTAATGGCATAGATCTGCCCAGGGTTTCACACTACTCTTCAGAACTTGTGCTAGCTCTGTATTGGCTGCTCCAGGCCAGCGGTTCTTAACCATTTTGGTGTTGTGGACCCCTTCAGTGAAGCCCATGTATCCCTTTGGGCAATAATGCTTTTAATTGCTCAGTTTCCGTTAAAAGTAAGTGAAAATAACAATGTCTTTTTTCCCCATCCAAGTTCTTAGACTCCCTGAAATCTACCCATTGGAACTGTCAGGTATTAAGAACTTTGCCCTAAATTAAAATACAGACCATTTATCCTGGCTTTAAAGGCCCTCTACAGGTTACCTCGAGCCTTCCTGTCTGGCCCTGCAGTTTGCTCCCTTCACAAAATCCACCTTTGACCCAAAGCAGATTCCTGGATGTTACCTCCTTGGCCTTCATGCGTTTGCAAAAGCTGCCTTGGGTCCCTGGGATGGGTTCTGTTCTCATCTCTAGGTTCACATTTCTCCTAATCCTTCCAAGGTCAGGTGAGGCTCCATCCTCTACTCAGCACTTTATGTGATCCCTGGACAGATTCCATCATGTATGTGTGTACGTGTGTATATGTGTCTCTGTGTTATCTGCATTCATGTCGTGCCTTCCAGTACATCATAAGCTCTTTGAGGACAGGAGCTTTGACCATTTTTGTCTCTGTGTCCTTAGCACCAAACACAATGCCTAGCACTGAGTAGGTGCTTGATTAATGTTGGCTGCATTGGATTGTTGTAGGAAACCTGCCCCATAAGAGCTAGGTAGCCTTGAGCAAGTCATTACTCTCTGCCATTTGCTCTTCCTTGCTGTACACACCCTGTTTGGCTGTCACGGGACTCAGATGGGATCAGTTACCTCCAAATGTTACCCAAATATTAGCAATCGGTATTGTCTCCTTAGAGGCTGGCTGTTGGATTAGACAGAAATCATGGACTCGCCGATCTCTGTTGATCTTCATAGGCTTTGACATGGTTCTCAAGATCTTTTATTCAGAAATGAAAGTTCCAGAACAAGTTTACTCATCACAGATGATGTGAGCTCCGTCTTCCCCGTCTCAGGGTCACCTCCCACTTCAAAACTAAATGAACTCCTCCCTTGGGCATTCCTGGGGGGAAACTATTCTAGTTATCGACTGACTTTGGAGAAGTTCAACTTTGCTCTAGTCTAAAGGGAGTGCAGCCTAGTGTCCTCTTGTTGCCCCTAACAACCACTTTCATTGTGTGACTCCTCTGCTCAAGAAATTATCATGGCTCCCTGTTTCTTATCATGTCAAATTCAAACTCCACTGCATGGCTTTCCAGATCCTCCATGAGTCAGCCACGATCACACGGCCAATGCTACTCCCCGCTATTGGGCAACATAAAGCCTCAGCTCTAAGGGGGCCAAGCTCCCCTTTGTTCCAGGTGTATACCATATTCACTTCTACCTCCCTACCATTAGTCAGCCTGTTCCTCTAGTGATGCCAGAATGCTTTGCCCTCTACCTTCTGCACGTTTCAACTCTCCTCATCTCTGAAGACCCCCCAAGGACTGTTCCTGGCATTCTCACCCTCTTTCAGCTCTCCTTTCCCCTTCGAGTCAAGGCCAGAGAGGTCTGTGCTTAAGCTCTGCTAAGCTTCCCTCCCAGGAAAAGAAAAGAACAGAGACAATGTCTTCTGCTTCTTCTTCTTTTCATGTCCCCTTGCAAGCTAGCTAGCACAGTGCTAGCCACATAGTGGGAACTCAATGACTATTTGCTGCCTGGTTTTCCAAGTGTCTCCTTCCCACTATTCTGAATCCCTCCGCTAGCCCAGATGTGCTTGGCATTCTCCCACCATCACATGTGACTCTCCAGTCTCTCTGTTTGAGAGGAGTGTCTACCTCTTGCCAACTCCCCGGGCTCCGGGCTGCCTGTGGCAGAGCACCTCAGTGCCACGGACCTCTGGAAGGAGGCCTCATTTGTTTTGGCCTCCTTTGTCTGTCCAGTGCAGGGCTTTCCATCGCTGAGCTCTAACAGATGTTTCTTTATTTAAACTGTATTCAGTGAGAGGAAGGAAAGAGAGGCAGACACACACAAGGAGGAAAGAGGTCTGGGTCAGAGAACCACATTTCTGTGGAGGCCGAGGCTGCCGAGCCAGGAAAAAGGTGCACGGCAATTGTAATTTGTTTTTTCCGTTTTATTTGATTTTTTTCAAACAGGAATTCCTTGTTTCCTTAGATACTAATTAAATCTCAGTTACTGAGAAGCAGCCAAGAGCCTTTCAATGCTGGCCTAGACAGCCAAGGGTTGCATTCTATAGAGCTCCTTGGGAGGAAATTGCAGAGGGAACTGGGGTTTCAGTCCAGTGGTGGGTAGGCTGTATTTTGTGGGGCTTTGGGGAGAGGGGAGAGGAGTTCTGTTCTGACTTGGGGACTTCACCCCCAACACACACACACACACACACACACACACACACACACACACACACACACGTTTCCCATCTACCAAACATCTGCAGAAGCTAAAGGACTGAGATACTGGGGATCACGGCCACAGAGTCATACGTTTGAGACTGTATCCCCTTCTTGAGAAAACACATTCTTACTTAGACACGTTGTGTTACAGAATAGGCCAAAGCAGGACGTGGAATTAGGAGAACTAGATCTGGGCTCTCCCGGGTGATCTCGAACAAGTCACTTCCCCCTTTTGGCCCAACATTTTCTCATCTGTAAAATGAGGGACCTAGACTAGGTTATGGACCGAGTCATTCTCTATCATTCTATTTGGGGGAAGCAGGGAGGAGGGTGGTGTCTGGACCTCTGATGGGGAATCCCCAGTGTGAAAACTCACACCCCTGAAACCTGTCTGTAATTCATATTTTTAGCGAATCGCCTGGAACCAGCAAAGGTATAGTGATTTGCCCTTGGTCACATGACTAGTGAAGATCACAAGCAGAATTGAACTGTCCTATCCATTAGGCGGCACTGCCTCTTGCTGATCTATTATTTTGTGGCAAAATTTGAGTCTAAGACTTCTGTCAATACAACATCAGAACTCAAGAGGGTGAGAGGTGATCATTTGGTGGTGTTTGTGCTTCACAACTCTGTGCGTGTAACAAATCAAAAGAAACCCCTATGAGAGGGGCCATAGTACAACAGAAAGAACATTGACTTGGAGTCAGAGGGCCTGGGTTCAAATCTGGCTCTTCTATTTCCTCCTTAGTTGACCATAGGCAAGTAAGTCCCTTCTCTAGTTTTCTCCTCTATAAAATGAGCAAAAATCCTATGACTCAAATAGCTGTTTGACTTAGTTCAACATTAAAAAGGTTTTTAATGATTAGAATGAAATCCATTTTAAGAGCTGACATGGTAGGCTAGAAGCTACTATAAAGTTTCAAGACCGCAAAAGACTGAAGAGCTACAGAGACTTGGCAAGGTCTTGAAAGTGCAGTCTTTAAAACCCCCATCTTTCCCCTTAGAGTCACAACTGTGTATTGGTTCCAAGGCCGAAGAGTGGTAAGGGCTAGGCAATGGGGGTTAAGTGACTTGCCCAAGGTCACACAGGTGGGAAGTGTCTGAGGTCAAATTTGAACCCAGAACATCCCATCTCTAGGGCTGGTTCTCAATCCATTGAGGCACCCAGATGCCACCCCTTGAAAGCATTTTTGAATGCAACCTATCCTTTGAGGTAACTGGCCCTTAGCCTAGGTCAGGCCCAGTGTCACAACTGTTCCTTTCAAGTCCATTGGGCTGTGCAATTGTTATCACTTGATACCTATTTACATATTATTCATTTTTCCTATAGAGCAGTCTTTTAAAGCCTAAACTCCAAATCACATCCCCATATGTGTGTGTGTGTGTGTGTGTGTGCGTGTGTGTGTGAGAGAAAGAGAGAGAGAGAGAGAGAGAGAGAGAGAGAGAGAGAGAGAGAGAGAGGAGTGATGTCATGTTTTTCTTTTGCATTTCTACTCCCAAAGTTCTTTCAATGTGACTAGCATTCTTTCCCATAAGTCCTTCAGAAGTGTCCTGGCTTGTTGCATTGCTACTAGTAGCAAAGCCCATTACATTGGATTGTTCCACAATGTTTCACTTTCTGTGTACAATGTTCTCTTGGTTCTTCTCATTTCACTCTGCATCAGTTCATGGAGGTTCTCCCAGTTCATATAGAAATCCTCCAGATCATCATTCCTTACAGCACAATTCATTACATTACATTACACCATCATATACCACAATATGTTTAGTTGTTCTCCAGGCGAGGGACAACCCTTCATTTTGCAATTTTTTTGCCACCACAAAGAGTGCCTGCCCATCATTTCTTATAGCCCAAAAATATTCCTTCACAATCATATACCACTACTTGTTTGACCATTCTCCAATTTGTGGGCATGATCTCACTTTCCAATTCTTTGCCACTACAAAAAGAGCTGCCAGAAATATTTTTGTACAAATAGATCCTTTAGCCTATTTGGTATTTTATCCCTTTGGGATACAGAATTAGAAGTGGTTTTTCTGGGTCAAAGGGGATGCCTCTTGGACATAATTCCAAACTGTTCTCCAGAGTGGTCGAATTAGTTCACAACTTCCCCAACAGATCATCACTGTTTCAATTCTGTCTACCATATGTCATTTTCCTTTTCTGTCATATTAGCCAATCTGATGGATGTGAGGTGATACCTCAGAGTTGTTTTAATTTGCATTTCTCTAATCAGAAGGGATTTAGAGCATTTTTCACATGACTATAGAAAGCTTTGATTACTTCATCTGAAATTTCCCTCCTCACATCCTTTGAGCATTATATCAACTTGAGAATGACTTGTTTCCTTATAAATTTGATTTGTTTCTCTATGTATTTGAGAAATGAGGTCCTTATTAGAGAAATGTGTAAGTTTTTTCCCCACAGTTATGATTACTTTATATTTCCCACCATCCTATTTCTACATCTGTCTATCCTACTCTCTCCTTTCACCTTATCCATCCTTCTGATCATCACCTCCCCCAATCTTCATTCTCTTCTATCAGTTCACCCCCCCCCAAAACCTCCCATACCCTATCACCTTCCTCTCCAACTTTCCTTTAGGGCAAGTTTATATTTTTATACTCAATTGAGTGGGTGTTATTCCCTCTTTGAGTCAATTCTGATGAGTAAGGTTCATGTTCCTCTCTACCTCCCTTCGATTATAAAAGCTCATTGACTCCTCTTTTATGGGAGATCATTTACCCTATCCTACCTTTTCCTTCCCTCTTCTCCTGGTGCATTTCTTTTTCTCTTCCCCTTTAATTTTTTTTTTTTGCTATAATACCCAAACCCATATCCAAACCCATGCACTTGCCATCTATCTGTATGTGTTTCTTCCAACTGTCCTGATAATGATACGTTCTTAGGAAGTGTGAATATCATCTTCCCATCCAGGGATGGAGACAGTTTGACCCTATTGAATCCCTGATGATGGTACCAGATTTTAAATGCCAACCAGAGCAGTACACATTTTATCCTGTAAGTAATAGGGAGTCATTGGATTTTCTTGAGCAAAGAATACGGTTAGATATACACTTTAGAAATGTTCATTTTGTGCTGTGTGGAGTCCAGGCAAGAGGTGATGAAGACCTGGCTGCTGTGTGAATAAAGAGAAGAGAACAGGGGTAAGAGATTCTGTGGACATCGAATCAGCAAGACTTGGCAACTGACTAGACATGGAGGATGTGAGGGAAGACAAAGAAATGAAGAAAACTCCAAGAGAATGAACTTGGGTGGCTCAATGAATGGTGCTGTAATCAAGAGAGATGAGGACGTTTCAAAAGAGGAGTGGGAATTGGGGAGAAATTGAATGAATTCTATTTTGAACATCCCGAGTTTGAGATACTTGCAGCATGTCCAGTTAGAAATGACCAATTTGTAGGTGATGGTCTCTGACTAGAGCTCAAGAAAAATTCCATAATGAGAAGATAATCCATGTTCTAACACAGACGATATATAATGGTCTTTTTCCCCAAGTGGGAATGCTAAATATAATGGCACATCTCTCTATAGACAATCCACTACAGATGTGATTGCAAAAGCTATAACGGGTCTTGTTGACTCAAAATATCTTCCCATCCACTTGTCCTTTGCTGGCCTGAAATTCCCAAAGTTTAAGGCTTTGGAGTTCATTAAACATTTATTCCCCCTGGGAGGGCTAAAATCATAGTCTTTCCTTGACCCTCTACAATCACTTACCCTAGTTTTTCCTGCTTTCTCTCATATCACTCCCTCCCAGAAATCTGTGTTCCAGCTAAGCTACACCACTATCTGTCTCGAACTTAGGTCTTTGCCAAGGCCGTGCCCCTCTGCTTCCTTCCCACTATTATATTTCAGCCCACGTTTAGAACCCAATTCCAATATTCCTCCTCCATGAAAGCCTTCCTGATTCTCTGCTATTGACAATGATGCTTCCCCTCCGATCTCCCATAGGACTCTGTTTTGTACTCTTGGGTAATGGTTATCATAGTTATCATAACTTATCATTCTATCAAACTCTAAATTCTCTAAGCCAAGGGATGGTGTCCCACCTACAATTTTTAGCTTTTCAAGTGCCTATCCCAGTGTTCTGCAAACAATTGACACTTAATAAAGGTTTCTTGCTGTTCTGTAATGGAAATGAATAATCAAGTATTTATTAAGCCCTACTATGTGCCAAGCACCTTGCTAAGGGACATAAATACAAGTAAGACAGTCTCTGCCCTCAAGAAGCTTACATTCAAAAGGGAAAACGATGTTTAAAGGGGAGCTAGATGAAGAGAAGGGTCATTTCGAATCTGACATGGTTTGGAAATGTTGGGGAAGTCAAGTGTAGAGACTAGGGTCAGGAATGATAAGGCAGAAGTTGACCTATCACAATCTATGGTCTCAAGGTAAAGTCTGCATTCCTGTGCAATATGGATGAGGAAGAGAAAAGGCTGGCCAGAGAATAAATAGTATGTATTGGAAAGAGAGCACTCCATTTGGAGACCGGGGACTCTCTGGGCCTCAGTGTCCTTTGCTGCAAAATGAGGGATTTAGACTAGGTGATCTCCAGCTCCAGTTAAAATTTCCTTTCTCCTTTTTAAAGTAAAGACAGGTTTGGATTGGGGAGAGAGGAGAGAATAAGAAGGCCTCAGCATGTCAGTAGGCATGGAAATAACTAGGGGGCATCTTTCCAATTTGGCAATTTTGCCATTGGTAGAAATTCCAAATTATGGGTATGAGACAGGCGAAGTATATCATGTGCATTGATTGGTGAGGGCCCTACAGTTTGGAGGAAGAAGAGAAGAGAGCCATCGGCCACCTCGGTGGTCTTTATGCCTCCAGGTTCCACCTATGCAGACTGGCTCTGGGCAACATGTGACAGACTGCAGTGCTATGCCCCATCTGGGGCTTTGCTGAGGAGAGGTGACCTCAGCCAGAGAATTCAGGACTTCCTTTCCCTCACAAAGCATAATTGAAGGTCAGCTCACTCTGCCAGAGGCCCCTTAAGTAATATTTTCTGAAGCTCTCTTCTAGGCATGGTGACTGTTGGGAGAGTCCAAGTCTACTGGGCCACCTGCTGTCCAGCCTATCTTGACCACTTCCTTTCAGAAGCAATATGACTTAACAAGGCTGCATTTCCATGACAACATAACATTTGGCTTCTGGCTTTGGCTGGGTTTCCAGTTACACAAGATCATTTGGGGTGGGCTGCGTGCTTTTCAAAACATCCAAACTCAGGGTCGAGCTCAGAACCAAAGAATAAACTGGGTTGTGAGGACTTTCTTGACACTTTAGGGAGTAGCTTTGATTTTCTTCACAGAGGAACATAGATTTAGGGTCTTAGTGATCAGCTAGTACAATATTATATTTTAAAAAGAAGGAAAATAAGGCCTAGAGGAGGAGAAAGGACTTGCCCAAGGTCACACAGCCAGTGTGGGATACAAATCCGGATCTTATTCCAGGTCCAATAGCCCCTCATGGTAGAGCCCCCTCTGATGTTCAGAGACACACTTAAAGATATACGTATGCCCCCATTTCTACCATTCCTATGGATTTTACCATTACATTGCAAATGAGGAATTATTTCTTCAAGGCTAGCTTTTCATAAATGCCTTTAGCATAAACATCTTCCAAACAGAAAATTATGAGCCATATTTGGGTATGGCTTTCAGGAGAGGGAAAAGGGAGCAGGGATATTGTGCAATCTGTCATCATTTTGCAGGTCAAGCAGAAACTTGGGGAAATTGAAAACTTAGCCAAGTTGGCCCTGGAGGCCCACTACCTGTGCCCTATGGTCCCTTGAAGGCTGCCCAGGACCCCCCTTCCCCAACAGCTTCCTTCTTTACTCATCAGAGTATACTTTCCCAGGGCCCACCTTCCCAGGGCTCTTCCCTACCTGTGGCTCTAGGACCATGTTGATGAACCCATGGCACACATGCCAGAGAGTGTCAGAGAGGGCTGCTCCCCTTCTTCTCTCTATGCATGCCTGAGGACATTTCTCACATCACCCACCCCTCTGGCCAGCAGCCCAATGGGAGAGTTCTCTCCTTCCCCTGTCTGGGGTTCACAAGCAGCATGAGGGTTGCAGTTTGGGCACTCAATCTCTAAGATCTCTAAAAGGTTCACCTTCACTACCTAGGATCATGGATTTAAAACTGGAAAAGATCTTAGAGATTCTGAGATTTGGAGAGGGGAAGGGTCTTACTAAAGGCCTCACAGGTGGTAAGTGGCACTTAAATTTGATAATGTATTTGTATTCTCCCCAAGGCCTTTAATACTTTGACCCAAAAGAATGCTGCTAATGGAAAGGCATTTCAGGTCCCTTAAATGGCAAAGGAGGAAAATATTTAGGGTCAGATGGGCCTCTTGGAACTCTAAAAGCCACACCAGGTCCTATTCTATTCCTGCATAAAGGCGCTTGCTCTGATTCTCAGTTACACTGCCAAGATAGCTTCCGAAAGGGTCACCAAAGCATGTGACCTATGAATCCACATCATCTCCAGCCTGTGAGTGACTGCAATGGGCATGCTTTTCTTTAGATGGGATATTTGGAAAGGCAGGACTTTTCCCTGCCTTTAGGCAGGGGGCTGGATTCAATAAGCTCTGGAGGTTGCTTCCAGCTTTTGCATTCTATGAATATTAGCTTTCATTAAGAAGGAGAGTTTACAAACCTATCATTTCTTGGCTGAACTCTTCATAGCCCTTAGCACATTCTGCTTTGTATTATGGTTTATTGTCTTTGTCTTATTTCCCCTACTAGAATGGAAGTGCCTGGAGGGCAGAGGTTACTCTGACTCATCTCTGGGCTCCCCCCTCCCCTGCCCAGTGCCCAATGCTTAGCCTCAGTTAACCAGCAAGCATTTATGAAACTCCTAACATACAATGGGCACCGTGTCAGCTGCTGGGGATCCGATACAGAGAACAAAATCATCCCAACTCACAAAGATCTTACATTCTAGACAGAGAGATGACAAATACATTTCCACACCATGACTGTAAAGTGAATAAATATAAAGATATTCACTCGAACAAGGGAGTTTGACAGTGTAATAATTAAAATTAAATTATGAGGCTGTAGAATAATTATACAACAGGAAGGACATTAGTAGGGTGGGAGGAGGAGGAGGAAAGGTTTCATGCAAAAGATGGTGCCTGAGCTCTAACTCCAAGGAAGAAAGGACTTTATCAGGTAGAAGTTGGGGGGGGGGGGTAGCCACTGCAAAGGCAAGGAGGTAGGAGATGAAATATTGTATGCAAGGAAGAAAGAGAAGACCAGTCTAACTTGATCATAGGATGGGGGAGAGGGAGAGTTAATGTGGCATGTCCAAGGCCACACAGCAACAGAGCCAGGATTCAAACTGTGCTGTTCTGAATTAAGATAATAATAATAATGTGACAATTTAACACTAGCCTGTGCCCTTTTCTTTGGCACCCCAAGATTAGCTTTAGATTTTACTGATTAATTTTGGCTTTCAAGACACTCTTTTCTGTTTCCAGATGATTTATTTTACTTTTTAAGTTCTTTTCTCAGTTGTCTTCAGCGTCTCTTAATTGTTTTTTGAATTGTATTTTGAGTTCTTCCAAAACCTGTGTCCAATTCACTGGAGTTTCTATGTTTTTGCTTGGTGTTCCTTGATACTCCTCTATTCCATTGATCCTCCTTTGTTCATTGCCTGGATAGAAGCTGTCGATTGTAATTTCTTTTTTCTTTTTCTGTTGTTTACTAATATTTCCCCTTCTTTTCGCCCCTGTAGTTGCCTGTAGTCTTGCTCCTCTCATTTTGTACTGGATCTGTGAGTTTGGGCTGTTCTGTCCTGATGGGGCTACTTCTCTGTTCTGCTGTTTGATTGGGTAGATTGATCTTCCCCAGCTGAGAGCAGAAGCTGCTGCTGGAGGCTCAGCACTGTAGGTGGGGGGAGGGGTCCTTGGACTTTCCTTCTTCCTTTCCCTTAAACCCACATATTCTAGAGTTCAGGCTTTGGGGGGGGCATACCTTTTAAGTTGGGTCCAGGAAGAGGGTTCCCTAGCTCTGTTCTGTTGTTAGATTTGGTTTTCAGTCCTCTGGAGGCATTGTGTTTTTGATCGGTGAGGAAGGATTTATATAGGTCTGAATTTTTGCTGCCTCTAAGCTGCCATCTTGACTCCACCTCCAGCTTTAGATTTTTAAAGAGGTGGGTTTTGATGTGAAGTCTGAAGTCACTCCCTGATTGGAGGAAGTTGTAACTTGCCCCCATCCTCTGATCAAATCAAGAGAGTGGACAAGGGAAAGACAGTGAGGGAAGAGAGGAGTAGACATCCCTCCTCTTGGGGCCACACTAGAGGCCTTCTGATTCTTGGAGTGCAGAAGACCTTTGTCTCTTGTCCCTCATGACTCCCTGGCATCCAGAATACTCATCTCTTGCACAGAGTGAGGTTGGAGTCCTCTAAATGGAAGGGTTTTGGAAAGGAATGTCATAAAGGGCATCAATCTGAGTCAAGAGAGGAAGAGAGGACTTTGTGGCTGGGAATTGAAAGAAAGAAGGCTGGCATGGGCTTGACTCCTGGGCTTATAGGAGGCTTTGGAAGGGAACCAGCAGCCACACATGACTAGAGGACTTTTATTTTTCTGACCCACTTTAAAAAATGTATCTAATACATAATTATAAATTAAGATACAGTCTCCAGAGAAGTTTAATCTTAACAATTAATAAAGTTGACATCAAACAGCACTTGACTGCATAGAGGCTTGACAACAAACTCATGAGGTCAGTACTCCAGGGATATTGCTGGAGTACCAAGCTTACAAGTTTGCTGTCAGGACATGGTGTGGTCTAATGCTTTGTAATGACACCAGGCCTCACACTACGCTGTATACCTAATGTTGTCCCAGGCAGATATACATGCCCAATGGATTATTCAATAACTATATACTCTTGTTAATGTGATCAATAATTGGAATAGTATTTTTGCTAAAAGGAATAGTGAACTGGAGGAATTCCATATGAACTGGAAAGACCTCCAGGAATGGATGCAGAGTGAGAGAAGCAGAACCAGGAGCACATTGTACACAGAGACTGATACACTGTGGTGCAATTGAATGTAATGGACTTCTCTACTAGCAGCAATGTAGTGACCTAGGACAATTCTGAAGGACTTATGAGAAAGAACTGTGGGAGTAGAAACACAGAAGAAAAGCAACTGCTTGATCACATGGTTCAATAGGGATATGACTGAGGATGGAGATTCTAAACAATCAACCTGGTACAAATATCAATAATATGGAAATAGGTTTTGGACAATGACACATGGATAACCCAGTAGAACTGCTTATAAACCTTTGGGAGGTGGAGGGAGGAGGAATTGGGGGATCATGTAACCATGGAAAAAATATTCTAAATTAAAATAGTAATCAATAATGACTACACATTGAAAAAAGAGAAGAAGAGAATAGAGACTGGCAGCTGAGCAGCTAATTGGTGGTTCTACATTGAGCATGACTGTCCCCTGACAGCGCCTGCTACTACTGAAACTTCCCCATCCGCTCCTCACATGTAAGGCACAGGTGGCAATGGGAGGCCAGTCACAGGATCCAGGAGCTCTGCCTTCTCAGAGTAGTCTCTGGAGTTTGGCATAGGCTTAACTCAAGGCTGCCCAAATGGCAGGGGTCCTCAGACTTTTCCCAGAACCCTTCAGTTTCCTATTAATCCTTCAGTTAAAACAAAAGTCTGGCAGAACTCTGGTAGTAAAATCCTTTAAAATGATCATTTGTTCTTGCCTAATATCAAACCACAGAAGTCTCATTCAAAAACAAACTAACCATGGACGGCTTCGTGGTTCCTTGAAGAACAGTTAAGAAACATAACCACAGGTATTGCCCCACCTGCCATGCCCTCCTCTGGCTGCTGAATTCGAGAGTTAACCATTTTTCTTCCCAAGAGCAGATGTTTTTCTAGGAATGGAATAAAAAGGAGAGGAAAAATACATACAGGCACTAAGCAGAAACTGGAGCCTGGCAGGAAGAAGGGAAACAAGAGCTATGAGTTCTAATCTTCCATGCTCCACTGATAAAGAATTTGAAAATCAAATCTTTTGAAAATGTTTCCAGAATGAAAATTTACCTTGGTTCACATCAGGACTTATTCTTTACTACTCATGTGACCCTTGGCGAGTCACGTCAGGAGTTTGGATCTCAGTTTCTTCCTCCATTAAGAGAAGTACCTTCCTGGTGAAAATCTTGTGGTCCTATTTCTAAATTCTACTGAAACTGAACTGGGGCTCGTTTTTACATTTAAGATAGGGAACCTATTGTCCTTGGACCTTAATCATTTCAAAATTCTAGAGAAACAGAAATATTAGTTATACCCTGAAAGACAGCTATCCCTGAGCCGAGGAACTGCGAAATCCATTACACTTGTAATAATGATTATGAATTCACTGAGCAGAAACCCCAAATCTTAGGGTGGGCAGAGACCCTAGAGATCATTTACCCTAACCAGTCCCTAATAGGCAGTCTCCTCTATTTCTGCCCTGACAAGTAGGCATACTACATTTCCCAGAAGGCTTCCAGGCTGGGATATGTGTGTTAGAGTCAACTCCAAAGGGCTTGCGAGAACTGTGTGAACATTAACATTACACAAATGAACAAATGCAAGAAGTCTGGGCTTGATTCCTTTGGTTGATTGTCTAGATTTAAGAAATTACTGGAGAAAATGGATAAGGCCCTGTCTTTCTGAGGGCTGGTTGTTAAACATTTTCCAGCATACTCCTGTTTGCAAGGGAAAGGAAACTCTCCTCCAGATGTAGCCCATTCCACTTATGGATGACTAAGTTTTTTGTCTTATATATTTTTTTTCCTTTGAATTTATTTAATTAATTAAACTCTAAGTTTTGACCTATGTGGTCAAGCAGTTTCCAGCCATATCAGGTCAAGCAGAATGAGGCTTCCCCAGGATTGGCCAGGCTTTCAGATGTTTGAAGACACAAACTGAATAATGATGATAACTGACATTTCTGAAGCATTTTACATACATTCTCTCATAGGAGCCTCAGAACAATCCTGTGAGAGGAGTACTACAAACATTTTTCTCCCATTTTACAGACAGGGAAACTGAACCTCATAGAGGTTAACTACTTAGAACTGGCTCCTACTTACTCAGGAGCACCCAGTTAATAAGTGTCAGAGGAAAGATTCTGACTCCAAGTCCAATATTTTGGCCATCACCCTACATGGCCTTTCATTCGTTGCCATGCCCATGAGCTCCTAAAATCTTCCCAGAATCTCTCTGATGGGGATTACAGAGGACTTGGTTAGAATCAGGTGAGAAGAACTAACAGCCGAGGAAAAAATCAAGATCAAAAGGAAAAGGTACAATGACTTAGAACAAATCTGCTTTGATCTAAATTAGGGTTAGAAGCTTAATTACCTAGATTAGTAAATTATGCTCCTTCCAATTTCACAGACAAGTATTGCATTTGATAACGTAGTTTTATATATATATATATATATATATATATATATATATATATATTTACATATATACATATATATATATATTTCTCTATGCCTTTTCTTCTAAATTGGGAGTGAGACACAAATGACACAGACACGTAGATGCTGGTCTGTTAGAACCTCTGCCAGTCTTGGCACTTGATGGACATAAAACTGTGATCTTGGGAAAACCTACCTAAGAGTCAGAGATGCCCCAAAGTGAAATGTGCTCTCTGGGGTGGGAGAGATTTCCCCACCCACTGGCAGTATTAAAGTACACAAATGTATAACCATGAGTTGGTCTAGATGTCCTCAGCAGGTCCCGAGCTTTGACTAGCCATTGGCCAAGGTGATTAGATTCTAGATCTTCGAAAATATCTTCTTCCTAGCGCTGCTCTAAGTGATAGATTGCAGGGATGCTTCATGGCTTTCATTGTTTTAGAAGAAGAGGATTTAGGATTTCCTTTCCCTTCAAATTTCAGATTTACACAGTCTCTAGTTTCTCAAAGTTGGAAGTGCTCTGGAGTAAGAACATTCCTGTCTCTTGCTCCCACAAGAAGGAGAGAGACAGATGGTCATGGATTATGATAGAAAGTCAAAATCTATGATCTAAAGTCAAAATACCTGAACTCGAGCACTAGTTCTGCTATTTAGAATCTGTGGGATTCTTCCCCCAAGGGAATGGGTTTTGATGAGCCCTCTTTCCCTCCACTCTCTCTTACAATTTGTCCTGCTGAGGGGTCATGCAGGGGGGGCAGGATCACATGCTGCCAGACCAGCAGTCTTAGATACCTCTCTTCCACTAAAGAGCCTTCTGTTTCCAGCCATATCATGTCTAGCTTCCACTGAAATTCTTCTCCAAAGGTCCATAGAGAACCAGAGGAGAACTTTTCTCCAGATATACGCTAGCAGAGTCCAGGTCCCTGCAGGTCCTGCCAAGGTAGAAAGCTTCTGTTGTCATGTTCTAGGATGGTCTGAATATGGATGGACTGGATATCATTGGAGACCCAGCCTAGCTAAATGTGAAGAGGTTCCTAAGGGATGTGGCTTAAGGGTGACAAATTTGGGAACCACATTCATTCTTCTCTGTCACCATTTTATCTACATCACTGAGGGACTGGGATATGTGTCAGAGGCATGACTGAAGTAAGAGTCAAACCCAAATTACTCATATTCATTTTCAAACACTTCCAGCAACCTATCTCCAACCTGCCTCTCCAGCTTTAACTCCCCCTGTGCCCATTCAGGATTCTGAAGCCCCTGTCCCATCAGCCCTCTCACTGTCCCACTGGGAGTCCCACACTCATTGGCCACATTCTCACCTTTAAGCTTTGGCTCCTGTACTTATCCCTACATGAATTGCCCTCATGTCTGTTCAAAGGTTATGCAACTGCAAGACCCATTCAGATGCCATTTCTTCCTCCATTGGAGGTTTTCTTTTTAATTTTTAAGGTTTATTTTAGAATGTTTTTCCATGGTTTCAGGATTCATGTTCTTTCCCTCCCCCCCCCCATAGCCAACATGTAATTCCACCAGGTTTTACATGTGTCATTTCCATGTTGTTGATGTTTGCATTAGGATGTTCATTTAGAGTCTACCTCCTCAATCATATCCCCTTCGACCCATGTGATCAAGCAGTTGTTTTTCTTTGGTGTTTTAACTCCCACAGTGTTTCCTCTGGATGTGGAGAGTGTTCTTTCTCTTAAATCCCTCCAAGTTGTTTGGATCAATGCATTGCCACTAATGGAGAAGTCCATTACATTTGATTGTACCACACTGTATCAGTCTCTGTGTACAATGTTCTCCTGGTTCTGCTCCTCTCGCTCTGCATCACTTCATGGAGGTTGTTCCAGTTCCCATAGACTTCCTCCACTTTATTATTCCTTTGAGCACAATAGTATTCCATCACCAACATATACCACAATTTGTTCAGTCATTCCCCAATCAAAGGGCATCCCCTCATTTTCCAATGTTTTGCCACCACAAAGAGCGCAGCTACGAATATTCTTGTACAAGTCTTTTCCCTTATTATCTCTTTGGGGTACAAACCCAGCAGTGCTATGGCTGGATCAAAGGACAGGCAGTCTTTTAGCGCCCTTTGGGCATAGTTCCAAACTGCCTCATTGAAGGTGTTTGCTGCTATTTCAGCCCATCTTAAGCTCTCCTTTTTCTCAGACCTTAAAGAGCATTCAGTGTCTTCAATACTTATTTTGAAAACAGTAGATAGACCAAGATAGACTCTGATCAACTCTTGCTGAGGGTCTTGGGTAATTTGCGTCATGAGGTAGCCTATTCCACTTTTGAACACCTCTGATTGTTAGGAAAGCTTTCTTTACATCAAGTTAAAATCTGCTCCATTATGGCAGTTGAGAATATTAGAGGGACCACTGCTTCCTTCCCATCACTCTGTACTATTTGAAACTACCCTCAGTGTGGAGAGAAGCAGCAAAAGCTAGAATACAGTTGGCCATCCTGCCTACAGGACCCCTAACTAACCCTTTTCTTCCCTCTTTTGTCCAAAGCATTAAAACACCTCCACTTTGGGGCCTACCCAGCCTGACCTAGAGAGCAGCAGCTGTTTCCAATAAATGGTAGGTTGGAGAGATGGAAGATGGAAATAAACACACTTATAGCACTCCACACCTGCAAAGCTGCTGCCAACTGGGGGGCAGGGGGCGGGTACAACAGGAGCGTGCAGGGCTCATAGGCATGCCCATTTCAGAAACTGGCTTCTGTGAGGACTCAGCTCAGCGGAAAAGCCAGTCTAATGAGGCCCGGAAACTCTCAGTTGATTGAATATGGAGCAAACATCAAAGTCCCCCAAATAGAAGGTAAACACACTCAGACTTGAAAGTTTTTCCTCTATGAGCCTGACCTTGTCCTGTCAAGGGTGTAGCTCAGATCACTAGCCAATACTGGCAAGTTCAATTAAGAAGTTCCATTCCTGCAACCTGGAGACTTGAATTTGTTCCCTTGTGAAAAGGGGTGACTTTCCCCCATCTAAGTTTCCCTCCAGGGGTCCTTTGGGGACCCCAGAAAGTTTCAGATCCACAGAGTCCAAATTCCTATAGAAATGCAGTGTGGTCAACTTTCTTCTATTTTTCAGGCAGAATGGAGAATGGTGCTAGTGGGGAAACTCCCCATCAAGGACATAACCTTGCTACCAAAGGTCCATACATTCAAAGCTATAGTTTTTCTAATAGCATTGTATGGCTATGAGAGTTGGGTTGTAAGGAAAGCTGAGCACCACAGAATAAGTGCTTTTGAATTGTAGTGCTAGAGAAGACTTTTGTGGGTCTTTGGAAAGTGAGGAGATCAAAGCAGTCACTATTTAAAGAAATTAAATTAAAGAAAAGAAATGAAAGAAATCAGTCTATTATGGAAATCCAAATTCTGAGACTGAAG
The DNA here is from genome assembly GCF_027887165.1 of Monodelphis domestica. Classification (NCBI taxonomy): domain Eukaryota; kingdom Metazoa; phylum Chordata; class Mammalia; order Didelphimorphia; family Didelphidae; genus Monodelphis; species Monodelphis domestica. The sequence goes on from NC_077235.1 coordinate 29,694,976, forward strand.
CTTAACTACTTTGGTCACATAATGAGAAGACAGGAGTCACTGGAAAATACCCTGATGTTGGGAAAGATTGGAGGCAAAAGGAGAAAGAGAGGGCAGAGGATGTAATGGATAGTGTCATGGAAGCAATGAACATGAGCTTGGACAGACTTTGGGAGCTGGGGAGGACAGAAGGACTCTGGGTGCTATAGTCTGTGGGGTCCCAAAGAGTTGGATATGACTGAATGACTGAGCAACAGCAATGAAGAAAGTGATGGAAAAATATTGATAATGCAGGTTATTATATAAAGAAAACAGCAAGGTGTTGCAGTAGTTTCCATCAGCAACTACTTCCAAAGTCAAGCATTGGGAATATTTAGAGAAGGCAGGCACCTTGAATCTATACTGGAAATAGGGGGATCAGGGAATGAGCCCAAAAGGAGTGTCATTGTGCCCCAAACCTCTACTGGCTGCATTATCAGAGACTGTACCAGGAACAATTTATCTAGCCAGGAGCTGAGAGAAGGCAAAGTAGATACGTGCAGCTTAAGGACTCTCCAAGGAACCAAGCAAAGAACTAAATACTCCTTAGGGGGACTGCATGAAGGCACCCCAAATGCAGAAAAGGACTTCCAACCAATCAGTTGTTGTGAGCTGGCCCTCTGCTACATGGGCCTGTACTTGTGCAAAAGTGTTTCTCCAGTTGGGAGGGTGGTATTTTATATCAATTTTTCTTACCATGCTGCCTTAATAAATATGTCTTTGTATGTGTTAACTGATGCTAATTGGCTACTGGATGTCTGGGAAATGTTAACTAATTGAATTATTACTGGGAAGCCCATGAGCTGAGGTTCATAAGCAACAGTACTAGAAAGTAACCCCAGTCTCTGTCAGTTACCATTGAAGCAGTAGCCAGCTGCCTTTGGGCCACTCAACTTGCTAGTAGTAGTGGGGAATTGAGATAGTAAGTGACAGCCGAGCCTAGATTACAGTTCTTTGTACATGTTTCCCCATTAAATGGAAGCACCTTCGGAGTCAAGCTTGCTTTGGGTTTTCTTTTCAGCTAGCACGGTGCTCAGCATAGAGTGGATACTTACGAAATATTTGTCAACTAAGGTTAGAACATAAAAAGTTCTCAGAGCTCAGCTGTTCCAATCCCTTCATTTTACTAATGAAGAAACAGGCTTTGAGAGAAGTGATTAGTTCAAGGCCACCAAGTGACCGGGCTAGAATAGAGGGGAAGACTTTTGCCAAACTTTATGTGGGGCTAGAATTTTCCTTTACACCACCTGGCATTTCAGGACTATGATAGTACTCTGAACAACTGTTTAAATCATCACATTTTTCCATCAGCACGGCTATGCTCTGACCTTCAGGTCCATTAACCAGTCACCAACTAGATTCTTTCTGGTAAAAAGAAAGATCACCAGGCCTCACCAGACATCTGCCATTGTTTTTTATGGTCTTCTGGCCTTGACAATTTGCTACCCGGATCTCTAAACATTGCCATCTGAACCACTATTGAACCCAAAGGACTGGCAGGCCTTGCCATCTGCTCTCCAGTTGAATACTTTTTTGCCAATTGTCTACCCTAAATAGGATGCAAGCTCCTTGAAAGTAAGAGTGGTCTTATCTATTTCTATTCTGATGTTTAGCACAGTATTTGGCACACAATAAGCCCTTAGTGGTGAGAATGTGTTTCCATTCTTTTTGCAGTAGGCCCAGCTCTCTAGGAGGAGGAAGTATTTTGCTTCATTCCAGGGCCATTTGGGCTCCCTTATACAATAGTAGTGTTGACCAGCTTCAGAGCAGGGCCCTCTTGATACACCGGGTGGCTGTGGGGAAAGCAGGGTAACATGGGGACCTGTCAAATGTAAGGCAAAAATCAGGGCTGGATGACCTCTAAGATCCCATCTAGCCTCTGAGCCCTTGAGAGAATAAAAGAGGTCAAAGCAGAGCAGGCCAGTCCCGAGCCTGGCAAACAGCTGGCAGAGCTGTGATGTCTGAGGGGCAACAGAGCGGCCTTCAGTTCTGAGGACCGCCCTGGGCCTTTCAGTCCGACATCTGTTTCTTAGAGACAAGCCTGGTCTCTGCAAACAGAAAATGGGAAATTAAAGGAAACAAATGATACTAATTAACTTTTCTTGCTGGCAAGCAGCAGGGCTCTCTCGTCATGAGCCTGCTGCTGCTGCAGTCTTATGATCCCTTTCAGAAGGGGTCCAACGGAGGAGAACAACATCAAAAGAAGTGTTGTGTGATCCTTTCACCTCTGGATGTTAAATGATGTGCTACCCCAAATCTGGGCCAAGGGGCTCTGTGGACTGGCTGGAAGGGAAAGGAGCCTATTCCCATGGAAACACTCAAAGAGCCTTCCCTTCTGTGATGTGGTTTCACTTGAATTTTTCAAAACTAGTCGTATACGCAGGCTTTAATGGCCAATTTTCCTCAACATAATTACATGCAAGATTTGGGTGGAAAGGCATTGAAACATAAATCCAGAGACACAGGCGTTATTTTCATGGAACTTGGACCAATTCTCATCATGAACAAATGCAGGTGAAACCCCATTACGGAACTATCCAAGCTAGAGATTTTGTTCTTTGGAGTCCAATATTATTGTACTAGAAATCCCCAGCCAGCCTGCAGAATGCTGATGGGGACGAAGCAGTGATACTCCTAGCATCTCCAGGAAGAAAAGCAATGGTGGATAGTGGACCAGAAATCAGGAGGGAACCTCTCCCAGCCTCAGTTTCTTCCTCTGCAAAATAGGGGCAATACCTGCTGGATCTTACCTCATGGGTTTGTTTTGAGGACCAAATAAATAAGAGATTGTATAGAAAATGCCAGATAGCCTAATGAACAGGAAATTGGAAGCATAGGAAAGAGGAAATCCCCTCGGAAAATTATTATTCATTTTCAAAAAGACATTGTTGGCTGTCTCTTCAAACCGACCCCCTCCCCAGCTCCAGCCCCTCTTATTCCTCCAGAAGCATTCTGGATCTTTCTGTGCCTGCGTCTTTTTGTTTTGTTTTGATGATACGCTGCCATAGTTTTTTGCTAGTAGGAGAATTTTTCATTTCTGCTATAGGGGAAGCATTAGGAGAGTTAACTAAAGGATAGTTGCTGCTTACTGCCAGCCAAGCAGAACAAAAGACCTGGGAGGAATTCGGTGCTTCTTGTGCCTTTCTTACTCCATCTGTTGTTTGACTTTCACATTCCAGTGCCACTTTTTAGTTTTACAGAGGACAGTTCCCACAGATGTGATGTTGGGGGGTCAGACAGAGGCTAAGAGGGTAGGATTCCCCCTAAGGTTCAAAGTTGTACTGTACTCTTTCTTCCCCCCACCTCACTTTCTAAGAGGAGCCATTCTCATATTGTACCTTTCCCCTCTACCCTCAATTACTCAGTAACATCTGAAAGCAGGGTGGTGAGGTGTCAGAAATGGCAAAGACCCAAGCAACAAGCTCCTGGCATGCTGGGATTGAGGAGGATAACCAGTCTCCCTTGTTCTCCGAAAATCCTACCAAGAATCAGGCAGCGAAAGACAGACAGATAGATAGTGGTTTCTCAGTGTAGGGAAGGTGTTATGACGGAAATTGAGCAACTGCTCCAAAAGACTAAATAGATCATTTCAATGAGGTATCACTTTAAAACTTTTGTCCAATGAACGCAACTATGATGATAAAGGAAATGGCTGACCGGGGGGAAATTTACATCAGAATTATCTCTGAAGGGTCCACTGCCTAAGATATATGGAGAGAGAGACACACAGAGACAGAGAGAGAAACAGAGACAGAGAGACACACAGAGAAACGGAGAGAAAGAGAGACACAGAGAGAGAACTAGAATAAATATGCAAATAGCAAGAACTGGTCATCAATGGATGAAGCCAGATAATATGAGCAAACTTTTCTCAAAAGAAGAATTGCAAGTTAACAAGCATGCGAAAGATTGCTCTAAATCACTAATAAGCAAAATGTACATCGAATCGACTGAGATCTCACCTCACACCCCACAAATTGGAAAAGATAACAAAAGTCCATGTTGGAGGGGTTGTGGAAAGATGGGCACACTAATACACTCTTGGTAGAGCTACCAATTGGTCCAGTTATTCTGTAAAGCAATTTAGGAATTCCTCTAAGAAAGTGACCAAAACATCTGTACCCTCTGACCCAGAGACTTGATCTCTGGTCTTATGAGATGACATTCACCCAGGCTCTAGATGGCACAGCACATTGAGCTCAAAGTGAGGAGGAGCTTGATTCACACCTAGCCCTGACAGGTAGGGCTCTAAGTCTCTGGACATCTATCTCTAAGGGTCACTAGTCAACTCTCTAGGGCAGATCTAGACAGAGTCGTAAATAAAAGTCATCAATTTGCCAATGGACGTCACGGTCCTTCCCATAATTCAAAATCACAGAGATGTTCTTTGTAGAGAGGGTTCACATTTAGGCAAACACTGCCAATATTTTGGCCTTGCAAGAAAATGTACATAGTGACAGTATACAATCCCAATTCTACCTGCAGAAGACAACAAGCACAGGGGCCTCTGGGAAGTATTTGGCAGTCAGTTCTTTGGAAGCAAAAAAATGGCAAACGGGCCAAGGTTGAGGAAGTTTTCCTCCCCCCTTTCTGGGACTTTTGGCCCTTGGTGTCTATATCTTAGCAAAGCCTCCCATCTGATCCTTTCGATGCAGGACTCCGTTGTCTCCCAGCTCCAATCCTGCCTGTGGTTGGTTTACTTTCTAAAATAAACTTGTGGCCATTCTTTTCTTGGGGCAAATGGCGACATTTGGGCTCTTTTCAAAGGGAGCAGGATTCTGGGAGCTCTCCCCACCCCCCACCCCCATGGAGGGTAGCAGGAGTTTGCAGTTTCTTTTAACATTCATAAAGGTCTAACTCCACATTAAGCCATAAAAAGGCTTCAAGGGAAAATGCTAACTAGCTGTCTCAATTTCCGGTTCTCAGCCCCCAGATGACCCCATCTGCACACCAACTCCCAGCACAGCCACCAAGGCAGTCCGCCCCTCCTCCAAGCATTCGAAGGCCCACTTACTTACAGTTCTGACCAGGTCTCAGCAGTAGCAGGCCAGGCCTGGGGTGGCTCTCTGGCTCTCGGGAAGGGAGTGTCAATGTCAGCACTGAGGTCAGGGAGGGGAAGTTCATATTACAAGTAGGCCTGTAGGCAGGAGGATAGGCTGATAGCGTGGGTCACCCACTCCCTGCAGAGACGTGCTCTTGGTGACTGGCTGCTGGCTCTCCAAGCCCCTGGAACTCGTCAAGAAGGAGTCAGAATGGCTGCAGGAGGGAAGGCCTGGCAAGGGCTCCCAGTTCTTGTTTCAGAGAGCAACAAGCCCTATCACTGTGCCAGGAAGTAGGGAGTGTAGATGATGCAGTGAAGACCAGACAACTGGAATTCAGAGGAGTGAGGCAACTTGCATAAATAATGGTCTTCAGAGCCCATACATGAACTCAGGCCTTCTGACTCCAAAGCCAGTCCCCTTCCCTCTGCCCCCACATCTTTTCATGCCCAGGTCTCTCTGATCATAGCACTTTCTTGCTCAAGAAGCTTCACTGGCTCCCCACTACCTGGAATATAAAACAAATTCTTTAATTAGGGCATTTAAAGTCTCTCACAATTATGCCCAAAGGACTTTAAAAGAATGCATTTCCTTTGATCCAGCAATACCTCTACCAGGTTTGTATCCCAAAAAGATAAAAAATGGGAAAGATTCGACTTGTACAAAAATATTTCTTATAGCTGTGCTTTTTGTGGTGGCAAAAAAATTGGAAAAAGGATCGGGGATGTAGACTCTAAGCCATCACCTGAGTGCAAATATCAATAATATGGAAATAGGTCTTTATCAATGACACACGTAAAACTCAGTGGACTTGCATGTTGACTATGGGGGGAGGGGAGGGGAGGGAAAGAACATGAATCATGTGACCATGGAAAATATTCTAGATTAATTACATTTTTCCAAATTAAAAAAATAGAAAAGGGGGGTGTCCCTCGATTTTGAATGGCTGAATAAATTGTGGTATATGTTGGTGATGGAATACTATTGTACTATAAGGAACGATGAACAGAATGATTTCAGAAAGAGCTGGAAAGACCTGTGTGAACTGATGCAGAGTGAAATAAGCAGAACCAGGAAAACATTGTACACAGTAACAAATATTGTGGGACAATCAAATGTAACAGACTCTGTTACTAATAGAAATGCAATCATCTAGGACAACTCTAAGGGATTTATGAGGAAGAATGCTATCCACATCTAGAGAAAGAACCGTGGGAGTAGAAATCCAGAAGAAAACATGTGATTTATCTCTTATTAATAAGGGTATGTGATTTGGGGTTTAGGTTTTAAAGGATTATTCTATTACAAAAATGATAAATATGAAAACAGGATTTCAGTGATATTACATGTATAACCCAGTAGAATTGCTTGTCATCTCCAGAGTGGGGAGGGAAGAAGGGAGGGAGACAACAAGAATCATGTAACCATGGGAAAATATTTAAAAAATAAAATAAAATAAAATAAAATAAAGCCTTTCACGCTGGCTCCAGCCTGTCTCTCCAAAATCATTTCAGAATGATTAACACCCCCCTTGACACATTTTTCCTGTTTCTCATACACGACATTGCATTCCATCTTCTGTCTGTCCCTTTGCAAACCCCCATTCTTACTCCCCAGATCTGGAACCCTTTTCCTCCTCAATTCTTTGGGAATTCCTTACTCCCTTCAATGAAAAGCTCAAGAGCTGTCTCCTGAAGGGAACTTGGCCCGATGCTTCCAAGTGTTCATGTTTTCCTTATCTGTGTACATGTTTGGCCCCTGTTTGCTGCCTGAGGCAGAGATTTTATTTTTCGCCTGTCTCCCCTAGAACAGAGTTTGGCACACAGTAAGCTGATTGCTAAATCTGAATGGAACTGAATTATATGCACAACACTGCCCCATTTCTGCAGGCATCCTCACAGATGGATTAATCTGGTAGCCATTTGGGTACAGCTCCTGCCTTGCACTATTAGACCCAGTGATGGGGGGGGGGGGGCAGGGTGCGCGAGGTCACTATTAAAAATGTCCTCGTCTATGCAAGAGCTACTCTTAGTTCTAGTCTATGAGCCGAAATATATACTTAGCTCTGTTCGTCAAGAAATGTTCCAAGGCATTTGTTCATAACCATTTGTGTTCACCCAGTTTATCTTGGTGATTGCTGGGGAAAGGCATCATAACATAAATACGAAGACTCCGGCATTACTTTCATGGAACTCTGACCAATTCTCATGGACAACAAATGTAGGTAAAGCCCCACTACAGGAATCTCCAAGACAGAGATTTTTTTCAAATAAGAAAATATAATTTCTGTTTCTCATTATTAACATGTACATTCATATAAAAAGTATTTTTATGAGCTACCTATAAATTCATGTTTGAATTTAGAAAAAGAGTTGTAATTTTTTTGTTTTTTAATTTAAATTAATTAATCAATTAAGAATATTTTTCATGGTTATATGATTTGTATCTTTTCCCCCTTCTGGAGCTGATGAGCAATTCCACTGGGTTTTACACATGTCATTGATCAAAACCTATTTCCATATTGTTGATGTTTACACTAGGGTGATCCTTTAAAAGTCAACATCCCCAATCCTATCCCCATTGACCCATGTGATCAGGCAGTTGTTTTTCTTCTGTGTTTCTACTCCCAAGGTTCTTCCTCTGGATGTGGATAGTGCTCTTTCTCATAAGTCCCTCAAAATTGTCCTGGATCATTGCGTTGCTGCTAATAGAGAATTCCATTATGTTCAGTTGTGCCACAGCATATCAGTCAGATATTTTTTTATTTTAGAAGATTCCTGGGACTATACTCACTTTCTGAGTTCAAATCTAGTCTCAGACTCTTACTAGCTGTGCAACCCTGGGCAAGCTATTTAACCTTGGTTGCCTCAGTTTTCTCTTCTGCAAAATGAGCTGGAGAAGGAAATGGCAAATGCTCTAGTATCTCTGCCAAGAAAACCTCAAAATGGGGTCATGAAGAGTTGGAAGTGACTGAAATGACTGAGTAACAAGTTTACCTTGTATTCCATAGGCATCCCCATTCCATACTCTAATCCAAAAGGTCTCCAACACAGACTATTCAAAGCCAGGGGTTCCTGATTCAGAATCTGGAAATCTGTTGGTTAAAAAAATTGGCATAATTGTATTTAAATGTAATTGGTTTTTGGTAATCCTATATATTTTATTTAATACAAGATTCTGAGGAAGGGTCTTCAGGTTCCATCAGACTACTGAAGAGGCCCATGACATGAATCTTCAAGTCTCCAGATCTCTCTCTCCCAAGAGCCTGGAATGACCTCCAGTTGTTTGTCTGATCAAGTCCAAACTCTGATTTAACACATCTCCAAAAACCTACCTTTAACTCAAGACCCAGCTTGAGATCCTCCTTCTGACCTATGTGACTCTGGATGAGTCACTTAATGTCCCTGGGTCTTAGTTACCTAATCTATATAGTGAAGGGACTGGACCAGATCACTCTGAAGTTTCTTTTCTTTCTTTTCTTTTCTTTTTGTGAAGTTCCTCTTAGCTCTAGACCTGTGATCCTCTGGTTACCCTAGGAAGCCTTCTGGGATGACTTTAACCCCCCCCCCATGATCTCTCCTTTATCTGAATTCCTGCAGTGTTTCTAATCTATACATGATAATTTAAAACTCGATTGCAAACTGTCTCCCATTATTCTCCTATACTGTTTCACATGCATATAACTGAACTAGTGAAATACTGTCAACTCTTTAAAGACAAGAAACATGAGCTTATGCTTCTACTGGAATTTCCAAAGTGCCAAAACCCAGTTCTTTAAAACAAGTTTTTTAACTACGTTTTAAAGTTGCTTTTACTTCTTAGTCACCCAACAGAACCCACTTGTTTAACAAAGAAATCCAGATCGACAGAACAAAGCAATACACTAACACATTTGTCATCTGCAGTCTGCCATTGCTCTGTCAAAAATAAGGAGGCATATTTCCCCATCTCTCCCCTCAGGTCGCTGCATCAATAAGAGTTCTAATCTTTTAAAAATGTTTTAATTAATTTTTTGAAACCCTTACCTTCTGTCTTAGAATCAATACAGGTACAAGGAAGAAGAACAGTAAGGACTAGGCAATGAGGGTTAAGTGACTTGCCCAGGGTCACACAGCTGGGAAATGTCTGAATCCACATTTGAACTCAGGACCTCCTGTCTCTAGGCTTGGCTCTCAATCCACTGAGCCACCCAGCTGCCTCCTGATCTCTACCAAATTAACCTCCAAAAACGATGGCACCTCAAAATGAATTTTGGAGCAGCATAACCCACAAAAAATTGGATAAAGTAATTTTTCAGGTCAAAACCATTTAGAAGGCTGGCACTAAAGATCTATCACACTGGGTGGAAGTAAAGCACAAAGCAACAGGCTCCACCTTGGCAACAGTTCTTTGGAGCAGCTAAATTGGCAACAAAGTGGGGCACCTGGGTGGCTCAGTAGATTGAGAGCCAGGCCTAGAGACAGGAAGTCCTAGGTTCAAATCTGACCTCAGACTCTTCCCAGCTGTGTGACCCTAGGCAAGTCACTTGACACCCATTACCTAGTCCTTGCTGCTCTTCTGCCCCAGAGCAAATACATAGTATTGATACCAAGACAGAAGGTAAGGGTTGAAAAAAATGGCAGCAAAGACTTCCAGAGCTCTCAGCCACAGATAGTAAAGGGAAGGAGATCAGACAACTGCTCAAAAGGAGATTACAGGAGTCTCTTTGCTGGCTCTGGATGTAAGATCCTTGTTGCATTGCCCATATGCAGATCCAGGTACTGTTCCTGAGGTGAGATCACAGGGTGAGGTGCAGACTAGCATATACCAGCATTTGCATCCACAGGAGAATAAGGGACCTTTATAACAGTTCAAAGTTAGAAAAGAGTATTTGTGACCAGAGCATAGTCTGGAAGAGTATTAAACACAGCTCTCCTTATATCATATTGTGTTGGGAGAACTAAAAGCAGATAGATTCCCAGAGGCAACTCTGAAGGCAGCTTCACAAAGAACTGGAAGCTTGGAACAGTGCTCCCTTCACCACAGTTACAAACCCCAACTTTAATAGTTTTATTCATTAAAAGAAAATAAAAAGACTGAAAAATAAGCAAATGACCAAAAAAGAAACTCAACATAGAAAGTTATTTTGGTGTCAGGAAAATGCAAATTCTAAAGAAGACAACAAAGTCAATGCTGCTGCATCCAAAGCCTCCAAGAAAAATATGAATTGCTCTCAAGCCCAAAAATAATTAATGGAGGAACTCAAAAAGGGTTTTAAAAAGCAAATAAGAGAGGTAGAAGAAAATTGGGAAAAGAAATGAGAGTGGTACAGGAAAATGATGAAAAAAGAGTCAACAGCTTGAGTAAAAGAGGCCCAAAAATACTGAAGAAATTATCACCTTACAAAGGAGAATAAGGTCAATTGGTAAAAGAGGCACAAAAGTTTAATGAAGAATGAACTTCTTAAAATCAGAATTGGCTATATGGAAAAAGAGGCACAAAAATTCCCTGAGGAAAAGAACTCTTTACAAAGCAGAATTGGCCAACTGGAAAAGGAGATACAAAAGCTCACTCAAGAAAATCATGTTTTAAAAAATTAGAATTGGGCAAGTGAAAGCTAATGACTAGCAAGACATCAAGAAACAATCATACAAAGTTAAGAGAATGAAATAATAGGAGAAAATGTCAAATATCTCGTTGGGAAAACAAATGATCTAGAAAATAAACTCAGAAGAGATAATCTAAGAATTATTGAAGTACCTGGAAGCTATGATCATAAAAAGAGCTAAGACATCATCTTTCAAGAAATTATCAGGGGAAACTGCCCTGACATTTAAAAACCAGAGAACAAGATATAAATTGAAAGACTCTATTGATCACTTCCTGAAAGAGATCCCAAAAGGAAAATCCCAGAAATATATTAGCCAAATTCCAGAACTCTCAGATCATGAGGAAAATATTGCAACCCGCTAAAAAGAAATAATTCAAATATTATGGAGCCATAATCAGGAGAGCCTGGAATATCATATTCCAAAGGTCAAAGGAGCTAGGACTTCAAACAACAATCACTTATCCAACAAGACTGAGCATAATCCTTCAGGACAAAAATGGGTATTCAATGAAATAGAGGACTTCCAAACATTTCTGATGGAAATACCAGAGCTGAGTAGAAAATTTGACACTCAAATATAAGACTCAAGAGAAGCATAAAAAGATGGAAGAAAAAGGAAAGAGAAATCAAAAGACATTTAATAAGGTTAAACTGTTTACATACATGAGAAGATGATTCTTGTAGCTCCCAGATATTAGGGCAGTTAGAAGGAGTGAATATAGAGGACAAGGATGTGAGTTAAATATGATGAGATTATATAAACAAAAATAAAATTAAGGCATAAGAAAAGGAATACACTGGGAGGAGGAGGAAGAGGAAGAAAAGACTGGGGTGAATTATTGCACATAAAAGAGGCATGAAAGAGTTTTTACAGCAGAAGGGGAAAGTGGGGGGGGGTGAGGAGAGAATCATGTGAACCCACTCTCATCAAAATTGGTTCAATGAGGGCAGAACATACACAATCATTTGGACAAAGAAATCTATCTTACCCTTCAGGAAAGTAGGAGGGGAAGGGGATATAAGAAGGGAGGTGAGGCTAAATAGAAAAGAGGGTAAACTGACAAAGGAGATAAATAAGTCACAAACTAAACAGGGGGAAATAGAATATAAAGTAATACACAGTAATCAGAATGGTACAAATTGTTTTATGTCTCTCTAATAAAGGCCTCATTTCTCAAATATATAGAGAAATATAAGAATACAAGTCATTCCTCAATTGATAAATGGTTAAAGGATATGAACAAGCAGTTTTCTAACAAAGTGATTAAAGCTCTCTATAGTCATGTGGAAAAATGCTCTCAATCACTATTAATTAGAGAAATGCAAATTAAAACCACTCTGAGGTACCACCCCACACCTATGATAGAAAAGGAAAATGACAAAACTTGGGGTGGTGGAAAAATTGAGACATGAATGTACATTTGGGGGAATTGTGAACTGATTCAATCCTTCTGGAAAGAAATTTGGACCTATGCCCAAAGTGCTATGAAACAGTACATACCCTTTGACTCAGCAACACTGTTACTAGGTTTGTATTCCAAAGAGATAAAAAGGGGAGGAGCCTATATATACAATAATATTTAAAGCAATTTTTTTGTGAGGGCAAAGAATTGGAAAGTGAGAGGTAATGCATCAATTGGGGAATGGCTGAATAAGTTATAGTATATGCTTGAAATGGAATACTATTGTTTTATAAGAAATGATGAGCAGGAAGAGCTCAGAAAAACCTGGAAGGACTTACACAAACTGAAGCAGAGTAAAATAAGCAAACTCAGAAGAACACTGTACACAGTGACAGCAATACTGTACAGTGAATAATTTAGCTATTTATAGTCATACAAACAATGATCTAAAACAATCTCAAAGGACTCATAAAAATACCACCTGCTTCTAGAGAAATAACTGATGGAGTCTGAATCCAGACAAAAGCAAACTTTTTTACTTTCTTTCTTAATCTTTTTTTTTTTGTTCATGTTTCCTTCCACAAAAGGATTACTATGGAAAAATGTTTTACAAAATTACACGTGTAAAATCTATATGAGATTGCTTACCATCTCATCTGGGGGATGGGGCAGGATGGGAGGGAGAGAGAGAATTTGAGACTCAATATTCTTTGAAAAATGTTGGAAACTTTTTTACATGTAATTGGGGAAAACGAAATTAAAAAGAAAAATACATTTGATTGATACCTTTTGTTTTGCACTCCCTAAATTTCCCTGTATCCCTGCCCCTCCTCCCTTCCCAAAGAACTATCCCTTAAGATAAATATTTTTTTAAATAAAAGAGAAAAAAACCAGCAAAACTAATCAAGGTGTTGAATAAGTCTGAATATGCAAGATTCTCCCCTTGGAATCTGCCCCTCCCGCCCCCTATCCTCCCCAAGAGCATGAAGAGTTATATTCTTCTCACTCTTCTTTGGGGCCAAGCTTATTTCTTTATATTTTGGCAACATTCACTTTCAACTTTTTTTTTTTTACAATGTTGTAGCTCTTTTATATATTGTTTTCTTGGCTCTGCTTAATTGACTCTGCATCAGGTCATGTGAGTCTTTCCATGCTTTTCCATATTCAGCATATTTATAATTTCTCCTACCATGGTAACATTCCATTATATTCATGTCCCACAACTTGTTTTGTTTTTACCAGTAACATCTACTTTGTTTCCAGCTCTTTGCTACCCCATACAAAAACACTGCTCTAAATATTGTGGTCTATATGGAGCCTTTTAAGGATATTTGCATTTGCATTATTTTGGTCATTGTTCTCTTGGCTTGGCTTACTTCCCTCTGAATCAGTTCATAGTATTCTCAAGTTTCCTTGGATTCATCTCATTCCTCCTTTCTTATGGCATCATATTTCATTACGTTCAGACATTCCCCAATTGATGGGCACTCCTTTGGTTTCTAGTATCATCCTGCCCCCAAAAGTCCTGCTACAAATATTGTTGTACCTCTGGTACTTTTCCCCAGGTTTGTGCCCCATCATGACATTGTTGGATCAATGCAAATATACAATGGGGTGATTTTAGGTTCAATATTCTCCCCATGATACCATACGTCTGAAAAGAATCATAATTGCTTGTGACCCAAGGGGCAATCAGGAAAAGGTACATGGCAGGTCTGAGTAGGCTGAAGCGTATTTACAAATGATGACTTAACACCTGGGAAGTGTTTTGAAAGATGGACATATATGACTGGTAAAGGATGGAGGCTAGTCCTTTAGTGAGGGTAAATGATAACATATGGATAGGCCTGGTGCTACCAAGATATCATGAACTTTTCAAAGAACAAGAGAAAGGTCTCCAGAATGTTGGATGGATCTTCTTTGGAGCATTTATGAAAAGACATGAACACGGATCACAGAATAATAAGAATGTCAGAAGGTTTCTATCTGCATTGGCAAAGGGCATACCCACATCAGAAAGATTCTAGTGCATTGGTAGGAACAATTTCCATACCAGAAGCTCCCCGTGCTGACAAAGTCACAGATATTTCATGTATGGAAATTTTATTCCTTGACAATCTGCTTATATCTTTCTTTAACTAAGGAAGTATGACTTGCTAACACCTAATCCTTTTGATGACCAGCTACATAAAGTTGTTTTAACATTCTTAGCCCTTTAAAATGACATTACCTTGCTTATTAAAAGCATAATGCTGAATCTAAGAATAGCTCATTAATACTGAGACATTTATATAAAAAAAATCTCATCTACAGATTGGGGAGGGAGCGTGGCATAGCCCAGGTAGGAAGTCCTTGGTCAACGTACCAAGAACAAGACGTTTTAAAAACTACCAGCAGCAGCAATGTGTCTCGAACCCCAGGCATACAACTGAGTCTCATTTCTAGCACCAGTTTGCAGAGGAATAAGCAGAACATAAATCTCAGATCCAAGAGGAGCCTACAGTTCTGCCATTATGAATCAGCAAAGCTTTCCAGCTAGTTGATAGGGGCAGAGTCCAGCAGCCCTCTAATCTTTAGACCCAAACTTTGGCCAGGAACTTGTAAAGCTCAGACCAGGGAGGTGGACAGCAATCTTTGGGAATACTGAAAGTTTGTTGGTCCTTAGCTTGTCTCTGAGATCCTGGAATAGCACAACACTGAGTACTCTAAGAAAAGAGATATCTTTCCTCCAGAATTGCCATAGAGCCCTTATCCAAGCAACCAACTCCATGAAAATTAAAATGGTCCAAATAGAAGCCAATGACTCCATGAGGCAACATGAAATATTAAAACAAAGTCAAAAGACTGAAGAAAATATAAGATATCTTATAGCAAAATCAACTGACCTGTAAACTAGATTGAGGAGAAAAATTTAAGAATCATGGGATAAAAAGGCCATGGACCCAAAAATGAGCCTAGAGATATTTCAAAAACATCTTTTAAAAAAGCTGCCCAGATCTCTTAGAACCAAAAGGTAAAGTGGAAATAGGAAGAATCCATGAGTTATATGCTGAAAAATATCCTAAAATGAAAACTTCCAGGAACAGTAAATCTGAAATCCAGAGTTTCCAGATCACAGAAGATACACTGTTAAGTAGCCAGAAAAAATTCAAGTATCAAAGGGCCACAGTCATGGTCACACATGATTTAGCAGCCACTACTATAAAGGAATAAACTTGAAATGCCATATTACAGAAGACAAAGGACATGGACTTATAGCCAAGGAGAACTTACCTGTAGCATACCAGGCATGTTAGCATCTGGGAAGTATGATTGATGTATTGATATTGTATCACCAGACACATGGTCAGACCTCTTGATGTTCACTATATGGAAAGGGACAGTCCAAAGCACTAGCATAGGATGGGCAAATTCATGGGCTGGGCCTTGATAACCACGATGCTTCAGCTCAGACTACATTCATTTGCAAAGCGTGAGTTGGATTAATCTCTACCTCTTTGATCTCTTCATTGTCAATTCAACCAATGTTAAAACCTATGTCATGTTATGTATTAGTGGATCATTTCCCAATTCACATTCCTAAAACATCCAAAAAATACTGGGGAACTAGCGAAACTCGCGCTCTTATTCTTATTCTTACTTTCCCTCTCTTCCCTCCTCATCTCTTACTCCTCTTCTCTTACAGCTCTTACTTCCCTGTATCTTCAAAGTGCTTCCTACCAATACTCAGACTCTCTTGTCTATAGGAGGCACCAAGGAGTTGTGACTCCCCCATTTTTCTAGCAGACTCTCTTGTCTATAGGAGTATCAAGGAGTTGGTACTCCCCACCTATTCTCTTATTCCTCATATTTCCTTGGAGTTTGGGTTACTCCCCATGTGTATCAACTTTTGCCTTTGAGTCTTTATTATTTTTCCATTTCCTTAGTCTCCCTTCTCCATCTCAGGTTATTACCCACAGATAAATAATATAGGATTCCTGTGGGGGGGTCGCTATATATAGTGCCCAATGTGTGGCAGCAGGTCAGATCTCTATATCTGGCGCCCACGTGATCTGAATCACCTGAGGAGAAAGTGTTCAGGTTCGACATTGGAGACGGAAGAGTCGGTCCTGCACTTGGCCAGTGAGGTAAGCTTTTCCATTCAGGAAAATGGGTCAAACTCTATCTTCTCACACCTGTCATATTCAGTTGTTGGAGTCTTAGTTCAGAAGCTAGGACTCTGGTTGTCAGCGCCCTAATCGACCCGGCGCTTTGCAAATGAATGTAGTCCGAGCTGAGGCAGCATGGCTATTAAGGCCCAGCCCATGAATTTGCCCATCCTATGCTAGTGCTTCGGACTGTCCCTTTCCATACAGTGAACATCAAGAGGTCTGATCATGTGTCTGGTAATACAATATCAATACATCAATCATACTTCCCAGATGCTAACATGCCTGGTATGCTACATTACCAATAAAAAATATAATGCTACAGGGGGAAAAATAGATCTTTAACAAATTAAAGGACTTTTAAGCAATCCTGATGAAAAGACCAAAGTTCCATAGAAACGCTAAAGTTCAAACACAGAAGAGTAAAAAGAAATATGAAATGGTAAATACGAATGAACAAAGATAAACTGCTTACATTCAAATATGGTGAGATGATACATGTGTACTCTTGGAATCCTATTATCAGGACCATAGAGGGTGTACAAGTAGACAAAGCATGGGAGTGTTTCTGTTATGTCTTGATCATCTAAAGAGAATTGTAGAAGAGGAATATATGAACTGGAAAGGAATGGAAAGAAAAGTTAGGGAAAATCACCTGACATGATCAGGGTACAATCATGTATGTATAGACACCTAGATACACAAAGAGGTGGGGATGAGGGGAGTGGATAACACTTGAATCTCATTCATCTGAACTGGTCAAAAGAAGGAAGCCTATCTACACACACACATATACATATGCATTTGGAGAGAAATATGTTTTATTCAACAGGGGAAAGGGGAGGAAAGGGAAAAAGAAGGGAGGGAGAACTTGAGGGAAGGTAGATTAAGAAAAGGACTAGTTCTAAGCAAAACCAACTTTGAGAACGCACAAAAATATTTTTAATTCTTCCAGTTGCCCCACAATGGCAATCTGAGGGGTGCCCATAAATTAGGGGACAGATGAACAAGTTATGATAAATCAGTGTGGCACAATACTATTGTAACGATCTCGTTGTCAGCATAATGACTCACTATGATTCCAGAGGACTAATGATGAAACGATATACTTACTCTATGAGAGAGGTGAAAGACTCAGAGACAAAATGAGCCAAATGGGATTTTTTTGGACATGGCCAATATGGAAATTTGTTTTGATTGACTATACATGTTTGCTATGGGGTTTATTTTTCCTGTGTTCTCAACTGGGAGGGAAGAGTGAGATGGGAGGATAAGAAATCTGATTTTGGCTGATTAAAAGAAATAAAATAGAAAAAAGAAATTGAGAATTATTTGCCGTTGGTGATGGGAAAGGTAGTACAGGAAATTGGCATAAATCCAATGAGAAGGGGTTTGCTTACTCGGCAAGTTCCACAGTTTATTTAGTTTTCAATGTAGTCTAAACCTCAGAATGGTACTCTGAGTCTTGGGGAGCCTGTATAAAGCCTGTATATTATTTTGTGGAAAAAAGGCGGTCATCAGAATAACAGAGGGTTATCCTGCCAGGAACGCCAAGTTCAATTCTCTTCCAGGTAGGAAGTGATAGATTATTTGATTGCTGTAATTTTCTGAATTCGTTCATGGCTCCTAACCATACCCAATAACAATAATGTATGTTTAGTGTCTATGTAGGACTTGGGGACTCTACCACTCAAATTTGGGGCCCCTTAGACACAGGCTATACCTACGCTTATTCGGGAGATTTTCTTGGATTAATTCAAGGAGAGTAAGCAGGCAGAAGATAATTAAATCCTTTCTGGTCAAGCCTCTGGGAGTAGACCTGTTCTGGGGGCAAGGGAGAGGGTTTGGGGCCTAGGTTATATTCAGACATAAGTAATGAAGGCCTGTCCTAAAGACTCACTCAAATTATTCAGTGTGTATCTGGTATAGAATAGCCTTTATTTGACTTACCCAAAAAAGCGCCCTGAACCAATGAAAAACTTCATAAAGCCCTTTACTATCTGGATAGAGTCTGTCTTTCTAGATTGTTTGTACATTATGCTCTCTTGTATGCTATACCCTCTCCTCACTCCCCCAATCGAATTTGCCCATTTGCTGTTCCCCATTCCTGATGTTCAGTACCATCTACCATCTCCTTACCTTTGCCCAAACTGTCTGTCATACTGCTTCCCCTGCTCATGTTGGCTTTGCCAAAGCTCTGGCTTCCTTCAAGGGTCAGCTCATATGCCACCTCCTAGGAGAAACCCTTTCTGCTTCCCCTAGCTGATAGTGTTCTCTCCTTCTCAAATAGAAATCATCGTCTTGTATCTCCTGGTCTGTTTCTGTCTTATTACCTCTCAGCAGAATATGAAGGGGCTACTTTGCAATTTATCTTTGTATCCCCAAATATGCCTAGAAGCAGGTAAGTGGTGCAGTATGCAGAGAACTGGACTTGGAGTCAAGAAGCTCTGAGTTCAAATTCAGTCTTAGACCCCTTAAGCCAGTCATTTAGCCTCTGTCTGCCTCAGTTTCATCGATTGTAAAATGGAAGCCATAATAGCATTTACCTCCCAGTGTTGTTGTGAGGATCAAATGAGATATCTGTAAAGCACTTAGCACAGCATCTGGCATATAGTCGACACTTACCAAATGCTCTTTTCCTTCCTTCCTTTCTTCCCCAGCACTTAGTATACTTAAGATAGACCAAAAAATACACATTCTAGAAATAAGAGCATGTCCTTCCTTTAGCTTTTCTTTGGATGTTTTACTGTTCCCTATCTCCCTTTCTGTGAGAGATGTTGGTGGGAAGATCCTAATGCCTGAAAAAGGAGTGCGAATGTTGATACCAGAAAGGACAAAAGAGGGGAGGCACAGGGGGCATCTAGCTCAGTGAATAACACACTGGGCATGGAGTCAGGAGGACCTGGGTTCAAATCTAGTGACAGACCTTTCCTAGCTGTGTGATTCTGGGCAAATCACTTAACCCTGTTTGCCTAGCCCTTGCCCTTCTGTCTTGGAATTATTACTAGAACAGGAAGTAAAGGTCAAAAAAGTGGAGGCATAGTGTTCCACTGCAGCATTCAGGTCCCTGAATTAACCTTCTATTCAACTGTCACTACTCACAGGTCCCTGTTTTACTTCTGAACCTTTCCCTGGCCAACCAGAATTAATCATGTGACATCACAAAGATTCCAAGGGCCAATTTACTTAAGAGACAATACAAGAAATAAGAATTAGGTAGTTAACACTCATACTGCCTATTTCCCAAACTTGTTAGTGTCTTGATGGCGTAGTTAGAAATTATTTCCCAAGAACCCCAGAGTGCCCATCTTCTCTTAGCCCCTTCAACATTTGTCATTTTTCTCTTTTCTGTCACTGGTGCCAATTTGAGATGTATAAAGTGGAACCTCAGGGTTCTATTGATTTGCATTTCTCTCATTATTAATGATTTGGAGCATTTTTTAAAACTATGGCTACTAACAGTTTGAGATTTTTCTGTTGAGAACTGCCTGTTCATGTCCTTTTGGCCATTTATCTATTGGGGAAAATGGCTCCATGCTTATGTACTTGAATCTCTCCCTTCTGTAGTTTAGAAATGAGATCTTTGACAGAGAAACTTGCTATGCTTTGCATTCATATTTTCTTATTTCCCTTTCAGTATCCTTGAATCTTCCTACATCCCATGGTATTCTGGAGAACTCATATCCAGTCTCATAGCAGGCATGCTACATATCAGTGTTGGTGAATGTTTTTGAGTTAGTGTTCCCAAACTGCAACTTCAAGCTGCCTGTGAGTCCCTTGCATTACCCCAGAGAGTGGAGGGAGGAAGTGCTCACTTTGGGTGGCTGGATAGAGGAGTGCGGCATGCAAAAAATGTCCTCAGATGCTGGAAAGAGGGGACATGGAGCAGCTCCCCCCTGTGCCAGCCCAGCACGCGTGACAATGTTTCACCAATGCTGCTACAGATATTCTTCCATAGCCAGAGGCCATAGAGGAATTGCATCATCACCTGTGATGTTCTATAAAGTTTTGTGGGTGATATATTTTTCAAAGAGAACATATTCTCCCTCTAAATAGATTCTAGGACCATACTCATAGGATTTTCCAGGACAGTCCCAATTTAAAGGAAAAAAAAAAACATATATATCTTTGCAAAAGAATCCTTTTCAGACTACTTATCTTGATTTCTACTTTAGAAAACACATCATCCAGAGATAGTGGAAACTGGTCTAGAATTATGGTTGACAATAGGCTGGTATTTGACTAATACATAACATTTTTATCATAGGCTCTTCTCTCACAGAACTAGAAAGGCCCTTGGTGATAAGATCATAGATCTAGTGCAATGAAGAACCTGGGGAAATGATCTAGTCCAGCTCCCTTAATATAGAAATGAAGAAATGGGGGCCCAGGGAGGTTAAGCAATTCACTCAAAGGTGGTCCAGGTAGTAATTAGCTGAGTCAGACTTTGAACCCAGGTCCTTTGGTTCCAAATGCAATAATCTATTTATCATACCATCCAGGCAAAACACCTCCAGTCTATACACAGATTTTGTGGGAAGGGGAAAAAAAGACTCTAGGAGACAGACCCAACCATGGATAAACCAAGATAGTTCTTTTGCTACGTCTCATAAATATATCAGAATGTTTTATATACAGTAACTCATAACTGATCTCTGTTGAAAAATAAGCAGCTATACATTGTCCACATAAACCCTGACTGTCCACTTATGTCCATTTACATCTACCCACTCACCACCAAATCCCAGTCCCTTGGCTCCGAGACGAGACCTTTTTCTCCTTGAATGTACAATTGGTTATTTATGTACAAACAGGCATTTAGTCAGACTACCTGACCAAAGGAGGGGGGAAAAAGTCCCCAAATGTCCTAGCAGATGTGAGTGTCGGTCAACACAATTTTCATATAATTTATAAGGTATTAAGTTTCAAAATAATGGATCTTTTCAGTTAGCATCTTGGCAGATGATGATAGCATGGCATTCTTCTGTGAGAAGCCACCACAGCTCTCTCCCAGCAAAACTGCAAACAGAAAATTGTGGGCCTTGGCCCGAGCCGATTCCCGAAAAAGACTGCCATTATACTCCCTCACAGTTCAGCTATGTATGGGCCACCTGGACAACATCCAATCACATAGAGCTTCCCTACCCTCACTCCCCTTTTCTTCTTCCTTCTAAAACATTTCCTTGCAAAGGCTAGACAGTGGTTTCTAGGTAAAGAAAGAGCCAACAAACCAACCAATAGAATGTGTGCTGAAAGGAATGGGAAGGTTGTTTTTCTGTTTTGTTTTCCAAGATTGCCAGTAACAAGATCTGCCTTTGTAATCAACTTTATGTGACACCGTGTATGGCTTGAAGGCTCTAGTCCAACAGTGGACTCAGGAATCCAGGCTATTGCCAGAAAGGACAAATTAATTGAGGGTGAGAACTGCAAAGAGAGAGATGGAGCTGTTTACATGTGACCTGAATATAGTTTAAGAGGTTGAAATAAGCACAGAGCTTGCCTTCTACATTTTTGGCCTCTCTTTCCTATTTGAAGTGATATTTAGGGGCTCCATGTTTCTTCTCTATCCTCCCACCCCCCATCACTACCATGAAAATAGCTGTTGAAGTAGGCTTTGGATGACCTGATAAAATCTAAAATACACTCACCTCACTCTAGCACTCCATCTTCAATATTCACACGAGCAACTATTTCTATAGGGAAAAGCTATTCGTTATATTCCTAGGGGATTCAAAAAAGCCCCCCCCCCCCCCACCGAAAGTAGTGTGATACAGTTGAAAAAGCAGGAGCCGGAGAATCAGAAGACTTGGGTTCCAATCCAATCTACCAGTCACCTACTAGCTGTATGTCCTTAAGCAAGGCCCTCGTCTAGATAGCCTTTTCTCATCTCCAAAATGAGGGGGTTCAACTAGATAATCTCCAAAGTTCCTTCCAGCTCTAAACATGTGATTCCTTCTAGCTTTAGATTCAGGAGTTCCCTTGGCTCAGGGCCAGTCTTACACACAAGTACGGGAAGCTGCTCATCTACATGGCATGACTTCAGGATTACTTGGGAATCCCTTCTGGATCCCAAATTCTCTCTCAGAATTGCATGCTGAGAACTTAGATGGTGGAGTAAAGGATACTCTGCAGCTTTCCCATCCTTACACACACGCACGCACACACATGCACACACAATTGCCTCAAATAAAGGAAAGTAGAGGAGCATGTCTCACTGGGGGAAGAAGAGAAAGCAGCCCAGCCAGCAGAACATCTGTGAGATCTGGCAGGGCTTGGAGCAGTCCAACAAATTTCACCTCTGCCAGAGGCAACAAAGCTGCAGAACAGGAAGAAGCCCAGCCAGAACCATTCTACACAGGTATAGAAAGGCAACCTACAAACTCGAAAGCAGCAGCAGAACCCAGAGGCTGCAAGGAAGCAGAGAGGGGGACCAGGAGAACTGCAGGAAATTATGCACTCCTACATGGTAGCAGAGTTCCTGAGGCAGCAGAGCCCAGAGCAGGGGACCTGCCCGATCCAAGCCACTTGGCAGGGGCAATGAAGCAGCAGTGAGCACCAGTCCAGCCCACAAAACAACACAGGAAACTGGTATAATGGGGCACTGAAATAGCTAGACAAAATAGCTACAAACCTCCTCAGAATAAGCCAGAAGGCCCACTTCCTCAAGAGACACACTGTGAGAAACAAAGGCAGCTGGGCCTACCCCAAGTACCAGAAAAGAATACTCTACAACCTTAGAACAGTGCACCCTCTACCCCAGGAACAGAGAAGAACCTAAGAGATAGATACAGTAACGGGAGAAAAACAACTAGAAAAATAAGCAAAAGATGAAAAAAACCAATTCTGACTGTAGAAAGTTAATTTAGTGACAGGGAACACCAAAATACAAACTCGGAAGAGGGCAATAATGCCAAAAAGGAAACATGTGAAGCCTGAAAGAAAAGTTTGAAAGGATGTCAGGCCTCCAAAGAACCCCTGAAAGAACTTGAAAAGGTGTTTAAAAACCAAATAATAAGAGAACTGACAGAAAAACTCAACCTCTTTCAATGAAGAAATAAACTCCATAAAAATTAGAATAGGCAAAAAGAAAGGGAGGCACAAAAATACATTGAATAAAAAAAGTTTCCTAAGGAAAAGAATGAACCAATAGGAAATGGAAGCCATAAAAAGCTCTAAAATAAACAACTTTTAAAGAGGAAGAGTAAGATTGGCCGAATTGAAAAGGAAACACAAAAACTAAAGGAAGAAAATAACTGCTTCAAAATTAGAATTTGACAAATTAATGAATCCATAAGACATCAGGAAACAATAAGACAAAAAAAAATACCCAGAAGAAAATCTAAAATACCTCACTGGAAAAAAAGATCAACCTGGAAGACAGATCCAGGAGAAATAATCTAAGAATCAATGGAATACCTGAAAGCCATGATAAAAAAGAGCCTGAATACCATATAATAAGAAATCAACAAGTAAGACTGCCCTGACATTGTTGAACAAGAGGAAAAAATAAAAATTGAGAGAACCTACTAATCATCTCCTGAAAAAGATCCCCAAATAAAATACCCCAAGACTATTATAGCCAAATTCCAAAACTCCCAGACCAAGGAGAAAGTACTACAAGTAGCCAAAAGGAAACAATTCAAATATCATGGAGGTGGGTTTTATACCAGGAATGCAAGGATGGTTCAATATTAGGAAAACCATCAGCATAATTGACCATATCAATAACAAAACCAACAGAAATCACATGATTATTTCAATAGATGTAGAAAAAGCATTTGACAAAGCACCATTCACATCCCTTATAAAAACATTAATTAGAAAACACTGGAATAAATGGAACCTTCCCTAAAGTGATGAATGGCCTCTATCTAAAACCATCAGCAAACATTAAAACCCTTCCCAATAAGATCAGGAGTTAGTAAGGATGCTCATTCTCATTGTTATTTAGTATTGTATTAGAAATGCTCACTAATAGCAATAAGAGCAAAGAATTTGAAGGAGTTAGACTAGGCAATAAAAAACAAAATTATCACTCTTTGCAGACAATATGATGGTATTCTTAGAGAATCCACCCAAAAACGAATGGAAAAAATTAATGATATTATATAAACCTACATAAATCATAGGCATTTCTATTTACTGCCAACAAAGATAGAAAGAGCAAAGAGATAGAAAAGGAAATTCCATTGAAAAGAATTCTAGATAACATAAAATACTTGTTGATATACATGTCAAAACAAACCCAGAAAGCATATGAACACAATTACCAAACACTCTTCACACAAACAAAGCCAGACCTAACAATTGGGAAAACATTAAATGTTCCTGGATAGTCTGAACCAATATAGTAAAAATGACAATCCTAAATTAATTTGCCTATTCAGTGCCATAGCAAGTAAACTACTCAAAAATTATTTCATAGAACTAGAAAAGAAAAACAAAGTTCATCTGGAAGAACAAAGGACAAGAATATAATGGGAATTAATGAAACAAATATAAAGAAAGATGACCTGGCAATACCAAATATCAAACTATACTGAAAAACTGCTATCATCAAAACAAGCTGTTACTGGCTAAGAATTAGAGTGGGGGATCAATGGAATAGATTTGGTAACCAATACATGGCAGTTCATGTCCATAGCAACTCAGTGTTCAATAAACCCAAATATCCAAGCTTTTGGGGAAAGAACTCACTAACTAACAAAAAACTATTGGGATAACTGGAAAACAGTATGGCTGAGACTAGGCATGGACCAGCCTCTTATACCATACACTAGGATAAATGTCAAAATGGATAGTTGATCTAGAAATAAAGGGTGACACTATAAACAAATTAGGGGGATGTGGAAAAGTTTACCTGTCAGACTTATGGATAAGGAAAAAATTTATGACCAAACAAGACATAGAAAACATTACAAAAATGAAATAATTTTGATTACATTAAAGAGTTTTGCACAAATAAAACCAAATACAACCGAGATTAGAGGGGAAACAACAAATGTGGTGGTGGGGGGGAGAATTTTATAGCAAGAATCTCTGACAAAAGTTTCATTTCTTATATGTGTAGAGAACTGAGTCAAATTTATAAGAATACAAAGCATCCCCCAATCAAAAAATGGTCAAAGGATATAAAGAGGCAATTCTTAGAAGAAATTAAAACTATTCATAGTTATATAAAAATGCTCCAAATCACTACTGATTAGAGAAATGCAAAATAAACAACTCTGAGATACCACCTCATATCTATCAGATTAGCTAAAATGACCAAAAAGGAAAATGATAAATGTTGGAGGGGATGTGGGAAAATTAACACTAATACACTGTTGGTGGAACTCAAACTGATACAATCATTCCAGAGAGTAGTAAGGAATCAGGCTCAAAGGGTCACAAAAGTATGCCTACCCTTTGACCTAGCAATACCACTACTGAGAACAGAAAGAAATAACCAAAGAGACCAGAGATAACGGGAAAAGTTCTTCCTGTACCAAAATATTTTTAAATTAAATTAATTTTGATTTTTAAGTTAATTTTTATTGTTATGCAAAACATACTTCCATATTGGTCATTATCGTAAGAGCCACTCATATATAAACAAAACACCAAAATAAAATCGTAAATACACTGATATGAAAGATGACTCCAACAGTTCTTTAGATGTGCATAGCACTCCCCATCATTAGTCTTTCAGGACTGTCCCAGCCAAAATATTTTTAGAAGCCCTCTTTGTAGTGGCAAAGAATTTTATTTATTTATTTTATTTGGGAATTTTAATTAATTTAGAATATTTTTATGGTTACAAGATTCATGTTCTTTCCCTCCCCTCTCCCTGCCCCTCCCATAGTGGACATGCAATTCCACTGGATTTCACGTGTGTCATTGATCAAGACCTATTTCCATATTATTGCTCTTTGCACTAGGGTGATCATTTAGAGTCTACATTTTACTTCTGTTGTTTTTCTTGTTTCTACTCCCACAGTTCTTCCTCTGAATGTGGATAGTGTTCTTTCTCATAAGTCCCTCAGAATTGTCCTGGATCACTGCATTGCCACTAATGGAGGAGTCCATTGCATTCAGTTGTACCACAGTGTATCAGTCTCTGTGTACAATGTTCTCCTGGTTCTGCTCCTCTCGCTCTGCATCAATTCCTGGAGGTTGTTCCAGTCCCCATGGAATTCCTCCACTTTATTATTCCTTTGAGCACAATAGTATTCCATCACCAACAGATACCATGGATGGAACACTATATGCAAAGCACTGTGTTGGGGGTGAGGGGTGGGTAGGTAGGGAGATACAAAGTTTAGGTAAAGTATAATTCCTGCCCTAGTGGAACTTAAATTGAATAATAATTGATGTTTTTAGTGCTTTGAGGTTTGCAAAGTATTTTCTTCACAATGGCACTGAGATGAATAATGTAAGCCTTATGATCTGATCCATTTTACCGATGAAAACAGAGGCTCAAAGAGTTAAAGTGTCATAGCCATGATTAAATATAGCTGTTCAATGTAACGCTGTGAATCCTGGTCCGCTGATATAAAGTCCAGGAAAGAGTCCTAATCTACTCTCCACTACTACGCCTCCTAGATTAGGCTGCTGATTTGACGAACACAAGTAACCTTGCTACAGAATAGTAGATCCTGTGTGAAGGACATTGACTCTTCTTCCCCCTCCTGAGATGGCACACTTAACCTCATCTCCTGCTGACTATTTGACCCAGAGGCCAGGACTGCGTGAAGGAAATCACTGGGTGAATTGAGTCACGAAGATAGAATGGCAGTCAGAAAAAGGTAGCAGTAGAGTCAAGAGATCACTAGACAGGGCAGAATGATGTCCCCTGGAATGTCCCCTGGGCTGCCCAGGCAAAATAGAAAGCCATAGTTGGCTCCCTAGATGTGACATATGAGAATTAGTGGGCGGAGAGGTTTGATAAACTGAGGCAAGAGCAGTTCTCTCTCTTCTCCTGCAGGTTTGTTGCCAAATGGACTTGCTTGTGTAGCATGACTAGGGGGCCATGATGGTGGCCCCAAGCTAAATGGAACAATAAGGAAAGTACCTTTTATGTCTCTCTCAATTGTCCATCCTTTTCTCCTACTTCTTTTGATTAATAAAATTATTAATTTGTGGCCAGTTTCATATTTTTCACTCTTACAATCCTCACCAGCTGGAGAAATCCCCCAAATACACATTTTCTCCATGAGTATCTTAGACTAGGGATGACTTCAGCCTGGTTCAGAATTGTTTGGATTATGAGTGACTGGAATGACATAAGGCATTTGTTTTCTGAAAGGCAGTACAATGTAATGGGGGTTCTTTGGATGTGATTTGAAAACCCAGGTTGGACTGGCAAAAATTTGGAAACTAAAGGGATGTCCCTCAATTGGGGAACGGCTGAATAGACCGTGGTATGTGATGGAATACTACTGTGCGGTAAGGTA
Source organism: Monodelphis domestica (assembly GCF_027887165.1). Classification (NCBI taxonomy): domain Eukaryota; kingdom Metazoa; phylum Chordata; class Mammalia; order Didelphimorphia; family Didelphidae; genus Monodelphis; species Monodelphis domestica. The sequence goes on from NC_077235.1 coordinate 29,722,609, forward strand.
TGATAAACAGGATGATATCAGAAAGAGCTGGAAAGACCGACATGAACTGATGCAGAATGAAAGGAGCAGGACCAGGAGAACACTGTACACAGAGACTGAGACACTGGTACAATCGAATGTAATGGACTTCTCCATTAGTGGCAATGCAGTGATCCAGGTCAATTCTGAGGGACTTAAGACAAAGAATGCTCTCCACCTCCAGAGGAAGAACTACTGGAGTCAGAATGCCGGTGAAAGCATATGATTTATCACCTGTTTATTTGGGTACATGATGTGGGGTTTTGGTTTTATAAGACTATTCATTTACAAAAATGAATAACATGGAAATATGTCTTGCATGATAATACATGTATAAACCCAGATTGAATTGTCAGTTCTGGAAGGAGGGAGGAAGACAATTAGGATCATATAACTTCAGGAAACTTATGTGGAAATTTGTTATTAAAATTTTAAAAAGGAAAAAGAAAACTCAGTTTACACACACACACACACACACAGAAAAGGGGAAGGGGAAGCTTATATCTCCGAGTCCTCTTGACCCACACGGTTTTGTTACATATACTTTTGATTTTGGGGTGTGTCATTGTCCTTTCCATTTATACTGTTGTGGTTATTGGGCATGCCACAGTTTCTTGGCTCTGCTTACTTCACTCTACATCAGTTCATAGAAATCTTTCTCTACTTCCATGTATTCACCACACCTGTCATTTCTTACAGAACAGTAGTATTCTATTACATTCATATACCATAATTGGTTTAATTATTCTCCATCTATTTTGTTTCCAATTCTTGGCTATCACAAAAAGTGCTACTACAAATATTTTGGAGTACACAAGGACTTTCTTCTTATTAGTGGCTCTCTTAGGGTTTAAGTGCCGGCTTTGGTTCAGAGGGTATTGACATTTTAGTCATTTTATTTGCATGATTCCAAACTGATTTCCAAAACAGCTAACATTTATCTAAAACTTTAAGGTCTGAAAGGCACTTAACAATAAAAAAAAAGCACTTTACAACTATCATCTCATATCATCATTAAAACAACCCTGGGAGATAGTGTTATCATTTTCTCCATTTTACAATTAAGGAAATTAAGGCAAATAGATATGAACTGACTTACCCAGGTCACCCTGGTAAATGTCTATGATCAGATTTAAATTCACATCTTACCCACTCCAGGTTCAGTACTCTATCCACAAAGTTAACAAGAAAAGACTTACCTATACAAAAATATTCAGGACAACATTTTTTGTGGTAACAGCTAGAAAAAACTAGATGCCCAATAACTGCAGAACAACTCAACAAACTATAACAACAGAATGTGATGAAATATTCTTGTGCCATAAGGAATGCCAAAAATGAAGAATTTGGGAAAACATAGGAAGGCTTGAAAGAAAGCAAGGACAAAAAAAACCATCTCCATGGTGATAATAGTATAAAATAGTACATATCCTTCCTTTTTTATTAAACATTTGGGAATTTATTAAACATTTATTAACTTTTATTATATTTCATTATATTTATTATATTTTATTATCTTGTATGTGTTGTTTATTTTTATTATGTACATCTGTATTATATTTTATATATTATTTTAATTTAATTAATATATTATATTAATTTATTAGATAATTATTATTAATTATTATTTATACAATCTATATTATTTATAAAATTAATAAATAGTAATCTAATTAATATAACATATTCTTATTTGTTTTATTTATTATATATTGTACTTATATTTATTTTTAATTTATTTTATTAGTTTCATATTTATTAAACAATTGGGAAACTAAAAAATGGAAAATGTGTCCATCATAGTCACACTTTGAGGAGTTTTACACAGAACATCAGAAGTGGAAGGTGGTACAGTCCAGCAGTAACCTGAACAAGAATCAACTCTACAGTCATGGGTCTTCTGGTCATTTTTTTAATAACCAGTTCTCTGGAAAAAAAAGACACTTGTTCAAGTTTAATCATGTTTTGCATTACTTTTTAAGTCTGGATAATCAACAAAACATGGAATTAATCCCTTATTGGCATTGCTCAGGTTCCAAGGGATAAATGCTCACACTGAAAAATATAAAAAGTTACTCAGATCTGATTCCCACACACCCCGATCCTAGGATTCTTAAATTCCCCCCACCATGTTCCTTAGTTGTTGTTTTTTTATATAGCACATATCTCATATTTTTCTAACTTTTTAATCCTTTGACTTAGAATATTTTTTGTTACATTATTGAATTCTGTGTTCTGGCTGCCCTCTTCTATTTTTCAGTATCCTCTGCTTGGGTAAGCTTTTCTACTTTCTATTTTAGGCTATTTATTTTCCTTGTGAGTGCTCTCATTTCTTTCTTTACTTTTAATCTTCTTTTAACTCTTCAACTCTTCCATCCCTTCATGAACAGTATACTTATGGCCAAACCATTCTCTTTTTCTGGGTTACTATATGTCATTATTATGCAATTATTTCCTTCTGGCATCTTACCTTCTGACTCTTTTAACCCCCGGCATTTCTTCCTTGTAGTAGGAGTTTTCTTCTGTTTACTCATGTCTCCAAGCTTCGATATTAGGTAGTTCCAGCAAAGGTCCTTCTCCTTTGTTGTTCAGTTCACAATTCTTTTGGTTTTCCACATTTATTGCCATTTTGTTCCCTTGGAGCTAAACCATGTGTGGGTGAAGAACTTGGCGAGAAATCAAGCTAAATGGCTGCACCTTTCAAACCTTTATCAAATTGCTTTTGCTTTTTCAATGAGGGGGGGAAGGGAGTGAGGGAGAGAATTTGGAACTCAAAATTTTGAAAATAATGTTTAAAAGGTTTTGTATGTAAAAGGAGAAAAATAAAATGTATTTTTTAAAAGTCAAGCTAAGCTTTCAGTTCTCCATAGTCCCAAATCTGATGTTTAGTACACGAATGATCTTAAACAAAGTATTTATCCTCCCTGGGCTTCAGTATCAGCAGCAGCAAAATAAGTGGGATAGGAGGTTGGGAATGGATCAAATGGCCTTTTAGATACCTCTGACTTCTGGATTCCTGACCCTCAGAAGATCTGGAACACAAGCCCAGTAGATTAGAACTTCCTGGCCCTGACTCCTCCAGCAAATTCAGAGTGTGATGAAAAGAGTTTTTGAAAGGGTGGGTAACCCAAACTCCTAATCCAGCTGCCCTGTCTCCTACCAGAAGTCCGAGAAGGGATGAAAAAGCTGTGAAGAAGGTTATTCCCATTGTAGTTTTGACGAGCCACCCTGACTCTCCCCCTATTCATTCCCAGAGTCTCCATCCTCTTCCTTTTTCTGTAAAACATGATTATTTGCCCTATTGACACTTTTTGGGTTTTCTTCCATAGTCCAAAGATTACCAGCAGCAGCTCCATAGTCAGTCAGTTAGTGGTATAACTAGAGCTCAGTAGATAGACTAGAAATGGACTTACAGATCTGGGAATCAGCATAGAGATAATAAGTAGTTAGTGAATTCAGTGGATAGAGCCTTAGACCTAGATTCAGTATGTAACCCGAGTTCAAATTTAGCACCAGATACTTCCTAGTTGTGTTTCCCTGGGCAAGTCACTTAACCTCTGCCTCAGTTTTTTTTTAACTAGAAAATGGGCATAAGAATAGTATCTATCTCCCACTGCTATTGTGAAGATAAAATGAAATATTTGTTAAGTTCTTTGCAAACCTTAAAGTGCTATATGAATGCTAGCTAGCTTGCCAGGTATCTAGTGGTATTAGTAGTACTAGTAGCAGCTTTATTAAACCCAAGGGAGTTGATGAGATCACTAAGCAAAATGGCAAGTAGAGGCTATAGCTGGATCAAGGGGTATGCAGAGGGGAGGAAGGTATAAGAAGACTGGAAAGGTAGGAAGGAGCCAGGTGGTTCTGGAGGGCTTTAAGTACTCTTAAACAGACGATTTGATATTTGATCCTGGAGGTGACAGGGAGCAACTGAAGGTGATGGAATGAGGAGGGGAGTCAGGGGATAGGATCAGATCTAAGCTTGAGGAAAATCATTTTGGCAGGTAAGTGGAGAATGGACTGGAACAGCATGCATCTTAAGGCAAAGAGACCAACCAGAAGACTATTATAATAGTTCAGGCACAGGGGGATGAAGGCTTACACTAAAGTGATAGCTGTGTGAGTGGCGTGAAGGGACACACACAAGAATGCTGGGAAGGTAGAAATAAGACAACTTGACAAGAGATGAGATAAATGGGATGACTGCAAACGAGGACTCTAGGATGACACTGAGGTTGCTAGCCAGGGTTGACTGAATGTTTGTGCCCCCACCAGTAATCAGAAAGTTTCCTTCTAGCTCTGAAAAGTTCTCCCAGCTCAGATATTCTGCTCTCTGAGGTCGCTTCTGGGGTTCTAGGAGCCTAAGAGTCTTCAGGAATGTGGCGACTTGAATAGCAGCTAGTGGGCAGGCCCTGAGCAACCTGATAAATCATCCCTGTTTTTCAATTACTTCTTCGTCTGAGATGTAAAGCTATTCCTTGACAAACAAGGAGAAAAGCTGGTTGCCAAGGTCACCCTCAGCATCTCAGGCTCCCTATTCCCACAGCTGTCAGCCCCTGGCAACTCACTAGAAAGGAGAGAAACGGGGGTCATCCAGTTCCTGAAGCCTTACCAACTGGATCCTGCTTGTTCTGCATGGACGCAAAGGAGCAATCTGGATAAGTTGTTGAGGCAGATTTTTACTTTATATAAGGACAAAAGGTTCTAGCAATCATAGCCCTCCCAAACTGGAGTGGGCTGTTTGGGGAGGTAGCAGGTAGCTCTTGAGCATTGGCTGGATAAATGTGTGGAAGGGGTGTCATATAGGGAATTTGGGGTCAGATGTAGTTTGAACTAGATGGTTTTTAAAATCCTTTCTGAGAGTCTGGGATTTTTTTTTAAAGATTAGAGGACGTGGGCAGCTGGGTAGCTCAGTGGATTGAGAGCCAAGCCTAGAGATGGGAGGTCCTAGGTTCAAATCTAGCCTCAGACACTTTCCAGCTGAGTGACCCTGGGCAAGTCACTTAACCCCTATTGCCTAGCCCTTACAACTCTTCTTCCTTAGAACCAATACACAGTATTGATTCCAAGACAGGAGGTAAGGGTTAAAAAAAAAGATTAGAGGAGATATGGTTTGCACTCACCATTAAAAGGGAGCCACAGAAAGACAACCTCTCCAACTCTAGGTTACCACTTTGGCATTGGCATATGCCCTTGGATTCTGGTATTCCATCTGACTTCCTGATTCTTACAGTCCCTCCCAACTCTCCTGGGGTCTTGAGAGTCCCAACTACTTGGGCCGGCATTAATCCTTGACTTTGCACTGTCTAATTAAGAGTGCCCTCCAATTCCTGCTCTTGCAAGTCCATTCTTCAATGGAATCTATCAGACTTATGAAATATTTTGGGTTTATTATTTTTATATAAATTTATTTATTTTATTAATTTGGAATATTTTTCCATGGTTACATGAATCATGTTCTTTCCCTCCCCTTCTCCTACCCTCCATCTGTGGCCATCGAGCAATTCCACTGAGTTTTACATGTATCATTGTTCAAAACCCATTTCCTTGTTATTACTATTTGCAATAGAATATTATTTTATTATTAATAAACTCACAATCATTGAGTCATCTCCTTATAGTAAGAGAGATATAGTAATAAGAGATCATGATCCGTGTATTGTGTCCATAATTCAGATGAAAAAACCAAGGCTCAGTAAAAGAGTTGGGACATAAGTCTCCTACCTACAAATCCAATCCTCTTTCCACACTACTAGGCTGTCTTTCAAAAAAGCATTGGACAGGGGGAAGCTGGTAAGTTCAGTGGATTGAGAGTGAGGCCTAGAGACGGGAGGTCCTGGGTTCAAATGTGGCCTCAGACACTTCCTAGCTGTGTGACCCTGGGCAAGTCACTTGACCCCCATTGCCTAGCCCTTATCACTCTTCTGCCTTGGAGCCAATACACAGTATTGATTCTAAGGCAGAAAGTAAAGGTTTAAAAAAGCATCAGGGAGATTGCCCAGTGTTTTCAACAGCTAATATTTATAAAAATGCTTTTACATGATGAATCTGGAGTCAAAAGACCTGTGTTTGAATGCTTGCACCACTACTTATTATCTGTATGATCTTGCATAAGTCTGGAATGGTTTCTTCATTTCTTCTGTACATCCCATGCACCTCTTCTCTTCTCTTTGCTCAAATACCCACCACATAGGTTGACTCGACATTTGTTCCCATGACTACCATGAGAGCCTCATCATCAGTCTCCTTGCACCCAGCCTTTTCCCTCTAATTCTTCCTCAGCATAGCTGACAAGCTGGTATTCCTAAAACACACATTTGACCACTCTTCTGTTCAAGCAACTTTGGTGGCTCCCTACTACCAACTACTGGTTGGCATTTAAAGCCTATCACATTCAGACTCCAAGCTGTCTTTCCCGACACCTCCAAATTGATTATGAATGACTCCTCCTTCCCGCCTTCTATATTCTAGCCAAACTGGCTTCCTCGCTCTTCTTTGCACATAACATTCCATTTCTTTCTCTACACCTTTGGAATAACCAGCTACTATGTCTGGCATGCACCCTTTACTTAGCTGTGATCCTTAGAAACAAGCACTCCCTGCAAGGCTTATGTCCAGTGTTACCTCCTCCAAGAAGAGAAGCCTTGCTCAATTCCTCTAGGTCTTAATGCTTCTCCCGCTTATAAAAAGTCTGTTGCATTTATCGCATATAAGAAATTTCACATTTTGTTTTCAATGTTAAAAGACTTGGTTTTCTTTTTATCTTTATAGTCCCAGTGCCTGATGCAACTGGCATTTTGAAATGCTCGTGGACGTCTAGGCCTCTTCTAGCTTAAAGTCCCATGATCGGGTAGAGGGCTGTGCAAGGGCCAGCTGGGAAGGGGCCTGAGAGAGCAAATTGTTCCATTTCCAGTGTGAGCGTTTACACCCCAGAAATTGGCAAACACTACAAATCAAAGATGGGTTTATTGTTTAGTCTACTGTCTAGACGGAAGAAAATGATGGGGGAAATGATAATAATACAAATTAAATTGAAAACTGTGTGGTTGTCTTCCCTCCCCCACCCCAAATCCAAGCCAGTTGTTAAACAACAGCACCCCTCTCGTGCTATAGCCACTGGATTCCCACAACCCACCTGGGAAGTAGATGGTGAAGGCAGTATGATGCTGCTGTATAAATATGCCAGGGGTACATAGCCAATTAGTAGCAGACCTGAAATTGGAACCCATGGCTCAGAACTCTAAGCTACATTATTATAACATCTGTTCCAAGTAGGTATATGGTTTGATGATACGACAAGGTAGCTTTTGAGCAAGGTGGGCTGAGCATTCCATGCCACAGGGACTTCTTTTTTAAATATAAGTACTGGAGGTAACTGGGTGGCTCAGTAGATGGAGAGTCAGGCCCAGAGATGGGAGGTCCTGGGTTCAAATCTGGCCTCAGACACTTCCCAGCTGGGTGACCCTGGGCAAGTCACTTGACCCCCATTGCCTAGCCCTGACCACTCTTCTGCCTTGGAGCCAATACACAGCATTGAGTCCAAGACAGAAGGTAAGGGTTTAAAATAAACTAACAAATAAATAAATGTAAGTACTTTGGGGGCAAGGGAGGGGATCTAAATGGGGAATACAGAAATGTTGGAGCTAGAAGGACTCTTAGCTATCCCTTTGTTGTATCCTGGCCCCTTTTGACAGTCTGATAAAACCTATGGATGGACCCCTTCTCAGAAGCACATTTTCAAGTGCAGAGAATAAAGTATATAGGATTGCAAAGGGAGCCAAAGATTAGAAGTTGCAAAGTTCTTTCCTATACAAGGTCGTGGACTCCCTCAAGTTGAGATTAAGAACCCCAGACCAACCTCCTTACTTTATAGAGTAGGAAACTGAGGCCCAGAGAAGAATGTGACTTACTCCTCCAGATCTCACAGAGGAGCAGCAGGAGTAGGCCTTGAACTCTTCCACCTCCAAATCATGTACTCCTACTACATCACAATATTGGCCAGATTTTCTCTCTAATACCTAGCTAAAATGTAAACAGTTGTGTTTTTTGACAGTGGCAGAGAGGGGCAGATTTTAGAGCCTAGAGAGGGTGGGGGGTCTGGAATAGATTTGTGAGGAGGGAGAACATCACACTGGAGGACTCTGGGCAATCAGAGGGCAGCATAAGGGCACAAGACACCTGGTGGGTGGAGAAGAGCAAAAAGGAAAAGTGAGAGATATTCAATTAGATCACCCATCTACATGGCAACCTCATGTAGGACCATGATGGATGGATTCTGGCCTTTGGCTTAGTCTGACAGGGCGCCGAAAGAAAGGTTGGAGGGCACAGAAAAAGCAAAACAAACTTCCGTTGCTTCTAAATTTTGCCCAGGGTTAACCCTACAGCTAAGGAAATTCTGAGCTCTCTGTCATCAGGATCTAATATGGAATGTCGGTTTTCTAGATTTCTCCATTTTAGTTCCCTAAGAGTCCAAAGAAATCAGTGAGTTTACCAGGAATTCACTGCATAGCCCTGCCCCGTGACTACCACCTGTTCTGGCTATTGATTCATCCAAACAACTGGCTCCAACCATCTCTCATTGTTGTCAGCTGGTCTGTTTGTCCACATTTTCCTGGATCTTGGAAGGCTGCTGCCTGGTGCCCCATGACATTTAATATACATCCATTCATCAAGTCCTGGAAACCAAATTTTAAAAATCCGTTTTCTTCTGAATCATAAAGGAATCAAAGCCAACTTGGAAAAGGGAGTTTTAGTCTTTCGATTGGATCCCTTAAAAATTGCCAAGGCATTTACCATTGGCCGCTCCTCCAGGAGCCTTTAGACAGCACTGAAAATGAGGTGCTGGACTCGGATCATCAAACCGACAACGACAACAACACTGAGGAGTCTATAGACTTTCTTTGGGGAGGAAGAGAAATGCCTTTAGGGCTCACTCAAGGGAAAAGCAACAAAAACCGGAAACATTTGGCTAATTCAAATGTTTTATTACATTAAATGAGCATTTAAAGTCCAAGTCAGTCTAAGCAGAAATTAAAGGTTAAGTATCATTTTTATTTTCACGCGTAATTTAAAATCCCGTTTACTATATAAATATACATTCAGTCCATTGTCATTGGTTGGTTACATTTTTATTATAGACACATCACCAGGTCACTGAAGCAAGAACCATTGCAGTGACCTCCTCACTGTCTAGAAAGACCCTGTATTCATGATTCGCACATGTCATCAAATCCTTCAGGGCCTCAACTGTACGACTTCACACCTTTGGCCCAATGGACAAATACACACTCATTTATATACATACATATATATATATGTATATATATATAATATAGGTTCCATAAATCTATAAAAATGCAAATTGAATAATAAGTTAGTTGCAAAACAAGCAGGCATGTGGCAAAGAAAAGACCAACTTGGTTTGTTTTTTTTGCTCTAAGAGTAGTAGGAGAGATGCGTGTCCAGTTGGGCACACTGCTATAAATGGCAAGAGCAAAGAAGAATTAGTCCTATCTGATTTTCTAACTTAGCTGCTACCTACATGTTTAGTGCCTATATTTACTCTGCAGCCGAGGTCTTCATTAGATAAGAGGATGAAGCACACACTGGCCAAGGCTACAGATCATGCAAAGATATGATAAATGTGTGCTCTAAAATGTTCTTTTAATATGACCCCTCCCTCCCCCAATGCCCACAACCCCTACTCTGGGCACAGATTCGGATGCTTTCTAGCTATACTGTGCCCAGAGGTCTTCCATCTGAATGTTGCTAGTAAGAAAGTTACACAAATATAAAGGTAAAATAAGCATGCAGTTGAACACGCCACCATGTATGGCGGTTGATATTGCAAGTATTCTGCTCAGAAGAACCAGTACTTGGATATCTCCTCTTCTGTTCTTACATAAACACAACCGATTTGTTTTCAAATACACACACACAAGTCAAATTCAGCTAGGTTGTGCCTTGTGTGTAGTAAGTATTTCATTGTTGTTGAATTGAATCTGATCGTGTTTCCATTCAAATGTTTTGGCAAAAATCAAACTTGAAAATATATTCCTGGAGTCAGTTTAAAGACAGATGAAAACTGCTGGTTTGACCTAAAAAAATAGCCATTCAAAGTGAACGTGGTAAGAACCCCCAACTTTCTTTGTAAAGAAGGGAGAAAGAGACAAAACAACTAGAATATAGCTATCGGTACTAAGCAGATAGGTTTGGCTTTCCATTTCCTGACTCGATTCTGTGGCTCCGAGTCCAATCTTGTTGCTCCACTTAACATTCAAATGAAAATCTCTAGAAAACAAAGATTTCCCCTACCCATTCATTTCATGTAGCAAAACTCCAGGACAGCAAAAAATCTGGTACTCCCTCAGGACATTATAACGGTATTGGATCTGTTGGTATTGGGAAAAAATGGCATGTGGTACTACAAGAATCCGGATCCTCCTTGAGGCAGTGTTTCTGTCACTAGTTTCTGAGATATAGACTCAAAGCTGTTGCTCAGGGTCTCACCATTGGGAAGCTGTTGTCTGATATGGAATGAGAGATCCATAGCCTGGTTAGAGGTTGGATTCCAGCATGAGTTCTCCCCCATTAGTCATCGCCTGGTCACTGAGTTCCTCCTGGATAGCCGGAAGAGAAGTCTTCGCCGTCAGTGGTGTTTCCGTCTTGAAAAGCGACTCCATTTTGATCTGGGTGTTGATATAGAGAGACTTCTGAAAGGACTCCAATGTGAAGTAATAGATGAATGGGTCAAAGCAGCAATTGAGTGTTGCAATGCACAGCGTAATGGGGTACATTGTTTTGGCAAACCTCTCCAAGGAGCAGTTGGTTATGGCTTGGGAGCGGACCAGAGCATAGAGGAAGAGAATAGAGTTGTACGGCACGAAACAGACAATAAAAATGGCCACATGCACGATGATCATCTTCAGCACTTTCTCTTTGTTGGTTCCAATCTGGGACAGCGTTGCTGGTTTTCGGAGGGTTCGAAGTACCAGAGAAGAGCATGTGAGGTTCAGGAGCAAAGGAATGATGAAGCCTACCACTTCGATAAATATAGTAATCTTGGACAAATAGGTCTTCCAGATGCGCTTGGAAAATCCCTCAAAGCAGGTTGTTGTGGAATTGGAGACATTGGTTGTGGAGAACAAAGAGGCCGAGATTCCGCCGCTGAGGACCAGTATCCACACTCCTGCACACACGATAGCAGAGTTTCTTCTTGTCCGGATGGTACGAGAGCGGAAGGGATAGACAATAGCTAGGAATCGGTCGACGCTGATGCAGGTTAGGAAAAGCATGCTACCGTAGATGTTGGTGAGAAACGCCGTCCCAGAAATCTTACAGAGGGTGTCACCAAAGGGCCAGTGTCTGTTAAAGTTGTAAAAAATCTTAAAAGGCAAAGTGAAAACAAAGAGCAGATCGGAGAGGGCCAGGTTGGTGATGAAAATGGCAGTCTCACTTCTCATTTTCATCCGACAGCAGAAGACAAAAAGGGATGCACAGTTTGTTATCAGGCCAAGGATGAACACGACGCTGTAAACAGCGCCATTCAAATTATACTTAAAAGAGTCATCTGTGAAACACGTTTGGTTGGTGCTGGAATTTCCCATTCCAAATTCAGGCTGGGCCCCTGGAAGCTGCTGCAATGCAATTCTGTGGTGTCCATGCACTGGGCAGGAAGCCTGAGAGGATTCGGGTGGGGCAGGTGCCACCTGCAACACCTGCCTGTCAAAGGGGTAACTTCTCTGGGACCTGAATAATGCAGAAATGTGTTGTTCTCCTATAGGAGACAAGATGGAACCAGTTAGCACAGCAAACAGGCAACTGTATCTCAAGTACCATTGCAAGGAAGAAAAAGATACACATCTACCCAGATTTGAAGAAAGCAGATGAAGGGGGCGGGGGAGCCAATAGGAAATAAATTGAGTATCATGAAACATCCTAGGTTTTCACTGGGGCCCTCAAGAAATGGGGGTCCTGGTTAGTAGAATTTTCTGGCTGCGGGTTTAAGCAAAAAAAAAAGTTCTTAGTTTAGTAACACTTAATAATCATCTCATCATTTCAAGCACTTAACCAGTTCTCATTATTTCACTTTATCTGTCAGGTCTTCCTAAGCACCGTGCACAAGTATTATCATCCCTGTTTAACAGATAAGGGAACAGAACACAGTTCAGAGACTTAAGAGATTTGCCCAGTATCACATGGCCAGTTCATTGCAAAGTCAGGACCAGACCTTAGGTCTCCTGGCTTTCGGAATAGTGTTCTTTCTACTGTGCTGTGCCTCTGGTCTTATATTGTGTACCAAAGTGGAACCTTTACTCACTGGGGAACTTGTACAGCCTCAGGGTCTACACAAGACTGAAGATGGAGAACACACAGGAGGAGTTGGGACAGGAAGAACCTAGAGGATTCTGGGACACATCCTGGAAGTAGCAATTTTTATTTTTTACTAAATCTCTGACATGAGCGTATTGTCCTGTCACCTGCTTTCCCCTTACAAATGAAGCCCTGGTTAATTAAGGGTTCTGGGTCATTGACATCTGGACACCACATTGTCTCTTTGCTTTTATTTTTACTGGCCCATTGTTGTACATGAGTGATGGCCTACAAGACTGAAAAAAGGAGGTGGTCTAGTCATGATGTGGAAGTGAAGAACAATACTTTTCTGAGTATTCTCGTCAGTGCGGTGCCACCATACTAGTAATCCAAAGAATGATCAAAGAGAGAAGCCAAGCCCAAGAGTCTCCAACTCTCTTTCTACTATCCCCACACCACTTTCTGGGCAAAAGACTTAACCTTCAGGGTTTTCAGTTTTCTCTGAGGCACAGTGAGGGTTCTGGATCAAAGGGTCTCTAAGAACCCTTCCATCTCTAAATCTATGATCCTTTGATTCTCTCATCTGGTACCCCACACCTAGAACATCTCCCCCTCTTCATGCTTTCATGATTGTTCCCCGACTACAACGTTCAGCCCAGCTGAGTAGAAGTTAGAGGCTGATCCTCTATGAACATTCATTCCCCAAGCTTTTGCCTGCACTACTGCCATTGACTTCATCTTCATTGCTCAATGTTGGTGCAGATCTTGGGGGTGATTTCTGTTTCTATTTGTTGATTGTCTTAGCTAGAGAGCTACGAAGAGACAGGGCTATGTCTGTCTGCTCTCTACATACTATGTGCAACTGGTTAGTTTTTCAAGATTTTGAAAGAAGCCCGTAGAAGAAAAGTGGTCCCTGTGGCCTACATAGATAATAAATGGATATCACATGGATAATATTCTGAGTACCCTAGATGTCATATCCCATCTCAATGCCTTATCCTCTCCCTCTAGAGGCAGAAACTAAAACCCAAGAGGGGTAAGTGGCTTAGCCAAGAACATCCAGATGCTAAGTGACAAAAGGATTTGGAACTACATTTTCTGACCCCAAATCCAGTGTGCACTCCATTACACCATAGTGCTCATTCCCAGAAACTAGGTAAAAGGACTTCTTGCAGTGAAGCCCGAAAAAAAAAATGAAAACCTTGCCTGGGCTACGTAAGACCACATTCTCCTAAAAATCATTGCCCTACCATTTGCACTAAGTAGCCCAACGTGGAGACTCTAAGGGTGGAGGATGCTCAACAATTTCTTGCTCAACCAAGAAAGTGCAGCCCACTATCTGGGACAAGAAAGCAGCATTAAGGACCCCAGCATTGGGATGGGAGAGACATTAGGAAGGAAACAGGGCTCAAGACCAAGGGCCGCCTGCAAGAATGAGGCAATCTCTGTGAGATCACATGCCAGAATAGGCCACAAAATGAAAAGTTTCTTCTGCTTGGGGACAAGATCACTGGTCTTGTCAAGAACTCCCAAGACAATTCTGACTGTATTTTCACACTGGGGTGTGGCAGAATAAGGCCTGGATTCAGAGTCAAAAGACCTGGGTTCAGTTCCGGGCTCTGCCACTCACTAGCTAGGTGACCCTAAATAAGTCACTTTACCTCAGTAGCCTCAGCACAAAGAGGTAACTAGACTAAAAAACTTCTAAAGTTCTTCCCTTATAGCTCTATATCTTCCAAGTCATTTCCAAGTCAGAGCACTTGCACTTAAGTTATCATCTTGATCCTCAAAATCCCCCTCCCACCTGAAAATTGGGATTCTGGGGTTTTGTCCTCTCTTGCTCAGGGTCAGGTCTCCACACTCCTTCTTGACCCTTTCCAAACTTGCCCTTACTTTGTCACTCCCCTATCTGTCCTCTTTCCTGTTAGGACAGAAGCTTCTTAAAGGCAAAGACTATCTGATTTGGTTATATTTACATCCTTGGCACTAGCACAATGCCTGGCAGATTACAATCATTTAACCAACTGCTCTATCATTCACTCCATCTTCTTTTGACCAGGTGTTGAAATCTGAAACTCTGAAATAGACCCATGATCTATATCTGGCGAGCCAGCCATTCCTCCATCTCTCCAAATTGTACTTGTCCTTCAGGCGATTTCACCCAGAAATCAGATTCTAATTGGATCCCCTGCACCTTTCCTAAGCATCCTTCCTAGGTGAATTCCGTATCATCCTTCTTACTCCATTAGTATCTGATTTCTCAAAGTATGTGTCTTCAAGGAAGAGACAGAAACACAAGGAAGTACAATAGACAGCTGCTCTCAGAGCCCAGACAACCTAGGCTTGAATGCTGCCTCTGACACCTACTGGCTGGGCTCATGGGCAAGCCATTTCATCAACCAATGTCCTATGCAGCTGTCTTAAGACTAGGATGAGTTGCTACACAATCACCAGTGTGCCTCAGTAGAGGGAATTTCCTTACAGTCACAGGTCCAGGCAAAAAAGAAATAGAAATCTACTTATTACTTTGCTCTTCTTAACAGGCTACATTTCCTAGGGTATGTTCTGCCTCCCTACACAAAGCATCAGCTCCACAAGGGCAGGCTCTTCCTCTCTGGCATGCTCCCAAATGCCAAGTAGAGGGTTTGGCCCAGGAAGGCACTCGATTCATGCTTGTGACCTTGCTCTCTAAGGAACCAAACCCTATACAAGAGAAAAAGAACACAGGCAAGAATATATTGGTCTTTTCTCAATTATGAACCTAGAAAATGGGAGAGATATCTGCCAGCCATCCAGCCTGCCTCCTTTCCTCATTGCAGACACCCAGAACCTTGGCTGTATGAGTGTAGTCCTGGGATTTCACCAGCACATTAACTGAGTTCTATTTCTGACTCAATGTGTAACTTGGCTATGCCCTTCCTCTTCTCTGTATACATGCTGCCATCTCTCCGTTTGGAGATGGGGGTGGGAAGATTCGGTAGGACTCATGGAAAACTTTGGAACCCGACCGTGAACAATACTACCCACGTAACATTTTATAAACTTTCTCTGCCCTCCGTGACACAACTAAGCCTGCATGCTGGCATTTCCCTGGCACCTCTGTCTTCATCCAACAGGACATCATTCTTCCTCAGTCATTTTACTGTTTAGAAAGCATGACTTTGAGTTTTAGCCTGAAGTAGGATCAGAGGGTTTTAGAGCTACCCAACACCAGAGGGACTTATGACTCCAACCCCCTCTTGAGTGAGCATAAGGAAACTAGAAACAGAGGGGAGAAGTGACTTGCCCGGCGGTCTCCTGGCCAGCAAGTGACAGAACTAAGACTAGAACTACAGATGAATAAGCAGAACTGGGCACTGGCTTAGGGATTGCTTTTTGGCAGGGAGAAGATCAAGCATGTGCTAAGAACTTACTAGGGGGCAGCTGGGTAGCTCAGTGGATGGAGAGCCAGGCCTAGAGATGGGAGGTCCTGGGTTCAAATGTGACCATGGACACTTCCTAGCTATGTGACCCTGGGCAAGTCTCTTAACCCACATTGCCTAGCCCTTATGAACTCACTGTGAGCCAGGTGCTATGCTAAGCAAATAACCCATTTGACCCTGGGGAAAGCCCAATTCAATGTGGACTAAATTCCCCAAAGTGTCCCTGGGATCTCCAGGGTGAGAGAAGGCTAGAAACAGAGCCCCTGCAGCAGCTGGGGCTTGGGTCTGACATCAGCACCTGTCCTGGATTAAGTCAACAGCCCTGGAATGGCTTTGGGTTAAAGAGTTGCCTCAACTTCAGAATAATCAGCTTACAAAGGCTTCTCCCTCCAAAGACTGAATTCGGAGTCTCCACCCTTGATGCTATACTTAGGAGCATGAAACATTTGAGCTAGGAGACCTCTGAGCTAATTTAGGTCAACAGAGAGGCAAGTGGATGTCCCGAGATGATTAGGGGCTTGCCCAAAGTCACACATCTCATAAGGAAAAAACGGAAAGCAGCCCTCCAGGCAGTTTTCTATCCCTGGGGTACCAGGGCCAAGCTAGTGGAAGAGAATGGAGAAGAAAGTCAAGATTGCTCATACGGGTTGGGAAAAAGCTTTGTTCTTGGCCACCTTGGTGCCTCTCCGAAATATGGCAAGGGCCATGTACAGCCCAGGGAGATGGAAAGATGGTGAGTCCTTCCACCCCACCGTACTCAAAGCTCTCCTCTGAAGAGTGAGGAATGGCTAGCTCTACCAGGCTCATGCTTTGTAAATGGAGGACTCTGAAAGGAAGGACATTTATTCACACACACACACACACACACAAAAGGTAACAAGGACTCTTATCTGTATTCAAGGAATGGCTTTTAGTTTTGAAGGAGGCAAAGCAGAGTTACCACTAGGGTCTTTCATAAATGGTTAACAGATTGTACGGCAAATGGAGGCAATGGGCCAACATTTGTGCTTCAGATGAGTCTCAGAGGGAGAAGAAAGTATATGGATGCATCCATATCTAGGCCCTATTTTTACAGCCAATTATTCCCACAATTAATCACTTGGTGCATTCAGTTCATCAGAGAGATGATTTCCTATTGACAATGGGCAGGAAGCAGGTCAACTGAAGGTGGACCAAGAAAATCCAACCCTAAATGAATCTTTAACTTTGCCCTACACATATGGACTCAATTCAGAGAGCCCATTGCAGGTACTCCCATTTTCCACTCCCATTTCTTTTGATTTTTAACAATAATGAAGTATGCTAAACTTGGGATCTCCCCAACTCCTGCAGAATGAATGTTTGGCCTCTTGGCCCTCCTCACTTAATAAATCAATCTCTGCACTTTACAAGGTGGGAACTCCCCATAGGACACCTTAAATGCCATAGAGTTTGCGCCCACTTCGAAGCCTCACAGAGTTGTCGGGAGAATCAAGCGAGGCACTGTTTATCAGAAGGGCTCAGCACAATACCTGAGCCATAAGAGGTACCATACAGAAATGCTTCTTCCCTCCCTCCCTACCTGTACACATAGTGCCATAAGCAGAATTCATCTGAGCCTGGGAAACCAAGTCCCTGAAGGCTGAGGAAACCTGGAGTTTTCTCCCACTGATTCATTTTGAATGGGGTTTGGTCAGGTTTGAGTGGTTCAGCTCTCTGGAGTATTTCCTCTTTCTAATCTGGTGGAAGTGTATGAAACTTGACACAATAGAGTCTAGCACTTCCTCTGACACCATTGTGTTCGGGCCTATAAATACTAAGTAGCGTTGGGAGCTAAGGAATACCCAAATGCTGTGAAAATCCAGGGAGCCCCACATGTTCCTGGGCAAGGATGGGCAAGGCATCAGGAAGAGTCCAGGGCTGAAAATAGACAAGATCAAGCCATTTCCCAGGCCAAAGTGGCGAATCACCACCAGGCTGAAGCATGGCGGTGATTGCAAAGCAGCTTATAGATTTCCAAAGAGTATCCCAAATGGGGCCTTGTCATCTGTGTAACACACCATATGGAGGAAACAGCTCAAGGATTCACTCCACAATCGAACTAAGAAATTGATCCCTATTGGCTCAAATTCTCGGCAACCCTCAGTTTGTGCTAAATGCTTCACTTGTTCAACCTGCGTTTCTATGCTCCCTAAGATCTCCTGGGAGAGTCAAGAGGCATTTCCTGTTAATGGTGGCTTCCCCAGGCTAGATCTGGTTTGCATTGCCCTCCTGGCTCTTCTCCCCACCCCCAATCCATTTTATTTCACTAAAATGCTGGACTGCCTGGCTCCCTGATCCAATCAGATCCTAGTTACTCTATCCCAAAGACCAAGCTGATTCTATTCTCCCTCCTCTTCTGACCCAAAGTGGCTTCACTTCCCCAGTAACCCTTCACCCACTGACCTGGTCCATCACTTGGAAACGAAGAGGGTCGGCTGCTCCAAAGCAGTGGGCCAAAGAATTGCATCAGCCTTCTTTCGGTAAATGTGGTCTTTTGTCCCCACTTGGTTAGGAAGGAAAGTGATTACAGAGAAATTGCTCAAGCTCCAGCTTCAGAATTGTCCAGAGCTTGGAGACTTGACATCTCATCACAACAGAGGGGCGCGAGGCTTTGGGGGAAATTCCTGGAAGCATTCATTTCCAAATTCTGCACTTTGCCTCTGTCAGCTGGGAGTTCTGCTTTGTTTCTTACCACCTCCAAACTACCCAGGCAGGCTTTCCAGTTTTCCGTTTGCACACCTAACTAACTATTAGAGATCCACGTGCCCTGATGCAGGGGGACATGAATAAAAACCATGGGGGCTAAGACCCCAGAGATGTGAGTGGGTCACGTGTGTGTGTACACTAGCACCTTAGACCCAAGACTCAAGACTGCCGATAACCCGTTCTGTTTGCATTAGCTTAATGGTCTGGGTCACAAGAAACAGTAAGAAACCTTTCTCTTGTCTTGGACTCAAGGGTAGCATTGCCTTTAATAATTCTGAACGCCTGGTAAACGAAAGAGGGCAGAGAAGGAAATGGAGAATTTGGAAAGACATCAAGGAGGAGACTGGAGCCACCATAGTTGAAAAACGCTTTGGGCAAGTGACCAAAATTTTTAGCGATGTACAGGCACAGTCATAAAAATGCAGAAACTGTGCCTGGCAAGACCATCTGAGTGATGCTGTGAGATAAATGGGCATTTTCATGGATGTTAGGGACCTAGAATATACCCACTCCCACAAGTCCTCTTTACTGTCTGAATACAAGCTGCCATTTGGTTTGTTTGGTTTTGGTCCAGACCTGATTTCAACCATGTGGCAATCTCCTAGTGTGGAAATTCCCTCTGCTGCTGCGGGTCAATGACTCTTTTGTAAGGCCAGGCCTTAGAAAGTTGCTTAAGGCGCTGTGAGAGGTATTGATCTGTCCAGGGTCACCCAGGCAGTATGTGTGTCAGAAGCTGGACTGGAAGGAACTCAGGCCTTCCTGGCTCTGACAGTCGCTTACCATACTACACCAGGCTTCCTCTCTGTCCGATTATGGAGCAGCCCTGATGGCCACAATGTGATTCTTTTGTTCAAGTCACTGAAATAATTTCCACTGCTATTCCCCACTAGTACCTTACCGGGGTGCAAAGGGGAGCAGCAACTCTGGCAGATCCCGCCCAGCTGGGAAAGCCTCAAGTTGAGGCCAGGTGTTGAGTTGAGCCATGGGGGTTTTATCAGAGGACCAGCTGAATTTTGTGCAGGCTCTTGATGGGATTAGCTGTGGAGTGAGCAATCTAGGGTATCTCCTTCAGGTGGCACACCAAGGCATGAAGGGTTGGGATTTCAACCAGCAGTGGGAGGGGAGCATCACCTCTGATGAATGGGCAGATACAGAGGATTGAGAACTAGGAGAGACCTTTATATGTAGTCCAACATTCTCACTGGACAGAGAAGGAAACTGAGGTCCAGAGAGGTAAAGCAAACTGACAAAGATCATACCAAGAGCCCAAAGGCCAGGCCCTGATTGGAACCCTGATCTTCTGACACCAGATCTTCAGAGGCAGCACTCTTTCCACTGCCTCAGAGAATACCTAAATAACATTTGTCAGAGATGCTGGGATGCACCACGGTCAACTCCTCCCCTCTACCCCAACTCCCAGCTCTCCAGGAGTCAGGCCTCTACAGGCAGCTTAGACCAAGAAAAAGAAGACAGAGCTCATGACAACAAGGTTTAAATCAGAGAAGATGAGTTACCGTACCCGACACAGAAGAACTTTGGGAGCCTCTGGGTTCTTTGCTCCAGGAGCGTAGGGTGTTTTCTGTCAGGTTCTCCAAAACCACTACTTCAATAGCAGGGACCGTACTGGCTCTTTGGCCTTGACCGAAGGCTCTAACAGTTCTTGGGTCTAGAGAATCTGAAATTTTTGTAAGAAATACCCAGTGAAAAAGAAATACATGCCTACTTTTCTTGGAAATTAGCATCTTTTAAGCTCCATGGCCACCTTTATCCTGGCATCCAACACAGAAAACTGTACCAGCAATCACCTTTTGTTTTGCTAATGTGAGTTTACTGGTGGTAGTGATTGCTCTGTTCCCCCCCTCCCGCCACACACACACACACACACACACACACACACGTGTGTTCTGTTCTGGTCATACAGGGACCTAACTAGGAGAGGCAGAGGAAGAAAAGCCAGCTCAGGGGACTAGAGAAGTGGGCAGGGGGGACACATGCAGTGCTAGAGCCACTATGGCCCTGTCAAGCCAGGCCTGATGTCTTCCCTAAGACCTGTTAAATGCTAACATTGGTAATATAAAAAGGGTATTCCTTGCAGGGTCCAAGTGGCACTTTAGTTCATGGATACAGATATTCCCTCCCACAATGCAACTTGGTCTATCTGTCTGTCCCTGCTCAGCTCTTGTCCATAACCTGCTGTAAGTTTGCCGTAGGAGGTCAACACAGTGTATGGCAGTTCCTGCTTGTGTTCTCTTGACATTATAAGAATATCCAAAGGGCATGTAGTCCATCTGCCCACTTGTTAGCCTTCACTCTCACCACTATTTTTTTAAAGTGCAAGGATATCGCTCTCGGTTAACCAGCACATTTGATTTGCCAGAGGACCCCATTCTGGGATGATCCAAATCACTGAGAATATACACAAGGCAGCACAGTCTATAAGAAATAATACTCTGGCTCAGAACACTCAGATTTTATGCCTGGCTTGCTCAGTGACACTTCCTCTCTCTCTGAGCCTCATCAGTAAAATGAGAAGGATGGACTAGATGATTTCTGTTGTTCCTTCTGGCTCCCAATGTAATCTAGGTGCCAGTTCTAAGGTCCCTCCTAGCATTGACATTCTAGGCATGGCCGACACCCCTAACTGCTGTATGGAAGACATGTGAAAAAATAGGGGGAAAGGAGAAGAGAAGGGAGGGGAAGGCCACACCCTCCAGAGGGATTAGCATGCTATCCCTCCCTGCAAGAGAATGTAGCCCTTTTGAAATGTTCCCATTCCCAGATTTCTTCAATTCTTAAGAGTGCCAGGAGCGAGATATATGCTGCCCTCCACACTATGCCATGGTTGGCCTGAACAAACCAGAAAAAATGAATGACTGACTGCATACTCTGCTATTACCAATGTCTGGCTTTCCCTGGAGCTTTCTTTTCACCAGCCTCCTCCAAAACGGGGATGATAAGGGACAGCTGGGTGGCTCAGTGGATTGAGAGCCAAACCTAGAAACAGGAGGTCCTGGATTCAAATCTGACCTCAGATACTTCCTAGCCGTGTGACCCTGGGCAAGTCCCTTAACCCCCCCCCCCCCATTGACTAGCCCTAACTGCTCTTCTGCTTTGGATCCAATACACAGTAATGTTTCTAAGATGGAAGGGAAGGGTTTAAAAAATGGGGTTGATGAGCTGGGCTGGTCAGAATAGATGTGGTTTAAGGTCTTGAAATGCCAGTCTCAGAAGAGCTTAAGACCACACCAGGACATATAGGTACCTCCTCCCCTTCTCTTCCTTTCTCAGGTGTAAGGTGCTGGTCATCCTGGTGCTCCTCAGGTGATAGAACCTAGGGAGGGTGAGCTCATGGTCACCCCCCACAAACACTGAGGTAAGTGCCAACCATGTGCAGAGAACAGTTCTAAAACTGAGCATGCTACAGGAACAGGCCCATAACTGAGAGGCCACACTGAATGATGGTGTATCCAGGATGGCGACCCAGGAGTTCGTAAGCACTTTCTTTCTGTCGATGGCCACCTGCTCCCTCCTGCCCAAGATTGCTCTGGATGAGACATAACAAGGCCACGTTTAATTTTTTCCGTATCCTAAGCCAATTATTAATCAGGCCAGAGACCAAAGCATAGACACTATCATGTCACCAACATGAAGACTTCATGCTTCCATGGTCCAGCCAGCCACGGATGCTTCCACAGGGATCAGGTCCCTGAGAAGCATCACTGAAAGCCTAAGCCTACTTGGTGGCCAATAATCTTTTGGGTAGGGAATTAATGGGGGGGGGGACAGCTCATCCACTGGCCAATTTACTAGTCATTTACTTGGGTCCAAAGAGGGGAGGCTCCCTGAACACAAGGCTCCTGATTGGCTAGTATCGAGTAAGCGATTAGGCTGCCTGATCTTGAATTCCTTCTCCAGCCTATGGGTAGATGCTAGACAATATGGAGGAGGGAAACCATGTTGCATAGAATAAAACCCAAATAGTGTGCTTGGTATATTTTAACTTCAAGGGCTCTGGCCCAATCTAAAGGATATACATCCAAGACTCCTTCCCAGACTGGTCCCAGCTACTCAGCTGCACAAACTCTGCTTCAGCCAGGCTGATTTCCCTGTCTCCAAGCACATCTCCCAGCGCATACCATCTCCTGTCAACACCTTTGTTCATGCTCTTCTGCCTAGAATGCCCTATAACCCACTTTTTGCCCTCCAAATCCTATCTATTTTTAAAGACTCAGCTCAAAGCAATATTACTGAGCACCCAGGAAGCCTTCCCTGACTTCCTCAACCAGAGGATTTGGAGCTTAATGGGATCTCATAGCTTACCTAACTCAGTCCCTTAACTTTATGGAGAAAAAACTGAAGACTAGAGGCATGAAGTCATTTACCAGGTCTCAGAGTGCTAGCATTTGAACCCAGAGTGTCCAGTTCAGTTTCATTTATACTCTATCACCACAGTGTGCTCTCTTTTCCCCTCTCCCTTTCTCTCTCCCTCCCTCTGTCTCTTCCTCCCTCTCTCTTTCTCCCTCCTTCCTTCCTTCTCTCTCTCCCCCTCTCCCTCTCTCTGTTTCTCTCTCCCTCTCTCTGTCCTCTCTCTCTCTCTCTCTCTCTCTCTCTCTCTCTCTCTCTCTCTCTCTCTCTCTCTCGCATGCTTGCTCTCTCCCTCCCTCTCTCTTTCTGTCCTTCCCTCTCTCTCTTTCTTTCTCCCTTTCTCTCCCTCCCTCTCTCTCCCCCTCCCTCCCTCCCTCTCTGTTTCTTTCTCCCTCTCTCTTCCTATGTCTCCCTCTCTGTCTCTGTCTCTCTCTCCACCCCCTTTCCCCTCTGGATTCATTAACATCTTATATCCATCATCACTTCTAGACTTCTTAGGATGCCTCGTGTTGCTAGGTAACTTTTCATATGGGTATATAACCTGCTTCTCTTCCTAGAAGGTAAGCTCCTTGAGGGCAAGCATGTCATCATATTTATCTTCAGGTCCCCTCACAGAAAGGAGATATGTTGATTGATTGCCTGATACCCGGACTCTGGGAAATATCTTCTTCATGAGGTAGCCCAAGAGTCAGGAACCTTGTGGTCTGTCTCCATGTCTGATCTTTAGACCATCCCACCAGCTCTCCTGCCAGAAGATTTGCCCCTCTGCCTGGACTTGGCCCCCATCTGTCCATCTAAGCCCTACTTTTCTTCGGTCTCTAAGTCCACATTAGGAATCCTTTCATTAGCCAACTTTCAATCGTCCAGACCTCTCCCTCCCAAGGAATCTCCCACCTTCCTTGAAGAGATAAACCCATTATTCAAGCACAAGCATGGAAGGAAACCAAACAGAGCAAATCATTTTCTGCACTGTACTAACTGGGAAAGATTGACAGGTATTTCTCACGTTTAGAAGGATGCTAGCCCCATCTCTCTTTGCCTATACTGGCTCAGAGAAGTAGGTGGTCTTGGTATTCTTGCCATTTTAGAGAGATGAAGTGACTTGCCCAAGATCACACAGCTAATTAGCGCTGCAGCTGGGCTCCAAAGAGTGACCTGGAAAAACAGTGAAACAGTGGGAAGGATGGTGGATTTGCCATTAGAAGCTCTGAGCTAAACTCCAGGCTGAACATGGCCAGGGCACTCTCTCTAGATCTGGTGTCTTTGCCTGCAAAACAAGGGAGTTGGATGAAATGATCTCAAAGATCCCCTCCAGCCCAAGATCATTGGCCCTTACTACGGAACCAGGCCGGCTCCCTGGGGTGGGTCGGTGGCCATAGGCTAAGCTTCTAGTGGTCACCCCAATTTTCCCAAGTCTCACTCTTTTGTGCCAGTCAAAGGCATGAAGGCGAGCAGCAGCAAGCAGAGGGCTACTTCCACACTTTCGGCCCTGCCCGCCTCACGCTAAGATAACAACAACAAGACTCAATCGAGCTTTGCCTGGGTCTTGGGGAAGGCCACGGCCCCCTGGGAATTTGCTTGAGCCCTTCTCCTGCATTTGTCTGCTTTGCACCGAGGCCAGGGATTCTATCAGCTGACCAAATCCTCCCCTTCGCAGGAATGCAGTTTTGAGACAGAGAAGTTAAAGGCTTCTTCCCAAGTTTTGTGTGTGTGTGTGTGTGTGTGTGTGTGTGTGTGTGTGTGTGTTGGATGTGTCTTGAGCTCGCTGGAAGGGCGGAGAGCTTTTGGCTCCAGTTCCAATGGCTCTCTGCTAGCTAGGAGGGGGGGGGTATGGCTGGGCTGGGTGAGATGGTGCCTGAGCCCCCCACCCCCACCGCGGCCCCCAAGCTCGGCGCTCTGCCTCCGGAGGGATTTGTCCGCTCCTTTGCCCCACTCCAATGGCCTGCAACAGAAACTAGAAGGAAAATGCTGAGCCTGAAGAAGGTTCTCCTCCTACCTGGCCCATGTCACCCCTCCCCGGCTCTGCTTTGTCCTGGACTTCTCCCCACATCCATTCAATCTGTCCAGACAGCTCAGGCACTTTCCCTGAGATCCGGGTTTTCGCCTTGACACATGCAGGACCCAACTGAGGACGAATGCGCTCACTGGGCTGCCTGTCCCCCTGCCCTAGACCCCGCCAGCCCCGGGCCCCAAGCCTGAAAGAAGCCTCTCCCCCTCAGCCGCCCGCCCGCCCGCCGCCTCGGAGCTGGAAGAGAGGAGCTGGAAGAGAAGAAAAGAAGAGAATCGTAACCCAGAGCAACAGGCGGGTTTCGAGCGCTCGCCCGCCGCCCGCCCGGGAGGGGGATGCCTCGAATCCAGCTGGCAAGGTACATACTGCATTCAGCCCCGGGCAACTAGGGGCTCTCCGGGCCCCTCGGCTCCCCTTGCAGCGGAGTCCCGAACAGCAGAAGGTGAGGGTTCGTTCGGCCCTCCGGGCCCCAGAGCGCATACCCCAACTTTTCCCTGAACCCACATCCCAGGAGACTTACCCCCAGTGAGCGGGTGCTAGGTTCATGGCTGCGGACAGTGAGCGAGCGAGCGAGCGAGCGAGCGAGAGGTAGTGCCCGGCCAGGGCTCTCTCAGAGCTCCATGTCCTCCCGGGCAAAGCGGAGAACGCAGCAGCCTCAGCCAGCCGGCTCTGTCCCAGCCTCTCACTGGCCAGCGCTCATCCTCAGAGTGGTGGTGGCGGGCGGGCGGGCGGCAGCGGGGGCGGGGGCGGGGGACATGGCTCCGCTAGCCTTTGTTTAAGCACCGAGGCTCCGGAAAGCCCGAGCCGGCATGCCTTCAGCAAACAGGACACAAGAAAGGGCCCAATGTCTGGGGAAGAAGCCGAGGGGCAAGGGAGCACTTGGGGGTCTCAATAGGAAATGCTTTCCATTGGCTCAGAAGGTCTCGTAGGGAGCCCAGAGCCCGCCCAATCCCCGGGGCTGCAGCCGCGCTCCTCGGCTAGCTAGCACCGGGCGCGCACGCACGCACCGCACCGAGAAGCTGGCCTCCCAGCTCATTGCCCAGGAAAGGCTGTTTTCACTGGCCGGAACTGGCAGCTGAAGTGCCACTTGACAATGGCTAAGGCTTCTTTCCCGACCAATTAATGGGCACAGAGAGCCTGTGTGCGTGTCGGTGCAACGGGATTGCCTCATCCTGAGCACCCTAATGAGGAGCAGAGGACCAGACCCAACTCAAAGCCGAGAGACGCTGGAGCACGGTCCCTAACAGCCAGCCCATCTCTTGGGAAAGAAAGAGAGAGGGGAAAGGAAGGAAGAAGAGAGAGGAAGACAGAGAAAGAGACAGGGAGACAGAGACAGAGAGACAGAAAGAGAGACACAGAGAGAAAAAAGAGAGAAACAGAGAGACAGAAACACACAGAGAGAGAAAAAAAGAGAGACAGGCAGACAGAGAGAGACAGAAAGAAAGACACAGAGAGAAAAAAGAGAGAAACAGAGAGACACCGAGACACAGAGAGAAAAAAGAGAGACAGGCAGAGAGAAAGAAAGAGAAAGAGAAAGGAGGAAGGAAGGAAGGAAGGAAGGAAGGAAGGAAGGAAGGAAGGAAGGAAGGAAGGAAGGAAGGAAGAAAGAAAGAAAGAAAGAAAGAAAGAAAGAAAGAAAGAAAGAAAGAAAGAAAGAAAGAAAGAAAGAAAGAAAGAAAGAAAGAAAGAAAGAAAGAAAGAAAGAAAGAAAGAAAGGAAGGAAGGAAGGAAGGAAGGAAGGAAGGAAGGAAGGAAGGAAGGAAGGAAAGAAAGAGGGGGGAAGGAGAAAAAACCTAAAGGAGAAAAAACCTAAAGAAAAAAGAGATCTAGAAAGACTTGGGGAGGGAGGAACCACAAATAAAAGAAAAGACCAGGGGGAAAGGCAGCAAAACGGAAAATTCTTCTGGGTACTCACTGTCTTAAACTTGGGACGGGCCACCAGCGGAAAAGCACCTCAGTCCCAGGGGCCACATGCACACCTTCCCCAGGAAAGCTCCTCTTCTGAGGCCAGGGGAGGGCCACCCCTCCTCTTAAGTAGCTGGCTGGGAGGAAGTCTAATTAGCCTGAAAGGCTCAGGGGCTTGCTAGGGACCAAAGTAAAGAGTACAGATGAAACCTGTTTATAATGGAATGATCGCCAGCTATAGACTTCCTCCCCTCCAGTATTTTCTGCTGCTATAGGTTGGTGGCTGGGTCGCCCACGCTTCTAATGCTATGCTCCCACCTCCTTTCCTCCCTCCCTCCCTCCCTCCCTCCCCCTCCCCTCTGCACATCCCCCCTCTCCGTGGAGCACTGCTATAGAACTTTTTCCCCAGCCATCTGCAACTTCATTTCTAGCCTGTCCCTCCACTGCAAGGAGCACCCCTCGCCCCTCCCCCTTCTCTGGAATGAAAAATTCCAGCCAGGGGTAGGATGCTTTCTTCCCTGCCCCTGGAGAATTGGGGGATCCTCTGTGTGCTTCTCAAGGCCAGTTTTGTCAGTTAGCTGCCTCCCAAACAGGCCGGGTTCCCTTTGTTTATTGGGCCTTTTCCTCCAGTCTCCGGGGGCTCTCCTCCCTGGGAGTCAAGGCCGGGCCAGAAGTCATTCGGAGGGAGGCTGACACTGACTTGACACCTCTTGACTGATGATAGAAGCCACTGCAAAACACAGTCTCTTGGGCTCTCCTCCCCCTTTCCATCCGTCTTGTCTACCTCTTCCAGGCCTCTCCTTTGTGCCCACTGTGTATCTAGCCCTATTCTATGTGCTACAAAGTACCGGAGATGAGTGAAACAGTATCAGCTCTCCAAGGAAGGAGCCCACCAAGGAAGGAGCCCAGGGCAATTAGAGGGAGGACTTAGATGCAGAGGATCGGAGTTTGAATCCCTGCTCTACTACGCACTCCCTGTGGGAACTTGGGCAAATCATTTCCCTCTCTGGGCCTCGGTTTCCCCCTCTGTAAAACGGATCCCATGGCCTCTGAGGTCTCTTCTAGGTCAGAATTCCGTGTGTAACAATGTGACTCTTTGCAAGGCTCTCACTGAAGCGGAGGGGAAAGAGGCAGCCTTGTGCTAGGGGAAAGCATACAGATGGGACCGGGGTGATGGGTGGGGGGGGGGGGCAGGAGATTTGGGTTTGAGCCTCAGCCCTGTCATTTACTGTCTCTGTGACCTCATACAATGGCCTCCGTTCTTAATAGCCTTTCATTCTTCATCACTGAAGTACGGATATGAGACGATCAGATGCTCCGCCACCAAAAAACACTCTAGAAATAGAAACCGGGAAAACCAACAGCTCCATAAATTGGTCATCACCCAGCCAAAAAGCCAATAAAGGTTGCTGGGCATCTCCACCAGAAAAATGAGGGTTACATGCCACCACAGGCTTCCTCTGGGGAGTCAGAGCAAAAATCAGCAGGCTCTAAGCCCCTCTTTAGGCCTCAGTTATTTCCCTGTAAAATAGGGAGTTGCATCACATCAAGAAACATAAAGCTGGGTAGCTCAGTGGATTGAGATCCAGGACTAGGACAGGAGGTCCTGGGTTCAAATTTGACCTCAGACACTTCTTATCTGTGTGACCCTGGACAAGTCACTTCAACCCCATTGCCTAGCCCTTACCACTCTTCTGCCTTAGAAACAATACACAGTATTGATTCCAAGACGGAAGGTAAGGGTTGTTTTTTTAAAGAAATATAGAACAGATCTAGTCATATGAAAAAATGGTCTAAATCCTTTTTAATTAGACAAATACAAATTACAACAAACTTTGCAGTATCCCCTCACACTTAACGCATTGACTAATAAGACAGAAAAGGAAATCACAAATGTTGGAAGGGATGCGGAAAAACCGGGGCACAGAAAAACTGGGGCACTAAGTGCCCTATGGGTGAAGTCGTGAACTGATTCAACCATTCCAGAGAGCACTCTGAAACTAGGGCCAAAGAGCTGTAAAACCAGGCATTCCCTTTGACCCAGTGAAGCCACAACTAGGTCTGTACCCCAAAGAGATCAAAGAAAAAGGGAAAGGATTTATATGTACAAAAATATTCATAGCCATGCTCTTTGTGGCAGGAAAGAATGATAAACTGAGAGGATGCCCTTCAATTGGGGAATGGCTGAACAAATTATGGTAAATGATTGTGATAAAATGCTATTGTGCTATAAAAAATGATGAGCAGGATGATTTCATGAAAAAAAAAACACCTAGAAAGACTTACATGAACTGATGCAGACTGAAGAACCAGAAGAACATTGTACATAGTAACAACAATATTTTTAATTGAAAATTTTCAATTAATTAATTAATTAATTAATCAATTAAGAATATTTTTCCATGGTTACATGAGTCATGTTCTTTCCCTCCCGTCCTCCCACCCCCTCCCATAGCCGACACGCAATTCCACTGGGTTTTACGTGTATCATTGATCAAGACTTATTTCCATATTATTAATAATTGCACTCGGGCGATTAAGTAACAACAATATTAAACAATGATCAGCTATGAATGACTTGGCGACACTCAGCAATGCAGAGACCCAAGACAACTGCAAAGAACTCATGGTGAAAAATACTATCCACCTCCAGAGAAAGAATTGATGGAGTCTGAATGCAGAGCAAAACGTACTTATTTTATTTTCTTTTTCTTGGGGTTTTTTCTCTGCATTTTCTTTTGCAATGTGGCTAATATAGAAATGTTTTTTATGACTACATATGTATAATCTATATCAAATTGCTTTCCATCTTAAGGTAGGGGAGAGGAGTTAGGGAGAGAATTTAGAACTCGAAATTTAAAAAAACAAATGTTAATAAATTTTACACGTAATTGATAAAAAATATGTTAGAGGAGGGGGGGAAAGAAATATGAAGCTGAAAGGAACATTAAAGACAACCCAGGGGACAGCTGGGTGGCTCAGTGGATTGAGAGTCCTAGAGCCAGGAGATCCTGGGTTCAACTCTACCCTCAGACACTTCCTAGTTGTGTGACCCTGGGCAAGTCACTTGACCCCCATTGCCTAGCCCTAACTGCTCTTCTGCCTTAGAACCAATACACAGTAGCGATTCTAAGATGGAAGGTAAGGGTTTAAAAAAAAAAGACAACCTAGGCCCATGTTGAGGAACCTATGGCATGCATGCCAGAAAGGGGCACCCAGAGTCCTCTCTGTGGGCATGTTCACCTTCTCCCTAGCACAGAGTTCACCAGAGTTTGTTACTAGGAAGCCAGAAGGATATGGGGCCAGGCTGCTCCCCTCCCCCTCTCCATGCATGCCTGAGGACATCACCCACCCCTCTAAAAGTTTCACCATCACTGGCCTAAGCCAACTCCTTTACTTTATAAAAGAGAGAACTGAGGTTAGAGAATGGAAAGGGACTTATCCAAGGTCATACAGGGTAGTAAGGAATCAAACCCAGGTCCCTAGTCACCAAATCTAAACCTCTTTCCACTCCATGAGGGCCTAGTTGAGTACTAACATCTGTTCCAGCTCTAACACACTCTAGTCACTGGGAAGTAGTGAAGGCCAAAGAAATCTTCACTATATTTATGTCCTCCTTATACAGGCCAACTCTCACAGCTCCTATAGTGCTTTCTGCTGAGTGTTGACCTTTGTTTTGCATCCAAAGGGAATTCTTGAAGTGGGAATTCTGTTGCTGCCCAACAGTCAATATTTACCTCCTGAGTCAATAAGTCTAGTGCACCAAGATTCAGTATCTGCTCCATCCAAAATTCATATTCCTGCTCTTCACAGGCCCCCCATTCTTCTCCCCTGCCCAGCTGAAGTTTCAAAACTGCCCATGTCCACGGTGCTCCTGAGAGCACGCGCTGCCTCCTCCACCCTCAGCAGCAGACAGACCTGCACCGGGGACTGAGTCTGAGGCCAAAGAGCAAGGAGGAGGTTTTCCAGAGGGAAGGACCCAATGCTGATCCTCCATCAAAATGAGCCCTTAACAGAAATCACTAAACCCTCTTTCAGGGGGTCAGGTCCCTGCATCTGCAAAATGCCTCTGACACTGAAAAGGGGGTTCAGGATCACTTGGGAATGACCAAGTATTTCATCCGGTATCTGTATGAAAAGGAAGGAAATAGAATGGTGCTTCTATCCAACTGCCTTTGCACCCTCAAGTGAGGCCCTCACATGCTCTTATTCTCCCCTCCAAACCAAAATCTAGTTTTCTTTCTGCCGACAGAAATGAATTCATCCCAGATGCCAAAGAGTTCCCCAGACATAGCCAGAAGCTCTTTATTCTTGTTGTTGATTTGGCCCCAAGTGATGGTTTGGGAAGCAAAACAAGCCATTGGATCTTTCTGCTGGAAGAATAAGAATTCTTGTGTCTATAGGCTCTTGAATGAACAATCATGAAACTCATTCATCCAGGCACAGATCTGGGACACACACTGAAAACGGACAATAAACTGGGCTTGGAATTGAGCAGAAGGAGTAGATTATTCTGGATTACCTTTGGGAAATGATGTCGTGCTTTGTAAAGGAAGAAAAACACTTTATTTGTGGATTTTATTTTTATATCACCTACATTAACCAATGCATCCCTCCCCGTCCTTTTCCCAAAGAATCAACTCTTATAATAAGGACTAAAAAAGAGCGGAGGGGGGGGGGGAGAAGTTTGGCAAAACTAAGCAATACTTTGAGAAAGTCTAAGATTCTCTGCAACGCCCCACATTCCCAGTCCTCTCCTTCTGCAAAGCAGCAGAGGGAAGCAAGCACCTTCTTCTCTGTGGCAAAGCTCAGGCGTTAGAATGTGCAGTTTTGATTATTTGGCTGTTGTTCTCCCCATTGACATTGTTGTCAGACTAGTGTTTCCTTGGTTCTACTTTGTATCATTTCATGCACGTTTCCCATGTTTCTTGGTATTTGTCATAGTCATCTTTTCTTAGTGTAGTAATATTCCATTACATTCATGGCCACAGTTTGTTTAGCAATTCCCTAATCAATGCGTATCTGCTTTGTTTCCAGCTCTTTGCTGCTATAAACACTGCAGTGGATGTGGGGTCTTTCTTTTCATCGTTTAAGAGATATGCCAAACAGCATAATCTCTGGGTCAAGGGGCCTGGATATTTCAGTTGCTTTCTTCAGATAATTCCAAATTGCTTTCCAGAATGGTCCCACCAATCCTCAGGTCTCCCCATAGTGCTTTTGTGTGCCTGTTTCTTTACAGCTTCTCCATCAATGACTGTTTCCATCTTTTGCCACCTTTGTCAATTTGCTCAAACAAAGTATTTTGAATGAGCCCAAGCTTCTCCCTGAAAAAAGTCCCATCTTTTCATAGAATTATTCTTCCACTAAGGTTATCTGGCTACGAGTCATAGAACAACAGAGCCTGCAAAGAATTCAAGCTGATCAGCCAAAAGCCAAAAGTAAGACACATGGTGGGCATGAAGCAGCTGCAATACACATCCCAGACAAGAAATAACACAAAAGAATTGATATAAAGAATGTCATCAAAAGTGTATGATAAAAAACAGAGAGTGGGAAGAGACAGAAAGAAAGGGGAGGAGAGAGAGAGAAAGAGACAGAGAGAGAGAAAGAGACAGAGAGACAGGGGAGGAGGGAGAGACAGAGAGAAGGAGGGAGAGAGGGAGAGAAAGTGAGAAGAGAGACAGAGAGAAAGGGGAGAGAGAGAGAGAGAGAGAGAGAGAGAGAGAGAGAGAGAGAGAGAGAGAGAGAGATTAACAAAACAATAAATCAAGCCTTGACTTGTAGTTTGCCTTGTTTCCTAGGAGCAAATGCTCACAATGAAGATTAGACCATCATCCTTCTCTCCAGAGCCAGTTTAAAGCTGCTGCAGCACAGCAGAGCACTGGACTTGGAGGCAAGAGACTCAGGGTCAAGACTTGGCTGTGTAGCTGAAACTTGCTGTTTGACCTTGGACCCTGCTTTCCTCCATAAAATAAGGATGTTAGCCTGGATGATTTCTAAGAGCCCTTCCAGCACTAGTGTTGAAGGAGGCTCTAAGAAGCAAAGCCAGAATTTACACCCAGCTCCTGCCTCCAAGTGCAGGTCTCTTTCCACTAGAGCATAGCCAAGTCAGGCAGCAGGATTTCAGGAACACTAACAGTCCTGCCTTCCCAGATCTGTTATTTCC
Source organism: Monodelphis domestica (assembly GCF_027887165.1). NCBI lineage: Eukaryota > Metazoa > Chordata > Mammalia > Didelphimorphia > Didelphidae > Monodelphis > Monodelphis domestica. The sequence goes on from NC_077235.1 coordinate 29,755,529, forward strand.
CCTTCTGGTCATAGTTGGGGTAATGACACATTTAAAGAACCCTGGGAGGAAATCAGTCTGAGCAGATGAATTCCAGTTTAGGGCTTCTGCTTTCCGAGATGGAAACTGACCACTAGAGTTCGGTAATACTGTTGACTGTTATTTCTCTGGCTCTTTAATATGTGTAAACCACTGGACTTTTCTGAACAATACAAAAGCCAGGCTCTGAAGCCCAGGGGACAAAGCCACTGGCTCCCTCACAAACAAAATATATTTCACTGAGGCACAGAGTGATTGATGTGGTTTGCCTAAGAGTGCTACACAACAATTTCACAGCAGACCCTCGATTTGTACCCTGACTCTTGAATTCACAGCAAGCTCAGGTTGGTACCTGAACAGAAGGCTAACTTGGGTCAACTTCCAAGAGCAGGGACTTAGAGTCAGGAGACCTGGATTCAACGTCAGTCTGCAACTCGCGATATTACCTTGGCTAAGTCACTTAACCTCTCTGTCCCTCAGTTTCCTCACCTGTACAATGGAAATAATACTACATGCACCACTCCCATGAGGAGATAGTTGTGAGATCCACATTAGTTAATCCATATGAAAGTACTGTATAACCATAATTTGTTCCTTACATGCAAATTCTACTGTCCTTCCCTTCCTCCTTACAAGCTCCATGAGGCCAAGGACCATATCTTGTTTATTCTTCGATCTTCAATGCCTAACAACAGGGCATCGACTAGTGTGGGTGTATAAGAAATGGACACAACCAAAGAGAGGCTCATTAGTTCACAATCAATACACCTAACCAGAAAGGTCCAATAGCAAACTCTGCACTCTGCAGCCCCTGTGCCAGAACTCTGGACCCGGACTGACCACTGGCACTGCTTGCCCATTGGGCCTCTCAAGGTGGATCTTTGCAGAGGGCCTTTCTTTAATAAGGCTTAAAGTGTTCCCTCAATTAGCAATGTGAAATGATCATGGCTTCCCAAGTGTAGCACTCTGAACGGAGAGACAGCCTTCCAGAGGCTGAGAACATCTGGCCAGGGCATTCTCTCCTAGAGACTGAATAGGCACTTATATTTGATTCAAATAAGAAATTTGACTTTTTAAAGTATTTTCACTGTGATAAACCTCGTTTAATTGAGGCTTTGGCACTCTCTGAATTGAAGAGAACAAACCGGTTTTTGACTCCCTTGAGTCCTTTTGAAGCATCTATCAATGGCTTGATCATAAGATCAGAAACAAAGCTGAAGAATTTGGGACCAAGAGAAAATGGAAAGGATTTTTTAAAAACCCTCACCTTCCATCTTAGAACCAATATCATGTATTGGTTCCAAGCCAGAAGAGCAGTAAGGGCCGGACCATGGGGGTGAAGTGACTTGCCCAGGGTCACCCAGCTAGGAAGGGTCTGAGGCCAGATTTGAACCTAGGTCTCTTGGTCTGACTCTCAACACACTGAGCTGCCCAGTTGCCCCTGGTGGAAAGTATGTTAAAGCATGAAACAGGATGTTAACTTAGAGATCATTTTGTCTAAGGGCCTCAATTTGCAGATAAAGAGATCAAGGTCCAAGGTGATTGGCCTAAAGTCACACAGAGTGTTCCAGTTCTTCAAAAGCTTTCTCTGCTAATTACAGTTCATTGTTATCTACTCATTTAAATCACTTCCCCCTCAAAGATAACATGTTGCCTCTCTAGTACTGGGAACTGTATATACTTGAAGGAAAAGAAGTGGTTTCCCTTTCAAATATACAATAATTCAGACCATACCCCTCCAGTAAGTCTAAACAGGAGAGTTTTTCTGGGTGCTCAATGAATATCACTCTGACTGACCAATGATGAAGATTTTCATGTTCAGTGACCCTTAGCTAGTCAGATCCTTGATCCCATCTTTCTACTTAATAATCTTCTAGTTGCTGGCCCTCCTTATATTCTCTCCCCTGTCCAATCTCATCGACCCCCAATCCAGCTGTCAAGTGTAAGTCCCTTGTTCAAAAATATTCCATGGCTCCCTATTTTCTCCAAGATAAAATACAAACTTCTCCACTACCATTTAAAATCTACATCTTACTCCAACCTACTTTCCCTTCATAAACTTGACATTCTACCCAAACTGTCCTCATGGTTCCTCACATTCAAAATTCTATTTCCTGCTTCCATACATTTTAGAGACCTTAGAGACTGAGTACCCCCAGCCTTACCCCAAAAAGGGGAGGGAGGAGGCGCTCCTATTGGGCCACTGGACAGAGAGGCAGGTGATGTGAGAAATGTCCTCAGGTGTGTGTGGAAAGTGGGAAAGGAACAGCCCTCCCCGACATCTCCAGCACATGTGCCATAGGTTCACCAGCACTGATAATAGGCTGTCCCCCCGATCTGGAATAGACTTCTTCAAGTCTTCTTAGAATTTCTAGCTTCCTTCAAGGCTGATGTCAGGCACCACCCTCCATAGGAAGGTCTCTTACTTTTTAGTGTTCTTTCTCTTACCCCTCAAATTGTCTTGCATTTTTGTATCTGTTTACATATTCTATCCTCCAACAGAACATATGCTTTTTGAGAGCAAGAACTAGTTTGTATTTTTGTCCTTGTTATCCACAGTACTTAGCAGAGTGCTCTGACCATAGCAGCCACTTCATAAATTCTTGACTGGAATTGTAGCCAAAGAAAATTGCATCTGACATTCATTGACTTCTGAATATGGTTTTTATTGATTATGTGTGTGGCCTTACACAAGCTCTTTCCTCTCTAAGAGCCTCAGTTTCCTTATTTGTAAAAAGATGGTTGACTAGATAGGTTCCAAGATCCCTTTCAAGGTCCCGAGAATTTTCTGATTTTATGAACTTCATTTTTATGAAGTTTGAGGTCAGGGTTGCTAGAATTCCCCAGGGAGACAATCAAAACCAAAATGGGGAAATTTTCCAATTCCTTCAATATTGAAAATATAATAAACATTTCCCCCCTGGAGCTTTTGCATTTTAAGGGTTTTTTTAATGGAAACATATTTTAGTCTCAAGTTAAATGAGGTTCTTGGCCAGTTGTACTAATCTGTACCCATACAACCTCAAGAGCAAGAAAACAGACAGTCTGGCTCTAGTTTCTCATGATCCCTTGGGGCTATTTCACTGTCAGAGTAACTATAGCGAGCTTCTTGAGAGCTGGCACTGGGTCTTAGAGCCCTTGAGATTGGCTGAGCTCAGAGCTCAGCACCTTCTCGATCATAGCACACTGATGAGGCCTGGGATTTTCCAAGGTGTTTGGTGTAAATGGAAAAGTGGGAACTGGGGTGCAAGCAGCAGTGGGCTGAGAAATGTACTGGTCCTCCAACACTTTTCAGTCGAATCTGCATGATGAACATTTTTCATCACTTTCTTAAGACTAGATGATCAACATGACAATAAAATCCACCTCTGATTTGGTAGCGTTTGTCCATTTTCAAGGTGCAAATATATATATATATATATATATATATATATATATATATATATACATATATATATATATATATTTCACGCCAAAAACTGAACAACTAGAGAGGGCTCGGGGAACCCCTGCTCTTAGAAGGACATAGCTCAGAAGCCAGCTTTTGAAAAGGGCTCATGCAAAATTAGGCTATTACCATTCATTCCTTTGCCTTAAAAGTAAAGAAACAGAACAGAATTAAATGATTCTTCCACTGAATGAGAACCCAACTTGTTGGAGTTTCATTTGTATATTGTTCCCTCCTTAGCCAAATGGAGAAATTAGTCTAGATGAGCCATAAGGGTCCTTTCACCTCTAAATTCTGGATCCTTGGAGGCCCAGAGGAAGTTTATCGGAGCCTAGAGTGAGAAGGACAGTGGCTTCTCCTTTGGTATTTGTTAATTACTGCCAGTGTGACCTTGGGAACATTCTTTAACTTCTCAGGGCTCAGTTTCCTCCTCAGTAAAATAAGGGACTTGGACTGGATGATCTCATACTATCATATGGTCTATGACCTAGGACTTCTGTCAGGCAATGTGAGTAGGTAAAAGTGAACTCAGGTGACCTCTCTTCTTCCTGTTATATATTTTTTCTCTCTTTTGATGCCAAATATTCTCCCATAGGTGCTTAGTGCCCTTACATTATTGTGGCCCTTCCTATAAGAGGCTAATAACACTAATGAAAATAATTTCTAGCTCCTTTTTTAAGCCCTCTAAAATTGGCAAAGTACTTTCTTCACAACAATTTTTACAAGTAGGTAGTAAGAATACTTTCACACACCCATTTTTAACCCTTCACTTCTGTGGTTCTAAGGCAGAAGAGCAGTAAGATCTAGGCCAGTGATGGTGAACCTTTTAGAGACCAAATGCCCAAACAGCAATCCTCATGCTGCATGTGAGCCCCCCACCCCTTACCAAGGGGGGGGGAGGGACAAGGGAGGGTGGAAGGGCTCCCATTGGGCTTCTGAGTAGAGGGGTGGGTCATGTGAGAAATGTCTTCAGGCACCCATGGAGAGGGGAAAGGGAGCAGCCCCCTCCCACACATGTGACATAGGTTTGCCAACATGGGGCTGGCTAGGTAATGGGGATTAATTTACTCACCCAGGATCACACACAGGAAGTTTTTCAGCCCATATTTGAACCTGGGAATGCCTATCTCTAGGCCTGACTCTTAATTCACTGAGCCACCTATCTGGACCCCCTTTTTAAATTTTTTTTCAGTTACATGTTGAAATATTTTTGACAATATTCTTCTGACATTTTGTGATTCTGATTTTTTCCTTCCCTCTCTCTCCACCCCCTCTCTGACACAGTAAAATATTCTGATATAGGTTATACCAGTGATTTCATACAATACAGATTTCCATATACTTCATGCCAAGACATGATACATATCACACATACAATAAAAAACTCATGAAAGAAATAGAGTAAAAGATGGCATGCTTTGATCTGCACTCAGACTCCAACAGTTCCTTCTATGGCTGTGGAGAGCATTTTTTTATCATGATTCCTTGGGGTTATCTTGGAACCTGATTTTGCTGATAATAATTTAGTCCTTCACAGTTGATCATCGGATAGCATTTCGGTCATTGTATATACACTGTTCTCCTGGTTCTGCTCACTTCCCTTTGCATCAGTTCATAGAACTCTGAAACAAACTCTGATGGAGCATTTTCTAGGATTCCTGTAGTCAGCTCAGTCCTATGTCTGGGGAGCTTCTAGTGTTTAGAAAAGTAGCAGACTATATCAATGGAATTAATGGAAAACATGTGAAGGAAGGTGGCCTCACAGTACCAGATCTCAAACCATACTCTAAAGCAGCAGTCACCAAAACAACCTGGCACTGGCTAAGAAATAGAATGGTGGATCCATTAGTAGATTAGATACACAAAATACAGGCATAAATGATCTTAGCAACCTAGTGTTTGAAAAACCCAAAGATCCCAGCTTTTTGAATAAGAACTCACTCTTTAACAAAAACTGCTGGGGAAACTAGAAAATAGTATGGTCAAAGCTAGGTATAGACCAATATCTCACACCCTATCCCAAGATAAGGTCAAAATGGACATATGATTTAGATATAAAGAGTGATACTATATGTAAATTAGGGGAACACAGAATAGTTTACCTGGCAGATCTTTGGAGCAGAGAAGACTTTATGAACAAATAAGAGATAGAGAATATTATAAGATGTAAGATAAATAATATTGATTATATTAAATTTAAAGGCTTTCATACAAAAAAAACCAATGTAACCAAGATTAGAAGGGAAACAACAAATTGTGGGAGAATTATAAAAAATTTCTCTGATTAAAGTCTCATTTCTCAAATGTATAGAGAACTAAGTCAAATTTATAAGAATACAAGTCATTCCCCAATTGACAAATGGTCAAAGGATATGAACAAGTGAAGAAATCAAAGCCATCAATAATCATTTGGAAAACTGTTCTAAATCACTCCTGATTAGAGAAATGCAAATTAAGACAATGCTGAGGTACCACCTCATACCCATCAAATTGGCCAATATGGCAGTAAAGGAAAATGGTAAATGTTGGAGGGGATGTGGCAAAATTGGGACACTAACACATTGTTGGTGGAGCTGTGAACTAATCCAACCATTCTGGAGGGCAATTTGGAACTATGCCCAAAGGGCTATGAAACTGTGCATACCTTTTGATCTGATAATAGCACTCCTGGGTCTGTATCCCAAAGAGACAATTAAAAAGGGGAAAGGACCTACTCGTACAAAAATATTTATAGCTGCTCATTTTGTGGTAGCAAAGAATTGGAAAATGAGGTGATGTCCATCAATTGAGGAATGACTGAATAAATTATGGTGTGTGTTGGTAATGGAATACTGTTGTGTGATAAAAAAAAAGGTAAGCAAGATGATTTCAGAAAAAATTGGAAAGATCTACATGAACAGATACAGAGTGAAATAAGCAGAACCAGGAGAACACTGTACACAATAATGGTAAAATTGAATGATGATTATCCATGAAAACTTGACTACTCGTAGTCAAGCACTGATCTGGGACAATCCCAAAAGCCTTATGATGGGGACTGTTCTCAGTCTCCAGAGAAAGAACAGTTGGAGTTGTCTTTCACATCAATGTATTTATGGTTATATTTGGGAGTTTTGGTTACGTCTGACTTTTCTCTCATAAAAATGACCAATATGGAAGTGTGTTTTGCATCATAATAAAAATAAAATGTTTTTAAAAGAATTATTAAAAAAAAAAAGAAATGCAGCTAACTCATTGCTGCTTGGTAGATATTTTACTTGTTTAACCTTGGCCAACTCATTTGACCTAATTAGGCCTCAGTTGTTTCATCCTTAGTCTGAGGAGATTAAACTAGCTGGCCTCTGGGGGCCCTGCCAGCTCCCAGTCTGTATTCTTTTGTTCCTAATTGTGTACTGTGTGCCTGTTATCATGGACTGTTTCTCTGCTTATCAATTATATGCTAAGAGCAAACCCTCTATCAAGGAAAAAATGAAAAAGAGGAGGGAGGCAATGACTTGTTCAGGCATGTCCAGCCAGAATTCCAACTGTTAATTCTTTGTGCTAACAACTAGATATGTTACCTTTTCCAGGGAGATTTACATTTTATGAAGGTCCAGTACTTCTCCAAAGGAATAAAGCAGTAATGGTGGAATTTCAGGCAGCCTGGCATGTGATCAAGGACATTATTTTTGCATAGTGGCAGCCTTTTTCAGCTTCTTTGCCATCATTCCAGACAGTTAGTCACCTTTTAATAAGGTGGCCCCTGCCCAGAGATGCAGCCTGAAGTTTTTCTCTAATTCCAGCAGAAAACCTGTTTCACCAGATTTTCTTCCCCATCTTTAAGGAAATAGCAACTCACAAGTGTTTCAGCCTTTGGATACCTTTTCTAACATGGATGCCCCACCAACCAGGCTCACATTGTCATTCCAGTTGAGATGTTTACCCTCACCAAGATCCTCAATCATCAGTATTTGAATTTAGGCCTGCTTTCCAAACCCCTTTGTATCGGATCAGCCTGACTTGGCACCCAGTGGTTATAAACTCTGGCTGATGTTTTGTATGCTGCATTGCATAACGGAAAATTAAATAGCATCCAGATTGGTGTTGCCTGCCTGCAAACTCTAAGAGATTGGGTTTTAAGGATGCTGGAGTTTTGCTAGGTCCTGAAATTGAACATAACACAGGATTGCTATCCAAGGAGTTTTAATTACCACAGCTACCAGCACAGCCTCAGCAATAGCACAGATTCTTGGCTCAAGACATGAGAGCATTCTAGGGTTTTTCACTCACCAAACTAATTGGGGTACTGTGGCAGAGGAAAAAAATGATCTTTATTTCTCTGTGCCTTCTGTGTGTTTCCCATCCCGTTAGCCCATTAAGTCATTAAATAGTTCACATTTCTATAGCTCTTCCCTATTGGAAAAGCACTTTCTTTGAAGCAACCCTTTGAGGGAGGGAGTACAAGTATTATTGTCCTCATTTTACAGAGAAGGAAACTGAGGTTGGGTGACAAAAAGTGTTTTTCTCAGAGCCACATAATTAATACAAGGAAGCACTGGATTAGATCTTCTACATCCCAAACCAGAGTACTTCCCTCTATACTACACAACCTATTGGATTATCAAAATACAAAAACAAAAAACCAGTCCTCTTACATCTCAACAAATGCTCCCACGTCTGACACCCTGTTCTATCTACCCATGTTGGTGAAGATATGACATGTGTGCCCTGGTGGCATGGATGGCGCTGCTCTGTTCCCCCTCTCCACTGGGCCTGAGGGCATTTTTGTATGCCCCACCCCTCTGTCCAGCCACCCAAAGCAAGCACTTCCTCCCTCTGCTCTCTGGGGTAATGTGGGGGCTCACAAGCAACTTGAAGGTGCAGTTTGGGCACACAATCTTGAAATCTGTTTATAGTTGCCAGGTCGTGACTCCCAGTGCAGTGTTCTATAAATTTATGAAACTGAAAACTGGATTTCATTTGGATTAATTACAGATAAGAAGATGAACAAAGAAGATGAAAATAACATAAATACAGTTAATTCTATATATCCAAAACTGATCTAGGAAAAGTGTTGGGCTAACAGAGAGTGGCTAGGCCATGTAAAGGCTCCCTCTCTTTTCAACACATTTCAAATATTACTAAGTATAATGGAATCTTTATTTGATGAGTCAGCTATCTTGAGTATGTGAAGATACTTTATCATCTGGAGGGATTGTAATTCTAAATAATCATTCACATGTTTAGCAAACACTTATCAAGTAATCGATATGTGCAAGGCAGTGTGAGTGATGAAGACACAAACGAAGTGGAACACCTAGTCTCTGCCTCCAGGAGGGGAAACAAGACATACGCCTGGTTGTAAACCCTTACTGATTTTTCCTTGAATATATAACCTATTCCCTAAATCCAAGGAAGGCTCAGTAATAGATGATCAAGGAGAAGAGTATGGGATGGGATGTTCCCATGAAAATACCATAAGGAGTGCTAAATCTCCAAATGAGATAGTGTCTAGTATCTTGTATCCCTGGTGAGGGGACTCAAGGGCACCAAAAATGGCCTTTTTAAAGCTACATTGGGAGAAAAAAGGGAGATCCAAGGGATCCAAGGCTTATGCTTGGGGTAGAAGGGACAATGGTAACCAACAGAAGTCAGAACTGATCGACTCTTATTTTCCTGATTTTTTTCTCTGCTATTTCATTTGCACTGGAAATGACAAAATAAAAATGGCCATCTGAAATTTAAAAAAGAGATAGTGAAAGAGCATGTAGTTTCTCCTATAAATTTAAAACCCATGGGGGCAGCTGGGGGACTCAGTGGATTGAGAGCCAGGCCCAGAGACAGGAGGTCCTGGGTTCAAATCTGACCTCAGACACTTCCCAGCTGTGTGACCCTGGGCAAGTCACTTTACTCCCCCCTTACCTAGCTCTTACTGCTCTTCTGCCTTTGAACCAATACACAGTATTGACTCCAAGACAGAGGGTGAGGGGTTAAAAAACTTTGGCTCAGAGAAGCTACATCCTTGAGTCCTAAAGGAACTGGAAGATGTGATTGTTGAGCTGTTTTCAGTGATTTTTAATAACTATTGTTATTTTAAATAGTGGTTTTAAGATTATGAACTTAAAAGTAGCAAATATGAACATTAGCAAATAAAAAGAACAGAAAAAGTATCATATATGAAACAGCGAACTGTATTACATAAAGCTTGCTTATTAAAGTATATAATAAATTCAGCATATTAATTTTAAGCTATCCTACTCATCTGTGATCTCCCTCCTCTGAACTTCCTTCTGCCAGTGCTAATCTGAAAAAGCATAAAATGAGTGGAGAAAGGAAAACGTTCCAATTGCTGAAAGAGAGAATGGAACAAAGAGCTAACTTTTGATTTATGAGGAAATTGCAGAATGGACTATTAAAGAGACGTTTGTCAAATATCTAGAAAGTAAAGCAGGGACTGGAAAGAACCAGAGTGGCTTCAGCAAGCACAAGTCAAACTAGACCAACCTCATTTCCTTATATGATGGGATTCCTGATGGCTCACTGTGGACATTTCCTCAGATTTTTATGATCTTCATAAAGTGTGTTCTGTTCTTGTGAAAAATAGAGAGAGATGTGGATTGGATAATAATACAGCTTGGTGCATTCAAAACTCTTTGGCTGAAGGGCAGCCAGGTTGCTCAGTGGATAGAGCCATACCTGGAGATGGGAGGTTCTGGATTCAAATCTGGCCTCAGATACTTCCCAGCTGAATGATCCTGAGCAAGTCACTTAACTCCAACTGCCAAGTCCTTGCCATTCTTCTGCCTTGGAACCAATACTCACATTGGATTCTAAGACTGAAGGTAATGTTTTTTTTTATTTTAAATCCTTACCTTCTGCCTTAGAACCAATAATGCAGAAAAATTGTAAAGGCTAGTCAATAAGGGTTAAGTGACTTGCCCAGGGTCACCCAACTAGGAAGTGTCTGAGTCCAGATTTGAACCCAGGACCTCCTGTCTCTAGGCCTGGTTCTCTATCCACCGAACTACCCAGGTGCCCCAGGGAAGGGATTTTTAGTAAGTCAGACTAAAAGAACAGGTATTAGTATTTCAGTGTCACAATGGCCAGAAGTCTCCAGTAGAGCATCCCAGCGATTTTTGCTTGCTCCTATAATTTAAAACATTTTTATCAATGTCTTCGATAAAAGCACAGAAAGTGTGCTCATCAAATTTGCTGATGACATAAAGCTGAGCAAGAGCTACCGTAAGGGATGAGAACGTCAGAATTCAAAAAGATCTTGACAGGCTATAGTATTGTGCTAAATAGATTCAAATGAAATGTAGTAGGGAAGTCTTTTTGTTGTTCAGGAATTTCAGTCATGTCTGACTCTCTGTGATCCCATTTGGGGTTTTCTTGACAAAGATACTGGAGTGGCCAGCTATTTCCCTCTATGGCTCATTTTACAGAAGAGTAAACTGAGACAAACAGCATTAAGGGAGTTGACCAGGGTCACACAGATAGGAAGTGAACTCAGAGATGAGTCTTCTTCATTCTAGACCTGGCACTCTATCCACTGCACCACCTAGCTAAGGGAGTCCAACATCTGGCTACAGAAAATTGACTGCCCAAGTACAGGATGGGAGAAGCATGGCTAGATACCTGAAACAGATCTGGATATTTTAGTGGACTGGGAGCTCACTATCTGTCAGCAATATGATGTGGCAGCTGAAAAAGCAAACACAGTTTTGGGCTGAATTCAGAGGGCGTACATAGAGAGGCAAATAGTCCCCCTGTCCTCTGCCCAAGCCAGACCTTATCTGGAATAGTGTTCAGCTCTGGCTGTTCCAGGTTAAGAAGGGCATTGCTAGGCTGGAGAGTCCAGAGAAGGAGAGCGAGGATGCTCAAGGGTCTGGAGGTTGAGGATCAGTTGAAGAAACTGGACATGTTTAGCCTGAAGAAGAGAAGATGTGGGGTGGTGGGGATGAGCACTGTCTCCAAGTAGCTGAGGGGTGTTATGGGGAAGGGGGAATTAGCCTTCTTTGGTTTGGTCCTGGAGGGCAGGGCTGGGAGTTGCAAAGAGGCAGCTTTAGGCTGGATGTCACTTCCTAACAAGTTAAGCTATCTAAAGGCCAAATGGCTTGCCTCAAGAGATGCAGAGTTCCCCCTCTTCCTGGAGTTCTTTAAGCTGAGACTACACAACCACTTGGACATTCTTTTGCATATGGGCTGGACTAGCTGGCTGCTGAATTCTCTTCTGGTTCCCAAATTCTGTGCTTGTATGAGCTCTGAGCCTTTCCCACTATTCCACTGCTTCCACCCTAGTTTTTTCCCTTCTTGCCTGTACTATTGCAAAAGCACCTTGAATGGCCACCCTAACCCTCTCCAACATACTTTTTCTGTAGCCTCCGAGGTCATCATTCCAACACAGCCACAATTGGGCTCTATGCCCTTGCTGGAAAGCTTCTATTAGTTCCCCCATTGCTTTCTACCTAACGTGTAAATTCTTCACTCTGATATTCAGGGACCTCGACATTCTGGTTCCAACCTTCCATTGTTGCCTTCATCCACACGACTCCCCCTTGATATCAATTTCCAGGCCAACGTAGTGTTCTTCACTACCATGAACCAGCTTGCCCAAGCCTGGATCCTATCTAGAACATACTCCTCTCCACCCCACCCACTTCTGCCCATTCCTTCTGGGACAGCAGCTCAGGCTTTATAGATAATATCTTATTTGATCCCTACAACAATTTAGTGAGGTAGGTGCTATTATTATCTCCCTTTTATAGACAAGGGAGGAGACTGAGCCTCAGAGATCTTTAGTAATGATAAGTGTGATGAGCTATTGAAATCTAAGTTTCCCCATCTCCAGATCCAGTACATGATTATCCACTGGTCAACAATGCTTCTCTAATTCAAGGCTCAACTCAAACGTCATCCATCTCTTTTACCCTGATGTTGCCAATTTGAAGTGATATCTCCCTCCTTATACCAGAACTGGCCAAAGGGGATTGGCTGCCTCGGAAATTAGTTGGCATATCCTCACTGGAGGTCTTCAAGTGATTTTCCTAAAGTGCAGGTACTAGGCCAGTGATGGTGAACCTATGGCACAAGTGCCACCCTTCACCCCACCCCCGAGTTCCTTACTAGAAAGACAGAGGGACTTGGCAGAGCTGTTCCCTTCCTCCTCTCTACTGTGTCTGATGACATTTTTTCATATCACCTGCTCCTCTGCCCAGCAGTCCAATGGGAGTGCTTTCTCCCTCCTCTGTGTGGGGCAAGGGGGTACAGAGCATACCCAGCACATGAGAGGGCATGGCACTCTATCTCTGGGGAGGGGAGTGGGCATGCCATTACATCTGGGGGTTGGGTAGGGGTGGGGCCTAGTACTCCATCTCTAAAGGGTTCACCATCACTGTCCTAGGCCATGTGACCCATCCCATGCCCCCCCCAATAAACCCCAGTGGCTCCCTACTACCTCCAGGACGAGATATTCAGTCTTCTGTTTGGCATTCAAAGCCCTTCAAAACTTTTTTAGTCTTCTTCCCCTAGTTCCCGCCACACAATCTTCAGTCTGGCCAAGCTGACCTACTTCCTGTTCCTCACACACAATCCTCCCACCTCTCTTCTCCATGCCTTTGTGCCTGGAATTCTCTCCTCCCTCATCTCTCCCTCCTAGTTTCTGGGCCCTCTTCAAAACTCAGTTGAAATCTCAGCCTCTGCAAAAAGCTTTTCCTAGTCAGTCCTCTCCTCACCTTTGCTTCCCTCTGAGACTGCTTCTGTTTGTACTGTACACATCAGGGATGGGCATAGTTATTGGCTGGTATCCTCCCCATTTGAATGTAAACTCCTTGAAGGCAGGGAGGATGCTTTGTCTTTATTCACATCCCTAGTGCTTAGCATAGGACCTGACAAGTGGTAAGAATTGTAATTGTTTGTTAACTGACTGACTGATGGACCCAGTTTGTGGAGATGTCTTATTATTGAGGTGTCAGTTGGACTAGATGGCCTCTGAGGTCTCCTTGGCTCTGACATTATTTGGGATTCTGTGATCCCTGCTCCCTTCTTCCCCAACCGCTGATAGCAGTTATTGTCTAGACCATTCCTTCACGTGGCATTTGGCACAGTCTGGGGGCAAACAGTGACTGAAATGTTATCTCGCATTTCCAGAGTATATGAAAGTCGTGTCCCCCCAGCCAGACTGGGAAGTCCAGGAGGGTAAGGCCCAGCTCTGCAGGATGTTTCCCGAGTCCCTAGTCTGGAGTAAATGCTCAACCAGTGCCCAAGGACTGGGCTAGAAAAGCCCTTCAAGCATCAATAAGGGAGACTATCAAAGAAACTCCATGTGCTCTATGTCTCAAACGCCTGAACCAAGCCATGCAGCCACTGGGCCCCCACTGCCAACAGGAAACAAGGATTCATTTGTAGCCTCTGCGTACCAGGGTGACTTTCAGATTTTAACTTGCTGTGAGGCTGAAAGGGAGTCGACTCTGGGAGCCTCACACCATTACCAATCTTTTGGACAGCCTCCTGTGTGCTTTCTGGCATCTGTCTATCCCGGGCTTCATCTGTTACAGTGATTCCGCTCAGGCCGTCCAAATAGGCATCATTAATTCATTCAACGCCTCTGGTTCTTCTCCACTGAGGGCTAATTCATTTTCGAGCTGAGCAACTTGCTTGTGAGTCATTTTTCCAGTTTAGTTAGGAAGAGTTTCCAGTCCTTCCGGACCAGATGGAGCGCCCAGTGCCATCACACCAGGAGCCAAGGGGGGAGGAGGGGTTGTACTTGGAAAAATCACCTCAGTTCTACAAACACCCACTTTGTGTCTTTTTCTCGGCATAGGTGGACCTAAAATACAGCTAAATGAACTGCAAGGCCCAGGGTGAGGAGCAGGAGGTAGGGGAGGAGGTGAGGGAGATGTCCCAGGAAGGAAACAAAGATTAGGCCAGAATTCAGGGGGGAAATGTTGCCTGCCGAAGAGCAGAGGGGAGAAGGGAAGACTTGCCTCCTTTCGAAGGGCAACTAGGGTTTCCTGGCCCTGCCAGCACAATGCACACCCATGGTGTGCCCCTTGTTACCAGAAGAGAAACCTTATCTGCTCCTCTATCCCCAAGGAGCAGGTGTTTCCCAACAAAGCTTTTTCGGGTGCAGGTGGAGCCTCTGGCCTTCAAAGAGGATTTGCTGGTTTCGTTATTGCAGGATGGAGGACAGAGAAAAGGAAGAAGAGGGCACCATTTCTGGAGTAGACCATTGTATACCAGAACAATGCAAGTTCCCAACGCCCAGTGCAAACCAAGAACCTAGGGTTTCCAAGGAACTTGATCTTGGGGTCCCTTCCACTGTCAGCTAGGACAATGGCATCTAGCAGCCAGAGCAGATGTTCCCGGGAGTGTTGGCAGACTGATGTCATGGTAAACTGATCTCTGCCCTATTCTGGGGCATAATTACAAGGAGAGGGAAAGGGGTTGGGACCACAAGGGTCAGAGAAAAGCTAACTATTGTGAGCCTATCAAAGGATTTAGAGCCAAAATGCAATTTAGAGATCATCTGTTCCAACCACCTCTTTTTACAGAGAAGGAAACTGAGGCACCAAGAGGGGAAGTAATTTACACACAGGTCGTAATCATCAGAAGTGGAAGTGAGAAACCAAACCACTATTGGTCTTTCCATTACACCACAATACATCAGCTCTCTGGGCTCCAGACCTAGTTCCTGTAAGATTGCATCAAGACCTGTGCTTCAGAGCAAACCAGGAGAATAAAGAAACAGAACTCCATGATAGATAGAGATGGAGGCATGTAAGGACTATCCAAAATCTGTTCTCTCTAGGTCATGATGTCACTCTCTACCCCTACTGGTAGGAAAAAGTAGACTCCCCTCATTGGTGAACCTTTTCTGAGTTTGAATGCCCAGAGGGCAAATTCAAGCTATAGGTGAGCCCCCATTACAGGAGAGAGTTGAGGGAGAAAGTGTTTTCTTTGGGTGGCTGGACAGAGGGGTGGAGCATGCAAAAAATGTCCTCAGGTGCTGGGAAGGGGGGGGGGGAACTGGTCAGCTCCCTGAGTGCCAGTTCTGTACTCGTGCCACGTCTTTGTCAATACTGGAACAGAGAAACTAGGAATTAGGAGATCCGGGGTCTCTCTCCTGTTCTATTACTACTACCCTCCCATAGTCCCAGTGAAATGGACTCTTGGACCCTTTGGTCCAAGATGAATTCAATACAATTTTATCAGAGTATTCTTCTAAATAAGTCACCCTATCAATATGTAGCAAGTGGTCATCAATGCTCCCCTGCCCCTCACGGAGAAGACTCTATTATCCACTTCCCTTCTGAATCAGGAATTGGCGGAGGGATCATGGCAACAATGGAACTCCTTCTCTAACCCATAATAGGAGTTGGAGGATCATAGAGGGCAATTATATGGTATCTCTTCCAGTACATAAATATGGTGAGCATCATGCTAGTCAGACATATGATCTAGACCTACATATATTTGCATGTAAACCCTCTACTTCAGCCCTCCCCACCCAAGGCCCCTCACTAGTTAGACTCTTATCTCTGCATCTTTGTTCCTACTGATCCTCTAGGATACAGCGCCTTTCACCCCTCCTTTAGACCTAATCAAACTCTTCCCATTCTCCAGGGTTTAGCTATGACTTTACTATGAAACTTTCTGCTGACTCTTCTAGCCTACACTGATTGCTCACCCTTTCTCATTCCATCTTTTCATAGTAAATGTAGTGTTTTGCTGAACTTCAAGAAACATCTCCCCCACAAATGCTGATATATGAAGCTAACGAGGTCAAAATTTCTACTCTGGCATGATTCTTCTAATTTCGGAGTATTTCATTTTCAGTCTGACCTGTCCTGTGATATTTATGAGAAATCTTCTCGAATGATTTCCCCTCAAAATGGTAGTTGGGCTCTTGCTTTGTCTTTTTCAGGTAATTTGAGATTATTCGATTATCCGAGTTTTGTTTTATAGTTCCGTCTTTGGCTTAAACATTTCAGAAGATTGTTTTAAAAGCTATCCTTTGATCTGGATTTGCTGCATTTTCAGCTGCTCTTGCCGACTGGCCTTCCAGTATGAAAATTTTATTGGATTCCATTCCTTTATTCAAATTTTCCAGTACTTTTTCCAAGTTAGTGACTTTTATCATGAATGTATCTCTAGTTTTACCATCGGTCTACCTATTTCTCATTACAGATGCTAAATCTTTTTTACTGACATCAAATCTTTCTTTACCTACACCAGATCCAGCTTCATTTCCTTTAAAGTGCTTATTATCCAATTTGATATTTCTTATGTTAGGTCCAGCTTCCTTCCTTGGGTTGTTAGTGAAGTTCAATTGTTATTTTTTTTTGCTGGCTTCTCTTCAGGATCTTTAAATCCATGAGATTTATTCATTGTGTTGTAGGGGGTTTTCTTTTACTTGTTCATGTATTTATCTTATCTTTTGAGGATTTCTCATTGTTCTTTTCCTTTCTCTCTTTTTCCTTTTAAAAATATTTATTTTTCAATTAGTTAGCATTTTATCTACTCATTTTTGGTGGGGGAGAGGTTGAATATCTGTGTTCTTCATATCATATCATATTGAATATTATATATTCAAAATCTGTGTGATATTAGGCAAATTACTTAATCTCTGTGGGACTCAGTTTCTTCATCTGTAATAGGAGACGGGTAGTTTTCAAGGATATATATGCTCCCTTTCAGCTCTATCATTCAGATAAGTGTCATTGAGGTTCAAACTGTAGAAATCTCCATCAGACACATCACCATTAGACTTCATGGCTGTGTTGATAAAAGAAAAGAAGGTAGGAAGCTCTCTAAGAAGAAACAATAGCTACCACAAAGTTTGAGAGAGGAAAAAATATCTCCCAGATGGTCATCCCTCACCAGTTATAGCTCTTATGTTTCACTGGTAAGACAAAAATTATATCCCCCACAGTATCTAGAACTTACATAGATACCTAAGAGGTGACCAAGATCTACTAGGTGTCAGGCTTTAATATGCGAGCTTGCCACTTCAGCTATAACATGGTGGCCTAGATCAGGGAGTTTTGATCTTTTTTGTGTCATGGACTCCTCGGAATAACATTTTTAATGATTGAAATAAAAATACTTAGAATTGCAAAGGTAATCAATTGTACTGAAACAGAGTTATTGACATATTTCTTTTAAAAAACAAGTTCACGAGCCTCAGGTTAAAAACCCCTGACCTAGGGGGCAACTGGGTGGCTCACTGGATTGAGAGCTAGGCTAAAGATCTTTGGTTCAAATATGGGCTCAGGCACTTCCTAGCTGTGTGACCCTGGGCAAATCACTTAATCCCTTTTGCCTAGCCTTCACCACTCTTCTGCTTTAAAACCAATTCATAGTATTGATTCTGAGACAGAAGGTAAGGGTTTAAAAAAAAGAACCACTGGCCCAGGAGCTAGTAATTGCAAGAAACTTGTGCTCTTATTCAGGTCCCAAACAAGATTTAATTCCTTTTTTTAATTTTTAATTTTTTTTCATGACTTAATTCCCACTGCTCCTTTGGGCCTTGCAGGGAACAGCCAATGTCTCAGGATATCCCTGCAATCTCTAAAATTGGAAAACTGGCTGAAGGCAAAGAGAAGCTATAGCCTGAGCCTCCTTTCTGCACTGTAGGGAAAAGAGAGAACTTGGGACCTACCAAGGCTATGACCAGGAGAGGAATTGGGAGTCTTAGAAGAGTCAAAGAGAGGAAAATTGGACATTTGGAGTCTATCAAAGCAAATAATCAAACCTCAGTGATTTGTATTCAAAGGTTCTAGAGAATCAATGATTATACTTTGAAATGGTGGGCAAAGAGCTTGAAAAATCCAAGGAACACCAGTGGAGCAAATAAACAAAAGGGAGCAGCCGCCCGATCAAAATAAAGGAAAATGGCTGCTGACATATACCAGCTGTCAGGTAAGCTCCTAGGGCTGAGATAAACAAATCGTCAGCCCACAGGGGATAACTGAACCACCAGTAATAAGGAACACAGAATTACCAGCAGCCCACAGAGCACTTCATTTGGAACAAACTTAAAAGAGTTATCAGAGAACTTGAGCGAAGGGTTCAACAGTGCTTCTGAGATCTCAAAACTCACAGTATTGACCAAGAAGTATGGAAGGCCTTTGGCCCTAGCAATGGCAAAGTAACCACCATAGGACATTTGACCATTTGCTTATTTCGGTTTGAAGAAGATACATCAGTCCTCTTGTGGACTTTCCCCCTTTAGCTCCCTGAGGTCACATTCAATGTTGATTTGTATTCTTAGATGGGATAGAAGAGACCTTAGAACAGGGATCTTAATGTGGGGTCCACTGGAGTCTGTGGAAAGATTTCAAGAAGTCTGTGAACTTAGATGGGTAAAAAATTAACATTTTATTTTCACCGATTTCTAACTGAAGTTTAGCATTTCCTTCAGTCATTTAAAAACATGATTTGAGAAGGGTTCCATGACACAAAAGGGGTGAAGAAGCCCGGCCTTATGAGAAGCATGGTATGACCAAAGCACTCAATACTAGGTCTAGATTGCTTAGAGCCTTCTTTTTACAGACGAGGAAACTGAGTCCCAGAGAACAAAAATGACAATTAGTTAGCAGCAGAGTCAAGATGAGAAACTCCAGACTCCTACCTCCCGACCATTACTGTCTACTAAATTATACTTCTGAATTTCCTTAGCCAAGTAAGGGATGTTGGGGTGGGAGGGAGGAAGGGGAAGTGGTAAATAATGTCTCTCATGTATACAATTCTTAGCCTGGCCCAAACTAAGGGAATCCTTACTGTGGGGTATCCCGAGCACTTTTCTTAGCATCCTCGAAATCAGACATAAAGAAAAATCTGTTCATCAAATATATGCAATTGTGTCACTCATATTTGTGAACTCTCTCTCCAGAAATGGATGAATATATTCTATCATTCTCCCTAGTAGGAGTAGTAGGCACTGAGAGATGAAGTAACTTGCCCAAGATCATTCACCAAATCCATTCCCTTAACTGAATATGCAAAAGGGCTGTGATTATTGTGGGTCCCAGTGTGAGAATTTCCTCTATCAGATCAGACCCATCTGCGATTTAGTAGATTAGTCCTAGAAAGCTGTAACGTTTCAGTGACTTTTCCAGCACCACACAACTAATAAGTTCCAGAGATGAGGATTCACACCTAAATCTTCCTATGTCAGTAGCTTTATCCAAGTTATGCTGGAGCCATTCTTGTTCATGAGAGCCAATAGTTAAATTTTCAATGTGGGAATTTATACATCAGAAATCAGATGCTATAAATCAGGGCTCAATCTATTGTTTGTGATAGTCTTGACTGAAGAAAGTGATGGAGAAAATGTTGACGATGCAGATTGAACTTAAAAGTGTATATCTGGCACATATTTTTTCCCTTGGAGAGCTAAATTTGTTAAACATTTACCAGAACATCCCTAGCTCTGTCAACTACAGCTGACACTGCTCTAACTCTTTTAACACTCCTTTGTCCATTATGATTCAATTAGAAAATAATATCAAAGGAGAGAACCTAGAGAAGTCAAAGTCTATTACAAACATTTTATAGTTTAAGAAAATAGTGAAGTTGCTGAGATATTGCTGATTCTCTTTCTCTGTGGGGGGGGGGTGGAAGAAGGAAGAAAGGAGAGGGGGGAGGGAAGGGGGAGGGGAGAGAGGGAGACGGAGGGAGGAAGGGGAGAGAGAGAGAGACAGAGACAGAGAGAGAGGGAGAGAGAGAGAGAGAGAGAGAGAGAGAGAGAGAGAGAGAGAGAGAGAGGGAGGGAGGGGGAGAGGGAGAGAGGGAGAGGGAGAAAGAGAGAGAGAGAGAGAGAGAGAGAGAGAGAGAGAGAGAGAGAGAGAGAGAGAGAGAGAGAGAGAGGGAGGGAGGGAGGGGGAGAGGGAGAGAGGGAGAGGGAGAAAGAGAGAGAGGAAGAGGGAGAGGGAGTGAGGGAGAGGGAGAGAGAGAGAGAGAGAGAGAGAGAGAGAGAGAGAGAGAGAGAGAGAGAGAGAGAGAGAGGAAGAGGGAGAGGGAGAGAGGAAGAGGGAGAGAGGGAGAGAGGGAGAGGGAGAGCCAGCCCATTTGAGCACTAATTTATTAAATGTATTTGTGGAAAAAGCTGTCAGATGAGAAATCTTTCAAGTTCTACAACTTCCACTGAACTCATAGGTCCATCCACTCGCCAGGCTGAACTGGCTAAGGGCTTTCAATTAGAGGATTATAGGTTAACCAATTCAGAAATGGAAGGATTTCAGAGACCAACTAGTCTAATGTCATTTTACAACTAAGGACAAGAAAGGAAGGAAATAAATAGCCTGTGGTGGCAGAGTTAAGATTCGAACGCTGATTCTCTGACTCCAGATCCAATAATAAGACTGTGAAAGTCACGGAAAGTCAGGGTATTAACAGTCCAAAGAAAGGAAGGATGACAGAGAGCTTTTATAAATGTTCCTGGCTACTATGATGCTTCCTCAGTGAGTTCCCTGGACACTCAAAGGAGATCAGCCTAGCAATGCATATAGGAATAATTCAAATAGCTGGAGATGATGCAGGTGAAAGGGCAGCCCACTGAATTAGTCCATCTACAATGCATATATACCCAGGACAGGCAATGCAGATGTGCAGTGGGCTAGACCTCAAATTAAATAGGAGAGTCTGTTGGATTGCACTTGTGAATTTTGGCACCCCTGGGTGGGCACTTCCCGACTACAAAAGTCCATTTTCTTAGACCAATATTCTCCTAATGGGGTTGTATGAGTGTGAATAATGGAGTACTATGATCTCTAGAGGTTGACAATTGTAGGTATCCCCAAGAGCAATGGAAAAAAGTCAGATGGAGTATAGCTTCCTAGATGATTCATGTAGAAGACATCCTTTAGGATGTGTCACTGGAAAAGGAGACAGATTGGTTGGGGATTCCATTTGTATTCAGATTCACAAAATATCAAAAGAACCAGTGTGTGACTTTCTGCAGATTGGGTGGACCTCCTTGGGATTTAAGAGAACACATGGACCAGAATCCCACAGAATTAGAAGGCATGGCTGGAGCCTTCCTCGCTGTACCCCAGGCTAATGTTCCCATACTTATGTGGTCATAAAGTGAGTGAAGCATTTGCATGTCGATAGCCATTTTGAACAGCAGGAGAAACCGAGTCCCTATCTTATGTCATTAAATGAAAGTAGTGGTGTCACTCTATAGGAGGTTGATTCATCAGCCCTTTTCTAGTCACTAAATCTGTCTCATTTCCAGCATAGTGCTTCCTCCACCAACTCTCACTTTGCCAAAGGTTGTGGAAATGGCCTGACCTTCAGTAACACTCCCGAGCCTAGAGTCTGACTTTTCTTCTTGTTTAAAATCCTATCAGTCTCTTAGGTACATTTTGGAATTGATTGAAAATGAACTCAGGCCCTTGGAGCAATCCTCAGCCAATTTTATTTTATTTTTCATCTTGGTTTGCTATTCTTTCTTTCCAGTAATATTTGTATCTCTGCTCCCTCTTTCTATTCCCAAGTGTTTGGCCCCTTACAAATCATTTAATCCCCAAATACCTTTCACCCAGAAGAAAAAAAATCTCTTAAATGTCTGACATGGACAGAAAGAGACATGTTATACAACCTGTGTCCTTTAATATAGTCAAGGGGCGGAGTAGGCTGCACCTAAAAAATGCTGGCTATGATTTTAAGAAATGCCAAAAAAAGTTTACAGGAGTTGTAAAGAAATGCCCTGAGGTGGCAAGGACTTGGCGTTGCTAGCCCAAACCCAGACATACTCTGAGAGATACTTTTATTTCATTTAGGAGAACTCAGCTCGGGGGATGGGGAATCAGGGACCAAAAATTGGTCTCTAATATGTGACCCTATTTCAGACCCTTCTCAACCTCTTCACCTCCATAAACACACAGCTGGATCTTTTCCTGACATGATGTGGTGGAAGAGTGTGGGGTGTGAATATCTTTATTGATAACCTTGGCCAAGTCACTTCCCCTTTCTGGGTCTCAGTTTCCTTATCTGTAAAACAAAGGAATCAGACTAACTGACCTCTGAAGATACTCTGAATGTACTTCTAGTTCTAGATACATATTATAAAAGAGAGGGGCAGGCTGTGAGGATACTTACCTTCCCCATCTTTCAAGCATTGTGGAATAATGTATGATTGGTTGTTAAGAACTCCAGGTTCTAAATTGTGGGAACTGTTGGTGATGGAATACTATTGTGCCAAAAGGAATGATGAACTGGAGGAATTCCATATGAACTGGAACAACCTCCAGGAATTGATACAGAGTGAAAGGAGCAGAACCAGGAGAACATTGTACACAGAGACCAATACACTGTGGTACAATCAAATGTAATGGACTTCTCCATTGGTGTCAATGCAGTGATCCAGGACAATTCTGAGGGACTTACAAAAAGAATGATATCCACATTCAGAGCAGAGACACAGAAGAAAAACAGCTGCCTGATCACATGGTTCAATGGAGAGATAGGGGATGTAGACTCTAAACAATCACTGTAGTGCAAATATCAATAATATGGAAACGGGTCTTGATCAATGACACATGGAAACCCCAGTGGAATTGCGTGTCAGCTATGGGAGGGAGTGGGAGAAGGGGAAGGAAAGAACATGAATCATGCAACCATGGGAAAATATTTAATAAATTAAATAAAATTTTCCAAATGTAAAAAAATAAAAATAAAAAAAGAATTCCATGTTCTCTTCTCCTGAGGCAACTTATAGGGCAAAGGGTTTATCTTTTGTTGTTCAGTATTTCAGTTGTGTCCCCATTTGGAGTTTTCTTGGCAAAGATACTATAGTGGTTTGTCATTTCCTTCTCCAGCTCATTTTACATATAAAGAAACTGAGGCAAGCAGGGTTAATCAACTTGCCCAGGGTCACACAGTTAGGAACTACCTGAGACTGGAAGTTGTCTTGCTGATTCTAAGCCCAGTGTTCTATCTACTTTGCTACCTAGCTGCCCTAGGGATTTATCTAGACCAGTACTGGCAAAGTATTGGCACACATGCTGGGCCAACACAGGGCGGGGGTGTGGGGTGTGGAGCTGCTCTGTTCCCCCTCTTCCCAGTGCCTCAGGACATATTTTGCATGCCTTGCCCCTCTGTCCAGCAAGATCTGCAGCTTCGAGGTCCTCTACCCACGGGAACGCTACGGCCACATGCTCAGCAGCTGGATCTGTGGGAAGGAGGCGCTCGTCATGGAGAAGTGTGACAATGAGGCCGTAGCCGAGATCTGCACGGAGATGCTTCGGAAGTTCACAGGGAACCCTGACATTCCGAAGCCTCGCCGGATCTTCCGCTCCTCCTGGGGCAGCAACCCCCACTTCCCGAGTTCCTACTCCTACATCCAGGTGGGCTCCAGCAGGGCTGACGTGGAGAGACTGGCCAAACCGCTACCTTACACGGAGAGCTCCCAGACAGCGCCCATGCAGGTGCTGTTTTCCAGTGAGGCCACTCACCGCAAATACTACTCCACCACCCACGGGGCCCTGCTGTCCGGCCAGCGCGCCTCATTGAGATGTACCAAGACCTCTTCCATGGCGAGACCTGAGGAAGCTCCAGGCTCAGGAGCCTCTCACCCGGGCCCTTCCTGGACCTCAGAGTTGATTTTTAATCCGTTTCCTTTTAGGGGGCAGAAGCCTCGATGCTTTCACCCAGGGCCTCCTGTAGCTTCCCTCCTTCCTGTACTGTACCTTCTTGAGGGCCGGGCTGGCTCTGCACACCCTTCCGACAGGACTTCCTGGTGCCTCAGTTTCTCTCTCCCCTCCCTCCCCGCTCTGTATTGTAAGTGCCTTCGATGCTT
The DNA here is from genome assembly GCF_027887165.1 of Monodelphis domestica. Classification (NCBI taxonomy): domain Eukaryota; kingdom Metazoa; phylum Chordata; class Mammalia; order Didelphimorphia; family Didelphidae; genus Monodelphis; species Monodelphis domestica. The sequence continues at coordinate 29,779,780 of NC_077235.1, forward strand.
TTGGAATAAAAGAGGTGTCTCTGTCCAAAAAAAAAAGTGCTCACCCAAAGTGGGCACTTCTTCCCTCCACTGTCTGGGGCAATGCAGGGGGCTCACAGGCAGCTTGAAGTTACAGTTTGGGCACGTGAACTTGAAAACCTTCACCAACACTGATAGGTCATCTCAAATCCCCGAGTAGCAGGGAGCCTCTCATTTGAAGTGATGGCCCATTCTGAAAGATCTTCATATTCAAAGAGCAGTAGCTTTCGCATCAATAGTGCCTGGCTGATATTCCTTATTTACTTCCACCTTGTAGAGCCCCTAGCTTCCTTGGAAGCTCAGCTCAGGTGCCATCTCCTATACAAGGCTTTTCTGGTTCACTGCCCCTTAACCAAGTATTCCTTGCCCATCTTGACATTACTTTGTAACTGTGCATCGACTTTGTATTTATCCATGAATATGTTGTATCCCCAAGTATAGTGTAAGGGCAAGCTGTGTGACATAAGGCAAGTCATTTCACTCTTCTGGGCCTGGCTCCTCATCATTAGAGTCACTTGGGTGTATGAAATGGCTACTGAAATCTATAATTCTATAATCTTCCGGGGCAGAGGCAATTTTGTTCTCTCTGGATCTTCAGTGCTTAGCGTTGAATTGAAATGGGTTGACTTGAACTGCAATGGCCTTCTCATTTAGGATGTAGGAGACTGGGGGCAGGGCAGTGCAGAGAGGTTACACAGCAACCACACTTCAAAGGGTTTCTAGGCCAGTTCTACAAACAAAAAGAACAACTTCACTGGACAGATCAAGGACACCTTCTGCAAAGGGAGCCAGTGAGTCTATTCTTGAAAAATGTAGGAACTAGGAAAAACTACCAGAAGACAGGGTGGTTTTTTATAGCCGGCCTGGAAACCTTTTTGGAGTGATTTAAAGAGTTCTCCGATGAACCATGGCCAACTTGGGATTAAAATCAGAAATAAATACTGAACTCAGACACAAAGTGTTCTCTCGACTGCTTGCTTTTCAGAAATCTGTAATTGGTCTGATCTGAGTCTTGTGGAGACCCAACCTGCTGTGCAGTCAAGGAGATGACCTTTAAAGAAGTAATCTGTGATTAAGTAAGGACGGAGGCTTTGTATTTTAGCCCTTCTCTCTCCCCAACCCACCCCTAAGATCCCAGTGAACTGGCCCAGCTGGTGACATTATTTTAATGCCTCAAAAATTGAAGAACTCTTCCTGTTCCTTGTCCTGTTAAGCAGGACAAGATGGCAGCAAAGAAAGCCATAGATTCTCCTGCTGAAGTTAGTAACCAGCCTGCTGTACTCTACCCTGATCAAGTCACATCTGCAAGCACTGCATTCAGTTGGGGTGCAGGTAGGGCAAGGGGGCATGTTTTAGGAGCATGAACAGAAAAGCAACTAGAATGGCGGCCATGTCTAGAAAAATATGTTGAAAGAACCAAAACTGGAGATTGAAGACACTTAATAGGCTGTCTCAGTCCTTACGAGTAGTTAGGATATGTTGAGGTTTCCCTAAAAGATCAGATAAACCAATAATGTGCAGAACAACAGACATTTATCATTTCTGATTTTAACTCACACCAAGGAGAGTTCAGTGTCCAAAACAAAACATAAGCAAGCAGGAGCAGCAAAGGAAGACTCCAACCAGGGCATCTGCCAGGACCTCTGATGGTCTTTGCAGCATTTCAGAAAGGAGAAAGGGGGCCCTTTGAAGAGGCTTCTCTTGGACTTAGTACAGCCAGCCCCAGTGAACTCTGTCACTCTTTTTAGTTGGCATGTGAGAGCTTAAGATCAGACTCAAAGATGGAAGGGACCTTAGCGTTGTAATAGAAACCCCTTATTTTTTACAGATGAGCAAACTGAGATGCAGAGGTTAAATGGCTTGTTAAAGATAAAAAAGATAGCTGGCTGAAGAGCTGGGATTCAAACCCAGATTCCCTAACTACAAAACCAGCACCCTTTCCACTGCCTGGGTCATGATTACTTTCATAAGAGGGTTATTCCATTAGGCCAGTGAAGATCCTTGGTTTTCTAGGTCTAGAATAGAAATTAGAGGGACTCCTTGGCTGAGGTTATATGGGCTGACAACCTATGCCAATCTCCAAATTTGCCCAGCCATTGTGGTTTGCCACTGGTTCACCTCTGGGGAAACCTGACCTCTTGTTAGAGCATTAAGCTACCCATTCTCACGTTCACTGGCTCAGTAACAACCCCTTATCCCAGTGTGTAACAACATACTAATTGCTGTTAAAAGTTGTGGATCATGTCTGGGTCACACCAAAATGGAAAAGAATGAAAAGTCCCTAAAGCACAGCATGAACCAAATATAAGACAAATGATTTATTTCAACTTACAAAAATAGAATGCTAAGCATAAAAACCATACTGTACATTAACAAAATGCTTTAAACAGAATTCAGTAGTTTAACCTATAACTAACCTAACAATTGGCAGGAAGGCTGGAGTTCAAATTTCATCAAGCTATAGAACAGTTTGAAAAGTCGCTAATTAGCTATTTAACATTTCACTTTGATTGGTATCATCCAGTCACATTTAGGTACCAGCCTGCTGGTATAATAGCCAAGCCGCTGACTCCTCTTTTTGGCAACGACTCTTCTTCTATAAGTCAATTACTGCCACTTAGATAAATGGATGGAATTGCCACTGTTGTCCTGGTAGAGACTTCCGCCACCACCATGCCAGAAGATGATATTGTTGTAGTTGCAGCCTTCTAGATCTTTTGAAATTCACAAAGTTACCTTCTCAAAGAAAGGAAGCAAAAGGGGCAAGACCTGCTAGGGACCCCAACACAAGCTTATCTACTTGTGGGCCCCAGCACTGGTTGCCATATGGGGAGGATATAGGAAACTAGGGCCAGAGAAAGGACTCTGTCCTTTATGACCACTCAATGGAGTCACATCTGATTGGCTCATGATTTGAGTCCAGGAGAGTGCCAGCTGAAAACTACCTCTTCTTTTACCAGATGTGACACCCTGAGTGGTCACTTCTTTCCAGTTAGGGGCCAATTAGGGCACTCTTTTCCTTGGCAGGAAGTTGTTCTTCTACTTGGTCACCAGGAATTGAACATGCTCCAAGGGGAAGGAAATGAGGCACCATTACACCAAAAAGGGTATGGTTGAGTTCTCAGGTGAATCTGGATGTTTTCTTGTCTATGATGTAAAGACCTCAGCCAGATAAATAGGGAGTAGAGAATGGAAGATGTAATTTCTAGAAAAGAGCCAGAAAAAGTTGCATGGCCAGTGGCCAGAGCAGAAGAAGTCAGCTATAAGGGAGCATTATGATTCTCAAAGAGGCTCATGGGTGCTAGGGTTTTTTAAGCTAATCTAAGTCCTATCCTTGTCTGTTCAGAGTAGCTTTCGACAAGTAACTTTCCAAGACTTTGCTAAAAATGTCCTAAGCGATATTGCCATGGCCTTGGAGAGAGTATTCTTTGAGTAAATGCTTTTTAGGATCAGTAAACTTGACTTTGAGTCTGAGTTTGATTTTTTCCCAGTTTTGGCCCATTATTCCTTTTATATACCTCTGGTTACTTTTACCAGGAAAGTGGTTCTCTGAATTTCCCAGCTCCTCTTAACGATTACAGCACACAAGCTTTTTGTAGGTGTTTCAGAGCCTTCCAGGAGAGTAGCCACTGAAATTCATGGGCCCTCAAGAATTAAGAGAGATAGTGCAATGCAATGGCAAACCTCTTGGACTTGGAGTCAGAAGCAACCAGTAAACATTTATTAAGCACCTACTATGTGCCAGGCACTGCATCAGGTGACAAGACTAGAAGCACAAAAAATGAAACAATCTTTGATCATAAGAAACTTACATTCTAATGGGAAGGGTCAACATGTGTGTGTGGAGACAGAGACAGAGAGAGAGGGAGGGACAGAGAGACAGATACAGAAAAAGCATAAGTATAAAATGAATAAATACAAATATATACAAGGTAGATTGGAAAAGATGGAGCTAACAGTTGGGGTGATCCAGGAAGGCTTCATGAAGAAGATGGTGTTTGAACTATAACTCAAAGAAAGAGAGACTTTGAGGCAACTATAAGGAAGGAGTGCCTTCCAAGGATGCGAGATGGTCAATTCAAAACACTGACAAAGAGCAAGAAGGCCAGTTTGGTTGGATCACAAAGTACAAGCCTGGGGAAGGCAAGTCCAGTGAAGCTGGACCAGGTTGTGAAGGACTTTAGGGAATGTAAATGTTACTTTCAAGGTAAAGGAAGTCTCTAGACTTGATTGAGTAGGGAGTGACATGGTCAAATCTGGGCATAAGGAAAATTACTTGGGCAAAAGCATGTGGGACACATTGGCATGGTGAAAGACATGAGGCAGAGAGGCCAACTAAAGTGGAGATTTTTGCAATGATATAAGCAAGAGGTAATGGGAGCCTAACCAAGGTGGTAACTGTGTACGTAGAGAGAAGGGGAGGGATATGAGAGATACAGTTGAAAGTGAAAAGTCAATGCTTTGGCAACTGATTAGATATGTGGTATGAGAAAGAGTGACCAATCCAGGAAAATGCCAAGGTTACAAAACTGGGACACCAGAAAGATGGTGGTGCCTGTGGTAGGTGAAAGATGAAATAACTAAGGAAACAAAGATTCGAGCTTTTGAGCATATCAATTTAATATTTATTCTCACAATTCCTTCATGCTTCAGGCTGAAATATGGCATTTTGGAACAGGACACAGTTTGGGGGGGAAGATAATAGTTTAGCTTCAAACATATTGATTTTAAGATGTCTCTGGAACAACCAGTTTGAAATGTCCAATAGACAGTAGATGATACAGGACCGAATCTCAGAGAATGATTATTTGATAGAGGTAAGAGTTAAACTCAGGGAAGCTATTAAAATTACCAAGAGTATAGAGGAAGAAGGGAAGAGGACCCAGGCAAGATTCTTGAGGAACACCCATACTTAGGGCATATGATATGGATAATAAACCAGCAAAGGAAACCTGGGCTTGAGGCTTAGCTCTGGCTCTTGTTCACAGCTTTCTCATCTGTAAAATATGGATAATAATGCTTTTATTGCCTATCTTATTGACTTGCCATGAGAACCAAATGAGATAAAAGTACTATGAAACTGTGGAGTCTCATATAAAAGTAAGCTGTTATTAAGGAAGCACTCATTAGAGATCAGAGGATTCAAAAGGTGTGATCTCTGGAACTCAGTTTCCTCATCTGTAAAATGAGGGGGTTGAACTAGCTGTCTTCGAAGATCCGGTCCTGTGATCATTTTACTTTTTTTGGAAAATTTTATTTAATTCGTTAATTTAGAATATTTCTCCATGGTTACAAGATTCACGGTTTTCCTTCCCCTCCCCCTAAGCCCCTCCCGTGGCTGAAGCGCAATTCCACTGGGTTTTACATGTGTCATTGATCAAGACCCATTTCCATATTATTGATATTTGCAATAGAGTGATTATTTAAAGTCAACATCCCCAATCATATCCCCATCGACCCATGTGATCAATCATATGTTTTTCTTCTGTGTATCTGCTCCCACAGTTCTTTCTCTGGATGTGGATAGTGTTCTTTCTCACAAATTCCTCTGGATTATCCTGGGTCATTGCATTGCTGCTGGTGGAAAAGTCCATTAAATTCGACTGTTCCATAATGTATCTGTGTGCACCGTTCTCCTAGTTCAGCTTCTTTCTCTCTGCATCAATTCCTGGAGGTTGTTCCAGTCCTGTGATCATTTTAGAGAGGGGCATGCTGGGATTTGGAAGAGTTACTCAGCTTTCTCTAAGGTCACACAAGCAGCAGAATCCACCCTAGGGTTGGCCTTCCAACCCCCAATCCAGTATTCTTTCTCCTTTACCACACTGCTTCTCACCATCTTTTTTTGTTCTAATGGGAATACTATTCACAGTCTGTCCAAATGGCCTAACTAAAAGCAAAAAACTTGTCCTTGATACAAGTGAATAGAGAAAGCACCCTTGATACTGCTCTCTGCTACAGCTAGTCCTATCCAGCTTTGACCTTTTGCTGCCAGCCTTATACTATTTAAGTTGTTACTTGTTACAGACAGTTTTTCTTGGATACAATCTAGAATTAAGACCACTTGGCCTGAAGAACAGCTAATAAGGCTGGCTGTTTACCTGATAAATACAATTACCCTTCCTTGCCTTCCTTTCCTTAGAAGAACTTGTGGCAAAAATTGTGGCATCCAACCTTTGGCACCTAACAATGAAAAACCATTTTTGCTCCTTTTCAGGAATTTTTGTGATGTCAAATTTTAGAATAGTAGCTGAACTCGCTTTAATAGTTCTGAGAACATTAGAATTATAGGAACCTTCTAGGTGAGGCAATGTGGTATTGTAGAAAATACTGAATTTGGTGTAGGGCCATGGATAAGTCACCTAACCTATTCAGGGTTCAATTTTTTTCTTTGTAAAATGAGGGAATCCGAAAATCCTGTGATCACAGAGGTCACATGATCCAAAGTTTATATTTTTCTAATGGACAGGAAAGAGATCTTGTCTAAGAATTCACAGCTGGTTAATAGCAGAAGCAGAATTCAAACTCAAGTTTTCTGACTTCTGGCACTGTTTTCACCACATCATGTGTTTTCCTGGGTCTAAGTTTTTCCTTCCCCTTTGACTCAAATGAAAAACAGCCAGTTTTTTGTTAGGCTTTTTCCAACTAGACAGTACACCACTATTCATGGAGAACATCCATTTTCCTAGGCAACGCTACACCCTGATTTCAATGAAGAAGACGTTCCCTCTGGTGAAGCTGACAACTGTCTTTGTTCTCTGGTTATCCATCAAAATGCTTGCAGTTCTGCCTTTATCATATAAATGGATAAATACATCATTACATGATAAAAGTCCTATAAATGGAAAGTCTATAGTGCTTAGGAATGACATGCAATCCTCATGGGAAAGAAACTGGGGATCCCACTGCTAACAAAGTATAATGCTGTGTAGTGGAAATGCTCTACTCTGTAATTTGGAGCATGCCCAGTCCACTAAAAACCATCATGTGGTTAAATGATGAAATCAAGTAACCATACCTGTATGCTAATCAAGTAGTGGTCACATAGTTGCATGATGAAGAGGCAGACCATTGACTGAAGGTGTAATAGGAACTGGGGTGCACTAACCAGCAAAAGTGAGGCCTTGTTTTAGTCTGGCCCTTCATGCCTATCTGCTGCTCAGGTGAGGGAGACAATAATGTAAGAGGATAAGCATTGGGATCTTCCCATTTGAAACCAATATATGGCCTGTGAATATGAACCTTTATTTCTTGCCTCTTTATATTTGTTCTGTCTTGTTTTAAGGTAAAGGAGCACTAGAGATAGCTATAAGCTAATAAGATTGATAAAGTAAGTAGATCTGGGAGCAAAGTCCATTCTAGCTATAGCGATGTCCTAAGGCAGTGATTGTAAACCCATGGCATGGGTGCCAAAGATGACATGCAGAGAGCACCACTGCCCACCAGAGGAAAAGGCAGAGGGACTCGGGTGGAGCTGCTCCCTTTCCCCTCTACACCATGCCTGATGATGTGTTTTTTTTTCACATCCCCTGCCCCTCTGCCCAGCAGTACATTAGAGCTCTTTCTCCCTCCCCTGTGTAGGGTAATGGGGTGGGGTAGGGTGTGCCTGGCCCTTGATGGGGGCATGGCATGTAGTCTCTAAAAGGTTTGCCACCAATCTATTTAAAGAATCCTAGAGAATCAACTAAAAAGCTAGTGGAAATAATCAACAACTTTAGCAAAGTTGCAGGATACAAAATAAAGCCACATAAGTCATCAGCATTTCTACATAATTCCAACACAGCTCAGCAGCAAGAACTAGAAAGAGAAATTCCATTTAAAATCACCCTAGACAATATTAAATATTTAGGAATCTATCTGCTGAGACAAACACAGGAACTATATGAACACAACTACAAAACACTCTCCACACAATTTAAACTAGATCTAAACAATTGGAAAAACATTGATTGCTCATGGGTAGGATGAGCCAACATAATAAAAATGACAATCCCACCAAAATTAATTTACTTATTTAGTGCCATACCTATCAAAGTACCAAGAAACCTTTTTTACTGAATTAGTAAAAAAATAACTATTAAAAAGTTCATTTGGAAGAACAAAAGATCAAGAATATCAAAGGAAACAATGGAAAAAAATGAAGGAAGGTGGCCTAGCAGTACCAGATCTTAAACTGTACTATAAAGCAGTGGTCATCAAAACAATATGGTACTAGCTAAGAGACAAAAGGAAGGTAAATGACCTCAGCAAGATGGTGTTCAATAAATCCAAAGATCCCAACTTCTGGGACAAAAATCCACTATTTAACAAAAACTGCTGGAAAAGTTGGAAAACAGTTTGGGAAAGATTATGTTTAGATCAACATCTCACTCCCTACACCAATGTAAATTCAGAATGGTTGAATGACTTGAATATCAAGAAAGAAACTATAAGTAAATTAGATGAATGAAGAATAGTATACTTGTCACATCTATGAGAAAGGAGTTAGACCAAGCAAGAGTTAGAAAATATTACAAAATATAAAATAATTAATTTTGATTACATTAAATTAAAAAGTTTTTGTACAAACAAAACCAATGCAACCAAAATTAGAAGGGAAGCAACAAATTGGAAAATAATTCATTTTAACAAAAACCTCTGACAAAGGTCTAATTACTCAAATTTATAAGGAACTAAATCAATTGTACAAAAAAGCAAGCCATTCCCCAATTGATAAGTGGGCAAGGGACATGAATAGGCAATTTTCAGTTAAAGAACTCAAAACTATTAATAAGCACATGAAAAAAGTGTTCTAAATCTTTTATGATTAGAGAAATACAAATCAAAAGAACTCTGAGATACCACCTCACACCTGGCAGATTGGCTAACATGACAGCAAAGGAAAGTAATAAATGTTGGAGGGCATGTGGCAAAATTGGGACATTAATGCATTGCTGGTGGAACTGTGAATTGATCTAACCATTCTGGAAGGCAATTTAGAACTATGCCCAAAGGGCTTTAAAAGATTGCCTGCCCTTTGACCCAGCCTTACCACTGCTGGGTTTATACCCCAAAGAGATAATATGGAGAAAGGCTTGTACAAAAATATTTATAGCCACGCTCTTGTGGCAGCAAAAAATTGGAAAATGAGGGGAAGCTCTCCTATTGGGTAATGGCTGAACAAATTGTGGTATGTGTTGCTGATGGAATACTATTGTGACCAAAGGAATAATGAACTGGAGAAATTCCAGGTGAACTAGAATGACCTCCAGGAATTGATGCAAAGTGAAAGGAGCAGAACCAGGAGAACATTATACACAGAGACAGATACACTGTGGCACAATCGAATGTAATGGACTTTTCTACTAGCAGCAATGCAATGATCCAGGACAACTCTGAGGGACTTATGAGAAAAAATGTATACACATCCGGAGAAAAAACTGTGGGAATAGAAACAGAGAAGAAAACCAATTGCTTGACCACATGGGTTGATGGGGACACGATTAAGGATATAGACTCTAAACAATCACCCTAGTGCAAATATCAATAATATAGAAATAGGTCTTGATCAAAGACACATGTAAAACCCAGCGGAATTGGGTGTCGGCTATGGGAGGGGGGTAGGAGGAAGGGTGGGAAAGAAAATGAATCATGTAACCATGGAAAAATATTCTAAATCAATTAATTAAATAAAAATTTTCAAATAAAAATAAAAATAAATTTTAAAAAAGGTTTGCCATCGCTGTTCAAAGGAAAGAATTGTGGAAGCCAGCCTGGCATTTGACAAGTTGAAGACTTAGCAGAGCTTATTCTTATTCTACTTTATCCTATTCATCTTTTTCCATAAAAGTTCTTCTCTGTTGTTTTCATAAGTGTGGCGGTGACTTAGTGTTCTTGAAGGTCATGACAGAGAAGTCCAAGGTCTGGCAAGTTCTATCTCTCATGCTGGAAAGGCTTCAAATATTATCATTGAGTGATATACTTTGTCTTCTTTCATAAGACCAACATAGGCCAGTATGTAGAAGCTCATTGTAAGTGACTTGGTCACTGGGTAATGAATGATTTGTCCCTGAAATGTTCACGAAACAAATAAAAAATGAAATATGGCTCTCAGGTCTGTGTGATTCCCTTTCACAGTATCCAAAAGAAATAAGGGGAGTCAAAAATCACAATTTTTAGAATTCAAATTTTAGCTCACCTGCTGGTAAACTATGTGAGATCTGCGTCTATTGACCAGAGAGTCAGCATACACATAACATTCTTAATTTAAATGTAACCAGAAGACAAAAGGAAAGTGCATTTCAGTGGAAGGATAGCTCATAGACACACCTTACATTGACAAATAAAAGAATTGGCAGACTTGGTTTTATCACATGTCCAAAAGCAATAAGAAACATCATTTCAGGATATTCTTGGCCATCTCATATTGCATGGCTCATGATAAGCATAAGCAACAAGATCACCATGCAGATCATTGCAGAATATTTGCCAACATCTATTATACAGAATGAGAAGATGGAGAAATTCAGAGCTTTAGTAGTAAACAAAGGTGTTACAAGCAGTAAGGAGAAAATCCTTCACGTATCAAAAGAAAATGGTCTAAATCACCCAAGACTATTCATTAACAAAAAAGAAAAGAAAATACTAGGATATGTATTGAAAAGGAAAAGGGGGATATTTATCAGGAAATGACTTATTTTTCAAAAACAACTGTATCCATTAAATTATTTTAAAACAAAAATATTCATGGGAAATTGATAACAGACTAGGTATATAAATCAGTCACCCCAATATTAAGGCCAAAGGAGTCTACAAACCATCTCAGTCAGCAAATGCTCAATCTCTTTGCCAAGTGGAGAGAAGTGGCAGCCAAGGGTGACAACAGTTTAGAATATAAATTCATTTGGAAAACCTTACGGAGAAGGATGACGGAATATTCCAAGCAGTATCACCTCATTAAACAACAAGAAGCAGTGGAAGGAAAAACAAGATTGCAGTGAATTTGGCAGGAGTCTCAATTAATTGAGATCATCTCAAGGGCACTTAAATATGAAACTGGAAGGATAACAAATAGATGAAAATTGGAAAAGATCTCAGTCAATCTTTCATTGACAAACTCATTTAATCAATTACATTGGAATTACAGCATTTTGGTCACTGTCTGGAGGGTACCACACCAGGAAGTAGAAATGACACTAATGAAAACAAATATGGGAAGGGCAGCTGAATGAAGTCAGGTATACACAAAAGATGTCTGGGTAGGAGGTTATACAAGTTGGAGGCTATTGGGAAAGGACTCTCAAAATATCTAAAAGAGAGGAAGATAATAAAATGTGAATAGTATTATTGGCCCTCAAAAGGCTATAACTGCTGATCTCTATGCCTACTTTCTTACCTCTAAAATATCTTCATCCGAATTCTCTACAAACATATTGAGGGGATCTTTGATGGAAATATGAGAAGAAAATGGGCAGAGCTTTGCAGATGCCATTTAGAATGATATCTTCCTAGTCATACATTTGGCCAAAAGGTATAGAGAATACAACATCATATTGTTCTTATTGTTGACTATAAAAAATCTAATAAAGCGAAGACAAAATGTAGCTTTAAAAGAGCTACTCTCAGAAAGTGCTTCCCATGGATATGTTAAGATCATTCTAGATTACTTGACAGAGAAGTTTATTTTTGCTTGTAACCCTCTGATTACTAATGTCAAGTGAGGCATAAAACAGGAAGGTATATGCTCAGCAAAGGTCATAGAGGATATCCAGTAAGGGGAGATTACCTACAGATGGTGAGATCTTTCAGATTCTTCTGTGTGCAAAAGATTCTTTATGGATCATATGAAGCCTTGGAATATTGAAAACCTCTTAAATAAGATCCTCTCAAGAAGTATTCAATCAAAGGCTAGATGGCCACTTGTCAGATATATTACAAATGAGATTCCTCATTCAATTAATAAACCATTAAGTGCCTACAAGCAGGTATGGCTTAGACATACCTCCCAAGGAGGCTCTCGGGATAGTGAAGGGTCTCATGATCATGTTTCGGAAGGCATGGCAGTTGTATTTAAGTATTTGAAGGACTGTCATATGAAAGAAAGAACAGACTTCTTTTCCTTGCAAGTTGCAGAAGTAGGAGCAATGAGGAGGAATTTGTAAATGTAGGCAAAATGTCAGGAAAACTTTCCTAATAATTAGAGCTGTCCAAAAGCAGAACAGGCTACCTTGAGAGGAGTAGAGTTCCTTCCTCCTAGAAGTCTTTAAGCAAAGGTTGAATGAGGACTTTTGAGGGATCTTGTAGAGGGGATTCTTATTCAGGTTTGAAGCTGACCTGGAAGGCTACTAAGGTCCCTTCCAACTCTGAGAATTTATGGCTCTATGAAATAACTTCCAATTCATATCTGCTTTTAATATTTTAAGAAACCAGATTGCGAAGGTCCTAAGCAGGGGCCCTCTCTCATATGTCTCTGAATCCCTGGCAACTAGGCCTGGTGTTATCAAGCATCTTCTCTCCTCCATCCCATGCTTCATCTCAAAAGTCAGTTCACTATTGTGGAAGGAACACTCACCTAGAATGAGCTTGAGGTTTCAAGGCCAGCTCTCCTGATCACTAACTAGGTGACTTTAGGTAAGTCAGTTTCTACTCTGAACTTAAATTTCCTCATTTATAAAACAGGATCATCCTTGCATTGCACAGAGCTGTTGTGAACAAAATGCCTTGGAAACCTTCAAGAGCAAGAGTGTTGTTTTTGTGTTATTTTTACTTTGATTATAGCTATGCTAAGAAGAAGCTTCCTCACAGTTTTGTCCCTCATTTTTGGCTGGGGGTGAGGAATGGGTGCAGGGGCGGAATTATTTTGTACCACATAATTCACTTAGTTTTCACCAGTGTAGCTGATGATGCTCCCAGTCCAAGGCCACACAGGAGTTGAGATATCTAGGTTCATTTCCTCAGATGTTACTCAACTGTCTAATAGATTGGGGTGAGGATGAGGCTGGGGAGAGGAGGAGGAATGGATGATATTACCACTTTGTGTACTATTGCTAAAATTAGCCTGTACCTTTGGCTTCACTCTAGTCTTTTTCCTGAAGTACTTCTGGTAATAGAGTTATCCTCCATCTGAACATAGCACCACCTCCGCCTACCAATCAGAAAAAAGGCCAACCTTTATTTTAGAAAGACATTGCCATTTTCTCTACAGGTTTTTTTCCTTATTAGATACTAATTGCCTCTCCAGACATCAGTCTATTAAGTTCAGTTCATCTAACATTAGAGATCAGAGTTGCTATGCTTCAATGGAAAAAAAAACCCTGACCTGGGAGTCATAATACCTGGATTTGAGGCCTAATTCAGATTCTCACTAGCTGTGTGGCCTTGGGAAAATCACTTTCCTTCTCAAGGGCCTTGATTTCCTCTTCTATAAGTTGAGGTTTTGGCCATGGAATAATAGAAAATATCCTGAAATAAGTATCAGAAACTGCTTTTAAGTCTCAGCTCTGTCATGTCCTAGCCTTATTACCTTAGTCAATTTACTTTCCCATTCTGGACCCCATTTTTCTCATCTGTAAAGGGAAGGGGTTAAAGGCCCCTTTCAGCTCTGAACCAAAAAATGTTAGGGGATGAGATAGTTGTGGCATAGTGGAATGAGCACTGGATTTGACATCAGAGGACGTGGGTTCAGGCCCTAAAATACTAGTTTATGTGATTTTGAGAAAATCATAGGAACATCTAGGTGGCTTAGTGGATTGAGAGGCTAGGGACAGGAGGTCCTGGATTCAAATGTGACCTCAAATACTTCTTAGCTGTGTGACCCCGGGCAAGTCACTTAACCCCCATTGCCTAGCCCTTACCACTCTTCCACCTTGGAATCAATAAACAATATTGATTCTAAGCAGAAGGGAAGGGTTTAAAAAAAAGAAAAAGAAAGTAGCTTCACTTCTTGGTGCCATTGTTTCCCTACCTATAAAATGAAACAATACTCTCTGCCTTACCAAGATGTTGTGAGAAGGTATTGAGATATAAAAATCATTTCTATACCTTAGAGAATTCCATGTAATGGAGACCATTCATCTCTAGCACATTCCAGTCACAATGTGTTTTGACTCCATTACTAAAGGAGAAGTGACTCTTTGGTACCTGGGGTAGGTTGGATGTGGGGCTGTATCACAACAAAGGCCTGAATAGAGACCTGAAATCATCTCTTTTCATTTCTTATAGGCCATGGAGTGGATAGCTTTTCCTAGCTCAGTCATCAATCCTCTTTGATAAAACCTTCTTCTTCCCATCATGGCAACCCAAAGAACAAGCAGAAGCTCCTGATTATAAATATACTTTTTCAAAGAGCCAGAATCCATGTAGCCCATCAGAAGGTATTGGGGAAAGGATCATCTTCACACATGCTCTATGGAATGACTCCCACTTTGCCTATAAATGTTAACTTTTCTACGAGGTAGGTTGTTACTGGCCATCTATACCATACTAACCTATATGAAAAGCAGTAATTGGCTTATTTTCTTGCGATGGTTTTTATGCTTCCTGGTCATTTTAATAAACAACCAAAAAAGCTTTGGGGCTGATAAACTCCCTTCTAATTTAAGATCTCTGGTCCTGTGTTTCTATGAACTACAAAACCCCAAACCTGGAGAGCCCTTGACAGTTTGTTGGGATGGAATCCAAACAGATTCTGTCTTGATAGTTTAGCAATCAGCAATTAAACAGGGAGCACAATGAAATTCTAACACTAAATCAAAGTGAGATTGTTGCTGTTCTTGGTGACGAGGAAGTAGAAGATAAATATAGACTTAAGCTTGAGAGCACTAGCTAGCTGGGCCTGCTCTCCATTCCAAAAACTTTTGGCACCGGGAGAGAGAAATCTCCTTCTGAAGAGTAAGCATCATTCCAGACAAAGTTTGTAGAAACAGATAGATTCTTCATTCCTTATGGGTGGAAAAGTCACTGAGTATCTTTCCCCAGTTAAATGAGTGGGTGTGTTGAGGTCTGTGCCTTTTTAACACAAAGTATAGTGGGGGAAACCCACTGGGCTTTAAGCTCAAAGAGTGATGACAGAGCCCACTATCCCTCTTATCAGTGAGAGTGCCACTCTAGTTGAATCTAGAAGTTGGAAGCAGAAAAGATTCACAAACGTATGCCCAGTGGAATTGTTTTTAGCAGTTATCACAGGCCCAGGAGAGCATTGTCAAGCATCAGGCATACAAGACCAGTAGGTTGACAGACTACATGTCATCCATGTGTGTTCAATAAAAATTAAACATCTGTCCAAGACTGCATACCATGCAAAATCAATGGAGAACAAGCTGAGTGGTAGGAGCAGTAATAGTATTGGGCAAAGTTATCACTGCTTTTTAGATAAAGAAATCAAAGCAATCTGTGGTTATGTGAAAAAATGCTCTAAATCACTACAGATGAGAAAAATTCAAATCAAAAGAACTGTGAGGTATCACCACCCCACACCTATCCAATTGACTAATAAGACAGAAAAGGAAAATGACAAATGCTAGGGGGGATGTGGAAAAATAAGGACACTAATGCACTGTTGGTGGAGTTGTGAACTGATCAAACCATTCTAGAAAGCAATTTGGAACCATGCCCAAAGGGTTTTAAAACTATGCATACTCTTTGACCCAGCAATACCTCTACTTGTTCTGTTCCCCGAAGAGGTCCAAAAAAGGAGAAATGATCTATTTATGCAAAAAATATTTATAACTGCTCTTTTTTGTGGTGGCAAAGAATCAGAATTAAGGGGATGTTCACTGATGCAGGGATGACAACAAGATGTGTTCTATGATTGTAATGAAATACCATTGTACTTCAAGAAATGATGAGCAGAATGCTCTCAGAAAAACTGGAAAGACTTGTGAACTGATGCAAAATGAAGTGAGCAGAACCAGGAGTACATTGTATATAGATAGTCACAGCAATGTTGTACAATGATCAACAGTGAATGACTTAGTTCTTCACAGCAATACAATGATCAAAAATGCTGTCCTCCTCCAGAGAAAGAACTGATGGAGTCTGAACACTGATCAAAGCATACTATTTTTCACTTTATTTTTTTCATGGGGTTTTTTTTGGTCTTTGTTTTCTTTTTACAACATGACTAATATGGAATTATGCTTTGCATGACTGTATATGTCTAAACTATATCAAACCGATTACCATCCCTTTTGGGGATAATTATAATAACAATGTAGCATCTGGGGGCACCCCCGTAACATGTACCAGAGGACACCACCCTTGGTTCAAGGTACTCTTTGGGTCTGCATCAACTCAATCCCCTAGCTAACTGAGCTCCAACTAGTGTGTTTACTCTTGCCATTACTAGAAGACAGGTTTAGTTGAAAACAGACACTTAACAAGAAGGCACGGGAAGAAAAGTCGCAATAAAATGTCTCCCTCCTAAATGGAGAGTAGTCTCTCACGAACACGCAACCCCCTCCATCACTGGAAATGGCAGGTCCACAGAGAGAATGTATCCAAAGGAACATGCTCTGATTTTGTAGAGATCTTGCATTTATTTTCTGTGAACACAAATTGTATCCCTTCCTCCATTTTCCAGAAATTTCCAGGGGTCTTAGAATGTAAGAACTGATTATTGTGTACTAACATGTAACCATGGGCAAGACAGGGAACCTCTTAAATATCAGTGTCTGCCTCTTGAAAACTGGGATCACTGTGCCTGTACTACCTTCTTCCCAGGTTGTTGTGAGTTGTGCACTCTCAAATGAGATATTTGCAAAATGCTTAAGATCAGTATTTGTTCGTTGGCTTTATGTAGCATCATGCTCACTTTTCTTGTCAGATAGGGTTTTCTTGTCCCTCATCTGACAGAGCTTCTCCTTCATTGGTTTGTTATTGTTATCCTTCTCTTCAGTAGTGAATGCCAAAAATAAACATTTAAAAGTCACTTGCCACAAAATGTGGGGCTTTTATCTTCACTCACTTCTCCCCATTTTCATTAGTTACATCTCCCCTCTTTTCATTTGCTTCCTTATTCAGAGGCAGGAAACATTTAATAGTCTTTCTTGATTACCAACAATGGCCCTTACTTTCAAACGTTTCACTTCTCTCGCCTTCATAATGAGAGTCTGGCTCTGGTTAACCCAAGCCAGAGGTACATAGTGTGGATGTCTTCAACACGGACTGGCTGTGTCTGCTTTCTGCCAAGGTAACTAATTTCTGCTGCCCATAGTCATTTGTTTTTCCACCTACAGATTTTCCAGCTGCTGGTCTCCAGCTTCTAGTGAGGTCCCCCCTCCCCTTTTTTGGCCAAGGAAGAAATTATCCCTTGTTTAAGCAAAGGCTCCATCAATTGCCATAGAAATGGGGTGAGAAGCTGGTCCTATCACCTCATAGATTCAAAATGTCATCTGTGTTAGCTAGCATAATACAACCTCCTTTGTCCCAGTATCTCAATTACAAATGGCATCTAAACACACAGTACATCTAAATACCAGAGTCTGAAACTAAGAACCCATGAGCTTCTTCAAGGTCTCAAAGCCTTACCTTCAAATAGACCTCCAAATCACAAGATACCCTTCTCTGTGACCCCCACCAGCTTAGCTCCTGCTCATATCTTTCTCCCCAGTCTACATCACCCCACCCCAGTAATCTCAAGGAATAAGAGAAGTTAGAAGTAGCTCGGCTTCACATACCGATTAAAGAGTCCTGCCCAAAAAGCAAGGATAAAACACCATGTGATCTAAAAAGTCACACAGAATGTTAGAACTGGAAGACATCTTAGAACTTAGATTGTTAGAACTGAAATGACTGTAGAATATAGAATGTTGGAACTGAAAGGGACCTAAAACAACAGAGAAATGCAGAATTGGAAAGAACTTTAGAAGATAAAATATACTAATATCTAGGAGGGGCTTTAGAACATTGAATGTTGGAGGACTTCTAGATGATGTGAGCAATAATATGCAGATTAGACATCTTCAATCCCCATGCCCTCTCAGACCTCTCCAAAATAGAAATTATATGCCAAAGATAAAGCAATTTCTGCTGTCTTTATGTGATGGTGAACCTATGGCATAGGTTCCAAAGATGGCACATAGAGAGCTCTCTGTGGGCAAGCAGCTGCCCTCCCCACTCCCCAATCCCCAGAGTTGGTTACTAGAAAGACAGAGAGATTCAGGTGGAGCTTCTCCCCTCCCCATCTCCACCATGCCTGACAACATTTTTTCCCATCTCCCTCCCTTCTAACCAGTAGCCCAATGGGAGCACACAGGGCATAAGGTGGGCAGCTCACAGGTGGCAGAGCTGGAGGGGAGCAGAGTGCTCAGACCACTCCCCTCCCCCTCTTTACCTGTGCTGAGGACACTTCTCATATGACCCACCCCTCTGCCCAGAAGCCCAATGGGAGCACTTCCTCCCTCCCCTGTGTGGAGTAAGGAGGAAGGCACAGCATGTGGAGGGGGTAGTATGGCACTCAGTTGGGGGGGAGGGGAAACAGCACTCCATCTCTTAAAGGTTTGCTATCACTGATCTAGGACATCCAGAATTCAAAAGAAGTAAAAACAAAAAAAAAATATGATGCCTGTTGACCCTGAGCTCACTCAGAACCCCTTCCCTATCCCATTCTACCCAGCAGCAAAGTTACACTAGCCTTGGACATGACACAAGCTTACATCAAAATCCCATATACCCCATTTTCAATGCTGTGAAAACCCTGGCTTCAGTCTGGGGAAATTTGTTTGGGCCTTGACAGCCAGCTTGGCCTTAGCCCTTCAGGAACAAAAGTCTTCTGGGGGGCGACAGCCCAAAAGAACCACTGCTGCAAAGCTCTGAACTTACAGGGCTGAGCCAGACAACTAACAAAAAGGAGTGGGACAGATCACCAGGAAAGAATACCATGCATGTTGGGGGCTGTGCAGCACTTTACCAAGCCTGAGGGAAAGAGCATAGTATCCCACTGGGGCCAGTTCTGACTACCTACAAGTCATTTTGGTCAGAGAACAAGATTTGGACAGATACCATGAATTGCTGGTGTGAGAGAAGGCTTTGAGGTCCAGCCCCCAGAGAAACCACAGTCAGAGCAAAGCGAGTCAGGAAGTGAGTGATAAGAAAAATAAGGGGGGGGGGGAACAGAAATCACCAGACTTCAGGAAAAAATTCAAAGACCTCGAACATAAACAGGTAATTCAACAGGAAAAACAGTAACAACAGAAGGAAATATGGCCTCCAGATCTAGTAAATGAGCTCAGGCATCTATGAATACATACTGCAAAATAAAGAAAAATGATCCAACATTTGATGAGGACCCTGTGGAATATGAGGAGAACATGGATCCATAGCATAATGATCCTGAGTGGTTCAAAATAGAAATGAGAATTATGAGAGCAGAATTTATATACTGCACAGCAGATATAATGGGGAAAATAGAAAAACTTGAAACCTGCAGTGGCAAGCCTCGCTAAAGAATCAAAAGAGAACAACAGACTAGAAATGGAAATACACAGAAGTGAAGGACAACCTAGGAGAAGAGAAGCAAAAAACAAGAACATGAAAAGAGAATTGAATGTTACAACTAAAATGGACCTCAAAATATAAAACAGAGGATATGTACTTTAAGAAGGAGCTTAGATGACAGAAGGTCAGGAAAAGAAGAGAGGTTAGAACAGGGAATGTCAGACCTGGAGAGGATCTTAGAGATCATCTTATCCAATTCCCCTTTTTATAGATGAGGAAAGTGAGGAGCAGAGAGAATATATGATGTTCTAGGTCATTTTTATTTTTTCCCCAAGTTGCAGACAGTTTATTTTTTCTTGGTTATACATGTATTATCACACAAAACATTTCCATATTATTCATTTTTGTAAGTGAATAATCTTATAAAACCAAAACTCCAAAACACATACCCAAATAAACAAGTGATAAATCATATTTTTTCATCTGCATTTCTACTCCCACAGTTCTTTCTCTGGAGGTAGTTAGCCTACTTTTTCATAAGTTCCTCAGAATTTTCCTGGATCATTGTATTGTTATTAGAGGCCAAGTTTATCACAGTTGATCATTCCACAATATTGCTGTTACTGTGTATAATGTTGTCCTGGTTCTGCTTATTTCACTCTGCATCAGTTCATGGAGGTCTTTCCAGCTCTTTCTGAAATCATCCTGTTCATCATTCCTTATAGCACAATGGTATTCCATCACCATCATGTACCATAATTTGTTCAGCCATTCCCCAATTGATGGGAATCCCTTTAGTTTTCAATTCTTTGACACCACAAAAAGAGCCGCTATAAATATTTTTGAACAAACAGATCCTTTTCCGTTTTTGTATCTCTTTGGGACACAGACCTACTAGGTCATTTTTTAAAGTCACACATTTAGGTAAATGTCAGAACCACAACTTGGATGCAATTCTTATGACTTCAAGCCCAGTGTGAAAACAGCAACAGATCTTACAAAGCATTTTCTTCATAACATTCCTTGGGGTGGTTTTTTTCATTTAAGATTTTTTTCTCAGTAAAACGTAAACCCTTTTTGAGAAATAAAGCATTGAGCCTTACTGGTCATTTAGACCTTAATGTGAATGATTTTCTGATTCTTTTCTGAGAGCAGACTTTGACCATGGGGTAAACAGAAGGAGAAAATAAAGGGTTGCAGTAAGGGTACAGAAAAGAAACTCTGGAGAGAAAACAGATCATAGTGGAAATATTACTGAACCAGACTTAGAGGGAGAAGATCTGAACGTGAGCAGCAAAGTATGAGAGTGGGTAAGACTACTGAATGTGGGGTCAGAAGGTTGGGCACAAGTTATTTCCATTCTTAGGTACTTTGCTTCTGGGACCCATATAGAGAAACAGAAAGTGTTAGAGCTGGTAACTTTGTGCTTATCAGCTGGGAGATCCTGGGCAAGGCATCCTTCTGCTTCTCTTAGGGGTTAGCCCAATGCCTGGCATCTGGTTGACTGAATTTTAATTTATTCATGTGCCAAATGGGGATAGTGCTGTTCTGCCTGACCTCACAGGGCTGTAGTGTGGGAAGCATCCTGGGAGCCTTATCATGCTCTGTCCATGTCAGCTACTATTCAGAAAAGAGAGCTGGGCTAGATGGCTCTAAGGTTCCTACCAGTTGTAAAATCCTATCTCTGACACTCTCCATGAGTCTCAGTTCCCCATCTATGAAGTGGCCCTCTCTATCTCACAACAGAACTCTAACCATGCCAGGAAAATCAAGGCTTTGACTGAGGGCACCAAAATTTAGAGAGTGTTTGAATTATTTGCCCTTTTTCGGGAGTACAAAAACAACTGGATGTAGAGCCTAATTAGTGTGAGTAATCAGTTAAAAATCAAAGACTAATATATGGTATTCTCTTCTTTCCCCTGATAACTACACTCCAGGGAAGCTCCTCCCCAACTTATCCCTTTCTTCCCAATTCTGGGCAGCAACCTTTACAGAAATGTCCCTAGGTGGAGATATATTTGGGTCTCTACCTGTAATGTAAAGATAAATGTTTAACAACCAGCTATCCAGGAGAGGGGAATGTAAAATGTAGGTAGTACACGCTTTTAAGTTTAATCAACATCATTAACATTTTTTCCACCACTTTCTTAAGTTTGGACAATCAACAAGACAATAATTCAAGCCCTTATTTGTAAGATTTGCCCATTTTTTGAGGTATAAACATTAACGTTGAAAATTTAAGAACTGACTCTTGAAAAAAGCAGTCTGGCAGCAAAGGAAAGTAATGAATGTTGAAGGGGATGTGGCAAAGTCGAGACATTAATGCATTGATGGTGGAGTTGTGAATTGATCCAACCATTCTGGATGGCAATTTAGAACTCTCCCCAAAGGACGCTAAAAAACTGCCTGCTCTTTGATCCAGCCATAGCACTGCTGAGTTTGTACCCCAAAGAGATAAAAAGGGAAAAGACTTGTACAAAAATATTCATAGCTGTACTCTTTGTGGTGGCAAAACAACTGGAAGATGAGGAGCTGCCCTTTGGTTGGGGAATGGCTGAACAAATTGTGGTATATGTTGGTGATGAATACTATGGTGCTCAAAGGAATAATAAAGTGGAGGAATTCTATGGAGACTGGAACAACCTCCAGGAAGTGATGCAGAGCGAGAGGAGCAGAACCAGGAGAACATTGTACACAGAGACTGATACACTGTGGTACAATTGAACGTAATGGACTTCTCTACTAGCAGCAATGCAATGATCCAGGACAATTCTGAGGGATCTACAAGAAAGAACACTATCCACATCCAGAGAAAGAACTGTGGGAGCAGAAACACAGAAGAAAAACAACTGCTTGATCATATGGGTCAAGGGGATATGACTGGGGATGTAGACTCTAAATGCTCACCCCAGTGCAAATATCAATAATATGGAAATAGGGCTTGATCAATGACACATGCAAAACCCAATGGAATTGTGCGTCAGATATGGGAGGGGGTGGGGGGAGGGAAGGGAAAGAACATGAATCATGTAACCATGGAAAAATATTCTAAATCATCTGATTAAATAAAATTTTAAAAAAAGAGCAGTCTGGGCTAGCTCCAGCACACTGCTGCCTACTATGTGGTATCCTGGGGTCTCTCCCATAGCTCCTTCTACAGAATTTGTCTTAAAAAGTTGGTTTGGGCACCCAATCTACTAATTCGGGCTGCAGGGCCAGGATGAGGAAAGCGCTAAGCAGACTGGCCAGTGCTAGAGAAATGGGAGCAGCTCTTCTGATCTCTTGGTGTCATCATCTAAGAGCTGATTCAGATTGAAAGAGGCAGAGAAGAGCTCCAAACTAGTCCATTCACCTCAGAGAATTGTTGCGGGTTATGGCTATGGTAAAACAACCCACCAATGGATGACTCCCAGCCTACAGAATAGTACAGACATACATGAAGAGCTAGACACAACTGGAAATGGCTGAAAAACAACTAAGTATCCACAGGTGAAATCCCCCAGACCTAAAGAGGAAGCCAGATCATCAGTTCTGTTTATTGTCCAGAGAAATAGAAGCATAGCATTTAGAACTGCAGAAGGCCAAGGACCCCATCTGGTCTATGTGCCTCACTTAACAGTAAGGAAACCAAGACCCACAGAGGAGAAGGGACTTGTTCAAGTCACACACACAGAAAGTAGCAGAACCAGGATGTAAATCTAGATCTTTCTGAAGTCAAATCTGGTACAGAACTTCATTTAGAACAGCACGACCCAAAAACAACAATGAGGAGGACATGTGGGTAGCCACAAAGACCTGCTGATGACAAGCTATGTTCCAGATAGACGGGACTCTGGGAGGAACTTTGTGGGAATGAGTCTACCCTTATTTTCTTCTTCTGTAAGTTATGACAGGAGTATGCCGGGGCCAGTCAATTTTCAGCATGAGCATTTGCACCTCAGAAAGTAGTAAATGCTACAATTCAGGGCTCCATTTATTTTCTGGTTGATTGTCTAGACTTCAAAAACTGACAGAAGAAATGTTCATAATGCCGATTCACCTTAAATGTATGTCGTGCATACACTGTGTTTTCCAGAGAGCTAGCTGTTAAGCAATTGTCAGCATGCCCTTGCTCATAGGCTATCGAGGGAGATGTCCTCACTTATTCATGAGAATGTGGAACCCCTAGAGATCATATGGAGTAAATTCTCATTTCAGGGGAACTAGAGGATCCAGAGAGAAGGGGGCTTGCCCGAGCTCCCACGGCTAAGAAATAGCCATGCCAGGCTTCCAAACCAGGTCTTCTAGCTCCAAATTCAGGATGCTTTTCACGACACAGCACTGCCCCCTCCCATTGCCTTGTTTATGGCAGGGCTTCGAATTCAGAAGCAAGGAAGGTTTACTACAGCTGGAATACATTAGTGTTATTCAAGTCACCAAGTTTCCATAGGCCAAAGAGTGGAGAATGTTCAGTGTTTGTTGTGACATGAGAAAACTGGAGTGGCTCCTGCTTGGAATTAAAGGTACTTAGAGGAGAAGAGATGAAAAGGAGAAAGGAGGCTTGCTTTGTAATGAAGTCTCTCACTCCAGTACCATATTAGAGGAAGAGAGCAGAGCACAAGGTCCTCTTTCCATCCCAAAGATGACGTGCAAATGGAAGGAAAGCAAAGGGATGTGGGCAAAGCTGATGGGTTCAAAGTTAGGCTGGAAGGCTGGTTTTGTCAGGATATTGCACAGATCTTCATTACATCTCACTCAATACAGTATGTTTTCCCCTTCCTTGGGCCAAACGTTTCTTTTAGAGATCCTTATGATGCGCTGGGATGGAAAGAAAGCTGACAAGACAAGAAACATGGCTTCTAGTCTCAGCTTGACCATTGCTGGTACCTGCCTGTGCATGTTGGACCAATCACTTCCCTCCCCTGAGTCTCTCATCCCTCTTCTATAAAATCAGGGGGCTAAACTAGATAATTCCTCAGGTTCTTTGCTGCTCTAATATTCTTTGATTCTAGGATTTCCTATCCTACTTCTCTTCACTAACATTTTCCATTCTATGCCAGTCCTAGAAGGCATCTGAAAATGCCGAACAAAGCTCTGGGCTCCAAGGCCCCCTTCCAGATTGAACTTTCTATCAAAGGCCACTCTAGCTCTGATAGTCTGTGTTCTGGGTTCTTAGGTTCTCACCAACCACTCTATGGTTCTATGGTGAGTAGAGTGACTTGGGGAAAAGAACATAGGACAGGGATGTTTCAGTGGAGTAGGAGATAAAGGATAAATTGAAAAGCACAAGACTTGGGGCAGGTAGGTGGCTCAGTGGATTGAGAGCCAGGCCTAGAGATGGGAGGTCCTGGGTTCAAATCTGGCCTCAGACACTTCCTAGCTGTGTGACCCTGGGAAAGTCACTTGACCCCTATTGCCTAGCCCTTACCACTCTCCTGCCTTGGAACCAATACACAGGATAGAATCTAAAGCAGAAGGTGAGGGTTTAAAAAAATATGAGGCCCGCCTATGGGTGAAAATGGGGTAAAGGGAACTCTAGGCTGCCATCCTTATTATAAGGTCACAGCAAAAGGAAAAATGAGCCATATGAGAGGAGTGAGCAGGAGACCAAACCAAATAGGCTCCACTTCATGACCTCTCTGAGGGGAGGACGTCCCCCTCTGGACAGGAGAAGGAGAGTAGGAGAAGGAGAAGGCAACCTGGCTGCTCCAATTGCCATAGGTTCCCTCTCTAACCAGATGTGTGCAAACCAAAGCCCATTTGGTTTATCAAGTCTCCAGGGTCCAGAGCTATGACCCCACGTCCATGTCATTTGTAACTTGTTCAGATGTGGACTGAAGTCTTTTTTGGGGAAGAAAGCAAGCATCCTATTGATAGTGATTTCCCTCCTCACTCTGTACCTGCCTAAAACACTCACAAGTCAGAGTTTATTTCCAGGAGAAAAAACAAGCAGAGTGAGAAGGCCCTTCATGTGTTCCATTTGCTTGGCATATAGGGGAGCTCTCTTCTGAGATTGCTATATTAAGGCCTGAGGTTAATATGGTCTTAACTGGCCCCGTTCCTTTATTCATTCTCTAAGAAAAACAGCTCCAAGCTGACATCTATAAATGTTCTAAATAACCTTCCAACCATGAAGAACCTTTTCAAAATAAAAACCTTTTAATGGACTTTAATGGATTTGGGCGTTGGTAGGTCCATCTAGACCATGAACACCTTGAAATAGCTCTTAGAATTCTGGTCTGTAGTCCTTATTTCTTCCGAATCACTGTGGAAAGAAGAAACCTTCTAAGTTAGACTTAGCCTTTTCACTCTTTACACCTCCCATTAGAAACAGAAAGGCCAAAAAGTAAAATTAGACACTGACAGCTGCTCCTTCAGGTCATTTTCAAATGAATAGGACCTGGGATAGAGCCTTCTGAAGAAGAGAAAGGCTTCTAGTAAGCAAAGCTCAGCTCTGAGCAAGTTGATGGTTTTTAAGTTTTCCCTTCATTCGGACATAGTAAAGCACATCCATAGGACCACATTGGAATCCTGTTTTTTTTTTTAATTTAATTTATTTGTCCCATATTTTGTAAGTGAGAGTGGATAATCTTATAAAACCAAAACCCCAAAACATAAAGCCAAATAAGGAAATGAAAAATCGTCTACTTTCACCTGTGTTCTGAATCTAATAACAGTTCTTTCTCTGGCAGTGGATCGTATTCTTTGTCCTAAGTCCCTCAAAATTGTCCTAGATCTTTGTAATGCTGAGAGTAGCTAAGTCTTTTGCATTTGATCATTCCACCATATTGTAGCTACTGTATACAGTGTTTTCCTGGTTCTGCTTCTTTCACTGTGCATCAGTTCATGGAGGTCTTTCCAGCCCTTTCTGAAATCCTCCTTTTCATCATTCCTTATAGCACAAGAGTATTCCATCACCATCATGTACCACAATTTGTTCAGCCATTCCCCAATTGATGGGAATCCCTTTAGTTTTCAATTCTTTGTCACCACAAAAAGAGCAGCTATGAATATTTTTGTACAAACAAGTCTTTCCCCCTTTTTACCTCTTTGTGATACAGAGCTAGTATTACTGTATCAAAGGGTATGTACAGTTTTATAGCCCTTTGGACATAGTTCCAAATTGGCCTCCAAAATGGTTGGATCAGTTCACAGCTCTACCAGCAATGCATTAGTGTGTGATCCTGCTTTTGAACTAATGTGCAAACAATAATTGGGGATCAAGCAGAAACCAAGCCATCTTATTGTGTAAGACCCAAACTTAAGTCATCAGTGGATGATTCATGGAGAAGGTTTCTGGGACAAGAATGGAACCAATAGTCCTAATCTCTCATTTGTACTATTATAACAACTTTCTAACTGATCTCTTTGCCTTCAGACTCTCCTCTCCCTGGCCCATGCTTCATATAATTACCAAAATAATCTTCCTAATAGACAAACTTGACCACGCTACTCCTGCACTCAGAAACTCTCAGTCACTTCCCATCATCTATTAAAGGAAATGCAGCCTCCCTTGCTCTGGTCATTTAAGGATCTCCACCTAACAGACCTTTTTGTGCTCTTAACATTGACTCTTATGCCACTAAACCTCCATTGATGCTTTTCTGTATCTCACAAGGGATCCTACGTTCTCAAGGGCTCTGCTACAGAACACAAATTTTTATTAGATCTTACTAAGCTAGAAAGACTTCAGGCACAGGCCTGGAGATGAACTGTGTGTCTGTTGTATGAGGACTAGTTTAGCAAAACTGGGAATGGTTCAGCCTTAGAAGCTTGGCTGCCAAAGAATAAATGTCTTTGGTCAGAGGGACTCACATAGACTGTAGGTATGGAAAGGCTGTAGTAGTCATCATAGGGAGCAAGGAATTAAACTATCACTATTGCATATCCTTGAAAGAATATCATCTCCTCAATTCTATTATAATTTTTTGTTCATATGACTAAGCTCCCTGAGGGTAGAACTTGTGTTATTTCCCATCTCTGTAGCCCTAAACCTCATCATAGGGGTTCTGTTTGATAAGATTTCTATAGGAGATCCAAGGAGACAAGATCTAGACTTTGGGGATTCCTCCAGAACCAAGGCTGCCAATTCTCTAACCCAAATTCAAGTAGAAGTGGGAATCACTAATTCACATGTAAAGATTCCTCTAGGCCACACGGATTTCTTTAGTTTGAAAATATATTATCTATGTTTCATTACATTTTTATTTATTTTGCTAAATATTTTCCTGTTAAATTTGAATCTGGTTTAGCTGCACTTGAGAGTATTGTGGGCCAAATGTGACCCACCACATGTTTGACATATCTGCTGACAGTCCTGCCATTTGATAACTGACTCTACCATGGACTGGTAACCTTTCAGCTTCTTTTGTTATGGTGTGCCAATGGAAGGCAGCTGGGCTGATGACCACCAGCTTTTGCAAACTGTAGTAGATAAGAGAAAGGGGATTATGGAAGCTAGAGCTACAAGGCACTTTAGTCATCGTCACCTCCTTTTTGGAGGAAAAAACTTAGGCCAAAAGAAGGAAAGTGATTTGCCCAAGGTCACACAGATAGTAAAATGAAGGGGGAATATCTGATTTTGCTTTCTCATTCTGAATTCAGTGCTCTGGCAAGACAACAGGAGTTTTGTTCCAAAGAGTAAGATGGTGGGACAGGCTTTATCCAAGGAAAATGCCTTCTCTTTGTTGTAATCTCTAGAGACTGCAGTCTCCATACCTTCTGCTTCACAATCTTCTGTTAGGCTGTTCTGTGATTCTGCTCCTTGACCCGATTGTGAGTGACCTTCTCTCTTAGCCACACTAGGGTCGTGGTCTACACTCTTCCAACACAACTGTACTTTCAGTTGAGCTGTCATCTAGACCACTATCACTAATGCTGCTTCTGTTTATCCCACCACCTGTTTTTTCCCTGTATAAAAGAACTTCTAGTTAAGGCTCTACTTTTTCTGCTGAATTATACAGGGGGGGCAGGTACCGGCTCTTGAGAGGGACTAGAGGGGGTTCTGTCACCCCAACCAGTTCTGGAGAAGAGATGGGCAGTAGCTCTTGGAAAGAATGGTGTACAGACTCTCACAAGAGCCAACAACCACTGACCACTAAAAATCAACTTTTGTGCTATTCCTAACATCTGTTTCTAATGTAGGGACCATACCCTGCTCTGATAAGTATCAAGGGTTGGAATCTCAGAGGCCTTTAGTCAACACTAAGAGCCCACATTTGAATAGTACTTTAAGGTTTACAACATAACTATAAGGTTTATAACAAACCTGTGAGGTAGAAAGTAAAAGTACCATTATGACCATTTTATCAATAAGGAAACTGAGGCTTAAAGAGGTCAACTTTCCATATGGCTATTAACTAGAACCCATGGCTCCAAACCTGTAAACTCTGGGTTTAAATGGACCAGATTTGGTCTTTGAAGTAGACCTCAAAAGATCATAACTCTTTTTGGCTTGCATTATCCCCACCCAAAGTTGCCTCTGGGAAACTCAGAAAGTAGTTCAAATGTCTGGTTCTCCATATATGTGGGTAAAAGGATCCCAGATCCCAAATAAGCACTCAAGGTAATACTAAATATAGTCAATAGAGGGCAGTCCTTAGTCTACCCCACAGAAAATGAAAAAAAAAAGCCACATAACAATATATATAATAGCCCATAACCAATTGATAAAACTCTCCTCCCTGTCTGATGAGTACCACCTCTCCCCTAGAGTATTTCAGACTCATAGCACCACCCTGTGGTTTGGATTCCTCTCAGAAGGGAAACAAACTTGGGGTTCTTAGGTAAGAAATTCCCCAACATTCTGGTGAGCCCTTCTTGTATAATAGAGATCCATACTATCATAAAGCCTCCTAGTACATGCCTGGGGGCTCATTCCTCCTAGAAAAGAAGGTACTTGGGATCGCTAGATAGACAACCCCTTTCACACTGAACTTATATTGTCCAAATAAGCCACAGTAATACCAAGTGGCAAAGGCCTAGTCTTTTGTTCCCTCATGTCATAACTTTGGTTGCTCACAGCTCTTTCAGCTCCAGGGTTATATAAATGATTCTCTTTTCTCTCAAAGAGGCCAACTTTACCCAAGAACTCACCTTTTCTCTCTTTAAGGCGAGATCTAGGCTTTCAGAGTCCAAGAACTACCCTAGATACTGCCATCTCTTAGGCTGAGAATTGGGAAGGGAAGTTGTTTCCCTACAGGGTGGGGGGAGTATTGTAATGTATAGGTCCTCCCCCTCCTTCCCTCTAAGGACCAACATTCACTTTCTGGTTTCTCTCATGATCTGGGCTTGGAAAACAAAGTAAAAATGGTTAAGTCTGTGATGAAGGCTCCTTTTTGTAAGAACAGCACAAAGGATTCACCACTCTTCCCACAGCGGTCTATACTACAACAGTTAGAGCCAACCCATGTATCCTCAATCAATTCATAACCACTGGAGATTGGATCTTATGGGCGTATTGACCCCCTTCTGAGAGAGATGTAATCAAAATCCTAAACAAAAGTTTCCCACATTATAAGCTCATCAAGAGGCAGCTAAGTGGGGTAGTGAGGAAAGTCCCGCTCTTGGGATCAGGAAGCCTGAGTTCACATCCTGTTCCTTATAACTCTAAATCTATGATGCTGAGCTCATCAAGGGGGTTCACCTGATCAATCCTACCTAAGTATACTCCTAACTCAAAGTTTCCATATTCTTTTTTTGGAGAGAACAGTTCCTCTCCATAGACCAAAGATTAAGAAGAACCAAAGCTGCCCACTTTCCATATTGAGACAGACTATCTTCCCCAGAGCAAACAAAATTCAATTCTCAATGAAGAACAAACATTTCCTGTTCATTAAAAGCTGATGTTCCTGGAGCATGATGGAGAATGTTGGCTAGCTTGCCAGTTTACAAAACTGGACCAGATGGAACAGGTGAAAACTGAAGCATGATGTCAAAAGAATGGCTGTTCATCTCCCAGAAGTCATTTTTAGCATAGACACACACACAGGGTCTTTTGATTCTCTTTTTCCATCTTTCATATCACATTCCTAGAAGGATGACCAAGATAGGAGATATTTTAAGGTTTGATTTTCTTCTTGGTAAGACTGCCTGATCATGATTCCTTTTAGACTTGAATTATAAACATCTGGTACAGTGAAAGGACACTGACCTGGGAGTCAAGAAATCAGTATTGCCTTAGTCCCAGCTCTGCTACTAGCTACCAGTTACCTATGTGACCTTGGACAAGTCACTTTTTCTTTCTAGACCTCAGTTCTCCCATCTACCAAATAATGTGATTCAATTAGATGATCTTTGAGATCCATTCTAGTTTTGAAATCTCATTTCCATATTCTAAAGTCAATTAGTTAAGCAGTTAGCAAGCATTTCTTAAGCTCCTACTATGTGCTTGGCACTGTGCTAAGTGTTGGGGATACAAAACAGGTAAAAGACAGTCAGTCCCTGCCCTTAAGGACCTTACAGTCTAATGGGGGAGACAACAAGCAAACAAATGTAGACAATCGAGCTATATATGGGATAATTAGGAAGTAAGAAACAAGAATAAAGTACTAGCATTAAGGGGAGACCAGGAAATGCTTTCTGTAGAAGGTGACCTTTTAGCAGGGACTTGAAGGAATCCAGGGAAACCAGGAAGGGAAGACTGAGGAGAAAACATTCCAGGCATTGGGGCAAGGGAAGGGGACAGACAGACAGTGAAAATGCCAGGGGCAGGAAATGGAATGTCTTGTTCAAGGAACAGCAAGGAGGCCAGTGTCCCTGGATTACAAATTACACAGATAGTGGTAGTGAAAGGTGAAAGAAGATTGGAAAGGTAGGAGGGGGCTAGATTAGGAAGGGATTTAGAAGACAAATAGGGTTTAATATTCACTCTTGGAGGTGATAGACAGCCACTGGTGTTTACTGACCTGTGTCTTAGGGGATCGATTTGACACTTCAATGAAAGATGGGTTGGAGTAGGGAGAGACTTGAGGCAAGGAGACCCACCAACAGGCTCTTGAAATTGTCCATGGTGCCAGTAGTACCAGAGGAATGAAGTGAACTAATATGAAATGTGTTTCAAAGGTAAAATCAACAGGTCTTGACAACAGGGAAGGTATGAGGACTGAAATACTCTTGTGCCTGAAGGACTAGAAGGATAATGGGGATGTTTGGAAGGAGGGAAGATTTGGTGGGGAAGATAATGAGTTCAGTTTTGAGCATGTTGAATTGAAATTGTCCACTAGATATCCACTTTAAGATGGCAAGAAGGCAGCTGGAGATAAGAGTTTGGAGGTTTAAAGTGAGGTTTGGGCGGGGTAAGTCAATCTGAGAATCAGCATCATAAAAGACACTAAGGTCCCTTCCAGTTTCAACATTCTGTGCTCTTTGTTTTAAGGGTTGTCATCTCTAACATTCTGTTTTATCAGGCCCCTCCCAGCCCTGACAACCATTGTTTTGCAGCTCATTCTAAGGTTTCTTCCAACTCCTACATTTTTCTCTTCAGCAGTTTCTTCTAGCTCAGACATCCTATCTTCTTGAAGGTCCCTCTCAACTCTGAAGTTCTATACACTAAGCTTCATTCCAGCTTTAACTTTCTTTCCTGGTTTTATCCAGGAAATTCAAAGCCACAGCTGCCCACCTGAGGCTATTTCTTTGGATTCAGAGAATGGCTCCACTTGTCTGACCAAGGCAGGGGCAATGGAGAGCTCCATCACCTGCCATGTGCTATGTAGTAAGTGGAAGCTTCAAGGCATTTGCTGACTTTGGGCATAGTCTCAGTGGATGTCTGACTTGCTCTACCTCTTCCAGTGACTTTTGTGTGTAACACACAAGTGGTGTGTAAAATATGCTTGCCCACTCTATTCTGCTAACACCACAAAGGCCCAAGCTTCTCTATAGTAGTCCCTGGTTTTACCTATAGAACCTTTTCATGGGCTCAAAGAAGCACTACAGTGGTTTTTATTTGACTTAAGGATTGTTTCCACTGGGCACTTTGTTTAACGAACAAATGGCAGCAGAAGCACATAGGATGGTCTACAAGAGTTTAGCCTGAGGAAGGATTCAAATGGAAGGGACACACCATATCCCCAAACTGTGCCACAGTTCTCCTTCTCATAGCAGAAGTTGTCAGAAAGAAGTTTTCTTGACTTTCTGGGCCCAGTAAATGTGGCCTAGCGTCTTGGATTTGGACTCAAGACAGACATGAGTTCAAATTCTGACTTAGACTCATACAAGCTGTGTAATCATGAGTAAATTATTTAATCTCTCTGGGTCTCAATGTCCTTATCTATAAAATGAGGATAATAACAGCAACGTGTCTCACAGGCTGGATGTGAGGATCAAATGGGCAGATACATTTAAAGTGTTTTACAAACCTTAAGGCACTATATAAATGCTAAATATTATTTTTGTTGTTGTTATGTTTCACATGGAAGCAGGGAGTTTATTTTTCCAAGATCTGTTTTTCTTTTTAATATTCCTGTGAGGCCCAGAAATGAGAAGTGACTTATCCAGGGTTATACAGCCAATTAATGACAAGGCTAGCATTCAGACCTTGGACTCCAGCTTCTGAGAAGAACTGGTCTATCTATTGGCAAAAAGGGAAGCAAGACATTTTTAAACCTTTGTGAATATATAAAAGGTGGCATGTTATATTGGAGAGAAAATTGGTCTGATAGTTAAGAAGATCTGGGTTCAAATCCTGTTTTGATGCATATTGACCCTGTGACTCTTGGCCATGCACTTATACTCTTGGTGCCTCAGGAAACTCTTTAAAACCAGATAACAAAAGCCAAGACTTGTTATTTCTGTCAGTGGAGACAATTTATTGAGAGAGAAAATCATGGGTCCTGGCACTTCCCCCCCAACAAAAAATGATCCAAACTAGTAGAAGCTGATGATGGCATTCATACCTGTTAGATATACCATTACAGAGAATTATTGTGACATTCCTTGTATTTATTTGTGTGACATTTTCTATTTTCTCCTTTGAATCTCCATTTAGAATCCCTGAGAAGGAAACAGTGGGCAGAAATCATTATTCCTACTTAACCAAGGAGGAAACTGAGGCTAAGAGGTAGGTAACAAGCCTAAGATCATGAAGGAAAGCCATGTCTGGGATTGGCCCAGAACCAGCATCTTCTGGTTCCTAGTTTAGCCAGTGTTTTTCTACACTGCGATGAATTTAAAATCAAGATTTCACAGCCGTCTAGTTTTCTTTTTGAAGTCCAGGCATTTATACTCAACCCCTTGACAGGAAAACAATTTACCATTAGGGAGAAGAATTGTGAAATTTCCCTAATAAAACAGGCATGTTTTCATCCAAATAATTCATGAGTGCTGGAGCTGGAGACTTGCTTCTGGACCCCATTGGACCATTAATTAGTCACATGACCTTGAGCAAGTTACTGACCTGATCTCAGTATCACTTCCCTCCTCTGTGAAGTGAGAATGTTGGCCTAAGTGACCTCAACAGTCCTTCCGGCTCCCTCATCTAGCTAGGCATTGGAGCAGAATCCTGGAGCTAGAAGGAAGGCGGTCTGTTGTAGCGTGAAGGGCCAAGACAGGCCTGGTTGATGAGACTGGAGTCAGTCAGTCATCACGCATTTATTAAGTACTTGCTTTGGTCCAGGCACTGAGTACAAAGAGAAGCAAAAACATAGGCCATGCCCTCGGGGAAACAACAGGCAGACATCTTTGTACATGCGAATCCTGTTCAACTGGAGTAATCTCAGAGGGAAGGTGGGGTGGCAGCTAGAAAAGGGCTCTGGAATTTGAGCAGGGGCATGAAGGAAATGGGGTATGGAGGCCAACTGGTGAAAAGGCATGGACTCCTAAGTTCCAGACCTGGCTTCCCCACTCTCTAGATTTGTGATCTTGAACAAGCAATTTCCCTTCTCTGACTTAGTTGCCTTTCTGTGAAATTAGAATAACAACCCTCACACCAGTCCAGGCTGTTGTGAGGAAAGCTCTTTGTTAACACATCACGACATAAATGCGTGCTTGTTCTTTTCCAGTAATGCCTCCCATTTGATGAGGAGAAAACCGAGGCCCAGAAAGACAAGTAACGTATAACCCAAGATCAAATGGTTTATAAGTGCCAGAACCAAGTCTAGAACTCAAACTGGGACTCCTTCCACCACACTCTAAGGCTATCATCTGAGGAGACATGGAAAACAGAAATTGAAAAAATATGAAATGATGGGGAGTGCTCCATGCTTTTTGATAAGGCCACCAGACAACCCTTCTCCCATTGAGGCAAACTCTATTATTCCCTCTTCAGGCCCATCTTATCTGGGTTTTATCCTTCCTGTATCTTTTAACATTGAATTATTAAAAAATGAATAAGGCTCCATACTAGGATGGCAACCTAATATGGTAGAATGGATACTTGATTTATAGGGTTAGAGGATTTAGAGCTGGAAGTTACTTGAAAAGTTTAGTCCAACTCCTCCATTTTACAGAACAGGAAACTGAAGGCCAAAGATTAGACTTCCTCTAAGTCAATCAGCTGGAAAGCATGAGAGGCAGGATCTGAACCCAGATCCTTTACCCTTAATCCTGGTATTGTTGCTACTACATTCAAATTCTAACTCTGCTACATACTAGCCCAATGATGATGAACCTATGGTAAGGGTGCCAAAGATGGCACACAGAGCACTCTCTGTGGGCATGTGGCCACATACACCCCCAGTTTGTTACTAGAAAGGTAGAGGGCAGAGGGTAGAGATGCTCCCTTCCCCCTCTCCACTGTGCCTGATAACATTTTTCACATGCCCCCCTCTGCCCAGCAGCCCAATGGAAACACTTCCTCCCTCCCTTGTATGGGGTAAGGTGGAGGCACTCAGTCTGGGGGGTGGGGGAGGGGGAGGGTCCCAGCATTCTATCTCTAAAAGGTTCACCATCACTGTAATAGCTGATTGCCCCTGCTACTCTCTAATTTCCTTAAGGATGGGGACTTTTGTCTTATCAAAAGATTCTGTCTTTCCTTGTGTCTGGCAGAGGGTTTTGTGCCCAGTAGACACTTAATGATTATTTATTGCATCATACTTGTGTGCTCATGGGCATGAGAGACAGAGAGAGGCAGAGACAGAGAGATGGAGCGACAGACAAAGAACACACTAGATGGGAAGGTACTGTGGGAAGAGTGTTGGGTTGGGAGCTGAAAAACTTGGCCTCAGTCCTGCTTTCCAAATTCATTGGCTGTGTGGCCTTAGATAAGTCCTTTCCATTCTCTGGGCCTGTGGTAAATGAGGAAGGCTGCCTGTATGACCTCTAAGGTTCCTTCCAGCCAGCCATCTCTCATGCTATGATGATGCCATTAGATGATCTCCAAGGTCTCTTCCCACTCTGAAAGCTAGGAGTTACATCTGGAAAATCCCAGTTGTTTTCACTGCATTGAGCAGATCACAGTGAAGTATGGTGATAACTGTGTGGACAGGAAGGAGAAAACCAGCACCCGAGTCATCTGTTGTTCATTGAACAGCTGAATCAATTCATTTGAATCCAAGAACAGCAAAGTGGTTTTTGGTCTCCTCTGACTATTGAAAGTCATAGTTGCTATCAAAACTGCACCGATGGAGGGACATGTGTTTCTCCCACTGTTTTATTTCACGAGGAGTATTTCGTGTCCTGCCAACTTTTTCCTTTGAGGGTTACTGTAAACGTGTTCTCCTTTTATTTCCCTCAAACACTGAAAAGGGAGCGAATGATGTTATTATGCCTGTTTGGGATGGGGGGGCGGGGCGGTTCTGTGTTCAGTTCGTTTTCTGGGCCATAGCAAGTATCCACAGGAGTCTGTGAAGTGACTCATGTAGTTGGGGTGGGAGGAAGCAAGGAGAGATGGGTTTTAGGGAGGCTACATATACATTATCTATGGAAGAGCAAAATGAATTTCTCCTTAGGGAAAGAAATAGAGAGCTTCGAGGGCATGATGTCAGCTGACAATGACAGCCCCTCGTCATGAATGTCTTGTTAACTTTCAGTTCAATAAAACAGCAGTTTGGAATCCTGGCTCTGACATCTGCATGGCCCTGGATAAGTCATTTCCCATCCCAGCTGAGAGCCTAAATTTATTCTTTTTTAAAAAATTCTTACCTCCCTCTTTAGTATCACTACTTTGTATTGGTTTTAAGGCTGAAGGGTGATAAGGGCTAGGCAG
The DNA here is from genome assembly GCF_027887165.1 of Monodelphis domestica. Classification (NCBI taxonomy): domain Eukaryota; kingdom Metazoa; phylum Chordata; class Mammalia; order Didelphimorphia; family Didelphidae; genus Monodelphis; species Monodelphis domestica. Next base: position 29,816,327 of record NC_077235.1, read on the forward strand.
TGGGTGTCAAGTGACTTGGCCAGGGTCACCCAGTTGGGAAATGTCTGAGGCCAGATTTGAACCTAGGACATCTCTAGGCCTGGCTCTCAATCCACTGAGCTACCTGGTAGCTGCCCCAATTTCTTCATTTTTGAAATGGGATAACAAGACTTACACTACCAGCCTCAGTAGGGTGCAAATTTTACAGCACAATGGATTGTAGGACTTGGAGTTGGAAAGCATTAATGCTCTCATTTGATAAATATGTAAACTGAGGCCCTGAGAAAGGGCAGGACTCATTCAAGGACATACAGCAAATTGCAGCTAGGATTCAAATCCAGTCACACTGACCCCAAGTCTTTCCACTCCACTCTGGGTTCTCATTTTTTAAATACTTACAAGGCCCCAGACCCCTGGGCTTAGCCCTGAGGATACAAAGGCAGAAAATGATAGCAGTCCCTGCACTCAAGGAGCTGGTGATCTACTTGGGGTGGGGGAAGAGGGTGTCAGGTGTACAAGTAAGTATGGTACCAGTCAAAAGAGTTTAGGGACCAAAGGCAAAGCAGGCCAAGTGATCTAGAAAAATGGAAGCGGGAGAGATCACTTTTTTTGGTCAAAAAGGGAATTCCCCTGAGTCTGGCCAATTCCTGCATCTTTGGATAGTATCTTTCCCTTCTGACAACTATTCCAAAATAGTCCAAATACAACTGGAATCCATTTTCAAATCAAGTCCCTGCTTTTGCCCCAAGGAATTGCCTTTGCTGGAACATCTCAGGCTTGGGAACAAGGCCTGTTGGTCGGGTCCTGTTCTTGCCAGGGTCGACAGTGGGAAACAGTTACTAGAAAAAAACCAGATGAAATTCATAAACTCACTCCAATCACTCTTGCTTTAGGGAACATTTCAAAATGGCTCAGATAACACACACACCCTTACTACATGTCAAAGGCAACGTAAGAGACAACTTCAAACAGGGGCCCTCTTTGTCTGATTGGTGCCGCAACATGGGCAGGAATCAACCCTCGTTGGGTACAGATTTTGGTTTTTTCCCCCAAAGCTGAAAGGAAATCAAAGCCCTGAACATCAGACCAGTAAAATGATGAGCTTTGAAGTGTGGCACAGTGAAAGCTACAGAACTAGGTGTGGTTAAGGCTCCTCACTCATCTCATAGTCGGACCCAGACACAGAGGCAGAGGCTGGCCGAGCAGTGAGGTCATTCTTCTCTGAAACTTAATAATGGGCTAAGCTCAACTAGTGTTGGTACTTTATGACCTCCACTCACATGGTTTCCATTTAGACTAGTTTTGCATATGTCCCCCCTAGGAGTTTCCTTAAAGTGTACAAACCAGTTGGAAATGAGCAGGGTCTGAGCATGAGGAGAATTTACTGATCCAACTGGCAGAAAGACACTCATTTAAATTGACTTTAAAACTCTACCATTGAACAGAGAACCACCAAACGGCAGTAGCAAAAAGTACCTTAGAAAGCCTCTGTCCCAATGCCCTTGTTTTACAGAGTAGGAAACTGACTCCCAGAGAGAGGGAATGATTTGGTTAACTTGATCCAGCTAGCAGGGGAAGAGGCAGGATTCAACCCAGTTCCTCTAACACCACTTCTTTTCATGAGACTGTGAAACTGCTTAGTAGTCCAAGAAGGCCACAGAAATCTCAAGGGAAGAACTGGAAAGGCCTTGGAAAGGCCTCTTCCACCACCTTGTCTACCTTGGCTAAGAATGCCTACACTAGGTGGAAACAGAAGGAAATTTGCCATCTGTCTGTTTTCAAGATTCTGAGAACAACCAGAAAAGGGGGCCAAACCAGAATGCTGGGCCTTGGTTTCCTCATCTGTAAAAAGAGGGGATTGTATTAGATGACTTTTAAGGATCCCTTCCTGTTCTAATGAGCATTCTCCTATGCCTCTGCTGTACTCTAAACATGCTGTCTAGATCAGCTTGGCCAAGAAAGTAAGCTACATCTCCCCAGTCAACCATTGAGAGGATCTGATTAGAAGACACACACCAGCAGTGGTCATTAGGCAGGATTCACTGGGCAATTTCACAGCTAAGTGGTTTAGATCACTTGAGAAAGGGCTGGCAACAAGGATTCTGATGGCCAGGAAAGCTTAGCTTGCCTTGAAAACTTGTAAACTAAATGTCTTCAAGATATGAAGAGGCTAACTCCTGCTTCGTAGTGGAAATAAGGAGAGCAAACCTGGCATCGGAAGGGAAAGGGTACTGTGACACAGTGGAAGAAGAGCTGGAAATAGAATCAACAGAGACTCAACTTCAAATCATGGCTCCAAGACAGATTGGTTGTATGACCTTAGGCAGGTCACTTTCCTTCTCTGAATTCCAATAAAGAAGGAAAGCTAATACTTGTGCTATTTGCCTCATAAAGGAATTGTTAGGTAAGTTTTTTCATAAACTTTAAAACGCTATAGAAATGGAAGGCATTACAGCAAAGTCCTGATTAATGTAAATGATGAATCCTGTGAAGTGGTTGAATTTTTCAAATTTTTACTGCATATTTCCATTGGTCTGGAAGCAATTATCATATTTTACGTAAATACAACTTCAAATAGTGTGAATTCGAATACATGAGACCATTTCGCGGGATTTATTATTCACACTAATTGGAATGTAGGCATATTTGTTGTGGCCACTGAATCTCTGGAATTAGGTGTTTCTCCACATTCCTCCAATAACAATATTCAGCATACTCAACAGCTTCCTCCAACAGACACGTCCCTTTTGTTAATATTTCCTTCCTGCCCACCTCCCAACACGTAACTGTCATGAAGTTGTGAAGGATGGTCTTATCTACACCAGATGACAGTCAAGATCCAAAAAAGCTCTTGACAAGCTAACCAGTTGGGCAAACTCTAATGAGACAAAATCTAATTGGGAGAAATGAAAACTCTTAAACTTGGTATCAAACATCAGCTTCACAAGCCCAAGATTGAGGATGAACTGCTGGGTAACAACTGCGCTAGGAAAGATCTGTGGGGAGTTTAGTGAATTGCACAGTCAATGTTTAGTTGTAGCCCCCACATGGAACATTATTGAGAGGCATGGCTTCCAGGAGTAAGGAGGCGAGAGGTACTTAGTACTTTGGACTTGTTCCGCATCTGGGTGCCATAGAGCTGGGACATAATACTGGTTAGCTGGAAAGGGTCTAGAGGAGGGAAACCAGGATGATGAAGAGCCTTGAATTCAGATCCTAGGAGGATTGGTTGAAGGAAGCAAGCATTATTAACATCAAGAAAAGAAGGCTGGGAGTTGGAAGTGGAGAGTAGAATGGGATAGAAAAGAGGTGAGACTTGCTCCATTTGGCCCCAGAGGGCAAAACCTGGAGCAACAAGTGGAAGCTGCAGAAAATTTGGTTCATTCTTGATGTTGAGGGAAAATTCTTAACTACTTTCACTCTCCTAAAGGAGGATGGTTCTTTTCTTTAAAAGTGTCTCCTTCTGAAAAACTGTGGGAGCAGAAACGCCAAAGAAAAAGAACTGCTTGAAAAATCCTTCTCAGACCTATGTCAGGTTAGCGTGTCACTTATGCCCAATAAGTCAGTCACTAAACACTTAGTAAGCACCTACTATGTGCCAGGCACTGTGCTAAGTCCTAGGGACAAATACAAAGACAGGTAAAAGACAGTCCCTGCTCTTAAGGAGCTCACATTCTAATGGGGGAGACAACAAGTGAACAAGTATGTACAAATCAGCTATATACAGGATAAACAGGAAATAATTAAGGCACTGAATTTCAGAGGGGGTGGGAAATGCTTCCTGTAGATCATAGGATTCTAACTAGAATTCTAAGGAAGCCATTTGGCAGAGATGAGGAGGGAGAGAATTCCAGGCATGGAAGACAGTCTGAGAAAACACCTGGAGCTGAGATGGAGTGTCTCAAGCGACTTGTTCATGGGAGAGCCAAGAGACCGGTGTCACTGGATTAAAGAGCATATGGGGTGGGGTAAAATGTAAAAAGACTGGAAAGGTAGGGGTAACTAGGTTATTATGGGCTTTGAAGTCATACTAATAATAATATTAATAACCACATTTCTAGAGTGCTTGAAAGCTTGCAAAACAGTTTCCTCAAAACCACTGGGGGAACAAGTGTTATTATAATTATTAATATCCCCATGAATCAGCCAAGGTTCAGAAAAATGAAATTATTTTCCTAAGAGCTCATTGAGTCTGATCACACCACAGAGCACTTTGGAATAAAGAGGGATCTCAATGTACACAAGCTGGCCTGGGAGCACTTAACTGCCTTGATGAAGCTCAGACTCCTGCCTTTCTTGGGAAGATAGAAACCACCCCAGGGACATGACACCAAGCTGGCTTCTTTTACATGCAGAGATGTTTGAGTTAGAGAATATAATGGTACCTGAAACAATCAAAGTTTGAAAGGCAAGGATCCTGAGTAGAGAAGGTCTTCCTCCAGATTTCCTGTAGACTGTATGCTTTGGGATATGAGTTCCACTGGAAAAAAAAAGAAAAAAGAAAAGACTGTCTTTTATCATTGTTTTAAAAAAAACCTCCCTTCCAAATAGGACCAGATGGACTGTTAAATCTTTGAGTCTATATGCTGACATAATGAAACAATATACCAAGGCGAGTTTGCATTTCTCCTAGTCTTTTCACTGGAGCATTGACTTAGAATTCTAATTATGGGAATTTACCCTCACTATTGGCACTATTAACTATTTCCCCACTAAGCCACCTGCCAAATGATATATATGTGTGTATATGTGTATGCATGTGCATGGTTATGTGTGTGTGCATGGCCGAGTCTGAAAGCTCACGGTAATAATAATGGCTCCTTGTATTTCTATAGTTCTTCCAAAATGTTCAAATCTTTTCCCAACTTCATCTTCTTAAGTACCATTTCCATGTCCTCAATTAGCAGATAGAGAACTGAGGTGTCAGAGTCCAAATGTGGTAGTTCTATTGTCACTGATGATGAGAATATATTGCTGTAGAAATGTTGACAAATCTGTACCATTTTGTCTCTATTTGTCCTCCTTAGAATTTCCCATAGAAATGTGCTTGGGGCGCTATGACTTAGTGAGATCGTTTGCCGAGCTCTCTGTAGTGTGATGTACTGGAAAACATCCTAGACTTAAAGTCATAAAACCTGGCTCTTCTAGGTCGCACACGTGTGACCTTAACTTTCATGGCCTCAGTTCCTTCTTCTAAGGTCTCTGTCATTACCAAATCTCTGATCTTTCTAGTGCTTGTCACTATTTTGTGTTTAGGATTTTTTTGTTTATTGTGAGTTTGGCAATGCATTTCAAACATGTGCGTTTCAAAATATAAAAAAGACAAGAGGAGTGTATAAGAAACTGAATTTCTGTTATGTAAAATTTTTTAAAATATATGTTATTTATGCAATGATCCAGGACAATTCTGCGAGCCTTATGGGAAAGAACTGTGGGAGTAGAAATGCAGAAGAAAACATTTGATTTATGACATTTATATGGGGATAAGATTGGGGGTTTTGGTTTTAAAAGATTTCTCTATCACAAAAGTGAATAATATGGAAATAGATATCAAGTGATAATACATGTATAACCCAGTAGAATTGCTTGTCGGTTCTGGGAGTGGAGAGGGAAGAAGGAAAGGGTAGAACATGAATCATGTAACCATGGAAAAATACTTTTAAAAAGATAAATAAACAGAAATAAAAAATATATATGTTGCTTAACATTGAAGTTCTACCACTATCCTGGTTGTTTGTGTGTTCCCTCTAAAATTCTCTTCCGCTTTCTTTTTATTTTGATGTTATTTGTAGTTATGATGCTGCTTTTTTTTTCCTTTTTTAATATCACTGTCACTATCTCCCCTTACCCCATTCCCTTCCCAGGACAGAGCAGTGGAGTCAAGAAGTACAAGATTTCGAGTTCTAGCTTCTGCTAGGAGGAAAGGTCTTAGAGTCAGGAAGAACTTAGCTCAAATCGGGCCTCAGATATTTCCTAGATGTATGGCACTAGGTAAATCGCTTAACTTCTGTATGACTCCATTTCCTCTACTATAAAATGGATATACTAATAATCTATTAGGGTTGTCATGAGGATCAAATGAGATAATATGTGTAAAGTATCTGCTTTGGGTATCCTTTTTAAGAGATTAACTTACAATAAGTTAAATTTCTCTTAGTAACACAAAGTCAGTGTCTTTATCCATTTCGCATTTTTGACATCAACAGCTTATTTAAACAGTTCTTTTTAAACATGTAATCCAGTTATGTCTGATATCTTCTGGTCTTTATCTTTTCTTCAACTTCGTTGTTGATGTTGACCTTTGTTCTAACTAGTCAATGGTCTAATTGTACAAAGACAATTGATTCGGAAATGAAATGAATCTTACATTGGGAACCACATACTTCCTGTCTGTTTAGCTATTTCCTGTTTTGTTTTGGACTTTTTGTGTAATTTTTCTTTTTTGGTCCTCACTGTCTCAAGGCATCACCATGCCTATTGTAGAAGAAAGTCTTCATGATAGATCATCTCCCTTGTGCCATTAAAGTCTCTTAGCATTAAGGTATACCTTGGTTTGGTATACTTCTTCATAAAATTTCTCTTCTTCTTCAGCCTTTGCAACAAATATGGGCATTTAAGGCAGCAGTTATCTATCTGCATCTATTTTACCACTCATCACAAACTCTGAAATATGAGAGGATGAAGACAAACGCAAGCATATATATGGTTATTCGATGAGCCTTTGATGATTAGCAGGAAGACTCACCACTTTCACTGCGATTCCCTGTACAAAGTCTAACTGGAAGAGGGATTCCCTAAGAGAAGGTACTGTTCTCCATGTGCTCCTCTTTGCAGAGTACATTGTGCAAACTGCATCAAGCCCCACAAAACTCCAAGATCTGTTCAACAGGATCTCAAAAGACATCAGCCTGAATAACGCACACCAGAAACAAAATAATTTTTAACGTTTCCATGACAATGACTTAGATGTGTAATCTCTTGAGTTAGCACCTCAGTGCATATAGCTTGGGCAGGATTTCTAGATGGAAAATGAGGTAGGCCCAGAATTGAAAAGGAAGAAGATAGTGGACTGGATTGCAGCTGGCCAGTACTTACAACAGTTCCAAGTTGTTCTGAGACCCAAAAAATTTATCTACAGTATCTTTTTATATCATTATTTTCCTGCAAAAGCAAAATATGGGGATGTGATTTGGGGTTTAGGCTTTAAAAGATCGCTCTATACCAAGAAAGGAATAATATGGAAATAGGTATCAAGTGACAACATTTGTACAACCCAGTAGAATTGCTTGTCAGCTCTGGGAAGGGGGAGGAAGAGGGGAGGGAAAGAAAATTAATCACATAATGGAAAAATATTTAAAAATAAAAATGTTAAAATATATATATATATCATTATTTTCCTTGTGATGCTGTGAGTCATGGACTACCACAGTCTCTGAAGAAACAAAATTATAGGTAACTCAAAGGCCAGAGAAGAGATGCATGGTGGGCATAAATCCCCTTTGGTATATTACCAAATATGGCTTGAGTACAAGAAGTGGTATAAGGAATATCACCTAGGAAATAGATGACCCCAATACATAGTGAGTCACTCATGCTGCACAGGAGTAAAGAATAAATGGACAACTTCACCACTGCATTGATACCCACCAAACGTTAAAAGACCTAAATAGTGGCAGCCATAAGTATCTGCTAGTTCCTTTATGGTGGAGTCTTGTTCATTGTGGAATAAGATCACACAAAGCAAAGAGGTGTAGATGGGTTGGAATCTGCGCTGCTGGAGACTGATAATATCACTGACATGTCCAACTATCTCATCTTAACTATCCAACAATCCTATGGTAAGATTAGGTTAATTATCCTTTTTTTAATAGATAAGGAAAATGAGACCCAATTTGTCAATGACTTGCTTAAGGCAGTTCCAAGACCAGAACTTAAATCTGAGCCAGTACAAGGGCTTTTCCCAAATATATGATAGCAATAGCCATAATTTCTAAAGTTCTTTAAAGTTTCTAGAGAGCTTTCCTCACAATAAGCCTCTGAGTTAAGAGGGTTGAATATCATTATCCTCATTTTATAGATAAACAAACCAATGTGAAGAGGGGAAGTAATTTTCCTTTGGTCACACAGAAAATTAGTGGAAGCCCAGGAACTGGAATTCAAGTCTTCTCACTCTTAGTCCACAGCATACTCCACTAAAGAATGCATGGATAAGCTCAAAGAATTTCAGATAGGACTTTCCAGGTCACGTGATGTGGTTACCTGACAGATTGATCAGGGTAATTTCCCAGACATGTTATACCACGATTTCAGTAGTCTCTTAATCTCTCCTTATGTACAAAACCCAAAGAGAGTAATTAATCTCTTTAATTAATGGGCTGGTGTCAACCGAGAGGGAAATCTATAGAAGAGTTTCTCAGGGACTTTTCTTTGGCCTTGTACTATTTAATTGATACATTATTTTTATTGATACATTTTGATTTGAATTGATACAACTTTTATTGATACATTAGTTAAACAGAACATTGATTTTTAGTTGTCATCCTAGAGGAATAGCTAACATGTCAGATGACAGAGTCAGGATCCAAAAAGATTTCAACATGTCTGAACAATGTGCCTATTCTGAGATGATTTTTAATAGAGATAAATCTAAAGATCTAGCTATAGGGTCAAAAAATCAATTTCACAAGTGCAAGATGGGGGAGTAGTAGCCAGGAAGCAGTTTCTATGAAAAAGATCTGGGAGTTCCAGTGGACTACAAACTCTATATATGGTAACAGTGTGACATGGAAGCTAAAAATAAAAATCTGGAACAACCTACTCTTTTTACAAATGAGCGATAAGGCTAAATGTTAGGTAAGTGGAACAAATATTATTGCCCTCTTTTACTGCTGAGAAAATGAAGGCTCAGAGAGATAAAGTGATTTTCCATGATTGTGCAGTCAGAATCTGAATTCAGGTCCTCATGATTGTAGTTCAGTACATGCTTTTCACTACACCTAACTGCATTTTGTCAAGGCTGCCTCTTTTTTTTTTCTTATGTGAGAAATTACTAAAGCATAACTGTGCCTCTGGGGGTCTGTGGATCGTCTGGCAATAATAAAAACACATATGGAACCCAAAGGCCCAGATTCAAAAGTGAACTCTTACCATCACTACCCATGTAACTGTGGGCAAGTTTCTGAGCCTCTCTGGGCCTTGATTCCCTCATCTGCAAACATAAGGAAAACAATACTTGCACTAGAAAAATGAGAGTTACTATTATGATTCTTTGTATGATGCCTGTGGTCTTACAGCCATGAGCCATGATCTGATTTGCCTGGTGCAGGGATGCTTCTACTCTCCTGAGCTCCCAATAGTATTAAAATCCAATTGAGGAATCTCCCTGCTTTGGGTTTCCAAACTGTTCCAGCTGCTGTCAGCCTACTAATGTTACTGGGGGTGGGGGGGGGGTTGGTGTTGTTTTGTTTTTGTTTTTTGACCTAGGGAATGTCAGTTGGCCCAGAATCATGGGACATGGCCTCCCAGCTGGAGTTAACAGTGTGGCTGGACTGTTGCTTGGTTCACCAGGGTAAGAGTGCAGGGCGTGTTCAGGGGTAGAGAGTAGTCCAATTGGAGTCAGGTCAGATTCCTCAGAAGGCTTCCAGGCCTTTCTCAGACCAGATGGGGAAGAGAGAAGTCAACTTCAGTTCTCTTACAGAAAGCCCAATAGGTCCCAAGAGTCCCAGCTAAGGAATGGCTTAATAGTCCTAGAACCTTCGCCAATAACAACCCCAGCTTCCCGGATGCTGATCCAATAGCTTCCCATTTGATGACCTGCCTCTGGGGAACACTAAGTAAAGGAGGAGAGCAGAATCTTCTTGTTTCTACTGTTTAAGTCTAATGAAATGCCTACCAAGGGTTTCTAAATATCTTTTGTGCCAATTGTTCTTCCAGACTATTATCTGATGCCACTAATCCTTTCCTAGGTTCCATAGTGTGATCCACTTCTCCCATATTATAATGATGACAGCTGACATTTACGTGTGCTTTTAAGGGCTTGATCTTCACATTCTGCTGTCCATTTGCCCTGTCTCTCACGTTGACAACCTTCGTACCATCTTTGGTTCTTTTCTCTCTCCCACCTCTTGCAACCAATCAATGATCAGGTCCTATTGATTCTGTGCCCATAATCATTAATGAGCCTGCCCTTCCCCTCTATTCCCACTTCTACCACCCAGGCCTTCATTGCCAACCAGCCTGGATTAGTGGAATGAACTCCTAAGAGGCTCCCATGTCACTACTCTCTCCTCTTCTCCAATCTAACCTTTCCATGCTCCTTCTGATGAATCTTCCTTAGAAAGAGATATGGACTCCTCTGCTCAGAAAATCTTAAGTGGCCTTCTGTAGCCCTCCCAAATAGAGTCCAATCTTGTCTGCCTTGGCATTTGATGCTCTCCACAATCCAGCACCAGCCTTCCTTTCCAGTCTTTTAAAAAATGTATTTCTATTACTCTCTTCTCCCCCTAACTTGGAATTCATTCGGCTCCCTGAGCATACCCTCGTCCCTCTCACCATTGTGCCATCAAATGAGATATGCTTTGTAAAGTACTTGGCATAGTGCCTGGAACACAGTAATAGTTATGAAATTAATATTCCCTTCCTCCTCCCCCATGGCTTATACTTTTTAAGCTCTTACTTTCCATCTTGGAATCAATATTGTATATTGGTTCCAAGGCAGAAGAGTGGTAAGGGCTAGGCCATGGGGGTTAAGAGACTTGCCCAGGGTCACACAGCTAGAAAGTGTCTGAGGGCAGATTTGAACCTATGACCTCCCGTCTCTAGGCCTGACTCTCAATCCACGGAGGCACTAAGCTGCCACTTCTCTCTCTCTTTAATTAAACCTTTACCTTAGAATTAATACAGTGTATTGGTCCCAAGTAGAAGAGGCAAGGGTTAGGAAATAGGGATTAAGTGACTTGCCCAAGGTCACACAGCTGGGAAGTGTCTGAGGCCAGATTTGAACCTAGAACTTCCTATCTCAAGGTCTGACTCTCAATCCACTGAGACACCCAACTGCCCCTTTACACTGTTTTCTATGAGGGAAATGTCCTTCCTTCCCATCCCTTAAAAGGCCATTCAAATGCCAACTCTTGTCCAATCTCCTGGGTCAATAGTAACCTTCCCAAGATGGTTTCAGAAAGACCTGAGAAAACTTAAATGAGCTGATGCAAAAGGAAGCGAGAAGACCCAAGAGATGATACACACAAACACACACACACACACACACACGCACACACACATACACACACACGTGCACACACATACACACACGCACGCACGCACAGTAACAGCAATATCAGAAGCACGATCAACTGTGAAAGACTTAGGAATACAGAACAACAAAGTCATCCAAGCCAGTCCCAGGGGACTCAGTGAAAAGGGCTCTCCAACTCCAGAGAGCAAACTGAGGGACTCGGTAGTACAGACTGAAGCAGATCTTTTTTCTCTCTCTTTCTTATTCTCATTTTCTCTCCAGAACATAGTTAATGTGGAAATGTGCTTCGCATGACTTCATATTTGTAATGAGTTTTGGATTTCTTGCCTTCTCAATGGATGGGGGAAGGGTGAAAGGGATGAGAGAGAATCAGGAACTGAAAAGAAAATTAAATTGAAAAAAAAGTGAGTTCTTTAACCAGCCTCCTTATGATGGGGGGAAATGGTCTTTCTCTTGGACCTCCCACAGCATTGTTCTTTGCATCTCTTCATCACAGGGACAGCATCTTATCTAAGCTTCAAATCACAGCTATGCCCAGCAGAGACATGATAGGAGCTTTAAAAGCATTCAATGGATGGCATTGTTTTGTTGATTTCTAAACTTTAACAGGTGATAGAGACAAAGTTCATAATGCAGATTAAACATAAAAATGTGTCCTGCATACTCTGTGGGATGGAGGTGGAGGGAAGCCAGTTGTCAAACATTTACCAGAATACCCCTGGACATTCGCTTTTCTTCTCCTGAGCTAACCTGAAACAGTGTCTTTAAAATAACTTACCTAGAAAAATAAGGTAAAGTTGATTAGCTTTCCTAGCATCAGAGTCCTCTAGTTGCAGACCCTAAGGATCATCTCCTTCCCTACATGACCATCAAAGCCAATGCAACCTTCCCTGTTAACAAATTTGGCCAGGGCCTCTGCAAATTACCCTTGTACCCTCTTCTCTTGGCTCTCACTTAGCCATAATGGTGTCTCAGCAGTTTAGGGGAAAGATTGGGGGTGAGCGGGATCACAGCATCCAGAGCTTAGAGGGCCCTTACAGATTATCTAGTTCAGCTTCCTCGTTTTACTCAGAAGAAGAACCTCTGAGGCTCAGATCTGAGAAGTGATCTGTCCAAAGCCACATAGCTCACATGAAGCAACAGACGAGGAGACTGAGTTTTGTGCTGGAGTAAGAGTCAGGGAGCCCTGTGTTCAAATCCCACCATAGATATTAATTAGCTTTGTACTTGAGGACAGGTCATTTAACTTTCACAACCTCAGTTTCCTCATCCAAAAGAATTGTTGTAAATAAGTCCTCTAAAAGCAGGGCTGTGCTGACAAATGTTTAATAGCTGGCTCTCTGGAGTATGTATGACACGTTTTTAAGTTTAGTCTGAAATACTAACATTTTCTATTTCACTTTCTTAAGCCTAGACCATAATTTTCCTAGATGTAAATGTTCACATCACAAATTTAACAATCACCTCTCTAGGGCCAGTTAGAGCTCATTCTTGTCCGTTCTGACATTCGAATCTGAACCCAGAGCTACCATACTTACCACTATTCCTCACATGTTATATTGTTTTATATGATATGATATCATATTATATTAACCATGATTGTTTATAACAATCATTGGTTATAACAACAGTGACTGAATCTGTGATTTCATTGGCTTAGAGACTTCTTTGGATAAGGGTAGGACTTCCTCATGGACCTGTGCTCTGTAACTGCCAGTATGAGGGCTGCCTGCAGGGTGGAGAATTGAAGTGTGACAGCCACTATGTGTCAGGTGGGACTTGAACCTGGGACTTTGGGGTTTGAAGGCCATCTCTACTATGCCCCTACTTCTCAGAGTAATTATAAATAACCCAATTCCCTATCCTTTTCCATGTCCCAAAGCGAGGGCCCTCCAGTCCCTATCTCCAGTTTTCCAGAGCAGTGCTTTGCAGGCCATTCATTAGTTGTGGGATTAGCAAAGATCTAACCACCACCAGGAGGAGAATGGGCCCATCTTCCCCCAAAGCCAGCCAGCTCAAGTCTCCAGGGTGGGCAGATCTCCCCAAGGGGCCCCTAACCCCTTAATGTAAAGGAGCTCCTCCGCTCCATGCCCTCCTGGCAGCTTAGGAGTCCATTGGGGCAGCAGGCAAACCAGGGCTGGGAAAAGGGGTGTAGGGAGCTGTGAACATTTCCTAGTTTGGCTGAGGGCTCCAGCTACCACATAGTTTTCCCAACTGGGAAGGATTTTGCCCATGTGTTCACTTCCTGCTGTTCTTCCTCATCTTTCTCTAACCCAAGAACACCTAAGAAGCTATGGGAGCTTCTTCAGAAAACCTTTTGAACTAGTTTGTCTTTCAACCAGGCCCTCTGTGTCCTTCCCCACCTCCTAATATGAGCCCTTCAGTCTGGGGCGCACGCGGGCCAAAACTTGTTTTGTTTGTTGAGTGCATTTCTACTTCCCAAATGATCCCATTTCACACTTACATTCAGAACTGCAAGGCAGAGACTAAAGAATGACAGTCCTTAAGGCTTTGTAAAGCATTTTCTTCACAGAAGCCCTTTGAAGAAAGAAAAACAAGAATAGTTAGCCCTATTTCACAGATGAGGAAAACTGAGAGTAAGAGACCCAAGGAGGAAGCATCAGAGCCAGGTTTTGAACCCATGACTCCTGACTCAGTTTGCACTAGCTCCACTGTACTACATTACAATAACAGAGATAATGTTTGCTATTCAGTTCTGAAGATCTTACTCTCTATACACATAGTGTCATACTTTGGAGTAGGCCTCAGAGACTGCCTATTCTAACCACTTCCCTTTCCTGTAAAATAAAGGGGCAGCACAGTCACTTATGGCAGTTCCACACAGTAGTTGGCACCCAACAGGGGGTCCCTAAGACTTGCATGTAAAACTAGTCTAGACGTCTCCTTTTTGTAAGTTTTGTTTTTGGAATTGTGCATATAAAGCATCACTGAATCAGTGGATCTGTTGAAGAACTCAGCTTCTGGAACCATGAAAAATGTTCTGAATTGCCCTTAAAATATGGAAAATGTTTTCTGAATGCTTTATATTCTTTCTGCTCTAAATTAAAAACAAAGAAAATCCCCCCCCAAAATAAAATAAAATAAAGGGGCAGCCCTAGAATCAGTGATTAAGGTGTGATATCAGGAGCCAGCTCTACTGGTTAGAGAGTTGATTATTAAATTTTCAGTGTGACCACGTACACTTCAGAAATTAGCAAACAGTACAAATCAGGGCTTAAATTGTTTTTTTAATTATGTGAATTTTTCCAAATGATGGAGAAAATGTTAAAATAATGCAGACCAACCTTAAAACGGTATCATGCTTTTTCAGAGAGCCGGTTGTTAAACATTTACCAGCACACCCTTGAATCTAACATGCATTTATTAAAGACTTACTACGTGCCAGACTGAGATAAAGATAAACAGGATGGGCTATGGGCCCTGCTCTCAGGAAGCTTATAGTCTAGTAGAGAAAAGACCAAGTATACATAAAACCTGTGGTCCAAGGGCTAAGCGTGAAGATTCAGGGAAAATGCAGGAAGGCATCCAAAGAGGGAGAGATCACTTTCATCTGACTTGAGGGCGAGGGAGAATTTTGTGGAAGTCATTGCCTAGGAGCTGGCATTCTTTCTTGAAGGAAAGAATATTCCCTGGCAGCTTCCCTATGGTCTTTTATAGTGCTAAATCAATTCCTATAATTTCTCATTTTACAGAGAAGGAAACTGAGGCCAGGTGAAGGTAAGTGACTTCCTTGAGGCCACTCAGCTCATCAGCGGTAAAAGACTAGGGCTTACCACCTGCTTTCCTCCCAGTATTTCTGACGAGGCATGTAGAGTTTATGTATTATTACATGCCGTTTTATTGGTCAGATGTGCTTTGCTCGTCATGACCCCATTTGGGGTTTTCTTGGCCAAGATACTGGAGTGGATTGCCATCTCCTCCACTTCATTTTAAAGATGAGGAAACTGAGGCATTAAGTCATAGGATTAAGTGACTTACCCAGAGTCACACAGCTAGGAAGGATCAGAGGCAAGATTGGAACTCAGGACCTCCCATCTCCGGACCTGGCTCTCAATCCCCTGAGCCACTTGCATTTCCCGCCATACCCTGCTGCTGTCCACCTGTGGCCTGATCTGTAAAATGAGTCTAATGGCATTAGTTATCTATCTTACCTCCTTGCAGGATTCTTGTGAGAATTGAATGAGATAATATTTGTAAAAATTGCTTGGCACAGTGCCTGGCACCCAGGAAGGGGACAGTTACTTTCTTTGGGGCAGAAGATCAAGGTTTTGAAGCAATTTGTTTACTGGACAAAGCAGTATTGGTACATAAGGTTGTTCAGACTTTTTTTAGGGAATGTCATTGAACATCTCTATCTATGTCCTACAAATATTGAAGTAGCAGATTGGGGGTAGGAGGGACACGGATTGGAATCCCAGCTCCAGTACTGGCTAGCTGTGTTATTTCTCAGAACCCCAGTCCTCTCTTTTGTAAAAGGGAGCAAAATTATTCCCTATGCTTCCCATCTCCCTGGATCATTGCAGAGAAAGTGCTTTGCAAACCTTAAGGCCCTCAAGGAATGGGAACTATCCTTATCTACTAGTTCAAGTTTAAGCAAAAAACTGGAAAGGAGGTTTTAACAGGGAAATCAAAGGCCCAGCTGTGGCCATAAGGAAGCAGTCTGCATGTAGATCCCTAACATATGGGGCTTTGGAAAACAGCTTTGTTAACTCTTGGGAAATGTCTGGCCCCTCACGCTGATCCTCCAGCTCCCCAAAGGAATGGGGTTTTGATTAGGCTCGAAGAAAGTCTTCATAAGCAGCTGCCAGGAAAGGGAGATTTCTCCCTGGTACTGTCTGTCATCCATCAACGAGTACCTATTCTATGGCTTGGTGTGTGCCTGGCTCTGTTCTAAGAGCTCAGGATCACAGTTCAAGAGCTGAAAGATCATCTAATCCAATTCTCTTATTTTACAAAGAGCTAAACTGAGACCCAGAGGGGGGAAGTGACTTGTCCAAGGTTATATAGGTAGGTTGTATGTAAGTGGCTAAACTAGGACTTGAACTGACTCTAAATCCATTCTTCCCACTGCACCACTCTTGGGGGTAGGAGGAGAGACATAAAGCCAATAGATTATGGTCAGATAAGATGATTTCAGAATTCTTGAACCTAGAGGTGGTACATTTATGGGTGGTGGCATAATCGAAGGCATGACCACCTTTGCATGTGGCTTAGATCGGGTGAAGGAGTAGCTCAGGGGTTGTGTATATATAACAGGGCCTTTGAGAATAGCAAAACAGATTTGACTCTGTGATAGAATAGAGCAGGGAATTTCAAATCATAAGACCCGGGTTCTGATTCAAGCTCCACCACTTCATATTCCTGGGTATCTTCAGCGTAAGAGGAAAGAAGAGGATATTTTTGAGAAATGTTGGATATGGAAGGGTGTATTTTGAAAAATAACCTTCATTTTCTGACAGTACTACCTTTAATTAATTTACTCACTCAGTACCATATAAATCGAACTACCAAAGAATTATTTTATAGAACTAGGGAAAAATAAAAAGATTCATTTAGCCAATTAAAAAGCCCCAAATCTCAAAGGAAATGATGAAAAAAAGTAAGAAGGAAGGAAGGGGCCTAGCAGTTCCAGATCTCAGACTGTAATATAAAACCATAATTATTAGAACAATGTGGTACTGGCTAAATAATTAAGATTTGCTATCTAACACAGAGAAGGAAAATCACTTCGCAGTGATATCCTCCATATCCCCCATTCTGGAGCAGGGACTCATTCTTCAGCAGAAGCTGTTGGGAAAACTTGAAAGCAGTCTGGCAGAAATTTGTTTTAGACCAGCACTTCTCACCAAATACCATCATAAACTGGAAATGGAGATGGAACAAATTGGGTACAAAAGGTCACATCATCAGCAATTAGAGGAGGAGGAAATTATCATTTGAATGTATAGATTGGGGAAGAGTTTGTGACCAAACAAGGAATAGAGGATCACATAAAAATTTTGATCACATCAAATTACTAAGTTTTTGCACAAACAAAACTGATGTAGTTCAAATTCGAAGAGAAAGAATTAATTGGGAAAAAAAATCTTTGCAGCAAGTTGCTTTGATAAAGTTCTCATTTCCAGAATATATGAAGAACTAATTCAAGTTTATGAGAATAAAAGCAATTCTTTAGCTACTAAGTGGTCACAGCAGTCTTCAGAGGAAGAAAGTAGTCTATTGGTCGGGCAGGAGACATTTAGTAAGCATCTACCTGCACAGTGCTAAGTACTAGGAATAAAAAGGGAGGTAAAAGACAGGCTATTGAAAGCCATATGAAAAAATGCTCCAAATCCCCAATAATTAGAGAAATGGAAGCTAAAACAACTCTGAGGAGCCAACTGAGGCCCATCAGACCAGCAGAGAGAAGAGAAAATAAGAAGGGGCTGCTAGAAAACAAGAACATGGATTCCTTATTGGTGTACCTGTGAATTGATCCAGCCATTCGGTACTATCCCCCATCTCATACCCATTGACTCAGCAATCCTCACAGTAGGTCCCTCGAAGAAAAAGGAAGAGGACCCATATATACCTGAATGTGTGTGCTGACACTTTTTGTAAGGGCAAAGACCTGGGAACCTCCTCAATTAGGGAATGGCTGAACAAATGATGGTGCCTGAATGAAATGGAATATTATTACACCACAAGAAATTACAAAAGAGATGGCTTCAAAGAAACCTGAGAACACTTGGATGAACCTATGCAGAGTGAAGTGGGGGAAAACCCAGAATCCATACAATGACAACAACACTGGAGGGACCAACATGTCTGAGAGAATTTTGTACACAGCAAGACCAACTACCACTTCCAAAGGACTAAAGACGAATATAATACCCACCACCTATCAGAATGAGACATACCATTTTGGCATGACTAATGTAGGAATTTTTTTTCGCTTGGCTACATTTGTTAATTAAAATAGTTTTCTGTTTTCCTTTGGAAGGGAGAGAAAATAAATGCTCATTAGTTGAAAATGAACACTTTTTAAAAAATAAGGATAACCCGCATTTTCCAAAATGGACTAGATCTTTGGGCCATGGAGAGCGAAACAGGTCATAAGTGCCTGAAAGAAACCCATCCTATAATGGGATATATTGAACCACTTAAAGGGAACCTAATGGTGAAATGAAATGGCATGATTCAGTGTCAAGTGGATTTGGAGTTAGGGGTCCTGGGTTCAAATCCCAGATCTCTCACTTCTGAGACATTGAACGAGTCTTTCAATCCCTCTCAGCCTCAGTTTCCTCCACTATAAAATGAAGGAGTTGGATCAAACAGACTCTTGAGTCCCTTCTAGATCTTGTAAATAAAGACAACTGGAATTCCATGTAATCGATTACAGGCTCCTTCTTTTTGGAATTCTGCACTTGTGTGTGCACTGGTAGAATCTGCTCTGTTGGCATTCGGGGAGAAAGAGAAAACCTCCAAGGATAAGAATCCAGCTAATGATATTTCCTGCCTCCATCACTCCGCCAAGAATTAATCAGAGAGCAAGAAGCAGCCAGATGTTTCTGTCAGGGGGATGCACCGAGAACTCGGCATTAGATAATACAGCTGTAGTGAAAGACAGGAGAGGGGAGGCAAAATGGCAGGGGAAGGAGCCCTGGACAGAGCAGCCAGAGACCAGGCTTCTGGTCCCAACTACCACTGGCTTTCACAAATCTCAGCCTCTCAGCTTTCTTTTTTTACAAGCTTGATCTCAAAAGGCTTCTTCAGCTCTGATAGTCTGGGTTCTAAGGCCCTTTCAGCTCGCCATTGTATGTCCAAAAGACCCTTCCAGCCCTAATTTTCCCTGTTTTAAGGCTCTATCATTGCTTGTTCTAAGCTTTCTCCCAGTTTCAACACGCACTTTCAAGATCTCTTCCAGCTCTGACATGGTGTGTTCTAAGGTTCCTCTCCCTATGGTAATGTATTCCAAGGTCTCTCTCAGCTCTGACATTCCCTCCAGGGGTGGAGCGGAGCCAGCTCAGACAGAGCCAATTGTTAAATTTTCAGAGTGAGCATTTCTATGTCGGAAATTGGCAAATACTACCAATGGGGTCTTGATGTTCATTCTAGTTTTAAAGTAACGGAGAAAATGTGCGTAAGTTTCCAAGTCTGTCTCAGATGCAGATTTTATTTTCTTCTGAGATCCGGTTGTTAAACATTTAGCAGTGTATCCCCCCTGGGACACCTCCCCCTGACATTTTCTATTCTAAGTCCTCTTCCAGGCCTAATGGTTTAGGTTCAAAGGTCCCTTTCTGCACTGGCATTCCGTTTTCTAGGATCCCTTCTAGTGCTAACATTTGGGTTCTAAGATGTTTCCCGGCCCTAATAGCCTAGGTTCTATGGTTTTAAGACGTCACTTCTCGCTGGCATTATTTTTCAAAGTGCCTTTTAGCTTGAGCAGCTTATGTTCTAGGGTCCCTCCCAACTGTTCTCCGGTCCCTTCCCCAGCATCCTAGGAACACTCTATGGCAAAATGAGTTTCCTTAACCTGGCCCACTTTTCGCAAAGGAAGTCTATCACAAAACAAAAGCTTTCCATTGCCACTAGGGGGCAGCCCAGATCAACCCTTCCTCCTCCAAGCCTCCCAGAGTGTCTTTTCCTATACCAAGATGAGGCTTCTGGCCCAGCACTTGAAATTGTATTTCCAGGAATACAGATGAAGCCACCATTCTCTCACCCAGTCCCTGCTGTGACTAAGAGCACACACATTTTGGGGCTCTCCTGCTAGAGTCGAATAGGGTCATCTGACCAAGGTGGGGATTGAACTCGTGACCTTGGCCCCACTAGCCCTTGTTTCAAGAAGCTGAGCTAACTGGCTTAGCAGAGTCCAATAACTAAGCCATTCCAAACCATCCAGAGCTCAGAAAGAGCAAGCCAAGGAATGGGCCTAGAGATGCTAGCCATGGAGGGTATCAGTCAAACCAAGAGATTTGGGGGCTCCGAAGGAAACACTCACTTGGGACTTGGGGACCTCTCTGTTTCTTTCAGTTCCCACCTAAGGACAGGGTTTCCCTTCTACCTGCTGCCTTGAACTGGGTTTATTTTAAGAATGGGGAGTGTAATGAACCCTTCAGGAGGCCGGAAAATTCCTAAGCTGTTTGAACAATCTCGCGTTTTTATTATCGCTCTCATTTGGCTGACATGTAAAGGTTTGTCACATACTTTCCTCACAACAACTCTCTGGGGATGGTAGTGCAAAGACTTTTATGACCATTTTACAGATGAGTAAACTAAGCCTTTGAGCCATCTCTGCCTTGCACAGGGTCCCACAGATAGTAAGTGTCGGCACCAGGATTGATTGTTTATGAAGTTCCTGCCTTATACAGGACGGCATCTTTGAGAGAAGAAAAAAAGAACAGACTTTTTAGATGTGCCTCTATAGGGGAAAGATGTTTCACTAGATAACAACAGCTAGGATTTCTAGAATGCTTTCAAATTTGCAAAGCCCTTTCCATCTGTTATGTCATTTGATCCTCATAGCACCCACTCCTGGGAGGTAGGTGCTATTTTGTTGTTCAGTTGTTTTTCAGTTGTGTCTGACTCTTCATGACCCCATTTGGAGTTTTCTTGGCAGAGATCCTAGATGGGTTGCCATTTCCCTCTCTAGCTCATTTTACAGATGAGGAAACTGGGGCAAACAGGGTTAAATGACTTGCCTAGGGTCACACAGCTAGGAAGTGTCTGAGGCCAGAACTGAACTTTCTGGGAGATGAGTCCTCTTGACTTGGGCCACTACTCTTATCTACTGTGCCACCTAGCTGTCCCAGGTGCTGTGATTATCTCTATTTTGCAGATGAGAAAAGTGATGCTGAGTGGTTAAGTGACTTGCTCAGGGTCACACAGTTTGTAAGTGTCTGAGGCAGGATTTAAACTTGGGTCTTGCTAACCCTAAGTCCCTCTCTCTATCCCTTGCACCACTTAGCTGCCAGTTACCGTGCTCTGTCCAGACCCTACCCTCTGACTGCTTCCAGCATTGCTGGGTTACTGGCTGGCCTGGAGAGTTGTACCATACATGCTCTCTGATCTCAGGAGGCAGTGCCAAGTTCTGAGAGAGGCACCCCTCTGTTGCCATTCCTCTGGCTCATCCAGGCTTTAAGCACTCTGCAACCCAGCCACCTCAGGAGCTCCTTCATCTTTGCACCAACTTCCAGGCAGAGGGCTTGGGCCTACATCTGGGATCTCATTGATCCCAAGAAGTCCCAGATGGCCAAACTTCCACTAGCAGTATGGGATGCCCCCCGGCAACTTTTGGTCTCAGAGGCCAATTCTCCATCCAGTGAACTGAAGCGAGTTGGAAAGAAGACTTAAATGGGAACATAAAAACTCTCTGCAAATACTGAAGGTCTGTTTATTAAGCAGAGCAATCTGCAAGCGTCAGACATGTGTTCTCTATGTGCCCCTATTGGTGTCGCTTAATATATGTTTGTTCCCTCATGTACATATATGCCATTGGCCATTCTAAGGGCCCTCTCAGATGGAAGAGTGTGGATCTGAAGGCCTCTTTTAGCTCCTACGCTAGGCCAAATCTCAGCAGGTTGTGTTAAGGGTTAAGTGAAAGGCAGCCTGGTGTGATCTGACACCACAACTCCAGGAATAACATGTTGAACAAACCAGAGGACAGGGTGGGACAACCCCGAGGGGCAGTTGGGCCTTTGGCCAGTGGCCTGTGGGGTAAGCTACCCTGTTGACACTTTTCCTGGGCAGGAGGAGGGAGAAACAGTGGCTTCAGTTACCAGAGCTTCTGCCCGGTGGCCTAGCAAGGCGAGAATGGGCCAAGGCTCTTTTGGGGAGGAAGACCCTGACAGAGACCCAAATATTTCATTTCATACATTGGCTGACAGAACAAAACCCTTCTTCGTCTTGGAATGCATGAAGTGGAATTTCGGCTCATTCAACCTTTCTCCCTGAGCTAACAATAAACACATGTAAGTTATTAACATAACAGAGCATGACCATTTCTCCATGTTTGGACAGTCTTTCCCTCAGTGTTTAAATGAATCTATTTTGCCTTTTTTGTTTTTTAAACAAAATTAATTTCCCTGGCTAATCAAAACCTCATTCGCTTACATCATTTTCAGAACTGGTATGAAGCCCTGACAAAAGGCAGCATGGAGCTCTGTTTAGCATCCTGGTGCTCCTCAAGGTGGGAGACCTGGGTTCAAAGTCCTGACATTGTTCCCTACCATCTTGGTGACTCTGGGTAACTTGCTCCCCCTTAGCTGAGGAGCAATGTCCTCATCTTGAAGAGAGGGCGACAATATTTGTCTGGGGGATGTGCTTTGTGAGGTTTACCACTTGGGAGATGATGACAGGGTGCCTAGCAAGGAACGTCAGGGGATCATGGATCTAGAGCTAGAAAGGACCCCAAAGCCCCTCACTTTTCATGAGAAAATTGAGGCCCAGGTATGTCATGTGACTTCCTCAAGGTTGCATAGGTGGTAGACAGCAGAAATGGGATTTGAACCCAAGCCCTCTAACTCCTTTTTAGCGTGGGTTACTCACAGCTCCTTGAAAGGAGAATGTGACAAGTTCTTTATTTCTAAAAACATTTTTTAAAACCTCACCTTCCATTTTAGAATCAATACTGTGCATTGGTTCCAAGACAGAAGAGTGGTAAGGGCTAGGCAATAGGGGTGAAGTGACTTGTCCAGGGTCACACAGCTGGGAAGTGTCTGAGGTCAAATTTGAACCCAGGACCTCCCATCTCTAGGCCTGGCTCTCAATCCACTGAGGCACCCAGCTGTCCCCAACTTCTTTATTTTGAAAGGACTCTCTTGAGATATTGAAGCCACTTTGGTCATTTTCAAAACAGTTGAAGATATCTGGGAGATTTTTTTCCCTAGAAAGAGAAGAGTAATCATGCATGAAACTTGGTGCTTGGGCTCAGTCCTTCAACCCTTCTTTGCCAAATGCTTTCCGTGAGCTACAGAGCCAGTGCCACGTCTGTTTTGGCTACTTACATCCCATCATCCTGCCCAGGAGAACCAAGCTCTGAATACAGTTTAGTGCCCCACTTATCTGAAGGTCACTTGTTCAGTGATCTGTACTCCCCCTGAGCACGACCAAGAAGCTCAGAGCAACAAAAGAAAAGAAAGCAACTGAACAACGGGAACATATTCCAGAGACCCAGAACCGGAAGAGGCCTTGGGCCACGGAATAATACAGAGTGCTCCAGTTGGGTGAGAACTTGGGCATTTTCTACGGTAACCCCTTCATTTTATACTTAAGAGGAAGTGATGTGTTGTTCACCTACAAGGTTGAAGCCCCAGTGCTTGAAACTACCCGTTCCAAATGGAAGGTGAAGGCCTCCAAAGCCTACGGACACATGGTCGCCCATGGAGAGTCTCTGAAGCCCTTATTCAGAACCAGTTTATGAAGCTGAACAGAAAATCAGAAAGGAGGCTGCTAGAAGCAGATGTATTGAATGTGGGAAGAACAAGGGAGAAACCAGAAAAGCAGAAAAATCCACTTTGAGAACTAAGAAGGTAGAGCAGTCTGGCCATTTCGAGGAAAGGAGGCCTAGTATAAGAAAGAGCCTTGATTTGGAGTCTGTGGCTTAGAACTCCGCTGCTGCTATTGACCGTCCATTCAACTTGGGACAAGTTTGTGGGCCTTAGTTTCTTGCTCTGTAAAATGGGAAAAACAATGCCTGTACCACTTACCCTCACAGCTGTCCTGAAGATCAAAAGGAGAACTTGTTGAGTACTAACGATTCTCCTCTAAGTCTTGGAAAATACTTTCTTCATTGCAACCCTCTTTGATAGGCAGCAGGACAAGGACTGTTATCCCCATTTTGCTGATGAGCAATTTGAGCTGCTGAGAAGTATCAGGAATGTTATTAAGTTACAGAGCTAATAAATATGAGAGCCAGAACCCATGTCCAGGTGTCTGGCCTCCAAGCTGGGGAGTCTCTCCGCTAAACCGTCCAGTGAAACATCAGCTACTATTCATTAGCTTCTAAACAATCCTCCATACTTCAGTAGGCCCTGAAGGCACAGTAATTGGAGGAAGGCAGACACACTGAGAGTGCCTAGTGTGGGGATCTGGGAATACAGAGGAAGCCAGTGGGGAGGGGGAGGGAGAAGGAGAGGGAGAGGGAAAGCGAAAGAAAGACAGAGGGAGAGAGAGACACAGAGAGAGAGACACAGAGACACACAGAGAGCCTGAGACACACAGAGAGAGATAAACAGAGACAGAGACAGAGACAGAGACAGAGAGAGACAGAGACAGAGACAGAGACAGAGACAGAGACAGAGACAGAGAGAGCGCACAAAGGAGGAGGGAATTCCTAGGGTAAGAGTTCTTAACCTGAGGCCCCATGGATAGATTTCAGACAGTCCATGAACTTGGGTGGGGAAAAAGTACAGCTTTATTTTCCCTGGCCTTTGATTTCCTTCTTAATTGTACATATCTAGTTTTTTGCATTTAAAAACATGACTTTGCAAAGACGCCCATAGGCTTCGGCAGCATGGCTTCCCAGGGGGTTCAGGACATACATAAAGGTTGAGAAGTCTTGGCCTAGGGTGCCCTCCCCAGCCCAGCCCCGTTCATGCTTGTTGAATTCCTTTTAGGGATCAGCTTCAGTGTCACCTCCCTTCAGTGTCAGGGAAGCTTGGCCATCAAATGACACTTGACTTGTACATTGCCATTGAACGCTTTTTCCACGCAGCGATTGTTTTGATGTTTCTCTCTTACTGCCCCCCACTCCATGGAACTTTAAGCTGCATTCATTCAGGAATTCTGCACCTAACCTGGGCTTTGCAGCTCCTCAGCACCTCACATCAGTATTCTCTGCACAGAAGGTTCTTACAAAATGTTTCATGAATGAGGGAATAAAGGAGGAATAGAAGTAGCAAAAGGGCATCAGATGGACCCGTAGACAAAGTCTACTATTTAGTCTCCCCTGAACCTTGATCAGTATCCCCCAGGAAAATCTCTGGCTCCTACCTATCCTTCCAATCTTGTTTCACAATATTCTCCATTCCAGACCAACTAGTCTACTAACTCTTGCCCAAAGGAAGGAAACAAGCATTTATTATGCACCTACCATGTGCCCAGCACTGTCATATTATTTGATCCTCACAAGGAAGGTGCTATTATTATTCCCATTTTACAGATGAGAAAACAGGTTTAAGTAACTTGCTCAGGGTCACACAGTTAGTAAGTCTCTGAGGCTGGATTTGCATTCAAATCTTCCTGAAGCCAGGTCTAGCACTCTAACCATTGTACCACCT
This sequence comes from Monodelphis domestica, assembly GCF_027887165.1. NCBI lineage: Eukaryota > Metazoa > Chordata > Mammalia > Didelphimorphia > Didelphidae > Monodelphis > Monodelphis domestica. Next base: position 29,841,842 of record NC_077235.1, read on the forward strand.
TCCTACCTCTAGAATGGGAACATTCCATTATGTCCTGATAGGAGATATTTCACCTCCTGCCTCCATGCCTTTACCCAAGCTGTCCTCCATGGCTGAAATGTTTAACCTCTTCACTTCTACTTCTTAACTTCCTTCAAAGCCCCAATCAAGTTCCTCCTCCTACAGGAGGCCTTTCCTGGTCCCCAGTTACTAATGCCCTTTCCCTCTTGAAATCAGCCTGTATTCACTTACTTATATACATGTTGCCATACTCCAAGAGAACATAAACTCTTTGAAGGCAGAGGTTGTTAAACTGGAAAACCACTGAGTTAGGGGCAGCCTATTCTGGAGGCTGGCATTAAACAAATGCCCACTATGGCGTGAGAAGGAGTTCCATGAGACAGACATTAAACCAAGTTAAAACCACCAAGCCATTCCCCAGTGTTGGCAACATTTCCCAAATGGAGGGCAGTGGTGTGCCGTCCCTCCCTGTCCCCCAGCCCAATATTTGTTAAGGTGAGCATGCCACCCCGTGTGCAAGAGACTCTTTCAGACAAACGGGCCATCCTTCTTTCCTTGGGTTTTGGAACTGGGAGGGCCTGGCCCAACCTCAGCTGTCCTAGAAATAGCCAGGTCCCGTGGAAAGAGTGAAAGGGAATTATGGGAGAGAGAGGTGTGTTTGTTTGAACTCGATGTGTGCAGAAAGAGGGAGTTTCCTTCCACATTCAAACATTTCCCTCACCCAGTGATGAATAAACAGCTATCAAAGCCTAAGAGGGCCCACGCTAAAGAATGCTGTACATTTATGAAGATTCTTTTCTCAACTATTTTGAGGCACTTTACCAAGAATGTGCATGTGTCTGCTGTATACATAGACAGTCACCTCTTGACTAGCCTTGCTCCGGGGTCACCTCTGTGGCTACTCTTCCCCCAAATATGTCCTCCCTTGGCTCAGAGTTCCCACATTACTCACACCAGGAAGGTGGGGTCTTGGCAGCAGCTGCTAAAATGGAAAATGGCACCCCCAAAGGGTCACACATTAAGCCAGGTTCATACTTGACCCCTGATTGGAATTATTCAACAGCCTTAGCTGAGATGATCTGAGAAGCAGTCTCAAGAGCACAGAGGGACATTAGATGGCATCTAATCCAACTCTCATTTTACCGAGGAAGACACCAAGGCCCAAAGAGGTGAAATATCTCTGGCCCCAGAGTTTAGAAGAGAGTGAGGATTCAAATCCAGTACCTTTGTTTTAAACTTACATTCTGAACTCCCAATTCTGCTATTCATCAGAGCTATGGCACATTGGTCAAATCACATCCCCTAGCTGGGCTTCCTCATCTGTAATCTGTCCTGCTAGAATCTAGTAAAGAGATGATCTCTTGGTTGCCATCAAGTAGTACGATCTATGAGTATGAGTCGAGCCTGCAAAGCTACCCTGGCCTGCCTTTTTCAGCCCCACTCACGACAGAGATACACGCAGGCCAAATGCGTTTTAATAGGAAAGGGCAGGGGCATGGGCTGCAAGGCTGAACAGGAAGAGAGCCTTGGCAGCCAGGTGTCAGCATCAGAGCACTGCACAGCTGGGAGGTGGGAGGTTAAAGGGGGTGTTTAAAGAAGGTTAAAGGGGCTAGGAAAATAAATCTTGCCTTATCAAGCTGGTAAAAAAGCAAAGTCTGGTAGTCAGTCCCATACGGCCCAATGTCCCAGGAGGCAAGTTGAGAAGAATCAAAACCCTCAGATAAGCACCCATGTGGCTTGGGGCCATACCCACATTCCCTGGCAATAGGAAGTTATCATTGGAAGTGCACCTGAACTCTGATCTCACAAGTTTGGGGTATCCAAGAACTAAAATGAATGGTCTGGGTCTGAGCAATATCAACTGAGCCACAAGTTCAAGAGAGAATTGACCTTTTTGTTCTTCCTTGCACACGATGCACCATCTCCCACCTCCATGCTTTTGCACTGGCTGTCCCTCCTCATTTCTCTCAGCCTCCAAGCTTCCTTCAAAGCTAAACTCAAATCTCATCCTTTCCCATTCTCCTATTTCCCTTCTCCTCATGTGAGATTACTTTCCATAAACTTTCTATAGATCTTTTATATCCAGAGTGGTTTGCCTATTGTTTTGCTCCATTAGAAATGGGAGCTTTTGGAGGGCAGGGACCACTTGTCTTTCTTTGCACCCCACCCCAACTTAGCACCCAGTAGGCACTTACTAAATGTTTATCTGCTGGCCAATTGAAAAAAATAGGTCCCTGTCCTCTAGGAACTTACAACAAAGCAAGGAATAATAATCAAGATAATGAGAAGAGCCTACATTTTCCTTAAAGCTCTTCCTTCACAATACTCATGTGACACTGCTAGAAGGCATAAGAAAACTGAGACCAGTGCTAAAACAATCCTTACAAGGTCACACAGCTAAGAAGTGGCAGAGAGAGGCAGGCCTTGAACACATGTCTGCTGACTCTAAGACCAGGGCTCTTTCCATTGTACTCTGTGTCTGGACATCTGAAATAAATGTCTAGGGAAAGACGTGCAGAATAAGAAGCATAAATGCTGAGAACAGTCTTTCTATTGATGTCTCTCGGCCTCAGCAATTTTGAGAGTCTCCAAACAGAGAGTTTTCTTATACATGTCTTGCAATACTTGGCACAGCTGAAAAGAAATAACTTCCGTCATAGCTCATTTTTCTGAGTTTCAGCTTGAACTTGGGCAGCTCCAATTCCTTCCTTTCTTGTATTTTCTTCCAAGTGCCTAATTGGCTGGGTTTCATGGATCAAAGGGTCACAGGACTTCAAGTTAGAAGGCACTTTAAAGATCACTTAATCAGGGCAGCAACCTCACCTTACTGAGGATGAAACAGAGGCCTGGAGGCTAAGTGACTTGCTCAAGGTCGCAGTTTCTAAGTAGAGAGCTGGGATTTGAATCTAGGTCCTAAGACTCCAAATTCATTCCCACCATCATAACAACAAACAACAAAGCCCCTGGGACCCCAGCCCGGGTCATCTAACTTCAAATCCAGGCTCCTCTGATTTGGTTTAAACAAACTTTTATATTTTGTATTATGAAAGTGCCATAATTGGCCCTATGGTTACTCCTTAGAAAGACTGAAACATATTGCTAAGATTTTTTAAAATCTTTTTTCTACTTAATGCAATAAAATGTATTAAGAACCAACTGTTCCTCACAATCAGGAAGGTGTAACAAATGATCTGTGGACCAGGAACAGAGCAGCTGTAGCTCCTACCACTGTGGAGGGCACTAGCTTCTCTTTCTCCTGTGACCAGTCTACAAAAGCAGAGCAAACGTGGGTTTCTGGGACAATTTTCTTAGACTGATCCTCATGCCAAAGACAAGAGAGATGAACAAGGAGGCAATATGGATCTTATCCATAGAAGAATGTTCATGTTTCTTATAGGTTAGGAAGCTACGGATGTGACACCAGGAATGTTCCAGGACTCAAATAACAGCCGTCAAAGATAAATCGAAGTTGATTATATTTACAATGGATGGCTGAGTTGCTGCCCAGATGATGACATGCAGTTGGACTGGCAATTTGCAGAGTGAGTCCTTTCCCTCATCTACATAGGACACACACTGCAGATGGACAGTGAGCTGGGTCCAGAGCTGAACAAGAAAGTGGGCTGGAATGCATTTGTGAAATTGTGCAGCACTTTCAATGATCCAAAGCTGCTTCCTGACGCCAAATCCCATCTTTTTAACACAAATATTCTCTGAGTGATGCTATGTGACTACAAATCATGGAACACCATAAGCGCCAAAGGATCGGGACTGCAGGTAACTCAAAGGGCACTGGAAAATCAGATGGTGGGTGGAAGCTGACTACATCAGATACTATGAGAAGTGTCTAAAAGATAACTTTAGAGTCATATGTGACCAGAAAAGGAACCGAGTTCGTCATGGTTTAAGAGTTATGTATCAGAGAGCCATCAGATCATAGATTTTAGAGAAAGACATCTTAGAGATCAGTTAGTCTAATCCTTTCAATTTGCAGAAGAAGACACTGATGGGGACGTAGACTCTAAACGATCATCCTAGTACAAATATCAATAAAATAGAAATAGATCTTGATCAATGACACATGTAAAACCCAGTGGAATTGTGTGTCAGCTATGGAAGGGAGATGGGAGGAAGGAAGGGAAAGAATGTAAATCATGTAACCATAAAAATTCTCTAAATTAATCAAATGAAATTTTAAAAAAGAAGACACTGAGACCTCAAAAGGTTAAGTGGCTTCTTGCCTCAGGTCACACAAATAAGAGAGGCAGCATGCAAAGTCAGTATCTCCTAAAAATGCAATCACTTAAATGACTAGTGTATGCAAAGCATTATACTAAATGCTAGTGACAGGAAGACAAAGAATGAAACATCCCTTGCCTGCAAGGAACGTGTATCTTGTTGGCAGATATGTAGTCACAAATAAGCAAATACAAGTTCATTTCTAGACTCTTGAAGGTAGCAAGGAATTCTAAGAGGGGGAAGTGAAGAAGGAGAGCATAACAGAAAAATAGTCCAAGAGTATGATTTGTATCCCTGAGATATGAAAAGACCCAAAGGCTTCCAGCACATTGACTTCATTCTTTTTAGAGGATTTATGCAAATATATGGACAAAAATCACACAGCAAAAGGATATAAAATGGAATTAAATGGAAGTGAATGGAATGGGATGGAATGGAATAGAATGGAATGGAAGTAAATGGAATGGAATGAAATGGAATGGAAGTGAATGGAATGGAATGGAATGGAATGGAATGGAATGGAAGTGAATAGAATGGAATGGAATGGAATGGATGGAATTTAAATGAATGGAATGGAATGGATGTGAATGGAATAGAATGGAATGGAATGGAAGTGAATAGAATGAAAGTGAATGGAATGGAATAGAATGGAAGTGAATGGAATAGAATGGAAGTGAATTGAATGGATGGAATGGAATGGGAGGGAACAGAATGAAAGTGAATGGAATGGAATAGAATGGAAGTGAATGGAATGGAATGGATGTAATGGAATGGATGGAATTTAAGTTAATTGAATGGAATGGAAGTGAATGGAATAGAATGGAATGGAAGAGAAGGGAATAGAATGGAATGGAAGTGAATGGAATGGAATAGAATCGAAGTGAATGGATGGGAATGGAATAGAATGGAAGTGAATGAATGGAATGGAAGTGAATGGAATGAAATGGAAGTGAATGGAATAGAATGGAATGGGATGAATTGAATGGAAGGGAATGGAATGGAAGGAAAGTGAATGGAATGGAAGGGAAGTGAATGAAATGTAATAGAACTTGATGGAATTGAATGGAATAAAATGGGATGGAATTAATAGAATGGAAAGGAATGAATGGAATGGAATAGAAGGGAATGGAACTGAAGGGAACAGAATGGAATGGAATGGAATGGAATAGAATGGGATGGAAGGGAAGGGAATAGAATAGAATGTGATGGAATGAATAGAATGGAAGGGAAGGGAAGGGAAGGGAATAGAAAGGAATGGAATGGAATGGAATTGAATAGAATGGAAGGGAAGGGAATGGAAGGGAAGGGAATAGAATAAAATGGAATGGAATGAATGGAATGGAATAGAATGGAATGGAAGGGAATGGAATGAATAGAAGGGAAGAGAAGGGAATGGAATGGAAGTGAATGGAATGGAATAGAAGGGAAGTGAATAGAATGGAATGAATGGAATGGAAGTGAATGGAATGAATGGAATTGAATGGAATGAAATGGAAGGGAAGGGAAGGGAATTAATGCAATGGAAGTGAATGGAATGAATGGAATTGAATGGAATGGAATTTAAATGAATGGAATAGAAGTGAATGGAATAGAATGGAATGGAATGGGAGGGAATAGAATGAAAGTGAATGGAATGGAATAGAATAGAATGGAAGTGAATGGAATGGAATGGATGGAATTTAAGTTAATCAAATGGAATGGAAGTGAATGGAATAGAATGGAATGGAAGAGAAGGGAATAGAATGGAATGGAATAGAATAGAATCGAAGTGAATGGATGGGAATGGAATAGAATGGAAGTGAATGAATGGAATGGAAGTGAATGGAATAGAATGGAATGGGGTGAATGGAATGGAATGGAATGAAAGTGAATGGAATGAAATGGAAGTGAATAGAATAGAATGGAATGGGATGAATGGAATGGAAGTGAATGGAATGGAAGGGAAGTGAATGAAATGTAATAGAACTTGATGGAATTGAATGGAATAAAATGGGATGGAATTAATAGAATGGAAAGGAATGAATGGAATGGAATAGAAGGGAATGGAACTGAAGGGAATAGAATGGAATGGAATGGAATAGAATGGGATGGAAGGGAAGGGAATGGAATAGAATGTGATGGAATGAATAGAATGGAAGGGAAGGGAAGGGAATAGAAAGGAATGGAATGGAATAGAATTGAATAGAATGGAAGGGAAGGGAAGGGAAGGGAAGGGAAGGAAAGGGAATTGAAGGGAATAGAGTAAAATGGAATGGAATGAATGGAATAGAATAGAATGGAATGGAAGTGAATGGAATGGAATAGAAGGGAAGTGAATAGAATGGAATGAATGGAATGGAAGTGAATGGAATGAATGGAATTGAATGGAATGAAATGGAATGGAAGGGAAGGGAATTAATGCAATGGAAGTGAATGGAATGAATGCAATTGAATGGAATGGAATGAAAGTGAATGAATGAAATGGAAGTGAATGGAATAGAATGGGATGGAATGAAAGGAAGTGAATAGAATGGAAGTGAATGGAATAGAATGGGATGGAAGGGAAGGAAATGGAATAGAATGTGATGGAATGAATAGAAGGGAAGGGAAGGGAATAGAAAGGAATGGAATGGAATAGAATTGAATAGAATGGAAGGGAAGGGAAGAGAAGGGAAGGGAAGGGAATTGAAGGGAATAGAGTAAAATGGAATGGAATGAATGGAATAGAATAGAATGGAATGGAAGTGAATGGAATGGAATAGAAGGGAAGTGAATAGAATGGAATGAATGGAATGGAAGTGAATGGAATGAATGGAATTGAATGGAATGAAATGGAATGGAAGGGAAGGGAATTAATGCAATGGAAGTGAATGGAATGAATGGAATTGAATGGAATGGAATGAAAGTGAATGAATGAAATGGAAGTGAATGGAATAGAATGGGATGGAATGAAAGGAAGTGAATAGAATGGAAGTGAATGGAATAGAATAGGATGGAAGGGAAGGAAATAGAATAGAATGTGATGGAATGAATAGAAGGGAAGGGAAGGGAATAGAAAGGAATGGAATGGAATAGAATTGAATAGAATAGAAGGGAAGGGAATGGAATAAAATGGAATGGAATGAATGGAATGGAATAAAAGGGAAGTGAATAGAATGGAATGAATGGAATGGAAGTGAATGGAATGAATGGAATGGAATGGAATGAAATGGAATGGAAGGGAAGGGAATTAATGAAATGGAAGTGAATGGAATGAATGGAATTGAATGGAATGGAATGAAAGTGAATGAATGAAATGGAAGTGATTGGAAAAGAATGGGATGGAATGAAAGGAAGTGAATAGAATGGAAGTGAATGGAATGAAATGGAATGGAAGGAAAGGGAATTAATGAAATGGAAGTGAATGGAATGGAATGGAATGGAAGTGAATGGAATAGAATTGAATAGAATGGAAGGGAATGGAATGCAATGGAATTGAATGGAAGGAAATTGAAGGGAATGAATACAATGGAATGGAATGAATGGAATGGAAGTGAATGAATGAAATGGAAGTGAATGAATGGAATGGAATAGAATAGAATGGAATGAAATGGAAGTGAATGGAATAGAATGGAATGGGACGAATGGAATGGAAGGAAATGGAAGGGAAGGGAAGGGAAGGGAATGGGACGGAATGAATAGAATAGAAGGGAATGGAAGGGAAGTGAATGGAATGGAATACAATGGGAGTGAATTGAATGGGATGGAATGAATGGAATGGAATGGAATGAAAGGAAGTGAATGGAATAGAAGTGAATGGAATGGAATGAATGGAAGGGAAGGAAAGGGAAGGAAAGGGAAGAGAATGGAATTGAAGGAAAGGGAATGGAAGTGAATGGAATGGAAGTGAATGGAATATAATAGAATGGAATGGAATGAAAGTGAATGGAAGTGAATGAATAGAATGGAATGGAAGGGAAGTGAATGGAATGAAATGGCCGTGAATGGAAGGGAAGGGAATGGTATGGAAGGGAAGGGAATGGTATGGAAGGGAAGGGAATGGTATGGAAGGGAAGGGAAGGGAAGGGAAGGAAAGGGAAGGGAAGGGAAGGGAAGGGAAGGGAAGGGAAGGGAAGGGAAGGGAAGGGAAGGGAAGGGAAGGGAAGGGAAGGGAAGGGAAGGGAAGGGAAGGGAAGGGAAGGGAAGGGAAGGGAAGGGAAGGGAAGGGAAGGGAAGGGAAGGGAAGGGAAATTAATGGAATGGAAGGGAAGTCAATGGAATGGAAGGGAAGTGAATTGAATGGAATGGAAGTGAATGGATAGAGGGAACACTCACATCAATGAGATGCCAGATCCACTGAAACCAGGGAGATCTAAGACTCCTAAAGTCCTGAAGGCATATAGGTTGGGCAGAGGCCCCAGAATCTACCTGCAATAGCTGAATGGTAGGGTTAGCCAGCAGCTTGTAGAAGATGTCACTTTGGTTCTGACTCAGAACTACGCCTCTAAAGCTAATAAACCATATATACTCTTTGATCCTTGGCTCAGGGAATTTTCTCTGGCTGTCCTTAATGCCTGGAATGCTCTTCTCCTCCACTCTTCCTATTGACTTCTTCTATGGCTTCCTTTCAGTCCCCATTAGAATTTCAACTTTAACCATAAGCCTTCTCCAACCCCTCTTGTTTCTACCACTTTACTTCTTTTAACAATGTCCATTTTTATCTTAGGTATAGCTTACCTGAATATATTTGCTTGCATATGGTCTCCCCCAATAGATTATAAGCTTCTTGAGTGAAGAGACTCCCTTTTGCTTCTTATCGTATACCCAGCATTTAACATAGTGCCTGGTACATGTGGTTGTGCAGTCGCTGTAAACCTTAACCATTTGAGATGCTTTTTGGACATCCGCCTATACAGGCTAAGCCTTTCTCCCCGGCTTATACATCGCTATTAGGGGGAGATACTACTATTGCTTCCTATATACAGGAGTTACAGCACAAACTACGTGAACTTCATGAATCCGGAGCTGCAGTACAAGCCAGACCATTAGACTTTTCTCTGCATGACCTGAACCCAGGAGATAAAGTTTATATCAAGAATTTCAAGCGAACTGGAGCAACTCAACCTTCATGGGAAGGACCATTCCAAATATTATTAACTACTCCAACATCTATAAAGATTGGAGAAAGAGACTCTTGGATTCACTGCTCACATGTGAAGAAAGCATCTTCTGCTGAGACTGATTGACTCTATCCTATCATATGAATTGTGACTATATCTTATCATATGAATTGGAGATAATAATCCATAGACAAATGGATGCTGTTTTTTCAAGAACACATTGAATTATTGATTTTTTTTCTTAATTTTATTTCTTTTATTTTATTTTTTGATCAGAATATTTGGTTTTTTTCTCATTTTTTGTACTGAAGGTACACATAATTAATATTAATATTATTTTTTTCCTGCAGTACTACAAGTTAACATATATACTCTTGCTATAATATCAATATATGCCCAAAAGCTTTAAACTATGGGAACCTGCCATTTATTGATAAAATATTATAGGACTGTGATTAATGTTTGTGTCTGATTCCAGGAAAAGTGATAAAAACAAGGAGCACAGACTAAACCTGAATAGTGCCAATAGAGCACACAAGAAATATTAAAGTGAGACTCGAGGTTGTGACACTTAATTTATGTTTAAGTCATAGGACTTCCTTGTATCTACACTCTTTATGAAGTACTCAAACAAGTACAAAGCTTGACTATCATACTGGCTCCCTATATCCCTGAGAATGAAAAAAAAATCAGACAAGGGAATGACATTTCCCCATCAAAATAGAATTCTAATTCTTCTCTTCTTACATTATGGCAGCTTCCTGTAGTCTTGGCTACAAATGACTAAGTGAAATATTACTGCATTCTGTCCTACATACTTGTGGGATAGAAATTACTTTAAACTGGACCTAAACAAGGCCTATTTTGAATTTTTCTTATGTTTTTGATTATTTTTCTCTTCTTTTGATAATTGACTCATACACCCCCATAACTCAACATTGCATTCTGAGTTGAACTGAATGTTTTTTAATACTTACTTCAGGGGGGATTGTATTTTAATTTAAAATCTAAGAATTTTTGAATTTTTTGTTTGAGATTGTATTTTTATAAAAATCCAAGAATTTTGAATTTTGTTTTAAGATTTTACTGTTATAAAAAATCAAAGATTTTGATTCTGTTCGAGAAAAGATCTTCAAGAAAGAAGCTTGAAACTTTTATATCCAGAGAATGAACTGTTGTAGAAAGGTGCCAAAAACCTACACTTCATCAAGAAGATCAAGAATGAACTTTGGATATGATTGATTGGACTGAACTTTTGATTGAACATTTATTGTAATTGTACACATTTATGCCAAAAGGGACTGCTTTCTTTTCTTTTCTATTTCCTCTCTCACTATTCTAATTCTCTTTTAAAAATTGAATATTGTGTATATCTATAGTTAAAATTGAATTCAGAATTACAAACTTGATTATGTTGTTTGATCAATGGGGAGACTGGTCTCCCATGATCATCAGGGGAGATTGTAAACCTTAAAATTTCTTAGACTTATGAATGTTGGAAATTTCCCGGGGAAATTTCATACTTGAAAAATTTCCTACTGATAGTAAGAACTCTATTGGAATGTGAAACTCCTTGGCATGGGAGGATCCTTCTCCTCCCTACTTAAGACTACTTTAGGACAGAAACCTTTTGCTAAACAATGGAAAGGGCTTTGACCTATGCTTAAGCATAGAACAGGAAGTTCTTTGAGTCATGATTGATTTTAGAATTGATACAATAGAGATACTTGGAAAGACAGAACCAGGTCTTGGAACTTACAATCTCCACCCTACTCAGAGTAACAGAAATTAGGAAGGGCTGCAGCAAAGATCAAGATTTAATTATTTGAGAATATGACCTTCAACAGACATGTGTAAAGGAAACAGACCTCTGGGCGGGGTCCTGGGTTAAGCTAAAGTCACCATTGGCACAGGGGAGACATCGACAGTGATTGGTAGATGTGAGAACTGAGGGGAGGGGACTTATATCGTTTCCTTAAAGATAGCGGGGTCTGAGGACAAGTGGAGGAGGTTTTGCTCTGAGGAGGTTTTGCTCTGAGAGGTTTTGCTCTGAAGGAGTCTGAGAGGAGAGAGGTCCTGGAGGGAGAGCTCCTGGAGAGGTCTGAGAGGAGGGCTTGCTCTGAAGGAGGCTGAAGGTGGAGGCCCCTGAGACTGTTTCTCCATTTTGGTCACGTGAGTGATAGGGACTGATCTCTTTTCTTTGCCTCAGCTATCTAAGGGCTTGGGCCTTTGGCCCAGCCTAAGCAGAGGGGGTATTTAAACCCTATTCCCTTCTCTCCCCTTTCTCTCTCTCTCTCTCTCTCTCTCTCTCTCTCTCTCTCTCTCTCTCTCTCTCTCTCTCTCTCTCTCTCTCTCTCTCTAATACCTTTCTTCCTCCTGTTTGTAATTAAAAACTCCATAAAAGGTTGACTGCTGACTTGAGTTTTCATTTAGGAATTACATAGCTGAATTCCTTGGCGACCTTAAATTAATATATATCAGTCTTTTCAAGTGATTTCCATGTCACATCGCTCAGTCATGACCCCCATGAAATTCAGGGCACTTCAGACCCTTCGATATTTCACTCTCTCTCAAAGTCTGTCCACGTTCATGGTTGTTGTTTCCATGACACTATTTATCCATTTCAACCTCTACCATCTCCTTTTGCCTTTAATCTTTCTCAATATCAGGGTCTTTTCCAATGAGTCATGTCTTCTCATCATGTGGCCAAATTATTTCAGCTTCAGCTTCAGAACTGGAACTTTCAATGAATAATCTGAATTAATGTCTTCAACAATTGACTGATTTGATCTCCTTGCTGCTCAAAGTTCTCTCAAAAGTCTTCTTCAGCACCACAGTTCAAAATCACTGATTCTGTGGTGCTTAGTTTTCCTTATAGTCCAACTCCCACAGCCATCCATTGCTACTGGAAAATCTATAGCTCTGACTATATGGACCTTTGGTGGCAAGGTGGTCTCTGCTTTTTAGTACGCTGTCCAGATTTGCCAAAGCTTTCCTTCCAAAGGGGAAGCATCTTTTAATTTCATGACTGCAGTCACCATCTGCCTCCATTTCTTCTCCCTCCCTCTTTTTGCCAGGAGGTGATGATACCAGTTGCCAAGATGTTAAGGGTTTTTATTATGTTAAGCTTCAAGCCAGCTTTTATACTCTCCTCTTTCATCCTCATCAAGAAACTTCTTAATTCTTCTTCACTTTCTGCCAGCAGAAAGTATCTGAGACAGATGATATTTCTCCTGATGATGTGAATACCAGTTTTTTATTATACAGTCTGGCATTATGCATGATGTACTCTGCATGTAAGCTAAATAAATTAAGGTGACAACATACACCCTGGCACATAGTGGGCCCTAAATGTTTATTGATTTATTGACTGATTCTGCAATACCACTATTAAGTCTGTATTGCAAAGGGATCAAGGAAATAAAGAGAAGACCCATATGTGCATAAATATTTATAGCAGTTCTTTTTGTAGAGGTAAAGAACTGGAAACTCAAAAGGTGTCCATCGACTGGGACATGGCTCAACAAGTGTTGGTATATTAGCCTAGGGATAGGGACTAGAAACTGTGATTTCATTAGCGTTGGGGAAGTTCCAGATAAGGATACTCTCTCTACCAAAAGAGGTCAGTACCTTCTAGGCTTAGAGAGTTGCTTTGAACTGAGGTCTTCCTAGCTCCAAGTATAGTACTCTGTCCACTATACCACACTGAATGTAACTGAATAGTATTGAGCCATTAGACATTATGAAAGGGATGGATGTAGAGAAAACTGGGAAGACTCACATGAATTGATACAGAGCGAAATGAGCAAAATCTGCAAAAACATTTATTAAAAAACTACATTGTAAATAAAAACTATTTTGAAAGAGTTAAGATATCAGATCAAATACAATAATTGACCACTACTTCAAGGACTAACGATGAATCATGTTATCAGGAGAGCACTCAAGTCAGCTGAAAATGGTATGGTAGGGCTAAATGCTAAATTTTCAGCGGAAACATTTACACCTCTGAAATAATCAAATGGTATGAATCAGGGTTCGATTTATTATTTTATTGATTGTCAAGTCTTTAAAAAGTTATGAAGGAAATCTTAATAATGTGTGGAATTTATTTTTGAGAACTAGTTGTTAAATATTTATCAGCATACTGCTTCTTGTTACCCACTGCTTGACAGGCATGTGGGGGCCTAAACAGTTTAGGATATATCCAGTGTGTGGATTTGTTTTTCTTGACTATGCTTACTGGTTACAACAGAGAGTTTTGTTTTATATTTTCAGTTTAAGGAGAGGTATTTGGGAAGGATAAGCATTCTAACAACAGAGATGTTAAAAAACAAAAACAAAAGAAAAATGCAATGTAACATTTTTTAAAATTCTCAGAAGAGCGAGACTTCTGGTCAAGATGGCGGCGTAGAAGCAGCGAAAGTTCAGACCTCGGAAACCCTTCCTTACCGATCGCAAACAGAGTGCTCCTAGGACACTGAAATTCAAGCTGAACAACAGGATAGACCTGGGGAACCCTCCTCCTGGACCTGGATCAAAAGGTACCACACCCCAAAAGCCAGAACCCTAGATCACTCGGATCTAAGGGGTAGGCAGAAGGAAGGTCCCAGGACCTATCCCCCCCAACCCAGAGTGCTGAGCCCATGGCAGCAGCGGGAACCTCAGGGCTCTGAGGACTCACCTTAAAAGCAACCTGAGCCAGTCTCCGGGGCGCCCAACACAGACTGCAGGGAAACAGAGAGAGAAGGGGGAAGCCTGTAGCCCCCTGGCTGGGTCCTTCCATCTGAGTCTCAAGGGAGGTCCCAGCTTTAGGGCACCAGCTGAACCCAATCCTATCAGGAGCCCTCAGAGCTACTGAAAGGACAGAAAACTCAGGGCTGGCAAAGGGGTTGCTCCGAAGAGCTTACCTTGAAAGTAACCCGGGCCAGTCTCTGGGCATTCAACACAGACAGTGGAGGAAGAGGTTGTTTTTTTTTTCTTCCTTTTTTTGGCTCGGGGATCATTTGGCCCACACCACCTGAACCTAATCCCATCAGGAGCCCTCAGAGCTTCTGAAAGAACAAAAACCTCAGGGCCAGTGAAGGGTTTACCTTGAAACCAACCTGGGCCAGTCTCCAGGCATTCAACACAGATTGTGGAGGAGGAGGTTTTTTGCTTCAGGGCCCATTCGGCCCAAACCAGGTGAACCTAATCCCATCAGGAGCCTTCAGAGCCCAGGGAGGCCATGCACCTCCCCCCTTAGAGAGCAGGGTCTTCTGAAAAAAAAAACAGAAACCTAGAGGCAAAGTCAAGATGGTAGCCTAGAAGGAGCATAGACCTGGCAGCCTGGCCAGAGCTTTGGAGATCCTCCATATTTGCTCCAGCCGTCCAGGAAGTTTAAAACTCAGAGTAAACCCAGCCCAACTAAGCTGAACTCAATCCCATCAAAAGTCTCCAGAATGCAGGGAAGCCCAGGCTCCCCCATCCATACTCATTAACTGCTGGACTTTAAGCCAATCAAAAGCCTCCAGAGGACAGGAAAGCTCAAACCCCAAACAACCCTCCCCCAGAGATTACACCAAGAGATTTTCTGTTAAAGCTCCAAGAGGAGAGACCAATAGAAGTCCCCAAAAAACAAAAAAATGAGAGGAACAAGAGCACAGACAAATACGGGGAGTAAAGACAGGGTGAATTGGAACAAACAACAGAAACAGAAGAAAGAAACTACAATAGACAGCTACTACTCAGCAAATGGAACAGAGGGGGAGAGATCAGCAAACAATAAACCAGTAATCCCAGCGAATTGGATACAGGCTGTGGAAGAACTCAAAACACAACTAAGAGAGGCTGAAGACAATTGGGAAAAGAACTTAAAATTAAGATAAGTCATCTGGAAACAGAGGCACTTGAACTAAAACAAGAAAATAGTGTCCTGAAAGCCAAAATCATCCAGCTGGAAAATGAGGCAAAGGAGATGAAAGATGAGGCAAAGGAGATGAAAGACGAGGTAAAGAGGATGAAAGACGATCTTCAAAGAAAATCAGACCAGAAGGAAAAAGACGACCAAAAAGCCAGAGATGAAATCCAATCTTTAAGAACCAGAGTAAAACAACTAGAATCAAGTGACCTCACAAGGCAGCAGGACACTATAAAACAAAACAAAAAGAATGAAAAAATTGAGGAAAATGTGAAGAATCTCATTCACAAAACAGATGATTTAGAAAATCGTTCAAGAAGAGACAATTTAAGAATAATTGGACTACCAAAAGACCACGACAAAAGAAAAAGCCTGGACATAATACTAGAGGAAATTATCCAGGAAACTGTCCCGAGATCCTAGAACAAGAGGGGAAAGTGGAGATTGAAAGAATCCACAGATCACCCCCTGTATTTAATCCCCAACTGACAAAACCAAGAAATGTTATAGCCAAATTCAAAAACAATCAGATGAAAGAACAGACATTACAAGCTGCCAAGAAGAAGCCATTCAGATACCATGGAAACATGGTGAGGATAACACAAGATCTGTCTGCATCCACACTGAAGGACCGAAAGGCATGGAATATGATATTCCGGAAAGCAAGGGAACTATGTCTACAGCCAAGAATAAAATACCCATCAAAACTGACTATATTCTTACAGGGGAAAGTATGGTCATTTAACACAACAGAAGAGTTCCAAGCATTCATAAATAAAAGACCAGACTTGAACAGAAAATTTGAAGTCCAACCACAGAACTCAAGAGAATCATCAAAAGGTAATTAAAAAAGAGGGGAAAAAAACAACAACAACAACAACAAATTTTTAAGAGACTCAATAAGTTAAAATGATATGTATCCCTATAAGAAAAGAGGTCATTAGCAACTCTTAAAAACTGTTGCTATCACCTGAGCAGCTAGAAGAACTACACTCAGAGGGAACAGTGACAAACTGTATAGGATGAAAGGACAAGACACAAATAGGTATATAGATATATGCATGCATAAATACATATACATGTGTATGTATATATATATACATGACTAAAGCTAAAAAAGAAAAGAGGTTATGACTAAAAGAAATGGGAAAAGAAACAAATGGGGGTAAATTTATATGTCACAAAGAAGCTCATGGCGGGAGGGGGGAGAACATCGATATACTGGAAGAGTAAAGAGGTTGGAGATAGGAAATACTCAACTCTTAGGTACTTTGAAACTGACCCAAAAAGGGAAGAACAATCCAATCCATTGGGGAAGAGAATAGATTTGCGCCCTATAGGGTGGTAGAAGGGTAAAAAACAGACTGGTGGGGAGGGAAGCAGTATAAGGGAGGGAGAGGGTGGGGGGAAATTTTTAAAAAGACTACAGGGGAAAATAAGGGAGGGAATAAGAAGGGAGGGGGGTAGAAAGGGAAATACAAGGGGGACGGATTTAAAGTAAATCACTGGACTAAAAGGTAGAGCTGAAGAAGAAAAGGTTAGAATTAGGGAAGGATATCAAAATGCCAGGGAGTCCACAAGTGACAGTCATAACTTTGAACGTGAATGGGATGAACTCACCCATAAAACGTAGATGAATAGCAGAATGGATTAGAATCCAAAACCCTACCATATGTTGTCTTCAAGAAACACACATGAGGCGGGTAGACACCCACAAGGTCAGAATTAAAGGATGGAGTAAGACCTTCTGGGCCTCAACTGACAGAAAGAAGGCAGGAGTGGCAAACATGATATCTGATAAAGCCAAAGCAAAAATAGACCTGATCAAAAGGGATAGGGAAGGTAATTATATTTTGTTAAAAGGGACTTTAGATAATGAGGAAATATCACTAATCAACATGTATGCACCAAATAATATAGCACCCAAATTTCTAATGGAGAAACTAGGAGAATTGAAGGAAGAAATAGACAGTAAAACCATATTAGTGGGAGACTTGAACCAACCATTATCAAATTTAGATAAATCAAATCAAAAAAATAAATAAGATAGAGGTAAAAGAAGTGAATGAAATCTTAGAAAAATTAGAATTAATAGACATATGGAGAAAAATAAATAGGGATAAAAAGGAATACACCTTCTTCTCAGCACCACATGGCACATTCACAAAGATTGACCATACATTAGGTCACAGAAACATGGCACACAAATGCAGAAAAGCAGAAATAATAAATGCAGCCTTTTCAGACCACAAGGCAATAAAAATAATGATCAGTAATGGTACATGGAAAACCAAATAAAAAACTAATTAGAAATTAAACAATATGATACTCCAAAATCGTTTAGTTAGAGAAGAAATCATAGAAACAATTAATAATTTCATTGAGGAAAATGACAATGGCGAGACATCCTTTCAAACCTTTTGGGATGCAGCCAAAGTGGTAATCAGAGGTAAATTCATATCCCTGAGTGCACATATTAACAAACTAGGGAGAGCAGAGATCAATCAATTGGAAATGCAAATAAAAAAACTCAAAAGTGACCAAATTAAAAACCCCCAGCAGAAAACCAAACTAGAAATCCTAAAAATTAAGGGAGAAATTAATAAAATCGAAAGTTATAGAACTATTGATTTAATAAATAAGACAAGAAGCTGGTACTTTGAAAAAACAAACAAAATAGACAAAGTACTGGTCAATCTAATTAAAAAAAGGAAGGAAGAAAAGCAAATTAACAGCATCAAAGATGAAAAGGGGGACAGTACCTCTGATGAAGAGGAAATTAAGGCAATCATTAAAAATTACTTTGCCCAATTATATGGCAATAAATACACCAATTTAGGTGATATGGATGAATATATGCAAAAATATAATTGCCTAGACTAACAGAAGAGGAAATAGAATTCTTAAATAATCCCATATCAGAAAATGAAATCCACCAAGCCATCAAAGAACTTCCTAAGAAAAAATCCCCAGGGCCTGATGGATTCACCAGTGAATTCTATCAAACATTCAGAGAACAGTTAATACCAATACTATACAAACTATTTGACATAATAAGCAAAGAGGGAGTTCTATCAAACTCCTTTTATGACACAAACATGGTACTGATTCCAAAACCAGTCAGGTCAAATACAGAGAAAGAAAACTATAGACCAATCTCCCTAATGAATATAGATGCAAAAATCTTAAATAGGATACTAGCAAAAAGACTCCAGCAAGTGATCAGAAGAGTCATCCACCATGATCAAGTAGGATTTATACCAGGAATGCAGGGCTGGTTCAATATTAGGAAAATCATCCACATAATTGACCACATCAACAAGCAAACCAACAAGAATCACATGATTATCTCAATAGACGCAGAAAAAGCCTTTGATAAAATACAACACCCATTCCTATTAAAAACACTAGAAAGCATAGGAATAGAAGGGTTGTTCCTAAAAATAATAAACAGTATATATCTAAAACCCATCAGCTAATATCATCTGCAATGGGGATAAACTAGATGCATTCCTAATAAGATCAGGATTGATTCCTAATAAGATCCTACTGGGAAACATTCCCCATTTTGATGTGAGAACTCGCCAGGATCAGAAATGGGAGGACCTCTACTCCACCAGTACTTAAGACTGCTTTAGGGGAGAAAAATCCTTGCTATGGGAGGACCTCTACTCCACCCATACTTATGACTGCTTTAGGGGAGAAAACTCCTTGCTAAATAATGAAAGTACTTGGACCCATGCTTATAATAAGGCAAGGAGTTCTTTGAGCCATGCCTGTTTTTTAGAATTGATACAATGAGATGCTAGGTACCTAAAAGGGTCGGGCAAGTTTTCTCTTAATGAGATTGACTCAGCTGTGTTTTCACTGGTTCAGACTTCCTGAGGAGATTAGTCGACTTAGCAGGAATTCAGATGGGCAGTCCTTTGGAAAATGTCTACAGTGATTGGTAGATGTAAGGACTTAGGGGAGGTGACACAGGAAAAAAATCTCCTATATAAGAAAAGGAATCTCTTGTGCAAGGGATCCTTGGAGGCTTGGAGAGGCTTGGAGATCCTTGGAGAAAAAAGCCTTTTGGGGGATCTCTGATGAGGATCGATTGGGAAGAATCTCTTGAGAGAAGCTCTGGAGAAGGGAAGCTCTTGGAGGACAATCTCTAAGGAGGTCTCGCTGGAGCTCCTCTGAGGGGACTCTGTCCCTCTGGAGGCTCTGGAGAGAGGCTCTTTGGAACAGTCTCTGGCTGGAAGGCTCTTTAAGGAGGACTCTGGCTGGAACTCTCTCTGGTGAAGTCAGCTGAGATGGAGCTGGCCTGGTGTCACTAGAATCCTTGCTTAGACAGACCTTGTGGTGAGTGTTAAAAGACTGACTGACTGATCTCTCTCTCTTAAGACTCAGGTCTAGGCCATGTTGGCTTAAGGCCCTTCATACTTATTTTCCTTTTTCTCTCTTTCTCTCTTTTCTT
This sequence comes from Monodelphis domestica, assembly GCF_027887165.1. Lineage (NCBI taxonomy): Eukaryota > Metazoa > Chordata > Mammalia > Didelphimorphia > Didelphidae > Monodelphis > Monodelphis domestica. The sequence goes on from NC_077235.1 coordinate 29,861,520, forward strand.
TAATTCCACATTTGTATTAATTAAAATCTCTATAAAACCCAGTTGACTTGGGTATTTGAATAATTGGGAATATTTCCCTGGCGACCACCTTATATTCGATTTAAAAACCAAGACACTGTAGTGAAACATATTTTCTGCTGTCAAATTTACTCACCCTCTCTTATATCTATCACAATTTATATCGTCCACCATTTTAACTCACTACAGTTTACAACATCACTCTTTTAACTATTACTGTTTAAGGACTTCAACCATTTTAAATCTAACAAAAGAGAAATCCCATTCAAAATCACCTTAGACAAAATAAAATACCTAGGAATCTATCTCCCGAGACAAACACAGGAAGTATATGAACACAACTACAAAACACTCGCCACACAACTAAAACTAGACTTGAGCAATTGGAAAAACATTAACTGCTCATGGGTAGGACGAGCCAATATAATAAAAATGACCATCCTACCCAAACTTATTTATCTATTTAGTGCCATACCCATGGAACTCCCAAAAAAATTCTTTACTAATTTAGAAAAAACCATAACAAAGTTCATTTGGAATAACAAAAGATCAAGGATATCCAGGGAAATAATGAAAAAAAAAACACAAATGAGGGGGGCCTTGCAGCCCCAGACCTCAAACTATATTACAAAGCAGCAGTAATCAAAACAATTTGGTACTGGCTAAGAGACAGAAAGGAGGATCAGTGGAATAGACTGGGGGCAAGCGACCTCAGCAAGACAGTATACGATAAACCCAAAGATCCCAGCTTTTGGGACAAAAATCCACTATCTGATAAAAACTGCTGGGAAAATTGGAAGACAGTGTGGGAGAGATTAGGAATAAATCAACACCTCACACCCTACACCAAGATAAATTCAAAATGGGTGAATGACTTAAACATAAAGAAGGAAACCATAAGTAAATTGGGTAAACACAGAATAGTATACATGTCAGACCTTTGGGAGGGGAAAGATTTTAAAACCAAGCAAGACATAAAAAGAATCACAAAATGTAAAATAAATAATTTCGACTACATCAAATTAAAAAGCTTTTGTACAAACAAAACCAATGTAACTAAAATCAGAAGGAGAACAACAAACTGGGAAAAATCTTCATAAAAACCTCTGACAAAAGTTTAATTACTCAAATTTATAAAGAGCTAAATCAATTGTACAAAAAACCAAGCCATTCTCCAATTGATAAATGGGCAAGGGACATGAATAGGCAGTTTTCAGTTAAAGAAATCAAAACTATTAATAAGCACATGAAGAAGTGTTGTAAATCTCTTATAATCAGAGAGATGCAAATTAAAACAACTCTGAGGTATCACCTCACACCTAGCAGATTGGCTAACATGATAGCAAAGGAAAGTAATGAATGCTGGAGGGGATGTGGCAAAGTAGGGGCATTAATTCATTGCTGGTGGAGTTGTGAATTGATCCAACCATTCTGGAGGGCAATTTGGAACTATGCCCAAAGGGCGATAAAAGAATTTCTACCCTTTGATCCAGCCATAGCACTGCTGGGTCTGTACCCCAAAGAGATAATGGAGAAAAAGACTTGTACAAGAATATTCATAGCTGCGCTCTTTGTGGTGGCCAAAAATTGGAAAATGAGGGGATGCCCATCAATTGGGGAATGGCTGAACAAATTGTGGTATATGTTGGTGATGGAATACTATTGTGCAAAAAGGAATAATAAAGTGGAGGAATTCCATGGAGACTGGAACGACCTCCAGGAAGTGATGCAGAGCGAGAGGAGCAGAACCAGGAGAACATTGTACACAGAGACTGAGACACTGTGGTATAATCGAATGTAATGGACTTCTCCATTAGTGGTGGTGTAATGTCCCTGAACAATCTGCAGGGATGTAGGAGGAAAAACACTATTCATAAGCAGAGGACAAACTGTGGGAGTAGAAACACTGAGGAAAAGCAACTGCCTGACTACAGCAATTGAGGGGACATGACAGAGGAGAGACTCTAAACGAACACTCTAATGCAAATATTAACAACATGGCAATGGGTTCGAATCAAGAACACATGTGATACCCAGTGGAATCACGCGTTGGCTACGGGGGGTGGGGGGGAGGAAACGAAAATGATCTTTGTCTTTAATGAATAATGCATGGAAATGATCAAATAACATATTATAAAATTTAAAAATAAAAAAAATTTTTCAGAAGAGCACAGAAGGAAGTTCAGGAGACACAGAGAGGCAGGAAAGCTTCGAAACTATCATACTGAGATTCTTATATTCCTTGTTCTAGATGTAAGATGTAAAAGATTTGTTTTCACATATAGTCCTTTGTCTGTACTTTAGTGTGTGTGAAAATGCTGTTTGATGATGTTTGTTAACAAAATAATTTTTACAAATTTCAAAGTATGGCCTAGGTGTGACAGGCAGGAACTCAGGTAAGACCGTGATCTCTTATCTTTCCTCTCCTAGTTAGTGAGATGGCCTCCTGACTGATCCACAAAGTTTTTTGTGACTAAAGCCTGCTTACTCACTCTTCTCCACCCTTTGGTATACCAGTAATCATATGCTAGAGAAATTGATCATCAGTTGGGCTTCCTTCAAAAGCATTGTTAAATTTCCTCATCCATTAAAAAAAGAAAACTTGAACTAGTGACCACTAAGGTCCCTTTGTGGCTCTGAAATCTATAATACTCTATGAATGCCTCCTAATTTTGGTGGTGCGCAGTACTGGATTTGAAGATGAGGATGTCCAGATTCCTGGTCTGCCCCCTCACTACCCAGGTGACACTGAAGAGCCTCTCTGGACCGTGCTTTCCTCCTCTGTAAAATGGAGTTGGGCAAGGTCCCTTCCATCTCCAAATCTCTGCTCCTGGGTACCCTTTAAACTCAGAGCCAGGTTTGGAGTTTTTTGCCTTTACCACATGGCCAGCTCTCTATCACTACACAAATAGAAAAGCTTGCTTTACTTTGTATGATATAAGATGATTACTATACTTTATATGATATTTAGGATTCAAAAAGTGCTTTCCTTTAATAATTCTGATATAAGTGGAATAGTTATTATTATCAGCATTTTATAGATGATGAATTCAAGTGCCTTCTCTAAGGTCACATACATTTCTAGCAAGTAACAGAAGAAGGACTCAAAATCAGGACTTCTAACTCTGGGTACAATGCTCTGTCTATTCTGTGATAAAATAAGAGAGGGTAGAAAGCTTTAGATCTACGGAAGGGAAAAGAAGGGGTGGAGGGGTCAGGAAAGGCTTCATGGAGAAGATGGAAAATTTTAGCTGGGCCTTGATAGCTGGATAGGATGTTGTTAGCGTCTTAGAAGAGAGTCTGTCTCCCTGTTAATACTGACTTCACAAACCATGCAGGAAACCATTTGCTTTTCTCCCTCTTTTACCAGTTGGTGGGTGTGGGATGACCCTTATCTGACCTTGATGGCCAACATATGTCAAAGTCTGGAGCCAGAAGCCAGGAGCCCAATACTAATTGGTCATTTTCTTCCCATAAGAATGTGCTGCTAAAAGGCAGATGGAGGAGGGAAAGCTTCAATGATAGGTCTTATTCTGGCATCCTCTACAAGTTGCCAACATCTGTGCGAGCCATTTGTCAGCAGAATAGCAGGCGTACCAGTAAGAGGTTTGAGAAATGAATTCATGACTGTTCCATAGATCTGGCTGAACATAATTGAATTATCAGCCATCTTGAAATTTTATGGGAAGATTATGTAAGGCATCCACTAATAGAGAACATTTGTTTGCAATAACTCAAGTTCTCATAAAAATGGTTTCATCAATTCTTAATTATAAAAGGCAGTGGCTCATATGGAATCTTAAAATGGGCTGGAGCTCAATCCGGCGCCACTGAAGAGGAAGCTGGATGAGAGTTATGCTGGAGAACTGTGCTGTCAGGACCAGGAACTACAGCCTCTATAGTCCTCTGTTTGGGCCAATAAAGTCTTCCCTCGCCAACCTACCCCTTCAACTCCAGCCAACCAAGGCTCTTCTTAGCTTCCTTTTGTGCCCCTTTACTGTGCTCCACTTTTCTTCTCTGTGTGCTAGGAGCACTCTCTTACTTTAGGTTCCCACTCTTTCCAGGTGGCAGAAAGGTATGGACATCATGAACAGGCCAGATGAAACACAGATTGGTGATCATTTTTCTCTCCACCTTGGCTTTAGGCTGTCTCTAACCTACTCAAAAAACCATGGTACCAGGCCTTCGTGCCTTCTTAGTCAAGAGCAATGGGTGTGTTTTCTATCAGAAGCCACTGACCATGATCTGAAGGGAAGCACCACAGTGGAGAGGGGAACAATATAGACTGAGGCGAGAGGAAAAGAACAGGAATTCAAAACCTTACTTGTGCCACTTAGCTTGTGCTTGGCCATCACTTCCCCTTTCTGGGACTTTGATTCTTCTTCTGGAAAATGAAGATGATGGATTCTAAGTCTCTTTCCAACTCTAAAATCCAGCCATTCCTATAGTAGGAGATGACTTCATTAGTTTGGGCTGTAGGAAAGCAAAAGAAAGACTCAATTTATTCCTTTCTAGATTAAAAACGGTTCATTAAAACTATTAAATACATAAAATAAATATCCACTGGTTGATGTATTTACAGGGCTAGCAGTGCATGATGGAAAGAGTATACTACTAGGTGTCAGGAGGAAGCACCGTGGGTGGTCAGTTTATGGGAGGTCACAGACAAGCATCAGAAAGGATGGGCAGGCATGGATGGGTTGTTCCTGAATTCCCAGATCCATCTGACTATCGGAACTGCCCTTTGGCTGTTCTGGGGGATTTTCTAAGCCTGTGTAGGGAACTCCCCATGGCGAAAGTCCCTCCAGCATTGACAACTCCTTTGAGAATTTCCTAGAGCAGAGAGGCCAAGTGGTATGCCACAGAGGCAGAATTTGAACCCAGGTTTTCCCCCAGGCATTAGGGAAAAATTGGAAGTTTAAGGTTTAAAAGTCCCTAAATCAAAGAAGGCCGGAAAACTATCTAAGGATGTGGAACTGAATTGTGCTGTGGTCATTGTTCCCAAGTGGCTCCTCAGGGTCCTCTTTCATGGAGCGACATGCCCATCTTGTGAATTTTTAGGATATTGCCTTTAAAATTCATGTCATGATTTATCATGTCTTTATTCAACAATGGAATTACAAGCTCTCAAATGACACTTTAAACAATCCCAAACTTCACAAATGCCAGATAAAATGATTATTTTACAGAAAAAGAGGATCATATATGAAACTGTGAGTCTTTATTATCTATAGCCTGCATTTTTGGAAACATATATAATCTAAAATATGTTTATATATTATTTGATCTATTATATAGAATTAGACAATGTATATTGTATAAGTGCAGATATCTTTTATATAGGTATGTATGTATTTTATAGGAATTCTATAACATTCTAGAAACATGTATTCTCTGAATTATAGAAATCTCCTCTATACTATGTCTCATTACACGTTCTATTCTGTATTACTTGCAAAGCAGTCCTGTTTGTTATTCTTTTGGGCCTTCCTCGTGTTCTCTTCTGTGCATTTCCAAAAAAAAAGTATTTTCATTGACCCTCTTTTCTCACTTTTTCTCTGAATTTTCTTTTTTACTACCTTATTACAACTCCTTCTTTGCCTTCCACCATTAAAAAATACAAAGAAAATCATTGTAACAAACATTCCTAGCCCAGCAGAACAAATTCCCATATTCTCTGTGTACAAAAATGTATGTCTTATTGTGCTTTGAGTTCATCATCTCCCTTTCAGGCAATGACATGCATACTTCATCATTTCTTCTAAAAGACTAACTAAAACAGGGGGTTTTCTCTCCATCTTAATAATCAGATTAAGCCAGTTGCCTAAGGCCAGCTACCTAAAGGATCTGCTCATGAAGAATGTTACAGTAGAAAGTATACAGGTTGTTTTGATAGGGTACATATTGGAACTGCTGGTGCCCATATAGAATGAACTGTATAGTCTTCTTATAGGATCTCAATACATATTACACTATTGAAATGATGGCAAACCTATGGCGCAGGTGCCAAAGATGGAACAGATAGTGCTCTCTGTGAGCACTCAGTCATCCTCCCTCCCCTCTCCCTACCCCCAGAGTTCATTACTATAAAGGCAGAGGGACTCGAGTAGAGCTGCTCCCTTCCCCCTCTTCATTTTTTCACATCCCCTGCCCCTCTGCCCAGCAGCCTAACTGGAGAGTACAGGGGGTAAGGCGGGTGGCTCACAGGCAGCAGAACAGGAGGGGAGCAGAGCACTTGAGGCATACCCCTCCCCCTATCTACACTCACTGAGAACACTTCACCTGCCCCTCCACACCAGCAGCCCAGTGGAAGCACTTTCTCCATTCCTTGTGTTGTGGGGGAGAGGTACCCAACATATGGTGTTGGGGAGGGGTACAACACACAGTCTTGGGGGGAAGAATGGCACTCCCATCTCTAAAAGGTTCACCATCACTGCACTATAGTAATGGCTGTGTAGTTACAGAGATTGTATGGCATAGCAGATCAAGGCCAGGTCTCAGAGTAGTGATGACTTGAGTTCAACTCTCACCTCTGATACATAATGACTATGTGATCCTGGGAAAATGCCTCCAGATTCTACTCTACCTTGATACCTTTCCCCACAAGAGTTCCTAAAATTGATGAAATCTGTTTTAGAACTCTGCAACCTCTCAAAAAACTGCCCAACTTTGCCCCTCTTTGTGTAAATCTAGATAAGTTCTTTCCCCTCTCTGGCCAGTTACTTCCTCTGAAATATGATGGTCCTTATAGCTCTGATCCTGTGTTCTATGCTATAACACCCCTTCCAGCTCCAAAATGTCCTGCTTTGTTTTCTTTTATTTTCTCTTCTGGCCTTGGAATTCTATATTCTGTGATTCCTTCCCAGAAACGTCTCTCCTCAGCCACATGCTCTTTAAAGATATCTAAATAGCAATCCTCTTTGAAGGAAAAGTAAAGCTCTAATATTCCAACTTAAGTACTAAATTGTGATTCTATTTTCCAATCAGATTCCATTTTCCTTCATGACTGAAAATTTGATTTCAGAGTTGGATTTATAAATTACATCGATGTGTACCAGAAAGTAGTTTTTAATGGATTTGAGCGCCCAATGACTGCTATTTCATTAACCCCATGTAAGGAGACAGTGAGTGAGGCTCCAAATTCAGGATGTAGAGCTATTAAGTTGAGAGCCTGACATTGGTCTCAGAAGCTCAGTCCCAATAGGTCAGTCAGGAACTTTAAGGAAAAAGAAAAGAAGGAAGTCAGCATTTCTGTCTGAGGCCTTTCCTGATCCCCCCAGCTTCTGGTGGCTTCTCCTCTAAAATTATTTTGTATCTGCCTTGTCAGTGTTTTGTACAGACCTATCTATCTGTATGTATATAAGTTCAGTGAATGCAAGGATTATTTTACTTGGGTTTATAACTTCAGGGTCATCCTCAAATCCTTATACTCAGCAGCCCACATATATTCAGTCACAGCTGCCAGATCTTGTCATTTCTACCTCTACAACTTTTCTTCCATACCCTCTTCCCACTGCCAGCCACCATCCTAGTTTAGGTCCTTATTACCTCATCAGCTTCCACTGATAATGCTTTAATAGTCTACCAATAGATCTTCTTGGCCTCAAGTCTCTTCTCCATCAGGCACATCCTACTTCCCTGCCTTATTACACAATTACTCCCCTTCATGAACACTGTGTTCACACCAACCTAGCCTTCTTACTGGTCTTTGTACATGGCACTCTCTGTCCAATTGCCTTGCTTTTGTACTAGCTGATCATTAAACATTCACCAGCACACTCTTGGCTACAAGAGACTTCTGGGTCACTTGCCCAACAAATGGAAGAATAGACAGTTTGTCCAGTCCTCACAACCTCTCAAGCCTCTCCAAAATATGAATTATGTGTAAGGGGTAAAGTAATTTTATCTCTCTCCAGGGTCTAGGATACCAAGAACAGAGAGTCCAGTGAGAGATTTCTTTCTAATGGTACATGAAGGGGCAAGAGTGAAAGGAGGAATGCAGTGGAAATGACAGTGGAGAAACAGACCTAAATCATTATGGATTAAATCTCACAACACCCTGCCTACCAGTAAGACATTGTGTTCCATGGAACTAGATTACAGAATGAAAGTACATCAAAGGGAAATGGGGAGGAAGAAGATGGAGGGAAATATGAGATGTACCACAATCAGATCAAAGCCTAACAATGAAGAGAAAATCACTCCTGGAGCCACTTTGGAAGAAGAGAACCTACAGGAGGATAGGTTAGGAGGCAAATGGAAGGATTGAAATAGAGGGAACAGCATATATCTAAAACCATTAGCAAACATCACCTGCAATAGGGATAAACTAGAAGACTTCCCAATAAGATCAGGAGGGAAACAAGGATACCCATTATCACCTCTATTATTTGACATTGTACTAGAAACACTAGCAGTAGCAATTAGAGAAGAAAAAGAAATTGAAGTATTAAAATAGGCAATGAGGAGACCAAGTTATCACTCTTTGCAGATGATTTGATGGTCTACTTAAAGAACCCCAGAGAATCAACCAAAAAGCTAGTCGAAATAATCAACAATTTTAGCAAAGTTTCAGGATACAAAATAAACCCACGTAAGTCATCAGCATTTCTATATATCTCCAACACATCTCAGCAGCAAGAATTAGAAAGAGAAATTCCATTTAAAATCACTGTAGACAACATAAAATACTTAGGAATCTATCTGCTGAGACAAACACAGGAATTATATGGACACAACTACAAAACACTCTCCACACAATTAAAACTAGATCTAAACAATTGGAAAAACATTGATTGCTCATGGGTATGACGAGCTAACATAATAAAAATGACAATCCTACCCAAATTAATTTAATTATTTAGTGCCATACCCATTGAACTATCAAAAAAATTTTTACTGAATTAGAAAAAACCATAACAAAGTTCATTTGGAAGAACAAAAGATCACGGATATCCAGGAAAATCATGAAAAAAATGCGAAGGAAGGAGACCTTGCAGTCCCAGATGTCAAACTATACTATAAAGCAGTGATCATCAAAACAATTTGGTACTGGCTAAGAGATAGAAAAGAGGATCAGTGGAATAGACTTGGGGTAAGTGACATCAGCAAGACAGTCTATAATAAGCCCAAAGATCCCAGCTCTTAGGACCAAAACCCACTGTTTGATAAAAACTGCTGGGAAAATTGGAAGACAGTATGGGAGAGATTAGGTTTGGATCAACATCTCACACCCTACACCAAGAAAAACTCAGAAGGGGTGAATGACTTGAATATAAAGAAGGAAACTATAAGCAAATTAGGCGAACACAGAATAGTATACTTGTCATATCTTTGGGAAAGGAAAGACTTTAAAACCAAGCAACAGCTAGAAAATAATCACAAAATGTAAAATCAATAATTTTGATTACATCAAATTAAAAAAGTTTTGTACAAACAAAATTAATGCAACCAAAATTGGAGGGGAAGTAACAAATTGGGAAACAATCTTCATAACAAAAACTTCTGACAAAGGTCTAATTACTCAAATTTCTAAAGAGTTAAACCAATTGTACAAAAAATCAAGCCATTCTCCAAATGATAAATGGGCAAGGGACATGAATAGGCAATTTTCAGTTAAAGAAATCAAAACTATTAATAAGCACATGAAAAAGTGTTCTAAATCTCTTATAATCAGAGAGATGCAAATTAAAACAACTCTGAGGTATCACCTTACACCTAGCAGATTGGCCAACATGACAACAAAGGAAAGTAATGAATGCTGGAGGGGATGTGGCAATGTTGGGACATTAATGCATTGCTAGTGGAGTTGTGAATTGATCCAACCATTCTGGAGGGCAATTTGGAACTATGCCCAAAGGGTGATAAAAGACTGTCTGCCCTTTGATTCAACCATAGCACTTGTGGGTTTGTACCCCCAAAGAGATAATAAGGAAAAATACATTTATAAGAATATTCATAGGTGTGCTCTTTGTGGTGGCAAAAAATTGGAAAATGAGGGGCTGCTCTTCAGTTGGGGAATGGCTGAACAAATTGTGGTATATGTTGGTGATGGAATACTATTGTGCTCAAAGGAATAATAAACTGGAGGAATTCCATGAGAACTGGAATGACCTCCAGGAATAGATGCAGAGTGAGAGGAGCAGAGCCAGGAGAACATTGTACACAGAGACTGATACATTGTGGTACAATCAAATATAATGGACTTCCTCATTAGTGGCAATGCAGTGATCCTGAGCACCCGGAGGGATCTACAAGAAAAACCACTATCCACATTCAGAGGAAAAACTGTGGGAGTAGAAACACAGAAGAAAAACAACTGCTTGAATACATGGGTCGAGTGGGATATGGCTGGGGATGTAGACTCTAAATGAACACCAACAACATGGAAATAGGTTCTGATCAAGGACACATGCAATACCCAGTGGAACTGTGCTTCAGCTATGGGAAGGGTTGGAGGGGGGAATAATATGATTCTTGTAACCAAGAAATAATGTTCTAAATTTACTAAATAAATTAATTTAATTTAAAAAAAAGAAACAGAGGGAAATCTTGTTTCAGTGGTGTAAGAAGGTACATCAAGGTGTAACAGTTAACACATTCCTACTTACATCTTTTTGGTATCTACTTTGCATAGCCAATCTGGGATTGGTTAGAGAGCTGGCCTCAGGGCAAGGAAGAAAGAGATAGGTTTAATTACCACTTCTGGCACATATTGACTATGTAAGTTGCGACAAATCACTTCACCTCTCCTCAAGGCTCTAGACAACAGTGTGGGACTCTAAGAAGCAGAGAAGGTGCTAACTTGCATTGAGAGAGGATATTTCCTCATGAGTTTCCTAGCTTTCTGAAATCAGAGATCCAACTTTCATCTCTTTTATCTGCATATGTACATGTTGTCTCTTTTGAATCCATTGTAAACTCTTTGCGGGCAGATACTGTTGTACTTTTGTCTTTGTATTTATTCTCAGGGACTAGCCCAGTGTCTGGCACATAATAGGCACTCAAATTCTTGTCAATTGAGTAGTTCAGGTCCTTCTTCTGTCCCATACTAGCTGTGTGATAATGGAGTGGTCTCTTAACCTCTCAGTACCTCGAGAAATTCTCTAAGACCATAAATTACAGATAAGTTGCTGAGATGTATCAGTAGAAGATGTTTATATTCTAAAGTATTCCCCACATAGATGTAATCATAGGTTCAGAACTCTCCTTCCCTCCCACAAAAAAAAAGAAGGACCAAGCATTTGGTTGGTCAATGATTGACTGAAGAAAACTGGAGATGTTTAGAATGAGCAAGATAATTCCCAAGGAAGATGACATGAGATCCCTCTTCAAGTATTTGAAGGGCAGTCACATGGGAGAGGGATTCCTTTTGTTCTATTTGGCCCTAAAAGGTAGAACTGAGAGCAATGGGCGGGAGTTATAAAGAGATAAATTTAGGTTTGCGAACAGGAGAAACTACTTAATAATTAGAGCTATCCAAAAGTAGAATTGCCTTTGTTAAGAAGGTTCCCCCTCCCTGAATGTTTTCAAGCAGAAGTTGGATAGCCACTTGTCAAGTATGGTGTTAGTGGAGATTCCTTTTGGGTATGGGTTGGCCTAGATGACCACTGAGATTCCTTCCAACTCTCAAATTCTGTTATTCTATTAATTAACTGGGATGTCATTACTCTTATTACAATAAATATGGCATAACATAGTATTATCTGAAGGGAGACAGAGAGAGACTATCCATATTCTGCATTGATACTCTTCTAGGTCCCTTCAAGGAGGCTTAGTCAAGATGGGAAGAAAAGGCAAAGTGTCAGCACCATGGCCAGTGGTAGCACAATGACTAACTGCCCACATGAGCTTCCAGGAATGGTAGAGAGATTTAAGAAGAAAGACTGAAGCCTGTTAGTGGCAGGTAACAGACTGGCTACTATTGTGGAGCCTTGGGTGAGATTTAAGGAGGTGTGGAAAGCAACTCATATTCAGGTAAGCCTTTGGAGAGTAGCTATGATGCCTGGAACTCCATGAAATTTCCCCAAAGTGGCCATGCCTCTTTATCTCACCATGTTGCTAACCTATGGGAAGAAGTCCAAGGGAACTTAGATCTATTCTTTGTTTCTCCCTCTGGGCATCTTGATCTCATGTACTATGGGTTCCCTCCTGTTGGCTAAGGGTTAGGGTGGAATAGGTGGAGAAGGGCTGAGTCTATGAGGATAAAACTTCCTGAGATAACAGAATGTTTGATATGCAACTGTCTCAGAGTACATTTGAGAGCCCCATCCATAATATAGATCGGACCATCAGATTAAAGTATGTCATATGAACGTTTTGCTAATAACATTAGTCCTCTGTCCCCACACCCCTCACCCTAGACAAAACTCATGTCACTAGGAGAGATTCTTTGGGGAGAACAGAATTGGGGAATGTGATTGGGCAAAAGTGGAGCCTGGGTTTGAGGTGGCAGTCATCCTTGTCATCATCATCTACTTTCATCTGTGTAGATATCCTTTTACTAATGTGGGTCACAGTTACTGTGAATCAAGAGTCTTCATGGTCAAAGAGCCCATCACCCTATGGGCAGTCTAATGATAAGCCTTTTCTAACTTATTTATGCTTAGACAACAAACACCCAATCTATTATCAAACAAGAACTTGCCATAGGCTTCAAGAATCCAGTATCACATCCAGGCCATGGTGAGGCATCAGAGGAAAAACAAGAATACTTCACACTTTGGGTCCTTTAAGATTTACAAAGTACTTCCTGTGCTTTATAATGTAGGCAATGGGAATATTTTGTCCCCATTTTGCAGATAAAGAAAACAAGGTCTAGAGAGAAAAAGTGACTTTCCCAGGACCCAAACTTGGACTTTTTCTCATTTTCAATCCATTTCTCTTTCCATGACACCAAACTGCCCCTCAGGGAACAGAGCTTGGAGCTCTGTTACTTGGAGCTAGGAAAGGGAATGGGGAGGGACTCATCATGCACCAGTACCAGGATCAAGTAATTGAAGGTCCAGGCAAGGAAGGAGTCAGGGTCCAAAACTGAAATCAGATACATAGGCAAAGGTGACAAAAACAAGGAGTCGACTACAAATTGAGGTATAGTTAAGTATAAGATTTGTTGAGACAGAATCAGAATCCAAAACCAAGGTCACAAGGCAGGGCAAGGATCGAATTAGATAAAAAATGTAGTGTATCCTCTCAGCAGCCTGTATGACCCCAAAAAGGTCTGCCTCAGTGTTGAATCTCTACTGCTTCTTAGAGAGGGGAGGCAAATAACCTGGGAGCCTGGACAGCTGAGCAACAGCAGCCTAGAGACAAATATGTTGTTATTCAGTCTTTTCTCAGTCATGTCTGACCCTGTGACCCATTTGGGGCTTTCTTAACAGAGATTCTAGAGTGGTTTGCTATGTCTGTCTACAGCTCATTTTACAGATGAGGAACAGAAGCAAACAGGGTGAAGTGACTTTACCTGGGTCATACAGCTATTTAGTGTCTGCAACCAGATTTGAGCTCAGTAAGAGAAGTCTTCCTGACTCCAGGCCCCATGCTCTATCCACTGTGCCACCTAGCTGCCCCAGAGACAATTGTAGGTCAGCCCATAAAAATAACAATAATATTTATATAGCCCTTGCAAGGAGCCATATCTGACAGGTCCTCATTCTGCAGATGAGGAAACTGAGCCCCAGGAAGGGGAAGGAATTTGTCCAAAGTCATGTACACAGGTAGTAATTAAGTAGCAGAGTTTGCATTCAAACCCAGGCCTTCAAACTCCAAATCCAGAGCTCTTCCTAGCATACAAAATAGTTCAGTAATGTAAATATAGGCCCAATTTCTGACATGATTTCTGGATTAGCCAGTCTTTCAGAGTCTCGTTAGCACCTGCTTTGCACTTTGTCTCTTCAGGGTAATAATATAGATATTTAGGCCAGGACGTTGTGAAACCCTAAAACAGTGATGGCAAACCTTTTAGAAGGGCTAGCAATGTCCTCAGGCACACATGGAGAGAGAGAGAGGGGCCAGCCCAACCCTGTATTCCTCTGGCTTTCTAGTAACAAACTCTGGCAAATTCTGTGCTGGGGTGATGGCATGCATGCTCACAGAAAGGGCTCTGAGTGCCTCTCCTCTGGAATATGTGCCATAGGTTTGCCACCAAGGCCCTAAGGAGTTTAAGCAAAGCTCCCATTTCTAGAGCACTGGCCAGCTCCAAAGGGTTTTCCAAACCATTATCTCATTTGATCTTCCTAATAGTGCTGTGGGAGAGGCACTAGAAGTGGATCAATTCCATTTTTACAAAATGAGAGTCTTAGAAGTAAAGTGATTTTATCCACAATCACACAACTGGTAAACAGCTTGTTTTCACATTGGGTCCCAAAGCTGAAAGTGACCTCTGAGATATATGTTCTATATCCCCTAGTAGGGTGCAAGCCTCACTTTTAAATTTGTATCCCTATCCCTGAGTACAGCACATGGTACATAGCGGAAGCTTAAGAGATCCTTATTAAGTGATTGATGAGTCTAGGCTCACCCTTTGCATTTTTCAGAGGAGAAACCAGAGGCCAGAGAAGAACAATGACTTGCTTGAGGTCCTGTGGTATACTAGCTAGTACCATCCCTGGCAACTGGTTGTTAAATCTCAATGTAAGCATTTATGCCGGAGAAATTCACTATGTCAGGACTTTATTATTTTATTGATTGTCTAGAGTTAAGAAAGTGATGATGAAAATGATAATGCAGACTAAACTTAAAAGTCTGATGAGGCGGCAGTGAGGTGGCTCAGTAGATTGAGAGCCAGGCTTAGGGATAGGAGGTCCCAGGTGCCAATCTGGTCTCAAAGACTTCCAAGCTGTGTGACCCTGGGCAAGTCACTTAACTCACATTGCCTATCCCTTACTGCTCTTCTGCCTTAAAACCAATATATAGTATTGATTCTAAGATGAAAGGGAAGGGTTTTTTTTTAAGTCTGTTCTGGACACATTTTTTCCCAGAGAGCTGGTTGTTAAACATTTGCCAGAACACCCCTGCCAAGGACCTATAGTTAGTGGATGGTAGCATTTGTATTAAAACCTAGGTCTTCTGACTGACGTCCAATGTTCTCCATCATATCACAGTCTCTCATCTGTCTTTTAAGCGGTTCTCAAAGTAAGGTGTCTTTAGACATTTCATTGCTACTCTTCCCCAAGCTTTAAAAAAAGTCTCATCTGGTCTGTTTTTCTCATAAAATTCACATGATCCTGTGCTGACTCACCACATTCAATTTGTGGCTAATTTTGTTTCGTCTCCACAAAATTTACTTGGGAACAACATAAAACAATCCTCACATTCAAGGCACCAGAAACAATATGGCTGTGTGTGAATGCAGGGGCCTTCAGAGTCCTTGAAGAGCCACACCCAGGAGGTCACGTTTCTGCCTGTTTAAACAATTACCCTATTTACTCACATGATCACATGTGTTCAAGTGGATTTGGGAATGGGTTGGGGAGGGGTGCTCATTTTGTAAGAGCCCAGTCCGTTATGGACTGAGTTTGTAGCCAAAGAATTTGGACTGTGCACACCAGCTTTGCTACTCATTAGCATAGGATTTCCTTAGGCAGGTCATACATTTCTCTAAAACTCAGTTTCCCTTATCTGTAAAAATGAAGCAGCTATAATAGTTCACTTCCAAAGTACCATGGAGCCACAGATCCGTGTAATAATAATTGCTATAGAACACAAAAGGGAGATCATCTCAAGGCAATCAGGTCTTCCTCTATTGCTTGCTGTTTATTCAGATTATCTCCCTGTTGCAAAACACTGACAGTAAGGGAGGCTGGCCTAAGACTGACAAAGGCCCTTGAAATCCAGTGAGGCTGACCAATCCGAGTAGAGCTGAGTAGGAGACTTGGGAGAGTCTAGCTCCAAAGAGAGCAAAAGGCCTGGGGTAGCTGTCAGAGCAGCTATTTCCACAGATGTATTGGAAAGCCTATGACTCACGATTTTGTTGTTGTTCAATCACTTTTCACTCTTGGCCAACTCTTTATGACCCTGTTTAGGGAGTTCTTGGCAAAGATATTGGACCGGTTTGCCTTTTCCTTCTCCAGCTTGTTTCACAGATGAGGAAACTGAGAGAAGCAGGGGTAAGTGATGCATAGCTAGTAAGTGTCTCAGACCAGATTTGATTCCAAGCCGACTACTCTAACCATTACACCACCTAGCGACCCAATGACTCACCATAGACCCTAGCAAGCTCTGCCTGACACATTAACTCTCTGATCATAGTCCCTAGCATTCCACCCCCAGAAGATCTCTTGATACAGCATTGGGCCCTTGACCTAAGGACTAGGCTTCTTGGCCTTTGTCCTGCTACTTGGCTTCACAGTTTCTGATTCAGCCTGCCTGACCGTTCTGATATAATATCAACAACAATAATAAAAACAACTCTATCCAAGTCCAACCCACCATCCATTACGGGGGAAAAGGAGAAGGGTTAGTAATAGCAAAGTAATGGAATGCAAAGCAGGGATTTTGTGGGTCTGGAGACCATTAGAGTAGTTGAAAAGGCCTGGCAAGAACTAAGAAACACTGGCAAATTGGACACTCGAAATACTATTGACTAAGCACCCTAGCCATAGTATTCCCAAGACTCAAAGAAATAGAGGTCCAGTAGAAGGTGGCAGACTGATGCTACTCAAAATCATTGTGGTGGCCCCCTTAACATGGGGGGGGGTGAAACAGATCCCCTCCCCTTGTCTTGTTACCACAAGGAGACATGATAAACATGTCCAATATATCAGCAAGGTGGCATAAGAGGAAATGTAGAGATCTCAAAGAATGTTAGAGGAAGGCAGGGTTTGTGCCATGGAATGAGTCTTCAACATGTCATAAGGAGGTTTTATTTGCAATGCTGACTTTACTACTCACTACCTATGTGACTATAGACAAGTCACTAAAATTTTCTGGGTCTCAGTTTCTTCCTTATAAAATGAGATGGTTGGTTCTCTCTCTCTCTCTCTCTCTCTCTCTCTCTCTCTCTCTCTCTCTCTCTCTCTCTCTCTCCCCTTCTTCCTTTTACACTTTCTTCCTTTTTTTCTTTTAGCCCTTTCCCTTTAGCCCTTAGTGCAGTGCCCCTCCAAACTTCCCCCAACCCTGCTGTAGGGGACTATCCATATTAATGCCAGAATCAAAACTAGTGATCTCTGAGATCCACCAGCCTCAGCCTCCCTAGTAGTAGGGATTCTAGGGATGCACCAAATGATCCAGTGAGATCTTTTATTGAAAGAAGGACTAGACCATGAGGACAGTGTGGCCTAAGAAATTATTTAGTCACCCCTTCATTTTACAGAATAGGAAACTGAGGCCCATTTTAAGAAGGGAAATCATTTGGTCACACAGTCACTGCCAGAGCTAGAATCAGAAGTCAATCACTGGGCATTATCCTGACACTGTGTGCCTGAAAGATTGTGGGAACATGGAGAAGAACAGAAAAGGCAGCCAGTGAAGCCTTTATCAGTACTTGATCCCTGGCCTGATCTGTGCAAGAAAATCAATGTCTGATCCAAGTCAACCCAAGAAAGTATGGGAGGGTATAGGACATTGATGGCGAACCTATGGCATGGGTACCAAAGATGGCACACAGAGTGCTCTCTGGGGGCACACAGCCATCTCCCCTCCACCGGTACTGAGAGTTTGTTACTAGAAAGACAGAAGGACTCAGGCAGAGCTGCTCCCCTCTCCCTCTCCACCATGCCTGAGGACATTTTTTCACATCTCCCACCCCTCTGCCCAGCAGCCCAGTAAGAGAGTTTCCTTCCTATCCTGTTGTGTGGGGTAAGGGGGGGGCAGGGCACACCTGGCACTTTGTGGGGAGGAGGAACATGGCACATGGTCAGGGGGAGGGGCAGGCACAGCCCTCAGTCTGAGGGGTAGGGTGGGGGCAGGGCCCAGCACTCCAGCTCTAAAAAGTTCACCATCACTGGTCTAGGAAATACCAAAAATATAGCTTTGCCTGACTTCAGTTCCATTAAAACCAAGCATTTCTTAAGTACCTACTATGTGTTATAATACTAACTAGCACTTGAAGGCTGGCCAAATGCTTTCCATAGGTTCTCTCACTGGATAACCTGTGTAACGCAGTGTTCTGGATGCTGGAGATACAAAGGGGGAAAAAGGCCTTGTCCTCAAGAAGCTTACGATCTACTGGGGAGATTTTAAAAAATGTCTGTGGTCAAATGCATACTAAGTATTGCCAAAGTGATTTCAGAAGAGAGAGAATTGCATCAACTAGGGTGCTCACAAAGGAAACAAGCATCTATTAAAAGGTAGACATTGGGAAGTATACCAGACACTGTGCTAAGAACTTCCAAATATTATCTCCCTCGAAACAACCCTGCAAGGGAAATGTTATTATTATCCCCATTTTATAGATGAGAAACCAAGTCACAGAGAGGTTAAGTGAATTCCCCATGGTCACACAGCCTGAAAGCATCTGAGGCAGAATTTAAACTTGAGTCTTCCTGATTTGAGGCATTTGCACTATTCATTGTGCCACTTAAGTGCCTCTTGGCAAAGCCTCCTGTAGGTTACCTAAGGAGGGCTGTAGAAGGAGTGGACAAAGGAGTTCCAGATGTGGGGGACCCATCATCTGCATAAAGCTATGGAAGAGGGAAGTATAATTTCATGTACCGGGAACATCTTTCAGGTTAATATGATTAGGACAGAGAGTATAAGAAAGGAAGGACTGGGAAAGAAGCCTGGACACTTAAATAAATGATAGCCAAGTTGTGGACAGCCTTACCTGTCAAGCTGCAGAGTCTGTATTTTTTCCTCAAAGCACTGGGGAATCCGTAAGATATTTGAGTGAGAGAATGACATAGTTAGAGATCTTTTTTAGAACTGGGAACATCAATTTGGTAGATGTTTGGAGGATGGATTGCAGAAGGGAGAGCCTAGAGGCAGGGAGGTTGATTAGAAAGGTATTGTCGTAGGCCTGGTGAAAGGGATAGAAGCCTGAAGTAGAGTAGAGGCTGTGTGAGAAGAGAACAACATGAGCAATATTATGGCGATAAAACCCAGAAGGCTAGGCAAGTAGTTCAATAAGAGGAGTGAAGGAAGCCTGGAGACATGAGTGATAGGAAGGCCGATGGTACCCCTGACAGTGATGGGAAAGCCTGGAGATGTGGCCACAGAGGGGCCCTTTGATCTAGTCCAATCCTAAACTCTGTAACAGATCCAATGGCAGAGCTGGAAAGGACTTTAGATGATTTGAACTTGAAGAAACTTTGGAACACAGAATGTCAGAGTTAAGAAGAACTTTAGAATCCCAAGTATTCGAACCAAAAGGGGCTTAAGAAAGATGAAGGTTGGTGCTGGCAGCAGGGGTGTGCTGGAGCCATCTCAAACCTAAGCCAGTGTGAGCTTACACGTCTGAAATTGGCCAACACCACACGTCACACACACACACAAAACACATTACTATTCTGTTGATGGTCCAGACCAGAAAGTAATGGAGAAAACGTAAATAATGCAAAACAAAGGGAAAGTGGGTCACAGAGCACATTTTTTCTGGAGAGACAGTTGTAGAACTTTTACCAGCATTCCCCTGATTAGAAAAGGCCTTCAAGAAGAGAGTATATACATCGTGGAAGGCAATGGAGAACAGATTTTTCGAGCTAGGAGGGTCCTTAGAAAATAGAATCTCAGAACTAAAAGGAATGGTAAAATGTCCAATGGCAGGGCAGAGATGGACCACAGAACCTGATCTTTGGGTACACGAGGGATGATGGTCTTTGAGTACTCTGGTTTTTCACTTGGTCTGCCTTGCTAAGAGTTGAGGCAGCCGTCTATGTAGAAAGATGACGAGGTTTGGAGGCAGGGGGGCAGGGCCACTACCCTAACTAGCTGTGTGATTTGGAGCAAGCTATTTAATCCCTCTGAGCCTCAGTTTTCTCCTCAGAAGAAAGGGTAAGCAAAGTAACCCCATGACCCTTTCCAACACTGAATCCCACAAAATCCACACAACTAAGACCTCGTTCAGCTCTGATGGTTTGTGGTTCTTGGTCATTTCATAGCTTAGTCCAAAGTGAGTCAACTGGACCAGGTAACTGTTCTGTGACTCAATAACTTCTGCGCCTAAGCCTTGAACTCCAATTTGCCATGAAGAGTGATGACACCTTCCCATGAGGCCAGATAGAATTTCTACCAATTCCAGTTGGAGGCAAGCATCTTCAGAAGCATCCCCAGAGCAAAGGCACTTTAGGCCCCCAGAAAATTGGGAGGAGCCAACAGTGTTTGTCCTGGGACACTGAGGAGGGGATCGGAGTCCTCCAGACCACTGTTGTTTTCACATTTGGACGTGGGCCCAGTCAGGCTGCTCAGAGGCTGAAAAAAGGAGCAATATTAGAAACAGCAGACAGGGTGTGTTTAGTGCATTGTCCCTATCCATACTACAATAGACTGATAATTACTTGCTGAATTGAACCAAATTGAATAGCCATTGTGGTCAACTCAATAGAGTCAGTTGCAGCGGGGGCCCCCACCCTTCGAAGGCTGCATCCCCTCCCTACCCCCAGAAGATTCCTTACTTGGTTTAGGGCCAAAGCCAAACTCTGTGACCTGAACAACTCCCCACATCCCGCTGCCAGGCTGCAAGTCTCATGATCAGTGCATCCATACTCACAGGAGAAATGGGCTAGTCTTGCTCAAGGAATTGAGAGGGAGGGAAATAGAATGAAAAAGTAGGTTTTCCTTGAGTCTGGGAGCAAAGGTGGAGGGAGGTAGGGTGGATGAGTTTGGGAAGTAAGGAAAGCTTTCCTTTGGCAACCCTTGCCTCCATCTTCCAGTTCCTCCCCTCCCCTTGCCCCCTTCCCTAAAGCCACAGCTTTGCACCCTGGATCCACTGTGCTGTCTCTCATCTAGAAATAAGCTAATATTCAATGGACTATTTTTTTTCTTTCTGTACTACCATAATAGTCTACGTACCTGGACTAGCTCCTTCAGCTTCTGTCCCTGAATCATCCTGAGTGTGCCAACAGATTTATCTTTCTGGCCCATCAGTCATTGATCTGCTCTGAAGTCTTTCATGGCTCCCTACTGCCTATGTAGCCACTTAAGACCAGACTCTAGCCTAGCACTCAGAGCCCTCAGACTGGGCTCCTCTTCCCCTTCACATCCTCTAAGCTCAAGCTAAATGGACAGTTTACTGTTCCCCATTTCTGCAGCAGGTTTTCCTGCCTCCCTGCCTTTGGCAGTTAGTTACTACCCCATTTCTTCTGCCTGCCATTTCTTTTCACAGAATTTCTGCCAGGTAACTGCTGTCTCCTCTGGGATCCCTTCCCTAGGCCAATCTTGGCTTCTCTCTTTCTCAACTCCCACGGTACTATGTCTGTCTCTATTTTTGGCTACTGACCACAATGGGTTTTGAATGACCATTTCTGCGCGGGGCTTTGCTCACTTATCAATATTATTATTGTTGTTGTTACGATCATCATTGCCACTAGCCACAGGATGTAAGCTTCTTGAGGGCAAGGTCTTTGACTTTTAGCACAGAGCCCAGCCCAAAGGGAGCATTTAACAGATGATTGAGTCACTGTTCACATCATCTCCTTATGCCTCAGAGTGCACCACAGGGTACACGGATCTGATGGAGAACAACAGCTTAGCCATAACCTCAGGCCGCCATAGAAGGGCACCCAGTGAAATCACTCAACCCTGTCCCCCAACACCCTGACTCTTCTCCTCTTTCCCAAAGCTTAAGGAATCCAAGACCTAACTATAGATGCTATAAGAAATTCCGGGAGTTGGGGACCAGGAGAGGGGCCTAGCCTGGGTCCTGGGAAGCTGTGGTATATGGGAAGGAACTCCAGATTTATGACAGAAGATGTGGGTTCAAATGCTTTTATCAGCTATGAGACCATAAGCAAGTACCACAGGGCTTGGCCCAGTTAAACCCAAAGATCTCTTCCAGCTCTAAATTATGGGATGTCTTTTAACTATCTTAAATGAGGGAATGAAAACTCAGAAAAGAACACTGGAGTTAGCATAAGAAGGCATGGGTTCAATTCCTAGCCCTGCCACTTAGTTGCTATGGAACTCTAGACAAGTCACTCTCCCTTCTGGACCTCAGTTTCCTTTTCTAGAAAATGAAGAGGTTGCACTAAGTTCTCTAAGGTCCCTGACAGCTCAAAATCTATGATTCAGTGATTTTCAAAGTTGTCAACTGGACTTATTCTTTGCCCCTCCTGATTTTCTTGCTAATTGACACTGCAATGCTGCCATCTAGTGAAGGCCAAGGGAACCTCACTATTTGGTCCCCCAGCTGGCCTGTGCCCTGTTTGGGACAGGATCCACACACGGGCTTCTTTCTCGCAGACCCACACTGCTATTCTGGCAGGTAGCAGCTAAGCCCTGGCAGATTGGTCAGCTGGCACTGTTCCTCAGGCAAACCCAGAAACCCAGTTCTCACACAGCTCACTGAGAAAGGGTGGGCAAGCACAAGCCCTTGGAGGGAAGCCCTCTTTGAGTTCATGAGAGGGTGGGAAAATGTATTCCTTCACCCTGTGGGAAGGGTGAAATGAGGTTTTCACTTGTTTTTTGCCCTTTGGAGTCAGGAGATCTGGATTTGAAGCCCAGCTCTGACACTCCCCCAGCTGGGTCACCTTGGACAATTCACTCAACTTTGTGGACCTCAGTTTCCTCATGGGTGAAAAAAGGGGTTGGACTGGATTTCTCAGGTCCCTTAGTATCCTCTAATGCTCTCTACCACTCCAGATGGAAGGCTATTGGGCCAAGCAGAACCAAAGAATGAACAATAGGCTGTTCCTGCCCCTGTTAGCCAATGCCACTCTAGTTTCTTTTCTTTTTTACATCAAACGTATTTTGTTTTCTAGAAAGTTCCATTGAGGCCTTTGGCCTTGTACTCTATCATCATCTCCAGCTACTCCCCACCTCCAAGAAAGATACTTAAGCAAACCTAAGAGGACATAGACATCGAATGACAACATAAGCAGGTCTGAGTTTACAGGATGCAAAGTATTGGTGAAAGGAGTCATAATGAGCTCGTGTGTCAGAGGACAAGACTAGCAACACACTGTAGAAAATTCACATTGTATTTTTGCAAAGGATTCGGTAAGGATGGACTCCTTTATTTATGGCAGCAGTGGTGGCAAGGAAACCTGAGATCCAGTCCTGGCTCATCCACCAACACCCTGGGGTGACCTCGGCCCAGTCACTCTGGACCTCACACTTTGGGCCTTGCCACATGCCCAGGGTGGCATAGAGGATGTCCCTCTCTCTTCTGGGAGAATGTTTTGAAAACAAGAAAGCCAAGATGGCCAGGAGAGATCTTTGTTGTAACTCATCTGTTTCTTTTCTCCATCACAATAATCATCTATTTTCCTAAGGAAATCATTTCTCAGTTTTAGATCTTGGGTTCGGATTTGCCTTAGGTTCAAAAAGACATGTTCATGTGATGGAATTGAGGGCAGATGGAGAATGAAATAAGGATGTGACCAAGCCCAGGAAGAACCATCACTCACAAGTGTCTGAGCTAAGGCTCAGAAAGAGGTTGGAAAGGAATGCTATGGATGCCGAAAAGAGTTTGGGATTTGTTCCATTTTTACCTAGAATGGATAACAGTAAGAATGGCTAACATTTCTATAGCACTTTAGGGGCAGCTAGGTGGCACAATGAATAGGATGCTGGGCTGGAGTCAAAAAGGCTCATCTTCGTGAATTCAAATCTGCCCTCAGACACTAGCTGTGTGACCCTGGGCAAGTCATTTCACCCTGTTTGTCTCTGATTCCTCATCTGTAGTAAAATGAGCTCGAGAAGGAAATGGCAAACCACTCCAGTATCTTTGCCAAGAAAACCCCAACTGGGGCCACAAAGAGTCAGGACAACTAAAATGACTCAACAACAACAAATATAGCACTTTACAATTTATAAAAACCCTACATACATTATCTCATTTACTCCTTGCTACAACTCTAAAAGCCAAGAGTTAATATTATCCCCACTTTACTGATGGGTAAACTGAGGCTGAGAGAAGTGACATGTCCAGGATCCCTTAGATATTAAGTATCTGGGTTGGGGGGGGGGGATCCAGTGTACTATTTACTACATTACACCCTTGTCTCAAAGAAATAACCAGACTGTTTGCTCAATACAGACAACATAATGGCAATAGGCAACACAATCACCTTTAGACTCTTAATTTGTTTCTGCTTTCTCTGTCAATGAAAATGATCTTTAAACTGGAAAGGATACCATCAAAGCTGCTAAGAGGGAGCCGGTGCTGTAAGGGGTAGAAATGTGAGGGGTTTTTATAAAAGGTTGGGCTGGATTATTTAAGAATAGAGTCGCCAGGAATTTAATTAATTCCAAAGAGATTTATTTTAACAATTTATTTACACAATATAGAAAGAGTGAAAGTAAGAAAATCAGAGAGAGGATGGGGTAAGATATCTAGCCTCAGCTAGATAAGTATTTTACTCAACCCAGGCAGGGATAATTAGTCCTTAGCCAGAGGGGCCTCAACCTTGATCGAAGGCCCTGGGGATGCAGGGAGCCTCTCTCAAGAGAATAGGTCTCTCCTGAGGATAGTCCCTTCAGAAAATCCAGGAAAGGGAGTCAGCCTTTCACTCACCATGTGTCAGTCCAAAGAAAAGCAGTCTGAGATCTCCAGCCTAAGCTCCTTCAAAGTTAGGTCGAAGACAGAAGAGAGAAGAGAGCCCTCACAGCAAGCTTCTTGGCATTTTTAAAGACCATTTCTTTTCATCACTTCCTGTGCCTTCCTTCATTTGACATGTACCAATTACAGCTAAAGCTTTTGCTTAGGGTTGCCCAGGAAGCAGTCAATCGATTCTGATTCATCACCCACTATCACACATGCAGGTCACAGACCTCCCCGACTCAGGTGTGAGTGGGGTATATATGCTTTTGGTGATTAAATCTAAAAATGGGCAGGGGAGAGTTAATTTGATCTTCACAATACCCAATATCTTTGGGGAGATGGGGCCCAAGATAACATTTAGCAAACAGTGAAAGAACTGGGCCTTGTTATTGCCAAGCCACTGTCTTTGATCTTTGAAAGTTCGTGAAGAGTAAGAAAGGTGCCACAGGACTGGAGAAAGGCCAACATCAAAATAGTTTTCAAAAGGGAGAAAAGATTAAGTCTGTAAACCACAAGCTAGTGAACTTGTCTTCAAGTGCTGGCAGAAATCTAGAGCTGATTGTTAAAGGGCAGGTTAAGGAACATCTGAAAGAGGAAGTACTCAGAAGGGAAATGAGGAGATAATGTGATATAGCAGAAAAAGGGAGGGAGGAATTCGAATCAGAGGGCCTGAGTTCCTAGAGGTCGTAGAGGTCCAGAGGACCTAGCTCTGCTACTTACTAGCTGTATAACCACGAGTCAGTCACCTCACCCCTGGGCCCTAGCTTGCTTATCTGAAATATAAGGGTGTTGGACTAGAAAACCTAGTCTATTTTTCCCAGCATTAAATATGGCCTTATTGAGAGGTAGCAGTGGATAGCGTGCTGGCTCTAGGGTCATGAGTTCAAATCCAGTATCAAATACTTCCCAGTTGCATAACTCTGGTCAAGTCACTTAACTTCAGTCTGCTTCCATTTCCTCAGCTGTAAAGGGGAGATAATAACAGCACCTACTGCACAGGGTTGTTCTCACTGGAGAATCAAATGTGATTGTATCTGTAAAGCATTTAGCACAGTCTATGACATATAGTAGGTGCTTAATAAAAACATGTTTCCTTCTTCTCCTGGACATAGCACACTGGAGGAGTCACATTTTCTTTTCAAATGTTGCAATCATGTGGCTTACCTAAATTTCAGAAGAGCATCTGATCAATCTGTCCTGTTATCCTTTAGGCAACACAGACCAATGGGGGTTAGGCAATGAAGCTGAGTTAATGTGTGTTCAGAACTGGTGGAGTTATCAGATCCCAAGAATCATTACAGGCTCAATGTCAACCCAAAGCGCAGTTCCTTGTGGAGATTAGTCTGAAAAGCCTTTTCCATTCAATACCCTGACCTTCCTGCAAACCTGAAGCAAAGTCCCTCCCAGGCTTCTGCTTCACAGGATCGTAGGGCTTGGAATTAAAAGAGAGCTTAGAGATCATCTGACTTGGCCAAACACTTTTGCTAAGATCCAAAGAAATTAAATTATTTGCCCAACGCTAGACAAAAAAGGAAGTAGCAGACTTGGCAATGTAGACTCAATCTGTACATCTAAAGATGAAAAAATTACATTCTTCCTCTCCCTTCAACAAAGTTCTAGCATAAACTTCATTTTTAAAAAACCTTATTTAAAAAAACCAATATTGATTCACAATGGGGATTAAGTGACTTGCCCAGGGTCACACAGCTGGGAAGTGTCTGAAGCCAGATTGGAACCCGGGACCTCCCGTCTCTAGGTCCGGCTCTCAATTCACTGAGGCACCCAGCTGCCCCCTCAACCTCACACTTAATAGGCCCATGATCAGGCTTGAAACTTAAGGATTGTGAGTTAGGTATTGACTCTACTACTTATGTGAATTTAAGCAGCTTACCTATACCAGGGATTCTCCAAGTTCATAGGGCTGTGGTGACTGATCTCCCTGCCAAGTATCATTACCAAGGTCTCCCCTTACCTGACACCACCACCCCCTTCAATGACTTTTAACAATAGCTCTTCATCTTTCATAGCCCCCAAATTCAAAGTGGCTTCTCAGGGAAATATGGATATGACCCCCCTATCATACAACCACTGGGAAAAGAGAGCACAGTAATGCCTGCCAATCACCCAAAGGTTACTAACAGTTTCTTTCACTGAGCACAGAATAAATATTTAGCAAGTTGATTGGAATTGGATATACTAAAGAGCATCTCTAGGATGTAATATCCCACTTTGAGCCCAATTTTGCCCATGCTAAATATGGTAGCATCACCCTTGTATTCCTGAGTGCTGGGTAGGGTAGAGCCAAGATCACTGGATCTGAAGTTCGAAGACCTAGGTTGGAATCCTGGGTCCACTACACACTATCTGTATGATTCAGCAATCATGAAATTTTCCTAGCCCTCAATTTACTCATCTATATAGTGTTCCAAAAGTCTTGGTGTAGTTATAAGTTTTATTAGCTTACAATTGCACCAAGGGTAGAGTTCAGTTAAGTGGATTCCGATCTTTAAGCACTCAAAAGCTTTAATAGCTTCAAACTGCACTGAGACTGGAGACACTCTAGGTAGTGAAGAGTTTGGCATAAAAAACCTCCAAGATCCACTGAACCACTCAGTCCTGTAAGGGACTACTCCTTCCTCTTCAAACAGCTTTCCAAGCTTCAGGCCTTTGTTAATACCATTTATTCCTCCTCTTGTCTCCATCATTTCTGTGCATCAAAATCCAACCCATCTTTCAAAAAGTTCCTTTCAAATTTCACATCTTCCATGAAGCCTTCCTTGATTCTCCAACTAGAAATGACCTCTCCTTCCTCTACACCCTGGTGATGCTCGAGTAGAATTTCTCCTCAGGGACACCACATTCACCTTGATTTCCCTGTTTTATCTTTCTTGCAAGACTATGAGTTACTGGAAGACTGTCATATGTGTCTTGGAATCCTCTATATCCCCTAGAACAGTGCTGGGCACAAAGTAGATGGTTAGGAAATCTTTGTTGAGCAAAAGTCAAGTGAAAAATGTATGGGAGAAAGTCCTCTCCGTCACTGATCAGTCTCTTGCTTTACTCCTCAAATCAGTTCCCAAAAATGACCTTGAGCAAGTCACTTCCCCTGGAAGGACTTCCACTGGTAATTGCTATCTGTACAACCTAGTCCAAGTTACCTCCCTCTCTCTGGGCCCCAGTTTCACTCTCTAGAAAATGAAGAGATCAGATTATATTATCTCCGAGGTCCCTTCCAGCTCTAATAATCAAGCACATGATATCTGAGGATAAATGTGACAGGGGACACATGGGCATAAAAATGTACTGATACTCCAATTCTTACAAGCTAGTGTAAAAATGTTCTGTAAACCTTAAAGTGCTAGAAGAACAGAAGTGATGACGATGACGGTGATCATGATGAACTATGCAACCAACCTTTCTAATGTACGGTTTAATTTCAAGGAAAAAAAAATAATGGGCCCCAAGAGAGTAGAGCATTGGCTATTATAACACAAAAGCTAGTTGGTACATGTATTACCCCAAGGAAACTACAAATGATAAGCATACCACTGCTTCATCCTTTTGCTAGGATCTTGCTAATGCATGTATCTAAGACACATAATTTTACATATTGTCTTGGAGACAGAGGGCATGAGTATGTGTGTGTGTGTGTGTGTGTGTGTGTGTGCATATGTGTCTAATATTTGATGAAAATATAAGAGAACAGGCAGGCTTTCACTAACAGTTTTTCATTTCACACCCTATTTTTTTTCTTTTCTTTTTTTAAACCCTTACCTTCCATCTTGGAGTCAATACACTGTATTGGTTCTAAGGCAGAAGAGCGGTAAGGGCTAGGCAATGGGGGTTAAGTGACTTGCCCAGGGTCACACAGCTGGGAAGCGTCTGAGGCCAGATTTGAACCTAGAACCTCCTTTCTCTAGGCCTGGCTCACAATCCACTGAGCTACCCAGCTGCCCCCTCACATCCTATCTTCACAGTCGCACAAGGATCTGAGTAAATAAGGTCCCATTGTATTAATTATTTGTTGATGATCAGTGAGAAGAGCAATAGGCAGCCTTAAAAATTGTCCTCCTACAAGGCATATGTATATGATTCAATGGAGATCAAACAGATATTTGATGTATATCCCCACATATATTTGATCACACACAATTCTTTGATAGATGTAACCAATGAGGTAATTTTATTCAATGATCTTCTGGTCATCAGTATCAAATAAGGGCATAAAACAGATATATATATATATATATATGCTCACCAAAAGTATTCACCATTGTCATGGAGCATCTTATTTGTAGAATACAATGGAAGAGGGATCTTCTACATACGGGAGTTCCTCCAGATAATCTTATTTTCAAGTGACATTATGTCAATTGCATCATACCCCAGCATGCTATAGGACAGTGATGGCAAAACTTTTAGAGGGGTGGGTGATGTGAGAAATGTCCCAAGGCACCCATGAAGAGGGGGAGGGGAGCAGCCCAGCCCTGAGTTCCATTGGCTTTCTAGGAATGAACTCTAACCAACTCTGTGCTAGGGCAACAGGGCATGTGACCACAGAGAGGGGCCTGAGTGGCCCCCTTTGGCAAATGTACCATAGGTTTGCCACCATGGCTTTTGGGCTGCTTAAGGAGATCCTCATGCACTCAAAAGAAATGTGCCTAATAATTCACAAAAGAAAAACCAAACTAATGAAGAATGTCTTCTAGCTACCATGCATTTGTATTGACAGCCATATATTGGGAACAGGCACTGTGTATAGACAATGAATTGGATTCAGGATTAAAAAGAAAGAGGAGAGCATGATGAGTTGAATTTTGAAAACCACATAGCACTTTCATCAACCCCAAACTTTGACCTGAAACAAAATTCACCTTTTTATCATCATTTTTTTCAGGTGATGCTACATAGATACTAAACTCTCTGAAGTATCATCATTGTGGGTATCCTGAAAGACAACAGAGGCCCATCTACATGTTGAAGGTAAATTGATGACAGAAACTCACATTATTGACACTGACTTGCTGGGGCCATGTTGGCAAAGCTGTGCCATGGGTACCAGGGTGGCATGGAGGGAGTTACTCTGTTCCCCCTCACCACCACACCTGAGGACATTTTTTGCATGCCCTGCCCCTCTGTCCAACTGCCCAATACAAGCACTTCCTCTCTCCACTGTCTGGGGTAATTCAGGGGGGGTTACAGGCAGCTTGAAGTTGCAAATAGGGCACAAGATCTTGAAAAAGTTCGCTAATGCTGTGCTAGGGGGAAGGGAATGAGTACTTATATAGTGCCTACTATGTGCTCATTTGAGTCTTACGGAAACCTTTCCAAGTAGGTGCTATTATCCCCATTTTAGATAAAGAAGTTGAAGCAGACAGAGGTTAAGTGACTTGCCCAGGCTCCCAAAGCTAGCAATGTCTAAGGCTAGATCTGAACTCAGGTCTTCTTGACTCTGGGCCTGGTGCTCTATTCACTGTACAACCTAGCCACATCACTAGCAAAACATGTAAAATATTATAAGGGAAACGTATGATTTGAGAAGAAGATGGGCCATAAACATAGTGGAAGGGGGCCATAACAGATAGGTAGCCTGAGTCCTCAATTGGTATCCAAAGAACATTAAAAATATCCAGAGTAAGTCTTCCCTCCTGCATGTTGGCTAGATCCCCACCAGCAAGGGATCTTCACTTTTGTTGTGCCACAGTCCTCTTTGACTGTCTGGAGAAGCTCAGGGACCCTTTCACAGAATTAAGTTTTTAAGTGCATAAAATAATATCTATGGATTACAAAGGAAACCCATCATCCTAAAGTCTAGTTATGGGTCCCTGGCACTTGAGCAGAGCTATGGCTGTGCCTTTGTTCCCTGGTTTTGGGAACCTTTGTTAAAATTTGGTCTCTGCTCCTGGCCCCCTTTCCAGTCTTCTTACACACTTAAGCTCTCTGGTGTGTGCACACACACACAATCCAGTGGCACTGGCCTCCTGGTTGTTCCAAAAAAAGGACACTTTCTTTCTCAGCTAAGGGCACTCTCCCTAGCTAGCTATGCTCACCCTCGTCTGTGCCTTCTACTGACCTCCCTGGCTTCCTATAGACCCCAACTAAAACCCTAGCTTCTACAGGAAGCCTTCCCTTGCCCCTCTTATCATCTCTCCTATTGCATTTTGACATGGCTTGCTTTGGATATATTTGTTGGCATGTCAATTATAAAACTACTTGAGACCAGGGAATGACTTTTGCCTCTTTGTGTTTGTAGAATTGAAACTAGTACAACTCATATCCCCAAAAAGATTCCTTACTACATCCCTGGCACCTAGCCTTTGCTTGAAGACCTTCAGTAAGCTTGAGAAGTTACTGCCCCCCCCCCCAAACAACTCACTCTATTTGGGGGCAGCTCAAGTTTTTAGAAAGTTTTTCCTCTCATTAAACCTGGATATTATACCTTTCAACTTCTGCGCAGCCATCCTAATTCTGTGCTCTAGGGCCAGTCAGATAGTCAATCACAAACATTTATTAAGTACATAGTATGTGTCTGGCACTATACTAAGTTCTAGGTCAAAAAGAACAAATGAAATTCATCTTTAATACCTTCTAAGTGCCTGAAGACAGACAGACAGACACACACACACACACACACACACTGAGCCTTTTTTACTCTGCTAAACACTCCTAATGGCTTCACCTTATCCTCTGAAAGTGTAGACTCAAGAACCTTTACCATTCTGATTGGTGTCTTCTTTTTTGTACTCTAGTTTAATCCAAAAGCTTAATTAAGCTGCTTTCCTCCTCAAATGGAATTTGTACCCAGAACTTCCCATAATACTCAGCTTCTCTGACAAAGACATTAAAGCCAATTTAAGTATTTTTTCCACATTTTTTTTACTTTTTATTTCTTACTGTTGATGTGAACTTATATTTTTAAAAATTAAGTCAATTTAAAACATTATTCCTTGGTTACAAGAATCATATTCCTTCCCTCCCTTCCCTCCCCCCACCCTTGTAGCTGACGCGCAATTCCCCTGATCAAAACCTATTTCCATGTTGTTCATGTTTGCACTAGGATGTTCATTTAGAATATACATCCCCAACCATATCCCTTTGACCCATGTAATTAAGCAGTTGTTTTTCTTCTGTGTTTCTACTCTCAGAGTTTTCCTCTTAATGTGGATAGTGTTCTTTCTCATAGATCCCTCCCAGTTGTTCAGGATCACTGCATTGCCACTAATGGAGAACTTCGTTATGTTCAATTGTGCCACAGTGCATCAGTCTCTGTGTACAATGTTCTCCTGGTTCTGCTCCTCTCACTCTGCATCAATTCCTAGAGGTCATTCCAGTTCACATGGAATTCCTTCAGTTCATTATTCCTTTCAGTATAATAGTATTTCATCACCAATATATACCACAATTTGTTCAGCCATTCCCCAATTGAAGGGCATCCCCTCATTTTCCAATTTTTTGCCACCACAAAGAGTGCAGCTATGAATATTTTTGTACATGTCTTTTTCCTTATTATCTCGTTGGGGTACAAACCCAGCAGTGCTATGGCTGGATCAAAGGAGAGATAATCTTTTAGCACCCTTTGGGCATAGTTCCAAATTGCCCTCCAGAATGGTTGGATCCATTCACAACTCTACCAGCAATGCATTAATGTCTGGACTTTGCCACATCCCTCCAGCACTCATTACTTTCCATTGCTGTCATGTTAGCTAATCTGCTAAGTGTGAGGTGATACCTCAGAGTTGTTTTGATTTGCAGCTCTCTGATTATAAGAGATTTAGAGCACTTTTTCATGTGCTTGTTAATAGTTTTGAATTCTTTAACTGAAAATTGCCTATTGATGTCCCTTGCCTACTTATCAATTGGAGAATGGCTTGATTTTTTGTATAACTGATTTAGCTCTTTAGAAATTTGAGTAATTAGATCTTTATCAGAGGTTTTCGTTATGAAGATTGTTTCCCAATTTGTTGCTTCCCTTCTAATTTTAGTTGCATTAGTTTTGTTTGTACAAAATCTTTTTAATTTGATGTCATCAAAATTATTGATTTTACATTTTGTGATTTTTTCTAGTTCTTGCTTGGTTTTAAAATCTTTCCTTTACCAAAGATCTGACATGTATACTACTCTGTGTTCACATAATTTACTTAGAGTTTCCTTCTTTATGTTCAAGTCATTCACCCATTCTGAGTTTATCTTGGTGTAGGGTGTGAGATGTTGATCCAAACCTAATCTCTCCCATACTGTCTTCCAATTTTCCCAGCAGTATTTATCAAAAAGTGGGTTTTGGTCCCAAGAGCTTGGATCTTTGGGCTTATCATAGACTGTCTTGCTGATGTCACTTACCCCAAGTCTATTCCATTGATCCTCTTTTCTGTCTCTTAGCCAGTACCAAATTGTTTTAATGATCACTGCTTTATAGTATAGTTTCAGATGTGGGACTGCAAGGCCTCCTTCCTTTGCCTTTTTTTCATGATTTCCCTGGATATCCTTCATCTTTTGTTCTTCCAAATGAACTTTGTTATGGTTTTTTCTAAATCAGTAAAATTTTTTTGATAGTTCAATGGGTATGGCACTAAATAAGTAAATTAATTTGGGTAGGATTGTCATTTTTATTATGTTAGCTCATCCCACCCATGAGCAATCAATGTTTTTCCAATTGTTTAGATCTAGTTTTAATTGTGTAGAGAGTGTTTTGTAGTTGTGTTCATATAATTCCTGTGTTTGTCTCGGCAGATAGATTCCTAAGTATTTCATATTGTCTAGAATGATCTTAAATGGAATTTCTCTTTCTAATTCTTGCTGCTGAAATGGGTTAGAGATATGTAGAAATGCTGATGACTTATGTGGGTTTATATTGTATCCTGCAACTTTGCTAAAGTTGTTGATTATTCCATAAGCTTTTTAGTTGATTCTCTAGGATTCTTTAAGTAGACCATCATATCATCTGCAAAGAGTGATAACTTGGTCTCCTCATTGCCTATTTTAATACCTTCAATTTCTTTTTCTTCTCTAATTGTTACTGCTAGTGTTTCTAGTAAAATGTTAAATAATAGAGGTGATAATCCTTGTTTCCCTCCTGATCTTATTGGGAAGGCTTCTAGTTTATCCCCATTGCAGATGATGTTTGCTGATGGTTTTAAATATATACTGTTTATTATTTTTAGGAAAGGCCCTTTTATTCCTATGCTTTCTAGTGTTTTCAGTAGGAATGGATGTTGTATTTTGTCAAAGGCTTTTTCTGCATCTATTGAGATGATCATTTGATTTTGGTTGATTTGCTTGTTAATATAGTCAATTACATGGATGGTTTTCCTAATATTGAACCATCCTTGCATTCCTGGTATGAATCCTACTTGGTCATAGTGAATAACCCTTGTGATCACTTGCTGGAGTCTTTTTGCTAGTATCCTATTTAAGATTTTTGCATCTATATTCATTAGGGAGATTGGTCTATAGTTTTCTTCCTCTGTTTTTGACCTGCCTGGCTTTGGGATCAGTACCATGTTTGTGTCTTAAAATGAATTTGGTAGAACTCCTTCTTTGCTTATTCTGTCAAATAGTTTGTATAAAATTGGGATTAGTTGTTCTTTGAATGCTTGATAGAATTCATTTGTGAATCCTTCAGGACCTAGGGATTTTTTTCTTAGTGAGTTCTTTGATGGCTTGTTCAATTTCTTTTTCTGATATGGGGTTGTTTAGGTAGTCTATTTCTTCCTCTGTTAGTCTAGGCAATTTATGTTTTTGTAAATATTCATCCATATCACCTAGATTACCATATTTATTGCCACATAATTGGGCATGATAATTTTTAATGATTGCCTTAATTTCCTCTTCATTAGAGGTGAGGTCTCCCTTTTCATCTAGGATACTATCAATTTGGCTTCCTTCTTTCCTTTTTTTAATTAGATTGGCCAGTACTTTGTCTATTTTATTTCTTTTTTCAAAGTACCAGCTTCTAGTCTTATTTATTAAATCAATAGTTCTTTGACTGTCAATTTTATTAATTTCTCCTTTGATTTTTAGGATCTCTAATTTAGTCTTCATCTGAGGATTTTTAATTTGTTCACTTTCTAGTTTTTTAATTCACATGCGCAATTCAGTGACCTCTGCCCTCTCTAATTTGTTAATATATGAACTCAAGGATATACATTCCCCCCTGAGTACTGCTTTGGCTGTACTATGGCTGCATCCCATAGATTTTGAAAGGATGTCTCATCATTGTCATTTTCTTCAATGAAGTTATTAATTGTTTCTATGATTTGTTCTTTAACTAACCAATTTTGGAGAATTGCATCGTTTAATTTCCAACTAATTTTTGATTTGCCTCTCCATGTACCCTTACTCATTATTGTTTTCATTGCTTTGTACTTCCTTGCCTTCTGGAGGCTTTGATGAGATGAAGTCCAGCTGATTTGAATTTGTAGAGCTGGATGTGCTCTGAGGCCAAACGGGAAGGGGGGAGGGTAATAAGGAGTGTCTGCTGCTGAAACTAGGCTGCCCACTCTCTGCTTCTTCCCCAACTGCTTCCCTACCTGTGTTCCACGCTCTGAGCCTAGCACAGCTTTGCCCACAAGGTACTCCTTCCAGACCAGCACCCTCATCCGCCCAGAGGTTCCAGCTACAGCACTTTAGGTGGCGGCAGGGGTCCTGGGACCTTACTTTTTCCTTCCCCTTAAACCTGAGTGTTCTCGAATTCTGGTTTTGGGGGGCATACCTTTTAAGTTGAATCCAGCAGGAGGGTTCCTTGGCTCTGTCTTGTTGTTAGGTTTGATTTTCAGTCCCCTAGGAGCACTTAGTTTGCAATCGATAAGGAAGGGTTTTCAGAGGTCTGAACTTTAGCTGCCTCTATGCTGCCATCTTCTCAATCTAAGTATTAAAAAGCAACTTGGTTATACTTTAACACCTGGATTATATTCACTTCATTGGCTACATGCAATGCCTAGCTTTCTGAATAGAGCTATATACACTACCTAAATTTTCTCTGCCTCAAGTTCAATTTGCCCAGCTCCTTAAACCAATCCACATATTGCATGACTTAGATCCAGACCATTCATTATTCCTAGTTACCCCATCTTTAGATGCTACCTAATTCCAGAACAGTGGATAATGTACTGGATCTGGAGTCAGAAAGACTTGAGTTCAAGTTCAACCTCAGAAACTTCCAAGTTATGTGATCCTTGGCAAGTCATTTAACTGTGTGCCTCCATTTCCTCATCTATTGATTGGGGCTAATATAAGTATCTACCTCCCAGAGTTGGGAGAATAAAATGACATTGTATCTGTAAAATGTTTCACAAACTTTGAAAAGTTCTAAAATGCTAGTTGTCATTACTATTATTGTCATCATCATTGTCATCAGTATCCTTCCTACAATGTACAGCCCAGAACCATACATATTGCTCCACAGGGCCTGCCTGATGCTGGACACAAACATTTTCCTTTAAGAAGGCTGAGATCATCTTAGTGTTTTAGGGGACTGATTTTGAGCTTTCAGTTCAGGCCTTTTCCAAATGAATTGCTATGTAGTAATGCAGTATGAAATTATAACAGCTTTTTGACCTGGGAAGCAATTTGAAATTATGTAAATAAAGTAATCAAAAGGGCCCTACCATTAGACCCAGAGATTCCTCCTCTGCCAGGTATATATTCCAAGGAGGTCACTGATAAGAAGAATGGTTCCAAAGGCATCCAAATATTTACAGGAACTCTTGGTGACAGCAAAGAACAGAAAGAGATGGCCATGGATTGGAGAATGGCAAACAACTTCTGGTTCATGAATGTAAGGAAATATTACTGAGCTGTAAAAAATGGCTGTGTGGTGAATAATATCCAGAAGCAAGTAAAGATGTGCATGCACTGATGCAGAGTGAAGCCAAGAAAACAAGATCCACAGTCATTAGCACAGTGCAAAACAAGAGATTTGGAATATTCCCAAAGAAAAGACACTCTCCCCTTGCTCCTCTGTAGAGGTATATGAGTGTGGAACACTGCATATAATGTCAGAGTTTTTCAATTTGTTGATTATTTCTGCTCATTTTTTCTCTTCTTCCTCTTTTACTTAAAAAACGCTATTATTAGGATGATTCTCTGGAAGGGAGGAGAAAGACTGAGGCAGGACAGGAATCTAAGCTAAGTGAAAACAATATATACATGCGACAATGACTCCCTGGCCCCCACTGCCAACCGGTCTGGCATATTATATTTTACTTCTTCCCAGGGTTCTCCAGTAGTAGTAGTAGTAGTTATCTCTCGGTAGCCGAGGAAGACGATTCTTTGTGCGCTTTCATCTGTCGTGTAGATGAGTTCTCCAGTACACTTAAGGAAAGAATGGGGGAGGGGATTTCTAGGCTTTCCGCTGTTGTCTCTACCCCCAATAGATTCTCTTCCCTCCATTTTAGGGGACCCCTGTAATCTAGTTCTATTTAACCCTACCCCAAATAGATTGGCTTTTACAAGGAATATTTGCTTCAAAAGGAAGATTTTAGAGAATTTAGAGAGAGAGGGAGGGAGAGGAGAAACGGAGAGCGGGGAGAGAGACCAGTCAGTCTTTCACAGCTCCGTAGCCAATAGAAAAGACCACTCCGCCCCACGTGATAAGGGAACAGATCACGTGTTCGCTCAGCAGTCCAGTCTGGGCTCTTCCCACGTGCGCGTACCCTAGTGAGTGATTTGCGCATGCGCAGAGTAAATCTCCGGTATGTCAAAATGTTTTGGGAGGTTAGACTGTGAAATACATACACAGGGGGACACAGACAAGCAGTCAGTATTGGTTCTGTCATGTTACAATGAATGTACACTTCTCACAAAAGCAAAAGCTGTATTAGAGTTTCCCACTTACATTTGTCACTCTCTTTTTAAATTGCCCTTTGTAAATTGAAATATCTGTTTGTTGAGGTTAAGTCCACAATTAAAATACTAGTTTTTAAAGACTGTATTTAAAAAGAGTTAATACAAAGCAACTTGGAGGGGACTAACGATCAGGAAAGCCCTCCTTTAGAAGTGACACCTGTGCTTCCATGAGGCAGAAGTGAGAGAAGAGGGTGTTCCCAGAAGCAGGAGATGGAAAAGCCAGTTGGGCCCTGACAGAGAGCAGAGTCAATGGGAAAATCTTTCTGGAATGATAAGTTAGAGGTAAATTGGGAAGGCATTGAAAGGCAGTGAAGCAGGGGAGCACCATGGCCAAACTTGCCCTTCAGACATTTTCATTTTGTAGCAATGTGGACCATGTATTAGAAAGGAGGAGAGATTGGAGGCAGGGAAGAAGTGATGAGAGCTTGAAGGAGGGGGCTAGCTGTGTCAGTAGAGAGAAGAGAAGGGGCACAAGAGATACCAGGACTGGAGAATTAGCTGGACTTAGCAACTGACTGGATATGGGGGCTTGAAGCTAATGCTGAGATTCTGAACCTGAGTAAACTGAAAGAATAGTATTGCTTCATGTGTAGTAGTACTAATAACAGCTAGCACTTATGTAGACCTCTAATATTTACAAATTGTTTTACATGTGTTAGCTCCTCTACGCATCATGTTACATTATATCCATTACATTCCATTAATTCTTTAATTAATTAATTATTAACTAATTATTAAAATACATGTATTTTACTAACATGTTCATTTGATTCCCACAACAACCCTGTGAAATAGGTGCTATTATTATGCTCTTTTTACAGATGAGGTGAAGTCACTTGCCCAGAGTCGCACAGCTTGGTCTCCTTGATTCTCAGTCCAACATTCTTATCCACTGTGCCCTCATCTGTGCTTCCATTTAAGATGCTGATAAAGATGGTAAACAACACAGAGTCCAACACAAATTCCTGGAGTGTTCCAAGTTGATAATAAAACATTAATGACTACTCTTTTGGTCTGGCCAGTCAGCTAATTCCAATCCACCTAACTGGACTGTTTGTAGTCCATGTCTCTCCATCTTGTCCTCTACATTAACATTAGAGATTTCTCAAATATTTCCCCAATTGCTAATTATATATATATATATACATATATATTATATTATATATTATAAGGTTGGAGGCTGAAGTAAATACAGCTATTGAATTATTTGATTTTGTTGGGAGGGTTTGTATGGTCAGGATTTTAGTGGTGTTTCATTATATTGTTGTGGCAGATGAACTTTACCTCTATTAGGATGAATTTTGTTTATTACTATTTAGGTTGTTTTGGAAGTTGTTTGTGGGCATAGATTAGATAAATATTCAAATAAAAAGGATTAAAATCATGAAGGTTATAAAATACATTTTGGCTAAGCCTTTTTGAGTAGAAGTAATTAGTGAGGATGATACTGAATGAAGGTTAGCTTGACCTTTGGGTCCTGTTTTTTCATATCAGGTTAGATCAATTAATATGGTAGCAATTCGTTGGCCTATAAATAGATTTATTAGGGGGAAGCTCAATGTATGAGTAAAATACCCCCATTATATTTGAGAAGTTAGTATATATGTATACACACACACATACAGCATTCCTCTGAACTACTAGTCCAATAACCCCAGTTCCCTCAATTAATAAATCTTGGGAGATTCTCTATCATATCCTGCATACATGTAGCAGGGAGATAGCAGAGTCTTCTGCTATTAATAATTAACTGTTAATTAAATTAAGCTGTTAATAAGTCAGATCAACAAATAGCTCTTCTAGCATCCCTCAGTAGAGTTATCCATCACCACTACCACGACCATTCATCTTTTCTTTCTCTAACCCTTATTAGATAGCTTCTCTCTTTTTAGCACCTACACATGCTCATCCCTTAGACCATGTCTTATCTCAATTTTCAATCTCCCTTAGTGCCTGGAACAGGCTCTGTATATTAGGTATTTCAATTAGTAAACATTTACCAAGAGCCTACTGTGCTCGATGCTGAGTTTACAAAAAGAGGCAAAAGACAGTTGCTGTCCTCAAGGAGCTTACAATCCAATGGGGAAAACAACATACAAGTAAATACATAATGATGAACTGGAGATGATCTTAGAAGGAAGGCACTAACAAGCTATATACAGGATAAATAGGAAAAAATAACGGAGGGAAAGCATCGGAATTAAGAGACTGGGGACAACTTTGTATAGAAGAAAAGATTTAAGTCGGGATTTAATGGAGGCCAGGAAGATCAGAATATATCACTAGATGGAAAAATGACCAAAAGTTATTTAGATTGGTTCTCCTAAATTCTAGCCACTCTTATGAAGATGGATTCTTTCTGATTGCAGTGAAAGAAATCTGTTTTCTGTGAAAATGTTTTAAAGAATCAATTGAGGGGCCACAGCCAAAGAAGGAACTGTTGGCGTCTCAGTGTAGATCAAAGCATGCTTCTTCCACTATATTTCCTTCATGAGATTTTACATGTGTGATATGTGTCTTCTATCATCACATGAGCAATATGGAAATGTGTATTATGTGAAGAAGGTAGGGGTATAATCCATATCAGACTATTTACTCCCTCAGAAAGGGGGTGAAAGGTATAGAGAGGGAGAAAATCTGAATTTTAAAATGTCCCCCAAATGGTCAAAAATTGTTTCTACATGTAACTAAAAAAATGAAAAAAAATCAATTAAGGGGACAGCTAGGTGACAGTGGATAGAGCACCATGTCTAGAGTTGGGAGGGCCTATGTTCAAATTTGGCCTCAGATGCTCCCTAGCTGTGTGACTCTTTGAAAGTCACTTAACCCCACTTGCCTAGCCTTTGCCCTTCTGTCTTAAAGTTACTAAGACAGAAAGTAAGAGGTTTTTAAAAAAGACTCAATTAAAGCTAAAAAAAATCTATTATCTGTCATCAACCCAGGAGCTTTCAATATCCACCTAGAGGTACAGAAAAGAACTTGAGTTCCTTGGAAAAGAAAAAACAAACAGTTCCAGTGCATGAGGCCAGAAGAAATTCCCAAAGGAAAATGAGGTTCTGTTTTTTGCTTTCTCTGGAAATCTGTCAGTCACAAAAGAGACCTGAAGCTCACAGAAGGTAATTTTAGTACAAATAAAATGAAACATTGTGTTCTGTTTTCTGATAGCGTTACCTAGTTCTACATATGTGTAGAATGAGCATAAATAAACATGTATGATAATGACTCTGAGGTCCTCTAAG
Source organism: Monodelphis domestica (assembly GCF_027887165.1). Classification (NCBI taxonomy): domain Eukaryota; kingdom Metazoa; phylum Chordata; class Mammalia; order Didelphimorphia; family Didelphidae; genus Monodelphis; species Monodelphis domestica. The sequence goes on from NC_077235.1 coordinate 29,902,257, forward strand.
GTCCAACAAAGCACGATTTGAAAATAACCAATTATCACCTGGGCAGCTAGAGAGTACAGTGACAAACTGTATAGGCTGAAATGCCAAGACATAAATATGTACATAGATATATGTATGCATGAATACATACATATGTGTATATATATATGTATATATATACAACTAGAGCTCAAAAAGAAGTTAATACTAAGAGAAATGGGAAAAGAAACCAAAGGGGGTACATTTACATGTCACAAAGAAGCACATGGCGGAAGGGGGGAGAACATCAATACACTGGAAGGGTAAAGAGGTTGGAGATAGGAAATACTCAACTCTTGCTTGAATACATGGGTCGAGGGGATAAGGTTGGGGATGTAGACTCTAAATTAATATCCTACTGCAAACACCAACAACATGGAAATGGGTTCTGATCAAGGACACATGTAACACCCAGTGGAATTGCATGTCAGCTACGGAAAGGGGGAGGGGAGGGGAGGGAGGGAAAGAATGTGATTCTTATAAACAAGGAATAATGTTCTAAATTGACTAAATTAATTTTAAAAAAAGAAAACAGTTTCTGGAAGTTCCTTTTAATTGTGTTCTATCTCTTTAAGGGGGAGTGTGATACTAGATAGAGTGGGTTTTTTTAACCTCACCTTCTTAGAATTGATACTTAATATCAGTTCCAAGACAGAAGAGCAATAAGGGCTAGGCAATTGGGGTCAAGTGACTTGCCCAAGGTCACACACCTAAGAAGTGTTTGAGGCCAAATTCGAACCTAGGACCTCCTATCTCCAGGCCTGACTCTCTATCCACTGAGCCACATAGTTGCCCCAGACTGTAAATATAGTGTTTATGCTTGAAGTCAAGAAGAACTAGGTTAGAACCTCACCACTAACACTTCCTAGCTGTAAACCCTGGGCAGATCTAGCAAATCATGGAAGGGTTTCTATCTGTTAACAAACTGAAACTTCTCTACTTAGCCTTCTAATATTTAGCAAACTCTTCGAAAGGTGGGAAACCATGTCTGGCATATGTATTGCCTCTCTAGAAGCCAGAGTATCTTATTAACAGAATTCCCCTGTTCTCTGGCCACGTAGAAAGAAGAGTTCACTATACCATTTTATGAGTAATAAAAGTATTGGCAAGCTATACAAAATCCAAGCCCCTAATATGTAATATAGTCAGGAGAAAGAAATCAGGCAATAGCAAGGTAGAGTGGGAGGACCACTGGACTAGGATCCCAGAGACCTGAGTTATATTCCATCTCTTTCACAAACACCATGGTCAAATCACATATTCTCTCTGAGCCTTACTTTCCTCATCTGTATAAATGGGTATAAGGATACTTGAACTATCTAACTCACGGGGCTGTTTAACACTAACAGCTACCATTATTTCCTGAGAGCTAAAGCTATTTATCCTAGGTGCCACTTACTGGTTAGCAACTTTGACTAGTTTAAACAATAATGATATCTCACATTTACACAGTGGCAGATGGTATTGAACTTGGGCTAAAGAAAACCTGCACACCTCAGACATTTACTTAGTTATGGGACACTGGGCAAGTTATAATCTCACTGTGTTGATTTTTTTCATCTGTAAAATGGGGGAAATTATAGCGCCTACCTCCCAGGATGATTGTGAGGATCAAAGGAAATAATATCTATAAAGAGCTCTGCAAACCTTAAATAATAACTATAGGCATTTAGGCCTATATAGCAGATTAGTGTAAATATTTTTATCCCCATTTTCTATATGAGGAAACCAAAGGTTTAGGGGCTCATAACTAGTGAGTGTCTGAGGACAGATTCTAATTCAAATCCATCCTGCATTGCCAGGCAACCTCTTTCCCTAAGGTCGGGGACTATTTTATTTGTTATCTACATCTCCAGCACTTGGCATCAGAGTGGTTAATAAGTGTTTGTTGAATGAAAGCTGATAGGGGTAACTGTGCCCAATACCCCAGTTTGCTCATCTGTAAAATGAAGGGATGAAACATGCAGTCCATTGGGCTGAATGCAGACCACAACACTCAGGTACAGCCTGAACCATCTTAAAATATGATCGGTAAATATTGGACAAAATAAATACAAATAAAATCTAGATGATATTCAGATGTGTGTGGTTTTCCAAGTCAACAGACAGCCAATGGGGATCTTTCTAGATGTTTGATGGGCCCTGTTTTTTTGAGTTTGGCACTACTGGACAAGATCTCAAGTATCCTTTAAAACCACAAGACTAGATGATCCTAAGGTTCTTTTCTAGCTGCAATATGATTTGTTCTATGTTCTCACTGTATGCATTAATTCTGGAAAGGCCCCTAGAAAAGATATTTCCTCCTTCATAAGGTCTCTTCTAGATTGATATTCTATGTTCTTTTTCTTAATTTTTAATTTTAAAATATTTTTCCATGCTTATATGATTCATGTTCTCTCCCTTCCCTCTTCCCTCCTCCCTCCCGGAGATGATAATTATACATGTGTTATCACTTGATACCTATTTTTATACATGTGTTATCACTTGGTAACTCTTTCCTAATTATTCATTTTTGTAATAGAGTAATCTTTAAAAACCCAAGCCTCAAATCATATACCCATATAAACAAGTGAGAAATCATGTTTTTCTGTGTTTCTACTCCCACAGTTCTTTCTCTCCATGTGGATAGCGTTCTTTCTCATAAGTCCCTCAGGATTATCCTGGATCATTGCACTGCTTTTAGTAGCAATGTCTATTACATTTGATCATCCCATAATGTTTCAGTTACTGTGTAAAATGTTCTGGTTCTCCACATTTCACTCTGCATCAGTTCATGGGAGTCTTTCCAGTTCATATAGAAATCAGTCAGTTCATTCCTTATTGCAAAACAGTATTCCATCACCAACAGATACCACAATTTGTTCAGCCATTCTCCAATTGAAGGGCATCCCCTCATTTTCCAATTTTTTGCCACCACAAAGAGTGCAGCTATGAATATTTTTGTACAAGTCTTTTTCCTTATTATCTCTTTGGAGTACAAACCCATCAGTGCTATGGCTGGATCAAAGGGCAGACAGTCTTTTATCTCCCTTTGAGCATAGTTCCAAATTGCCCTCCAGAATGGTTGGATCAATTCACAACTCCACCAGCAATGAATTAATGTCCCCACTTTGCCACATCCCTCCAGCACTCATTACTTTCCTTTGCTGTCATGTTGGCCAATCTGCTAGGTGTTAGGTGACATCTCAGAGTTGTTTTGATTTGCATTTCTCTAATCAGAAGAGTAATTTTCTATGTTCTAAGGTCCCATCTATTTCTGTCTTTGACTCTTTCACAGTAGCTAGCAGAGGCAGTAAGATCATATACAGTTTAGCCTTTATTTATTTGCTTGTTTTCAATATGAGTGACCTGTGTGTTTGAAGGTTGAGGGGATGAGCCATGGAAGAGGGAGAGACTAAGGATATTGGTGAGGGAAGAGAGAAGGGAGAAGCCTGGCAAGGTCTCACTGGAAGACTGGCATCCTGGAGAGAAGTGAACCTCAGGCTAAATGGAATGCTGAGACAAATATACATTGAGACTGATGGTGAAACTGGTCAAAAAGGAGATCAATTCTGAGGGGAATAACTTCTATAAAGGAGGAGGCTATTGTGCCAGATGGAAAATTTATTTGCCACACCTGAGCTACATTCCCAGCATCCTTTTAAGTTACATCCTCATTTTATGTAAGGATTCTTAGGAGATAAATTTGGCTGAGACCCACACTGCCAGGTTCTTTTTCTAGAGCTTGTGCTTTTGGTAAAGCGCTGCAGGTGTGAGTCTCTGGCTCTCTTTGCTCTGCTCACTTGACTGAAAGAACCTTTTTTCTTTTCCCTCTCTTTTGATTTAGTATTTAAAATCCTATATATTTTTAAATACTAGGCGTATTTATTCATTTTTACTCCTACACTATGAATGATACAAGTGACTGGGGGATATGCTTGGGAATAGGTGCTTCAAGGTGGTGCAGTGAACAAAGCACTGGGCCTGGAGTCAGCAAGTCCTGCATTCAAATCCAGCCTCAGAAACTTACTGTCTATGTGACCCTAAGCAAGTCATTTATTCTCTCTTGGCCTCAGTTTCCTCAGCTGTAACCCAAAGATGATACCAGCATCTGCATCCTAGGGTTGTTGTGAGGCCCAAATGAAATAATCATTGTAAAGCTCTTAGTGATTTGCCTGGCACATAGTGGATGCTACATAGATTTTAGCTATTGTTGTTATTCAGGACCTGTGCAGGATAACCACAGAAAATAAAAAAAGATAAATTAGGGCAAGCAACACAGTGCTTTGGGACTCCAGTAAGATATGTATGCTTTTCAATGGAATGTGGATAATAATCCATTGAGGGTAAGAAACCCAACATTTTTCCAAGTGGTAGTCACAAGCCTCTCTTGGGGAAAATGAAAAAACTAGGCTTCCCCTAAAAAGAAAAAGCAAATGGTCCTAATGCACGTAGCCCAAAGTCATTCCCAGAATATGCTACTATTTTCATTTCTGTGGAAGAAATAATTGGTCAAAAGGTTGAAGTGTGCAAAAAAGTAGGTTGATCCCAGTGGAAAGTGTTTCCTGGGATAGCATTGGGATGCAGATTCTTCTCAAAGGCAACTGAGGTTGTGAACAGAGTTGGCTGGCCTTGGAGTCAGGCTATGTGACCTCAGGTTATGGACTGCCTTGAAAGGGGTTGCGTTCCCTCTCATCACCTAGATGCTGGACAACCGACCACTTGTTGGAAAAATTCTAGTCTGGATACTTTTCAGTTATCATGTGGACTAAATGGCCCCCAAGGCCCCTTCCAAATCCTAATTTCTCTGAGTTGGTGACTCCAAGACCTTACATTTCAGAAATTAATGAGTGTCTCCTCCTTATCACTTCAATCAGTGGAGATACCGAATCGCTTTAACCAAAATAGAAGTTGGCGGCCATTTAGATCCTTGAGAAGACAAAAGAGGTCAATAAGATGAGCGTGGAAGGACTAGGCCTAGAAAGATCATTTTGCAAGTACTTAGATAAGCAAGTCTACTCTAAAAATAAGTTCTGATCACAGGAGCAAATCTGTCCCACATGGACCCTGACATGGAATTTGGAATTATCCTGTGGCCTGCCTAGGAGCAGTATTTCCCATAGGCAGCCACCTTCCCTGGCCCCAAACTACTCCTTGAATAGCAGAGACCATCTCACAAACATCATGGAGTAGACTATTTTCATTCCACCATCAACCTAAGTTCATGCTAGGCTATGAATAAATTTAGCAGAGTGACCAATATATTCTGAGAACAAGCCAGCCTCTGTCAAGTGTAAAAAGCATTCTGTATGGACCTAGAAAACTAGTCAAGCCAACTTGGGTAATCCTTTTGTCTGACCAAAAATTGCCACATTATCTTTAAAATCCGAGACCTCTTTTGAGACATGGTTGCAGAGCATGGTCCGTTCTGATGCTGTTAGAATAAAAAGAGCTTGCACAAGAAAACTAAGAAACCCACTTCTCTGCTACGTGCAACTAAGGAGTGAGGTCGTAAGGTCAGAAAAGGAAGCCCTCTCTGGTTTACTTGGGGATTGAGAAGTAGTATTTTTAAAATCAAGTATATATTGAGTACCCTCAGGTTTGTTTGCATCACAGTAGTCAATGAAATGATGCATAATCCTTCCATCAGAGAACCTAGCATACAGTAGGCACTTAATAAATGTGCATTCCATTGAATTGAGTGGGGAAGATATAGAGGAATTTGTAAGCTTTGGTGTAGCTGCAATGATTGGGGTGTTCATAAAGAATTTCCTTAATTGGTTTTCTTAAGAAATTAGGATTCCAGGATGCTTGCTAAGAAAAAGGGCCAAGGGGTACCTGGGAGCTTAAGGAACATTGGAGAACATCATAGAATTAGAGCCAGAAAAGTCCTTAGAGGTCGTCTAGTCCAATTCCATCTCTGTACAGAGAAGCATCACAAAGGTCTAAAGAGGGCTATGTCCAAGGCACACAGGTGGCAGCACAGAGATTCAAATCCAAGTCTCCTAATTCCAAATCTAATCCTCTTTCTAGTCAGAGACCATTAGAGCTGGAAGAGGCTTGAGAATTGAGGCTTTAAAATTACAGGGGAGAAAATAGAGGCTGAGATTGTGGAAGGGATTTACCCATGATTCTCCAGCAAGGCCAGGGTCCTGGCTACCATACCCCACTGCCACCTTCCATGTTAATGCTTTCTTAGCTGGGCCAGGTAAATGGCCACTTATAAAAGGGTTAAGAATATAAGAGAAAATGAATTGTTTCAAGTGTTCTACTGCCACAAGCCTTGCTGATATCACATTTCGTTGTTCCTTATGTCTCTAGTTATACGCTCCTCTTGAGAAGTAAACCCGATTAATAGGACTTCTGTACTTGAAAAGTGCAAGGCAATCCTCCCATCCCGACTATTTGCTTCTTGCATGGAAAATATGATAGAATCTGCCCTCTTGTCCCCCAGAAATTCCCTAAGCCCAGATGGCAAGGAGTTCATTCATCTTAATTTGGTCATTTGTGCATATCTGACAGATAGCACGAGCACTGGAAGTATGCCCCAGACTTGCAGAAGGTCTACTTGGCCACTTATCAGTGACCCGTTAATACAAGAAATACTGAAATGACCAACAAGCAATGGTTTCTTTGTAAGAGTGTAGTGAAGCATATACAAATAGAGAGAGGTGAGATCAGGGAACAATTAGCAGTCCAGCACTAGCTTAACTTTGCATATAAAATTAAGATGGCTGCCCTAAAACCTTTTCCTTGATCAGTATAACAGCCATCTTTGCCCTTCCTACCTGCCTCCTCCTTGCCATGACTAATGAGGCTGAAATGTACCTGGGACTGGTGAACAGAAGAGAACACTGAGTGAGCAAAACTTCTGAGGAAGTCATGTCCTGTTCTCCCCACCCCAGATGTGAAGTAATGATACAGGAAGAGCTGAAGAGCCTGGGGCAGAAGTGGCCTGGTAGATAGGCATGGCATGGATTGTTCAAGGATGAGACAGAGGAATGGCAGTCTAGGAGGCGCTTCTCTCAGGACTTGGCACTGACTCCCCTACCTCATTATCAATTAACAAGCAGAGGGCAAGGATAAGACAACTATACAGGCCACCCAATAATCCCCAGGGATGCCAGGAAGTGGCTATAAGGCAGGTCTAAACAGAACAGTAGTTGGCAGCTTGGTAGTTCAAGGTATAAAGAGATAGATTTAGGGTCAGGAAGACTTGAGTTCAAATCCTGACTTAGCAGCATAGACAATGAAGAAATATAAGTACTCAACATATATGCACCAAATGTTATAGCATCCACATTTTAAAAAGAGGAAATAGATGGTAAAACTATACTAGTGGGAGATCTCAACCTTCCCCTATCAGATCTAGATAAATCAAACAAAAAAAAATAAATGAGAAAGAAGTGAATGAAATTTCAGAAAAATGAGAGTTAATAGATATCTGGAGAAAACTAAACAGGGATAAAAAAGAATATACCTTCTTTTCAGCAGCACATGGCACATATACAAAGATAGATCATGTACTAGGGCATAAGAACATCACAAACAAATGCAGAAGAGCAGAAATAAAAATGCAACTTTTTCAGATCATAAAGCAATAATCATTAAATATCATTAAAATCCTGCCTCAGACATCTACAAGCAGTGTGACACTGAGAAAGTCAATTAACCACTCAGCCCCAGATTCCTCTTCTGTAAAATAGAGATAGCACCTACCTCCCCAGGGTATTATGGGGATTCAATGAAATAATATTTATTAAGTGTTTTGCAAATCTTATGGCACAATATAAATGTTGCCTAGTATTACTGTTGTGGTATAAGCACATGGATTATGTACCTGAAATTCCTGGGTTTGGGGCATGCATATAACCTGGTTTGGGACTGTCTGGGCCATAGAGGAGCCATGGACACATGGAACACATGGCAGTTCAATATAGTTGTTTTAAATGATTTGGTTTTATTTCCTTTTGTCTATGTGATTATAAGTAAAAAACTATATACAGTTCAGCTATGTTTGTGTGATTAACTCCATTGTGCCATACAATGTGATTGTATTCATTGCAACATCAAAAAGAAAAGAGGCTGTGAAGCCTTCTTGATGAGTATAAGCAGAGCCAAGAGCCTAATTAGGTATATTCACAAGCATTACATCTCAGAAGCCAAGCTAAGGGATGTAGGTAGCCAGCTTTCTGAAAACCATAAAGAAAGGGGTTGGCATCTCCCATCAATGCCTTCTGATGTTGGACAAAGTACATAACAACCTAAGTGAACATGAGATTCCTATTACCTGGTCCTTATTACTAGAAAGGACCAGATAGGTAACCATTCAGGTTCCTAGTGATGAAATCAGGTTCTCTGCTTCAAGAACCTAGAGTCATCTCTATGCCAATGGGAATAGAGTAGAGTTTATGATAAAAAAAATGCTATCCACCTCTAGAATAAGAATTGATGGAATCTGGATGTAGAGCAAAGCATCCTTTTTAAAACAACTTTATTTTTCTTCTTTTCTCATCTGTGTTTTCTTTCATAAAATGACTTATATGGAAATATGTTTTGAATGGCTGCACATGTATAACCTATATCAGATTGTTGGCTTTCTCAATGAGGGAGGAAAAAGAAGGAGGAAGGAAGAGAGAAAATTTGGAACTCAGAATGAAAAACAACAACTGTTAAAATTTGTTTTTACATGGAATTGGAAGAAAGTGAAAAATATTTTAAATGGTTGTTAGTAACTTTACTCTGACATCCTCCAGCACCATCTTCAATTATAGTCAAGAGCATTTTCTCCACTACTTTCTCAATTCTATACAATAGACCATATATACTATATAATGTCTATACAACCATTGCCTTCTTCATGAAGCTTTCCCTCATCCCCTTGCTCTTCAATTGCTGGCACAAACTTAAGTTCTTAATTAACATTTGTGCCATTGGATTGTTGAGTTACCATCTGGGGATCACAAGAATCTGAGGCCATGTAGTGTGGGGGGAAATAGTCCCACATACTTTAACATGGCCTGAGGGGATCACTGTAGGGATAAGACTGAGTCACACACTGGGTCAAAATTCATCTAATATACCAAGTTTGTCTACTAAGGCCAGGAAGTATGTCGTGTATTTCAGAAAGATTTTCATCCAAAACAATTGAGGTTTTCCCAAATGTTTATAGTTAAAAGATAAATAAGACAAGAGTATATGTAATATAGCAGAAGTACTTGATTTGCCCCATTTAGGTAATGATCATAAATCAGCTGTGGTATCAAGTATGGATCATTTTTCTAACATGCTCAAGGAGCCCAGAACTGTGTCTTATCTTTCAAGGTTCAAAATGATCTTGAGAGCAGCACATTTGACTGGCTGTCCATGATGATGAACAATGATGTTCCAAGGCGCCAGGAAGGAATCCTAGAGGTGCTGAGCCTACTTCTCCTATCATAAGATCAAAGGGTTTTGGAGTTGGATGGGATTTTAGAGATCACCTAATACAACACTCTCATTTTACAAAAGAGGAAACCAAGGCCCAGGGATATTATTCTTGTTTATATCTTTCCTAATTTCATGATCTAAAAAATATTCATCAAGTACTATTTCATGGATCTGTGATATCATCATCAGTGTGGCCAGCGCCCTGAAACTTAAGTTATCTTTAACAGTTGCTATAGCAAAAAATTCAATTTAAAAAATCCATTCCTCTGTAGCCAGTCTAGAGATGAGCCTCTCCAAGTCTTGCTAGATTGGCACTCCACACAACAGCCTGTCTCTGGTTCTGCCCTCAAATTCTTTTCCATCTGGGTAGGACCTGCCAGGACTTGAGCTTGCTGGCAGAGCCTCCAAAAATACAGACTTATCTACGCATTTCAATGGGAGAGGTTGATGATAGTATTTTTAAACATATGCTGATTTCAGTAGGGCTTATTATACATTTTCAAAATCTTTTCAGTGATTTTTAAGTCTCTATTTTAGCATTAGAGTATTTGGACTATGTTTTGATATCCAAACCCATCCTGTTATTTGGTCTTTCTCAGGTAGAAATATCTTTTTTTCTTCTTGAGAAACTTAGTGTATCATCGGAAATAATAGTTATGTTATTTTACCAAGATCGTTCTCGTTTGTCCCATCTGATGAGGTTGACCTTCCACATTTCCAGCTTCCACCTCTAGGAAGAGTGGCTGCCTCCAGTAGAGGCTGTACATCCATTTGTTGGGAATGTTGTAGAGATTATTCCTGCTCTGTACAAATTGGGCTAGTTGTCTGTGGAAGGGACCCCCCTTCGCCTGAGGAGTGTATCCATAAGCCAGGTCTTCTGTGAGGGAAGGTGACTTGTGTCATGCTTAGGTCTAGGGTTCCAAAGTTCCTTAGGAAGCCAAATCACCCCACTCATTCTAAAAAGAATGCAAGGGGAATTCAGAAGGAAATGATCAGTCATAGGATTCCAGTATTCCAGCATATGAAAAGCTGTTTGTTACCTAGAAGAGGGATTAGCTTTGTTCTTCTTGGCCCTAGAGGGAAGAACCGGGATTGGTAAATGGAAATTACACAGAGAGAAACAGAGACAGACAGATGGGGGGGGGAGACAGACAGACAGACAGACAGAGACAGAGAGACACAGACAGACAGACAGACAGACAGAGACAGACAGAGACAGAGAGAGAGAAAGACAGAGACAGACAGACAGACAGACAGAGACAGAGAGACACAGACAGACAGAAAGAGACAGAGAGACAGACAGACAGAGACAGACAGAGATTTAGACTTGAAATAAGGAATAAGTTCCTATAAATTAGATCCACTCAAAAGTTGAATGGGCAGCCTCCAAAGGTAACACATGTTGTCACTAGAAACCTCCAAATGGAAGTCAGATGGCTACTTTGGTAGGATGTCATAGAGGGAGTTCTTGTTCAGACAGTAGCTCAGATACTCTTTTGGATCTCTCTCCAGCTCTGCAATTCTGGAAGCATCTACCCAGTCTTCTTCTCCTGGGGACCCAGAGGTGTACCAGAACAAACTGTCTCATAAGAACTGAGGATTTCATTTTCTTAAACCCTTACTTTCCATCTTGGAATCAATATTTTGTATTGGTTCCAAGACAGAAGAGTGGTAAAGGCTAGGCAATGGGGGTTAAGTGACTTGTCCAGGGTCACACAGATGGGAAGTGTCTCAGGCCACATTTGAACCCAGGACCTCCCATCTCTAGGCCTGGTTCTCAATCCACTGAGCTACCCAGCTGCCCCTGGGATTATATTTTCAATGTGAGTATTCACACCCTAGAAATTGGCACACCACAAACTGGGGCTTGACTTACTGCTTTGTTGATTGTCTACATTTAAGAAAGGGATGGAGAATATGTTCCCATTGCAGATTCAGCCTAAAAATGTGGCCTGCATATGTTGTTTTCCCCAGAGAGTCCATTGTTAAGCATTTGTCAGTATATATCTGTGTGGTCTCCATCTTGCCTCTGGATTACTGACAGTGGGAACCAAGTAGGGAAGGTGCACAAGTTGAACCAAGGCTGTACTCAAGGCTGTCTAGCATCTAAATGAAATGTAAAACCCTCAGTCCTTACCAAGGTTAAACACCTGATCATGTTAAAACATCTTGATGTTTGTGGATTAGCAGGACATGGACAAAGCTCTAGAAGTTGTCCCCCCAAACCATGGAAGTCAACTCTAATGGCTTTAATTTTCCTCTAGAGTGTGAGGCCCAATTGCTCCAAATCTGTCTGTCAAAAGATGTGCAGCTCCTTAGTCTCATTTCTTGTCTAGAAGGGAATCAATAGATGGCAGGCTTGGGAGGCCTCTGAGTGGCCTGGTCTGGGACCAGACTAATTTGTCTGTAATTATTTGGCTTCTCAGAAGTATCATGGTACAGTGGTGAGAACTCAGTTTATTGGATTTTACTGTTTTAATACCTGCGTGCCCAGTGACAAGCTGCTAAACAAACCTCTCTGACTTCTTATTCTTAGCTCCTCATCTATAAGATGAGGGAATTGAATTAAATGATCTCGGAGGTCCCTTCCAGCTTGGAATCAATTCCGCAATTCCGTGACCCCATCTGTGCTCCTTTACTTACTATATACATGGCTTTGGCTCAGTTACTGCCCTTCTCTGGACCTCAGTGTTTTCATATATACAATGAAAGTGCTGGATCACATGAGCTCCGAAGCCCCCTGGGCAGAAAGTGTCTTGCCCAAAGCCACAAGGATACTAAGCAATAAGGTAGGATATGGACCTTCCCAGGGCTCATGAAATGACAAAATTTAGGCAGTCAGTCACGTACTGTCCCTACACATAAAGCTGCATCATTAAGCTCACTGCTCGAGTGAAGGCTTTAAAATGAATGCAAGTATGTTTGGGGTGACAATACATGTATAACCGAGATCGAAGTGCTTGCCAACTCCAGGAGGCAGGAGGGAGAGGACGCAGGGAGATGACTGTGGTTAGAGATGACTTCGAACTTCAGAAAACTTATGTGGAAATTTCTTATTGCATGTAATTGGTTTAAAAATAAATAAATAAGCAACCTCTAAAAATCAAATCAAATGAATGCAAAGGCAAAAATATAGGCTGAAAACGGAAATCTTTGAATAGGGAGGGAGAGACAGAAAGAGACAGAGACAGAGACAAAGAGACAAAGAGAAGGAGGGAAGGAGAGAAACAGATAGAGAGAGAGAGAATTTTGATCGTAAGTTCCTAGATGGAGAGAGGTTGGACAATGCTTAGTACCGGTTGGTCTTTTCGTGAGTTTTTAGTGAGCTGGTAGGCAGTGCAGTGAAGCAGAAAGGGCACTGGACTTGGTCTTAGACTCAAAAGATATGGGTTCAAATCTCAACGTACCTGCTTCCTAATGATGATTGACCTTGGGCAAATCCCTTGACCACTCTGAGACTTAGCTTCACAGAACCACTGAATTTGGTATTTGAAAGGGACCTCCATATAGTCCACCCAGTTGGAAGTCCAATTGAGTCCAATCCTCACTTATAAAAAATACTTCTACTAGCTACCCTCCAAGACTGTGAAGAAAGTACTTTCGAGACTTGCAGCCACTACAGAAAAGGGAGCTATTATAAGTACTGTCCTCCTCAATTGACAAACATCCCACGATTCAGGTCTGGAAAGGATGAAGCTCTGCCTCTCTAGCAACCTTTTCTAGGGCTCTGTCTCATAAGTCATACTCCTCAGTAGTGCTCCCTTCTATCGAACAGGAAGAGCCTTCTGGCACTTCACTGTTCCTTGGCTTTACTCCCAGATCCTTTCAGCTCTTAGTTAAGCTCTAGGTCTGAGGTTTCCCCACCCTCTTGGCAGAAGCAGCTACATTAGTAATCACTTTGCCAGTAGTGGATTCAGGGGAAATTGTCCTAATGCTGGAGAGCAGCAATAAAAATTACCACCTTCTCCCACTCACCAACCTTTTCATACATAGAGAATCAGAGAAACTTAGAGCCGCAAGGGATCAAAGAAGTCACTCAGGCCAACCCCCTTACTTTAAAAAGAAGGAAACTGAGGCCCATAGAGGAGACAGGAATTATCCAAGCTAGTAAATTATAGAGCCAAGACTGGAGAACTTGGCACTCTTGATATTCAATCCAAGTACTCTTTCCTTTACACTAAGGAGCATTTCTAAGGCCATGCCCCCTTTCAAGAAGATGAGGGAAATGTTGAGAAGCATGGGTGAGGTTGTCATTATCAGAACCAGACTCATCTGACCCACAATCCATTTCAAGAAACCATTTCATCCGAAGTGGTCTCTTCTTAGTGGGGGACAGAGAGAGGGAGGGGATTGAAAGGGGATGTCTAGCTTCTCTCTTTTATCTGTAAAGAATGGAAATACAACAGAAGAGAGGTTGGGTCTGCTGGCCATGCCTGGCTCTGATCATTAATCCTCATTCTCTATAGGGATTCGGAGAGGAAGGAAAAGGAAGGAGGAGTACAGAAAGTATGGTCTTTATACTCCCAAAAGAACCATGCCAGAGAGGGAAGTAAAGAAGGAATCAGAACCAGTTAGAAAGCATCTCTCTTAGGACTGATTCATTCTGAACTAAGGCACCTACTTTGCCTGTCAGTCCACCAGATCCTCTATGGGCCAATCCCATAGGACCATGGGTAGAGAGAAGGGATATTCTAAATGATCTAGTCTCACTAACAGATGCACAGTTCTCTATTTGACCACATCTCCAAGGCTTCCTGCCTTGTGATTCCATTTCTTGCCCCTAGCTATCCTTGCATTGAATGTCAAGTTGTTGACTCAAAGATGTCCATCAAAAAGAATTTTCTGTTCATGAACCCTGTACCAATCAGTCATTGACAGGTCCACAGACCTCAACTATAGACTAAGGCTCTTCCTCAATAACTTTATTCATTAGAAGAGGCAAGATGGACTTCCGGTCAAGATGGCGGCTTAGAGAAAGCTAAAGTTCAGATCTCCAGAAAACCCTTCCCGACCGATCTCAAACTATAAGCTCCTAAGGCGCCGAAATTCAAAACGATCAACAGCACAGACCCTGGGAACCCTCCTCCTGGACCTGGACCCGGATCAAAAGGTACGGCCCCCCTCAAAAGCCAGAACCCGAGATCACTCGGACCTAAGGGGTAGGAGTGCAGAGTCCAAGGCTCCGGGAAGCCGCAGCCTGGCCTGGCTCAGAGAGCAGGGTCCTCGGAACAACAACCCTCAGGGCCTTCTATCCGAGTCCCAGTGAAAGTCACTGCCCTCGGAGCTCCCCTAGCAGAGAGCAGGGTCGAAACAACAGCAACCCTCAGGGCGGGCAAGACAGCCTCACTGGATCCTGCTATCCAAGTCTCAGTGAAAGTCACTGCCCTCGGAGTTCGGGGAAGCCGCAGCACATCCCCCCGCAGGCCGAAGAAACAGCCTCACGGCCAGCTATTCTGAAGGCAACTTCCGGAAAGCAACCTGACCCAGAGAGCCAGGGGAGAGTGTGGCTTCCTGGTCCGACCCTTCCACTCCAGTTCCAGTGAGGCATACTCAATTTAACCCAGGGAAAGCTCATAGAACCGACAATCTGCCCAGGACTAAAGCCTCTGAACACCAGACAGAGATAAGAAAAGCTAATCCTCCCCATTCAGAGATGGCAAACTACACAGAAGCACAGAAGCCCCAAAATACCAAGAAAAATAAGAAGAAAGGGGCGACTTTGGACACATTCTATGGAGCCAAAATACAAAATACAGAGCAGATAGAAGATGATATACAAGAAAATGCTCCAAAACCTTCCAAAGGAAATGGAAACTCTCCACAAACCTATGAAGAATTTGAATCAGAAATGACCAAAAAGATGGAAGCCTTCTGGGAGGAAAAGTTGGAAATAATGCAAAAGAAATTCACGCATCTACAAAACCGGTATGATGAAACTGAAAAGGAAAACCAGGCTTTAAAGGCCAGAATCAGGCAGCTGGAAGACAACAATCGTGTAAAAGAGCAAGAATTAATAAAGCAAAGCCAAAATACCAAGAAATTAGAAGAGAACATAAAATATCTCACTGACAAGATGACAGATCTGGAAAATAGAGGGAGAAGAGATAATTTAAGAATAATTGGACTCCCAGAAAAGCCAGAAATAAACACCAAACTGGACATGGTGATACAAGATATAATCAAAGAAAATTGCCCAGAGATTCTAGAACAAGGGGGTAATACAGCCACTGACAGAGCTCACAGAACACCTTCTACACTAAACCCCCAAAAGACAACTCCCAGGAATGTAATTGCCAAATTCCAAAGCTATCAAACAAAAGAAAAAATCCTACAGGAAGCCAGAAAAAGACAATTTAGATATAAAGGAATGCCAATCAGGGTCACACAAGACCTTGCAAGTTCTACTCTGAATGATCGTAAGGCATGGAACATGATCTTCAGAAAGGCAAGAGAGCTGGGTCTCCAACCAAGAATCAACTACCCAGCAAAACTGACTATATACTTCCAAGGGAAAGTATGGGCATTCAACAAAATAGAAGATTTCCAACTTTTTGCAAAGAAAAGACCAGAGCTCTGTGGAAAGTTTGATACCGAAAATCAAAGAGCAAGGAATACCTGAAAAGGTAAATATTAAGGAAAGGGGAAAAATGTTATCTTCTTCTTTTACTCAAACTCTCTTCTATAAGGACTACATTTATATCAATCTATGTATACTAATATGTGGGGGAAATGTAATGTATAAATAGGGGGTAAAGAAAGACCAAACAGAATAATCGTTCTCACACAAAGACTCACATGGGAAGGGGAGGGGAAGAAAACTCCTATAAGAAGAGGAAGAGAGGGTTTTTTTTACTTAAACCTCAATCTCAGGGAAATCAACTCTGAGAGGGAAAAACATCTAGATCCATTGGGATCTTGAATTCTATCTTACCCAACAAGGGTAGGGAGAAGGGAAAACCAAGGGGGGGAGGGGGAGAGGGAGAACAAAAAGGGAGGGAAAGAGAGGGGGGAGGGGGAGGGAAGAAAAAGGGAGGGACTAAAAAGGGAAACATCAAGGGAGGGGACAAGGGGGACTGATTCAAAGTAAATCACTGGACTAAAAGGTAGAGCTGAAGAAGAAAAGGTTAGAATTAGGGAAGGCTATCAAAATGCCAGGGAGTCCACAAATGACAATCATAACTTTGAATGTGAATGGGATGAACTCACCCATAAAACGTAGATGAATAGCAGAATGGATTAGAATCCAAAACCCTACCATATGTTGTCTTCAAGAAACACACATGAGGCGGGTTGACACCCACAAGGTCAGAATTAAAGGATGGAGTAAGACTTTCTGGGCCTCAACTGATAGAAAGAAGGCAGGAGTGGTAATCATGATATCTGATAGAAGAGGCAAGATGGTATGGTAGACAGTGTTAGGCTTGGAGTCAGAAAGACCTAAGTTCAAGTCCTGACTTTGACATGGGCAAGTCATGTAAACCTCAGTTTCCATGTCACAAAATGGTGATGATAGTACTACCATACCTACCTGTAAGGGCTTCTGTGAAGATCAAATGAGATAAGGTACATAAAGTACTTCATAAATCTTTGAACTCTAGCAAAACGTAAACTATTTTTATTACTGGCTACACAGGTAATGCAAGGGCACAAAAAGAATGGCTCATGGCAAATAAGAGGCTTGTTTCATTGAGATCCAATCCAGCATGCCCATTTGAATCATCTTGAGATTAGATCACCAGAAATGTTAGATGGAGGAAATTAAGGGAGAACCACTCTTCTCAGCCCAAACTCTAATGGAACAATATGTTCAATAAACACAGGCCTGAACCAACTTGTACTTGGCCAGGAGAGTGGCTTGGGGAGGTATGTGGGGTGGTAACAAGCTTATCCTTCAAACTTGGCTCACATTCCACTACCTCTTCAGTGAGGCCTTCCCTGCCCACCTTCAAAACAAATTCTATTATGGCCTTCCTGGGAGACCCTGTAGCATTTCATGTTTGAATCTTTCATTCAGGATGTCATAGAATGCCAGAGCTAAAAGGATCCACTCACTCATCTTACAGAGGTCCACATACAGGACATGACTTACCCAAGGTCACATAAGTAATCAATAGCTTGCAACTCTACTCTGCTACCTACTCCTTTTTTAAGCCCTTACCTTCTGTTTTGGAGTAAATTGACTCCAAGGTAGAAGAGTGGTAAGGACTAGGCAATGGAGATCAAGTGACTTGCCCAGGGTCACACAGCTGGGAAGTGTCTGAGGCCAGATTTGAACCTTGGACCTCCTATCTCTAAGCCTGGCTCCACTGAGCCACCCAGCTGACCCCTCTACTACCTACTCTTAATTTATACTGCTTTGTGTTAACTCTTCATGGACACCTAACTACACAGTAAGCTCCTTGAGGCAGCGCCTCCGTGTGAATTACCTTTATTCACCTCACAGCACCTAGTGTAGTGCACAGTAGATAATAAATGAAGAATTAGTGGTTACATGATTCGAATGTGTCTTAAACAATTTTAGCTCTCACGATACAATGAGATTTGGAGACAGAGGATCTGGGTTTATATCCTGGTTCTGACACTTACTATCTATGTGACCATGGGCACATGGGCCTTTCTGGGCCTTTGTAAAATGACAGGCCAGAACAAATGAGCTCTCAATCTAGGAGGCCACAGACTCCTCCAGGACAATCTCCATGCTTTTCATGTGTTCTTTGGTATAAAGCAATACATAGTAAACACTTGACATGAACAAATAATGAGTACCAGCTATCCCCCAACATTCCTCTGAGTCTCAGCTTGCAGAGCATATCCATGTTTGGTTTCCTCTTCCCAATCACTGAGCATATCCTCTTTGAATTACTTCAGGGTGACCTGCTGAAGAATATCTTATAAAAGAGATACACGTTAATGATCCGTAGAAGTAAACCAATGGGATAAATGAATGCCTTCAGCAGGGCTGCTGCTCCACTGCAGAAGTTAAGCAGCACCAAAGTGTGCTTAGGCGCCCCCAGAGAAATGAAGCCGAGATCCTGTAAGCACTCCAGCTGATAAACAATACACTCTGTAAGGACCACAATCCAGATGAACTTCGAAGCTGCCCTGGCATATCTAACAGTCCTAATGTGGCGGGTCTCTGCTGGGAGGAATGTGATCAGAAAGGCCTCCAGACTCACACAGCTGAGCAAAAGGGAGCTCACATGGGCATTTGCAGTTTGGAAGTTTTGCCACAGGATCACCTGAAAAGAACTTGATGATCTTTCACCCTGGAAGACATTCAGGAGCATGGCAAGCACACTAAACCCCATCAGGATGTCCGCCTGCGCCACATTATGAATAAACACTACAGTGGATTTCCTGGATATGTTGGGAGACATCAGGAGCAGTGTGACATACAAACTAGCACATAGGCCCAGCAAGCTGATGAAGATGTTGGGAAATGGCAGGACGAGATACTGGATATATTTGAACACCAGGTACCTTCTGAGATCTCTCATGTGATCTCGCAATTGGAAAAGATTCCTGAAAAGATGTGAAGAAGGAAAAAAAAATTAGAGTAAGTCTAAAATAGGTCACATAACAGACTTCTCCACACCTAGGTGTATGTTTCACTTGAGCACACTAGTGCACACTAACATCTTTCATATGTTTGCTTCAGCCCCTTTCCAAGCAGGCCATATATCCACACGAAACCATATACTCCTGGTGGTGGAGATTAATGATAAAGGCAATGGCTGGGTTCCATTTCCATGGCTTTCTGCATGCAAATGAAGCTTTCATTCATACTTGTTTCTCATGAACTGAATTGCAGGGAAGAATAAGGAGCAATTCCATTTCTCCTTTCATGGCTGCATCAGTACATGCCTGCATAAGACGAGCTTAAGTGGGCACACCGAGGGACAAGATTTGTTAGAGCAAGTGTGGAATTCTTTCAGTTGGGTGAAAGGAACAGGACCATGAAAATGTAGGAGTGTGTGGCAGAAAATCTGCTTCACAGAAAGGATCCTAACTGGGCAAGACTGACAGTAAAGTCTCAGGAACGGCTGTCGGGAGGAAAGGATTTCGAGGTGGAAAGTACTCAACCCTCTCATTTTGATTCTAGGTCCTCTGACTCCAAAACAGATGCCTCTCCTACTATATAACACTTCAAACTGAAGCAGGGTGGATAGTCTTCTTAAAGTGGCAGTTACCACAAAGGGGATGGCTTATGCAGATAGGTGGTACAGTGGAGAGAACACTGGAGCTGGAATCAGGAAGACCTGGCACATAGTAGGCACTTAATCAATACCTCTTCCCTTCCCTACTCCCTTTTGTCTGGCCATCTTCATTTCACTCTAACCCCAATGTTTTGTTTTATATTAGTAATACATGAATCTAACAGCATAAAATGCTGGATAGAGTATGGGCCATGGAGTCAGGAAGATCTGGGTTCAAAATCTACCTCAGACACTAGCTGTGTGACCTTGGACATTTCCAACTTTAGGTCTAAACTCTTATGATCCCTCCTTCCTATTCTGTGAGTCTTCCTCATTGACTGCCTATTTTGTTGGTTATCCCGTGTAGGTATCCATCTTAACTCTTCAGCTTTACTGTGAATTCCTTGAGGGCTGACATCTACTTGATGAAATAAGGAAAAAAGTACATATCAGAGGAGATAAGGGGAGAGAATGCCCACCAACACAGTTAAAAGACAGAGGTTCAAGGGAGTCTTGTATTTAGACACCAACTTTTCTGTTTAGATCTGGTCTTTTCATCAGGAATGCTTTGAAATCTTCTATTTTATTCAATTTTTTTTCTCAAAGGGACAGATTGAGCCAGGTAAACCAACCAAAGAGTTCTCCTCACCCCCTGCTCCCTACCTGCTGATCTCATTCTGATTTCTCTGCCTTGGAATTGCCACTCCTGCACTTGCCTTCTCTTTCCTGATTCAGTCCTTTGGTCAGTTCCTGGGGAAACTCTGGTTCTCAACCAGCCTAACCTACCCTTTGTTCATGTTTCTTTGGGTCTCAATGCTAAATCTTTCATTCTTTAGTCAAGAAGGAACTCCCCTCAGTAGCTTTGATAACTTGATTGTGTATTTTGTTCCCTATATCCATTAGTACTGTGCCTTGTCCATAATAAATACTCCATCATCAACATGTGATTATTGATTGACTGGGCCTCCAAAATTCAGAAGAGCAGAAACTATCAGTGGCCATACTCAAATAGCTTCTAGAAAGATTAAACATGATTAAAAATTGGTAGTAAGTTATTCAAGTTCGAGTGTCAAATGGAGCTTCCCAGAAGAGACAAGAAAGATTGGAGGCATCAGGATACAATAGGAAGAATGCTGAACTTGGAGTCAGGGGATCAGAGTTCTAATCAGTTCTCTGTTTCTGAACTGTATAGCCTGAGTCAAGTCACAAAATAAGTTATTCCCTGGGCCTCAGTTTCTTCATATCTAATATGAGGGCATTAGGCCAGATGTCCATGGAGGTCCCTTCCAACCATACATAGGACTCTGATCCTATGTTATTGTAGGACTATGAAAGAATGCCAACAGAGACTACTTAAGCCCAAAAAAGGTTCATATATTCATCCTTATATGTATCCTATTTTATGACTTCACATCAATGGGTCCACCATTGGGACTTCTACTTCTCTCTATATTTCAAAACCTAGAACACATCCCGTCCTATCAGGTGATCTAATTGTCCTAGCTAACCATGCCCACACAGAACAATACCATCTATTATCCCTGGTGCTCATTACATAACTGCCTCACTTTTTCTGGTCTCACATCATCAGTAGAGTGTCTACCATACATCTTTCCTGATAGATGCTCAAGAGCTGCACTGAAATCCACAAAACATTCAAAGACCCTAAGAAAGGCTTCCAATGCAATGGGTGGACCCAGTCTAGAGGATTACAGGATATGGACAAGAGTCAAAAAGGATGATGACTTGGATAATGAGTTGTGCTCTGCACCCCCAAGATGGTGGAGGGTAAACAGACACACTAATGAGACCACGGGGCCCTTGAAACATTGAGGCATGGTGCAAATGTCACTCACAGCAAGCAAGGAGATAGCACTGCTAACTGGTCAACCCTTTGATTTATCATTCCTGCACCTATGTAGCTAAGATCTGAACCCCTCTTGGTGATATGGGGAGAAAGTCTATGCTATTCACATTCAAAAAGGCCTCTGATTCAGCATGATCCTAGAAAGGGTACTGGGCTTAAAGTCAGGAGAACCAAGGTTCAAATATTTCCTCAGGTTTAAATTCAACAATTACTGGTATTGTGACCCTAGACAAATTATTTCATTTCTCCGCACCTTAGCTGTCTCATCTGCAAAATGGAATTGAAGATGGTTTATCTCCGTAGCGTCTAAGGTACCTTCTAGATCAGTGGTTCTCAACCTTTCTAATGCCGTGACCCCGCAATACAGTTCCTCATGTTGCAGTGACCCCAAACCAAAAAATTATTTTGGTGGCTACTTCAAAACTGTAATTTTGCTACACTTATGATTCGGAATGTAAATACCTGATATGCATTATGTATTCTCATTGCTACAAATTGAGAGGTTGAGAACTGCTGTTCTAGATCTAACTCTTTTGAGTCTATGATTTAGTGAAATGGTAAAGAAATAAAGACTTCTTGTCTCCCATTTTTCATGCCCACTATTCAAGCTCTGAATGAAGGTATTACTGCTTGGCTCAGTATTACTGCTAGGGTTATTACTTTGAGGTAATTTTACCATCTTTTAAAAAACATCCATTCCTGTAAAACAGAGGCCTTTATTGGCACTTTGTCTCTAAATCCCATGCAGTGTACTTCAAACCTTAGAACTTCTCCCTAAGGCAAAAATCTTGAAATGCTTTTATTTTTTCCATTAGTGGGAAAAAAACCTCACATTTTCCATTCTTATTCTTTGGGCACATTGCTCATTAGCAGCAAGGAGCACATCAAGGCCAAGGTCTCAGGCAGTCTATTCCAGTGCCAATTTTGCAGGGAAACATCCCTTTCCTCCCCCTTTCTGTGTCTTATACACATAAAATGTAGGCACCCATTATTTGTCATTTGGAGATGCCAAAAGTGGCAGGGAAACCCCGACCACCACCATCACTGGCCTCTGGTCAATGAGAGCCACAATTAACTGGAAATAAACACCAGATGTTCAGAAAGAGAAACAAAAGTCAAAGAAAAAGCCAAGTCTAAGATGTTAATCATGAGGCCTGAATAGTCTCAGTGCCCAGCCATTTTGGAGGTCGGGCATTGCAGAACACAGTGACCTTTGTATTATGTAGTTAGTTAGGGTTCAAGGAATATACCCTTGTCACTGGCTTGTGTAGTGGTCTAATTAGTCTTTAAGAGATTTGTCTCACTCAATCAATCACTAAACATCCATCGAGCACCTACTATGTGCCAAGTGCTAGAGTGACAAATACAAAAACTGAAATGATCCCTCCTCTTCTCTCCTCTCATCTAAGATTCCATGGAGCGTGATTGTTAAATTGATTGGTAATACAAGGTCACTATCCTGGGAAACATTCCTTCTGTGTCTAAGAATTAGCCTTACCATCTCCTTCCTATAAAACAGGGCCTGCCCTCTACAGGAATACGGCGTGGCTGCCATCTTTGTGAGCAAATAAAAACCCCACCAAGAAGATGGGAAAGTGGGGAGGATGGCAGTGGAGCCTTGCCAGAGCCCCTAAAATTATGCCACATAGTCAGCTACTTTCTCTGCATACTCCTCAGACAACCCTTGTATGAGTCATTTTTCCAGCATGTATTTCTCTCTGTATGTGTGTCTCTCTCACCCACCTTCTTCATCCTTCTCCCTATAATTTCATAAGAAGAACTGACATTTGTAGTGTGCTTTAAGTTCAAAAAGAACTTTACATTCAGTAGCCTACAATAACCTGGAGAGGTGGGCACTACGGAGACGATTACTCTCATTTGGCATACGAAAGATGAGGCGTGGTGGCATCAAGTGACTTGCCCCAAATTATAGAGTCAGTAAGCAGAAGATCTGAAGCCTGCTCTACAACTCCAAATCAGTGCTCATTCTCTTATACCAGCAGGAATTGAAATGCCATTTGTTACATTTAATGAATAGTTTTCTATCTCTTCATTTTCATTTTAAGTGTGAATGCAGCATTTTAGAGTTATCTTTTCAAACAAGACTGAGGCTTTTTTAACTTCATAGGAGTATAAATTTAAAGTTGGAAGGTACCCCTGAAGTCATCTAGCAGTATCTACTCCCAACTTTTCATTTTCCATATAAGAAAACTAAGGCCCAAGAAGGTAAAATGGTATGTGTGCCCAAGGTTATACAGGCAGTCACGGCTAGAGCCTTGAGCTCAAGTCCTCTGCCTCCAGGATCTCTGTTATACTCTACTGCCTCCCTGCTTCTGTGGCCTAATTGATTCCCCCCAACCCACTGCAGTGTGTACGCAGTCCCTAGTAGACCGAGAATTCCCCAATGCTAGGTTAAGTTTGTTTTGGAAACCTGAAACACTATCATAGTTCAGAGATGGGAAATCACGGGGGTAAGGAAAGTGGCAAAGGAACAGTAGTGACTTGTGAGTTGGCCATGAAGAAAGTGGGGGGGGGGGAGGAGAAGGAGAGGCAGTATGATGCCACTGAAAGAACACTGGATTGAGAGCCATAAGACCTGCGTTCAAATCATGGATCTTCTACTTAATAGCTGGCAATTCCTGTCTCGGCCAGCAGAGACAGTGGGGGTAAAGACGAAGACTCTTGGTGAGGCTCTTTCTTTCCCAGTCCCTGATATGCAATCTCCCTCTCCTAGTGTTTCCCATTGCACAGGGTTGGTAACTGGCCATTGTGAAACACTTAAGGCTCTTGGTATCCTACTGTGATCCCCCTGGAAGAAGGGGGAACTTTGGGAAATTCATAAAGAAAATGCCATATACTTACATCCATCTTGGGTCCATCAATAACTTGGGAATATAGGGAAAACAAATCTAAGGAAAGAAAATAGCAATTACTACAAGATTAATCCAACAGTTATTTTCAAGCTACTGAAAGCCCTCACAAAATCCCCATCTCTGTACATAGTGAGTCACCTGCAAAAGCTATTACAGTGTATTCATTTGAGATCCTTGAGATTCGAAATGCTGGAGAGGTGACCTTCAACTCACCAACATCTCACTGCTTTGAGCATCTAAAGTTCTTCTGGAGTAGTTACGGAGCCAGCCATAGCCTTGGTTTCAGAGTCATGAAGATCTAAGAGTAGATCCTGCCTCTGACACATACTGGCTGTTCTCCTTCACCTCTTAGTACCCTAAGTGTCTCTTTAAGACTACCAGTTACAGAGAACTTGCCCATCTGGATTACAGAGTTTCCTTATTCCAAGTTCCTTCCCCATATTAATAAAAGCACAGTTCTAATCCCACCTCCTTCACTTCTCAGCCTTTTGGCTAAGATCAAGGGTGGTACTAATCCCACCTCTCTCCAAAAAATACTCTCTCCATTATTCTTAACCAGCCACTCCAGACTCTAGAGGCAGTGTGGCACAGTGGACAGAGTTCTGGACTTGGAGTCAAGAAAATAAAGGTTTAAATCCCACTGCAGACACTTAGTAGCTGTAGGACCCTGGACAGCTCATTTAACTTCTGTGTTCCTTTCCTTTTCTGTATAATGGGAATAGCATCTACCTCCTGGGGTTACTGTGAGGATCAAATGAGATAATAAATATAAAGTGCTCTGCAAACCAGAAATGTCCTCTGTTAATACCACCACCACCACCACCACCATCATCATTATTACCAATCCTCTGTAGGATACTTCTAGAAAAAACAGAAAAACTTACACAAACTGATGCAAAGTGAAGTAAGCAAAACCAGGAGAACAGTGTACACGGTAATAGCAATATTGTGAGGATGATCAGCTATTAATGGCCTAGATGTTCTCAGCAATATAATGATTTAAGACAGTTCCAAAGGATTTAGGATGAAAAATGCTGGGTACCTCTGAATAGTGCTAACCACCTCTAAAAATTTAATCTACTTCCAGACTCCAATCAATGGAGTCCCAATGCAGATTGAAGTATACTTTTTACTTTATTTTTTCTTGAGGGTTTTTTGGTTTGTGTTTTCTTTCACAACATGAATAATACGGAAATGTGTTTTACATGACTGCACATGTATAACTCATATAAAATTGCTCAGGAAGGGAAGAATTTGGAGCTCAACTTTTTAAAATAAATGTTAAAATTGCTTTTACATGTAAGTAGGAAAAAACAAAATAAAAGTGAGCATTTTTTCATTAAAAAAAAACACAAAAAGAGTAGGGAAAAAGGAACCCTGGGAGCTCAGAGTTACAGTAGTCAGTGGGGTAGGAGGGACAGGCAATCAGTAGGCTGGGACTTATTAAGAAAAAAATGAAAGGAGACTAGAGCAATATAGCACAAGGATTATTCACTATGACCAGGTAGGAATTACACCAGGAATGCAGGGCTGGTTTAATATTAGGAAAACCATGTGCATAACTGACCACATCAATAATCAAACTAACAGAAATCACATGATTATCTCAATAGATGCAGAAAAGGCCTTCCACAAAATACAGCACTCATTCCTATTGAAAACACTAGAAAGCATAGGAATAGAAGGGCCTTTCCTTAAAATAAGGAGTGTCTGCCTAAAACTTTCAGCAAGTATCATCTGCAATGGGGATAAACTAGATGCATTCCCAGTAAGATCAGAAGTGAAACAAGGATGCCCATTATCAGCACTATTATCTAGTAATGTATTAGAAATGTGAGCTGTAGCAATCAATATACAAAGAAAAAGAAATTGAAGAAATTTAAAGTAAGCAATGAGGAAACTAAACTGTCATTCTTTTCAGGTCTGATAGTATACTTCAAGAATCCTAGAAAATCAACTAAAAAACTAATTGAAAGAATGACTTGCAAAGTTGCAAGATACAAAATAAAACCATACATAAATCATCAGCATTTCTGTATGTTACCAAGAAAGTCCAAGCAGCAAAAGGAAAAAAGAAAAATTCCATTTAAAATCACTCTAAACTCTAAATGAACACCCTAATGCAAATACCCACAACATGGAAATGGGTTCGGACCAAGAACACATGTGATACCCAGTGGAATCGCACCTCGGCTATGGGAGGGGTGGCGGGAGGCGGGGAGAGGAAAAGAAAATGATCTTTGTTTCCAATGAATAATGTTTGAAAATAACCAAATAAAATAATGTTTAAAAGTAAAAAGTAAAATAAAATAAAATCACTCTAAACAATATAAAAGAGCTGGAAATCTACTTGCTAAGACAAACACAGGAATTATATGAATATAATTACAAAACACTTTTCACATAAATAAAGTTCGATCTAAACAATGGAAAAATAGTAATTGCTCATGGGTAGGACAAAGCAATATAACAAAAATATTATAATAATATAATAATAAAAATAATTCTATCTAAATTAATTTTCTTATTCATTGCCATACCAAACTACCAAAATTTATGTTATAGAACTAGAAAAAATAATTTAAAAATTTCATCTAGAAGAACAAAAGATCAGGAATATCAAAGGAACTAATGAAAAAAAGGTGAAGGAAGGTGGCCTAGCAGTACCAGATCTCAAGCAACAATCATCAAAACAATCTGGTACTGGCTAAGAAATAGAATGGTGGATCAGTGGAGTAGATTAGATACACAATATTCAAGGGTAAGTGACCTTAGCAATCTAGTGTTTGATAAACCCAAAGATCCCAGCTTTTGGAATAAGAACTCACTCTTTAACATTGGGAACATTAACATATTGGGAAAATTGGAAAACAGTATGGCATAAACTAGGTATAGACCAATATTTCATGCCCTATACCAAGATAAGGTCAAAATAGATGAATGATTTGGATATAAAGAGTGATGCCATAACTAAATTAAGGGAACACAGAATTGTTTACCTGGCAGATCTTTGGAGAAGGGAAGAATTTATGATCAAGTGAGATAGTGAGTATTGTAAGATATAAAATAAGTAAATTTTATTTGTACAAACAAAACTAATCTAACCAAGATTAGAAGGGAAACAACAAACTGAGGGGAAATTTTTATAATAAATTTCTCTGATAAAGGTCTCATTTCTCAAATTTATGGAGAACTAAGTTAAATTTATAAGAACACAAGCTATTCCCCAATTGCCCAATTGACAAATGGTCAAAGGACATGATCAAGCAATTTTCAGATGAAGAAATCAAAGCCATCAATAATAATATGAAAAAATGTCCTAAATCATTCTTAGAGATTAGAGAAATGCAAATTAAAACAATGCTGAGGTATTACCTCATACCTATCAGATTGGCCACTATGGCAGTAAAGGAAAGTGGTAAATGTTGAAGGAGATGTGGCAAAATTGGTACACTAATGCATTGCTGGTGGAGGTGTGAATTGATCCGACCATTCTGGAGGGCAATTTGGAACTATGCCCAAAGGCCTAAAAAACTGTGCATACCCTTTGATCTGATAATAGCACTCCTGGGTCTGTATACCAAAGAGATCATTAAAAGGGGAAAGGACCTACTTGTACAAAAATATTAATAGCAGCTTTTTTGTAGTGGCAAAGAATTGGAAATTGAGGGGATGTACATCAATTGGTGAAGGACTGAACAAATTGTGGTACATGTTGGTGATGGAATATCATTGCATGATAAAAAAAAGGTAGCAAGATGATTTCAGAAAAAACTGAAAAGATATTCAGGAACTGATGTAAAGTGAAATAAGCACAATGGAGAAAACATTGTACAATATAACAGCAATATTGGATGATGATTATCTGTGAAAAACGTGGCTACTTTCAGCAATGTGATGAGCTGGGGCAATCCTGAAAGATTTATGATGGGAAATGCTATCCACTTTTAGAGAAAGAACTGTTGGAGTTGTCTTTCATGTCAGTGTATTTATGGTCTTATTTTGGAATTTGGGTTATGTATGTGACTTTGCTCTTACAACAGTGCCCAATATGGAAGTGTTTTGCATGACAATAAAAATAAAATTGTAATTTTTTTAAAGGAAGGAGAAAAGTTGGAGGGGGTGTGGCAAAATTGGGACATTGATGCATTGTTGGTGGAGTTGTGAATTGATCCAACCATTCTGGAAGGCAATTTGGAACTATGCCCAAAGGGCGCTAAAACCAGCCATAGCACTGCTGGGTTTGTACCCCAAAGAGATAATAAGGAAAAAAATCTCTACAAAAATAGCTGTGCTCTTTGTGGTGGCAAAAAATTGGAAAATGAGGGGATGCCCTTCCACTGGGGAATGGCTGAATTAATTGTGGTATATGTTGGTCACGGAATACTATTGTGCTAAAAGGAATAATAAACTGGAGGAATTCCATAGAGACTGGAACAACCTCCAGGAAGTGATGCAGAGAGAAAGGAGCAGAACCAGGAGAACATTGTACACAGAGACCGATACATTGTGGTACAATCGAATGTAATGGACTTCTCTACTAGCAGCAATGTAATGATCCAGGACAATCCTGAGGGACTTATGAGAAAGAACACTATCCACATTTAGAGGAAGAACTGTGGGAGCAGAAACGCAGAAAGAAGAAAAACAACTGCTTGATCACATAGGTCAATGGGGATATGATTGGGGTTATAAACCCTAAATGATCACCCTAGTGCAAATATCAATAATATGGAAATAGGTCTTGACCAGTGACACATGTAAAACCCAGAGGAATTGTGCATCGGCTATGGGAGGGGCTTGGAGGGAGGTGAGGGAAAGAACATGATTTTTGTAATCCTGGAAAAATACTCTAAAAACTCAATTAAATTTTTTTAAAAGGAAGGAGAAAAAATTTTTAAATAATTCTTTAAAGGAAGGAAGAATTTTTAAAAGTCATCAGCATGGAGGAATCTTGTTTTTTCACCACTCATCCATCCTCTGAATAATGGCATAGAATGACTTTGGGCCATGAGTGAGCCTAAGGGCAAATAAATGAATGTATGCAGCAGGAATAAACAGGACGTGTGGCCAGAGCAGAGTAGCTTTGGAGGCAGGCAAAGATGAAATTACTCAGGGGAAGGGAACCATCATGCAATTCAGATTGCATAGAGCTAAGACTCCAAGCCGCCTTCAAAGAGGAAACAGGTCATCCAGGGCACCCTGGATTCCTGAATTATTCCAACCAACTGGACATTGACCCAATACGAGGTTTCATCATGTGTGGAACAGCTTGGGAATTGATACTTACATGTCTTCTATGGAAATACTTTAGAGAGAAAATGAGTTCTGGATTTTATCTTGACTGCAGACAGAGAAGAAGAGGCTTGAATCTGAGCACCGAAATTGTTTCTTTGAGCTTTAGTTTGGGATTTTTAGGCAAAGGGTTTGGGTGGGCTGGTTTGGGAAGCAGCCATAGTTCCCCAGCTCACTGAGTGCTTTAATGTATTTGGTTTTATTCCTAATCTGTAAACTCTAGGTTCTTTCCACATGTTCATGCTCCTTCTCACTAGAGACAAAGCCAAGTGAGCCAAGAGCAAGCCTTAATCAGGAAGTCTTGAACAAGGCAGAGCTGTGCCACCTTTGCCTTCCTCAGTTCTAGCTCTCCTTCTCCTCTGGTCCTGGGCAAGTTTCAATTGATGAAGGGGGGAAATGGTGTGCCACTCCCCATCCGCCTGCTCAGAGAACCCCAAGCTGTAGGTAGTTCACAGATACAAACTCTGCAAAGTCATACAGTAAGGGCCTCCTGCCTTTGCCACACTATCAGACAGGAACTGGGTCAAAGCAAGAAACTGGGTCAGAAGGGTTCAGAAGCCCACACTTAGCCACCTGCCTAGATGTGCCCCAGGAAGCCCACTTCAAAATGTATATTTGGTTGATGTGAGCAAATGATGATTTGCAAGATGCAGGATGTATGAAAGGGTGACTCCCAACCACAGCAAAGATAAAACTATGTATGCTTACCCTGTGTCAAAGGCATCTGAAATATGACTCCATGGAATCTAAGATGGCAAGGCAGTTTGTCTTTAGAGATTAAACGCAAAATTCTTCAAGGGAACAGGAAATATTAGAACTATTTGCACATGGAGCTAAACAACATGGAAGAGCATAATTGTATCGGCCATCCAATCAGAACTGAAAAACAGAATCTTAACTCAGATATAGAAGGGTTGGTTACATGATAGTGAGCTTTGAAAGGCAGTCTGGCCTAACGGAAAGTGCCCTGAATTTGAAGACAGAAGACCTAGGTTCAGATCCTGACTCTGCCACTTAATGATTGGATAACTGCAGGCAAGTTCTTTGCCTCTAGAGCCCTCCCATTCTTCACCTACAAAATAAAGGGTTGCAGTGCTGGGGATGTACTCAAGGAGATCAAAGACTTTTAAAAAATCATATATATATATACAGGTACCCCCACGTGGCCCCACGATCTAGAAAATCCACATCAAATTTTTTGACTTTCGAGTTCGTATCACGAATCTTAACTTTTTACTTATTTTAACTCTTAAAAATTGTGTACATTTATGTGTATATACATATGTGTGTATATATATAAATGTTGATATTATATAATACTATATTTTTATGCCTTTCTGGGCCGCTAAACTTTCTCTATGTCATTTGTGACTTCTGGAAAACTCCCCCCCAATTCCCATTTAATTTCTCATGCTGACCCACAATATATCAAAACTGCAATGAGCAAAGTCACGATGTGGAAAGGTTACCTGTAATATGTAACCAAATGCACATACACACAAGCATACCCGCCAACTCATCTATATATCTATCTCTGTGCTAACAAAAGCAAATGGGAAACAAAATGGCTGCACATCATTTGTGGATGGCCAAACAAAATATTACACATGCCTAAATATAATAGAATCTTAGTGCATCATAAAAGAAAAATGGGAAAAAATCAGAGATATATGTGAAGACTCATAGAAAATGATGCTGAAAATATCAATAATATAGAAATAGGTCTTAATCAACGACACGTAAAACCCAATGGAATTGTGCTTCAGCTATGGAAGGGGGTTGGGGGGAAGGGGGGAAAGAACATGATTCTTGTAACCATGGAAAATATTCTAAATTAACTAATTAAATAAAATTTTAAAAAAAGAAAATGATGCTGAGAACCAACAGAGCCAAATCTACAACAATAACGGAAATGAAAATCTTCAAAGGCAGTGAAACACAATGAATAATCTTGATCTTGGAGAATAGACGATGGTACAGATGACCTCAGAGAGGGGATGTTCATATGAGTTTGCTTTCTCACTTAGTTTTGTCCAGCTGTTTGTTACCAAGGAGGGTCCAACAAGTGAGGTGTAAAAAACAGAAGGCCTCCCTTAAAAACAAAAAAGGTCCCTTCAAACTCACATGTTCTAAGGTTCTGTAATCAAAGAGGTTGTAAGCTTGGAGAGTATCAGATCTATAATGGACTTGGGTAGACTTTTACCTGGTCCAACCCCTCACAGTCCTTTGCTAGATCCAAGGATCTTGCATCTAGAGCCAGAAGGAACATTAGAGGCCATCCCATACAACCTCCTCATTTTACACATGAGGAAACTGAAGTTCCAGAGAAGTGAAATAGCATGTCCAAAAACTAAAAAACCAGTAAGTGGAAGTTCTATGTGTTATTTAAACCCAGTCAGTCATCTGACCCCAAACCATACCTCTGTACCATGTTACCTAGGCACATATCTGTGTGCTATGAGGTAGGGGGGACATGAAGCTAGCTACACTGGTCCATATCTGTGTGGTGCTATACACTTTGTCAAGTACTTTGTAACTTTTGTCTCTTTTGATCCTCAAACCGTCCCCAGGAAGTAATGCAAGTATTCTTATCCCCACTTACAGATGAGGAATCTGAAACCATGACTTGCTAAGAAGTGGCAAAGCCATTATTCAAGTCTGAGTCTGTCTTCTTACACCCAATGCAGGTCTCTTTCCACTATGTCAGAAACCGTGGTCTAGTTGAAAAGAAGAGATAGATACACATCTCGAATGTTAGCAGTACACAGCAAACAGGATCTGGTGAGCTTTAAGAGCATGGATCGAGGCACTCCATTCCAAGGCAACCTCCTCATCTGCTGTCAGTTGGGTTCTATTTTCTCTCTCCTAGTAATCCACACTTTCCAATTAGTTAGAGCTGTGTTGTTCAGTTATCATACAGAGATTTCCCCCAAAAAAAAACTCATAAAAGAACTTACTTGGGATGACGGGCCAGCCCAGCTATCTTCTCCAGTGCTGTGTGAAGCCGAATGGCACCAGAGTCCAATTCACTTAATCTTTCTTCTTCCTAGAGATATATTTAGTCGTGGACCCAGAGTAAGCCGTCTATCTAGAATGATGCATGAGGAGACTGTAAGGCTCTATGCCCAAAGGCCGATTTCACAAGAAATATTTGAATCATGACTTTTAATTAGCCTTTGTGCAATCTGGAAGAGGGAATGTTTGTATCCTCACTGCATAGAGAATTGTCTTTAGTTTTCCTCTGAGGAGCTGAAGGCTGAATCCGTGCTCTGTGGAGGAGTTTCTGGACAAGTTAAAGCTTGGGTTCAAGACTGAATAAACTGCTGTCTGAACGTTCTAACATACCAAGGTTTGTATCCATAATGGGCTCTGCCAAGGGTGTAGTCAATGGGACCACTGCCATAGGCAAAGTTTGGGGCGGGGTGAGTCCTCCAGCTTATTTCAGCATGGCTTTCCTCCACAAGCATTGAATTATCAAGTAAGAGAAGTATAAAATGCTTCCAGATCCAGGGGTAGCACTAAGCAATAAATAATAACCACCCCGTATCTGCATAGCCCTTTCAACTTTCATGGGAATTATGGAATTTAGAACTATAAAGGAAGACCTTAGAGAACTTCTAGTCCAACCCTCTCATTTTACAGAAGAAGCATCTGAAGGTCAGGGACTTCCCCCAAGGTCACATGTCAAATATTTGGTAGATGTTTTGAACCTGGAACTTTGAACGGAAGATCCACTGCTCTTTCCACTCTATTGTGCTGCCTCTAACTGTTAGACTTTGGGTAAGTCACTTCCTTTCTCTGAATAAAATACAAAATCCTTTGTTTGATGTTCAAAATCTGAGACCTTCCTACCTTTCCAGTCTTCTTGCTCTATATACCCTTTGGGCTTTCCTGGTTTTGTTTAAGTTCTAGCTCAAGTGTCCTCTTCTGAAAGAAGTCTCTTCTTGCTCTCCTTAATCTTGGTCTCTTCTTCCTGTTGATTTTATCCAATTTATCTTGTATATAGCTTGTTGCACATGTTAGTTTGTGTGTTGCCTCCCTAACTGGGCTGTGAGCAATTTGAGAATAGAGACTTTTGTCTTTCTTTATATCCCCAGAATTTAGCCCAGTTCCTGTCCCATTTGTCATTCAGTCACGTCCAACTCTTTGTGCTCCCGTGGACCAGAGCACGCCAATACTATCCATGCTGTTTTCTTGGCAAAGACACTAGAGTGGTTAGCCATTTTCTTCTCCAGCCTGTCATGCAATAAGCATTCAATAAATACTCATTGACCCTGGCTTCAGTTTCTGTCTCTGTAAAAGGGGAGAGTTGAACAAGATGATCTTCAAGGTCCCTCCTAAGATAAATATTCTAGGACAATATGAAAGTCCCCTTGCCAGAGTTTCTTTCTGGTTGTCATAAAGGCCATAGTGCCATTACCCACCATTTGGAAAAGTTCTTGGCAGTGGCTATGACCTATGAGTAGCATGAATAATTCGGATTCCTGTTGAGAACCCAGAGGAAGAATCTGATGACCTCATTTGAGTACTCATTTCACACCTCTGGCTTTACAGATGAGAAGATGAATAACTGATGATATAACAGCAATGTATGTATGTTATCTGCAGTGTTTATGTTGCCAAGAGACTATCTGATTAAAATATTTTGAAGACTAATGAATAATAATGAATAAAGAGGCCCTGACATCACATCCTCCACAAATAGCCTGAAAAGTCAGGAGGTGCTTTGAGATCGTTGACTCAGAGGATTTAATTGGCAGATTTCAGAAATCATCTGGTCCAACCTCCTCATCTAGAAGAGGACATGGGCTCAGAGGGGAGCAATGACTTGTCCAAGGTCATACAGGTTCCACTGCCACTCATATCATAGGATGACCAAATGATAGAACCAGAAGGGACTTTAGAGATCGATCATCTAGTCCTATTCTCTTAACCCCTATATTTTACAGATAAGAAAACTACAGCTCAAAAAGCTCAAGGGATTTGCTCACAGTCACAAAGATGGTTTTTGCAAAACTCCTCACCAACCATGCTCCCTTATTGACTGGCTGACAGAAAGTGATGACCCAAGCAGTTGGGAGAGGCTAAATGGCCCCTGTCCCACTGATGAAGCAGCCCCTATTTGAAGTCCCACAGGCGGGAATTCAGCCCATTTTCCCTTGATGAACACTATTCTCTAACCCAATGTCCAGAACCCTCTTATTTGCCCTGAGGTCGCTGAGGCAACCAGTGAGGGCACTGGATATCTTTTATCCTGAACCCAGAAGCCTCTAGGAAGGGAAATGAGACATAGTTTCAAATAAAAGCCCATCAAATTTAACATCAGAGGGCATGATTTCAAGTCTCAGTTCTGTGTGGCATGGAACAAATCCCTTCTTCTCAGTTTCCTCATCTGTAAAATGAGGAGCTTGTATGAAATGATCTATAACATTCCCTCAAGCTCTAAATATATGATCCAGAACCCTTGCCAGATGGTTGCTCTTCTTCCCTATGTCCTGTTCCTCTATCCCTTTCCTTAAACATATACCTAAATGTATAATTCTGACTGCCAGTTCCTCAGGGCAAAGATTTTCTTTTGGTTACTAAAGGCTGAGGCAATTTCTGGAACCTCTTACTGATGGTAACCCAGGGATGCTTCCAAAAATAAAACACACCTGAATTTCCTCTACATACATACGACTGATCTATTCATTCAATTCAATAATAAGCTTGTATTAAGGTCCTACTGTGTTCTAAGCTCTGGAGAATTTTTAAAATTCTTTTCAAAGATATTTTATTTTCCTAATTACATGCAATAACAGTTCTCAACCTATATTTTCCAACATTATAAGATCCAAATTATATCCCTTCCCCACTTCCCTCCCCCCTCTTGATGATGGTAAGTAATTTAATCTGGATTATATATGTATTATCATGCAAAATATATTTCCATATTGGTCATTGTTATAAGAGAATACACTGATAAAACCAAAACCCCAAAATAAAACCACAAATAAACTCATTTGAAAGATAGTATGCTTTGATCTGTACCTGACTCCAACAGCCCTTTCTCTGGACATGGATAGCATTTTTATCATAAATCCTTCAGAATTAGTCCAGATTATTGTATTGCTGAGGGTAGCTAAGTCTTTCACAGTTGATCATTTTATAATATTGCTGTTACTTTGTACAATGTCCTCCTGGCTCTACTTATTTCACCCTGCATCAGTTCATGTAGATCTTTTCAGTTTTTTGCTAAAATCATGCTGCCAATCATTTCTTATAGCACAATAGTATTCCATAACCAACATATACTACAATTTGTTCAGCCAGTCCCCAATTATTGGACTTCCTCTCAATTTCCAATTCTTTGCCGCCACAAAAAGAGCTGCTACAAATATTTTTGTAGGTCCTTTCCCCTTTTATATGATCTTTCGTATATGGACCCAATAGTGGTATTACCGAATCAAAGGGTATACATGGCTTTATAGCCCTTTGGGCATAGTTCCAGAACAGTTGGATCAAGTCACAACTCCACCAACAAAGCATTAGTGTCTCAATTTTGCTACATCCCCTCCGATATTTACTTTACTGTCATATTGGCCAATTGGATAGGTATGAAGTGGTACCTCAGAATTGTCTTGATTTGTATTTCTCTCACCAGGGCAGAAAACTATGAGAAAGTAGTTTTAATTAAGTGAATATTTGTAGATGTCATAAAATATTTTATGATTTCAGGTTATGTTGTAAATAGGGGGCAGCAAAGGTCATGTCCTGATCGATGATCATTTCTTATGTATATTACAGTATACTAATTTAGCTAAAACTACTCTATAATAGTTTCATATGATTATTGATAGCTTTGATTTCTTCATCTGAAAAGTGCCTATTCATATCCTTTGACCATTTGTCAATCAGGGAATGGCTTGTAGTCTTATAAATTTGACTTAGTTCTCTATAAATTTGAGATATTAGACCTTTATCAAAGAAATTTGTTATAAAATTTTTTCCCAGTTTGTTGCTTCCTTCTTAATCTTGGTTACATTGGTTTTGTTTGTACAAAAGCTTTTTTAATTTAATATAATAAAAATTATTTCTTGTACATCTTATAATACTCTCTGTCTTTTGTTTGGCCATGGATTTTTCC
The DNA here is from genome assembly GCF_027887165.1 of Monodelphis domestica. Lineage (NCBI taxonomy): Eukaryota > Metazoa > Chordata > Mammalia > Didelphimorphia > Didelphidae > Monodelphis > Monodelphis domestica. The sequence goes on from NC_077235.1 coordinate 29,939,040, forward strand.
CTTCTCCAAAGATCTGTCAAGTAAACTATTTTGTATTCCCCTAATTGAGTTATGGTATCATTCTTTATATCTAAATAATATACCCATTTTGATCTTATCTTGGGATAGGGTATGAGATATTGGTCTATACCTAGTTTCTGCCATACTATTTTCCAGTTTTCTCAACAGTTTTTCAAGATAAAGAGTGAGTTCTTATTTCAAAAGTTGGGATCTTGGGGTTTATCAAACACTAACCCAAAGATCCCATTTACCCCTGTATATTGTAGATCTAATCTTTTTCCAGTTATTTTATCTGACTTTTTGTGTGTGTGTGAAAAGTGTTTTGTTATTGTGTTCATATCACTCCTGTGTTTGCTGTGGCAAGTAAATTCCCAAGTATTTTGCATTGTCTAGAGTGATTTTAAATGGAGTTTCTCTTTCTCTCATGCTGCTTGACTTGTTGGAAGTATATTGAAATGCTGATGACTCATGTGGGTTTATTTTGCATCCTGCAACTTTGCTAAAAGTTGTTGATTGTTTCCACTAGCTTTTTGGTTGATTCTCTAGGATTCTTTAAGTAGACCATCAGATCATCTGCAAAGAGTGACAGTTTGGTCTACTCATTACCTATTTTAATGCCTTCAATTTCGTTTTCTTCTCTAATTGCTACTGCTAGTGTTTCTAGTACAATGTTCAATAATAAAGGTGATAATGGGCATCCTTGTTTCCCTCCTGATCTTATTGGGAAGGCTTCTAGGTTATCCCCATTGCAGATGATATTTGCTGATGGTTTTAGATATATACTGTTTATTATTTTGAGGAAAGGCCCTTCTATTCCTATGCTTTCTAGTGTTTTCAATAGGAATGGATGTTGTATTTTGTCAAAGGCTTTTTCTGCATCTAATGAGATAATCATGTGATTTCTGTTGGTATTGAGATGGTCAGTTTTGCTGCTAGTCTTCCTAAACCTGCCCTGCTTTTCTGGTATGAATCCCACCTGGTCATAGTGAACGATCCTTGTGATATACTGCTTTGGTCTCCTTACTAGTATTTTATTTAGGTCTAGAAATTTCAGAAAGGAAAGAAGAAAGAAAACAAAAGGAAAATAGTCTCTGCTTTCAAGGAGTTGGAGGAACAACCCATACACATATAAATAAAAGATTGTTTGTGGAAGGAGTGAAAATTAACAAATGGGAGCTTCAGGGCATACTTCCTGTAAGAGGTGGCTTGGGAGCTAGGCCTTGAAGGAAGGCAAGAAACCTGAGAAGCAGGGATAAGAAGGGAGCATGTTCAGAAATGGGTCAGCAAACACAGAAGAAAGAGGTAGAATAGAGTCCAATTGGGGCCGAAAATAGAAAATGTGATAGGGAATCCTATGAAATGAGGTCGAAAGAGAAGCTCAGGGTCAGTTTTGGAGGGTTATAAATCCCAGTTTCTATCTTATCCTAGAACCAATATGGTTTTTGAAAAAGAGAATGGAATAGCAATTGCTTAAATGCCAATTCTGTGCAAGGCTTCTGCTTAGCACTGAAGATGCAAAAATGGGAGGGGCCACAAGCCCTGGATTCAGACACTTCCTAGCGTGTGACCCTGGGCAAGTCACTTTACCTCTGTCAGCTTCAATTTCTTCGTCTGTAAAATGAGGATAATAATAACAGTACCTTTCTCCCAGGGCTGTTGTAAGAACCAAATGAGATGAGATTGATAAAGGGCTCTGTCAACTTTAAAGTGTTATGTAAGCATTATTGCCTGATAGAATTCTTGTTAGTAGAGAGCTTATAGTCTACTGGGGAGATAGGAAATGTTCACAAATGAAAATTATACAAGAAGAATGTGATGGGGACAAAATACTCTAGGAAGATGGAAGGAGAGAAAACACTTTCAATGAGGGCAGGGGAGATATCAGGGAAACTTCCTGGTGGGTTAATTGTTTCGGTGGTGGGCTGGAGCTATCTTTCCACTGCAAACTGATTGTTAAATTTTCAGTGTGAGCATCTGCACCTCGGAAATCAGCAAGTGCTACAAATCAAGGCCCAGTTTCATGTTCTGATGGAGAAAATGTTGATGGTGCAGATTAAACTTCGAAGTATATCATGTACATACATACATACATACATACATACATACATACATATGTGTTTATTTTTCCCCAGAGATCTACTTGGTTTAATTCATCAGCACATCCCTGAAGAGTTTCATAGCTCTACAACTGGAAGGAACCTTAGGATATAGAATCATAGATTTAAAGCTGCCAGGGACCTTTGATATAAGCTCATTCAGCTCCACATTTTACAGATGAGGAAACTGAGGCTCAGAATGCTAAATTAACTTGCCTATGGTCACACACTATTAAGTTGCAGCACTGGAATTGAAGCAAAGGCTCTCTGACTCCAGGCAGTCAGTCAGGAAACTTTTATTACGTACCTACTATGTGTCAGGCACTGTGTCAAACACTAGGGATAAAATACCTTAAAGATCACTGCCCTCACGGAGCTTACAGTATTATGGAAGAAGATGAACATACAAAAGGATGTCCAAGGCTGTGCAGCCAGGTAGGGAATGAATAGATAGCTGGCCTGGGTGCCCTCCTTCAATGGAGGCCCTCTTCTCAGCCCTCTAATCACAAAGATCTTGGGGCAGGGGTCCTTGAGAGTAGTCCAAATCTAGTGCTCTTCCCACTGAACCAAGAGGGAGCACCTGACTTTGGTATTAAAAGAAGATAAGAAAAGATCTAAGAACCAGCTTAAATCCAGTTTGGTTGTAATACAGAAAGCCAGAACGGGAATATTATAAAGGCTAAGACTCAGAAGGGAGATGGGAGCCAGATCAGGGAGGGCCTTAAATAACAGGTGAGTTCATATACTTTCGCAGATACTTTTGATACTTGCTGGGGGCAGTGGAAAGTCCTGTACAAAATTGCCCTTCAGACAAAAGGAATTGGGAGGTGAGGCCCATAGGGGGCCCCTGGTTGGCTTTAGGTTCAGTCTTGGTTTTGTTTGTCTGGCTGATGGTGAAAATCATTAGGCAGAGTGAGGGTCTTGGGGCTGTTCTCTTCCTCCCTAAGCCCCATTTCCTAGAGTCTGGGAAGTGCAGGAAGGCTTTTATTTCTTCCCATCATTGGGTTGTTTCTGGCAGCCTGAATATTGTTGGGAGCATGTTCCAAATTAATTTTCTAATCAGTGCTAAGTAGTTTGGAGCGTGTGTGTATGTGTATGTATGTGTGTGTGTTCGTGTATAAGTGCACAGATGTCTGTTGTGTTTTTCTGTTTCCCATCCTCCTGTCTCAAATGTCATTGAAAGCAAATGGAAGAAATCCCTCCCTGCCACTAGACCTCCCCCAGAAAAGATACAATAACCCTGTCCTTTCCTATTCCCTGCAGCTGGGTATTTATGTAGCTGGAAATCTACTTTATATTTTGTATCGTTGTGCCCATAACTTTTGCCACCTTGTATAAAATCTGACTTACTTACTATGTTACTCATGCCGGGTATGAATGCATTGTACACAGATGCTCTCCTCCCACTCTGTACAGCGGCCTTTGTTTCCTTTCGACTCATTGTATGGCTTTATAAATGATCAAGTTTTTTAAAAATCCAAAGAAAATTAACTCTGCTCCCCCCGCTTCTGCCTCGGAAATTCTTTGATTCTATAAGAAGCAACATAGTGAGCCATTTACTTAGTAAAGGAGGCATGGAGAGCATTATTTCAGAAAGCATAGTCCCATAGCTAGAGTGTTGTCAGCTCAAAGTGGCTTCCAAGGGTTAAGAGCTTTCTTGGCATTCTCTATACATTCTTTGAGAATGCAATTACATTTCCCATCTTTTTTGTTAACCAAAAAATTGCATGGTGGGATTAAAAAACATTGCTTTACTGGTGTTTTCTTTTCTTAGATTTAAAATACTCAAACTTCCTGGAACTATAGCTTCAAATTATACTGGGGACATAGCAAGAGTATGCTGGAGCCAGCCTGAACCACCTCCCCAAAGGCTATTGTTCAGTTTTCCCTGTGAGCGTTTACATCTTGGAACTCAGCAAACACTACAAATCGGGCTTTTGTTTATTGCTTTCGTGTTCGTCTAGTCTTAAGAAAGTGACGGAGAAATTTCTAATAATGAAGATTCAACTTAAAAGTATGTTACAAGCATAGTTTGTCTGGGTTTTTTCCCTTTATAATTAGTCGTTAAATATTTACCAATAGTGGTAAATGTTTATTTGACCACTGGAGTATTTTTAACTTTTCCAATCCTGTAACTGATGATTTGAACAGTAAGAGATGTGCTTTTCTCTAAATGTAGTTCTAATTATGTCAACAGGTAGTGTGCCATGGTGGGTAGGATTGTATACACACACACACACACACACACACACACCTTATCTGCTGGGTAGTGCAGCAAAAAAAGAGCTAGATTTACAATCAGATCCTAGTTTTGTCCCTTAGTATCTACATGACCTTGGACAAGTCATTTAACTTCTTTAGAGCTCAATTTCTCCTTCAGTAAAATTGAGGATGCTATACTCAATGACCTCTGATGTCCCTTCCATATTTAGATCTATGACCTCTTCTGTTTGGCATATGAACTGGCCTTCTAGCTATTCCCCATACTTAGCTTCCATACCATACCAGCTTCCAAATCTCTGTTCTAATGGTCCGTCATGTCTCAAGTGTCTTAGGAATGTTAAATTTGTAGCTTTCCAAGGGATGGATGGAGAAGGAAAGAACCTTTTCCCGTCCAGGATCCCCAAGTTATTCAACAGTAAGGCTAAAAGTGGAACTTGTTTCTTGAGGTTCCAAGGCCAGGAGATACTTCCCTACATCCAGGGCTCGGGACACAGATACATTGGCCAGAGCACAATGGACTTGGTGGGGTGGATCCCAACTCTGTTTCTAGTGCCTATGGGACTTTGAACAATGTTTCCTCATGCGGAAACTGAAAGTGTTGGACCAAATGACCTCTGTGGTCCCTTCCGCTTCTCAGGCTCTGATCCTCACTCTCACTTACCCCACATAAGCAATTCATTGCCTGGCCTCATCATTTCTTTTCCATGACTTCTCCCACCCACATGGCCTCATCTCTGCTCATACAGCCTCTACCCTTGTTTGGCCCACATTACCTTTTGCATGAATGATTGCAGTAGGAGTCAATGAGTTCTTTCTACCTCAAGTGTCTTCCTGCTCCAATCCATCCTCCAGATAGTCACTAAAGTGATTTTCCCTAAGCACAGGTCTGACCTTGTAACCCTCCCCACCCCGGCATCCTCACTCCAATGAATAAACTCCAGTGGCTCCCTAGAAGCCCTAAAATCAAATAGAAATTCCTGTTTGGCATTGCAATCTCTTCCCACCCTGGCTGTTTCCTTCCTTTACAACCTTCTTACCCATCATTCCCCTCCATACACTTGACAGTGTGGTCCCCTTTACCTCCTTCCTGTTGCTCCCCTTCCTCTGTCTGCTCCAAATGCTCTCCCTCCTCATCTCTGCTTCTTGGGGTCCTTGTTTCCTTCAAGACTCAGCCTGATGGCCACCTTCTGAAACCTTTCCCATTAATCCCCTCAAAAACCCATCGCACTGTATTCATTTTGTACACATTCTCCCCAGTTAGAATACGAGGCCTTTGTTGATAAGAGCAGTTTCATTTTTGTCCTCCTGGACCCAGTGCTTAGCACAGTGGCTGGCACATAGTAGAGGCTTCATAAATGCTTCTAGATATATGCTATGATCCCATGATGCCACCTCCTCTGTCTTTTACAAGCTGCATGACCCTAAACAAGTCACTTCATCCAGCTGTGACTGTGATCCCATGTTCATTCCTCTAGCACTTTCAGAGATTTTTGCAAAAACCAAAGCAAACTTTTGCTCCCCACAACTCTGTGGGGCAGAGAGTATAAGTTATTAGTCTCCCCATTTTATAGAAGAGTCTCAGAGAAGAGGGAAATGGCTCATTCCAGGTCACTGGACAGAAGAGCTCATTACTGCTACCTCCTCTCATTTAGAAACATTTCAATGGTGCAGGCAAGGATGTGCTAGTAAATGTTTAACAACTGACTCTCTAGGTGGGGGAAATGTACTCAGAACACACTTTTCAGTTGAATATGCATTATGAACATTTTCTCCATCATTTTCCTAAGTCTAAACAATCAACAGAGTAATAAATCAAGCAGATTTGCCTATTTCCAAAGTGTAAATGTTCATAATGAAAATTTTCTAATTTGACCACTCACACAAAATCTGAAGGAATTCAAGCCCAGAACATTCTCACTTCATAAACTTCAGAGAGATTCGCTGATTTGCCAGAGGTGAGTCACCCAGGTTAGTGTCACAGAACAGAAACTTGAACCCAGAGCTCTGGACTCCAAATGCTTTTCCCACTACACTTCCTCATGCACTAACTATGGTTTGCAGACTTCCCCCACCCCTACACCAATATATCAGGCTGATTTGCCTCTCTAGGGTACACTCGAGCTTGCCAATGGCCCTCTTAAAATGTGGCCTCAAAAGTGACTATAATGCCTCCGCTGTGATCTGACCAGCATAAAATATTGCCTCCCATGGTTTGGGTGCATGTCACATTAAAAACCCATCAGCTTTTCTAGCTCCCAGAATGATGCATAACCGGCTTGCAAAGAGCTGAGATCCTCAGGTCTTTTTCACATGAATTGTATATAGATGGCCACATCTTCTCCCATTCTCTACTGATACAGTTATTTGTTTTTAACTTAAGCAAAGGATTTTCTATTTATCCCTATTACATTTTATCTTGTTAGAGCTGGCCCATCATTACAGCCTGCCAAGACCTTTTGGACTCTGATTCTATTAGCGATCCCTCGAAGCTTTGTGTCTTCTGCAAATTTGATCAACACATCATCTATGTCTTCATCTAAGTCATTGATAACAATGGTAAATAGCACAGGGCCCAGGGCATGCCATTAAGGGTCCCTCTGCTGACTAATGATGATTCATTAATCAATACCCTTTGTCTACATTAGTCCAACCAGCTATGACCCTAGGGATCCAGCCTTGGATCCGGCCTTTGATCCGGCCTACTGTTTTAAAGTTGGCAGGCACTTCGGAGATCACCGAGTTGAAGCTCCTCATTTTACAGAGGAGGAAACTGAGATCCTCAAGAAGGGGAAAGTGACTTGTCTGAAGTCACAGAGCTGGGGAGTTGCCAAGCTAAAACTCAAACCTGCCTCTCCAAACTCCTAGCCCAAAACCTCCTCACAACACACAAAAAAGGCTCAGCATACAATAAATTCTCAACCAACCAGGACTCAATCAACAGGAGCTCCCAGATGGAATTTCTCCCTTGTATCAGCCCCCTGGAAGCTATTGTTTAGTTTATCTCCATCTCTAGTTCCATGTTTTTAAAATGGCTCCTTGGGGTAGTCAAAGTTTGAGAGGCAAATTGGAAAACCAAGACCTCAGAGCGCTCAGTGGCAAGACCTCTCTCAACATTCAATGGACCAGCCCTCAAGTCCTTTGGCAGGGCTGCTGGTTTACTGTGTTGGTGGACACTCCTGAACCCCACAGGTACTAGTGCCCTGCCCCGCCCTTTTCAAAGTCCCTCCTGTTTCCTTTGGAGATGCTTTGGGTATGTTTATCTAAGTAGGTAGTTCTAGTTGGCTATACCTGGGCTTTCTAGGAAAATAACCTCTCCTAATCAAATGTAAACACCTTGAGGGCAGGGAGTGTTTTTTTTCTTGTGTCTCCAAGCCTAGCACAGTCCCTGGCACACAAGAAATGCTCATCTGTTGACTCATTCCTATCCCTTGGTGGCAGGGCCAGGCCCATACAAAGTTTGAGAGAGCCCTTTGTCCTCCGTTTAGCATAACATTCTTCCTGGCAGCACCTCCCTCTTCTAAAAGCTCAATGCCAGGCTTCCTTGGGTCCCTCAAAGTGAGAGGCCTCGCTCTAAGGTTTGTTAGCCCTAAACATTGTTCCTCCCTAAAATTAGCAAAACAAAACAACTTCAACCACCATATATCTTCTTCCAGGAAAATGAAAGAAGGTAGCCCAGAACTCACTAGAGAGCTCTTTTTGAACTCTTAAATTAGGGCTTCAATGGTGCTCTCTTGTCTCCAGGATCAGATTCTCCCCAACCTGGCATTTAAGGCCCTCCACAAACTATCTGGCTCCCACCAACTTTTCCAGACATGTTTCCCATGATCCACTCAAATGACTTCTATGTCCTGGCCACACTGGACTATTCATGAGTCCTTGAACTCTGTGCCCTGCCATTCATACAAGAAGTCCCCTCTCCACTTCGTGCCTAGAATATCCTCTTCCTCACTTCAGCCTCTTAGAATCCCTCCAACACAAGCCTTCTCTAATCTCCGTTTCCTAAAATAGGCTCACCTTTGTTCATCTTTGTACACACACAGTAATATGGGAACTTCTCAATGGCAGAGACCATCTCCTCTTTTGTCTTTGTATTCCTAGTGCCTAGCACAGTGCCTTGTTCCTAGAAGGCGTTAGTAGATGTTTGTTATTGAATCAAACTGAGGAGGCTTCCTGTCCAACCTCATCGTCCCTTAGGTACCAGCACATCATTTGGAGTGGGTTGCATTGCCAGCCCAACCTCTCACTGTGGAATGAAAGGCTCTACCCTTTGTCGAGGCATCAGTCAATGGAAAGTCAAGTGGGTAGGGTGATGAAGAGTCTTCCCAGGACCTTTGACATCATGCTATGTAAGCAGCTAACCTCATCCTTCCATGAGGGTTCATCAAGGATCCACTGATGCCAAAGACAGGAAAGGCCAAACCCAGCCTTACATTGAAGCTACTGCTTCCCCTCCAGTAGCTATTCCTTAGAGATTGTATGGCAGTATGCTGTAGCCTCCTGGATATCAGTGACTTGGATTTTTTTTACCTTTCTTTGTCTTTTCTTTGAAAAATCAAGAAGCTAAAGCAACATTCATATTTTCCCCCCTCGGGTCGTCAAATTTTCATAGCAGGAGTTAATCTCCTAGTTGGCAGTGGGCACCAATTGTCGTGGTTATCATCTTCTTCGGTGAACATAGCTAGCATTTGTTGAGGGCAGCATGGTTTAGCCATATTGGCAAAGACATGGCAAATGTGCCAGCATGCCAGAGGGGGCTGCTCCATTCCCTCTCTCCACAGGTAAGGACATTTTTGGATGCCCCATCCTCTGCCCAGCAGCCCAATGTGAGTACTTCCTCCCTCCACTGGGGTAATGTGGGGGACTCACAGGCAGCTTGAAGGTGCAGTTCGGGTATATGATCCCTAAAAGGTTCGTCTGCACTGGTTTAGAGGAAAGAGTATTGGATTCAGAGCCAGCAGAGACTGCCTCTGATACTGGGTGGCCTTAGGCAAGTCACTTCCCTTCTGAGAGCCTTAGTTTCTTCCTCCAAAAAATGAAGGGGAAAGAGCAGATAATCTCCAGTGTCTCCTCTAGTTCTAACTATATGACCCTATGAATCCCACCTTCAGCCCTCACTAGCCATGTGACCTTGGACTTCATCTTTCTGAGATTCCCCTTCCCCATCTGTAAAACAGAGATAATACCATCTGGAAGGTTTGTTGTGAAAAGATATGCTTTCAAAGTCTCAAAAGCCTATATAAATTAACTATTATTGGACTTCCAGTCAAGATGGCGGCTTAGAGAAAGCTAAAGTTCAGATCTCCGGAAAACCCTTCCCGACCGATCTCAAACTATAAGCTCCTAAGGCGCCGAAATTCAAAACGATCAACAGCATAGACCCTGGGAATCCTCCTCCTGGACCTGGACCCGGATCAAAAGGTACGGCCCCCCTCAAAAGCCAGAACCCGAGATCACTCGGACCTAAGGGGTAGGAGCACAGAGTCCAAGGCTCCGGGAAGCCGCAGCCCTGCCCCGCTCAGAGAGCAGGGTCATTTGAAACAACAACAACCCTCAGGGCCTTCTATCCGAGTCCCAGTGAAAGTCACTGCCCTCGGAGCTCCCCCTGCAGAGAGCAGGCTTGTCTGAAACAACAGCAACCCTCAGGGCAGGCAAGACAGCCTCACGGGCTGGATCCTGCTATCCAAGTCTCAGTGAAAGTCCCTGCCCTCAGAGCTCGGGGAAGCTGCAGCCCATCCCCCCGCAGGCCGAAGAAACAGCCTCACGGCCAGCTATTCTGAAGGCAACTTCCGGAAAGCAACCCGACCCAGAGAGCCGGAGGAGAGTGTGGCCTCCTGGTCCGACCCTTCCACTCCAGTTCCAGTGAGGCATACTCAATTTAACCCAGGGAAACCTCATAGAACTAAAAATCTGCCCAGGACTAAAGCCTCTGAACACCAGACAGAGATAAGAAAAGCTAATCCTCCCCATTCAGAGATGGCAAACTACACAGAAGCACAGAAGCCCCAAAATACCAAGAAAAATAAGAAGAAAGGGGCGACTTTGGACACATTCTATGGAGCCAAAATACAAAATACAGAGCAGATAGAAGATGATATACAAGAAAATGCTCCAAAATCTTCCAAAGGAAATGGAAACTCTCCACAAACCTATGAAGAATTTGAATCAGAAATGACCAAAAAGATGGAAGCCTTCTGGGAGGAAAAGTTGGAAATAATGCAAAAGAAATTCACGCATCTACAAAACCGGTGTGATGAAACTGAAAAGGAAAACCAGGCTTTAAAGGCCAGAATCAGGCAGCTGGAAGACAACAATCGTGTAAAAGAGCAAGAATTAATAAAGCAAAGCCAAAATACCAAGAAATTAGAAGAGAACATAAAATATCTCACTGACAAGATGACAGATCTGGAAAATAGAGGGAGAAGAGATAATTTAAGAATAATTGGACTCCCAGAAAAGCCAGAAATAAACACCAAACTGGACATGGTGATACAAGATATAATCAAAGAAAATTGCCCAGAGATTCTAGAACAAGGGGGCAATACAGCCACTGACAGAGCTCACAGAACACCTTCTACACTAAACCCCCAAAAGACAACTCCCAGGAATGTAATTGCCAAATTCCAAAGCTATCAAACAAAAGAAAAAATCCTACAGGAAGCCAGAAAAGACAACTTAGATATAAAGGAATGCCAATCAGGGTCACACAAGACCTTGCAAGTTCTACTCTGAATGATCGTAAGGCATGGAACATGATCTTCAGAAAGGCAAGAGAGCTGGGTCTCCAACCAAGAATCAACTACCCAGCAAAACTGACTATATACTTCCAAGGGAAAGTATGGGCATTCAACAAAATAGAAGATTTCCAACTTTTTGCAAAGAAAAGACCAGAGCTCTGTGGAAAGTTTGATACCGAAAATCAAAGAGCAAGGAATACCTGAAAAGGTAAATATTAAGGAAAGGGGGAAAATGTTATCTTCTTCTTTTACTCAAACTCTCTTCTATAAGGACTACATTTATATCAATCTATGTATACTAATATGTGGGGGAAATGTAATGTATAAATAGGGGGTAAAGAAAGACCAAATAGAATAATCTTTCTCACACAAAGATTCACATGGGAAGGGGAGGGGAAGAAAACTCCTATAAGAAGGAGAGGAAGAGAGGGTTTTTTTTTTTACTTAAACCTTAATCTCAGGGAAATCAACTCTGAGAGGGAAAAACATCTAGATCCATTGGGATCTTGAATTCTATCTTACCCAACAAGGGTAGGGAGAAGGGAAAACCAAGGGGGGGAGGGGGAGAGGGAGAACAAAAAGGGAGGGAAAGAGAGGGGGGAGGGGGAGGGAAGAAAAAGGGAGGGACTAAAAAGGGAAACATCAAGGGAGGGGACAAGGGGGACTGATTCAAAGTAAATCACTGGACTAAAAGGTAGAGCTGAAGAAGAAAAGGTTAGAATTAGGGAAGACTATCAAAATGCCAGGGAGTCCACAAATGACAATCATAACTTTGAACATGAATGGGATGAACTCACCCATAAAATGTAGACGAATAGCAGAATGGATTAGAATCCAAAACCCTACCATATGTTGTCTTCAAGAAACACACATGAGGCGGGTTGACACCCAAAAGGTCAGAATTAAAGGATGGAGTAAGACCTTCTGGGCCTCAACTGATAGAAAGAAGGCAGGAGTGGTAATCATGATATCTGATAAAGCCAATGCAAAAATAGACCTGATCAAAAGGGATAGGGAAGGTAATTATATTTTGTTAAAAGGGACTCTAGACAATGAGGAAATATCATTAATCAACATGTATGCACCAAATAATATAGCACCCAAATTTCTAATGGAGAAACTAGGAGAATTGAAGGAAGAAATAGACAATAAAACCATACTAGTGGGAGACTTAAACCAACCATTATCAAATTTAGATAAATCAAATCAAAAAATAAATAAGAAAGAGGTAAAAGAAGTGAATGAAATCTTAGAAAAATTAGAATTAATAGACATATGGAGAAAAATAAATAGGGATAAAAAGGAATACACCTTCTTCTCAGCACCACATGGCACATTCACAAAGATTGACCATACATTAGGTCACAGAAACATGGCACACAAATGCAGAAAAGCAGAAATAATGAATGCAGCCTTCTCAGATCACAAGGCAATAAAAATAATGATTAGTAATGGTACATGGAAAACCAAATCTAAAACCAATTGGAAATTAAACAATATGATACTCCAAAACCGTTTAGTTAAAGAAGAAATCATAGAAACAATTAATAATTTCATCGAGGAAAATGACAATGGCGAAACATCCTTTCAAACCTTTTGGGATGCAGCCAAAGTGGTAATCAGAGGTAAATTCATATCCCTGAATGCTTATATTAACAAACAAGGGAGAGCAGAGATCAATCAATTGGAAATGCAAATGAAAAAACTCGAAAGCGATCAAATTAAAACCCCCCAGCAGAAAACCAAACTAGAAATCCTAAAAATTAAGGGAGAAATTAATAAAATCGAAAGTGATTGAACTATTGATTTAATAAATAAGACAAGAAGCTGGTACTTTGAAAAAACAAACAAAATAGACAAAGCACTGGTCAATCTAATTAAAAAAAGGAAGGAAGAAAAGCAAATTAACAGCATTAAAGATGAAAAGGGGGACAGCACCTCCTATGAAGATGAAATTAAGGCAATCATTAGAAATTACTTTGCCCAATTATATGGCAATAAATACACCAATTTAGGAGAAATGGATGAATATATACAAAAATACAAACTGCCTAGACTAACAGAAGAGGAAATAGAATTCTTAAATAATCCCATATCAGAAATTGAAATCCAACAAGCCATCAAAGAACTTCCTAAGAAAAAATCCCCAGGGCCTGATGGATTCACCAGTGAATTCTATCAAACATTCAGAGAACAGTTAATACCAATACTATACAAACTATTTGACATAATAAGCAAAGAGGGAGTTCTACCAAACTCCTTTTACGACACAAACATGGTACTGATTCCAAAACCAGGCAGGTCAAAAACAGAGAAAGAAAACTATAGGCCAATCTCCCTAATGAATATAGATGCAAAAATCTTAAATAGGATACTAGCAAAAAGACTCCAGCAAGTGATCAGAAGGATCATTCACCATGATCAAGTAGGATTCATACCAGGGATGCAGGGCTGGTTCAACATTAGGAAAACCATCCACATAATTGACCACATCAACAAGCAAACTAGCAAGAACCACATGATTATCTCAATAGATGCAGAAAAAGCCTTTGATAAAATACAACACCCATTCCTATTAAAAACACTAGAAAGCATAGGAATAGAAGGGTCATTCCTAAAAATAATAAACAGTATATATCTAAAACCAACAGCTAATATCATCTGCAATGGGGATAAACTAGATGCATTCCCAATAAGATCAGGAGTGAAACAAGGATGCCCATTATCACCTCTACTATTTGACATTGTACTAGAAACACTAGCAGTAGCAATTAGAGAAGATAAAGGAATTGAAGGCATCAAAATAGGCAAGGAGGAGACCAAGTTATCACTCTTTGCGGATGACATGACGGTCTACTTAAAGAATCCTAGAGATTCAACCAAAAAGCTAATTGAAATAATCAACAACTTTAGCAAAGTTGCAGGATACAAAATAAACCCACATAAATCATCAGCTTTTCTATATATCTACAACACAGCTCAGCAGCAAGAACTAGAAAGAGAAATCCCATTCAATATCACCTTAGACAAAATAAAATACCTAGGAATCTACCTCCCAAGACAAACACAGGAACTATATGAACACAACTACAAAACACTCGCCACACAACTAAAACTAGACTTGAGCAAATGGAAAAACATTAACTGCTCATGGATAGGACGAGCCAATATAATAAAAATGACCATCCTACCCAAACTTATTTATCTATTTAGTGCCATACCCATTGAACTACCAAAATATTTCTTCACTGATTTAGAAAAAACCATAACAAAGTTCATTTGGAAGAACAAAAGATCAAGGATATCCAGGGAAATAATGAAAAAAAAACACATATGATGGGGGCCTTGCAGTCCCTGACCTTAAACTATATTACAAAGCAGCAGTCATCAAAACAATTTGGTACTGGCTAAGAAACAGAAAGGAAGATCAGTGGAATAGACTGGGGGAAAGCGACCTCATCAAGACAGTATACGATAAACCCAAAGATCCCAGCTTTTGGGACAAAAATCCACTATTCGACAAAAACTGCTGGGAAAATTGGAAGACAGTGTGGGAGAGACTAGGAATAGATCAACACCTCACACCCTACACCAAGATAAATTCAAAATGGGTGAGTGACTTAAACATAAAGAAGGAAACCATAAGTAAATTGGGTAAATACAGAATAGTATACATGTCAGACCTTTGGGAGGGGAAAGGCTTTAAAACCAAGCAAGACATAGAAAGAATCACAAAATGTAAAATAAATAATTTTGACTACATCAAACTAAAAAGCTTTTGTACAAACAAAACCAATGTAACTAAAATCAGAAGGGAAACAACAAACTGGGAAAAAATCTTCATAGAAACCTCTGACAAAGGTTTAATTACTCATATTTATAAAGAGCTAAATCAATTGTACAAAAAATCAAGCCATTCTCCAATTGATAAATGGGCAAGGGACATGGATAGGCAGTTCTCAGATAAAGAAATCAAAACTATTAACAAGCACATGAAAAAGTGTTCTAAATCTCTTATAATCAGAGAGATGCAAATTAAAACAACTCTGAGGTATCACCTCACACCTAGCAGATTGGCTAACATAACAGCAAAGGAAAGTAATGAATGCTGGAGGGGATGTGGCAAAGTAGGGACATTAATTCATTGCTGGTGGAGTTGTGAACTGATCCAACCATTCTGGAGGGCAATTTGGAACTATGCCCAAAGGGCGACAAAAGAATATCTACCCTTTGATCCAGCCATAGCACTGCTGGGTTTGTACCCCAAAGAGATAATAAGGAAAAAGACTTGTATAAAAATATTCATAGCTGCGCTCTTTGTGGTGGCCAAAAACTGGAAAATGAGGGGATGCCCATCAATTGGGGAATGGCTGAGCAAATTGTGGTATATGTTGGTGATGGAATACTATTGTGCTAAAAGGAATAATAAAGTGGAGGAGTTCCATGGAGATTGGAACAACCTCCATGAAGTGATGCAGAGCGAGAGGAGCAGAACCAGGAGAACATTGTACACAGAGACTGATACACTGTGGTATAATCGAACGTAATGGATGTCTCCATTAGTGGCGGTGTAATGTCCCTGAACAATCTGCAGGGATCCAGGAGAAAAAAACACTATTCATAAGCAAAGGATAAACTATGGGAGTGGAAACACCGAGGAAAAGCAACTGCCAGAATACAGCGGTTGAGGGGACATGACAGAGGAGAGACTCTAAATGAACACTCTAATGCAAATATTATCAACAAAGCAATGGGTTCAAATCAAGAAAACATGTAATGCCCAGTGGATTTACGCGTCAGCTATGGGGGGGGGGGAGGAAAAGAAAATGATCTATGTCTTTAACGAATAATGCTTGGAAATGATCAAATAAAATATATTTAAAAAAATAAAATAAAAAATAAATGAACTATTATTAATAATAATGTTCTGACCTATTTATGGAGAAAAGCCTACTATACTTATAATTATCCAGGTCAAACCCATTCTCCTGAGTCCAGAGGGAACCTCTTCTCAATCCGTGGGCAGAAGAGCTCTTCCTAAATGAAAGTTTCCCCGTGCCTCCCATATTGGACTTTCTGACTAGATAGTTAATGAGTTGGGACTGTGTTTTTTCCTTGAGATCCAGAGCCAGGCTAACATTATTTAATATAGGACATGCTTTATTTAACCCAATGATCCAAAGCCTAAAGCCCCACCACCCAAGCCTATAAGCCCTCAAAATGACTCCTCTTGAACCCCACTTCCCCCCAGAGACCTACAGTGGGTAGTTCCAGCCTTCAGAGCTACCCTAAGATTGAAACCCTGCCCCATTTAGGAAAGAAGACTTTGAGAAGGGAGAGCTCACCCTCTTTGCCAGGGATATGCACAGTGACGAGCAAGGTCCAGGTTTGGCTCTCCATGTTGTGTCCATCCACATGGAACAGAATTAGAGATTCAGAGCTGGGAAGTGGCTCTCTAGCCCAACCCTCTTATTAGGCATGGGGGAGCCAGGAAGGTGAGTGACTTGTCCCAAACTCTTCGTGCTTCCATTTGTCAGCTTGGGGATGTGTGGTTCCTTTCCCAGGCCATGAAGAGATGCAGCTTTCTGTCACTTAGGCTAAAAGAGAAAAGTAAATTTATTTTATACCTAGAAATTTATACTACATTAGCAACTTAAGCTTTAATTGAGCCTTTTTCTTACCTCCTAACTTCTTCCTCCTCTCCATGGATAACCAATGTTTATATCTAACTTCAAAGTTTGCAAAACATTATATATTTTTTCTCATTTAAGCCACAAAACAGCTCCTGGATGCAGGTTTTATGGGTATTCTTCTTCTCATTTCTGAGAAGAAACTGAGGCTGGGGAGACGAAGTGACACCCATGGTCACAGAACTTAGAAGTGTCAGATATGGAATCAAAAGCCTAGATCATCCAGCCCTGCCAGACCTGGCAGGGAACACCAACTAGACCACCTAGTTTTTTCTTGTGCTCTACTCAAAGACTTGAAAGGGGCCTTGGAAGTCATCTTGCCCAACTTCTCTTCTGATTTTAAATAAGGAATCTAAGAAAATGCCATTAGGACGCCAACCTTTTTAAAAAGTATTGTGGGTATGTGATCTTTTTGCTAACAAGAAAAAGAGGAAGCCATGTTGTATCCCCAAAGTACAGAAGGTACCCCCAAACAAACAACCCTTGGATGCTACCTATACCTGAAAATAGTCTAGCAATAGAGCTATGCCTTCTGAAGTAGTGGGATCCTTTTGATAAGTGAATTGTTTGTTCATAGAGCTAGAAGAAAACAAAGAGAAAATCTAGTCCAACTGAGGCCTAAAAAAGAACCCTCTTCTACAATGGACCTTGCTGGTGGCACCATTTTCCATTAGAAAATAGTACATTTCAAATGATTTAGGCTCTGAAGGCTGTTGTTGGGGCCTCTAGTATCACCAAGGTCATGATATTACCAGGGCTCCAGTGTCTTGGGATGCAAAGTCTTTGTGGGCAATTTTGGGCAACGGGTAAACAGGCTCTGGCCATTGCTATTTTTAGTATCTTTGATGTCTGCTTTGCCTGAGCCTTGACATCTCCCAAGGGGAAAAGACAGATCACTCCAAAATGGCCTGTATTTGCCATATTTGTCTCTTCTATCTTTTGAGGCATGCCTGTGAGGTGAGGGGAAGACTGCATGGGGGCTTTCTGTGATGAGAAAGTAGGGGACCTTGTAAGCATCAGTGGAGAAGGAGGAGGTAGGCATTTCCACTGGCTGATTCTTGATAGCCTCTACCACCTCCTGTAGCGACATGAAAGATGTCCTCTCATAAACATCAAGAAGTTAATTTTCTGGTACACTCAATTATGTTTCTCTTAAGGGGGAGGGCTACAAACAGTCTTTCTGGAATGAAATTCTATGCACTTCTCTTAGATGATGCTCAGTGGTCTTGGGCTGAAAAAGCTACAGCAGCTGAGGCTGCCTGTAGCAAAAGATCCCTAGCATCAAGTAGATTCTCTTCTAGCCCAGGAAACAAAATAATAAGGGGAAAAAATCAATGAACCACATAATATAGGATGCGTTTAAGTGCTAAGTTATGTGATATAACAGAACGAAATGCTAGAGGAACCTAGATCTAGAACTGGAAAGAACCTCAGGAACCATCAATGAGGAAAATGAGGCCCTGAGAGGAGAAATGACTAACCCCAGGTCATACAACTAATAAATGACAGATCCAAGATGTGAACATAGGTCCTCTGATTGCAATTCTAGCTATCTTACCACCACATCATGCTGTCCTTGTGCAAGAAGAATGGCAGGGAGCATTACAGGCTGAATCAATGGCATAAGGGGAGGTGATAAGATAAGAGAAGGAAGCTAAAGTAGTCAGGGACCCACAATAAAGGACCCTTGGGTGAGTGCCCTGGCCCTACTACTTGAGAGAAATTATGAGGTGGGATGAGGAGAGATGCCTCTCCCTATACCCAGACATGTTCAAGCCTGACATGCCCTCCATGTCCCTTCCCCCTACACATGGTCAAATAAGAGAATTCAGCCTCAACCAAAGTGATCGCCTTGTCTTGTGAAGAGGAGATATTGTTGAAGAAAAAAGAGAGAAAGGGTGGGGAGATGAGAAGTAGAAGGGGGAAGGCATAAAGTGGAAGGGAGGAGTCAAAACCATTTAAGGAGGGATTTGGACAAGAGAGCCTGAAATGTTGCCCAGCAAAGGGGGAAAATCTGCTCAGCAACTGGATGGAGCTGAGCAAGGTGTCCCTTCTCCCCAGGTCAGAGGCCCCAAGAATTACCATATCCACCCTAGGAAAACATCCATGGACTAATGCCTGCCCCTTCCTTTCAATACTGCTTTCTATTGTCTGAGACCCTTACATCCCCAGATTAGAATGTCCCAAGTAGTCCATGGGACCAGACAGGTTCTTCTAAGTTTCTCATTCTAAGACTCTTCTACCTGCAAAGTGGATAGATTCAAGGCAGATTCTAGGTACCACATTCCAAGGCCCTTGCACCCTTAATGTTCTGCAAGAATTCCGCATAGGCTTCTTCAGGTAGAGAACCATAACCTACTGGCTAGGCTATTAGGCAGGCTGGCGTATATAGGCAGTGCCCCAAAGCAGGCCCCAATGCTTGGCCTTCATCCTGGGTCAGGCAGGAGACAACTGCAAGAATCCAACCAATCAAAGAGTGGCCTAGTGGAAATCCTACCTAGCAATAAGAGAGTGGGCAGCAGGGAAAGGACTAAAAGTGACCTCAGAGCAGCTTTTCTTGAGACTCCAAGGACATGTAGGGCCCTCTCTTCTATATACCTTCCAGCCAAACTAGACCAGAACTCAGTGTGTGGTCTCTTGCCTCTGTTCATTTGTGCCTGAAATGAATTTCTACTTGGCAAAGTACTTCAAGATGCAGTCCAAATGCCACCTTCCTGACACCTCCCCATCCCTACCTGAAAATGGCCTTTTCTTCGTCAAATCATATACTTTGTCTCCATCCTTCCTTTGCCACCACCCTACTTGACTTTGTGTCCCCACCCCAGGAAGAGCGTAAGCTCCTCGAAGGCAGGAATTGGGTCATTTTTCCTCCTTACATTTCTGATGTCAAGCTCAGTGCCTTGCATATGGTCAGTAGTGAACACTAACTAATGGCTGTCCTGTTTGTATGAATGAATGAGGTAGCAGGCTGAGCACTCCGTTTTAGGCTTTACAGGTGAAAAGGAGATCATTTCCCCCACCAGAGCATTTGTCCATACCCCAGGAACGGCACTTGGCATGGTCTACCTTGGGAGAGTCCTCGACTAGTAAAGCAGAAGGAACCTGGGAGAACAATGACAGAATGTTCCTCCTATGACAGATGCAGAAACAGAGGTGAGTGAAAGGGTAAAAGACTTGCCCAAAGTCACCAGGAGGTGGCAGAAGCAGGACTAGAACCCATCTTCCTGGTCCACTCCACCTCTTGGCCAGACAACTTATATTCAATAGGATTCAATGAGTATTTGTGAACCCACCAGACTCCGCAAAAGCAGGGCCTGGGTGTTAGGCCTTACTTTCCGCCTACCTGGAGCAAGGCACCTGAACACTTGTTTCCTCATCTGGGAAGTGGGAATGATCATTTCTCCTGCCTTCACACAGTTGTTATACAAGGAAGCAGCATACAAAGAGAAGCCAATATTCTCATCACTCTCCAAGACAGCTTTCCTAGTGAGTTTCTCAGAATGATTCAACCCAAGCTGTGAGAACCTGTTCTCAGTCGGGCTTGACTGATGCCACTGAATACATAGAAGTCATTGTTACCCAGATCAGGGCCTCTCTGACCAAATGTACTGTAGTTTATCATGGTAAATACTGTCTAGCAGCAAGAAAAAGGAAGCAGCAATAACTCCATGTTTAGTTGTAGATGCCAAATGGCTGAAAGGGAACATCTTCAGCTTAGCAACAAATTGTGTTTTTAATTGGTTTCTAGGACACTCATACTTTGGGTCCCAATGTTTATGAGTCCAATTAGCAAGTGTAATTTCACCAAGGGCATGTGCCCAAAGCCTTTGGCAATACAGAAACTTTTTCTTTCCTTTTTTTCCTCTCTAGGCAGATTCATGACTCCTGAGAAAATATCCCATACAAAGTAAAGTCCGCTCAGGCTTCTTTCACCCACTGAGGCCAGTCTCCAGAAGAGGCAGCCTTGGGTAAAACTGATGAATTGGCAGAAGCTTGTCCTTAGCCTCTTCTCACTGCCACTCGATTCTCTTTCTGCAGGGTTCCTTCACTCTGTCCACAGCCCAACTTTCCCTGTAATGTTTTAAGGCAAGAGCAGAGAACCATGGGGCCTGAGCGACTGAGCAGATAGTTGATATTTTTAGAGACTTACAATTAGACTTAATGATACACATAATTGTTACATATAGGAAAATTGTCACATAGAGAATATGCCTCTCCACTTGGCAAGGAGTATTTACTCCCATTTACCAGATAAGGTCTTTTTTTTATTCTTTTGGATTCTCAGATTATTAGTGATTTTACATCATTTAAATTTCACTAAAGTTGTGACAGTCAGAGTTGGTATCTTTACCTTTATGCATTTCCCATTCCTCAGTAGATTTTTAAAAAATAGATCAGGTAGGTAGGTGGAACAGTGGAGAAAGCACCAGTCCTGGAGTTAGGAAGATTCATCTTCCTGACTTCAAATCTGACCTCAGACACTTACTAGCTACATGACCTTTACAAGTCACTTAACTCTGTTGGCCTCAGTTTCCTTATCTGTAAAATAAGCTAGAGAAGGCAATGGCAAACCACTCCAGTAGCTTTGCCAAAAAACAAAATTTAAAAAGTCATATTGAAACTGTTGCTAATGTATATAGGATCTTCTCTTTATCCTCTATTTTAATTTGAAATTCATTTTGACCTTTGCTCTAATCATCTGATTGCACACAATCAGCTAATTCTAAAATAACATTCATAGCAGTAACCAGTGATTTCCTGCCTACGAAGATGAAGTTGGTTTCATTTGTTATTATCTTGTCCAGGGCCCACTAGATCCAATGCCTTCTGACCTCCTTCTTGAAGAAAATATTCCTAATATATAGACATAAGGCTTCTGGGTAATTTGCAAGTCTTGGACCCCTTCTGTGTCTTTATCCCAAGCCATGCTTTCCAACAAACGATTTGCTCTCCTGTCAATTAGTCAGCCAAGAAGCATTTATTAAGCATTTACTACACATCAGGCACTGTGTTAAGTGCTCAGGATATTAAAAAAGACAAAAACACAGTCTCTGCCCTCAAGGAGTTCACATTCTAATGGGAAGAAGGGGTGTGACATCTCTTGAATACCACCCCCTTCTGACACTGGCACCACTCTTGGTGCAGGCCCTCATAACCACTGTACCTTGATTACTGCAATAGTCTGCAAGTAGGTTTGCCTGCCTCAGGTTTCTCCCCACTCCAGTCCATCATCCAATCAGCCACCAAAGTGATTTTCCTAAAGTGCAAGTCTAATCATGTCCCTCCCCAATAAACTCTAGTTAAGCATTAAAAGCTCTTCATCATCTACCCCCTTCCTTCCTTTCCAGTCTTCTTAAACCTAACTTTGATCCAGTGGCACTGGCCTCCTTTCTGTTCTATGAACAAGACACTCCATATCTAGGCTCCAGACATTTTCTTTGGCTGTCCGCCATGCCTGGAATGTTCTCTCTCCTCTCCGTCTCCTGACCTTTCTACCTTCTTTTAAGTTTGGAAGAGGGGAGAATTTGGGACAAGGTGAAGGAGGCTGGAGATAATGAGCTCCATTTGGACCTGTTGAGTTTGAGATACCTACAGGACATTCAACTTGATAAGTTCAGAAGACATTTATTTGGTGATTTGTGATTCAAGATCACGAAAGAAGTCAGAGCTGGATATAAAGATTAGGAATGATCAGCAGAGAAATGACAATTGAACACATGGGACCTGATGAAATCAGCAAGGCAGTATAGAGCAAAAAGGGAAGAGAGCCTTTGAGGACCCTCAAGATCAGTGAGTATGAGATGGATGAAGAACCAGCAAAGAAAACTAAAAAAGATTGGTCAGACAGGTAGGAAGAAAACCAGGAGAGAGCAGTATCATAAAACCCTAAATAGGATAGAGTATCCAGAAAGAGATCATTGGTAGCATCAAAGGCTGAAGAGAGATTAAGAAGAATGTGAATTGAGAAAAGGCCATTAGACTTGGCAATTAAGAGATCACTGATTAAGATCACTGATAACTTTGAAAAGAGTGCTTTTAGGTGGATGATGAGGTCAGCAGTCATATTGCTTTAGTCATATTGGTTTAGAAGGTAGAGCAGAGGAAGTAGAGGTATCTAGTGTGGGCGGTTTTCTCAAGGAGTCTAGCCACAAAGAAGAGAAGAGATATAACTAATAGTTAATAGAGTGGTAGAGTCAAGGGAACATTTTTAAGGATGGAGGAAACGCTGGCATGTTTTTAGTCAGCAAGAAAGGAGCTAGAAGATAGTAAGACCCTGAAGATGAGAGAATGAGTGAGGATGATAGTGGGTGCGGTTGACGAGAAAAGTCGAAAGGGGATGGAATCGAGGTTTCATGTAGGGTTAGATGAGCATTCATTGAGGTCTTTCTTTGTACCAGACGCAAAGTGTAGATATCACATAAAGGGAGTTATGCCTAGCAGTATGGCTAAAAAATAAGAGGAAGGCTTGGATTCAGGCAAGATCAGGTGAAGCCCTACCTATCAGAGACTGGCAGAGTTCCAGAGGCAGAGTACAAGGATTAGTTTGGCAAGGAAAAGGACTCCTCTTCCTTTGCTACTAGAAGGAAGGGGGACATAGTAAGGGAAATGTGTGAATGACGTGAGATGAGGAAGAGGAGAAGGGGAAGTTCTCAGAAAATGCCTCAATATTTCCTATGAAGTATGAGGAGAGGCCTTTGATGATCGGGTAGAAGGGGGAAATGCTAAAAGAAGCTTAAAGAGAAATGAGAAGATTTAGAAAATTGGGATAGTGAATAGACTAAGGACAAATAAAGACTGCAACACTTAAAAGAGCTGGCAAATAATCAGTGAGCATTTATTAAGTGCCTATCATAAGGCAGGCCCTCTACTGCCTTGCTGTAGTGAATAAGATTAGAAAATGTCCAAATGAAATTAGAAAATATTAATTTGAAGGGGATACAGTTAACATGGTTTTGTGGCTTTTTCTATCCCATTCAATGGCCAGTGAATGGGAGTGAAAGAGACAGGTGGTGGTGGGAGTAATACAGGGTTGAGGCATAGAAAGGTAATATCAGTGAGCAAGAAATTTGAGAGTAGTAAATAGTGCAGAGTTGACTTGGTTCACCAAGATGTTGAGCTAGGGAATGGAGGAGAATGGAGTTTAGTTCAGGTTTGATGGGCCAAGCAAAAACATGGGTGGAGGGAATGGAGGTCATGGTAAGGATGCCATCAGCTTTGGATGAAAGGGAGGGGAAAGAGAATAGAGGGCATCTAGACAGCTAAGGAAGGGGAAGAAGGAAAGACATGATGGAGGATGACAAAAGGGTGCAGGGAAACAAGCCAAACCTTCCCAACCTCCAAATTTTGCCTAGGAGCAGCCCTGGGTGTTCCCATATTTTTTTCTGGATGACTTTACATAATTTAAGTGAGGTTAGAGCAGAGAAGTACAAAACCAGACACCAAAATCATTGACATCTCTTGGTAACTTTCTGAGCGGGGCAAGTACGCTTGAAACTGTACTCATTAGCAGGGCTGAAATCAAATGAGAATAATTTCCTTCCTGTCCCACGCCAAGGAAAATTGCTTCCCAAATCAATGACATCATGGACAAATCCATTTACAAGGTTAGCTTCAGCCCTAGAATCTTTAATTGAAATGGAGGCTTTTTATTCCCAGTCCAGTTGGGCTCCCTTACCGGCAGCTAGGTTACATGTAGGAATATGATATTTCTCCAGGGGGCACATTACTGGGGAAAGAAGTATCCAACTTAAAAGTAAGGAGCCTTCATAATTATGAGAGGTTCATTAAATGATAGCACTATTTTGAAGGATCTTGCAGAAGATGCAGTAAATGGGAGCTTGGACATGCTGGTTTAAGTAATATCATATGGTCCCTGGGACTAGGGCTTTGTGAAGAGATGGGGCTAAGGAACCAAGGCCCACTGCTGTATGATTTAGTGGAAAGATTGGGGATTGGAATTTGGGAGACCTTGGCATCAGTAAGATGGAATGGAAAGAGTGATACATTTAGGATCAAAACCCTGGACTCAAGTCCCAGCTCTGCCACTGACTAGCTGTTTGCCCTTGTGCAAGTCCTTTCCCCTTTCTCCCTTATTCCTCTCACCCCAATCTTGTATAGACCAATATATGTACATATTGTCTCTCCCATCGGCTCCCATCTCTCCATTTTGGTCACAAGGAACACACGTGAGACTTTATCAGATGCTTTGCCAAAGTGAGTGATTTTTATAGTAACCCTGACAGAATAAGAAATGAAGTTAGTCTGCCTTAACCTTTTTTTTTAAACCCTCACCTTCCATCTTGGAATGAATACTGTGTATTGGTTCTAAAGCAGAAGAGTGGTAAGGGCTAGGCAATGAGGGTTAAGTGACTTGCCCAGGGTCACACAGCTGGGAAGTATCTGAGTCCAGATTTGAACCTAGGACCTCCCATCTCTAGGCCTGGCTCTCAATCCACTGAGATACCCAGCTGCCTCCCTTAACCTTTTCTTGATGAAGCCATATTCACCCTTAGTGATCACTTCTTCCTTTTCTAAATGGTCATGAACCACCCTTTAAATAATCCATTTTAGAATTTTGACTTAAATCGAAGTCAAATTCACTGACATATACACTTTCCTTTTAGAAAATTGGGGGGAGGGAAGGAGAAAGGGAGACAATTTAAATCCTATAACTTCAGGAAACTGATATGGAAATTTATTACACGAAATTGGTTAAAAAAACAAATTTTTTAAAAAGAAAGAAAATTGGGGTATTTGCCCTTCCTTGTTCGTCCAACTATGGTAACTTGAACTCGGCTAGCTTAGGCAACCAGGCTCTCTCTTCCCAACTCCTCACTTAACTTTGGTATCAGTTTCCCTTTTCTGGCCTTCCCATTCCTATGTCCTCACCTTCTTTGCTCTGATTTCACAGCCTTTAAGATTGCTTTATTTTCCTTGGCACACAAGAACATAATTCAATAATTACATACGCTTTACTGAGCATCTGCTAGTTGTAAGACACTGTGCAAGACATCATGAAGATGGTTTAGAGCTAGAGCTTATAGGCATGTAGAAGGAAGGAGTTATGCCTAGACTAAGGGAACATATCTTAGAACAAGGTAAATCCACAAGGGAATAGAGTGCTATGGCTTCCTTCGAGACTCAGCTCATCTCCTACCCTCTGCTGGAAGCTGGTTCCCACCCACCTCCACCACCTGAGAGCCCGCTTCTCCTGGGATGACCTTCTATATGTTTTTGTATGCATGTAATTATTTACATGTTGCTTTCCTAAAAAGGACGTGAGCTCCTTGGTAGAATGGATAGTGGTTTTGCCTTTTTCTGTATCCGCAGGGCTTAGTGCTGTCTTGGCCCATAATGCTTGTTGACTAAATGACTCACTCTGAGATCAGACAGTAGCAATCTTGTGGCCTTTCTTGATCATTAACCTACTCCTCACTGTAACACTTATAAGAGCTGGCAAATAATCAGTGAGCATTATTAAGTGTCTACCATAGGAAAGGCCTCTACTAGGTGCTAGAGATACAAAGAAATAACAGCCTGGCTAGACTGATCCATCACTGCCTTGGCCCCAACCAGCAGATGGGTGGAGACCTCCCCATCAGCTCAACAGATGTTCATTATTCAGTGTAACCCAAATCACAGGGAGGAAATCAGCTCAAGCGATCTAGCTATCAGTTGCAACCCTGAGCCCATACAGCTTATCTTCAGTTCAATCTGTATTCAAATTCAAGAAAGAAGTATATGGGAAAGAAATTATGTGATCCGGGGTTTATGAAACTTCACACACTCACAGAGGATTTCATCATAGCAAAGAAGGGTGTAAAACATTTCTTGGAAATGGTTTGAAACAATTGAAGGTGGATTGGGAACTTTGTATGCACTCTTTTAGAAGGCTTTCGGAGACATCATTTCTGGGAAAAGTGTGGTCCTTGGCCTGTGGCTCCAGAGAAAGATTTTTGAAGATCAACAGCCTAAGAAGGTGATGGAGAAATCCGGCAAAGGAGGCAGCATGGATAAGTAGGAGAGCTGCTGGGGTGAGAGTACAAAAACCTGGCCATGGTCCTGCTTGACCAGCAATTCCTTTACTCTGCGATCCCTTCCAGCTTTGACATTCTGGGATTCCATGGAAGGGAGTGGTTCCAGGAAAATCCCAACAAAGCAGTAGAAGCCATAATATACCTAATTATCGGTACTGATTTGGACAGCGATATGGAATGACAAGCTATTAATTTATTAAGCTCTGCAGAATCAAAGCAATGCTGTGTAACAAACATCATATATCACAAGAAATGGAACAATGCCAACAATAATGGAAGATTTCCAATGGGAATGCCCTGAATCAAAGTGTTAGCAAACATGAGGCAAGGCTGCACCAACATTGTATTTTTCAGCTTGCTCACAAATATTCCCTTGGACCATAGCTGTGCCTATATCCTATATCTTTGGGGGTATCTGGAGCAGAAATGTATTCCTTAATGCCCTAAACTTCAGTTCTGCTCCCCATCATCCCTGAGTCACACAGGAGCCAGCTTTCTCCCACCGTGACTCCTGTTCTCTAGAAGTGGCCAATTGAATCATGAAAAAAACTTGACAATTCTACATTAGTAGAGAGAATTTTACAAATGAAAGCTTTCATAGCTGTTCAATAGAAATGAGATATAGAAGAACAGGAAAGGGGGAGAGGAGACTAGGGATCGCACAATTATTTTACTGTCTATAAATATTGAATTAAATTTTGATAGCATAAATGTGAGCTCTGTGACCAACAAGGGGACATACTACAGAAGGAACCAAATCTCATTAATATCGACATTTTCTCTACAACTCAAGCTCCAAGGCAAAAGGAAGTTGCAGCTAAATGTCAGGATGGCTTGCAGGCTTTCATTGGAAAGGCAAATAAAGGAATTGACAGTTTGTTTTGTTATGTGATTACAGACTAGAGCAGGAAATATTTTGTGGGCTACTCGGGCATCTTGCGTTATAGTCCCTACAAGAAGTATTTTCAAACGTCCATCACAAAGATAGTGACAGCCTATAAACCAATACCCATTGTAGGAAAGAAGCAGGTAGAAAAATTCTGTGAAGGACTCAATAAAGACTCTCCAAATTAAATCAACATGTACTTGAATACTCGGCACTTTCAATGTAAAAGTGACAATAGGAGAGGACAGAAAGAAAATGTGCTCTTACAGGTGGCTCAGAATCAAGAAATGTAAGAGACCAAAGGCTTATGGGCTATACAAAAGCCTTATGGTATATCAATCCCATGAATACTTTCTTCACAAAGAAAGGAGTCCAGAGAGACACTAAACGTATTTAAACAGGGGAGCAATGTTCAGATTTGTGCTTTGAGATTACTATTATTATTATTATTACTTAAGAAGATTATTTTAGTAAGTATGTGGAAAAAAAGATTGAAAAGGAGCAATATCAGAAAACTGAGGTCAAATTAAAAAGCTTTTGCAATAAACCAGACAAGAAGCGATGACAAGCTGGACCAGCATGGTTCTAATGTGCATAAAGAGAAAGAGCAAGATTGGAAAAATGCCAAGTGGGTAGAGTGGACAAAATATGGTGACTGATCGGAAATATGAACCAGAGGGCAGAGAACTGAATGATTTTAGCCACTGAAATGGTGGTGATGTCCTCTAAAGGAATAGGGAAGTTTGGGTGTTTACCATTCGTTCATTTTCATTGTTTTTTTTAATCTGGATTTGTCAACTCTATGAAAGCAAGGATCATGTAAAAGATTTTTTAAAAAAGAATTTCAGCAGTTGCCACAACAAAGAAGCCAAAAGAGCCTAGAAACCTTCAGCCAACAAATTCTTGAACCTCTTGCCAAGTAGAAAAGAATGGCAGTCAAGGGAAATGCTGATTTAGAATACAAACTCATTTGTAAAATATTAAGAAGAAGATTATGAACAGTATTGCCTGTATTAGTAGTTTTTGGCACATAGTGAATTCTTGATAAATGCTTTTTCCCTTTGAGAAGCTGTGGAGAAAAAAACCCAAGTTTACAGAAAACTTGTCAAAAGCCCCAATTAATCCAGATAATTCCACAAGCATTTGAGGATGAAACAATTTTGAGGAAGAATTGAGGAAGAAGAAAAACAAACAGATAACAAACTACTTCTTCTCAGCAGGGACACCAGTGCCACCCCACACCCCCTCAGCAATTTGTACTCAAACAGCACTGCCCCCATCGTGTGGCATGAAGAAGTAGAAACAACACTAAGAAAAGCAAAAAGATGGGAAAGGTAGCTGGACAAGACCAAGTATTTCTAGAGGATGCCCATACCAGAGATGACACAATTTTGAGGATAGTGAAGAATAAAGTCTCCAAATATTTGAGAGAGAAATGGAAAAGATCATGAACATTACAACTACCCAAGAAAGACCAACAGATATACCTACTTTCTCATCACTATGAAATCCTGGAGAACGATTTTACACACGTATCAATCTTTGTATCATCTTCGTAGGGACGATCTTTGATGAAAACATGCAAAAGAAACAATGATGATTTTATGAATTTTATTTTAAAAAGATACATTAAAAATCATTTTCTCCATCTTTATAGTTGCACAATTAATTAAATGGTGCAGAGAGAAAATAGAATTCTGACGTGGTTTGTTGACTGGTTTTTTAAAACATTTTATGGTTACAAAGCCGAGGAAATGTCACATGACTTTGCTAAGGTTAGCTAGATAATAAGTAGGCAGTTGATATCCACAGCGTCTGACCCCAAATCCAGTGCAGCTTAGATAAAATTTGTGACAGGGTCCAAGTTAGTCTAAAGCCTCCCCTTTCTGCTTCCTTTCCCCCTTTAGTAGCAACCCCACCCCTGCCCTAAATTCCTAGTTCCTTCCTGTTTTCTAACCTTCTTCCCCTATCAAAACCAGAAAGGATATGCAATCATCATTTATGCTGGAGGAAGAGGGGACAGAGAAGAAAAGACATAGCAAATCTTCTAGTGATTGTTATTTTTCAGTATTATCCCTAATCATGGAATAAAATACTTATCCCATAGTAATGGTATTAAAGGCAGTGGGGAGCATGACCGGGGTGGGTAGGGGACAGGGGGAGGCAAGTTTCCTCCTTGTCCTCTGAAATAATATTAAACCAAAGAGTTGGTCTTAAAGGTAAACTCCCCTTAGTCTTTTTAAGGGGCATGTGGAGTGGAAGGTGGGGGGGTTAGAAAGAATCCCTGAGTGCCTAATGCATAGGATCTCCTATCCCAGCCTTTGTCCCTGCTTTCCTTCTTACCTTAAGGTTAGCCTCTCCCATTCTGTTCTTCAATTCCCTCAAGATGCCAAGAATCAGAGCATGTAACTGGACCTACCAAAATATTTACAGAAGACGTGCATCCTAGAGGTGGGATGATTTTAAGGGCATTCAGAAATCAATTCAAGCTATCTAGAGTAGGCAAAGATTTTCTAAAAGAAAGGAAAGGATCACAGAGGATACTAAAACTTCAAAAAGACAAGTGGGAAGAAAGTGGCGATTTCTGACCCATTGGCTACTTTCTGGCATCTGTTTTCTAATTGGTACATTATCTATGCATATAGAGAGGGTATTCTTTTTTAAGCCCTTACCTTCCATCTTGGAATCAATACTGTGGACTGGCTCTAAGGCATAAGAGTGGTAAGGACTAGGCAATGGGGGTCAAGTGACTTGCCCAGGGTCACACAGCTAGAAAGTGTCTGAGGCTAGATTTGAACCCAGGACCGCCCATCTCTGGGCCTGGCTCTCAATCCACTGAGCCACCCAGCTGCCCCCAATGAGGATATTCTTGATGAAAATATGAAAAGCAATTGACTGAGAGCTTTAAGGACTAAAAGAGTCTTCAGTGGCTCTTGCTTGTTGATTTCAAAAAAAGCATTTGACTTAATAAAACAAAATGCAGCCTTAAAGGCTTTTCCTAAACTTTCAATTTGCATCTCTTTAAGCCCCAACATACTGGTGACACCACATGGCAGCAAAATCACAGAGTTACGTGATCTCAGAAGAATAAAATTGGGCATGGTCCAAGGTAAAGACAAATGATGGGTAGAGGGAAGCTCTAGTATATGCCAACCAAATTTCAAACAAAAAAAGTAACATAAAAGACACAAGAACCAGGGAGTGTTAGAGATGCTAGAAACCCTAGAAATCATCTATGCCACAGCCTTCATTTTACAGATGAAGAGACAGAGGGCCAGGCATGTTCAGAGACTTATCCAAGACCTACAAGTTCTCAACTCCAAAATGAAAGTTCTTTCCACTATATTGCTCTGCACTCCTCATCAAGGAGAAATGTAAGAAGAAAAGAAGGCAGCAAGTAATGTAGTAAGCAGGCTTGTCAAAGAACAGACAGACAGGCCAGTCAAATGCTACACTGGTGTCTGGAGGCCTTCCGCGTGGAGGATGGATTTCTGATGAAGCCTTCAGACCTCAAAAGGTCAAGAGTTGCACATGATGAAAAAACATTGGTTAGAGAAAGCACCACTGAACGGAATGTCCATTGGGCCATCAAAATGTAGAAGACATGGAATCATTCTGTTTGCTCCAAATAGAAAACTAGAGGCAGGGCCTCCTGAAAGATCCCTTCATAGATCTGATTGGAACGGGGTGGGGACTGAGGCAGGAGAGAAGCAGCTTGCAAAGATCCATAGGGTTGCTCAATAGATGTGCTGGGAAATTCCTGCTGACAGCTACAAGTTTGAGGTCCTTAAAAAAAAGGTTCTGCATCTTCTAAACTACTCCTTTATTATTCACATAGGCCTTCTCCCATACCTGGAATGCAATCCTCCTTTACCTTTGCCTGTCCAAAGGCTTCTCACAGGTCAGGTACCACCTCCTCAGTGAGGTCTTCCCTGACCTTCTGTAAGTAAAAATCGTTTGCTTGTCTCTCTCAGGTAATTGGAATTTTTCCCCTGTCCCTTCGCTTTTCACCTTTTATTACAATGATCTGCAGAGTCAGTGCATTTTCCCACTAGAACAAAAGCGTTGTTCCGCAGAGATCTAGAAAAGGACTTTGGAAGTTCTGTAGCCCAAGCTCTTCATTCTCTAGAGGACAAAACCCAGGCCCAGAGGTGAGAAGGGACCATCCAGAGATCTCACTTAATGGCAAAGTTGATGTCTGAATCCAAATCCTTTTCCTCCAAACTCAAATCTTGAAGGCAAGGGCAGTTTCATTCTTGGATCACCCCCTAGTACTGAGCCTTGCATATACTATCTCTCCCATCTTCCCTCCTACTCTCTGTGAGAAACTATAAGGTCAAAGAACTATTTTAAAATAGTTTTATATTAAACACAGTGCCTTGAACATAGTAGGGACTCAACGAATGCCTGTAGGAGTGCGTTGCTTAGTAAATTCAGAGTTGGTTTTTGAATCAAATGCAATTAAAACCTTAGTGCAATATGCTTTAGAATTATCTTGAGGGCTGCAAAGGGAAGCTCTGGCAGTTTCTGCTGGAGCTCCTGTCCACCAACATTCGGGCCTAAGGCTGGGCTACCCAGAGAGATGACCTGTGGTAAAGAAGCATGGGGATCCTAGTCCCTGGAACTTCCCCTTAGTACCTTGGTAGTTGGGAAATTTTCCTAGTCTGCTCTGAGAAGGCAGTGCAGGAGAGTGGGATAAATGGTGCCATTAGAGTTCAAAGAGATGAGTTCACACTCCCTGTAATTCCCAATTCTGTCAGTCTGTAGCTTTTCCTATCTTCTTGCACTGGCTTGTGGGCCAGAAGCTACCTATGAAGGTGCCTGATATTCCATTCCACTTTCCTGAAACTTTGACTCCCATAGGGTAGTCTATCAGAGGCCAGTAGCCAAAAGAGCTGTGCCATTTTGGAGTCAGATGACCCGAGTTCCCATCCCAGCTCCTGCCACAGAACGCTGGGCTTTACTTTCCTCTTTCTTGGCCTCAGTTTCCCCACATGAAAATAAGTGTGTTTGGCTCAGTCTCTAAGGTCCCTTCCAGCTCTAAATCCTCTGAGGTATCATGGTCTTAATCTAGAACTTCTTCCGGCAGCATGGAATTCAATGAATGGACTTGCTACTAGTGACATTTTGAAGCAGGGAATACTCAAACCCTGCCCTTCAGGCCAACTCTGGGTCACAGTTCAGAACAGACGAACCAAAGGAAGGCAGCCTACGGTGTCGAGAGTGTTGGTTCTGACTACCTATGTATCTTCCAGCACATCGCTTTACCTTTCTGGCTCTCAGTCTGGGAGAGGGAGATAACAACATTTATAATATCGAAGCTATGGGGCCAAGAGAAGAATTCTTAAGGAAAATGCTTTTTCTAAAACGGGACACCCACCACCAGCCAAATATGGAATTACCTCAGAGATCAGATTTAAAGTGAAAGGCTGGAGGAGCTTTCTTCGGGAATCAATTTTTAATCCACAACAGGGTAGGTAGGTAATGCAGTATTCTCTGATGGTCCAGAAGGGCTCTTTGAAAGCCTCAAATCTCCACAAATAACCTAACTGCCCTCTAGGTAATTGAGCTCATGCTAGTAACTCCCCAGGAAGGGATGGTTTTCCGTTCAATTTTTACATTTGCCTTTACAAAGACAAAAATCTTCATAGAACATTTAATTGAAACTTCCTTTGGCACTTAAGGAAGATGTATTATTTGCCTTGTCAAAGCAACAGGCCTGGCCAAGGAGGAGGAGTAGCCCATTTATAAAAATCCTGTTTTTCACACCCTCCTCCCTGTTCCTTCCTGTACTCCCCCGGTTCCCCCCTCCCTGAAGTCCCAAGGAAAGGCTCTTCTCCCTAGGACAAAGAAGGTTGACATACCTGGGGTATCATAGAATCCTAGGATTTGGAGCTAGAAAGAATCTCAGATACCGTATTCTAGTTCAACCCCTTATTTTACAAAAGAGGAAATGAAGGGGTTAAAGTGTTTGCCCAAAACGACATAGGTAGTCTAAAGACCTCTCCTTTTCCTCCCAGGATCATAATGGACGAAACAACGAACGAATGAGTAAAAGAATGAAAAAGTCTTTAGTAAACATCTGCTGGGTACAAAACACTAGGAATGCCAAGAGGAAATAAGGTACAGTCCCTGCTCTCGGGGAGCTCCGATTCTAATGAGGGCAGCTGACACATATAAGAAGTTTCTCTGCAAGTCAAATGGAAAGGCCAGGGGGGTCTTGGGGTACAGTGGTAAAGCAGAGGGCAATGCATTTCTTTAGATGCCATTTTCGCCAATAAAACCACCTCTATTTCTGATGTTGAACCATATAACAATACCAAGTTCTCTTGTGTTGACAACTTTCTCTTCTAGATCTAAGTAGCTAAATCTCTTGAGGAGGAAGTAGCCAGGTCATATTTCCACAAGGGTTACTCCCTTCTGTAATAGCTGTGCGGCTGAAAGTAGATCTAATCAGTTCTTAGGTCTTATCAATTCTGGCTTCACAATGTGTCCCATATTCCTCCTTTTCCCTCCACTCACACCTCCACACCCCTGATTCAGACCCTCAACACTTCTCACCTGGACTATTATGACAGCCTTCTCATTGACCTTCCTGCTTCCAGGCTCTTCTTTCCAGTCCATCTTCCTCACAGTTGTCCCATTGAAATTCCCAAAGCATAGGTCTCGCCATTTCACTTCCTTGCTTGAGACGTTTGTGAGGCTGTCTAGGATCAAATATAAACTCTCTTCAAACAGAGTTTGGCCCCAGCCTGCTTTTCGAAGCTTACTCTATAGGACTGGCCCAGTTGCTGTTTCTCATGCTGATATTTTTCTCCCATCTCTATGCCTTTGCACCAGTCAGCCCCCATGCCTAGAACACATTTCAGTTTCTGCCTCACAAAATCCCTGCCTTCCTTCAAAGCTTGCCTTAGGTGCCACCTCCTACAGGAAGCAAATCCTAGTTTCTCCCACTTGCTAGACCCCTCCTCCCGAGTTCCTTGTTTCTACTTTGTGTATATTTGTTTTAACTTCCTGTGGGCACAGATTTCTGAGAACAGAAAGGTGCTAGCCCTTCTGCCCTCTTCAGACCTCATCTAGACTGCTACACTCCATTCTGGACACAACTGTTTCTAAAGGTTTCTAAAGGTTCTCCAAAGCTGGAGAACATCTGAAGGAAAGCAGCCAGAATGGCAAAGGGCCTTGAGTCTACATCATGTGAGTAGCAGTTGAAAGAACTGGAAATATTTAGCCTAGAGAAGAGAAGAAAGAAGGGGAAGCCAAGAGCTGACTTCAAGTGTTCAGAGGGCTGTCATGTTGAAGAATGACGAGGCTTGTTCTGTTTGCCTCCAGAGGGTAGAACCAGTACTCATTTGGCTGCAAGTCACAAAGACGCAAATTTAGGTTCAATATCAGGAAAATTCTCCTAGCAGTTCTAGCTGGTGAGAAGTGGAAAGGACTATTCCAAGAAGTGGTAAGTTCCCTTCCCTTGGAGGTCTTTCGCTGTCCAATACTGTATCACTATGATATGAGATGACCAATGAGGTCCCTTCTAACTCTCCCGTTCTGGAATTCGAGGTTGTCTTCCCCCAGTAGAATATAAGCTCCTTCTGGGCAGAGACTTTCATTTTTCCATTTGTATACCCAGCCCAGACTGTAGCACTTCGGTACTTAATGAGTCGATGGGACAATACTTGGATCCTAATAATACTTATGATGACCCTTACTAAGTTGAAGGAATAGGTACAGGGAGAGCAAACACACCAGCATTTATGCCAAGGAGTTGATTGTAACAGCAAAGATTTTCCTGAAATCACGTTTTTGGTAAGGGGAGAGGGGTGGAGGTGGCCAGTTGTGTAGCGTAGAGGATAGAGTTCCAGCCTGGAGTCAAGAAGAATCATCTTTGTGAGTTCAAATCTGGGCTCAGACACTTGCTAGCTGCGTGACATTGGTCAAGTCACGTAACCTTGTTTGCCTCAGTTTCACCATCTGTCAAATGAGCTGGAGGAGGAAATGACAAACCACCCTGGTGTCTGCCAAGATAACATCAAATGGGTTCACAGAGAGTTGGAAGCAACTAAAAAAAGACTGAACAACTCCAAAGAGGTAGAATTAGGGAGGCCTTAAGAAGTCTGAACAGATGGGGAAATTAAGAAGGATTTGTTAGCTATAAAGGACAATTGGTTATTATCAATCACCCCATGCTCCTTCCTGCTCCTAGGACCCTATCCTCTGGAGTCACAAAGCATCCATTTAAAGGGCAGCTACACTTCAGATTAAATGATGAGGGCAGAGCAGTTTCCACCAGGCCCACAGCAATGGAGTCTCCAGGGTCAGACCCAGGAGAGTCGGCATGAAGATAGCAAGAGTAGCTCCCCCAAACTCGGGGGATCCTGTAGGCAGTTTTCCCAAAAGTCATCACTTTTGAAAACGTTGCCCAGTGTGTATGGATTACTGCAGTCCACACTGGCGGCCATTCCAACAGTTTCTGCAAAGCTGTGAAGTAGAAAACTTGGCCTCTGGTGCCCCCCTCCTCCCATCTCCTGGCAGCTTCCCTCAGCTCTCTCTGGAATCTTCCTTCACCAGCACCCCCATGCTGACTGGGCCCAACTTGTAACCACCTGTTAGCTAGAACAGGGTGATGCAGTGAAAAAAGCCTGGGATTCAGATTGAGAAGAACCAGGTTCAAATCCCAGTCCAAATATTCCAACTGCCTAGGCAAGCTTAGGCAGGCCATATAACTTTTTTGACCTTAGTTCCCTCATTGATCAAAATAAAAGATGCCATCTAAGGTCACTTCTGTCTCTAAAGTCCTTTGGTTCTATAATCCCTCTTCTAGAGGGATTTTCATTTCACTTCAAGGGAGGAGTTAAATGTCTAGAAGCTTTTGATATCCAAAGGAATTAGTCTCTAATGGTGGACTTCAGGGAACTGTGTCAAGTGATTTTTAGTTCTGACAGTGTTTATTCAGTGTTCAGGCAGCTAGGTGGTGTTATAGTGGACAGAATGCCGGGCCTAGAGTCAGGAAGACCTGAGTTCAAGTACATTCTCAGATATGTACTAGCTATGAGACCCTGGGCAAGTCACTTAACCTCTGTCTGCCTCACTTTTGTCATCTATAAAATGAGGATAATAACTGCACCTACCTCCTAGGGTTGTTGTGAGGAGCAACTGAAATGATACTTGTAAACACTTAGCACAGTATGCGGCACATAGTAGATGCCATATAAATGTTAGCTATAATTATTATTAGAGCCCTAATATTCTGTATCCTGTAAGTTCCTTGAGGTCAGGGACTATCTTTTGCCTCTTTTTGTATCCCCAAAGCTTAGCATAGTGCCTGGCACATAGTAGGTGCTTAATGCTTATTGACAGATCCTCTTCCAACATGTCCTCTTCCAACTTTATCATTCTATGTTCTAAAGACCCTTAGAGGTCTGCCAGCTGTGTTCTAGGTCCTAACTGTAGAGGACATGTTCAGGGGGAGTCTGGTCAAGGATGGCACCTTGTTAACCAGATTAACAAGGGTTAAAGGAAGAGACCTTGGTCCTAACATTAAAGGTATCTCCTTGATGTGCCCCATTGGCCTTTTGACACCACATTAAAGATGACTGATTCCATTCACATACTTCACATAGCTCCATCCTTTGTCTTGGCTTCTAGAAGGAAGACAGAGACAGAGACAAAGAGATAGACAGTCAGACTACCCGTAGACTCGAACTCAGTCCCCTGGAGGGAAGGTCTGTGGATCTGTGAGGCTTCTCCATGGAACCACGTGGCCCGAGGAAGCCACTGGATACAGAGGAAAGATCACTAGCTCTGGAACAAGAGAACATGGCTTTAAATCTCCCCTGCAACACTTCCTACCAGTTTGACTTTCTGCAGATCACATAACCTTGCTGGGTTAGACTAGTCTGTTCTCATGGAATACAGGAATAGCTCTAGACACTTAACAAAGATCAAATCCTCGTGGCTGTGGGGCACAGGATAGGCAAACTGAGTTGGGAGCTTGGAAGAGGGGAACGAAGGAAGTCAGAAAAGATCTTAAGTAGGGATTATAGCCAGGGCAGGGCAGGTTTAAGTGGGGCGCCAAAGGTAATCTGGGTACATTGTGAGGTGAGAGTGCACCTGGTGATGGAGAAGTCACTTCCTTAACAATTTTGCTTCAGTTCAGAATACTTATCTACTTGGGATTTTCTGTAGGCTGGAAAAGGACCCAGTATGTCAGCACAACAGTGGGAGGCAGCATGATATGATGGAATACATGTTAGATTAGAGAAATTAGGAGAATCAGAGGCTATGCTAGCTTTCCTCCAAAGTTGCTATGAGAGACCTTGAGCAAGTCATTTGCCCCCTGGGGCATCATCTGTAAAGCTAAGAGGTTGAACTAGATGATCTTTAAGATTCCAACCATGATGAATCACTCATATTTCTTTATTACTTTGAAGTTTACAAAACACTTTATTCATAACAACACTAGGAGGCAGGCTGAATAAACATTATTATTACCATTTCATAGGTGAAGGTGAGGCTCAAGAAGAAAAAGTGACTTGCCTGTGGTCACATAGCTAGTAACTAACTGTCAATGCAGGGATTTCAGTTAGCCAATAAACATTTATTAAACATCTACAATGTGCCAAGAACTGGGCTAAGCTCTGAGGAGACCAAAAGAGGTAAAAGAGAGTCCTTGACCTCAAGGAGAGAAGTTGAGGTACTTATTGTAGACAGCATTTTCGAGGAGGTTAGCCACAAAGAGCAGGAAAAAAATCAATTTTTCAAACAAGAGTTGAGGAGTTCTGCCTTCCCCACAAAATCTGTTCTTGTCTTCCCATCTACCCTGAACAGTGGCACTATCCCTTATTTGGCCTTCCTCTTACCTCGGACAGATTTTTCACCCCCTTTTAATTGTCCTTAGTGCTAATAGAATATTATTGAATGTGTACTTTTTTTTAAACCTTACCTTCCATCTTAGAATCAATACTAGGTATTGGTTCCAAGGCAGAAGAGTGGTAAGGGCTACTCAATGGGGCTTAAGTGACTTGCCCAGGGTCACACAGCTGGGAAGTGTCTGAGGCAAGATTTGAACCCAAGACCTCCCATCTCTGGGCCTGGCTCTCCATCCACTGGGTCACCCAGC
The DNA here is from genome assembly GCF_027887165.1 of Monodelphis domestica. Lineage (NCBI taxonomy): Eukaryota > Metazoa > Chordata > Mammalia > Didelphimorphia > Didelphidae > Monodelphis > Monodelphis domestica. The sequence goes on from NC_077235.1 coordinate 29,977,822, forward strand.
TGCCCCCTGAATGTGTACTTTTGTGTTCATTCTCTGTTACCTTCTATTGTTCCATAATCATAATCTATATGTCTTTTAAAAATCTAAATGGAAGGTTGCTCAGTGGTTTGAGAGTCAGGTCCAGAGATGGGAGGTCCTTGGTTCAACTCTGGCCTCAGACACTTCCTAGCTGTGTGACCCTGGGCAAGTCATTTACCCCATGTTGCCCAGCTCTTACTGCTCTTTGGCCTTGGAACCAATACACAGTATTGATTCTAAAGTGGAAGGTGAGGGGTTAAAAAATCCATAAACTTGTAGTAGATCCAATCAGAATGGTCACCTGATTTTCTCTACCTTTATTCAGCAGTATGTGTGTAGAAGCAAAATCAGCAGGCGATGAGAGCAATCTAAGACTGAGGCTTGACAGGGCACAATCAGTAAAATGTTACAAATAACTCATTACTAGGATGTTAATAATAATTTATTATTATTATTATTTCTTTATTATTATTTATTTTATTATTATATTAGTTTATTATATATAATAATATTAATTATATTAATTATAATAAAATATTAAAATAATTAAAAATAATTAATAAAGGGGAGAGAAAAAGACCTAGGTGCCCATACCAAAAATCTTCCCAGTGGCTTTATTTTCTAACACAAAAAAAGCAGAAACCACGTGTACAATTGGTGTAACAACTGGATCTCAGAGCTAGAAGTGGTCTCAGAGACATTATCATCATAATAATGGCAATAGCAGTAGTTGTAATGAATAGTATTTACATTATGTTTTAGGGTTTACATATATGATCTTATTTGATCTTCATAACAATACTGTAATGTAGCTTTATTGTTATCCCCACTTAGAGATGAGAAAACTGAGGCAGGGGTTAAATGACTTGCCCAGGGTCACCCAGTTAGTGTTTGAGGCAAGATTTGAAGTCAAGTCTCTGGAATCCCAAGTCCCACACTATCCACTGTGCCACAACCACACCCCTACAATATATCTAACTAGTGCTCATCTACTTGAAAATCTAGGGGACAACAGGGAGGGATCTGTTACACTTTGGAAATTACCCATTTTACCCTTAAGCAGCTTGAATTGTTAGAAAGTTTTTCTATACATTATGCCTAGGTTTGCCTTAATGGAACTTTTTCACCTGTTGCTCCAAGTTCTTCCTTCCAGAATAAAACAAAACAAACTCTTCCTCCACATAAAAGCCCTTCAGGTATTTGAAGCCAGTTATTACAGCCTCCATCAGGCCTTCCGTCCTCCCAGCTCAGCATCCCCAGCTCCTTCAAATGGATTTCGGATACCCTTCGCCAACGTAATTCTCCTTGGCTGGACACTCATCCGGTTTATCAATTTTTAAGCACAGGTACAGAGCAGATGTGATCTGACCAGGGAAAGAGTGTACTGGGGCTCTCCCTTTCTTATTCCTGGAAACTGTATCTTTCACGTCCCCTATAATTGCATTACCTTTCTAGCTTGGCTGCCATCTCACCCTCTTGACTGATATTGAAAGTAAAAAAAAATCCCTAATTTTTTCATATTAACCACTGTCTAGCCATGCTTCTCTGTCTGGTACTTAGAAAGTAGATTTTTTGAAGCTAGGTATAAGACGTTTCCAATTCCCCTGTTAAATTGGGTCTTGTTTTCCTTGGCCCAGTGTACTTGCCTATCAAGATTTGTTTGAATCCTGACTCGTGCAGTGGATGGGCCATCCCTCCCAGCTTGTGTCATCTGCAAATCTGATGGGCATGCCATGTAGGCCTCTGGCCAAGTCACCGATACAATTAGGGAATGGCTGACTATATCAGAGTCTCACCACATGTTGGGATACTGTTGTATCATCACATATGACAAATAGGATGAATACAAAAAATGAGGCGATGTGGATCAAGCAACAGAATGGAAAGAAAGCAGAATCCAAACAATACACACACAATGGGATAATAATCGGACAGCAACAAAATCCTCAAAGATTCCCAGACCAAGAGGAGATTAGAAATGCTACCTAAATAATCTCCATTATCATTATCATTTTGTTCAACCCGACACCCCTATTCCTCTTCAGAAATTGTAAACAATTTGGAGTCCAGTTTTATGTACAGTTCAATCTTTTCCTTTATTGGGCTTTTGCTTTACCAAAAGAAGATGAGCGTATATATTTACTTATAGAGGTCACTGTAGTCAGTCCAGGAAGATGTCATCTCCTTGAGGTCAGTCCAGGAAGATGTCATCTCCTTGAGGGCAGAGCCTCTTTCACTTCTTTCTTTGTATCCCTAGTGTCTAGCAAGTGCCCGGAATATCCAGTTGCTTCTGCGCTAATACTTATTTTGAAAATGGGATTTTTTTTCTGACTTGACCAGCATGTTAGGGATTGATCTATGAAGAGGCTAAAGAATGGGCTGTTGCTCTTCTGTTTTGTTTTCTAATAGTGACAGCAAAGCTAATGGGAGACATAAAGATCTTGGTGACAACACATACTGCTTTTTCTAGATTGTTCAACAAATCAAACTGAGATACTCAAGTGTTAACAAAGAAGAAAAATACACCGTCCTACTTGGAGGCCCCAAACAAGTATGGGTAGTCTAGAACTTGATGTGATAGAACTTACCTAGAATGATACAAGTTCAGGATGGTAAGGGGCCCTAAAACATACAACATAAGAACTGGAAGGAGAGGGAATACACATTTATATAGCACCTATTGCATGCCAGGTGTTGTGCTAAGCACTTTGTGACAAATAAAATGCTGAGAGACAGAGTTCTGGGTATGAAAAATCAGTTAACTGATTGGGTTAGCAATAATCAATAAATTAATGGTCAGAGATTCTCTCAGGATATCAGAGATTTTCATGCTTAATCTTGTATACTCTTTTCTTAAATATGGTAAAGTTTGATTGGAAAGATATGAAGCTTCTTATTGTAATTAGGTTAATAAAAATCAAATACATGAGTACAAGATAAGGGAAAAAGAATGAGACATCCAACAGTCCATGTTTAAAAGAAGTCAGTAAAAGTTTAGCCTAATATTTTACAGTACTATACCGTGGCAGCCCAAAATGGAAATGCAATCAGAGGATGATTCATAGAAGTATGAAGTTCAGAACAAGGAAGGTAAGAGTGCATTTGTATTTAACTTGTGAGATCACATTGGTATTCATATTGTATTCAGTTCTGAGTAGCATTTTTGGAAGGATATGAATAAGTTAGAGCCCATCAAGGGAAGGATGACACAAATGATTCAGTGCCACTTTCTATATGAAGCCTTTCCCATCCACTTAGCTGCTAATGCCTTTCTTTCCCAAACCATCTTGTATTTATTTTGCATCTATTATCTATCTATCTATCTATCTATCTATCTATCTATCTATCTATCTATCTATCTATCTATCTATCTGTTTGTCTGTCCATCCTCCTGTCCGTCCATCCATCCTTCTGTCCATTCATCCATCCATACATCTATCCATCTATCTATCTATCTGTCTGTCTGTCTGTCTGTCCGTCCATCTATCTGTATGGATGGATGGATGGAGGTATGTGTACATTGTCTCTCCTGTTAGACTATTATTACCTTCTTCCTTGTGGCTTTCTCAGCCTTCGAGAAGCCACAAGGTAGAAAGATAGAAAAAGGACAGAAGTTTAGGATACCCCGAGGGGCGTGGTGGAGCCAAGTTATAGATATGAGATGGCAGAAATGAATCAAAAACCAGGCCTTATTGATTATAATGGGGCCACAGCAGAACCCCGATCTTAGGATGTCGCAGAGGCATGATCCATCTTGAGATCCACAATTAATACCACACAGGTCGGAGACATGATAAAGAGAAGAGAGTGCCTGGCCGAAAGCCAGGTCCCAGGTGAGAGAGGTAGATAAGGAAAGGAATTAAAAATGGAGCTTGGCCAGCCAAGCTCCAGCAAGGACAGACATCAGTGAGAGCTAAGATCCAAAAGAGGGTGGAGATTGCTGTGGCCCTGTTTTTAATCTCTTTGATATGCAAATATACACAATACATAGGGATGATTATTATTGGTTAACAACAAGGTATAGGTGTGGTTTCTCTTAGTCAGGTGAACACAAAGAAACCTGATTTCCCACCTAAGCTGGGGGAAGCTGGGGTCAAGGGTCAGAGGCTTTTGCTAGCCATGTGCAAGACTGAGCATGCTCTCTTATAAGACAATCTTTACATTCTGTTTCCCTTGTCCCTAGACAGGTGTGGACTGCTACATTCCTGAAGTAATTGTTACATGTTTGTGTGTTGCCATTTCTTTTATTCCTTTTATTTTTGTTGTCATGCAAAACACACCATATTGGTCATTGTTGTAAAAGCAAATTCATACATGACCAAACCCTAAAATAAAACCAGAAATACACTAATGTGAAAGACAACTCCAACAGGTCTTTCTCTGGAAGTGGATATGTGACAAGGAAATCACTTTAAAAGACTGATATATATTAATTTAAGGTCGCCAAGGAATTCAGCTATGTAATTCCTAAATGAAAACTCAAGTCAGCAGTCAACCTTTTATGGAGTTTAATTACAAACAGGATGAAGAAAGGTATTAGAGAGAGAGAGAGAGAGGGAGAGAGAAAGGGGAGAGAAGGGAATAGGGCTTAAATACTCCTTCTGTTTAGGCTGGGCCAAAAGGCCCAAGCCCTTAGATAGCTGGGGCAAAGAAAAAAGATCAGTCCCTATTACTCACGTGACCAAAATGGAGAAACAGTCTCAGGGGCCTCCACCTCCAGCTTCCTTCAGAGCTGACTCTCCTCAAAGCACCCTCTCTCAGGCCAAAAACCTCTCCAACCAACCACCCACAGTCCTCAGACCCCTCTCTCTTTAAGGAAACTGTCCAAGTTCCCTCCCCTAAGTTCTCACATCTACCAATCACTACCCATGTCTTCCTTGTGCCAATGGTGGCTCTAGCTTAACCCAGGACCACCCAGAGGTCTGTGGCTTTGCACATGTCTGTTGAAGGTTATATTCTCAATAATTAAATCTTGATCCTTTGCTGCAGCCCTTCCTAAATCCTGTTACCCTGAGTAGGGTAGAGATTGGAATAATTAAATTTTGATCTATGCTGCAGCCCTTCCTAAATCCTGTTAGGACTGAGTAGGGTGGAGATTGTAATTTCTAAGACCTGGTTCTGTCAGTCCAAGTATCTCTATTGTATCAATTCTAAAATCAATCATGACTCAAAGAAATTCCTGTTCTATTCTTAAGCATAGGTCAAAGCCCTTTCCATTGTTTAGCAAAAGGTTTCTGTCCTAAAGTAGTCTTAAGTAGGGAAAAGAAGGATCCTCCCATGCCAAGGAGTTTCACATTCCAATAGAGTTCTTACTATCAGTAGGAAATTTTTCAAGTATGAAATTTCCCAATGGGGAAATTTCCAACATTCATAAGTCTAAGAAATTTTAAGGTTTACAGATAACATTCCCCATCATAAGTCTTTCAGGATTGTTCCAGATCACTGCATTGCTGAGAGTAGCCAAGTTTTCACAGACAATCATCATCCAATATTGCTTTTGTTGTGTATGTATTCCCCATCATGCTTATTTCACTCTGCATCAGTTCCTGAAGACCTTTCCAACTTTTTCTGAAATCATCTTGCTACCATTTTTTAACACGCAATGGTATTCCATCACCAATATGAACCACAATTTGTTCAGTCCTTCCCCAGTTGATGGACATGCCCTCAATTTCCAATTCTTTGTCACTACAAAAAAAGCTGCTATAAATATTTTTATACAAGGAGGTCCTTTCCCATTTTTGTGTTCTCTTTGGTATACAGACCCAGGAGTGGTATTACCAGATCAAAGGGTATATGTAGGCACAGTTTTCTAGGCCTTTGGGCATAGTTCCAAATTGCCCTCCAGAATAGTTGGATGAGTTCACAACTCCACCAACAATACATTAGTGTCCCAATTTTGTCACATACCCTCCAACATTTACCACTTTCCTTTACTGCCATACTGTCCAATCTGATAGCTATGAGGTGGTACCTCAGAGTTGTTTTAATTTGCATTTCTCTAATCAAGAGGAATTTAGAACATCTTTTCAAATGATTATTGATAGCTTTGATTTATTCATCTGAAAATTACTTGTTCATATCCTTTGACCATTTGTCAATTGGGGAATTGCTGGGGGCCATCAAAGCCACACTGTTTGACATGGCCACACGTGGAAACCAGAAGGTCACAAATTGGCCCCTAGGAAGGATGGAGATATACACTCAGCCCCCCCCCCCCGTGTGACTGCTCTCACTAACATCCCTTACTGTTGGAATTGCTATGATTATTGTTCTCTCCCTAGCTTCAGGAAAAATAATATGAGAGCAAAATACTTGTAGGATTAATACTAATGTTCCACATTATACCCCCAGAATATCACCAAAATAACATACTTACAAAATCAAATTTAAAGACTATCATGGGTTAACTTCTGCTTGTGCATATAACTTCTAACAAAGCTGCACTCAAAATTCCCCACCCAATGTACAGGCCTGGAGCAAGCTCTCCTGAGCAAGTTTATTAATTACCCTTCAGGGAGAGGCCAGTACACCATACCTCAGTAACTTGTTTTACCAACTAAAATCTGTTTTGGAAACTCCCCATGAAACACTAGAAAAATGATTAGCCTAATATTAAAGAATATCTGAAACTGAATTGTGTTTCTATTGCCCCCTTTGATCTCTCAACTTGGCTACAGTGTTTGTTGATTGTTTTCTAAAGAACTCCTGATTGATTATCTATTTTATTAAAAGTAACAAATGATTTTCTTTGATTGTCCACAAGTCCAAGCACCTCACAGGTTAATGAAAGAACTGACCTCTAGCTATGCTGCCTGTGATGAAATCATTTATCTTTTGCAAAAGCTTTGTGTATGTTGTCAGAATCAATAGTAACAATATAAGTATATAGAATGACTACATAATGTTAATCAAATGATTTGTTAAACATTAATGTATCACTCATCCAATTATCTGCATTGAACATGTATGTTGAATAATGTAGCTGCGTTCCAAGAAAATATGTAGCCATTGAGGGGTATAAAAATAAACACAACTCTGGGCCAGATAAAGCAGTTCTGTGAAAAGCCTGGCCCAGGCTGACACTCCCAACTGTCTTCCCATCATTTGTGCCTTCACTGTCACACCTAGTTGAGGAGCCCTGAAGACGTGAACAGGGCAGGACCCAGAGACTGTGGCATTCTGGTGCCCAAACAAGGACATGAACCTTGGACCCTCAGAACAGGGGCTCTTGACTAGGTAAGCCCCACCCTGAAATAAAAAGACTCTCTCCAAACTCAGGTGGCTAAGGATCTCACCCAAAGGGTACTGCAGACCCCTTGACAGTGTGGGTAGGTTTAGTGGGGTGAGGAAACCAGAACTTATAAGTTTAAAAGGACACTGTGGGACATAGTGAATCAAACAAAAGAAAGCTATTAACTGGAATAATTAAACACACTCCTCAAAAAAGGGGAGTAAAAGTAAGCAAGCCACAGTTGGCTAAGTTCCTGGATTTTATTCAAATCTGTAGTCCATGGTTCCCTGATGAAAGGATTGTAGATTTAGAGACATGGGAGAGAATCTGCCTTGATTTAAAATCTTATTGTGCTAAATATGGGCCAGAACAGGCTCCTGCTGAAACATTTCCATTCTGGACTCTCTTTAGATATGCCTTATATCCAACCCACAAGCTTGTGTTAGAAGGTGAGGCAGCTCAGTATAACAATCCCAACTGGAGCTTTCCCATTTGGGTTAGGCAGCCACCTACAGCCCCTCTTCCTCCTCCTAAGAATTTTCCTTCACCTAAAGAAGGGAGGAGTAAATGGATGGGAATGAAGGGTCCTCTGCCTGATCTCCCTCCTCCTCCTCCACCCTCATGACCTCCAGCAGGGAATAGCTTACTTTTTATAAATTTGACTTAGTTTTCTATATATTTGAGTAATGAGACCTTTATCAGGAAAATTTGTAACAAAAATTTCTCTAATTCAGACTGATTCACCTAAACATTTCCAACAAGACTAAGTCAAAAAAGATTGTTTATCAGTGTCATATATTATTTTCCTCTCTGATGATTTCTTGCAACATATTAATTTTCTCTTTTGGCAATGAAATAAAAAATGTGACATTATTCAAAGTTTAGTAATGCAAAACTATATTCATTATTAATCTAGTACCCAGCAAACATCATAGGATGATTGAGGCTTAGTGTGATATAATATATATTCTATGCATGTGTATATATGTATATTACAATAAGTACCTATGGCAGAAAGACTAGAGTGGGAGGGAGGGAACAAGATTCATATAGCATCTCCTATGTGCCAGGCACTTTGATAGGTACTTCTTAAAAATATTTCGTTTGGTCTTCACAACAACCCTACAAGGTAGATACTATTATTATCACCATTTTACAGTGGAGGAAACTGAGACAAAGGGAGCCACATGCTAACTTGGTGACCCTACGTGAGTCATTAAACTTTCAGTGCCAAGACATCTAACTTCTCTAGGATAATATAAGAGAGAGAGGAAGAGAGAGTCTTTAGATAACTGTATCTTGGTGTGAATGTGACCACAGGCTTTTGAAGGTGAAGGTGACCACAGGCTGCGGTGGCACTGAGCACAAGGTCTGGAAAATACTATCATATATTGTACCAAATCATAATATCCTGGAGTTGGAAGAGATTGGCTCAACTTACATCTATATAGAAATTGCCTCTAGAACATCCCAAGGGTGGGAAGAGCCAAGATGGCAATTTAGTAGTAGTGAAAACTGGAACTGCTTGAGAATTCTCTCAAATCAACCTTAAAATAGTGCCACAAAACAATTGACATCACAGAACCAAGAAGGGGATGAAGTGAGGTGGTTCTCCTATGAAAAACAACTTGAAAAGTAAACAGAACCTACTTTCATGGGATAAAGGGTAACCAAAAGTAAAAATGCACATTTGGGAGTATAGGCCACCTGAGTTCTGAACCTCAGCACCAGACAACTTGGAGACCTCAGGACTCTGCCTAAGCCAATAGCTAAGCACCCCACACCTGTCCCTTGAAGTCTCAAACCCTGGCAACCAGCCCACAGGGTGGCTTAAAAGTCTGTAGTAGTGGCCCTTTCAAGCCTACAGTACAGCCCCTAGCTACAGGGCAAAATAGGTAACAGTGCTCTTAGTCTTGCAAGCCATCAGCAGAGGAAAGAGAATTATCAGTTTTCAGAGCTCCCAGCCAACATACTAAAAAAATCTAGGAAAATGAGCAAATAGCAAAAGAAACACCTAACTATAGAAAATTTCTATGGATACAAAAAAGAACAAGGCACAGACTCAGCAGGAGATAGTGAGATCAAAGCAGCCACATCTCAAACTTCAGAGAAAAATTGGAATTGGTCTCAGGCTCTGAAAGAGCCCAAAATGGAATTTAAAAATCAAATAAGAGAGGTAGAAGAAAAATGGGAAAAAGAAATGAAAATGATGAAAAAAGAAAATAACAGCTTAAAAAGAAAAATTGGTCAAGTGGGAAAAGAGGCACAAAAATCCAATGAAGAAAAGAGTTTTCTAAAAAACAGAAATGACCTACTGGAAAAAGGAGGGAAATCCCTTGAAGAAAAGAATTCCATGAAAAGTAGAATTTAACAAAGGGAAAAGGAGGATCAAAAGGTTATGGAAGAAAATCATTCTAGAACATCCCCAAATATCCAGATTCCACTTGAAGTCCTCTAGCAAAAAGAACTCCCTACTTCTACCCCCTCCCAAGCAATCCATTCCACTTTGGAACACCTCTAATTTCTAGGAAGTTTTCCTGTGCTTTGCACTGAAATCTACCTCTGAAAATTCCCCATGTCATTCCTAATTTTGCTCTCTTGGGCCAAGTGAAATAAACTCAACCCTTATTCCTAATATAAGCCCTTTCACTACTTGTACACGGCTAACATCTTTTCTTCTACCTGCTAAATGGCCTCAATTCTTCAGTCAATCCTCATATAATATGGTTTCCCTCTGTTTTTCCCAAGCCTTACATCATTCTCATTGGCAGGTGATAAAATAACTTTTTAAAATAAGAGTTGAGGAGTTCTGCCTGCTCCGCAAAATCTTTTACCATCTTCTCATCTACCCAGAACAGTGGCACTATCCCTTATTTGGCCTTCCTCTTACCTTGGACAGAGATTTTTAAAACCCTTTTAATTGTTCTTAGCTTTGATAGAACATTATTGAATGTGTACTTTTGTGTTCATCATCACAATCTATATGTTTTTTGTAATGGACTTCTCCATTAGTGGCAGTGTAATGTTCCTGAACAATCTGCAGGGATCTAGGAGAAAAAACACTATCCATAAGCAGAGGACAAATTGAGGGAGTAGAAACACCGAGGAAAAGCAAATACCTGACTACAGTGGCTGACATGACAGAGGAGAGACTCTAAATGAACACTCTAATGCAAATATTAACAACATGGCAATGGGTTCGAATCAAGAACACATGTGATACCCAGTGGAATCACACGTCGGTTACGGGGGGTGGGAGGGAGGAAAGAAAATGATCTTTGTCTTTAATGAATAATGCATAGAAATGATCAAATAAAATACTATAAATTTTAAAAAAATCTATATGTTTTTAAAAACCTAAATGGGCCACTGAGTCCCCCTGTATAAACACATTAGTTTCTTTAGACAGATCCTTCTCTGTTATTCCTGGTTCTCTCCCTCTACTCCCTCTCTGATATGATAAGCCATTTGGTCTAGGTGACACATTGTGATTATGCAAAACATATTTCCACATTAATCATGTTGTGGAAGAAGAGTCATATTAAAAAAAAACATAAAGAAAATAAAGTGAAAAATAGTATGCTTTGATCTACATTCCGACTCCATCAGTTTTTTTTCCTCTGCAGATGCATAGCACTTTTCAACACGAGTCCTATGGAATTGTCCTGGATCACTGTATCGCTGAGAATAACTAAGTCATCCACAACTGAGCATTATACAATATTGCTATTACTGTGTACAATGTTCTCCCAGTTCCACTTATTTCACTTTGCATCAACTCATGTAAGTCTTTCTAGGAGTTTTTGTAATTATCCTGCTCATTATTTCTTTGAGCACAACAGTATTCCATTACAATTATATCCCACAACTTGCTCAGCCATTTCCCAATTGATAAATATCATCATCACCACAAGAGCTACTAGAAACACTTTTGCACAAATAGGTCCTTTTCTCTTTCTTGCCTCTTTGGTATAAAGACCTAGTAATGGTACTGTTGGATCAAAGAATATGCACAGTTTTAAAGCCCTTTGAGCACAGTTCCAAATTGTTCTCCAGAATAGTTGGATCAGTTTACAACTCCACTAACAGTACATTGGTGTCCCAATTTTCCCATATCTCTTCTAACATTTATTTTCCTTTTCTTTTTCATTAGCCAATCTCACAGGTGTAAAGTGGTACCTCAGAGTTCTTTTCATTTGCATCTCCCTAATCAATAGTGATTTAAAACATATTTTCCTATGACTATAGATAGCTTTGATTTCTCCATCTATAAATTTCCTGTTCATATTCTTCTACCATTTAGCAATTGGAGAATGACTTGTATTCTTATAAATAGGGCAGCTGGGTAGCTTAGTAGATTGAGAGCCAGGCCTAGATGGGAGGTCCTGAGTTCCAAACTGGCCTCAGACCCTTCTCAGCTGGCTGACCCTGGGCAAGTCACCTAACCCCCATTGCCTAGCCCTTACCACTCTTCTGTCTTAGAACCAATAAGGCAGAAGGTAAGGGTTTTTTTTAAATTGACACAATTATCTATATATTTGAGAAATGATGCCTTTATCAGGGACACTTGCTGTAAAAAAATTTCCCAGCCTTATGCTTTTTGTCTAATCTGGATTGCTTGTTTTGTTTTAATTTAATTTAATATAATCAAAATTATCCAGTTTTCATGAATTTTAATACTCTCTGTCTCTTGTTTGGGCATTAATTCTTCCCTTATCCATAGACCTGACAAGTGTTTAACTATTACATGCTCCCCTAATTTGCTTATGGTATCACCCTTTTGGTCTAAATCATGTACTGTTAGAAATTTATTAAACCCAAATAAGGGTCTATTTTGAATTTTTTTTTCCTTTCTCCCAAAAATTTAACTTTCTTCCATTTTTTCTTCTTCTTTATGTTTTTGGTTTTTTTTCTCTTCTTTTGATAATTAACTCATACACCCCCCCTTAACTCAACCATGCATCCTGAGCTGAACTGGATGTTTCTTAACACCCACTTCAAAGGGGGATTGTATTTTAATAAAATTCAAAGATTTTGAAATTTTGTTTGAGGAAAGATCTTCAAGGAAAGAAGCTTGCTAACTCCCAAATCCAGAGAATGAACTGTTGCAGAAAGATGCCAGAAAACCTACACTACATCAAGAAGATCCAGAACGAACTTTGGGTGTGGTTGATTGAACTGAAGTTTGATTGAACATTTATTTGAATGTATACTCTTATGCCAAAAGAGAACTGCCCCCTAATTGTTTTTTGTCAATGTGCCCAGCAAACATTGGCTTTTCTGTCTGTCTTTCTTCTATTTCCTTCTTCTATCTAACTATTGAAGTTTCCTCTTAGAAGGTGAAATTGTGTATGCACCTGCAGTTAGAAAATTTGGAGGTACAGGATGATTCATGTTTAGTGATCAATTGGGAAGACTAGTCTCCCAATCATCATCAGGGGGGATTGTGAACTTTAGATTACTCCACCCTACTTGGTCTAACAAAAACAGGAATGTCTACACCCATACTTAAGGATTAAGTATTTAGGAGGATGGCCTATGTCAGACATGTGTTAGCAAATTACAAATCAGAAACAACTGACACTCCCCTGGGCTGTCCTAAGTCAAGCTTAAGCTACCATTGGTACATGTGAGATGCAGGAAAGTGATGTAAAAACCATATATATATATATATATATATATATATATATATATATATATATATATATATATATATATATATATATATATATATATATATATATATATATATTTCACGTCATTTCCTCTCTTCACTCTCTTTCCGCAGAGAGGTGGCTCTGGTTGGCAGCGTGCTGAGTGTTTCAGCATCTTGGTGTGGTGGAAGCTATTGTCTGGTTTGACGGTGAGTTTTCCTTGATACTATACTGGGAGAAGCTGAGTAGCTAGTTCAGGTTCAGGAATCTTAACTGAGCTCTCTCAGAGTTTAGGCTGATTCCTTTCTCCTTTACCTTCCAAACATTATCCTCTTAGAAAGCCTCTAATCTTCTTCAGAGACCTTGTGGCAGAAGTCTTTGAACTTCCCCTGGCACAGGCCAGGCGGGAGAAATCCTATACCCTCCTTCTCTCTCTCTTCTCCTTAATTCCTTCCCTCTACATTAATTAAAATCACCATAAATTTCCAACTGACTTGGGTATTTTATTTGGGATTTCCTCTGGCGACCAAAATTAATTTAGATTTGAGTCACAACCCTAAAATTACATTTACAGTCCCCATTTTGACCTTATTTTGATATGAGATGTTGATCTATACCTAATTTCTGCCATACTGTTTCCCAGTTTTCCCAGCAGTTTTTTTTAACCAAACAGTGAGTCCTTGTGATCTTTGGGTTTACCAAACACTAGATTACTATGGTCATGGACTACTGATATACACTGTTTGTTACCCTACTTTGCATATGTGGGTCTAGACATAATACACCCAAGTCCAGACCCAGTACCAGACCCATGCATCTGTCATTCAAGGACCTAGGCATCTGCAGAGAGACACATTATTTGAAGGTCTACTAGCAAGTAACAATTTGGGTTGGGGGGACAGAAAGTGTGCTACAGCTCAAGGAAATCATCTACTAAAGTTGAAAGAGGTTGTGATGTGTCTGAACAAAAAAGAGTCCCCACAGCCAAGAAATTATGAATTGTCACAATCAAAAAGCTTTTAAGCTCAGTTTAACAACAATCTGGGTAATTACTATATACCCAAGGCTAGGAGTGGCTGCACTAGGAATCGCACAAGGCCAAGAATGAATATGCTGACAAATCTTTTCTTTATCACTGATGCAGAGATAAACTTCACCCATTGCTATCCCAATTATGATAAATCATGAATGAATAGAGTAGGAAATAAAGGCCCAAGTGTCAATGATGATGAAACCATTAATGTTTCCCACTGAAAGAAGTAGCTATCAACAGCTATTGGAAGCCTCCTGTGTCCTGCAGCTTCTCTCTAGCAGTAAGAAGATATTTTGTCAACCCCCGAAGTCCCACAAAGGCCTTCTTAAGATTGCAACTGTCCCAGTCTATGTCACTAGTCCTGTCCTCCCAGGATGAGTCATCACTATCGTGTTTTAAATGCATTTACAAATATATACATTTCCCTAAGTAATGCTTTGGCTCCATCTCACAGATTTTGGTTATCGTTATCTTTGAGGAAATTATTGATTGTTTCTATTATTATTTGTTCTTGGCCCTCTCCTTTTTTAGGATTTGAGTATTTAATTCTTTTATTATTATTTTTATTTCATTTCCAATCAATTTTTAATGTATGCATCAAAGGCTCTTTATTGAGTATAAGTTTATTGCATCATCTTCAGAAAAGGTGCATTTGATATTTCTGCTTTCCTACATTTGTTTGTGAAGTATTTATGCCCTAATACTTGGTCAGTTTTCATGTACAACTGAGAAATGGGTATACTTTTTGTTCCTATTCAATATTCTCTGAAGGTCTACTATATCTAACTTTTCTAAAATTCTATTAATCTCCCTAACTTCTTTTTTATTTATTTCCTGGTTAGATTTCTCTATGTCTGAGAGGTTTGTTGGCAGAGATTTGGGCAATCATGACTTGTCATTCTGCTATCTCGACTCCACTTCTGAGAATGTGAATTTTATGCTGATTGTTAAAAAAAAGTAAGGAGCACAAACTGGTGGAAAAGAGAGGGGAAGGCAGTCCCTGAAGAAGGACTAACACAGACAAAGGCAGGTAGAAGGAAGACGCAGATCCTCTAAAGGAGTAAGCCATCAGGTTGACTGGAGTAGAGACATTTCAGGAATACTAGTTGACTTGTCTTGCCAGTGAAGAGGAAAAATCAACAGGACTTGGAATCATTTTTTACTTTCCTTTTTCACTTCCACTTTCTTTCTGTGATCTCTCACCTCCCTCACCCTGTCTAATTCTTTACCAAGACTGAAATCCTGAAAGGCCCAGAAGGTGGTGATTTGATAATAATGGGGAAACTGGAAAAGAAGAGCCAGTTTGGAGAGGAACAGAGGCTTTGAGGGGTGAGGCCTAGAAATGTAGGCTTACTCACCTTGGAGTATGGGTTGTGGTTGAGGCCACAAGGGTTTCCTCTCTGTTGAAGAGCAAGAAGACTGAGGACTGGGCTTTGAGGAATATCCATGCTTAGAGACTACAGGATTTACAGCTAGAAGGGACCTAAGGGGTTATCTAGTCCAACTGCCTTCTTTTTCAGAAAGGGAAACTGAGCTCATGGAAGGAAAATGACTAAGGGGAAGTAACTGTAATGGGATAGAAAGAGGACAGAATTAGGAGTCAAAAGTCCTGGGCTTGAACCCTGGCTATGCATTATGGAGTTAGAGAGCCATCTAATCCATCCCCCTCATTTGCAGATGGGGAAACTAAGACCCAGGGAAGGGAAATGACTTGCCTAAAGTGGCACACTAAGTGGTAGAAATGAAATCTGATAAAGGTTATGGCACCTAACATCCCAGGGTGATTGTGAGAATCAAATGAAATTTGTCAAAAGCAAAACTACCACAACGGAAAGAAACACTGCTTAGCACAGGACCTGGCACATAGTAAGCACTAAATAAATGCTTTTTTCCTTCCTCTGACTCAAGAGACAGTGTTCTTTGCTCTGTGCCATGCTTATTCCTCTATGCCTTCGTTTCTTCTTCTAGGGCAGTGATGGCAAACAATTGGCATGGGTACCAAAGGTGGCATGCAGAGTGCCCTCTATGGGCACACGGCTGCTCTCCCCCCCTCCCAGTTTGTTATTGGAAAGGCAGAGGAACTTGAGCCAAGCTGCTCCCTCACCTCTACATTGTGCCTGATGACATTTTTTCACATCCCCTACCCCTCTACCCAGCAACCTAATTGGAGTACACAGGGGGGTAAGATGGGCAGCTCACAGGAAGCAGAGCTGGAGGGGAGCAGATCACTCAGGCCACTTCCCTCCCCCTCTCTACACTCAATGAAGACATTCATCATTTCACCTTCCCCTCTGCCCAGCAGCTCAATGGAAGTGCTTTCTCCCTCCACTGTGAGGGGTAAGGGGGGACAGGGCACACCTGGTATTCAGTGGGGGGTGGGGGGGGAATAGCACTCAGTCTCTGGGAGGTGGTATGGGGTCAGAGCCTGGCACTCCATCTCTAAAAGGTTCACCATCACTGATCTAGGTAGACAGCTGGAAAGGTAGGAAGGGAAAGAAGGTGAAGGAGAAAGGAAAAAATTATTGCCAGTTTTGCTGCTTCTTGGGCAGCAATGGTAACTGTAAGAGATGGAGGATAACCAAGAGGAGCTCCAATGCTAGGGGGGTACCTGTGCTAGGTAGCCCTAGCATCCTGTGGCTTGCTGAGGTCACATGGCTGAAAGGATAGACTAGTTGTCCTTCTCCTAGAGTAGTCATCAATTTTGAGCTAAAGGACCTCAGAACCCATCAGATCCCACTCCCACATTTTACAAAGGAGACTGAACCCAAGAGAAAGGAAGTAACCTGCCTAAGGACAATCAGGAAGTGACAGAGGTGGGACTAGAACCCAAACTTAATGCTTGTTCTACTATATCAAGCTGATATCAGAAAATTTAGAACTAACAGCAACCATGGGGACCATGTAGTCCATGGGTTCTTAACCTTCAGGATGTCATGGACCCTGTTAGGAATTTGGTGACATCTATGTATAGCTTCTCAGAATAATCACTTGAAATAATGGAAGGAAATGTCAAATTTCAGTTAGACGTCAGTCAGTAAACATTTATTAAGCACCTACTATGTGCCAAGCACTCTGCTACATACTGAGGATACAAGGAAAAGTAGAAGCCAGACCCTGCCCTCAAGACACTCACAATCTCACCGAGGAGGCGGCATGCAGACATTTCTATACCACCAAGTTCTAGACAGGATAACTGGGAGGGAATCAGCAGGGGGAAGGTACCAGCATTAAGAGGGCTAGGGAACATTTCCTAGGGAAGGCAGGATTCTGGCTGAGACTTGAAGGAAGTCAGGTAGAGATGAGGATGGTGAGTCTTCCAGACATGAAGCGTAGCCTTGAGGTAGGAGATGTAGGGTCTGAGTGACAGCCAGCAGGCCAATTGAAGATATCATTTTTTCCCATCCAAGTTCACAGAACCCTTGAAATCTATACCTAGATCCCTCAAGGGTCCATAGGCACCAAATTAAGAATCCCTGATTTAGTCCAACCCTTCCACTTTGCAGACAAGGAACTGGAGTCCAGAGAGGGGAAGTGACTTTGACAGTCACATAGCCAAAAGGCAGAAGGTGAATTTGGGCAGTCAGACCTGAGAACCCAGAGGTCTTGCACATCCCTAAGACTGGAGGCTTTCTCAAGAGAGCAAGTGTTTGTATAGGCCTGGATTTGCATATTATACAATCTTGAATTAAGGTTAAAAGGTCTCTGGCTCATCTCCAGATTCCTTTCTGGGCTGTTTACACGAAGCCCCAGCTTGCCAGACACACTTAATTGTTTCTGCTCTTTCTTGTTTTGAACCGTCAGAACAATAAGCCAGACCATTAGCAGATATGATGGTTTGTTATTGCTTAGATGAAGGAAAGATTACTGTAGAGAAAAACCCCAATTTTCAGGCTGTAGCAAGAGCTCCAAGTAGTTTAGACCAAGTAGTTTAGACAAGGTCAGGGTCACACATCAGGCATCTGGCCTGAAATCCATGAAGGAGCAGATAACTCTCTCTCTCTCTCTCTCTCTCTCTCTCTCTCTCTCTCTCTCTCTCTCTCTCTCTCTCTCTCTCTCTCTCTCTCTCTCTTTGGTTTTCACAGTCCATGACAGTTGCTCCACTGAAAGTGCTGGGCTCTGGCTAGAGAGGAAGTTAGAGAGACTAGCCAAGCCCTGGAGAGATGGAGCAGCCCAGCACTGGATTCAAGGACTGACTTTGGTACACACAGACACACTTTCTAGCAGAAAGCCAGATTGCCCCAGAGGCCAGGGGACTGAGCTTGGTAGAGTCCAGTACTGTGGACACCAAGGTTTAAGGTATAGTGTTTGGCCCTCACCCGTAGGGGGACATGAAGAACAGAGAAGTGGCCTTGGAGGCAGGAAGATCCGCATATAAGCTTGGCCTCAGATTCTTGCTAGCTCTGTGACCCTGGGCAAGACCCATCCTGTTTCCTGATCTGTAATATGGAGATAATAATAGCCCCTACCTCCAGGGCTGGGGTTAGGATCCAATGAGATAATATTTGTTGGGCCCTTTACTAACCTTAAAGTGTTATCTAGATGTTAGATCTTATTTCTCTTTTCTCCCCCTCTATAGACTATAAACTCCTCAAGGTTGAGAATGGTCTTTCCCTTTTCTTTGCCCCTCTCAGAGACTGACGTAGCATAGCAAGGGACAGATTATGCTCCCAGTGTCACAGGAAGGATGTTTGTATCTTCATTCTGGCCATACCTTGAAAATAAACATTTCTTTGGAAAAGCTAATCTGACTATTAAATGGTTAATGGGCCTGGGGTGCAAAGAGCCTCTAAAATTAAAGGAGCACAACCAATGGGGGCTGGAGATAATGGCAGAGAGACTGAGTATCTCCCAAAGCCCCTTAAGAGAGCCAGAGAACCCTGAAGGATGGGTGAACAGTATTATACCAGGCCTTCAGGCAATAGGGGCCAACATGGTCATAGTTACATCCCTAGAAGCGTTATTATTGAACCTAGAAATGGTGCTATAGAAGGTACCTGTCCACCTCTCCCATCAGCCTTATCTAGAATGTTATTTGTACCTCTCCAATGCACATGCCATGTATTTTTGGCCTGCCTTATATGCTCATGCTCCCATGAGAGTCAAGTTCCATGAATACAAGGGAGAAAATCTTCACAAATGTTGGGTCTTCTCCAGTCCTCTGTGCCCAGTTAGCACTTATTAATGCACATGTTTTGATTTAAGTACATTTTTTTAAAAACCCAAAGGATCTCAGTTCTTGTCTCGACTCTGTGACTACCTGGCTGAGTGACCTTAAGCAAACCTCTTTCTCCCACTCTGGACTCCTTTTTATTCCTTTATAAAGTGAGATGATTGCATGAGAACATGGGTTCTTAGCCTGGGCTCGGGGAACTTAAACATTTTTGATAACTTTCAATCTAATTCGTTTCTTCAGCAATCCATTGTATTTTATTTTATGCATTTAAAAACATGAGTGTGAGACGACTTCCAGGTAAGCATGGCAGCAGAGTAAATGCAGCTGGCTTCCTCTCCTCAAATCCAACGACACAGATGACCTCAAAAGACCCCCCAAAAAACAAAAACAACCATCCTCATAAGAACGGAGAGACCCCACACTAAGGCACAGCACTGAAGGTAGGTGGGACTCTGGCATTTCCACAATATAAGGAAACAAAAAGCTGACCCATTCTCCCCCCACCCACCACGCTGATGGAGCCAGAGCCTAAGCAGTCACTGACCAGAATCAACAAGTGAGGGAGGGGCACCCCAGGACTGAACAACAGGCAGCCCCAGGTCTGGGGACCTGAGTAAGACCACCAAGGACCTACTCCTGAGAGTAGTAAAACCCAAAACCCCAGCAGGCGGGCAAGGGGAACTCAGATTGCGGGCACCCAGAACTAGCACTCTATAATCAACGAGTGCGCGAAGGGATCCCCTGAAGTGAGCAAGTCGCACCCATAGGTCTTGGGAATTAACTAAAACCACCAAAGACCCACACCTGAGAGCAATAACACCTGAAACGCCGGCAGGCAGGGGAGGGCAGACCCTGGGCTTCCCTGGGAAGACAGCGCAGCTTTGGAGAATGAAGAATTTGCCTGGGGCTAAAGCCTCGATCATTAGAGCCATACACTGAGAGCCAGCACTCCTCACTCAGATTTCTGACTGGAAAGGAGAGAGAAAAACCATAGAGATGGCAAAGAGTGCACAGGAGCAACAGCCTCCAAACACCAAGAAAAGCAAGAAGAAGGGGGTGACTTTGGATACATTTTATGGAGCGAAAATACAAAATACAAAGGAAATAGAAGAGGAAACACAAAAAAATGCTCCAAAACCTTCCAAAAGAAATGGAAATTCTCCACAAGCTCTTGAAGAATTTAAATTGGAAATTATGAAAAAGATGGAAGCGTTCTGGCAGGAAAAATGGGAAATAATGCAAACGGAACTCAGCAATCTGAGGGACCAAAATACACAAATGCAGAAACAGCTCGAAGCCTCAAAAAACAGGTCAGAACAAACTGAAAAGGAAAACCAATCTTAAAAGGTCAGAATCAGGCAACTGGAAGAAAATGAGCTTGCAAAAGAGTAAGAATTAATAAAGCAAAGTCAAAAGACTAAGGAAATAGAAGATAACATAAAATATCACACTGACAAGGTGACAGACCTGGAAAACAGAGGAAGGAGAGACAATCTGAGAATCATTGGCCTACCAGAAAAGCCAGAAATAAACAGTAATCTTGACATTATAATACAAGATATCAAAGAAAACTGCCCGGAGATTCTAGAACAAGGGGACAAAATATGCATTGAAAGAGTTCACAGAACACCCTCTACACTAAATCCCCAAAAGACAACTCCCAGGAATGTAATTGCCAAATTCCAAAGCTTCCAAGCAAAAGAAAAAATCTTACAAGAAGCCAGAAAAAGACAATTTAGATATAAAGGAATACCAATCAGGGTCACACAGGACCTAACAATTTCCACTCTGAATGACCTTAAGGCCTGGAACATGATATTCAGAAAGGCAAGAGAGCTGGGTATTCAACCAAGAATCAGCTATCCATCAAAACTGACTATATACTTCCAGGGGAAAGTATGGGAATTCAACAAAATACAAGATTTCCAAGCATTTGTAAAGAAAAGACCAGAGCTCTGTGGAAAGTTTGACATCCAAACACAAAGAGCAAGAGAAACATGAAAAGGTAAATATGAAGGAAAGGGAAAAGGAGAAAAAAGTTATCTTTTTCTTTTATTCAAACTCTCTTCTATAAGGACTACATTTATACCAAATTATATATATTAATATGTGGGGGAAATGTACTGTGTAACTCTCAAAAATTGTATGCATCATTAGAGTAGTAAGAAGAATCACACATAGGGAAAGTTTGGGGCATCAAGACGATATGGAGAAAGAGGGGGAAAGAAAGAAAAAGGGAGGGGGAATCATTGATGGTACTAAGATATACTCCAAGAAATAGAAAAAAAAACTAAATAGAATAATCTTTCTCACACAAAGATACACATGGGAAGGGGAGGGGAAGAATTCTCCTATAAGAAGGAGAGGAAGAGAGTTTTTACTTAAATCTTACTCTCAGTGAAATCAACTCTGAGAGGGAAGAGCATCTATATCCATTGGGATCTTGAATTCTATCTTATCCAACAGGGTAAGGGAGAAGGGAAAACCAAAGGGGGTAGGGGAGGGAGAGAACACAATAAGGGAGGGAAGGAGAGGGAGGAGGGGAAGGGAACAAAAGGGAGGGCTAGAAAGGAAAGCATATCAAGGGAGGAGACTAGGGGGACTAGGGATTTAAAGGAAATCACTGGTTTAAAAGGTTATAGCTAAAGAAGAAAGGTCAGAATTAGGAGAGGATATCAAAATGCCAGGGAATCCACAAGTGACAATCATAACTTTAAACGTGAATGGGATGAATTCACCCATAAAATGTAGACAAATAGCAGAATGGATTAGAATCCAAAACCCTACCATATGTTGTCTTTAAGAAACACACATGAGGTGGGTAGATACTCACAAGGTCAGAATTAAAGGATGTAGTAAGACCTTTTGGGCCTCAACTGACAGAAAGAAGGCAGGAGTGGCAATCATGATATCTGACAAAGTCAAAGCACAAATAGACCTGATTAAAAGGGATGTGGAAGGTAAATATATGTGTTAAAAGGGACTATAAACAATAAGGAAATATCACAAATCAACATGTATGCACCTAATGATATAGCACCCAAATTTCTAATGGAGAAAGTAGGCGAATTGAAGGAGGAAATAGACAATAAAACCATATTAGTGGGAGACCTGAACCAACCACTATCAAATTTAGATAAATCAAATAAAAAAAATAAATAAGAAAGGTAAAAGATGTGAATGAAATCTTAGAAAAATTAGAATTAATAGACATATGGAGAAAAATAAATAGGGACAAAAAGGAATACACCTTCTTCTCAGCACCACATGGCACATTCACAAAGATTGACAATACACTAGGTCACAGAAACATGCCATACAAATGCAGAAAAGCAGAAATAATAAATGCAGCCTTTTCATATCATAAGGCAATAAAAATAATGATCAGTAAAGGTACATGGAGAGCCAAATCAAAAATTAACTGGAAATTAAATAATGTGAAACTCCAAAATCAGTTAGTTAGAGAACAAATCATAGAAACAATTAATAATTTCATTGAGGAAAATGACAATGATGAGACATCCTTTCAAACCTTATGGGATGCAGCCAAAGCAGTACTCAGAGGAAAATTCATATCCCTGAGTGCATATATTAACAAATTAGGGAGGGCAGAGATCAATGAATTGGAAATGCAAATACAAAAACTTGAAAGCGAACAAATCAAAAAACCCCAGAAGAAAACCAAACTAAAGATCCTAAAAGCTAAGGGAGAAATTAATAAAATTGAAAGTGATAGAACTATTGAACTAATAAATGAGACTAGAAGCTGGTAATTTGAGAAAACAAACAAAATAGACAAAGTACTGGTCAATCTAATTTAAAAAAGGAAAGAAGAAAAGCAAATTAGCAGCATCAAAGATAAAAGGGGGACATCACCTCCAATAAAGAGGAAATTAAGGCAATCATTAAAAATTACTTTGCCCAATTATATGGCAATAAATATACCAATCTAGGCGATATGGATAAAGAATTACAAAAATACAAATTGCCTAGACTGACAGAAGAAGAAATAGAATTCTCAAATAATCCCATATCAGAAAAAGAAATCCAACATGCCATCAAAGAACTCCCTAAGAAAAAATCCCCAAGGCCTGATGGATTCACCAGTGAATTCTATCAAACATTCAAAGAACAACTAATCCCAATACTATACAGACTATTTGACATAATAAGTAAAGAGGGAGTTCTCCCAAATTCCTTTTATGACACAAACATGGTACTGATTCCAAAGCCAGGCAGGTCAAAAACAGAGAAAGAAAACTATAGACCAATCTCCCTAATGAATATAGATGCAAAAATCTTAAATAAGATACTAGCAAAAAGACTCCAACAAGTGATCAGGAGGGTCATTCACTATGATCAAGTAGGATTTATACCAGGAATGCAGGGCTGGTTCAATATTAGGGAAAGCATCCACATTATTGACCATATCAACAAGCAAACCAACAAAAATCACATGATTATCTCAATAGATGCAGAAAAAGCCTTTGATAAAATACAACACCCATTCCTATTAAAAACACTAGAAAGCATAGGAATGGAAGGTTCATTCCTAAAAATAATAAACAGTATATATCTAAAACCATCAGCTAATATCATCTGCAATGGAGATAAACTAGATGCATTCCCCATAAGATCAGAAGTGAAACAAGGATGCCCATTATCACCTCTATTATTTAACATTGTACTAGAAACACTAGCAGTAGCAATTAGAGAAGAAAAAGAAATCAAAGGCATTAAAATAGGCAAGGAGGAGACCAAGTTATCGCTCTTTGCGGATGATATGATGGTCTACTTAGAGAATCCTAGAGAATCAACCAAAAAGCTAGTTGAAATAATCAACAACTTTAGCAAAGTTGCAGGATACAAAATAAACCCACATAAGTCATCAGCATTTCTATATATTTCCAACATAACCCAGCAGCAAGAATAGAAATCCCATTCAAAATCAGCTTAGACAAAATAAAATACTTAGGAATCCATCTCCCAAGACAAACACAGGAACTATATGAACACAACTACAAAACACTCTCCATACAACTAAAACTAGACCTGAGCAATTGGAAAAACATTAACTGCTCATGGGTAGGATGAGCCAATATAATAAAAATGACCATCCTACCCAAACTTATTTATCTATTTAGTGCCATACCCATTGAACTTCCAAAAAATTTTTTATTGATTTAGAAAAAAACATAACAAAGTTCATTTGAAAGAATAAAGGATCAAAGATATCCAGGGAAATAATGAAAAAAATACAAAGGAAGGGGGCCTTGTAGTCCCAGATCTCAAACTCTATTATAAAGCAGTGGTCATCAAAACAATTTGGTTCTGGCTAAGAGACAGAAAGGAGGATCAGTGGAATAGACTTGGGGTAAGTGACCTCAGCAAAACAGTATATGACAAACCCAAAGACCCCAGCTTCTGGGACAAAAACCCACTATTTGACAAAAACTGCTGGAAAAACTGGAAGACAGTGTGGGAGAGATTAGGTTTGGATCAACACCTCACAGCCTACACAAGATAAACTCAGAATGGGTGAATGACTTGAACATAAAGAAGAAAACTATAAGTAAATTAGGTGAACACAGAATAGTATACATGTCAGACCTGTGGGAAAGGAAAGACCTTAAAACCAAGCAAGACATAGAAAGAGTCACAAAATGTAAAATAAACAATTTTGATTACATCAAATTAAAAAGTTTTTGTGCAAACAAAACCAATGTAACCAAAATGAGAAGGGAAGCAACAAATTGGGAAACAATCTTCATAAAAAAACCTCAGACAAAGGTCTAATTACTCAAATTTATAAAGAGCTAAATCAATTGTACAAAAAATCAAGCCATTCTCCAATTGATAAATGGGCAAGGGACATGAACAGGCAGTTTTCAGCCAAAGAAATCAAAACTACTATTAAGCACATGAAAAAGTGCTCTAAATCTCTTATAATCAGAGAGATACAAATCAAAACAACTCTGAGGTACAAATTGGCTAACATGACAGCCAAGGAAAGTAATGAATGCTGGAGGGGATGTGACAAAGTCAGGACATTAATACATTGCTGGTGGAGTTGTGAATTGATCCAACCATTCTGGAGGGCAATTTGGAACTATGCCCAAAGGGTGATAAAAGACTGTCTGCCCTTTGATCCAGCCATAGCACTGCTGGGTTTGTACCCCAAAGAGATAATAAGGAAAAAGACTTGTACAAGAATATTCATAGCTGCACTCTTTGTGGTGGCCAAAAATTGGAAAGTGAGGGGGTGCCCTTCAATTGGGGAATGGCTGAATGAATTATGGTATATGTTGGTGATGGGATACTATTGTGCTCAAAGGAATAATAAAGTGGGGGAATTCCATGGGGACTGGAACAACCTCCAGGAATTGATGCAGAGTGAGAGGAGCAGAACCAGGAAAACATTGTACACAGAGACTGATACACTGTGGTACAATCGAACGTAATGGACTTCTCCATTAGTGTCAATACAACATCCCTGAACATTCTGTAGGGATCTAGAAGAAAAAACACTAGCCACAAGCAGAGGACAAATTGTGGGAGTGAAAACACCGAGGAAAAGCAATTGCTTGACTACAAGGGTTGAGGGGACATGACAGAGGAAAGACTCTAAATGAACACTCTAATGCAAATATTATCAACAAAGCAATGGGTTCAAATCAAGAAAACATGTAATGCCCAGTGGATTTACGCATTGGCTATGGGGGGTGGGGGGAGGAAAAGAAAATGATCTATGTCTTTAATGAATAATGCTTGGAAATGATCAAATAAAATATATTTTTTAAAAAAAAGGACACATGTGATTCCCAGTAGAATCATGTGTCAGCTATGGGAGGGGTGGTGGGAGGGGGGGAGGAAAAGAAAATTATCTTTGTTTCCAATGAATAATGTGTGAAAATGACCAAATAAAATAATGTTAAAAAAAACATGAGTGTGAGAAGACTCACGGACTTCCCTGGACTGCTCGAAGGGTATGTGAACCAAGATTAAGAACCTTGGTCAAGATGCTCTAGAGCCCTTTTCAGCTCTGACATTCTCTGTTTTAAGGTCACACCTGGCCCCACCATTAAGGATTCCCAGACCGCTTCCAGCTTTGCTGCTCCGGGTTCTCAGAGCCCTTCCATCTTGGAAATTTGGATAATATCCTATTTTCAAAGCTTTGACAGCTTATTTACATTCTGTATTCGAAGGTCCTTCTCAGCCCTGACCTTACATATTCCAGCCCTTTTCAGGCTGGAGATCCAATGATTTTATTAGGAAATCAATCACAGATACCAATCTGGTTCATTCTGCAGAGGATCAAATGCTGCTTCCCATTAGCGGGTCCTCGAGGGCTGGGTAGGGCAGTTGTTTTGTTCCAGTGAAAGTGATTGTCCTTGGAACCTGCAGAAGCTGTGGGGAAGCAGTAAAAAGCCATCGACCATGATGGCTCCTGATGGATGCTTTGCCCTAATGCCTAGATGCTCTTAGGCTGGATCGAAACAGCGGACCAAGCTCAAAGGGGTAAAGCAGTCAAACTGGCCTTTTTTTACTCAACATACACTTATCAGGAAATGATAAGATCTCCTTTCTGAGCTACTGTTAAGTTGCCAAGGAACATATTAGAGAAGAGAACAAGGAAGAATGAAACCTGAAACACGGTGGTGAAAGCTTGTCTCAAACAACTAAATTGCTAAGGCAATCAGAAGGAGGGGAAGCAAAGAGAGGAGCTGCCAGAAGGCCTCTTCTGTTCTTAACTTCACTGCATGATGGTATGAACAATGCGTCAGACAATTTGACAAAGGTCTCCTCTGTCACTCTCTCAAACATATGTGAGGAGGAGACAGGTCCCTATCAAAGAATGGATGGCAGGGCATCTGACTATCTATTCAAAGCTGGGTTGACACTGAACAGGAAGAGGAAGCTTCAGTTCATCCTATCTGCCTCCCATCTCTTGAGAATATAAGTGATGAAATGAGCTAGAAGACGTAGGTAGCTGAAGCTAGAACAAAAAGGGCCCCCGAGTGAATTTGTCAAAGGCACAGCAGGAAAAGCTGTCTTGTGTCTTACGCACCTGGCATTTCTACACGATTCCATTTGGATCACAATAGGCATCAAATTGAAAACGTCTAATGAGCATCAGTGACTAATCCAAAATGGCGAAGAATACCCTTTGCACAAACCATTCCTCCCAAGAGGGCAGAGAGTTCTGCAAAATAAACCTCATTCATTTCCACATCATTTCCCTAAGGGAAAAGGGAAGGGAACAAGCACTTATTAAGTGCTTACTATATGCCAGGCACTGTGCTGAGTGCTTTACAATTATTATCTCATTTGATCCTTATAACAACCCTGGGAGGAAGATACTATTAAATAATTATCCCCATTTTACATTTGGGGAAACTGAGGCAGTCTGAGGTGAAGTGAGTTGCTCAGGGTCACACGAATGGATTTTGAACTGAAATCTTCCTGACTCCAAGCCCAGGGCACTATCCACTGTGTCACCTAGCTAGCTGCCTCTATAAAGTAGGTGAAAGAAGTTACCACCTCCATTTTACAGGCTCATTTTCTCATTCCCTGCCTCCTGCCTACCATCCTAGTCTTTCTTCCTCCTCCCTTATTCCAAGTCATCTCAGGGTTCAGCTATTGTTTCCAACAGGGCTAAGTTCTTTTGCCTCGTTCTTTGTTTATAGATTTAGACCCTCCCAAGGAACACGTATGACTGAGCTAAGAAACTTTCCAAGTCAATTAATAAACTTTTATTGAGCACAGCACCTACTAGGTGTCAGGCAATGTGCTAAACACTGGAGATACAAAAATGAAAAACCCAGCCTGCCTCTGCTCTCAAGGAGCTCACATTCTACAAAGGGGAGAGTCAGCAAGTGCTCTAGAATCAAAGTTCTCCAAGCCACATTAGAAAGAGACCTTGAGTCTCGTTAAGGTTCACTGAACATACTCATCGGGCCAAGCTTGGGCCACGTTCAGTGTATTGGTTCCAAGGCAGAAGAGTGGTAAGGGTTAGGTAATGGAGGTTAAGTGACTTGCCCAGGGTCACACAGCTAGGAAGTGTCTGAGGCCAGATTGGAACCCAGGACTTCCTGTCTCTGGACCTGGCTCTCAATCCACTGAGCCACCCAGCTGCCCCCAGAACTACTTATAAAATACACTGAATGTGGCCCAAGCCTGGCCTGATGAGTATGTTCAGTGAACCTGAAGTCTAAGGTGGAAGGTAAGGATTTTTATAAAGTAGTTCTGGGCTCTTGTGAAGATGGGAGAGTGATTAGGCTATGATGTCTATTACCCCACTGATCACAAAGGGAAGATTTTTTGGACCTCGATAACCAGACAGTTATCCTCCCTAAATTAGATCAAAGACTCTGGTCTCCCACGATAGAGAGACTCCACTTTTAATTAAGAGATTTGTAGCTCCCAGGAGGAAGAGGACCACTTCAGGGAAATCAAGGTAGCTCTGTAACCTAATGTTACCAAAGGCTGGGGCTGGAAGCATTTAGAAAGCTTAGATTCTGTTCTAGGCACTGGAAACACAATGACAACGATGATGAATGTGCTTTGGAGGAAAACAACACTTAGGCACGTCAGTGTATGCAAAATATACCTTGCCTTTGCTTGGTATCATTGTTCTGAGGGGTGGGGAAAGACTTTGGCAGCTATGGGGAAAGGAAAGGGGCAGGAGGAGCTTGAGCTGAGCTCTGAGGTTCTAAGAGGCAGGGATAAGGTGGGAGGGCATGCCAGGTATAGGGAAGAGCCAGTACAAAGGCACAGAGACAAGACGCAAGGCCCCCTGTGGGAGGAACAGCAAGAAGACCAGTTGGACTGGACTGGAGAGTGTGTGAAGGGGGAGCCATGTGTAATAAGTCTGGAGAGGGAAGCTGGAGCCAGATTGGAAAGGGCTTTAAAAGCCAAACCCAGAGTTTGTGTTGGAGCCAAGAAACAATAAGAAGCTTATGAATCAT
Organism: Monodelphis domestica; assembly: GCF_027887165.1. Taxonomy (NCBI): domain Eukaryota; kingdom Metazoa; phylum Chordata; class Mammalia; order Didelphimorphia; family Didelphidae; genus Monodelphis; species Monodelphis domestica. The sequence goes on from NC_077235.1 coordinate 30,006,902, forward strand.
GGATGTTGGATACTGATAACCTGGGGTCCAGGAACTTCTTTGGTTTCTAACGCTTTCGCTGTAAATTGATTTCTTTTGTAGCCCTGTCTATTTTCTTTTATATACCTAAAATATGATTCTGAGAAAGGTCCATGGACTTCACCAGACTGCCCGGGGCGGGGGGGGGGCACGACACACAACAAAGATTGAAAACCTCTACTGTCCTCTGGTGTACAACATTTGTAGACTCGAAGGATTTTGTTTTTGAGTCGGCAGCTATAAAATCCATGGTGGATTTCTCCCATCGCTTCTGAGGCCACAAAAATGAAGCACGACTCACTTCTTAGCTGGGTTGGAATTACTGTAGAATATTGCAGCACAGGGACCCTTGTGAGCAGGGCCAAGTAGGCAGCCACCTGCATCGGTGAGCTGGCACCATCACTGCCATTATCTAGCTGGATGAACAGGGGGAAGTCACCCGTTTTCAGGGCTTCGGTTTCATCATTCGCAAAGTGAGGGGGTTGAGCTGGATCATCTTTAAGTGTTCTTCAATCTCGAACTTTCTATGACTTGAGACAGGCTGTGTGTTATTGTTGAGTTGGTTGGCTCCTCTAGGAAGCTGATAAAATCCCGTGCATGTGGAGAGGCTTCTGTGCTCATTGGTCCGACTCTCCAATTCAAAAGATGTGGAAAGGTTTATCTAAAAGTCGTGAGTCTCATAAGTAGCAGAGCAAGAAGTAGAAGTCAGATCCCAGAGAGGATGCCTCCCTCAGGACTGCTAGATGAGGGGGTGATGGGATCAGAGTTAGGAAAACCTCAATTCAAAGCTGCCCTCAGGCAACTATGTGACCTTAGCCAAGTCTTATGTCCCCTCCTGGCTGCCCTCTTGCCAGCCGAGAAGGTGTCAGTATTGGCACCATATTCCTGCTGGATTGTGGGGAGGCTCAAATGCAATAATATGTAAAGCACTCTCTAGAGTTCAACACTATGGAACACTATTCTAGCAGGAGTCTTCCAGAGACTAGGCCTTAAGCGAAGATTCAGTTGTCTTAATAGCTAGAGAAACACATGATCTCTAATACGGGAATTGCAAAGCCAGTCTTTTTGTCTCTGGGAAAGCCTGCAATGTCAGTTTATGTTACACACGCTAACGGCATTCTCTGAGGGTTTTTGTTCTCATCTCTCTTGTTAGAACCATAAGATTTTAGAACTGAGAGAAACTTGAGACCTCTGTATAGCAGTGAGCAAATTAATTGGGACAAAATAATTTAGTAGCATACGATTGACCCTGTGATGTAAAAAAAACCGTAATATGCAGTAGGCCCTCCGTTTGCTACAGTCCCTTGTCTTACATGATTTGCTGTTGAGTTCACAAGACTTTAACAAGTAATTTTTCATTCTTAGAAAACCAGCTTTCACTACATTGGATCCTAAGTGTACTATCGATTAACAGGTCATTTCTCCAAGTTTAGTCTTAATTGTAGCTGATATATTTTGGGTAGAATTTAAATCGAGCAAGTTCCCAGGCCACTGAAGTATATCTATCTATCCCTCTCTATCGGAAACATCTGATAACCTTTCATGACATGCGGCACGGCATAAAGCTGTATTTCAGTATTCTTTCTCCATATGGGAGCATCTACAATTCTGGAACAATCTGCTTTGGAGCCTAGCGGTATATTTATTTGAGTTCATCATTTCCTCAAGAAGGACAAGACATCCAAGTCTACTGAACATTTCTGGAGGTGGGTTTTTACAAACTGCTTAAGGCGTCCAGATCTAGACTCACCTGAGCTACTTCTGACAATGGTTCTAATGTAAGCTTGAATGAAAATTGAGTTTCATCAGTTCAAATCACCTTTTTGAAATATTCAGTGGCCAAGCCTCTCTACTGTCTTGTCTTTGATAAGCAGGCCAGCTTAGGAAGGGCTCTGAATACCAAAGAGAGGGTTTTCTAGGTAGCTATAGAAGTAACAGGGAGCCACTGAAGTTTATTGAATGGGATGAACAAGCGGGGTAGCATGGAGAGAACTGTACTCTAGAAAGGTCAATTTCAAAGCTGAGTGGAGGATGGACTGGCGTAGGGAGAAATGTGAGACAGACCAACCAGAAGGCTATTTCAGTAGTCCAAGTATGAGATGAGGAGGACCTGCTCCAGTTGGGGGCAGTGTGAGAGGAGAGAAGTGGGCACATACAAGAAATATTACTGGATTTGGGGGGAGGGAAGGAAAAGAGTGAGAAATTGAGGATGATACTTAGGCTTCAAACCTGGGTGAATCTAGAGCTTAGAACAAGATAAACAGATCTAAGAATCATTAGACTAGAGGTGGTCATTGAATCTATGGGGACTAATTAGATTGATAAGGAAAACAGTATAGAGAGAGAAGAGAAAAGGGCCCTGGATGGAGCCCTGCGGGACACCCTCAATCAGTAGAAATGACCTGGAGGAAGATCCACCAGTGAGATCGAGAAGACTGATACGTAAGAGGAGAACCAAGAGAGATCATTGTCACAAAAATCCAGAGAGATTGTACAAAGGAGAAAAGAATGCTCAACAGGGTTAAAAACTGCATAGAGGCCAAGGAGGATGAGGATTGAGAAAAAAATCATTGGGTTTGGCAATTAAGAGACTATTGGTTACTTTGCACAGAGCGGCTACAGTTGAAGGATGAGGTCAGAATCCAAACTATAGAGAATTAAGAAGAGAATGAGAGAGAAAGAAGTATAAACATCAATTGCAGACCACCTTCTCAAGGAATTTAGACACAAAATGGAGGAGAGATGTGGGACAATAGCTCTCAGAGATGGATGAATCAAGTGAGTGTCTTTGGAGGATGAAGGAGACATGGGCATGTTTGTAGGCAGTAGAGAAGCAGCCAGGACATAGGGAGAGATAGGAGATGAGTGAGAGTGTGGGGATGACACAGGCACGTAATATGCTGGAGGACACTGGAAGGAATGGAACCACTTTTCTTGGTCTTCTTGCTCTTCTTCCAACTTCAAGGAACCTATACCACATAGAAGAATCAGTATCAACCCATTTGGGTGTCAGTTCCATCTGAAGGTCTTTGCTCATTTTTTGAGGATGAATTAGGCTGTTCAAAAGCAACAGTTTATTAATTTGGGGATTTTTTCCCCTTTTCAGTCAGATTCTCCTTTGTGGTTCTATGTGACTGATCCTATTTCACCAAGGGCCTGAATAGTCCTTATGGACCATTTTCATAGGAAAATTGATCTTGAGCTAAAGGAAACTTAGAGATCCTCCAGTCCAATCTCCTCATTTTACAGATGAGGAAACTGGGGCCTAGAAAGGCTAGTAAATATCAGAGATGAGATTTACACTCCACAGCTAGTGCTCTGTACCAAGCTGTCATTGGAACACTCCACTGCCTCACACCATCACTGAAGCATGTAGTACTTTAATAGACGGATACATCCAACTTTTATGCATTTTTGAAGTAATGACCATTCTTAAAAAGACAAGAATTACAAACCACAAAATAGATCCTTGAAATATCTATGTATGGCATGAAATCTGGCGTCAGCTAACAAGAGAACTAAAAGTGCAGAAACGAGCTCGATCCAGTTTCTTCTGGTGAAGGTCAGACTTCTGAGTCAGCCTGGTATCAATAGTGCGGGTATTTGAGCATCGTCACAAAATGAAACCATTTTAAATGATCATTTGTCCCAAATAATTCACAGGAGAGCAAAGAATAGTCCAGTGGGATAGAACCTCTGGACACAGGCTTTTAATAATAGAGTTTATTAATAATCGAGTTAAAACCCCTTCTGGGCAGGGACTATGTCTTACCTAAACTTTGGATCTCCCACAGTGCCTAACAGAGTGCTTGTCAGATACCTAACAAACTTCTGTTTATTTGAACCTAGAATGTAAGTACTAGAAGGGACCTGAGAAAAGAAAAAAGGATCATGGAATCCCTTCATTTGACAAACATAGAGACTTGGGTGGCTGCCATCTAGTCGAAACTCTTTATCTCATAAAGGGATACTGAGGAGGAGTTCAATTATTTGCCTAAGATCACACAGATAATAAAAAGCTAGGATATTCAACTTGTAAGTGCTACAAAGAATATGAATTTTAATACTAATAACTATCAAATGCCCTGGATCTTTGCAACTCAGTAACCCTGATGAATGTAGGTCTGTGCCTTACTTTTTGTACCAGTTACTGCTTATCAGTGGTTCTTCCAGGAAAATGGGGAGGGAGGGGAAAGGGAGGAGGATTTATCAGATCGTTGGACGAACTCAATCTGTATTACGCATGTGGTTTGAGATCATCTGCTTCTGGGTAAGCTTTATAAGAAAGGTTTTCTTGAACAGATTCTGCTATACATGAGGGGCAGCGTGTGGTTCCCTTGGGATCCTTTCCCTCTTTCAAGGCCTACTTGAGTAGATACCTCTTCCATTGATCCTTGCATTGGCACCTCCGTAAAGCACTTGCTTCATGCCCCTCTGCTGTACTCATCTCATCTGGCCTAAGCTTTTTTTGTGCTCCACTCTTAGTTCCTCAGTTTGGGTCTTTGGAGTGGTTACTATGCCTCATGTCCCTTTTTATCTCCCCCATTGCCTCTCATGGCCTACGCTAGGCATTTAATAAACACTGAATGAATGGGTGGTCTTGGGGCTGCTTGCCCACAATAATAGGCCATTTCTCCCATGCCTCCTGGTTGACAAAAGCCCTTTTCTCCCAGCAATCCTAAGAACCCAGGATCTGGAGCTGGGAGGGGAGCAGAGCAGCTCCCTCACTGTGATCCGTTGAAAGGCAGCCCTTGACACCAGCTTTTGTCTGAACCTGCCGTTCTTCTCCTACAGAGCAAGATTGCTATGGCAACAACCCAGCAGCAGTAGGTTTAAACTAACCTGTCTCACGACAGTCTAATCCCAGCTCACGCTCCCTATTAGCGGGTGAACAATCCAGCGCTTGGGGAATTCTGTTTCACAATGACAAGAAGAGCCGACCTTGAAGGAGTTTTGATCAAAGGATTAAAAAGCTCATCTAGTCCCGCGCCTTCATTTTCTAGCTGAAGAACAGCGGTGCAGGGAGGGGAAGAGACTCCCCTTCTAGGTGGCAGGTGCTTGAATTAGTCTGTATCCCCCCCCCAAATCATCTAGGCAGCGATCAGAAGCATCCACACGGTTCAGTTTTACGTAGGTTTGCCAAAGGCTTCCCATATGTCTCCTCATCTGACCGTCACAACAACTCCAAGTGGTTAGTGCTCTTATTATCTTCATTTTACAGATGAGAAAACTGAGGCCCACCCAAAGAGCTTAAAGTCACTTTCCTACCATCACCCAAACAGTAAATATCCGAGGCAGGATCTGGCTGAGCTGGGATTCAAATATAGATGTCCTGGCTCAAAATGCAAGGCTCTCTCCCTACAATTACTGTTTTCAAGATGAGGAAACACAGACCAAAATAAAATGATTGAGAGCTTGCATTACTCGTCCTTATACATTACAAGTACTTGAAAGGCTAATGTGAGTCATGCTTGTTTTGATTGACTCCAGAGATCAGAACTAGAAGTAATGGCTGGGAGGCCCCTTGGGGGGCATGATTTAAGGCAAAATTTAGGAATGCTGTAAGGAAGAATTTCCGAACTATCAGTATTTCCCATAGTAGATTTAGTTAATGCAGCAAGTAATGGATTTCTATTCCATTCCATTCCATTCACTAGAGGTTAAATGACCACTTGTTGAGTCAGGGATCATTGTTCTCTGGCTAGAGCTTTCTCCCCAGAGTCTGTCCAATCCAGTCTCCTCATTTGGCACTTGAGGAAGCTGAGGCACCAGGGGGGGGGGGAATTAAGTGACTTATTCAAGATGCCATTTGCACCAGGTCCCTTGACTCATCAGTGCTCTTTCTACTGTTCTTTGCTGATAGCTGTAGAGGGAATATTCTGTTCAGTCACCAAGCCTTTATGAAGCACCTGATATGTGCTGGGCACTGTGCTGAGTGCTGCAGATACAAAGAGAGGCAAAAATAGCCCATGCCTTCAAGAAGCTCCCCATATAATGGGGGAAACAACATGTAAATAACTAGGTAGAGACATGCCATATCCAGTGTGGAAACATGGTAATCTGGGAAACTTCTGTGGAAGGAGGGATTTAAGCTGCATTTCAAAGGAAGCCAGGGAAACAGAGAGAGGAGGAAGAAAAGGTCTCTAAGCATGAAGAACAGACAGAGCATAGACATGGAGAATGGAGGAATAGCAAGGCCAATGTAGCTTGATTGAACAGTGTGTGGAGACAATTCAGGTGGCTAGGTTATAAAGGGCTCTGAATGCCAAAGAGGGATTTTCCATTTGATTCTGAAAGTAAGAGAGAGATCCACGGGGGCTTACTGAGTAGGATATGTGATCAGGCCTATAATTTAGAAAAAAGGACACATAGGGGTGGGGAAAGATGAGTCTGGGAGACCAATTAAAGCAAGAGGTGATGAGGGGCCTGAACTAGGGCAGTTGTGTAAAATGGAAAGAGACCATATATGAGAAATGTTGGGAAGGAAGAAATAACCAGATCTGGCATCAGGGTGGATATATGGGGTGAGTGAAGAGGTAAGGATGACACCGAGATTGTAGGCATCAGTGCTTGGAAGGACGGTAGTGCCCTTAACAATAATAAGAAAGTTTGGAAGAGGGGGGATTGCTGGGGAGAGGAGGGGAGGAGATGATGAGTTCGTTTTTTGGACATGTTGAGTTTGAGATGTCCAAAAGCCAGTTGGTGATATGTGACCATAATTTGGCAGAGAGATTAAGGCTAAATATGAAGATCTGGGAATCATCTGCACAGAGGTGATTAAACCCATGGTAGCTGATAAGATCACCAAAGAGAAGGTCCAACACAGAACCTTAGAGTTCACCCATAGTTAGTGGGTGTGACCTAGATGAACAGGCAAAGGAGACTTCGAAAAAAACAATGAGACAGACAGAAGAACCAGGAAGGATCTGGATGATGAAAAATTAGAGAAGAGAGAGTATTCAGGAGACAGTAATCAATAGTATCAAAGGCTACAAGGAGAGATCAAGAATGAGCACTGAGAAAAAGCCATTAGATTTGGTAATTAAGAGATCATTGGCATCTTTGGAGGAGATGATTTCAGTTGGATGAAGAGATTGAAAGATAAACGGCAGAGGGTTAGAAGAGAGTGAGAAAAAGGAAGTGGTAGAATGTAGTATAGATGGCTTTCTAAATTTGGCCAGGAAAGGGAGAGACGATATTGTGTAATAGCTGGAAAGGCTGGAAGGCTCAAGAAAGGGTTTTAAAGATGATGGAGGCATGAACGTGTTTGTAGTCAGTGGAGAAGGAGTCAGAAGGCAGGGAGTAACTGAAGAGAAGAGAATGGCATGATGGTAGGGGCAATCTGATGGAGGAGTCAGGAGGGAATAGGATCAAGGATGCATAGAAGTCTGTCTTGGCAAGGAGACTCACACTCTCCATGTGAGCCTCAGTTTGAAGTTAAATAGGAAGTCCCTAGCTTGGAGGGGGGGAGGATGTGTCATGTGAAGCTTGGGGAGAGAAGAAAAGTTTCAGAACAGTTCTGAGTATCTCAGGGTAGAATAATGAATGCTAACCTTGCTATTGTGAGAGCCCATCTGAGATTAGGTAACAAATTTGTAGAGAACATGATCAACAGGCTTTTGTGAATTCCCTGAGCTCTGCTCAGCCATGTAGGAATAGGCTTGAAGGAGGCAAATGATGTCAGCAAGGTAAGGTTGAAGGTTGGCAAGGAGAGATTAATGATAGCCATGCAAGGGGTCAAGGAATGTGAAGGTAGAGGATAACGTAGAGTTGAGTTCATTCACCAACAGGTTAAGACAGGGAAGGGGGGCACTGTGACCAATCCGGAGGTGATAGCCTGGGGAAAGAACTGAGGAGTAGAAGGAATGGAGGTCATGGTGAGGATGAAGTATAGGGTTAGGAGTCATAAAGCATAGGAAATTAGACTACCGGACCTCTGTGGTCTCTGGGAGATCAGGTGATACAACTCCCTCTTTTTATAGAGGGGGAAATTTAAGTCCAGAGAGGGGCAAATGGAAGAGGCAGGATTTGACTCCAGGTCTTCTTATTCCAAAACCAGTGCTCCATACTGTCTTCCTCATAACATACCCACGGTCACATAGCTAGTAAGTGACCACTAAGACTGAAACCCAATTTTTGATGGGTTGGGAGGGGGAAGTAGAGAATAATGAAAATAGTAGAGAGAAGTTAGTAGATTTCAAGCTGGAGAGGGCACTAGAGATCAAATAGTCCAATGCCTTCATTTTTAGGAGAAAACAGAGGCCGAGAGCCATTAAGGGTCTTAGTCAGGGTCACACAGGTAGTAAAGGACAGTTAAGATTTGAACCTAGGTCCTCCAGCTACATAAGCATTGCTCTTTTCACTATACCAGCTACTTCCAGATGGCTACAGTGTGTGGTGTGTAAAAATATGTACATATGTAGAGAAGTATAACTATATAGATGTTTATATACATACACCCACACAAACTACCCCAAATTCTCATCACACACACCCACAATGAGAGTTTGGGGGAGGAGTGGTTTAATGAATGGTTAACTGAATATGGTCCAGGGGAAACTTGTACTTGTCCCCACCACAGGTGCAAACAAGTCCACAGCCTGGAAAAAGTTGAGCAATTCTTGCCCCCAGCTTTATATGAAGTATGGTATCTCTCGAGGTTGGCATAAAGCAAGCAAGGATACTTAGAAAGACCTAAAGGACAAAGAGTTAACTTTGGCCAACCCATATTCCTTTTTCTTAACCTAGGTTCTCAAATCTTCCTTTCTCTCCCTATCCTGAGCACTCAGGAGTCATTTCTCTTCCTATTACTCAACAATTTCCAGGGCTCTGTTCTCTAATGCACAGCAAAAGCTTGGGGCAACTTGATTACAATCCATTTTCACTGTGCCAGTTGTTGGGAATTGCCATCTCCAGCCTGAGGAGAAATACTAATGGTTCTCTAGGGACTGCTAAATCCCTGGGGCTCCATATTATAATGGCTGTGTTAGCTTAATATAAATTGTTTACAGATCAGTTCCTCAATGTTACTTCTGGAATCATTAAGTAAAGACTTAAGAACCAAGAAACTGTAATTGCATTTCATTAAGGGAGCCATTCTAATCTGAGGCCTCGAGACAGGAGATGGCTTGGCCAGAATCACACTGAGGCCAAGACTAGAAACCAGGCCTCTTGTGCTGGTACCATTTCCAGAAAGTCACAATGATGACAGACATGTTACCGGGGATGGATGGCACGGACACCCTTTAGCAGAACTAGTTAGAATGATTGACGAGCTCTTACCTAGTAGAGAGACAGACTCCGAGGAAATGTCATACCTCAAAGATTGTTTTTGATGGCCATATTGGAAAAATGCTTGGGGAAAAGTTTGGGATATGAGCTGCTGCTGATTGCGAGGGAAGAAGAAACCATAAAGACAAACCACCTACTCCACACTTTTCCTTAGGACCCCAAGCACTACTACTGCTTGTAGGAATTATTGGTCCTGCGACAGTAGTTAACATTTGAGAGCCTCCCAGAATCTCTGAGTCAGAATGAACCTCAGCAGTCATTTAGTCCAGTCTATCCATGAACAAGACTTCTCTTGTGACATATCTGACAAGAAGTCATCCAGGCTCTTCTCGAAGACCTTTAGTGAGGGTGAACCTACTACCTTCCGAGCTACTTACTCTTACCCTTTGGGGGAAGTACAATTGTTAGAAATTTTTTCTTACATCAAACTTCTCTGAAGCTTCTAGCCATTGTTGCTTGTTCCATCTTCTTGAGTCAATCAGAACAAATCTAACCCCTCTTCCACAGGAGAGCCCTTCAAATACTTGAAAACATATATTTCATGTCACACACACATACACATGGGTATCTTCTGCTCTCCAGGTTAAGCATCTTCATTTCCTTCAGGCAATCTTCATACTCACCCCTCCTATATGAGTTCCCCAAAACTGAGCCACACTATAATAGATGATGGTCTGAGCAGAGCAAAGCCTCTAGCAGGGCTCTCAGCTCACTTCTCAGCACCATTGCTCTCCTGATTCAGCCTCTGCTGTATGGCAGTCACATTGGCATCTGTGGCTGCTGTGGCACATATTAAGCCCTTACTGTGTTCAAAACACTCCCCTAAGTGCTGGAGATGCAAAAAGAAAAGTCAGTCTCCAGGAGCTCCCGTTCTAATAGAGGAAACACACATAGGACAGGTTGCAGCTGCAAGTCAGCTAGAAAAGTCCCATGGTCCTTCAAATACAGGAGCAAAGTTGATGGTAATGTCTCCTCTTTAATGTCACTATTCCCAGGGCTCTTGGGTCCTGGGGCATCCTCATTAGGGACTAAAAGAAGACGCTGATCAAAGTGGAAGTGATGGGGTTTTTCTGTTTGCCTTGAATGTGCTGCCTCCTGTCTCTCCCTCAGGGGGCCTTGCTGTTTCAGCTAGGTTGGCTTGCTGCTCTGTGTCTGGCAGTTGATTGGCAACTGGTGAGGATGGCTGGCTATTTTTCACAAAAGTTGTTTCCCCAAATGATGGCTATGAGGTCTGGACTGGAAACAGGAATGGTGTTGACAGAATACTGCCACTCCCAGGTGGTTGTGGTGATAGTAGTGGTGGTGAAGAAGGTGGACCACAATGACTTCTTGCCTCAGTGATGGCTGTGGGGCTGGGCTGGAAGCAGGTCTAGTGGTTTGAGGCACTGCTGTTTGCAAAGATCTTGAGTTCAGGGTATTAGGCTATATCTCCATCAGTGTCTGAGGAGAGATAGTGGTCAAAGTGGTGATCGTGATTTGACATGCCTGGTATTTGCTGCCTCTTGTCTCTCCCTCAGGGTGGCTCGCTCTTCAGCAAGGCTAGCTTGTCTTCTCTATTTGTTCTTCCTCTAAACCCTTGGAAATCTGTTCTTTTAAAAGCTAGGGTACATGTCAGAATATGTTCTGATTTCCTCTCCTCCATAATTGCCACCTTATTGACCAATTCCTCCCTGTTGATGAGAATCAAATCCAGAATAGAATTACCCCTCATTTGTTTCTCCATCTTATAAATGGTTGAAGTATCATTAAGAAAAGCCAGGAAAGTAGTAGTTATTTGACCTTTACTGAGAAAGACAGACAAAGAGAGAGAGAGAGAGAGAGAGAGAGAGAGAGAGAGAGAGATTGATTCAGTGAAATGAAGTTGCCCATCACTACTCTGTTGTGCCTGTATATCAGTCTTGTGATCTGTTTGCTGCTCTTCATCTATTCCTACCTCTTGGGTAGATAATTTGTAGTATATACTGACAGCACTATGACTCCTGTGTTTCAACTCCAGTCCCATCTCTGACACAGTGACCTGTCCTTCCTTCATTCTCCCAAAAGCCCTTAACTAGTTTGCCATACATTTGACACTGATCACATATTTGAGGTGACAATAATGTTGTAGGAAAGAGTATCCCTCTCCACCACCACCCCCATAAGGTTCTGCTCAGCTTCTAGGCCCAGGTCTGCCACTTACTCAATATATAACCTGGTACAAGTCATTTAAATGACTCTATACCTCAACTTCTTCATCTCTAACATGAGGATGCCAATACTTAACATTATAGATAATATTTCACAGAGTTGGGAGGAAATCGCTGTGTAAATTGATATATAAATGTGAGTGCTTCTCCCTGCCTGGTATTGTTAGTCATCTCTTTTCATGTGCCTATGATCTTGGCTCTCCCATCTAAACATCAAATTCCATAAGGACAGAGACTGAGTTTTATCATTGTTTGCATCCCACATAGGCGAGGCCCCTCATCCTCTTCTTCTTAGCTACTTTCCACTTCTATCAACGTTCCTTTTAAATATGGCAACCAGAAGTAAACAAAATACTCTAAATAATGATCAGACCAAGACAGAAGGAAGCGACAGCATCACTTTCCTCCTTCTGGACATTTTGGCTCCATCTGGCTGCTGTGTCACACTGGTGGTCCAGGTTTCCAGTCCATTAAAACTGTCAGATCCTTTTTCACAGGAATTATTTTTAGACATATTGCCCTTCCACCCTGCTACACACACTTCATTTTGTACTTATACAGTTGATTTTTTAAAACTGTTTACAGTTGTCCCTTTTGTATTTCAATCTCATCTTCTAACAGATTCAGCCATTTGTTCCAGCTTGTCAAGAGCTTTTAGGAGCCCAGTTCTGTCACCCACCATATTTGCTATCTCTTACGGCTTCAAGCCATCTGCAGATGTGCCAAACATTCTGTCTATGACTTCATCTGAATCACTAGTAAAAAATGTAGCCCAAGACAGAGCTGTGCTGGGCATCCCTGGAGTATATCCCTGATTTTGTTAGAGATCCATTAACATATATTATTTGGGTATAGATTAACAATTCAACCAATGGGGATCAACCTAATCTTACTATTTTACAACCAACATTTTAAAGAAATTTTCTCTACCAGAAGATCATGAGAAACTCTGTGAAATAGCTTATTAAAGTCTAGATGGTCCAATTCTGCAATATTTTCCTGATCTACCTGTCCAGTCACACTAAAAGAAAAAGAAATGAAATTCATTTGGCATGATTCTAAGTGAATCCATGCTGATTCTTAGTGATTACCACATTAATTTCTAAGTGTTCATAAATCATGTCTTTAAAAATCCCTTCTGGGGGGCAGCTGGGTGGCTCAGTATATTGAGAATCAGACCCATAGATGAGAGGTCCTGGGTTCAAATGTGGCCTCAGACACTTCCTAGCTGTGTGACCCTGGGCAAGTCACTTAATTTCAATTGCCTAGCCCTTACCACTCTCCTGCCTTAGAACCAATACACAGTATTGATTCTAAGATGGAAGATAAGGGTTTAAAAAATAAAAACTACAAATCCCTTCAGGAAGTATTCTAGGAATCAGCTTCAAGTTCACCCAGCTATTGTTTCCATGAGACATTTTTCTTCCTTTGGTTGCCAACCAGGGCAGAGTTTCATGTCTTCTCTCTTCTTGTCCTTCTCCATGGTTCTGCAAAGATCTGCCAATTTTGGAAGAAGCCTAGGAAGGGTAGCTGAGTGGCTCATTGGATAGAGAATCAGGCCTAAAGCCTGAAGGTTCAAATGCAGCCTGGGACACTTCCTTGCTGTGTGAGCCTGGGCAAATGACTTCATCTCTTTTGCCTAGCCCTTCCTTACCACTTTTCTGCCTTAAAAACCAATATACAGAATTGGTTCTAAGATGGAAGATGAGGGTTTTTTTAGAAAGAAGAAGTCTAGGAAGATGTGGTTAAAGGAATTCATTTAGAGCGAGCTTCAGAGGCCATTTAGTCCAACTCCTGCCTAAACAAGAAAGAAACTCTATAAAATATAACCAAATGGTCATACAATCTCTGCTCAGAAACTTCATTCTGAAACAACTCTAATTGTTAGCAAATGTTTCCTTACAGCTAGCTCAAATTCTCCTCTCTGCAACGTGCAAGGAGGAAACTTAAAGATCATCTAGTCTAGTCCCCTCATTTGACAGAGAAGGAAATGGAGAGGAGGGGAAGTAACTTGCCTAATATCACATGCAAAATTATATGATCACAGAATGTTAGAGCAGCAAAGGACCTCAGTGATTATCTAGTCCAAATTCATCATTGTATAGATCAGAAAATTGAATTCTACAGAACGGATGATGTTCAAATTGAAAGGGACTTTAGAACAGAGAATGGCAGAGCAGAATCAGTCCTTAGAACAGAGAATTTCAGAACTGGGAGGAACCTTAGAACAACAACCCTAGGAGGTAAGTATTGTTATTATTCCTACTCTAGGACTCAATTTTCTCCTCTATAAAAGGAAGAAGGTTGGACTAAAGAACCTTTAAAGTCCTTTCTATGGCTATTGATATAGGATGTCAGAGCTGGTCAGGATTAGACTGTGTGAGAGATGAGAGAGTCATTAGAACAGAGCATGGCACAGCTAAGGACCTTAAAACCTAGGAAGGGCCTTAGAACACAGAATGGCACAGCTGTGAAGGACCTTAGAACAGAGATGTCAGTGCATGGAACACAGACCATACAATGCAGAGCCAAGAGGTACCTTAGAACATAAAATTGTCAAAGCCACTAGAAACCTTAGAACAGAGAATGTTGGAACTGCAAGGGGCCTTAGAACAGGAAATGTTAAAGATGAAAGGGACTTTAGAAGAGGTAATGTCAGAGCAGGGACTGTCCTTAAAACAGAGAACATCAGAACTGGGAGGAGCCTCCCAGAATGTCAGAACACAGAATATCTTAGCATGGTTATCATGGCTAGAGCAGTGGTAGAGAGGGAGAGGAGAGGGGATACATTAGAAAATGAAGGTAAGAGATACGGAAGGTATCAGTCATTTTTTAAAAGGAGCATTGGTTCTCAAGTCAAAAGTCCTCAATTATAGTTCTTCCTCTCATGCCTGTGTGACTGTGGACAAGTCTCTCCTCTCCAAGGCAAAGGACTGCTAAAAGGAAAGTTGCTTTTGAAAATAGCTATAGAAATATGAGTTAGTATTAAGTGCCATAATTTTAGAGCTGAAAGAACTCTTAGACATCATCTAATCTATAGATGAGAAAACTGAAGCCCAAAGAAGTTATGATTCAATACAGATAATAATGATAATCGCTGACATATGTAGATTGCTTTTATGTTTTCAAAGCTCTTTTGAGCCTCACTACAACCCTATGAGATAAATGCTTTTATTGTCCCCATTTTACAGATGAGGAAACTGAAGCTAAAAGTCATGCAGGAAGGGGCTTAAATTTGCTAAAAGTGAAGGAAACTAAGCAAATTAGGCGAACACAGAATAGTATACTTGTCAAATGTTTGGGAAAGGAAAGACTTTAAAACCAAGCAAGAGCTAGAAAACACCACAAAATGTAAAATCAATAATTTTGATTACATCAAATTAAAAACTAGTGCACCCAAAATTAGAAGGGAAGCAACAAATTGGGAAACAATCTTCATTACAAAAACCTCTGACAAAGGCCTAATTACTCAAATTTATAAAGAGCTAAACCAGTTGTATAAAAAAAAATCAAGCCATTCTCCAGTTGAAAAATGGGCAAGGGACATGAATAGGCAATTTTCAGTTAAAGAAAATCAAAACTATTAATAAGCACATGAAAAAGTGCTCTAAATCTCTTATAATCAGAGAGATGCAAATCAAAACAACTCTGAGGTATCACCTCACACATAGCAGATTGGCTAAAATGACAGCAAAGGAAAGTAATGAATGTTGGAGGGGGATGTGGCAAAGTTGGGACATTAATTCATTGCTGTCGGAGTTGTGAATTGATCCAACCATTCTGGAGGGCAATTTGGAACTATGCCCAAAGGGTGCTAAAAGACTGTCTGCCCTTTGATCCAGCCATAGCACTGCTGGGTTTGTACCCCAAAGAGATAATAAGGGAAAAGACATATACAAAAATATTCATAGCTGCACTCTTTGTGGTGACAAAAAATTGGAAAATGAGGGGATGCCCTTCGATTAGGGAATGACTGAACAAATTGTGGTATCTGTTGGTGATGGAATACTATTGTGCTCAAAGGAATAATAAAGTGGAGGAATTCCATGGGGACTAGAACAACCTCCAGGAAGTGATGCAGAGTGAGAGGAGCAGAACCAGGAAAACACTGTACACAGAGACTGATACACTGTGGCACAATAGAATGTAATGGACTTCTCTACTAGTGGCAAGGCAATGACCCTGAACAACTCGGAGGAATCTACAAGAAAAACCACTATCCACATCCAGAGGAAACACTGTGGGAGTAAAACACAGAAGAAAACAACTGCTTGATTACATGGGTCAAGGGGATATGATTGGGGATATAGACTCTAAATGAACATCCTAGTGCAAACATCAACAACATGGAAATGGGTTCTGATCAGGGACACAAGTAATACCCAATGAAATTGTGTATTGGCTGGGAGAAGAGTGGGTGGAGGGGAGGGAGGGAGGGAAATAATGTGATTATTGTAACCAAGGAATAATGTTCTAAATTGACTAAATAAACTTATTCAAATGGGAAAAAAATTTTTAATTAAAAAATTTGCTAAAAGTCACATAAGAAGTAAGTAACCTGTCTGACCACTCCTCAGTCTCTTCTACTAAATAAGTAGCCATTTTCCTCCCCCCAAGAAGGGGTGTTAAAGCTTTTCTCTCTTTCCAGTCTTCCTTGATAATACTAAAAACTCCTGTGAGCTAAAGTGTCATCTCAAGAAAATTCCCCAGATCTCTCTCCTGAGCGCCAGTCTTCCATTACCAACGACTTGCTAAACATCTCTACCTGTGTGTCTCATCAACATCTCAAACTCAGATTATCCAAAACAGAGCTGATTAATTCTGCCCTAACTCTGCCCTTCCTTCAAGCTTCCTTCTTTCTGTTGAGTCATCCCAGCAGGTACCCAAGTTTTCAAACTGAGAATCATCTTTGGCTCTTCCCCTCTCCCTCACTCTCCATATTCAATCAGTTTCCAAGTCTTCTCCATTCTGCCCCAGAAGCCATTCCCTTCTCTCCACTGCCATGAACACAAGCTCCTCCAGATTGTCAGCATTTCTCACCTGGACAATTGCTATGTCCCGACCAGTCTCCCTGCCTCTGGGCTCTCTCTTATCCAGTCTTTCCTTCAAGCAGCTCCCAAAATCACCTTCATAAGTCACAGGTCTGACCATGTCCCTTCCCTGCTCACATACTCTTCCTCTTGCTTCTCAGATAAAATGTAACATCCTTCTCCTGGAATTTAAATACCTCCCCAGTCTAGCTACAACATACCTTTCCAGGCTCCCCTTCCCATATTGGCAACTCCATTCCAACCAAACTGGCCTACTAGCTCTCCCCAGTCTTGATACTCCAGTTCCTATGTCCAGGTCTTCACACACAGGGTCTCCCCTGCCCAGAATGCTCTCCTTCCTCACCTTCGCTATATAGAATCTGTATTTCTATTCAAGATTCAGCTGAGGTACCTCTTCCTGCTCTAAACGAACACTCTAATGCAAATATTAACAACATGGCAATGGGTTCGAATCAAGAACACATGTGATACCCAGTGGAATCACGCATTGGCTACGGGGGGTGGGGGGGAGGAAAAGAAAATGATCTTTGTCTTTAATGAATAATGCATGGAAATGATCAAATAAAATACTATAAAATTTAAAAAAAACAACCCTTAGTAAGCCAGGAAAAAAAGATTCAGCTGAGGTACCTCTTCCTAGTGCAAATCCCCCTACCTAGATATTAGTGCTCTATCTCCCCAAATTATCTTCTGTTTACTTATATCCCCCACCATATCCCTTACAAGCAGAGACTATCTCATTTTTAAAGTCTTTACAATCCTAGGCACCATGGTATGATCATTGAAGAGAAGCCCTAGGGGTTAGGAAACTGACTGGAACCTGGGTTCAAATCTTATCTCTGGTCTATATTGGCTATGTGGCTCTGGATATGTGGACTCAGTGCCTCTAATCAACTCTCTAGGTTGCAAATTAGTATCTGACCTCCTTCTGTGGTAGAAAGAGGATTTTGCTTCTTTTTGGAGTTCTCTCTTTCTGGTTCCTGATCCTCCCTCCCCACCCCAGGGTTTCTCCTAAAATCTGAAATCTGGCTCATGACTACATTACTACAGATCAAAGGACTCTCTATTCCAGTACAAGCACTCAGGCTAATACCACACCAAATAAAGGTCAGGCTTTATTTAGTCAGACAAAATTTAAAATGCAAAGGATGTACACTCAAGCCCATAAACAATCAAGATAACACTCCAGATTTTCTCTCCAGAGGGGCCAACTCTCTGGGGACTTCTATGAACTTTATAAGGCTACTACTACTCTGTCATTAAGTCTCACCTTTCCCTGAAGCACTCAGGGTTACTAGACAGTTGACCCCTAGATATGCACCTGCACAGTCAATATAGCTCACAGTACAAGTGGAGTATGATGTTTAGGTTTGTCCTCTCTACATCATAATAAGTTTATCCAGCACTTTCCTCTTTGGTAAATCTTGGGTTGCTGAAAGGAGTGTCAAATGGAGAGAGCATAGAGATAAGGCAAGGAAGTTATTGAAAATATAGTTCATGTCCTTCCTAATTTTGCCCCAAAAAAGGAACTGTTCTGTACTATGAACTAAGCATTTGGAAGGGGAAGTACACTGTAGCAAGAAGCTAAGATCATTATCAGGCCCAGGGACTTAGCAATTCAATTCAACAAACATTTATTAAATACCATTTCTATGCAGGTCAAAGGGGAAAACAAAATGAAAAGGAAACAGTGTTTGAATGAATTATCCCATCCCAGCTAGACATTTGGTCCTTACTGACTCGGGGGATGTAGAGAAGGCAGTTCCATAACAACCTCCTAGAAATCTTTTTCACCCTAGACATTAAGTAATAGCAACAAGGTTCAGACCCAGTGTACATGAAAAATTGTTCCTGCTTCCCCATAGGAAAGCTCCTCCTAAAGCTGACAAGCTATATGACCAAAGCAAGTCATTTTCCTTCTCTGGGCCTTGCTTTCTGTGGAATATAACAGTTAGAAACCATGCTAATGATCAGTATATCCTCTGATGCCACTTAACCCTCCATAAAATGAATTGGAGAAGGAAGCGTCTATGCCAAGAAAATCCCAAATGGAGTCACAAAGAGTCAGATATGCCTGAACAACAACATAATCCCAGTCCTCCTGGGCCTCACTTTCCTCATCTGTAAGATGACTGAGTTGGAATAGATGTTGAAAGTCTCTGAGACTAACATGCCATTATGTTCCAAGACTCTTCACAACTCTGACAGCCTTTAGGTTCAAATCCCCTGCTGCCTACAAGCTGTGTGACCCTGGGTAAGTCACTTAAGATCTCTCCATATCTTAGTTTCTTCAGCTACAAAATGAGGGATTCTACTAGATGACCACTGAAGTCCCTCACAACTCTAAACCTATGATGGAGCAATGGATCAATCTTAAGCTCTACTATGTGCCTGGCCCTGTGATGAGCACTGGAAATACAAAAAGGGGCAAAAGAAAGCCTATCACTCCAAGGAGTTTACAATCTAGCAGATCCTCTGAACACTGGAAGAAACCATTGTTGTGTTAGCTGAGATCAAATAACTCCTCCTCCCAAAAAGGCAAAGTTCTGGACAGAATAAAGCAGTTTCCAGAAGGGGATGGGAGAAGTAGCTTTGTTCCAGTGATGGATCCTAGCCCTAGTGTTCCCTCCGGACTTACCCCTGCAGGGTTGAAAGGTCAAGTGGCAGAGCTGGGCCTTGATCCTGACTCAGTCCATAGTCCAGGCCACTAGGGGAAGCCCCATCTCAATGACAAGATGAAGACACACTAGCATGAGAGTCTACTAGTTGTAGCAACAATTGCACTTGAAAGCTATACCCTAGAGGGAGGTGACAGTCTGTTGGGGTTTTTAGATTTGGCCCCCGTGGTATTTTCTGCAGCTTTTTCTTTCAATTAAGAAAAGATTTAAATTTTTCCCAAAGGCCTTGCCTCTTGGCCCTTCTCTTGAAGCTCAGGTGAGTTAAATCCATAGCAAGTCACTCAGGACCAATTTCCCAAACAGGCTGCCAAGCCATTGGATTCAAGAGCCGTGGCCTCTTACCAGGCCTATGCTAGTCCAACAGGCTTCATTACTTTTGAAACAACTCACTCCACTGCACTACTCAGAGCCACTATCAGCTGGATTTATAAGTGGCCTCAGAAGGGAAAGAAATCAAGGCAGGGCTCAAATGTTCCGTGATTGCCATCACATCTTCATCCAAATGGGGTCCCAGCCCTGCTGAGGTGAAGAAGGAGGGAACACCGGGGCTAGGACCCATCACTGGAATCAAGTTGCTACTCTGGCAAGCTACATCAGATGACCTGAGAAACTCCAAACACAGGTTAGGGCCAGTTAACACTCTCTGATCATTTGTTGAACACTTAACATGTGCTAGGCACTGAGGGTACAAAGACCAAAACAAAAAAGATAAGGCTGATCTGAGGAGCTTATAAACTTCTGTAAATACAAAATATGAATAGTATTTTCAACAGATATTGAATAAGCACTTAGTGTGTACCAAGCACTGTGCTAAGCATTAGAGTTACAAAGAAAACTTCCAATGTGTTCCCCTCCCTCCAACGTCTCACATGAGAACTTAACTGAAAAAAAAACTGAGGCTGTTTGCTGAGAGCTCCCTCTTCCCCCTCTCCTCCACGTCTATCTCACATGGAGAGATGGCCCTTCTCCTTGGCCAGGAAAATCCCTTTTCACACACCACTGATCCCACTCTATTCTGCCTTCTCCAGCACATTGCCCCCTCGATCATCCCCATGCTCTCATTTCTCTTTAAGCTCTGCCTGTCTACTGGCTGCTTCCCTATCTTCAAGTAAGCCCATGTCTCTCCCATCTTCAAAATCCTCTACTTCAATCCATCTCTCCCTGCTACCAAGCATCTCCTATCCTCCCGTTAGCAGCTAAACTTCTTGAGAAAGCCAGCTACAATTGGTGCCTCCACTTTCTTTCCTCTCACTCTCTTTCTACTTCCCTACATTCTGACTTTGGATTTCCTTTAACTAAAATGAATCTCTCCCAAGTCACCAGTAGTCTCTTAATTGCTGAATTTAATGGCCTTTTCTCATCCTTCATCCTCTCACTCTCTCTGCAACCTTTGACACTGGATTTCTCCCTTTCGGACACTCTCCTCTCTCTAGCTTTTTGGACACACAGAGCTTGCTCCTGGTTCTCCTCTTACCTATCTGATCAAATCTGTCTCCTTTGCTGTCATCCCTGTCAGGCCCACTGATGACTAATCATGGGTGCCCCTAAGACTCCATTCTAGGCCGTCATCTTTTTACCTTCTGTGCTGCCTCATTTAGTGATCTCATCAGCTCCCAAGGATTCAATTACGATCTCTATGCAGATGATTCTTAGATCGATTTATCCAGCTCAAACCTCTTTACTGATCTCCACTCTCACATGTGCAGCTGCTTATTAAACATCTCAAACTAGACAACCTCGACTCAACACATTCAAAATGGAACTTGCCTTTCCACCCAAACCCTCACCTCTTCCAGAATTCCCTATTACTTCTGAAGATACTGCCAGGGTGATGTATTGACTTCTATATGAATTGGATTTCAGTGAAGCAGAGTTGCCCAAAGTTGTCAGTCTCACCCTTTCTTCAAAAGTCATCAGAGTCCAATGGCAAGGCAAGAGGGCAAGAGTCAGTAGGGCTGGTGAAGATCTGGGATGCAGTGGATGACGTTGGCATCTTTGACATCTGACCAAGCTCTAAGCATTCCGCATTGCCTGCTTTAGCTGCCTTCATGGCCTTTGGAACAAATTGTTCTCTTTCACCCATTCCAGCAGGGGAACTTTTTCACATGGTTGGGAATGGATATCCCCTTCAACTCACCACACAGGTTAGTTACCCCTAGTTTAGCCCATGGGCTAAGACGATTTTACCAGGGTGTGGCCACTGAACATCCTATAGCTTCTTGGAGCCACAGGTGAGAGTTGGGTGAAAGGTGGATGCAAAAGGTAGATGAGGAGTCTTGAAAAGGGCTCAGCAAAGCCTCCCACCAGAGGAGCTAATCCTCCTGAAACATCCTGTATGCCCCACTCTGGACTCTGAATCTAGGGATCTGAGTTCATGTCTTGGTGAGACTTCAGATTTTACTATAGGCCTCCTGGGCAGAAAGAGGAAATAGATGAGGAATTTAGAAAACAAACCTCAAATCTGGCACAGAGGGGACTTTAAGCTTCCAGATAGCTTCTAGAGATCTTCCTGCCCCAAACAGAATAGCTAATAACTTATTGAATTGCTTCAATGATAAATTCTTCAAAACATAGAGGAACCAATACAGGAAATTGCTATTCTGGACCTTATTCTCACCAACAAAATGGAATTGGTTGCTATAGTAGAAATAATGAGAACTCTATGGGAAGGGAAAAAGGTGACCATTCTGTATTAGAAGCCAAAAAAATATGTGAAAGCCAGGTGTAGTCTGACATGCATTCCAGTTTTGTGGAGAGTAGATGCCAAAGAGGTTATCAGAGAGAGGATTGTTAAGTTATCATGGGCAAAAATTCTAGGGGAAGTCAGCCCAAGAAAGATGGGAAGCTCTTAAAAATGAGATTCTGGAGCCATGAAGAGAAGCCATTCTAGTGAGGAAAAAAGGAAGAGGTGTTTAAAGAGATCAATGTGGATGACCAGGGAAGCAAGACTTTTAAAAGACATGTATAGAAGGTGGAAGCAAGGACAAGTAAGGAAAGATGAAACCCAAAGTATGGTATAAGCCTATGAGAATAGGGTCGGAATGAGCCAAGTCGGCTACAGAAGGGTTAAGAAGGGGATGTGGCAATCAACAAGTAATTCTGAAGCCTCTACTATATGCAGGCACCATACTAGGCAGCAGAGATGCAAAGAAAACAGAAATTGTCCATGCCCTCAAAGAACTTCGATTTTACAGGGGAAACAATAGGTACACATCGCAGTCAGTGACAGGGAGGGGAAAGACAGCCAGCTACCACTGGGGGAATCAGAAAAGGCCTCATGTAGGAGGTGGTTCTTTTTTTTATATTTCTTTTTTTTTAATTTTATAGTATTTTATTTGATCATTTCCATGCATTTTTCATTAAAGACAAAGATCATTTTCTTTTCCTCCCTCCCACCCCCCGTGGCCGAAGCGTGATTCCGCTGGTATCATATGTGTTCTTGACTCGAACCCATTGCCATGTTGTTAGTATTTGCATCAGAGTGTTCGTTTAGAGTCTCTCCTCTGTCATGTCCCCTCAGCCATTGTAGTCAGGCAGTTGCTTTTCCTCGGTGTTTCTACTCCCTCAGTTTGTCCTCTGCTTATGGATAGTGTTTTTTTCTCCTTGATCCCTGCAGATTGTGCAGGGGCATTACACTGCCACTAATGGAGAAGTCCATTACGTTCGATTGTACCACAGTGTATCAGTCTCTGTGTACAATGTTCTCCTGGTTCTGCTCCTCTCGCTCTGCATCACTTCCTGGAGGTTGTTCCAGTCTCCATGGAATTCCTCCACTTTATTATTCCTTTTAGCACAATAGTATTCCATCACCAACATATACCACAATTTGCTCAGCCATTCCCCAATTGATGGGCTTCCCCTCATTTTCCAGTTTTTGGCCACCACAAAGAGCGCAGCTATGAATATTTTTGTACAAGTCTTTTTGTCCATTATCTCTTTGGGGTACAGACCCAGCAGTGCTATGGCTGGATCAAAGGGCAGACAGTCTTTTATCACCCTTTGGGCATAGTTCCAAATTGCCCTCCAGAATGGTTGGATCAGTTCACAACTCCACCAGCAATGAATTAATGTCCCTACTTTGCCACATCCCCTCCAGCATTCATTATTTTCCTTTGCTGTTATGTTAGCCAATCTGCTAGGTGTGAGGTGATACCTCAGAGTTGTTTTGATTTGCATCTCTCTGATTATAAGAGATGTAGAGCACTTCTTCATGTGCTTATTAATAGTTTTGATTTCTTTATCTGAAAACTGCCTATCCATGTCCCTTGCCCAATTATCAATTGGGGAAAGGAGGTGGTTCTTGAAGTGTCCTTTGAAGTAGGTTAGGGATTCTAGGAAGTTGGGCAAGTACAGATGGCTTGGGGAATAAGGCTTGTCTGTCTTGGAGGGGAAGACAATTTCTGAGGGATCTGATTTGTTTTACTTGACCCCAAAGGGCAGATCTAAGAATGATGTTGTCCAAGTTACAGAGAAACAACTGATAAAGAGCTACAGATAAGGATGTTCAAGAACCTGCCTGAGGGGCCACAAGGAGGGCTATGACTTGCCCAGGGTCACACAGCCCCAAAGTAACAGAATCGAGACTCAAAGCCAAGGCTAAGTTCTCTAAATTCAGTAGTCCATTCATCAGCAACCCCTACTATGTATCAAGCACTGGTGACGCAAAGGCAAAAAGAAAACTGTCCCTAACCTCAAGAGACATTTCTCTTGAGAAGAAGCATGTATAAGTAAGTACAAAGAATACACATACACACACATGCATGCATGCACACACTCTTCTGTGACTATAGGCATATCTATACCAAAAGTAAATATATATATATATATATATATATATATATTCTCCTCTAGCAGAATGAATCCAAACCAAGGTGGGAGTTTCCCAATATCATGAGGCAAGAGGGGGCTCTACCATGAATCTATAAGATCTACTACTAATGTCATAGACTGGAAAGGAAGGAAGGAAGGAGAGAAAGAAGGAAGGAAGGAGAGAAGGAAGGAAGGAAGGAAGGAAGGAAGGAAGGAAGGAAGGAAGGAAGGAAGGAAGGAAGGAAGGAAGGAAGGAAGGAAGGAAGGAAGGAGAGAAGGAAGGAAGGAAGGAGAGAAGGAAGGAAGGAAGGAAGGAAGGAAGGAAGGAAGGAAGGAAGGAAGGAAGGAAGGAAGGAAGGAAGGAAGGAAGGAAGGAAGGAAGGAAGGAAGGAAGGAAGGAAGGAAGGAAGGAAGGAAGGAAGGAAGGAAGGAAGGAGAGAAGGAAGGAAGGAGAGAAGGAAGGAAGGAAGGAAGGAAGGAAGGAAGGAAGGAAGGAAGGAAGGAAGGAAGGAAGGAAGGAAGGAAGGAAGGAAGGAAGGAAGGAAGGAAGGAAGGAAGGAAGGAAGGAAGGAGAGAAGGAAGGAAGGAAGGAGAGAAGGAAGGAAGGAAGGAAGGAAGGAAGGAAGGAAGGAAGGAAGGAAGGAAGGAAGGAAGGAAGGAAGGAAGGAAGGAAGGAAGGAAGGAAGGAAGGAAGGAAGGAAGGAAGGAAGGAAGGAAGGAAGGAAGGAAGACTTATTTTCCCAGAGAATCAAGTTTCGCCTCATGCCAGTTACATTAGCCTGTGCTGGTAAAATCCACTTGTCCCCGCCTCCAAGTAATCCAGCTCTCCCCCCTCCTACCCCCACCCCCACCCCCACCCCCACCCATCCGAGTCATAAAAATCCTCCCTGCTGCCAACAGTCCCGGCCGGCCGCGGCGGGGTTTCCTGGGGAATTCGTAGGCAGAAGACGAGGCGCCCACCCACCCTCGCCCAACCTGCAGTAACTGCCATTAGCGCTGCCCCCCTTCCTCTCTGCCCCCCCCCTCGCCGGAGCCGGAGGGGGTGGACTAATGTGAAAGAGGAAGGAGCCGGTGAGTGGTGACTAGCCAGCGTGCCCTGCCCTGCCCTCTCCCAGCAGGCGAGAGGTCCTCTTCAAAACAGCAGCAGCCCATCTGGCTGCAGAAGTGCCTCAGAGGGCAGGCAACATGTGAATAGTGCAAGCTCGCAGGACAGGGCAGGGCGGGGCAGGGCAGGACAGAGTACCCAGCAGCCAGCCCACTCGCCCAGAGCCGGCCAGCTTGCATTGCCGGGACCCCTTGGCACTGGCTCCTGGGGGCGACTTCCCAAGGATCCCCAGCGGGCAGCCTTGAGCCCTTCAGAAGGTAAGGAGACCATGCAGCGGGTAGGTGTTAGGACCAGGCTACTCCCTCATTCCCGGGGAGCCAGGGAAGGAAGAGGAGAATGAGCCTCCCTCACATGGGGGCTTCGAGCTAGGTTGCTCTGGGCATTCTTTTCTTTGTCCTTTCTTTGGCTGAGATGTGCTAATTGAATGGGGCCCCTGCAGCCAGGGGCGGTGCTGGAACACCTGCGCCTTCCCGACAGCCCCTTCCCCAGAACCCTGGCTTCTCAAGTGAAGCCACACTGCAAGAATGTCCTTGTGGCAATCTGTTTTCTAAGCTCTGGGGAGCTTCCCTCTTAAGTCAGCTTTTGCTTCCTTTAGCAGTAGTTTCCTTTCTTGAGACAAAGTAGAAAGATCCTGGAAGTCAAGAGCCAGGGGCCCAGCACTGCCCTTCCTCCCTCTGTGCCTTGGTTTCCTCTTCTGTAAAATGCTCCGTTGTGTCCACCTCTTAGAATCCTTGCCTTCCTTCTAGACTCAGTTCCAATGCCACTTTCCTCAGGAAGGCTTTCCCAGCCAGGCCCCCCAGCTGTCCGAATCCTTCCATATACTCTACAGAGATCTTGGATGCACCCCATTATTTTCATGGTGTCTCCACCAATAGAACAGAAGGTCCTTGAGGGCAGAACCTTCCAGGCTTTTCTGCCTTTCTTTGTATTCCCAGTGCTTGGCACATAGTAGGTGCTTAATAAATGCTTATGACTGACCAAGAATGAAGGAGCATGCATGCTATCAGTATTATCCCCATTTTAGAGATAAGAAGACTGAGGCTCAGAGAGGTGGTAAGATTTGCCCCTAAAGCCACAGCTGGTAAGTGGCACAATCTGGAAGAGAGACCCCTGTACTTCTGATCCCAAGTTCCGAACCCTTGCTGCTGACCCTTCCAGGGGTCAATCTGCCCATAGTGTATTCCCTGAGGTCCCTCCTAGGTTTTACATTCCATGTCCTCAAGCCCTGACCAGCTCAGCTGTTCTGAAACCTGCTCAGCTCCCTTTGAACACTTCCTGCTTCATTTTCAGGTCTGTCCCCTCTCTGACCTTTTCTGCTCTTGACCTTCTCCATTCGAAGAAGTTAAAGCAGAACGCAAAGTATGGCATATTTAGTAGCTTTCCTGGCCATGCAAATACGTGCCTTACTAGATACTATAGAGCTTGCCAGATCTAACATCCTAATCAAAACTTTAGAAGGGAGGGAGATCCTGCTACTTTGTGGCAGCAATGAAGATGAGGAGGATGAGGATGAGGAAGGTGTTGCATTTTCTAGTTTGCAAAGTGGTAGGTAGTAAAAGTAGACCCATTTTCCAGGTAAGACAGTTGAGGCTCCACGCGTTTATGTGACTTGCCCAGTCTCGCATTGATAAGACATAGTCATGTTGTAGTGACTGAAGACGGGGTTTTCTGATTCCAAGCCCAGTGAACAACAAATGGAGTTTCAGAAGCAAGTGACCAGTTTTGCCAGGGTGGTTTGATAGTCTTCCCCTCTGAGCTTCAGTCTATGCCCTGGGGGAAAGGAAAGGACCTCAGCTAGGTGGCATCGCCATGCTCCCTGGGAGCTGAGCTGGTCTTAGGACTGGATGTGGTATGAACTCATTTCTAGATGTCTTCCAGGCTAGATTACCACCCGCTCCTAAAGCACTCCATGTAAGTGGCTCTGCGTGCCCAACAGTAGACCTCTGGCTTTGCTAGAGGGCTCTGACAAATGGAAAGTTCTTTATTTGCATAGCTAGCCAGCTCTTGGAGTCCAGTCAGCAAACCACTCAACAAAATTCATTTCCCCAAGAGATTTTGCACTGGCGTTACAAAGACGAAAATCAAATTGGTGCCTCTCCTTGGGGAGGGCGTCCCATGGAAGGAATCTCCGAGTTCTCTGAGGCAGATGTGAGAGGGCATCATGAGAGGCGGAGGATGGCATGGCAAGGAGAGATGCAGTGGCCTATGTGAGTCATTTGCCTGGCCCAGAGTGCAGAAGGGGGGGGGGGTGATAGGAATCATGCCAGACCATCAGGCAAGAATCAGATTGATGGAGAGAGCCTGAAACACCAGGCTGACAATAGTTTATCTCAGAGGTAAGGAGGCTTTTTGGTACATTGGCTTTTAAGTCGGAGGACCTGGGTTCCAATCCTGAGCACATCAGCTCCCACCTCTGTGTCCGTGGACAGGACACTTCATCTCTCCAGGCCTTGATTTCCTCATCTGTCAAATGAGGGGCTCTGGATTAGATGGCTTTCCAAGGCCCCTTCCAGCTCTCAATTTCTGAGCCAAATATCCTTTGCCACCATGGTTTGCAGAGTCATGCTGTAAGATCACGGCCGGCTAGAATATGATAGCACTAGAAACCTAGATCGAGAACAGGAAGGTTGGTCAATTCAGCAAGGCAATAAACAGAGAGAGCAAGTTAGGAAGGATCCTGAGAGGCAGCGAGGCCAATTCCTTTCTTGTGGGGAACAGGAGATGGGCCGGAGGCATCTCCATTGCTGTGGGAGAGTGTTGGCATGATGGAGACAGTTGGGAATTTGCCTCTGCAGGCCAATGCAGTGAACTTTCCTGTATTCTCTCCAGTGGCTTTCACGCTGGCTGATATCCCGGGGAGACATGAGTTTCGGGTTGTCCGTAGCCCCTGCCCTCACAGGGGATGAACTTCACTGAATGATAATGACAATACACAGTAGCCAATGGGTAGTGTGCAAAAGAAGGGGGAAGGACGCGCTACGGAAAGGGAAAGGGGGAGGGCTGGTACTGACCTGAGCAAGAGAGGCCACATGGAAGAGGGGCTATTGATTTGGCCTTTAAAGTTTTGCTAGGAATTCAACAGGTAAAGGGAGGAAGGGAGGGAATTCCAGCATTGGAAATAACATTGGTCAAGGCCTAGAGGAGGGAAAGAGAAGGTTTGGTGTCGTGTAGATTGGCCATAGAGGAACGCTAGAAGATAAGTCCAGGAAAGCAGGGCGGCACTGGATTGGGGGGAAGGAGGCCTTGGACATTGGGCAATACAGTTTGAACCATATTCAGTGGACATAGGAAGCGACTGAATCTTTCTGAGCAGGGCAGGGATTTTTACTGGTAAAGCATCTTGGGGTAGTTCAGCACTGGAGTTAGAGTCAAGGAGATAGCATCGTCCAATGGAAAGAGCATTAGATGAAAAGTCAGGGGACTGGACTACTCATTCACTACCTGTGGGTCTCTTCCAGCTATAAGTGGATAACTCTAGGAGTTGAAATCTGACCTTAGACACTTCCTGGCTGTATGACCCTGAGCAAATCACTTAACCCCAGTGAGCTTCAATTTCCTCATCTGTAAAGTAAAGGTAATACTCACTTTCCAGGGTTGTAGTGAGGATCAAATGAGACCATGTTTTAAAGCAATTTGCCAGCCTCAAAGCCTCATCATTACAGAGAAGGAAGGGGTGGTTTAGAGAGTGACTTGCCCAAGGTCATCTGGCTATTAAGTGGCAGGATTGTGACTGGAATCTAGCTCTTCTCATTTCAATCCTAAGGATTCTCCTTTGCCTCCTCATTATCTCCAAACCAAACCTTTTCATAAGGGTCTGTTACTTAAAAACAGGTTGAGGGGGCAGCTGGGTGGCTCATTGGATTGAAAGCCAGGCCTAGAAATGAGAGGTCTTGGGTTCAAAATACTCCCTAACTGTGTGACCCTGGGCAAGTCACTTGACCCCCATTGCCTAGCCCTTACCACTCTTCTGCCTGGGAACTGTCACACATTATTGATCCTAAGACATAAGGTCAGCATTTAGAAACAAACAAACCCAAAACGGGCCAACCTTAGAACCTAGAGCCAAACCATGATGGCCTCCCAGGCCCCTTCTTGCCCTCCAGCCTCCTCCTCCCCTCAGTTCAGTTTTCAGGGATCTGTTATCTAGTCTTTCTCCTTCCTGCTCAAACAAGCCCCGTGGATGTGCAGCAGCTATTCCCCTCATCCGGAGACATCAGAGCTCTAAACCTGATGCTCTGGGCCCAAGTTAAGGGATTTCAGGTATCGGCATGCTGACGGGGGAGCATTTGGACAGCAAGGGGCCCTTCCCAGGGCCTCTTGGATCCCACCTGCTCTTAACAAGTCTGGTCTTGCCTGCCAAATCACTCCCTTGCTTTGTACAGTTTTAAACTGTGTGTTGATGCCTTTTCTTTTGTGTGCTACAGACATTTCCTGATGCCCTTCCTACTCTATACCACCCTCCCATGTAACAAACAAAAACAATTCAACAAAACCAGCCACCAGTCGCAGTAACTGCGTGTGACTGCGTGAGCTGTCTGGCCCCCGTCTTTCCAAGAGGAGCAGCATATGTTTCACCATGTGCCCTCAGAGCTCTTTGGCAGCCCCCATAAGGCAGAGGTGATGACTTGGGCAGGCCATCTTTGTGTCTACATGTCATGTGGCGCCCCAGGTTATGGACATGTTAACCATCGAGAAGCCTGTGCAGGAAAAGAATGAGAATGGGTCTTAGAGGATTCCCACCCCTCGAAGTTCAACCCACTTCTGGCAGGAATTTGGGGTCCTGATTCTCCCTGGACATTATTCCAGGCTTGGGTCCAAATGTATATTGGCACCTGGGATACGACAAGGTCGGGGGGGGGGGGGAGGGAATCCTTACATTTCACTAAGCCCAGGTTTGTGGCGATCTTTTTCTCGTTTTTCAAAAACTCCAAATGTCAACATGCAAGGGACCTTGGAGGGCATATTGGCAGCCCATGTCTAAGAAGGGATTCCCTCATTCAGATTCTGCTTGAAGACATCCCGGGCTAAGGAGCCCCCTTCGGGCTGCAGCCCATTCCACTTCTGAATAGTTCCAATTGTTGGGAAATGTTCCCCTATGCAAAGCTGAACATCTGTCTCTTTGCCACTTGTACCCATTGCTCCTAGCTCTAGGACCAAATGAATGAGGTAGCTCAGTCACAAAGATCAGAGTTCAAATTTAGCCTCAGACCCTTACTATCTATGTGACCATGGGCAGGTCACTTAACCCGTTTGTCTCAGTTCCTCATCTATAAAATGAGGATACAATCAGCTGTTGTGCTTACCCTAAATCTTGTCTTGTCCAGACTAAACATTCTTGGGCTTGATACTCACATGGCATGGTTTCAAATCCAACCCAGTGGGTCTCCCTTGGACATAGTCCAATGGGACAATATGTTCAGAGGATTCTTCCCACCTCTAAAAGTGGAGTGATTCTGGCTTCAGACAGAATGGGGGAAAAGTGGGCCACCTCCCAGAGTTCTCCAGTGCAAATATGGGAAAGGGCATCATTAAGTAGATAGGAAACTCTGCTCCAAAGAGGGGCAAAGAGCTTTCCTGAAGCACCTAACTATCTAACTAGTGCTAAGCTCCTAGCCCTTGGGCCTCCCCCCTCCCACTACACAGCTACGATTTCTTGACATGGAACAAATCTGGCTTGCCTCCTCTTCTTTCTTTCAAGGACCACCTTCTTGCTCCTCAATCTTTTCATTCAGAATTATTTAATGAGCTGTCCTTGAGGCAGCAAGGGCTTCAGGACCAGGAGACTTAAGTTCGCATCCCAGCTATGTGACCTTGGACAAGTCTCTTAACCTTTCAGCCTCACTTTCCTCATCTGGAAAATGGAGTACATGACCAAAGCTGCAGCCTAGTTTACTCAGAGGAAGAGATGGGAAAGAGAGATCCAGTTAGAGAATGAGTAACTGCTAAATATCTCCAAATACAGCCCATGACTGACTGCAAAGGAATGTTAACTGGACCCTGTTATTGGCCTTAGTGGGAGCGCATGGTAAGAGGCTTTGTTCCCTATGTCTACCTCAGTATAAAGCCCTCAAGCCCCTAAGATCTGGGGGCCCTCTGAGTAAGTGGGTCATTTCCCCCTAGATAGAATCAACCTTGGGAGAGCAATTCTATGAGGAACCTTGTTTCCAAAGGCCAGAGACAAAGGAGGCCCCCCCAGATGTCAATGAGGATGACCACAGATATACCTGTGGCTTCTTGCCTCCTCCTTGTAAGAGTGAGAATCACCATCTGTAGGTAGGACAACTCAGTAGTATTGTGAGACACTGTCTCTGCTCCCTGAAATTCCAGAACTGCCCGAAACAGGCTCTGTATCTCTGATCTCACCCTTTGCTAGCAATGGCAGGAGCAGAATGGCCTTGGGCAGACTGGGGGAGATGCTTTTGTCCTTAGCACTTTTCTAGCTCTCCTCTCTATCTAGCCATTGCTGTCAGTTTCCTCATCTGTAAAATGGGGACGACAATCATGGCCTTGCAGAGTTGCTATGCAACACTGAGGGTGCCATGCTTCCCAGGTCCGAGGTGATTTAGAAAGTGCTCCAAAAAGGAGGAAAGGAAAAAGTGGCCTAGTAATGGTAACACTGGTTAACATACTAAGTCAGTCAAGGGTTGGCAAGCTGCTGGACATAAATTCTCTTGTTTGATCCTCATGACAATTCTATGAGGTTGGTGCTATTATTATCCCAGTTTTTCAAATGAGGAAACAGGCTCAAGAGAGGTTAAGTGAAGAGATGTGTCTGGGGTCACACAGCAAGTAAGTGCCTGGGATGGAACTTGAACTCTGGCCTTCCTGACTCTAGTCCTCTTCTTTACTCCTTTTCCAGAAAAGTAAACAGTGAAATGAGACTGTCTTCCTTGAGAGTTCTGAATTACATGTATGTCTTTTGAAGGCTGAAGAACCATTTCATATGACGCTG
Source organism: Monodelphis domestica (assembly GCF_027887165.1). Taxonomy (NCBI): domain Eukaryota; kingdom Metazoa; phylum Chordata; class Mammalia; order Didelphimorphia; family Didelphidae; genus Monodelphis; species Monodelphis domestica. The sequence continues at coordinate 30,038,992 of NC_077235.1, forward strand.
CTGTTTTAGAGACAGGAGAGACTTAGAGATTATCAAATACAACTTCAGCCCCTACTGACAGAGAAGTTAAGTGACTTCCCCAAGGTCATCCAGCTAGTAAATTACCCAGGTCCCTTGCTTCACAACCAGCATTCTGGCCAGTCTCTGTTTAACATGCTCTTATCATTACAGCATGTGGAGCTGCCAGGGACCTTGGCAAATTTCACTGTAATCCTCCAAGTCTGTATTAAGCACCTACTATGTGCTGGGCACTGAGTGAGGCTCATGATTATGTCCCAATTGATTTGACACCTTTACTGAAATGGGGCTAGACGCTGCTCACTACACTCGTAGCTCAGAGCTCCCAGAATCAGCTTCTTGGATGGTAGGCAGGATCTACCTCGCACCTCTACCAAGGCTCAACGCTTGAACAAATTCCAGACCAAAACACTGGGAAGGTAGGTGCTTTCCAATGTAGACCCATTGTGGGCCGTCGAAACTCTCTTCCTTGGGGAAAGCTACCATGAGGTTAGCAAAAAGGTCATTTCCACTCTGGATGTTCAGGATGGGAAATAAGGACTAGATGGTTGTCCAGGGCAGCGAAAGGTTTCTGATGCCAGGGACAGAGAGGCATTCTGTGTGGGAGAAGGAGGTAGGGCCTTGACAAATCAGTTAAAATAAACACTGGAGGACTAGACAGCCCCCTGCTCTAGGGAAAGGGACTGGACCTGTGATTTCGGTGGTATGCAGCACTCCCTGATCAGGAAACGCCCACTACCAATGCCAGCTAGCGTCTTCACTGTAACTTAATCAGAGAGATTGCCTGTGGAAGGAGAGGTTGAGTAACTTACCCAAGGACACACGGTCACCAGAGTCTAGACTAGACCCCAGAGTTCTAGGCTTTCAGGGCAGCCCTTCATCCGCCGTGTCTCTGCTGATTAGGCGTCCAACTCTCAGAGCAAAAGTGAGCTATAGCATTCAATCTGACGAGCATTTACTGAGGGCTTCTGCCATGGCAGTCATTGTGCTAGCTGCTGCAGATAGAAAGACTAAAAAACAGGCCCTGCCTTCAAGGAGCTGACAGACATGTCAATGGATAAGTCGAAGAGAGAGAAAGAACTCCTAACTGGAGAGAGGAGAAAGCTTCCTTTTGGAGGTGGCTTGAAGGAAGCTCAAGGTTCTCAGTGCTCAGCCTGGGCAGAGTCTTTGACAGGGCAGAAAGGAGGAATAAGAAGTAAGACAGTTTGGCATCAGTAATTAATAGGAGGTTAGGGTTGCCTCAGATAAGCTTGTGTCCACTTACGAAGGCCAGTCATTTGGGTTTGGTTTTGGTTTTGGGATTTTTTTGTCAACAGATCTTCCATGTTCTTTTCTTTACTGGATCCTCCATCTTTAGCCCTGTCTGTAATAGCTTGGCACCCATATAGAGGCAATTCGATGCAGGCTGGCTTATAGGAGCCAAGGTAGCATGATAGCAAGAACAGTAACTTTAGAAACCCAAGCCCTAAGGGGCAGGTGGATGGCTCAGTGGATGGAGAGCCAGGCCCAGACACAGGTCCTAGGTTCAAATCTGGCCTCAGATACTTCCCAGCTGTATGACCCTGGACAAGTCACTTAACCCTCATTGCCTAGCCCTTACCATTCTTTTGCCTTAGAACCAATACACAGTATGGATTCTAAGATGGAAGGTGAGGGTTAAAAAAAATCTTAAAAAAGAAAAGAAACCCAGGACCTGGGTTCAGAACCCTGTGTCGCCTTGGGCAAGTTGCTTATCTCTCTGAGTCTCTCCTCCTCTGTTGAAAATGAGGGCTTTTCCCACTCCAAATTCCATGATCCCACTTTTGTGAGGGAAGTGCAGGCCATTGATTATTTTCCATTAAATAATCTGTTCAGTTTCAATACTAAGGCCATTCGATATTTTGTAATTTTTTAAATTCTATGAACATTTTGCTCTGTCTCAGCTTTAAGGTCTCAGGCTCTCCAGAGTGATACTGAGGATCAATAATTTAGAACTTCTGAAAGAAAGTCAAGAGATCATTAAAAGCAACCTCCCTTCCCCTTTTTTATAGAGGAAGAAACTGAGGAAAGTTCTCTAAAAGAAAATAACCGACTTGCCCAGGGTGACCCAGGTAGTTAGTAACAAGGCCGGGATGCAAAGCAAGGTCCTTGGAATTCCAAACCAACCTGTTTTGTACTGTGTAAATGAAACAAAAAGCAATTATTACTTGCTATGTGTCAGATACTACATTAAGTAGCGGTGACATAGATAAGAGACAGACAGAGGCAGATACACTCCGTGTCCTCAAGAAGCTTACATTCTAATAGGGAAAACAGCACAAATAGGAGCGTGAGGATCAGCCATGGCTAAATGGGAATGAATGTAGAACTGAAGTAAGATCTGGTACTTCAGGCCAGTCAGTAGGTCAGCTGGAGGGACCAATCAACTGGGCTGGAGCCCAAGGACGGAAACTCCAGAAACGAGTAGGTTTCTTTCCTTAGGAACTCGAGCATAGAATCAGGAAGGCCTGGCTATGGAGGTGCAGGTCTCAGGTCTTGTGTGGAGGGTGCTAGTCTAGATCATCATCATGGGCAGATGATGGGGGAAATGGCCTAGGTGGTCAAGTGGGCAAATGGAATTTGATGTTGACACATGATACCATGCCTTTCCTCCACCACCAAGCTGCAACCTCAGATCCAGAAAGAGCCATCAGTCTCCCCCAGGGCCTGCTATCAGACAGCTACGTCCTAGATCTGTGAGTTTTGTACAGGCCTCTGACTCTTCTCCAGCCCAGGTAGACTCATCCAGCATCATTGTGCCACATCTCCAGCTTATACTCTTCCTTTCTAAATCCAGGGCTCTGTCTCCTTTGCTCTCTTCCTTCTAGATGTAATTCTCCAGTATCTCCAGGAGTCATCCCTAGTCTCTTTTTTAAATTTGTTTTTGACGATTTCCAGACTCCTCCATAGTTCTGCCCTCCTACGGAAGTCACTCAATCAATGAAAAAGCATATGTTATAGTATATATTATATTATATATAGTATAAAGTAGTTTATTAATGACTTAATATATGGCAGGTACTATGCTGAACGCTGGGGGTGCAAAGAATGGCATAAGTACCCTCTTAGAGCTCCCATTCAAGTGGGGGGAGATCACACATTTACAAGGTCTAGCCAGTGCAAATTCACTTCCAAAAGGAGGGACGTGGAAAGGATTCTTGCAGAGAGTGGACTCTGAGCTGAATCTTGAAGGAAGCCAGAGGGGAGGAGGAGGAGAGCATTATGGGCTTAGCCATGCCAGCACATAGGTCATAGTGGCCCTTAAATGTTTGTTCAATGACATTATTCATCACTTATACAAAGGCTTCTTACACTTTTGGGGCCATGGCGAAACTTACTGAGCATCTATATCACACCAGCTCTTCAGACAGTCCAGTAACTATAGTGATTTCAAAACAATAATTACCAGAAACTCAATTGTGAGAGATCTACAACCACTGAATGTGCTAGGAAAATAGCTCTGATGTCTACGGGTGACTTTCAGGGAGTCTGGGAACTCCAACAGAAAGAAAATTACACCTTTCTTGTTACTAACCCATTGCTAATGCACTGTGGTGTGTTGCCCATGTTTCCTAATTGAAAGAAATGCCCAATTGCAGTTCGAGGCTAGTGAAAATCAAGATAAAAGGAAGAAAATGATGAGAAGAAAGACCAGTGAAAGGAGAACATATAGGAGGCTAGCGCAATAGTCTGAGTATAATACAAGGGCTTGAATTTAAGTGGTAGCTGGGGAATGGACAGGAAGAGGCTGATTCATTGAAAACGTTCCAGGAAAAAGTGACAGGATATGGTGACTGGCTGGATGTGGGCGAGCAGATGAGCAAGAGGAGAGAAGATCAGAAATGACTGATCCTGAGCAGATGATGGTACCACTGGAAGGCAGAGAGGATTCAGGAGAAGGAACTCCTTTGAGTGGGGGAGCTGATGCTTATGGCTTTAAACATGTTGAGTTTAAAATGCCACCAGGTCATCCCTGTGGAAATATACAGCAGGGAATGATGAGTCTGGAGCTCAGCAGATATAAATTTGGAACTGAAGATGCTGATTTGGAGAAGCAGCTAACAGAGAGACCATAGTTAAAGCCAGGCGAGGGGAAATGATCTCCAAGAAAGTGTGGAGAGTTGAGGGCTGAGAATCACATCTTGCGGTGGCACAAAACTAACTGGAGCACAGACCCAGACAACCTTCTTAAAAAATCTCAGTCATGAATCTTTTTTTAAACCCTTACCTTCAACACTATATTGGTTCAAAGGCAGAAGAGTGGTAAGGGCTAGGCAATGAGGGTGGAGTGACTTGCCCAGGGTCACACAGCTGGGAAGTGTCTGAGGCCAGATTTGAACTAGGACCTCCTGTCTCTGGGTCTGATTCTCAATCCACTGAGTCACCTAGCTGCCCCACAGTCATGAATCTTAAGGCAGTCCAAGAGAAAGTGTCTGGATGGGTGACCACATGTTAAAAATCACCACCACAATATGTATTTCTATGCTGAATAAATCAGTGAATGAAAAATCTGTTAAGCTCTATGTGCCCCAAATGATGTGAGGTGCCAGGCGCGCGCGCGCACACACACACACACACACACACACACACACACACACACACACAGATAGTTCTTGCCTTCTAGGAGCTTACCTTTGTGAGAGGGACTCTTTGTTACTGGAATGGTGAGTGAGGTCACTGAGAAGTAGATTGGCACATCCCATCCAGGAACAAGGGCAGAATGCATTCAAAGTTCACCCTTCCATCACTGAAGAATGAGGAGAGGTATCCAAGTTGACCAGGAAGCTGTGAAGGAAGTGGGCCCTGAGAGGAGGGCGTGAAATGAAGCACGTTGTGAATTTTCTTGAAATTGATGGCTTTTTATCAAGTGTTTTCCTCCCAGAGACCCTATAAGGGTTAGTAGAGGCAGGATCCTAGCTCCTGTTTTATAGGTGTGCAAACTAGCAGGGCTTAGAGGTAGAAAGTGAAAAGAACACTAGACTGGGAGGTGGCAGGCAAAGGTTCCAGTCCCAGCTCTGCCACTAACCACCACACCACCTGAACTGGGCAAAGTCACTTCTCCTTGAACCTGTTTTCCCATCTAACCGAAGGGCAGGTTCTCTCAGGGAAAGGGAAGTGTTGAACTCCCTAGCAGCTAAGATTCCTCCCAGCCTTAAAATACTTTGCTTTGGTGAGAACCTCCCCTCATTAGCTGTTCTGGCTCCATACTCTTAAACCATGAGCTGGCCAATAGCGTCAACTGAGAATGACTACAGAGCACTGTCCTAACCATTGTGGGAGACAGATGAGTTGGGAGAGAGGGAGGTGTGGATATGAAAGAGGAAAAAATCGAGCAAATTCTTAAGCTAGAAAGAGCACAGTCCAGCCCTCTTGTTTTATGAACAGTGAATCAGATACTTTTCCAAGGTTACGAAGCTAGGGAATGGCAGAAACAGAATTTGAACCCAGGACCTCTGCCCCCTAGTCTGGGACACACTCCCTTCAAGGAGCTTCTGGCTTGGGTACAGCTGTTGACCTTAGTTTCACCTGCTATGAATCATAGTCCAACTATCAGATAGAACGACGATCTTGCTTGAGTGGGAAATGAGTAAGAAAAGATGCTCCACTCGGCCCTCTGGTAATTGCTTGCTTTCCTGGATTACAGCCAAATACTGTATGGCAATGGTCTCGAATGTTATTGGTAGGGCCACTCGTGGTGGGGACACTTTCTCTCCCAACACAGATCACAATGAGAGGTTAGGGAACATTCCCCAGAATCCTCCCACAGCTAGCGAGTGGCAGTTTTCCTGGCTCCTCCCTCATGCTCTCCACCATACCACACTGCTTGAATTATACTGAAGACCTAATCACTCACCTGTTTCTCTATGACTTTATACACATAATCTTATTTGGACTTCACAGCCCTGAAAAAAGAGGCAGACAATGGGCTGTTGATTCCATTCTACGGAGGAGGAAACTGAGGCTCAGAACGGTTAATTCCTTGGGCAGGGTCACAGGGCTAGAACTCAAACCCCAGTATTTTGGCTTTAAGTCTATTCTGCTTTTCACACCTCCATAATGCCTCTTGGAATTTCAAAGGCCAGTCAGAGTGAAAAAAGAAGAAGATTAGATCAAGTGAAAATAGCTGCAATCTCTTTATATGACTTGTTCAAGGAGGCATGCCACCTCATACCCAATTAATTATCCCAGTGAGCTTTAAACAAAAACCTCTAGACGTCCAAATAATGTTTATTACAGCAAGAAGCCTTAAACTGGAGGAGACTGACGAAGTCGCCTGCTAGCTGTTGCTCAGCACAGCATTTCTAGCTTCCATGTGTTTGGACAAAGCATCCCTCAGACCAGGATTGCTCTTCTTCCTCATCTCTGCCTCACAGAATTCTTGTCTTCCTTCAGGGCCTCTTCCTCCAGGAAGTCTTTCCTGCTGAACCCAGGGGTTAGTATTCTCTCCCTCTTTGTTGTATCCTCCCAGGAGAATGTCAGTAACACTGAAGGCAGGGCCTGTTTGGTTCATTCTTGTCTGTTTGCCCCCAGGGGACTAGCACCTCTTTGAAAAGACAGACTGGCCTCAAAAGAGACTCTATGTTGCCCTTTCTCTATTCAATTTATTTTACTAATTCCTCCTAGCTTAAAAAGTCCAGTAAGTTCAGTGTATATTTTTCCCTCATCTCCTTGCTCTTGGTCAGAAATATGCCCTTCTTGTGTCAATATTGGCTCCTTTTGATTCTGTGAACCAACTGGCAGCCCCTAAGTTGGTGAGGCCCCTTTTTTCCTACAGAAGAGGGTGTGTTTCATTTGCTTTTCTCTACCAGAAGTTTGGCAGTAATGTCAGCTCCCCAAATTTAGCCTCTTTGGTTACAGATGGATGTATATTTTGAGGAATATTCACAAGACACTTTCTCATCCAATCTTACGGGAACAAAATTTTATTTTCTTTAATTATTTAAAATATTTTTCCATGGTTACATGATTTGTGATTTTTCCCATCCCTCTTCTCTCCCCATGCCTGAAACTGGACTATCCCCACTTCCCCCTCCCTTCTTTTACCCCCTGCTTCCCTTGTCTTGTTCCCCTACTACTTCTCTGTTCGGTAAGACAGAATTCTATATCCTACTGAGTATAATTGTTTTTCCCTCTCTGAGCCACTTACACAGAGAGTAAAGGTTAAGCATTGCCCACCACCACCCTTATCCTCCCCTCTCTGTACTGATTTTTCTCACCTCCTTATGTTATATAATTTACCCCATTCTATCTCTCCCTTCCCTTTTCTCTCAGGGCAGCCCTCTCAGCCCTTGAATGATTTTTTGCACATCATTCATATGCACACATCTCATACATATATATCATTTCATATCATCACATTTACATACATATCATATCATCTTATATTATCATATACATCATATCATCATAATCAGCTTACTTCCTCACCCTATTTCTGGGTAAATTCCTTCTATCTTCTCTACTTCTAAGAGTAGTTTTTGAGAATTACAGAAAGCCTCTTTCCATGTAGACATATAAACATTTTTATTTTGATGAGTCCCTTAAATTTTCTCTTTCTTATTTACCTTTTTGGCCTTCTCTTGTGTCTTGTGTTTGGATTTCAAAATTTTTGTTTAGGTCTGGATTATTCCTCGGGAATGCCTGGAAATCTTGTTTTATGAATATCTATTTTCCCCTGAAAGAGTATACTCAGTTTCGCTTGATAGGTGACTCTGGGTTGTAAACCCAAATCTTTTGCCTTCCTAACTATCATATTCCATGCCTTTTGATCCTTTCATGTAGAAGCCGCTAGGTCCTGTGAGATCCTGATTGTAGCTCCATGGTATTTGAATGGTTTCTTTCTGTGGTTTGAAGAATTTTCTCCTTATATTGGTGGTTCTTAAATTTAGCTATTACATTCCTGGGAGTTGTCATTTGAGGATTTGAGGATTTCTTTCTGGAGATGATCTGTGAATTCTTTCAATTTCAATTTTTTTTCTTGTTTTAGGATTTCTGAGCAGTTTTGATAATTTGATAATTTCTTGTAGTGTGATGTAGTGTGATGTCCAAAGTTTTTCCTTGATTGTGGCTTTCAGGTAGTCCAATAATTCTTAGATTGTCTCTACTAGATCTATTTTCTAGGTCAGTTGGTTTTAATAATATATTTGATGTTTTCCTCTGATTTTTTTCATTCCTTTGATTCTGCTTTATTGTTTCTTGGTTTCATGTGAAATCATTAGTTTCTAGATGGTCAATTCTGGTTTTTAAGGCCTGATATTCCTCCATCAGTTTTTGGTTCTCCTTCTTCATTTGGCCTGTTTCTTCTTTCATCATTTTCATTTCTCTTTCCTACTTTTCCTCTGCCTCTCTTAATTGGTTTTTCAAGTCTTTTTTGAGTTATTACAAAAATCTATGTCCAATCCATATTTTTCTTTTGGATTTTGCATGTGTTTCCTTTGCTTTCACTGTCCCCTTCTGTATTTGTACCTTGCTCTTTGTCTCCACAAAAAAATTTTTAGAGTTAGGTGCTTTTTGTAGTTTGCTCATTTTTCTTATCTAATTATAGATAGGCTTGGGGGTATGATGTGATAGTCTGAGGGCTGAGAATTCTGAGAGCCCCCTCCCCTTGCTGATTCAATTGACCCTTGAGATGCTCATAGCTTAAATATTTGCCTCAGGCTTAAGTGTAAGCTTTTGATCTCACTCTGATCTTGATCAAATCAGGGGCTGATCTAATTATAGCCCCAGGCTTAGGCTCAAGTTTTTGGTCTCACTGTGTAGTTGATCCTGATTGTCCTGTCTTGGAGTTCCACCCTGAGATTTAGGCAAAAAGATCAGTACTTAGCACTTAGTACTATCAGCCACTCCAAAATGTGAACTGTGTCCTTATTCCAAGCCCAGACTAGAATTCCCTGGGCTAGGGCTCAGGACTTCTCCACAGGTTTGAAATGTTAAGGGGTGTGGGCTGGCTTGTACCACTATTTGCCCAAGCAGGATCCCAGGGTATGGATGTTTGACTTGGGCTTAGGTTCTGAACCTTGGACAGCAGATAGGGGTGGGGGTGGCTTGCTCTTCCCTCCTTGCTACAGGTTCTTGCTAGCTCTGCTCTCCTCTCACCCCAGTGCCCCAGATGTTCTTTGCCTACCTTTGGGGTTTTTCTTTTCTTGAAAGTTGTTTTGTTCTGTCTCCTTGTTGGTTCTTTCCCTCCTATATTCATTTTGTGTCAATATTTTAATCTTGGTCAGAGAGAATTCTCATGGTGGCTCAGAGTTGCTCTGGATTACTCCACCATCTTTGTTCTAACCCCCCAAAGTGACTTTTTCCTAAGAAAGCATAAACTAAGTCCAGGAGCATAGAGGCTATTTCATTCACACTCCTTGGTCCCTCAACATAAGTTGCCCTTTCCCCTAAATTGAGTTTGGGGGCCTGGATGAGAGCCCTGGGCAGGGCAGTTCCACTTGGGATATTTAAAGGAATAGAAAAATAAGTACTTGAGACTCTAAGATCCCAATTCCCCAAACAGAATCCCACTGTAGAATCTGCACTTTATTGTAATGATGGGACAGATGATGGGAAGGAGGCTCCTCAAGAGATGTGAATATTTCTGGGCTCTTGGGACAAGTCTCAGGAAGTCAGGGAAAGTCAGTTGGATCCCTTGGGTAAATTTCTGTTCTTCTTCCTGTCTATCCTCCCAGGCTAGAGGGCCAGAGTTAGCTTGTCGGGGCACCTTCTACCTAAGATGGTGCTAGAGGCACAATGACTTTCTTTTTCTCTAAGCTTCTCTTGCCAAAATCCTAAGCTGTTCTTTTAGCTCTCCTGGAGAAACTCTTAGTATTCATAAACTACTTCATCATTATAAAAGCAATAACTACTCATGTTTTGGTAGCCCTTTAAAGGGTAACAAATGCTTCCTCTGACCAAGAACTCCCCCTCTCTCGAGCTCACTAACGAGGCATATGATCCACTATTAATGAAATGCTTGCTGCAGTAAGGTTAGCCTATTTCAGGACACCTTATCCAAAGCAAGTAGACCAAAAAGCATCGATTGAGTGCTTAAAATGAGCCACTGGAGCCAATTGGATAACAAGCACTAAATTGGAGCCAAGCAGATAATAAGCACTAAAGTTGGTAGAGTTGGCTGACTGAGCCTGGATATGGGGAACAAAGACATAAGAAGAACCAGAGATGACATGTGGGGTTCTAGCTATGGATACTAGAATAACGGCTACCAGAAATGAGGAAGCTCCAACCTGTAAAGCCAAAAAAAAATCAACATGAGGAAGAAAAGTAAGCTGTGGGCCTCTAGCAGACATAATTGAATGACTTTGTAACCTCAATGTGAGTATTCCCATCAGGCACACACCACAGCCTCCTTATCCTATGTAACTCTTGTCCTGAACTCCCACAGATCCTCCACAGGAGGTCCCCCAAACTTAGCTCTCAGAATGAGCTCTCATTTGAGTTTATCCATTGTTAATCTCCCACTCTCTCTATATGACTATCTCACTATCTTTCCTCTGTAATGATATCCTTTACACCCTCTCTTCTGTGAATTTCTTTGTTGGTAATAGGTTACAAACTGCTCACACCCATGCCTTTCTCCATCATCCTTAGAGTGACCCTCAACTACATTACTCATAGTCTAATGAAATGTTCTCAACATTTTTCCATCCATTAATTATTTCTTTCCAAAGACCTTATAGACTAGAATCTAGTCTGCCTGCTCCAATTATGCCAAAGTAAAAGTAATAGCAACCCACACTCACTTGAATGCATGGGAAGACCTTGGGCAAGTCCCTTAACCTTTCTGTGCCTCAGTTTCCTCATATGTAAAACAAAGGTGTTTAACTTGACGACTTCCGAGATCCTTTCCAGCTCTTAATCTAAATCTATTATTATATCATTCCTTTTTTATGAAACTTCAAGAAAGTGATTAATTAAGAAGCAAAAGATATGGGCTTTTAAAAATAATAACACTAAAACCTGGGGCCTATAGACTATCTGGGAACACTTTTAGGCCACCAAGTGAGCCTGCAGCAAGCTTTAGAGAAATCTAAGAAATGGATTCCCTTCCTCTATAATTTCATGGCAATTCCACGCCTAAAGTTCAATATGGTAGAAATTGGGTTTTCTGCTTAGGATGCCAATAGGTTTTCAGGAACTCAATAAAATTGACTGTTGACTGTGGATTGAAAGCAGATCAACAGTTCAAAGCCAGCATCCTCTGAACCAAGGAAGCAACTTAAAGTGCAGCCAAGAAAGTCCAGTCAGACAGCCTCAAGCCAATCCTGGGAAAAAGCTTTGGGTCTTTTTTAGGTCACAGACATGACATATTTACAATTGAATTCAGCATCCCAAACCCTCAGGAGTCCTGTTCTTGAACCTCCTCCTTTAGACTTCCTCATTCCTACTCACAGAAAAGCCTTCATTGGAAAGGGATCCATAGGGTTTGGGCAGTGTTGACTGTGGGCAAGGAGGGCATGAAGTCATAAGATCATCTTGAGTCCCAGCTCTTTCATTTTACAGTGGAGGAAACTGAGGCCCAGAGGAGTAAAATGATTTGCTCAAGTTCACAAAGTCATCAAGCCAGAACTCAGCCCCAGGTCCTCTGCATTCCAAATCTAGGGCTCATTTTGCTACAGAGCATTGCAGCATTTACTGAGTGCCAGCTAAATCTGATTTCTTTAATGATCTCTTAATTGCTGTATCTAATGGCCTCTTAGCAAGCCTCATACTTCCTGACCTCTCTGGGTATCTGTGACACTGTTCTTTTCTGGTGCTATGTGTCTGGCTGCTCCCTTTCAACTTCCTTTGTTGGTTCTTCATCCATGTCATGTCCACTAACTGTGGATGTCCTTTAAGTTCTCTGTTTATACCTCCCCACTCCGTGATCTCATGAGCTCCCATGTGTCCAGCTATGGGCTCTATGCAGGCAGTTCCCAAATCTAGTCTTCATCTCTCTCCTGAACTCCAGTATCACATCCCCAACTAACTTTTAGACATCTAAACCCATGTCTTGCAGGCACTTCAAACTCAACTTGTCTGAACTCATTCTCTTTCTGCTAAAACCTTCCCCTCTTCAGACTTCTTTATTACTGTCGAGGGTACCAACAACTTTGATATCATCCTCAACTGCTCGTGTCCAGTTTGTTCCCAGGTCTTGTTCCATGTCTTATATATGTATCTCCTTTCCATTCACATAGTCCCAACCCTCATTTAGGCCCTCATCACCTGGCACCTGAACTACTGGAATAGCCAGCTTACCAGCTTCCCTGCCTCAAGGCTCTCCTACTTAAAGCATCCTTGGGCCTATGTACAAAATGATTTTCTTAAAGCGCAGGTCTGACCAAGCCGCCCCCTCCTGACTCCAATTGCTCCCACTACCTCCAGGCTCAAAACTAAACTTTTCTCTTTGGCATGTAAAACCCTTTAAAACCTAACCCTTACTTGTCCAGGCTTCTTTGACTTTACTTGCCTCTCTGTACACAAGGATCAAGCCACAATGGCCTTCTTGCTTTGCCTTAAACAAGACACTTCACATCCTGACTCTATTCCTCTTTAGGTCCCCAATACCTGGAATGCTCTCCCTCCACACCTTGTCTCCTGGCTTCCTTTAAGAGTCGGCTCAGATCTCGCCATCTGTAGGAGGTCTTTCCTAGCCCCCTGCTTGCTAATGTCTTCCTCTCTGAGACAGCCATCCATCTTCCTTGTACCCTCAGAGTTGTTTGCATGTTGTCTTCCCCATTCCAATGTGAGATCTTCGAGGGCAGGGACTGTTTTTATCCCCAGATCTTAACCCAGAGCCTGGATTCTCCCCTATCTCCATTCCAGAACCAGCTCAGAATCCGACTAGAATCTGGTGCGCTGGGTACCTTCCAGCTCTAGACTTGTGCTCCTATGTCCAGCCAGAGTTTGGGCTGAGCGTGGCTGGGAACTCCCCTTCCACAGTACTGAAAATGGGGAATGTCATAACTGGTATTGGGAGCACCTTTTGTAGGTGAATCCTAGAGCTTCATGCCATCCCACATGCCATAGGAGGAAAGCAAGGCAGCTGTGTCAACCCTGAAGTGCTTTTTCTCTATACATAAGTGACCTGGCTTTGATTAGTGGGTCTCTATGCTGAAAAGAAACTTAACTTACTCACTGTTCGACAGATTTACCTGAGAGTCAGTACTATGTTCATAAACACCCCAAAGTCAGGTGTTCTAGGGGGCACAAGTGTCCTGGAGCCTAGTTTAAACCATCACCCATCCCATTGTACAGGAATGTGAGAACTACAAAGGTCAGAGAGCAGTACCAACAGGAAGTGACAGAGAAAACAGAGGAAGGAAAAACCCGAGCCATCACGGTCCTTCCCACTACCTCCAAGAAGGGCTTCCGCTAAGCCATCCCAAAGCGATGATGGCCTTCTTAGGCCTTTGCTCTCTGTGTTCTCGGCCTTGGCAGCCCTATCAGTTCTCACAATTCCAGCTCCTACCTTCATGCTGAAAATTCTTGTCCCTATCTCCAGCCCTGGTTTCTATCCTAGGCTACCACTCATCCTTGCCTTTTTAGCTTTTCCTGGATGGTGCTCCTCACAGTCAACATGGCAGGAAACCAGCAAGCTCATTATTCTCCTCCACAAAAGCTCTTCCTCCTCCTCACCTCTTCCTATTAATTTCCCCGCTGTCCTCCCAGTCAGCAGAGTACAAAGCTTCCACCTCACATCCTACTGGGACCCAGTCACTGAGTCCTGCCATTTTTGCTTGTGGAAAATCTAAGGGCCTTTCCAGCTCAGGATCTCTAGGCCTTTCTCCATCCCATCTGCCAGGTATCTCGTTTTCTTGCCCTGGTCTTTCTTTGTTGCCAGTCACCTAAACTAATGCAAGTCTCCCTGCCTTTAGTCTGTTCGACCCTCAGGTGACAAATCAGTCTTCCTAAGGCCCAATTGATTTGATATCACTATTCAGGACCCTTGAATAGTTCTCCATTGCCTAACAAAATCTAAACTCTTTTCCTGGGATTTGTGGGCCTTCTCAGTTGGGTCATAACATGGCTTTACAGGCCTGTCTTTTAGTACTCATTTTCGATTGGGCACTTTTCCCCAACTGTGGCCTCACTCATGGCTATTCTCTCCACTTGGAAGGCCCTTCCACCCCAGCCCAAATCTGCCCAAATCCAACTCATAGCCAGCCTCCAAGGCCAATCTCAAATGCTACATCCTGCATGAAGCTTTCCATGATTCCTTAAATCAAAAGTCATTTCTACCTTCTTCAAATGCCTAGGCCAAGTTCTGTTTCCCCTAAATGCTTCTTGACAATGTGGGACCATCCCCTGAGTGCCCAGCCTCCAAATTCAGGGGGTCCTCCATCAGCACAGAGGCTATTTCTGTGCATTGTTGAGTTCTCATCCTCTTGGACTTCATAAATAGAAAATGATGAAAAAATAGCCAGCTGTTTTGGCCAGTTGAGGGAGATTTATTAGCATACTGCCAGAGTAGGCCCAAGGACTGAAGATTGTATGCACACAAGGCCAAACATCTGGATGGAAACTCAAACACCCGAATGCCTAAAAGTCATTGTTGTCCGTCTGTTTTCTAATCAGCACTTCCAGCTTCCTCCTGGGGATGGGAAAACGGAGGGGGCTAGGAGGCGGGGAGGAATAGGACAAGAATCCTATTGGGGAACCCTAAATATGGTAGTGGCTCTTTGATCTCCACATCACCCCCCTCCTGTGTCTGTATTTAGGCCTGCCAAGCTCCCATGACCTCCCCCAGAGGAATCTAAGCAAACTCACTTCCTTTTGAATTGAATGATTTCGGCTTGAGTTGCCTTGGCTCTCGTGCCAGCCCACAAGTCCCAGACCACGGGCAGAGCACAATTGAGAAAGGAGAGGCAGAGGCCAAAGAAGGGGTCCCTCAATTTTTCAGACAGAAGTCTTTTTAACCTTGCAAAGCCCTCTCCGATCGTCTTTTCGGCACTGTCTGCTACCTGATGGAAAATTAATTCCCAGAGGCTGCTTGGGATATAGTGGAAGGAGCTCTGGTGTTGGAGGCAGGAGAGTGGGGTCCAAGTCCCAGCACCAACATTTAAGTAGCTGGACAACCTGGGGTAAGTCTTGTAACCTCTCTGAACCTCAGCTTTCCTTGTTTGTAAAAATGTGTGTACTCCTTAACTCACAAGAGTGAGCGAGCGCTGTGAGGAAAGTACTTCCCAAAGCTTAAGGCAGCCAAGGACCGGAGACCTATTAATCACTTATTGTTTCTTTTGTACTTCTCTGATAAAATAGATTTCTGAGACTCGCCAGTGAAGGCTAGGAGGCCATGAGTGGTATGCGGGGTGTCAAGCTCTTCCGTTTGTACCCAAATTAAGTTATAGGGGCAAACGGGCATCTGAGCCCACATGAGAAGCAGTCTGCCATAGAAGAGAAAGCTTTGGGCTTGGAGCCAGGAGACCAGGCTTTGCTGTTTACTAGCTGTCGGACTTGATCAGAGGAAAGTCAGTTGTCCTCTCTAAACCACAGTTAGCTCATTGGGAAAGTGGAGATAAGCGTACGTCTTTCCCTGTAGCCAGTAGACCAAAGGATATTCATCTGCCAACATATCCTATTTTCTGACCCTTGAGCTGAACCTCAACAAAGAGGAATTCATGGCTTGGTGAGTTCAGCCAGTGTTCTTCTCTTGACCTGGTTACACAATGTCTTTCTCGGGCCTCCCCGCTACCAAGTCCTTTCAGCAGCAAACAGGTGGATCTGGTGCCAGTTTGGTTGTGTCTTGTGTCCTCGACACTTGAAGTTGAGCACACTTTGCCCAGGACTTCAGTTGGCATATAAAAGAGAGCCCTTTTCTGAGATTTGTCATTTGGAGAGCACCTAGAGAATACCTTGCCCAAAGCCCTCATTTTAGAGGGGAGGAAACTGGTCCCATAGGAAGTGCTTAACAAATCCAGTCGATGGACTGTCAAGTAACTTATCCAAGGTCACCTGGCCTGTTATCGCCCAAGCTGAGCCTTGGCTCCCAGATCTGAGCCCTTCCAGGACAGCCTGCTGCCTCTGCTTTCTCACCTTCCTTGGCTCTAATTCCCTTCCACTGAAAATTGCTCACTTGGGAATTCTCAGAATGTTTATTCTTGCTCCTTTTTTCTATTAGAATACTATGAGAGAGAGACAGACAGACAGACAGAGACAAACAGACAGACAGACAGAGACAGACAGACAGAGACAGAGAGAAAGAAAGAGACAGAGACAGAGAGAGATGTTTTTACAGAGAGCTAATGGTGGGGCCAGGGTTGGTCCTCTGGTAAGTATCCAGGGACTTTTCACTACTGTAAATCTCAGTTTCCTCATCAATAGTTTAGGGATGGCGATCCCTGTCACCACCGCCCAAACCAGAACATGCAGAATACACATATACACTAGGGTCACAGATCTGAAGCTGGAAGAGGCAAGAGGTCACTAGAAGGGCCTCGGAAACCCTAACTCTGTGACTGTGATCATTCCTATTATCCCTGAGAAAGAAGGCTTTGCCTTATTTAAAAAGAGACAGGAGGTGTAGTAGCTAGAGAACAGACTCTGAAGTCAGGAAGCCTTGGCCTCTAACACATCCTGGACTATGTGACCCTGGGCAAGTCACTTGCCCTCTCAGTGCCCTAGGCAGCTGTGTAGGACCTAGGACTGTAAGCTCATTCCAGCTGTGTTAAGAACAGTACCAAAGTAATCACGGGTTCAGACACCCGTGACAAAGTCAGAATCAATTTGTGATTTATTCATTCTCTCTGGCGTCTATCTTCCAGAGAGCTGAAAACTTCAGGTGCTTAAAAAGTTGAATGCAAAACAAACAGGTGGCATAGAGTATGCGTGGGCACCTGAGTCATCTGGCCCCTAACCAAACAAGACATTTCTCCTTTAAGGGACACTTTCCTAAAAGGGAGCAGAGGGTGGGGCAGCGGCAGAGGATAGGACTAGATCCCTGAAAACCTCCGAATTTGAGCATTCTAGGATGATGGGAAGGATACAGGACAGAGACCAATAAATGGACCTGGGTTCAAATCCTACCTCCTACACTAATGGTGTGACTATGTAATTTAACCCCTCCATATTTCCATTTTCCCATGTGTAAAATGAGGATACCAGCTGCAGGTACAATAATAACACCAGCTTGCCAGGTGTTGTGGGGCTCCAAGGAGATAACATCTAGAACGCTAATGTTGTGGCCACGGAATGCTAGGCTATAGAGTTGGAAAGGCCTTAGCAATCATCTGAGGGTAGATTCTGATCCCTTCATTTTATAGAGGAAATGGAGTCCCCCAAAAGGGGAATGAGTGCAAGATCACATATCTAAGAAGTGACAAAGATGGGAGCCAGATCTGTCTGCTGACACCCAATCCAGGACTTTCCCCCATTCCAGGCCCCCACTCAGGACAGGGCAGTATTTCTTTCATCCAGAAAAGCTCTGAGGGTTATGCGAGGCTTTACGATCCATGTGAACCACAGCATGGCAGAGGGGGAAGGGACTGGGTAACCCTCTAGGGTAGAACGACTCATTGCAGAAAAAGAATCCTTCCTACAAGGCACCCATCCTCCTGCCTCTGGGAGAACCCCAATGAGGGGAGCCCGCTGCCTCCTAAGACAATCTGTTCTGCTTTGGGACAGCTCCGATTAGAATGAGGTTTGGGTTTTTTCTTTTTTATTACAACCTGCAGCCTCAATTTGCCTCTTTGCACCTTCCCTTCACCGTGCCTTGCTCTGCCCTCCAAGGCCAAACAAAACAGGATTAATTCCTCTGTTATGTCTACTGGAAGGGAGCTCATGTCACACAGATCTTATCTGCAGGCTCAGCACGCCCAGGTTGCTTCACCAAATCCCCAAATGGCACCGGATCAAATTCTTTCACCATCCTGTTGCCCTCCCATGAATTCTCTCGAGTTTATCAGAGTCCTTCCTAAACCAGAGTGTGCCCGGTGTGCCCTGGCCAGGGCAGAGAACAGCACGCCCGAGGCTTCCTTATTCCCCTCTTACTGCAGCCTAAGAAAGCAGCTGGCACATTGTTTTAAGAAAGACTTCGAGACCCTGCAGAACCTCCTGGATGGCCAGGAGAGTTACGGGCCCAGACCCGTGTCATAGGAGGATTGGGTGAGGAAGAGAGGACTTAGCCTGGAGAAGGGAAATGGAGGAGGGAAGCGATCACTTCAAAGAGTGAAGGGGCTGTCATGAGGAGGAGGGATTAGACTTGCTCTACTTGGCCCCCTCAGAGGGGCTGGGGGAGGTTGCCCACCTACCAGTGGAAACTGGCCTCTAGTGGAATAGGCCCATAGGAGCTCTGGGAGCTTTTGACTGAGTAAATAAGCTCCTTCTTAATGCATTTCCCTAACAAGCATTTAGGCCACCTCTATAGAGCTCAGTGCATTGGAAGACACTGGAACAAAAGCTCCCTAAGGACTTGCCAGTGGTCAGGAAGCCCAATGGTCTAGCACCTTGAAAAGCAGCACAGTAGAAGGGGGGGGGGGGGGAAGAACCCGCCTCAACAGCACCATCTAGTGAGGAAATAGCAAGATGCTCCTGCCATGGGGGGATTGGAATGGGCAGTTTTTATCAACAACCATTGAAACGATGAGACTCAATGAGGAGCACTGGGGAGACAGAACAGTAGCCATCCCCCTAACACAGAGCAGGGCCTAATTCCCAGTGAAGCAAGGACGCCAGCCAACATGCCAGCAAACTGGGAAACAACTGGGAAGCAGTGGCCGGAGCTGGGGGCAGCCAACGCCTGCCCTTCTTTCTATAGAGCCTGTACGTCCAGTTTCTCCTCCCCACCACAACCTGGTGGCAAGGATTATTGTTCCCATTTTAGAGAAGAGAGGCTTAGAAATGTTGAGGGCCTTAGCTAGGGTCATTCAGCTAGTGTCCAAGGCAGGATTCACACTCAGGTCTCTCTTGATGCCAAGGCCAGGGCTCTTTTTACTCTGCTATTCTGCCTAGGAGGCATCTCGAATACTTTTACCCAACAATTCCTTTCCAACTCTTTGTGGCACCAGAAGGAGAGATCATTTATACATAAAAGTCAAGTTCTGGAGAACTGAATTTGGGGCAGCAAACTGAGGCCAAATCCCCAAGGGTGGCAGGGATATGACCAGTGCATCCTGGCATTGAACACTATGGACTATACAAGCATCCTCATTGACGTTGCATTTGAGCCTCTCTTCTAGCATAGAAATGGTCTCCCTTGCTCTAAGGGGAGCACTGAGCCCATCGAGACCAAGGCTATTTCACTGACTCCTGGCTGGTCTCATACCTGAGCCAGAACCCTGGAGATGGCCTTTAGAAGCCAGAGTAGCCAAAGCTGGGAAAGCCCCAAGTGGCAGTGGTGGGCAGGGAGGGGTGTCCTATAGGACTAACTGGTACTTGGAGTCCAGAGAAAGTTGACTCATCATCCTCTAGCGAGCCTCCACCTTCCCAAGAAGCTCTCTAGTTGTCTTGTCTGGTCTGTAGATCCACAGTATCAGTAAAGGCCCTGATCCTGCTTCATTCTTCCATACCTTGGCACTGCCTCTTGCCACTCTGTTCCTCAGCTCCTGCTTGGCCTTAATCTCCTCTTAATGGTCCAGGAATTCTTCCATGCTCCCCTTCAGCCTTCCCTTTGGCCATGTCGTCCCTACAGGCTTCCTGCTAGGGGGCTCAAGCCCGTGTCTCTTGTCCTCCCAGTTCTGTGGCTGCTTCCAAGACCAACTCCAAGAGCGCCATTCAGGCATGTTCCATCGTGACCCTTGAAGTTTGAGGACTTGGGAATAGGGATGACCAGAACCCATCAAGAAGGCATCTTTGATGTCAGAAGAAAGTCCCCAGCATGGGGTTAATGGGAATGATACTACTGTACTGCTTTCTACCTTGGGCCTTGCTGGCCTTCACCAGGCTTCCTGCCCAGGAGTACAGGCTTTAGAGGTGGAAGGAAGCTTAGAAATCACCTAATTCTGCCACTGAGAAAACAAAGGCCCAACGACATGCTTGAAGTACTGGAGCTGCTAATAAATAGTCAAACTTTGCAGTTCCAGGTAGGCTTCAACTTCTTCCATCCTGTTGATGCCCTTCTCCTCCCACTTCCACCAACCCTGAAAGAGGATGGATGCAGATTCAAATCCTGAGTCCACTGCTTGGGTCCTGGGTGGCCTTGGACAAGTCACATATCTCTCCAGGCAAACCTTAGTTACCTTCACTAGACAATAAGGGGATGGACCAGTGATAGGTCACATGAGTATAACTAACTGTTATGCCCATCTCGTGGAGTGGTAGAGGGGTGAGGCAGCCAAGCAAACGGAGCTTTGTTAAGTTGCAGAAAGAAGGAAAGGGTGGGGGGACTGGCTGCTGGAACAAAGAGGCAGACCCCCCCCTCAGGTATTTGAGAGCTAACTCGACCACGTGCCAAGGGAGCCCAAATGGGCCCTGAGAAGCAGTCTGCTCTAAAGCGGGGGGCGGGGGGGTGTAGATGGGAGGTCCGGGACCCATGAGACATCCTGACAACTCTAGAAAGACAGAGTCACTGCAACCACAGGGATCCTCTCCGTCGGCAGCCCTGGAGCTCAAAGCTAAAGGACCTAGGTTCAAATGGGCAGTGCTAGTCGCTAGTCGGGTGGCCTCAGACTTGGTTTCTCTGGACCAGTTACCTCTTCATCACACAGGCAGGCCTGCAGGTCCCTTCCATTTCTACCATTCGGCCTCCCCCAGCCGGCTCTCTAGAAGCCACCCAGGCTCCAGGAACCTGGCCTAAGAACCTAATGTCCACCAGGGGGCGCATTGTCAATGCTGAATGCTGGCTTTCCTGGTGAGGGAGCCAGGAGCAGCAGACTGTCTGTCAGGGAAGAAGCCAGTCCCTCTCTCCTTTTCCCTTTGGCAGCGTGGGGGCCATTTTCCATCGGAGGCCACTGGCCAGTAAAGTCCATCTCCTTCCGCTCCCCTCTGGCCTCACCAAAAAGGGACGATCTGAACCGATTTCCCAAAAGGCTTTCATTGGGCAGAGGGAGGAGGGGGGCCGCATGGGAGACCTTGTCGCTGGATCAGTTCTGAGGGCAAGGCAGTGACTGTGTGCAAAGTTAAACCTGACAAGGACCTCTGTGCTGAGGGCAAAGCCAGCCCCTTCGTTTTACAGAGAAGGAAAGGGGAGCTCAGGGAGGAGAGTGACCTGCCTAGTGTCACCCACTTAATGACTGACAGTGTCAAGATTTGAACCCAGATCCTCTGACTCCAAATTTGACTATACCAGTCTCCAATATATATTCTCTCTGTATCTGTCTCTCTCTCCCTCCCTCCCTCTCTCTCTGTCTCTCCCTCTCTCTGTCTCTCCCTACCTGTCTCTCTCTCTTTCCTTCCCTCCCTGTCTCTCTTTCTGTCTCTCTGTCTGTCTGTCTGTCTCTCTCCCTCCCTCCCTCCTTCTCTCTCTCTGACTGTCTGTCTCTTTCTGTCTGTCTATCTGTCTCTCCTCTCTCCCTCCCTGCTTCTGGCTGTCTGTCTCTGTGACTCAGCCTCTCTCCCCACTCTCCCTCTCCCCTCTCCCTCTCTTCATATGTATTTGTGTATGTATTCATGAAACAATGTTTAAGTTTGCTTTTTGCCTAAGAACTTCAACAAAGCCACCTGCACTTCCAGATAATAATCTAAATTTGTTCTTGTTGTTCAGTCATTTCAGTCGTATCTAATTCTTTATGGCTGCTATTTGGGGTTTTCTTGGTCAAGATACTGAAGTGGTTTGCCATTTCCTTCTCCAGCTCAGTTTACAGATGAGGGAACTGAGGCAAACAGGGTTAAGTGACTTAGTCAGGGCATATAGCTAGTACGGGTCTGATGTCACATTTGAACTCAGGTCTTCCTGACTCTAGGCCCAGCACTCTATCCACTGCACCACAGAGCTGTCCTATAATCTAATTCCAGTTGGCTTTTTGTAGCATCTGTTGGACTCTTAAAAATAATCTTTACCTCTTCTGCCCAAAATTAGTTGTTTCTTCTCTTTCCACCTTCTTCACCAAATTGATGATAATAAGAAAGTTGAGAAAATGGTAAAACGTTTGTATGTTGCATCCCTCCCAGCATGCATGGGGTCTCATGGAGTATGTGCTGATGGGCTGCAGCCCCCTTGCATAGTTATTGAAGAGTTTCTTCATTTGGTAAACACATATTGGGCCCGTCCCATGAGCAAAACCCTGTGCAAAGCTCTGGGTTGTAAAGGTGGACACAAAGAAGATGTGGACCTGCCTTCCTGCTGTACAAAGGCAAAATAAGCCCCTAAAGGATAATCCACAGTAGAATATGTTAGGAGCAAGAAAGTGGAGGCAGCAGGAGCTAGGAGGAGGAGGAGGAGGAGGAGGAGGAGGAGGAGGAGAATCATTTTGGCCAGGCCCACTAGGGAAAATGGCAGGACAGGGTGCCATTTGTCCTTGAAAATGGGAGAAATGTTGATAAGCAGAGATGACAGCAAAGGTATCCTAGCAAAGAAAAACAGGGCCAGAAACATGGAGGGAGGCTAAGGCTTAGGAGGCAGCAGTTTATCTGGAGCATAGGGTGCAAGAAGGGGAATGGAGAGGGAAGGTGGGAGCAGAGGGAAGGCCTCGAATGCTTGCCAAACTGAAGTTTTGAAATTGTATTCAGTAAGCACAGAGAGCATGAGACTGGAGAGGCTCAAAGTTTTAGTTCTAGTTTTCTTTTGGGAGCAAGGGAACAGTGTGATCAGAGTTTTGTATTGGGAAAACTAAAGTGGCAACATATGCGGCTGGGATTAAAGGAGAGGGTACTGGAGTCCAGGAGCCTGGTTAGGAGGCCCCAGGACTGGGCTGGAGATAATGAGGACTAAACTAGTATGGAACAGTGGAAAGGGGGAAGAAGAAGAGACAGCAGCAAGTTGGCCAAATCCAGAAGATTCAGCAACTTGTTTGACATGGGAGGCAGGGGAGAGGAAGCTGCTGCCCCAAAAGACACGGAGGGATGTAGCCTGGGAATCCAGGAGGCCCCTCTGTTAGCAGAGATGGGGGCTCAGGAGGAAGAGCAGGTGTCAAAGTGCCAATGGCAAATTTCACTTTGGGACATTTTGAGTGGGAAGTGTGGCTCAGATATCCAGGTGAGGTAGTCAGTGGATTTAGGGAAGTGCCTTCCTCCGTTCTTAATTTTCAACTCAGGGGAGCTGAACCTTTAATGAATCTGTGTCTCTCTCCGAAAAAGAAAGCCTGCCAGTCCAATGCTGACCATAGCTTTTCTCCTCTGTCAAATGAGAGTGGGGCTAGGTGACCTCAAAGGTCCTTCCAGCTCTCATCTTCTGTGATTCTAAATTAAGCTCCTTTTTCCTTGCATGTGGCCCTTGCTTGATTTTTTTACTGTGAGTGAAGTATCCCTTGGTCGGAAAAAAAGACTCCCTATCCTGGCTTTAACATGATACATGTTGAAGTTATGAAGTGGAACATGAGAACTTCCTGTAATTGATGGCCTCATAAAAATGGACATGATGGTTTCATCTTTATATGCTAGGTGCCAAGCGGACATTCCCAGAGAACCATGGACGGTGTAGGAAATATGACAAGACTTGGGGACAACCTCAGCTGCCTCTCCACTATCGATGACTTCCGCAACCAAGTATACTCCACTGTGTACTCAATGATCTCTGTCATTGGCTTCTTTGGCAATGGCTTTGTGCTCTATGTGCTTATCAGGACCTCCCACGAGAAATCTGCCTTCCAAGTGTACATGGTGAACCTAGCTGTGGCCGACCTGCTCTGCGTGTGTACACTGCCTTTTCGGGTTGTTTACTACGTTCACCGAGGCAACTGGTTCTTAGGGGATTTCTTATGCCGCCTCAGTACCTATGCTCTGTATGTCAACCTATACTGTAGCATCTTCTTTATGACCGCCATGAGTTTTTTCCGTTGCGTGGCCATAGTCTTCCCAGTCCAAAACATCAACCTGGTGACCCAGAAAAAAGCCAGGGTTGTGAGTGCAGCCATTTGGATCTTTGTTATCCTCATCAGCTCACCCTTTTTTCTGATGAACAAAACCTATCAAGACAGTCATAACCACACCAAGTGCTTTGAGCCCCCGCAGGACCCAAAGAGTAAGAAAACGGTGATGGCCTTGCACTATGTCGCATTGCTTTTGGGCTTCATTATTCCATTTGTTACCATAATTGTCTGTTACACTATGATCATCTTGACCTTACTAAAGAATTCAATGAAGAAAAACCTGTCAAGTCGTAAGAAGGCTGTAGGAATGATCATTGTCGTAACGGCTGCCTTCTTGATCAGTTTCATGCCTTATCACATTCAACGCACGATCCATCTGCACTTTTTGAATAACAAAAGTAAAACCTGTGAGGCCATCCTGGCCATGCAGAAGTCCGTGGTCATAACCTTGTCTCTGGCAGCCTCGAATTGTTGCTTTGACCCACTCCTCTATTTCTTCTCGGGGGGTAACTTCAGGCAGAGGCTGTCCACGTTTAGAAAGCATTCTCTGTCTAGCATGACCTATGTGCCCAAGAAGAAGACCTCCTTCCAAGAGAAAGGGGATGAATTGTGCAAAGAATAGGGCCACTCCTCAAGCAAAAATCTCTCTTCTGTCAATGAGAGGAGCTAACCGAATAATTGTTTGCTATAATCAGTTATAGATAAATAGGTAGGTAGATAGATAGATAGATAGATAGATAGATAGATAGATAGATAGATAGATAATAGATAGATAGACAGGTAGATACGCATATATATTAATGCTGCAAAACATAAAAGGCCTGCATCTGGATATTTGCGCCTGCAAAATCTGCTTAACTCCTATACCCGTGTTGTCATGGATCCTCATGACTCCCAAGGTAGCAAAATTAAGTTCACAGCCCAAAACCAATTTCTGTATAGTATTGTTACCGTCTAGAAACTAGGGACTCCATACCTGTACTTTAGAGAAGAGTCTGAGTTTAAAAGGTATCTGAAACAATTTTCCTTTGGATGAAAGCCTTGCTAATTGGGTTTTCAGTATCTTAGGTTAGCCCTTAGCACTCAGCTGCCATTCCAATATTCACCTTTGCACGTAGGCCAGCTGATAATGACTGCGGAAGGATCAGAAAGCACCCCATGGACCTCTTATCAGCGCCAGGAGGATTGACAAGGACCATTGAGTACAGAGAGTGCCTACATGGCCCAGAGGGAAAACGTGCAAGGGCTGGAATGGTATAAGACATGGGGCAATGGCTATTCTCAATGTGTGGCTCCTTACACGGTGGCAACTTTAGCCTGAGGGAGGATCGTGCTGGTCAAGGGCCAGATCTGTTTTGGTCAAAGCTATGTCCTACTTTCTTCTCTGCCCTTGCCCCCTGCCACCCCTGTGGAATGTTAGTGGGGGCTCTGTTTGCAGAGAACAGGGCCATCCCTAGGCCCTCTTCAAGTGGCCAAGCAGTTAGTAACCCCTGCGTGGTCAGGGGAAAATCCCAAATTCAATGAGGAATAGGTTATGTGATCATCCTATCTGCCACCCCCTGGACTGAAATAAAAGAGAAGAAAATTTTAAAATCTTTTTGTTCATTTTGTCTTTCATTCGTATGTATTTGTATGTGTGTGTGTGTGTGTATATATATATATATATATATATATTAGTGTATATGTACATTTCAGAAAGATTATGTCCTATTAAATGCATATGAGTGAAAATTCACTCGAAGCTGTATTGTTGTTTGATATATTTGACTTTTGTAGTGGCATGTTGACAGGAATATTAAGGAAATGTTTACATTGGTTTTTATGTTACAGTAAAAGCTTTGTACTTTAAAAAAAACAGCTTGCTCATGTCTGAAAAATATAATCCTCGTGGGTAAACTTGTGCTACAGTGTTGTCTGTTACTCCATTCTGTGCTTCAACCAAAATCCTGCTGGGTGGCCTTTCTGGAGAAATGAAGTGATGATAACAGTGGGAAAGGTTATGAAAGACACTTTCGGTACACTGGGTACGTTTTATTTCAATCTCATTTCCAATGGAACAATACCCTGAGAAGTCCACAAGAAAAGCTCTGGGGTCCAACTAGATGGCCTCCTAGGTCTCTCTCAACTCTGCTAATGCCCACTACTGGCATTTGGCTAGGTACTATTTCCTCCTCCCCAATACTCCATGTCCCATGTTCCCTCCCAGCTCAGGCATTCACTGTTCTAGGTTCCTTTTAGATCTGACATTCTAAATTTTAGAGGCTCTTCAAAATCTGCCATTCTGTAATTCTCGTGTCTCTTCCAGGTTGGACACTGTTTGTTCTGAAGTCCATCTGAACTCTGGCATTCTGTGCTACCACCCCTTCAGGCTGATGTTGACTCTAGGCCCCTTGTGACCCTGATATTCTATGTCCTAAGGTTTCTCCCCACTCTGATCATCTCTGTTCTAAGACTCCCCCAGCTCTGGCATTTCATTTCCTAAGGTCCCTTCTAGCTCTGCTTTCCTCTGTCCTAAGAGCCCTTTTGGCTTTGATATTCTGTGTTCTAGGGTTACCTCTTGCTTTGACATTGTCTGTACTAAAAGTCCTTTCTGCCAGACCTAGAGATGGGAGGTCCTGGGTTCAAATGTGGCCTCAGACACTTCCTAGCTGTGTGTGACTCTGGGTAAGACACTTCACCCCCATTGCCTAGCCCTTACCACTCTTCTGCCTTAGAACCAATATATAGTATTGATTCCAAGATGGAAGGTGAGGGGTTAAAAAAAGTCCCTTCTAGGTCCTTGAAGCACTGATACTCCATGTCCTTAAGGTCCCATCCAGCCCTGACATTCATTGTCCTAAGGTTGCTTTCTTCTCTGACAGTTTATGTTCCAAGAGCATCCCAGCTCTGGGATTCTGTATCAGGAATGGGGCTTTCTAGGTAGAGAAATGGCTATAGCCACTCCCAGTTGGTCACTACTTATCCCTAATAAAGGAGAAATTGTTTGCTCAAGCCTTCAGCATACTATCCAGCCAATAGTGGACATTAGCAGAGCTGAGAGGGACCTAGGAGGCCATCGAATCCAACCTCCTTGCCAGTCGTAATATACATAGATCCCTAGTGAGAGTGCAGAAAGTTGTTGACCAATAAGGCTAAGGAATGAGGGTAACGGCTTCACCTGATGTTCTAGTACTCAAGGATGCACATATTTTGTACATGGATTCCCAATTTTCAGAGAGAGAAGCTGTAATAAACTTCACATAAAATCAAGTCCTATACTATGGTGAATAAGTTTCATTTCTGTGGGGCTTTAAGATCCACCATGTGCCTTCCCCCATAATGACCCTAGGAGATATCTAAACCAAGTATTTTTAGCCTCATTGTATAGAGGAACAAAATGAGGCTCAGAGAAATCATGTGACTTGCCCTGAATCCCACAGTAGCTGCCAGAAGACAGGATTCAAACCAAGTCTCCCAGATGTAAGCCTAGTGGTCATTACACTATCCCATACTGCTTAAAGGTTACTACTTAGAGAATGTATGTTGATTCCTACTGCAGCAGACCCAAAAAAGCCTTCCATAATCTGGGGTCCCCCAGCCCATCCAGCCCATCTCACCACAACTCCCCACTATACACCCTCCACTCCATTTGGGCTGCTCTCCTCGTCAGCCATCACACACACACTCATGTGTGCATTCTTTTCCCCCTCTGCTGTTCTGACCACATGTAATATACTCCTCTTTTGGAACAGAATGGAATAAACATTTATTAAGCACTGATTGTGTGCCAGGCACTATGCCAAACCTTTTCAGAATATTATCACATTTGAGCCTTTTCCCAGTCTCTCCAAATCCTCCCCATCATTCAAGGCCAGACCTCCAAGAAGTCTTCTCTGACCCTTTGCTGAAAGCCATCTTCTCTATAGATCTCTTTTACCCTCAGTTCCCAGCACAAGCTTGCCCCCTGTTTCTTTTATGTACTTTAGTCTATCTTCCCGATAACTCAATACCAGGTACCCAGCAGAGCATTGTGTGAGGTCTTGGGAATCCAAAGGCAAAAATGAAACAGGAAATGGCACTACCTAAATAGGTGTGTTCAAAATTAATGGCAGGAGGACCAAAATGACACCACTTTGTTGGGGTCCACATATGGTGTGTCCGACTGTGGCCAATCAGACCAGCGTGGGCTCAGAAGATTCTACCACAGGGCAGGCACAAAGAGCCCGTGTAGACCATTTGGGATGGAGGTGTCTGGATTTGTGCATCTCCCCTTTCCTTTGAGCTACTGCAGTTCTGCTTTGCTCAGAGAGCACAGTGCCTTCTCTGATGTGGGCACAGTGTGCTGGGCAGTCCTGTGCCAGTGTCTCCCAGGTCCTACAATCAATACCAAAGTGGCACTCATATGGGCACATACACATTGGCTGACTGATTGGCTAATGGAATGCCAGATTCCAGAGGACTTAATATTTCACACCTTACAACTTGGCAGGTGAAAAGATTAACACCCAGAGGAGTCCACCAACAGTGGATCAGATTTATTGAAGGTCTACTCTGTGCAGTGCCCCATGCTAGTCAATGAGTGGGGATAAAAAATGAAAATGCCCTCAACTAAATATAACCCAAAGTAAGGGGCTAAGCATTACAATCAAAATGCCGTGAGGCTGAATTCAGTGAGAGGAGAAATCACTTCTTACCATGCGAATCAAGTGAAGATTGTCTCATGGGGAAGGTAGCACTCCAACTGGGTCTGGAAGGATACCTGGGAAAAGGGCATCCCAGAGGCAGGAAAGAGCATGAGCAAAAGCTGGAAAGTAGAGGTGAATGGGGCCCAGAGGGAACAAGGCAAGGCTTGAAAACTCCATCCCGGCTTTTGACAGGCTGTTATTGTCCACCAGTGGTTTGGAACCTTCTTCACTGTGATGAGTGGTACTTTGCTTCTCATGTCTGCACATAAAACCTTAGGCTTGGAGAAGTAGCATTGCTGGCATTCGAACTCTGTTAAGATGCCATCTTCTGACCTCTCCTCTGCAGTGTGGTATATCCTAGGCAACTACCTACCCTGCCTACCCCTCAGTCTAGGTTTTGATGTGGACCAGGGGATCTGTTGGGGAAACAGTCCATAATCCAGGCTGGCTCAAACTGAGGTGCCTAGTACATGAAGGTGAGTAGTGGGGGAGAGTATTTGACATGATTTCCTGCTTCCAAATGCAAAGGTCACTTTATGTCCTTTGGATGGAACATAAACAGCCATTTGCAACTCCCACGCAAGTAAACTACGTGTTCCCTTCCTGTGCCACTTTGATGCCCATGGGATCTTGCTAATGTGAGTCCTTCTTCCACCTTGCGCCACTCTTCTGTCTTCCCAGAAACCCTCCACCAAGGATCTCCTGACCAGGTTGGGCAGGTTCACAATTTGGTGGCCACCACTGCAACCCTCTGCCCTGCAAACAGTATTTTTGTCTTAGCTTGTGTGCTTAACATTTTGAAATGCTTGAACTGGTGAACTATTACTTAAAGCCAGAAGTTTGGTAGAAAACAAATGTCTCTAGGCTGAACAAATGATAGTGTTGGCATGTTTATCAATGTACCAAAAATGTGATGAACTGAAGCCTCACATTAATGGTTACAGAGAAAAGAATGCAGGACTAAAAAAAGCCATATACACAGAGACTTAGCATCATGAAAATGCAATGACAAACTCAGGGCAACTTTTAGACTACCTTCTTAAAATACACATTCTGGTAAATTACCAAAGTAGGTTTTCATCAGTCAAAGTTAACATAAAATTTAGAATCAGTGTTTTAAGAAAATTATACCTGATGGGCTTTTCAAATACAAGACAATTCCACACAATCACTCTCCAAAACACTGAAAGTAAATGGATTAAAAATGGAGTCCTGGGAACAGCTGGGTGGCTCAGTGGATTGAGAGCCAGGCCTAGAGATGGGAGGTCCTAGGTTCAAATCGGACCTCAGACACTCCCTAGCTGTGTGACCCTGGGCAAGTCACTTCACCTCCATTGCCTAGCTCTTAGTGCCCTTCTGCCTTGGAACCAATGCTTAGTATTGATTCCAAGATGGAAAGTAAGGGGTTAAAAAAATGGGAGTCCTTCTGACCTGGTTCCCTTGACTTCTAGTTTATTTCTTTAAGCTCTAGAGGCTGGTTTCCCCTTTTACCATCATCAACACTGTTATTATATATTTCACCTCCTCGTCTCCTCGCCCCATCTATCTGTCAAAACTGAAACAGTATGGTAGAGTGAGTAGAATGCAGTCCTTTGAGTCAGAAAGACCTGGGTTCCAGTTCCACCTGACGCAAACCGGCACTGTGTCTCTGGGAAAGTCAGTCAATCCCTCGCTGTCCTAGACAACTGTCTAAGACTGTAAGTATCCAAGCAATTGCCAGCCTTCTACCCTGAAAGATGAGAGCCATCAGTCAAGAAGTATTAAGTGTTTATTACATGCCAAGGACGGGGGAATCATTTTTTAAAAAGCAAAAAGTGTCCCAGCTCTCAAGGGATCTCACATTCTAATGGGGAGACAACATGTACATATATAGAAATATACAAGAGGTTTGCAAAGGAGATGGAAGGTAACCTTAGAGGGAGGTGAAGCCCTAGCAGCTGGTCACAAGTCCTGACCAAAAAAAAAGAAGTCGGCATGTTTCTAAAGCAAAAAGAGATTCCATGGCTGCCTGAGAGTGAAGCTAGAAGATTCCGAGCTGGAAGGAATCTCTCCTCCACCCCCACCCCCATTTTACAGCTGAGGAGACTGGGCTCTTGAGTGGGGAAGCATCTCAGCTGAGTGGCACCAGGAAAAGTTCAGTTAGCTTTCTTCTTTCATCAACTTCGTGCTAATAGAAATGCATGATTTGAGAGCTACAGGAACCACAGAAGTGCATGTAATGCTATGAAAACTTGACTTTTAGAACATCCAGATGCCATGCGATTGTACAGGTGTGTCCAAGGCCAGGGCCGAAATTGTTCTCTATTCCCTATTTTGTACCCGTTAGCTCCACCAAATATGGGGGCAAGGAACCAAATTATGCAGAAGCACCATTGTCTCCCTGGCTACCCTGGAACCATTAAAATGGATGCCATCCATGGGAATTAGGTCAGCAGTTTTCCAACTCTGGATTGGCCACAAAAGGAAGAGTTTTCAGAGACAAGAGGGTAACCATTTAAGTAGGGTATATGGTTTAGTCCAAGGATTGGCCCCTAGAGCAGCCAGGGCCCCAGGGCAATTTGCATTCATGTTAGCAAAAGCCTCCCACACTTTCCCCTGTCTTTCCTAAACCGGAGCCAGAACTGGGCCACTGGGTCTTTGGCCCAGGGCATCAGCATCCAGAGGGCTCACTTTCTCCTTCCCCAGAGTGGTTCTTCACACCACAAGATCCTCTCTATACACCTTATGTCAGCTGGTACAAGTGCTCCTACCTGGCAGCCTGTGTTTTTCACTGGGGTCGGTGGCACCCACCATGTAGTATGGCCAGGATCACCAATGATGGCCTCCCCGGTAATGGTCTCAGCCCCAGGAGCTCCATTTCTATGGCTGATTCTCTTTGTGCATGCTTTTCCTCCAGAGAGCTCTTTCCCTATATGACTGCCCTCTCTTTTGCGCTTTCTTTTGATTTCACACTTTCCTTTTTCTCCACTGCCCAACCTCCTCCTTTGAGTAAGGCATAATACAGAATGGGAATGTTTCTTTATCGTGGGTTCTATTCCCTGCTCTTAATTTAAACATGAAATGAGTGGAATGCTTTTACACTTCTTTCCCAAAAACGAAATTGTTGCTTTTTATTTGAGGAGAGTCGTCAATTTTGGGAGTGGGGTGGGAGCATGTCTGTATGGTTTGGTTGGTTTTTTAACTGTAAGTCAATGGCCCATGATAGAAAAGATGTTCCCTACCTCTGGGTTAAAGTATAGACAACATTCCCATTTTATGCCAACCTTCCAACTGACATTTCAGACCTTCTCATCTACATCTAAATTAGCTTATCTCTCATAGTACACTAAGCTCTCAGTCCTGCCAAACTGGTTTCTGCATCTCAAGAATGATTTTTTTATCCTACTGAAACATCTTCATTCCATTCTCCACTATATGGATCAATGTCTGCACGTTTAAAAAAAAAGAATATCAACTTCCGGCACAGTGAGGCCAAAAACCCACTGGTTTCTCCCTCCGGTGCCTGGATTTTGTTGACTCGTTCCTTTCAGAGGGGACACGTACCCCCTTTCCCACTCATCTTTATTGTCTAACCCATTAGCCTTTCGGTTCACAAGCCACCATGATCAAAGAACATCCAACCTCTTGGTGAGGAACTTTAGCTAAAGGCTGAGGGTTGGGCAACAGACAGTCAATTTTCAGGATTCTACTTGGAATTTGGTCAGACGGACCAGGGTTTGTGTTTTGCTTAGAGTCTTCCAGGAGTCTGGGTCCTTCATCTCCATGCCATGATGAGAAATCAGAGTTAGATTTAAGAAAAGAGAACGTTTGGAGGTTGGATTGGCTTTTTGCTGTGATTTCATGGATTTACAGAGAGCCCATCGAGTAAGTTCCCTCCACAGATATCCATCCGCACCTTCTCTGCAACTCACAGTCTTAGAGAGTTACTTGAGGTATTGAGAGGTTTAAGTGACTTGCCAAGGATCGCACAGCCAGGATATATTATAGTCAGAACTTGAATTCAGCTCTTCTGGACTCCATGCTACTCTGCCTCTCCATTTGTAATTAACGATAGGAACTTCCAGCTAGCTCACAAGAGAAGGAACTTCTGAATAAGCATAGAGACATTAGATTGGCCCTGGGGCCATTATCAGTGTTCAAGGCAATGCTCAGATGGTCTAGAGTCCAGTATAGTCAGGGCAGCCAGAGCCATTCCAGACTTAGACCTCGGATACTAAAGGGTGGTTGGGGGATAGGGTCATGAGGAGAAATACCTTAGGATGTTGTCCCATCATAAAGTACCAAAATAAGCACTCCGGAGAAGCTCAAATCCAGAAAAAGCTCTGTGGTCAGCCCTAGGGCTCAGTTTCTCCAAGGGGGAGGGCAGAGGGGTGTCAACATAAAAAACCCTTTTATATAGCTACTCATTTCTCTGAACATTTGTGCACCATGTCTATTTCCTTACACTTCATATAATCCCCAGGATCGATCGCCTTGTAACTTTACTAAGTTACAGAGCTAGACTTTCCATTCTAAATTACAAAGGCATAACTGTAATTTTGCTGAGCAGACTTTCTTAGAACACCCGTCCATATGGCATTTAAATTTGTATCCGCAGGGATTACCATGAATCTGACCTCTCCAGTCCTTCTTGATCGTTGGTCACTTGATCTGGGAAATGTTATGTATGTTGCTAGTGCTATCTTAGAAATTCAGCACAACTAACTTATCATCTTGGAAGCTGCCCTTCTCATGTGGAAGGTCACACAATGGCTGTGTCTACAAAACTCAGAAGGGAAATGGGACTTTACTCATTCTCCAGATCACTGAAATAGGCATCTGGACTTCTCCATGTCATTTTTGTTTCAAAAAATCGAATGGACGATGGTGTTTCCGAGACAGGCAGAAATGCCATAGAGTAAAAATGTCCCCTCTATCACGTTAAAACAACAGGATTCAGGATCTGCTTCTACTCTGGCAAATATTTATTAAAATCACTGTTTAATTTGAGCCTTTCTTAAAGATTAGAAAAATCCAAGTGCCAAAGGAAGCCAAGAAAATTCCCACTTTCCCAAATAACTCTACCCATTTTTATTTGTTATGAGATATGAATCTCCATTGGAGCTTCTTGAATCAATGCCTCACTATGGCATGGAAATGAGCCTGGGTTTGGCCAAAACAAGTTCTGTCAGGTTCTACCAAGCTGGAAAAGCTGGAAAAACTTCCAATCAAGGCAATATGCTATCCTAGCTAAATTAGAAAAGACATTACCAGAAGATTGACAACTTGCTTCAATTTTTTTTTGGTTGGGAGAAACACAGCAACACATGAAAGTTATATGGTGTTGGGAGGAGAATCTATAGTGGTCAGTGCAAGATCTTCACCTATGTAATTGGGTCTTTGGAAGTGGGACTTGGGGAAACAAAGCTTAACAGATGACAGAACTCTTTCTCCCATCTGTATAGGGATTTTTTTAATTGTCAAAATAATGCCAGGTCAGCCTTTTCCTCGTTATCTTTGAGATTTAGTGGTAGAAGGGATCTTCCAAGTCATCTAGTCCAACCTAGGGATGTTAAATAACTTGCCCAAGGTCTTTTTGTATCATGCTACCTCCTGATTTGTTTCCTTTTCCACTGAATGTTAATGATTAGAGCCATTCCAAAGACTCCTTGTATCTGGGGCATGACTTGTAGTGCTCAAATATACCTGACAGTCCCTGTCTCCCATTCTGGACAGATGATGTTACCAATATAGGTCTTGTAGGTTTTAGAGCTAGAAAGGACCTTAGGTGTCATCTACTTTCATTCCCTCATTTTACAGAGGGCCATAACTGCCACCTCTAAATAACAGGCATTCCTCATCCACTTAGTTTTTCCTGTGTGAATAGTCAAGTCAAACTCTTATGAGTGATTATGGATCTCATTAAAGTGACCTTGCAATGTTCAAAGGCATGATGTTATCAGTACAATGTCATCTACAAAAAATGAGCATTTAAAGTACCTCATTATGTAGAGGGAATTGTTGAAGGTGTCCTTCATGACAGGGACAAACCTTTGAAGAACATGTTTCTTCCAGTTTTATGATTTGTTTGTTATTATTAGAGATTTCTGGGTCATGTAAATGACAAGATTGAAGACTGGAGACTTTCTCTGATCTTTACCTCTCAAATCTCTCTAGAAGAGGAATTACATGGAAGAAATAAAGGACTTTTAGCTATCTCCTCAATTTAGCACACCAGTTATCCTGAGGAGGTAACTGAGAAGTCTAACTTATAACCCCTAACTTGATCACTTAGCACTCCCTACCCCACCACACACCATGCTCTGACAAGGTTATATAAGCTGACCCATAGACGTGAAACAGAATTCAACTCCCTCCTGCATTCCCCATTCGATGCCATGCCACAGTAAACCAAAAGGCATAAACTTGCTCTGGCTGGGACTCAGCTAGAGAACTGACAGAGGGAATGAAGCAGGATCCCAGAATGTGTGCAAATTAATCAGGCCTTCCTGAATCAAAGGACCTGGCTGAAGCTCATTCTGTACCCCTAAAAGTCATTTGGGGGAGATACTGAAGCCAGTGAAATGCAAACTGTCCAGCACAGAAGTAAGTTGAGTCAGTTTTGAGGTCTGGCTAGATCACAATCAAAAAGGAATGTGGGGGCAGCTGGGTAACTCAGTGGATGGAGAACCAGACCTAGAGATGGGAGGTCCTAGGTTCAAATCTGGCCTCAGACACTTCCTAGCTGTGTGACCCTGGGAAAGTCACTTGACCCCCATTGCCTAGCCCTTACCACTCTTCTGCCTTGGAACCAATACACAATATTGATTCCAAGATGGAAGGTAAGGGTTTAAAAAAAGGAATGTGTCAAAAATAGAGCAAGAGAGGAATAAAATGGGAAAAAGACAGAGATTACCAAAGATCTCAGGAGAGAAAAAATTCAACTAAAAACCTCAAGCACAAGTGGATAGACCAACAGGGAAGATATTAAAACAGAAGAGGAAAAATAATAGGAGGGAATATGTCCTCCAGATCAGCTAACTAAGTCCAAACATCATGAATAATTATTTCAAGACAAAGGAAAATGAATCAATACCTGATAAGAAGAGGATCCTATACATCCCCAAAAGGGCATGGAACCACAGTAGGATGTTACCCAGTGATTTAAAAGACAAATAAGAATTGTGAAATCAGAATAAATGACCTGTATAGAAGAAATAACTGACAGAAAAGAAAAGTTTGAATCCATGGTGGCAACTCTTACCAAAGAAACAAAAGAGAGAATAATTGACTGGGAATGTAAATGCATGAGAGTGAAGGGCAATCTGGAAAAAGAAAAACAAAAAGCAATAATGTTAAATGTAAACATGATCTCCATCTAAGCAAAACAGACTGATTTTGGCAGAGACAACTTGAATGTTATTGTTCTCTCAGAAGAACACAGACCAAAAAATCTCAATATCACAATGCAATAAATAATATAATAAAACTATCCCAAACTTCCGAATACAGACCACAACATGGTAGTTGAAAGTATCTGCAGATTGCCTCCATAGTAGAAAAAATCTGAGGCTGGAAATTCCACAATACGTGGTGGTTAAACTTAAAAATTCCAATGACAAACAACAAATTCTGTAAGCAACCAAGAGAAAGGCCTTTAACTATAAAGGAAAAGAAAGTCAAGTAACACAAGACTATTCTATACCCACCAGAAACAGCAGAAGGGAATGGAAGACTGTCTTCCAAAGAGCAAAGGAGGCTATGATGCAACTCAAGGTGAAAGATCCTGAAAACCTAAGCCTAATCATTAATGAAAACAGATGTATATTAAATTTTTTTAAAAGGCATTCAAAGCATTTCTACAAAGAAAAACAGACCTGAGTGAATTATTGGCTTTTCAAGCACACCAAACAAAATACATACAAACAAGAAAGATATTCTTAAGGGGATTGTCTGCCAACTTTACCTTTGTTACATGTTGCATATCTTTCAAGGAATCTTGTGTTATTTTTGACATATGCATGGGAAAACCTTTAGGGTGGTATTTTGCTCTACTGATTTAAAAGTTTTGGTTGGTTGGTTGTTTTGTTTTTAAGTATAAATCTCCTTATCTTGCCCAGGCTGAAAGTACCAGGGCTACTCATGAGCCCAATCTCAGTTTGATAGGCATGGGAGCCAAAGCAAAGCATGCTCCATTTCTTACCTGGCCGCTTTGCCTCTCAAACATCCTGATGTACTACCCTACTCCCGGGGCTCACCATATGAAGACTGAACTTAGTGCAGACACTCTATTGGCTTAATCCTCTATAGCTTGGAAGTCCTGAGCTCAAGAGATCCTCAAGCCTAGGGCTCCCCTGCAGCTGGAAATACAAGTGTGATACTACTTTGTTAATAAATTATTTTTATAGTCAACAAATGATAAATACAGTGAGAACTTCTATTTTCTTCACCTTTCAAACATGTGACTATGAAGAAATGGTCTACTATCATTGTTGTTCAGTCAAGTCCAACTCTTTATGACCCACTTGGGGTTTCCTTCACAGAGATACCAGAGTGATTTGCTCTTTCCTTCTCCAGCTAATTTTATAGATGAGGAACTGAGGCAAACAGAGTTAAGTGACTTATCCAGGGTCACAAAACTAGTAAGTGTCTGAGGCTGAATCTAAACTCAGGAAGAGAAGTCTTCCTAACTCCAAGTCTGACACTCTATCCACTGGGTCTCCTAGCTTCCCATGGTCTTCTACAGTATATCATTTACAGAATCCTACCTTTTCCCTTCTCATGCTTTCATGAAGAATATCCTCAATACATGCAGAGGTTATGCTCATAAAATTTTTGTGAAGACAGGAAATGGATTTATAGTCATTAATACTCTCTCAATCTCCTTTTCCTTGTAAAGTCTGAGATTTTTCTTTCTCAGGCCTTTGAGGTTTCCCCTCCTTTTTGGGTACCTGAGGAATGAATCCCTCAATTACCTCAAATTTGTGTCTCTTCCAAACACGGGAGGAAAAAATATGTGTGCATATTTTACATATATCTTTATATGTGAGTATATGTATACATACTATATGCATGTATATATGTGTGTGTATAGCTATATACATGCATACATACCACTTGATCTAGTGGAAGAAAAAAGGGAAAAAAGAACTTGTTATCAACATTTTCCCAGATCTTTTCCATTCCATTTCCATTCCATAAATAAGACACTCTCAAGATGGTTGCATTTAGTTGGGTCTCTCCCCAAGTTTTCTATAAAGCTCTTTTCCAAAAACATTCTTTGTTAAAGGAAATAGGTCCCTGGGAGGGGGAGGACAAGATACAGGAGACACTTCTCCTAAGAAAACTTTCAAGATGTTACAACAAAAGATATTGATACCCAAAAACTGGTAAAGCTGGTTCCCATGCCCTTTCCCCCTCTATTTTGTGAGCTGACACTGCTTATGAATTTCCTTGCCCTCTGTATGTGGTACAAGGATTCCTAACAAGGTTGTTGGGTAACCTAAAATGAACCCCAACCAAGTGATAGCTTATCCCCTTTCCCTCATGTTCATTTCCCTATTTCTAATCACGCTTTATAGCTAGTTGAAAAAGGAACTGAGCATTGGCCATCTCTCAGTCAACAGCTTCCAACATAGTCCCTTTTAAGCATGTGATCAAGTCTATCTGGGAAACTGACTCAAGAAATGAAATGCCCTAAATTGGTGAGCAGCCCACCACTGTCAGTTGACCAAAAGTAACACCTGGCATCAAGAGACTCCTTCCTGGCAGTCAACTTTCTCATCGCCACACAGTAACAGTAGCCCCTAGTAAAAATAATCTGGGTAACATATTACAGTAGAAAAAAAGATATGGCAGCAATCACCCCTTGCTCTTTTGAAAAGATGGCATATATGTGACATATGTATATTTAAAGAAGCTCTAAATCTGTCCTGGTGCAGCCCTCCTGGATTAGTCCCTGAGCAGAGGCCAGTCAGCTGGAGGCAAAGATCTCTTGCTGGCTGTTGAGTGAGAGGATTCAGGCTAAGGCTCTTTCCCCCCTTCCCCCTCTCTGGGAGGGGAGGTGGAAGCCTGGCTGTCTGTGAATGTATCCTGCCCCAAAGCCCAAGAAAAAACAAATCCCATTTAAAGAAGGCTCTCCCCAAAATGGCACGAAGAACTGTTTTTATTAGCACAATCGTCTTTTCTGCACTCTGAACAAGGAGTATTCATTTCCAGCACTCAGTCCCCTGGCCAGAGTTGGCTGCGGTGGCTTCTTCAGCAGCCGCCTGGGTGGGAGGGTCAGGCTTCTCTCTGGTCCTGTACAGCAAGCACTAGGGCGAAGATGACTGTGGGAAGGAAGCAAGCCTTGGGCCCTGAGAATGGCAGCTACGGCTTGGATCTGGAAGATGTGCTGACGGCCTTCACAGCGGACAAGCCAATTCGCTTCCCCGAGCAAACATTTATCCTCTGTAAAAGGGGAGAGGCAGCCTGGAGTCCCTGACAGACCTGGATTCAAGTTCCCCTTCTGATGGGTACACACTAGCTGTGAGCCCCAGGGCAAGGAGCTCCAAGCAACTCTCTGGGACTCCTAAGTCACAGAGAAGACAGTGGCCTACATTGGTAGAGGGAGTTTCCTCACCTGGGAGTTCCCCATAACGATGAAATGGCAGGCCTGGCCTCTATCCTTCTGGGTAATCTATCATGCTAGGTACTGGGGAAAATAAAGGCAGAGGCCCCGATTCAGGGCTTCTGAGGACGAGGGCCAGGGAGAGAAGACAGTAAGACATTCTCCACTCAAAAAACTTCAACTGCCCACTGAATACAGTGCTTGAATGACAAGTCCTCCACAGTCTGGCCCCGATGCCCCTTTCCAGTGTAATCCCCACCTTCTGTTCCCCTTCATGTACCAAACATGCTGGCCAAGCTGGACTATGCAATGGCTCCCAACATACATCTCAGGCTGTATCGATCTCGGAAACTAAATCAATGTCAAATTTCCACTTCACTTTTAGCTTTGAAGATGAGCCATTTCATGACCTTCCACATGAGAAGGGTGGCTTCCAAGATGCTAAGTGGGCCTTTGCTCACTTGGAGTTCAGGCATCTCAAAGGCTCACAGCATCTAGCATGCCCTCCCCCAACATCTCTCCACCTGTCGAAACCCTACCCATCCTTTAAAGCCCAGCTCAAATGCCACTCACTCCATGAAAACACGGCAAGAAAAATTTCAAGGGAAATGGCCCTTCTCCCCCTCCAAAAATAGACATCACTGCTACCGCCTTCTCCACTCCCCTTCCCCAGAAGCCAGCCCCCTCTCTCTCCACTCCAAAAGCATATTCTCGGCCCTTCTCAGCCACTTCTTGCCTATTACTCTGCCAGGATGGTATTTGCAATTTTCGAACTGATTTTGGTGAATGGCATTGCCCGTTAGTCAAGCGGTGGTCACTGCATTATGCTTATCTATGCAAGTGTTATCTCCATTATTGAATGTTCTAGTTTAGGTAGTCCTACCCCCACATACTACTACTGAGGCAAGTGAGGCTGAGAAGATTTGCCCATGGTCCTACTGGGAGTAGTGAGTGGCAGAGCCTGGTTTCACCTTCGATTCACTGACTCCAAATCCAGGGCTCTCACTCCATCGGCCCACCTCTGCCCTGCTCTTTAAAAGGTTAGTAACTCGGACTTTTGTGGCCTTCAAGGCTTTCAGAGGCCATTCCTCACAGTTAGGTAGCAGAAGTATTAGTCTCACTATTTTGACAAAGTGAGGAGGCTGACACTCAGAGGTGAAGCACTTTGCTCAAACTCCCACAGCCGGAATCCAAACCAAGGTTTGCCAGTTACCTAGGCCCACTATGCTCTCCATCCCCACCCCTGCCCCGACTTCCAATTCATGGCTCCTTTCTTTTTCAGCAAGAATACAAATTGTCCAGAAAGTATGAGGACAAGGTAGTTATCTTCCAAAGTTTCAAATGCTTTGCAAAATGGAATAAAATGTTTGTGTTCTGCCAACTCCCTGAGGGTTATCATCCATTTGTTTGGGTCCATTCTAAGGCATGGAGGCCATTTCACATTTTTGAGAGATAACAGTATCAAAAACCTCCTCGTCCTCCAGCTACATTGGACATGAGCTCACAATAAACAGGCCAAATCATATCTTTCCAGCCCAGATTCTTTAGTCCTTAAAGCGAGTGAAGGTCAAACTCTCCCCCTCCCAGCATACAACAGGGAGGAAGAAGATAGGCATTCTTTACAAAGAACTATCCATACACTGATCCCCAAAGTGTCTTCCCCTCCCAGTTACTTTTTTCCACTCATTTCCAGGGAAATGAGGCCTGGTCTTGGGATCAAGACCCAAGGTTTAGTAAAAAAAACCTGGACATAGGGTCCAAGGATGTATGTTTGTAGCCCAGTTCTGCTCCATCGTACATATGTATGGCATACAGGAAAGTCAAATTTGAGGACTTGGATTCAAATCTTGCCTCTGTCACAACCTGGGTGCCTCTGGACAAATCATTTAACTGCTCAGGGCTTTCACTTGATGACCTTTCCAGCTATGCCTCTACAACTATATAAAGATGATTCCCTTCTCTGGGGCTCAGAGCAGACTTGGATTAAATGATCTCCAAATTTATTCTCTTCCATCTCTTGAAGCTATGAACCTCGGATTCCATAGCTTCAGCAGTTACTCCTTGAAGACTCCCATTTAGGAGGGCAAAAATAATATTTATTCTCACTTTAGGGTAACAATAGTGAGATCTTGACCAAAGAGCCAGCATCCACTGCCCCCAAATCTTATATAGCTAGAAAAGGTGGGGAGGAACAGCACAGGGAGGGGGACAGGGAATAACTCTATACACACCACACTCCTTCAGAAATGAACAGGGCAATTTTGTTGAGCCTTGTTAAATTTAATGCACACTTCAAAAACTGCACCAAACAGAAGCTCACAGTTCCCTATACAATTCTCTTTTTTGTTCTTCATATCCAAAATTATTTTGTTTGTTAACTGTGTAATAAAAATGAAACTAAACTTCTCTAATCCTTACAGAAGTTGCTAAGCCAGACCACCCCCAAACACAGGACATTAAGATTCATTAGAAAAGTTCCCCCCCCCAAAAAACCATCCCAAGTGTTCAGTTCCACGTTAACTTTGGGGCTCTTCTCTGCAGAAGACCTCAGTCACCTCTTTGGCCCTTTCTCTTGTTGTATTCAGATTCTGAAGATTATCTTCAGACCCTGATACATGCCCCTTTGCAATATTCACCTCTTCCTCTGTTTTGGGAGATGGAAGGCAGAGGTCTGCTTAGCCCCCAAAGGCAGAACTAGGAGCAATTAAGGGAGGAGGGGGTAGTTGCAGAGAGGCAGATTTCAGTTTGACGTTAAGAAAAAAATGCCCCAATAATCAAAGTTCGGAGCTTTGTCCTCCCTGTGAAGGGCTTCTGGGAAGAAATCAGGAGACAGAGGACTGATGAAGCATGGCACACTCAAAAGCATCCTGGACTTGGAATTTAAAGACTCATTAGGCCCTGGGACTCAATCTCAGATTCTCCATTTATTAGCTGTGTGTCCTTAGGCAAGTCATCCACTTTCCCTGAACCTCTGTTTCTTCACTCATAAAACAGGGATAAGGCTAATGTTTTCCATCACTTCTCCCCACAGACTTGGTGTAAGGGTTGTACTTTTCCAGGGGCAAAGCACTATATAAATGTGAGATGTCACTGTTCTAAGTTTACCCAGCTTAAATCTGATTTTTCTCATTTGGTCTCAAGAATTTGCACTGGACTGAGCTGAAAGTAATCAGCCTTTGTGACCAACCTCGCTATCGCTAATCTAGAGAGACGGAGATATCCGAAGATAGATACGCCAATAGATGTAAAACCGAGCTTCCTATTACTAATAGAAAGAGAGAGAGAAATCGAGAGGAAGCTATTAGACAGACAGACAGACAGATAGATAGATAGATAGATAGATAGATAGATAGATAGATAGAAAACCTCTCTTTCTAGTACTACTATATAGAAGTAATTCTATAGGAAGACATGTCTAACCAATCTTTCCATTACTAATGGAAATAGGTATAAATATGTAGGAAGATATAGATTCATAAAACCAGTCTTCCTGTGACTCATATATAGAGATTTAAATATAGATGTAAACATATAGGAAGATAGAGATATATAACCAATCTTTCT
This sequence comes from Monodelphis domestica, assembly GCF_027887165.1. Lineage (NCBI taxonomy): Eukaryota > Metazoa > Chordata > Mammalia > Didelphimorphia > Didelphidae > Monodelphis > Monodelphis domestica. The sequence continues at coordinate 30,081,729 of NC_077235.1, forward strand.
ATTACTAACAGAGATGGATATAAATCTATAGGAAGATATATATAGGCATAAAATCAATCTTCCTATTATCAATATGTAGATATATACATAAATATATAGGAAGATATATATAACACCACTCTTTCTATGACTAATATATATATTTATATGTATAAATATATATATATATATTATATATAATGACTAATATATAGAAATAATTCTATCGGAAGCTATATAACCAATCTCCTTATTATTACTAATAGATATAAATAGATAGGAAGATAGATATATATAACACCACTCTTTCTATGACTAATATAGAGAGATATAAATATATAGGAAGATATATATGCATATAACCAATCTTCCTATTATTAATACATATAAATCTAGAGGAAGATATATAAAATACTCTTTCTATTACTAATATGTAGAAATTATTATATAGGAAGATGTATGTATGTATATATATAAAACATCTCTCTTTCTATTACTAATATATAGAAATTATTCTATAGGAAGATATATAACCAATCTATTACTAATGGATAGGAAGATATATATGTGTAAAACCAATCTTTTTGTGACTAATATATAGAGATATAAATATATATGAAGATGTATATGTAGAGAAAATCGATATTTCTATTACTAAGACATATAGATATAATTCTATAGGAAGATGTATGTATATATATAATACCACTCTTTCTATTACTAATATAAAGAGATATATAGGAAGATGTATATGTATATAACCAATCTCCCTAGTACTAATACAGATCGCCATATCCATATTTCTATCTATGCGCGTGTATATCCAATAGGAAGGTTGGGGGGGGGGTGTACCAATACAGTATTTCACGAGAATGATCGATTGAGGGATGTTTAGCTTGAGAAGAGTAGCATTCCGGGAAGGGGCGACATGGGAACTGTCTTCCAATATCTGAAAGGCTGGCAGGTAGAGGAGGGTTTCACCTTGTTCTGCTTGGCCCCAGCAAACAAATGAGGAAGGATGAGGGGGCAGGATTACAGAGGAGAAAATTTGGGCTGGATCTCAGGAGGAAAAAAATAACACAAAAAGAAACTTCTTAACAATTAGAGCTGGCTGCCAGGACTCTCCCTCCAGTCAAGGTTACAAGGGAGCCAGGCTTCTTGCATACCCCTCCAAAGAGAGCCTGAGAGACAGAGAGAAAGAAAAGTGGCATTAGCAATGTGGAAAAAAAAACAAGTCAAGGTTGTCCTGAAAGAAGCCCTCCTTCAAAGGGAGAAATGACACATTTAAAGAAGACATTAATCCTCAAGAATTAACCCTAGTTCTTCCCCCTTTTATAAAGACAGTTTATTTTCCCAATTACATGCCATAACGATTTTCCACAAAAGTTTTCTGAAGTTATAAAATCCAATTTGTCTCCTTCCCCCTTCCCAGAGATGGCAAGCACTTTGATCTGGGTTATATATGAAGTGTCATTCAAAACATATTTCCATATCATTCATTTTCGTAAGAGAATACTCATATAAAACCCAAACCCCAAATAAACTGAAGTAAAAAAATTGTATGCTTTGATCTGCATTCTGACTCCAACAGTTCTTTCTCTGGAGGTGGAGAGCATCCTCTGTCACAAGTCCTTCAGAATTGTCCCAGATCATTGTATTGCTGAGAGTAGCTGCGTCTTTCACAGTTGATCATTCCACAATATTGCTGTTACTATTTAACCCTCATTTAAAAAAAAATCACAGGAACGAAAAGAAGAGGGCAGCTAGGTGGCTCAGTGAATAGGGAGCCAGGCCTGGAGATGGAAGGTTCTGGGTTCAAAATGGATCTCAGCCCTTCCTGTCTGTGTGGACCTAGACAAGTCATTTAACCTCAGTTACCTAGCTCTAAGCATTCTTCAGCCTTGGAACAGATATTTCATATGGATTCTAAGACAGAAGGGAAAGATTTTTAAAAAGGAAGAACAAATAATTTAGAGAAACTTCACAATCAGGGAGGAATTGAATATGCAACGGTCATTGACTGAGCAAGCCACCTACAATGTAGAAAGTACAAAAGTCCTAGATAGCTGCCTGAGACACCCAGAGGGTAAATGTGATCTGTTTAGTGTCACCTGGCTGGCTACTCATTGTCAGAAGTGGGAATCTGAACCCAGATCTTCGCATCTCCAAACACAATAGTCTGTCCCTTATATTTCTCAGGGACAATATGGTGCTGTGGGAAAAGCATTAACTCTGGAGCCAGAGGACTCAATCTCCAATCTTGCCCCTAACTGATGTGATCTTGGGCAAGTGCCTTAAGCTCCCTAGGCCTCAGTTTCCTCAACTATAAAGGAAAGAGGTGGAATTAGATGGTCTCTGAGGTTCTTTTTAGCTCTAGATCTGTGATCCTCCAATCTTAGAAATTGAAACTAGAATTCAAAGATGCAAAAAAGAAATCACAAAGAAATGATGGGGGGAAATGGCCAGCCTAGATTGTATGGTGGCAAACCTAGAAAAAGTGAGCAGAAACCATCGGCTGTTGGGAAAAGGACTGCCAGAGGACAGAATCAGAGGCAATGGATAGAATTTCTAGATGCAAGGAAAGATTTCCTGACAATGAGAGCAATGTCAAAGGGGAATGGGCTCTCCAAGTACTGTTGGAAGGCAAGCACGTGAGCTTTGAAAAGTTTGCAAAGAAAAAGACATTTTTAGAAGGTTTTGGACCAACAACCACACTATGGAGCCAAAAAGATAAGTACTTAAAATAAATCACACTTCTCAAAACAATAAAACTACTCGATAAATAATGTGAGAACCTTTTCAGAACTCCAGTGGCTAAACAACCAGATGTTCTAGAAGCCTGTTCCAGATAGAGAAAATATCAAAATCTGAGGGTCAAAGGAGGAAAGGGAAGGGAAATCTCAAAGTAAAGCATCGATCATATAAATAAAGGGGAAGTCCAAAGCTACTATATCATTAATAGTACAAGATAGATACCAGGAATGCGAGGATGGTTCAATATTAGGAAAACCATCCACATAATTGACCATATTAACAAGCAAACCAATAAAAATCACATGATTATCTCAATAGATGCAGAAAAAGCCTTTGATAAAATACAACACCCATTCCTATTGGAAACACTAGAAAGTATAAGAGTAGAAGAGCCTTTCCTAAAAATAATAAACAGTATATATCTAAAATCATCAGCAAACATCATCTGCAAAGGGGATAAATTAGAAGCCTTCCCAATAAGATCAGGAGTGAAACAAGGATGCCCATTATCACCTCTATTATTTAACATTGTACTAGAAACACTAGCAGTAGCAATTAGAGAAGAAAAAGAAATTGAAGGTATTAATATTGGCAATGCGTAGACCAAGCTCTTTGCAGATGATATGATGTACTATTTAAAGAATCCTAGAGAATCAACCAAAAAGCTAGTCGAAATAATCAACAACTTTAGCAAAGTTGCAGGATACAAAATAAACCCGCATAAGTCATCAGCATTTATATATATATATATATATATATATATATATATATATATCCAACCCATTTCAACAGCAAGAATTAGAAAGAGAAATTTCATTTAAAATCACCCTAGACAATATAAAATACTTAGGAATCTATCTGCCGAGAGAAACACAGGAACTATATGAACACAACTACAAAACACTCTCCACACAATTAAAACTAGATCTAAACAATTGGGAAAACATTGCTCATGGGTAGGATGAGCTAACATAATAAAAATGACCATCCTACCCAAATTAAGTTACTTATTTAGTGCCATATCCATTGAACTACCAAAAAACTTTTATACTGAATTAGAAAAAACCATAACAAAGTTCATTTGGAAGAACAAAAGATCAAAGATATCCAGGGAAATCATGAAAAAATGCAAAGGAAGGAGGACTTGCAGTCCCAGATCTCAAACTATACTATAAAGCAGTGGTTATCAGAACAATATGGTACTGGCTAAGAGACAGAAAGGAGGATCAGTGGAATAGACTTGGGGTGAATGACCTCAGCAAAACAGTCTATGATAAGCCTAAAGATCCCAGTTTGGGGGACAAAAATTCACTATTTGACAAAAACTGATGGGAAAATTGGAAGATAGTATGGGAGAGATTAGGTTTGGATCAACATCTCACACCCTACACCAAGATAAACTCAGAATGGGTGAATGACCTGAATATAAAGAAGGAAACTATAAGTCAACTAGGTGAACACAGAATAGTATACATTTCAGACCTTTGGGAAAGGAAAGACTTTAAAACCAAGCAAGAGCTAGAAAAAAATCACAAAATGTAAAATCAATAATTTTGATTACATTAAATTAAAAAGCTTTTGTATAAACAAAACTAATACATCCAAAATTAGAAGGGAAGCAACAAATTGGGAAACAATCTTCATTACAAAAACCTCTGACAAAGGTCTAATTACTCAAATTTATAAAGAGCTAAACCAATTGTACAAAAAAAATCAAGCCATTCTCCAATTGATAAATGGGCAAGGGACATGAACAGGCAGTTTTCAGCCAAAGAAATCAAAACTATTAATAAGCACATGAAAAAGTGCTCTAAATCTCTTATAATCAGAGAGATGCAAATCAAAACAGCTCTGAGGTATCACCTCACACCTAGCAGATTGGCTAACATAACAGCTATGGAAAGTAATGAATGCTGGAGGGGATGTGGCAAAGTAGGGACATTAATGCATTGCTGGTGGAGTTGTGAATTCATCCAACCATTCTGGAGGGCAATTTGGAACTATGCCCAAAGGGTGCTAAAAGACTGTCTGCCCTTTAATCCAGCCATAGCACTGCCGGGTTTGTACCCCAAAGAGATAATAAGGAAAAATACATGTACAAGAATATTCATAGCTGAGTTCTTTGTGGTGGCAAAAAGATTGGAAAATGAGGGGATGCCCTCCAATTGGGGAATGGCTGAACACATTATGGTATATGTTGGTAATGGAATACTATTGCGCTCAAAGGAATAATAAAGTGGAGGAAGTTCCATGGGGAACAACCTCCAGGAATTGATGCAGAGTGAGAGGAGCAGAACCAGGAGAACATTGTACACAGAGACTGATACACTGTGGTACAATCGAACGTAATGGACTTCTCCATTAGTGGTAATGCAGTGATCCTGAACAACTTGAAGGGATCTACAAGAAAGAACACAATCCACATTCCGAGGAAAAACTGTGGGAGTAGAAACACCGAAGAAAAACAACTGCTTGAATACATGGGTCGAGGGGATATGATTGGGGATGTAGACTCTAAAGGGACATCCTAGTGCAAACACCAACAACATGGAAATAGGTTCTGATCAAGGACACAAGTAATACCCAATGAAATTGCATGTTGGCTGCGGGAAGGGTGGGTGGAGGGGAGGGAGGGAAATAATGTGATTCTTGTAACCAAGGAATACTATTCTAAATTGACTAAATAAATTAATTCAAATTTAAAAAATTTAAAAGATAGTGCAAGATAGATAACAAAATTTTGTCTCGCTGAGTGTAAAGGGTAACCATAAGAATGAAAAAGATTGCATTTCCAGCATATAAACAGATAATAATTTATAAAGAATGGTAAGGAAAAGCCAAATTTGACAATGATTATCATCAATTTAAATAGATCGAACTATCCAAGAGAAAAGAACAAGAGTCACATAGAGGATCAGGTAACTGAAAACAATGTGTTCTTTACAGAAGATGAATTTCAGACAGAATAATTTGTGTGGATTTAAACTGAAAAGGGTAGTCTAAACTTTCCTGTGCTACCCCTCACTCACAAGCAGGAAGAATGGCACACTGATGGCATTGGATAGAGTCAAATTCAAACCAGAAAGCATTAAAAGAGACAAATGACATTATATTATACTTAGATGTCCTTGTCAAGATAAGAATATGTTGATTTTAAATATACACATGTACCTAATTTTTCTGTGGTAAAATTTAACAAAGAGAAACACAGTTGTGCAGATTGAGCTTTTTTTTTATTTGACATGGCCATTGCAGAAATTTGTTTTGCTTGGTTATATGTATTTATAACAGAGGTTTTGTTTTTCATGCTTTCTCAGTTGGAAAGTGGGAGAGAGAATCCAGGTCTGCAAATAAGACAAAAGTGACATTTTTAAAATAGGGAAAGCTCTGTAGTTGCGTCCATAATTTCCTTCTTATTTATCTTTTTTTTTTTTTGGCTATGGCTCATTTTGGTGGAGTGGTATCAAAATCGCTCACTATTACTGATGTTTAAGGCTTTGCTTTTTCCACCAAGTTCTCATAACATACCACAAAAAATAAGAAAGAAATTGTAAAGGTGACTAGAGCGCATGGACCAGAGTAAACACATGGAGAGAGGAGTCCATTTAAAAAACAAAGGATATCTACTTTCCTGAGGAAATACGCAATGTACACAAATACTGATCATGCACTGGGCACAGAAAAGATGAGGACAAATAGAGAAGAAAATTTGTCCACACCACACATACACACACACACACACACACACACACACACACACACACACACATCAGAATGCAAAAAAAATTATTTACTAAAACAATGATACTTTGAATTTTAAAAGTTTAGATCCAGAAAGACAAAAGAAGTTCCTTAATAAATAACATGATAATTAAAAGAAAACATAGACAATAGTGGAATAGCTCAACGAGAATGATAACAAAGATACTACAAATCAATATGTGTGAGATGAAGCCAGAGAGTCAAATTTCTATCCCCAAAATGTCTTTGTCAATAAGAGAGATACTTAGCAAAGACCCATTTTCTAAAACAAAACAAAAAAGGAATAAACAAACATAGCAATAAAAAAGAGAAAGAGCCAAGATATATAAATATCTTGGAGTAATATATAGTATATTAATAAGATATCCCCGTGTGAGGAAACCTAGGAATCACAAAGAAAAAGGGAAAACTTTATGGCTTCTTGTTCTAAACTAAATGATGGAGATCACTGAGTGGTAATCAAAAAAAAGAGGAAAAGGCCTTTCTGATTTAGATGTAAATAGTTGAAATTGGGAGTTTGGGGTGATGATGTACCCAGTGTTTGATTGGAATGCAAGCTAAGTGGTACTCGTACATTAGTTAATTGTAATAATACTTTTTTTCTTAACTAGGATTATTCAGAAATGAACTGAACTGCCCCAGGAGGACATGAGTTCTCCATCACTGGAAACCCTTAAGCAGAGGCTGGATGGCCACTTGTTGAGAACATTATAGAACATTCATACTCATGTACAGTTTGAACCAGATGTCCACTGAAGCCCCATCCTACTATGAGTTTTCATGATCCTGTGAGGTGAGTAACACAAGTACTAACCCTAGCATGTGTTAAGGGGTTTACTTGGGATCAACAGAGCATGGTAGGTGGATGAGCCAGAATTCAAACTCAGGTCTTCTGACCCCTACTTCACTGTACCACACTGCCTCTAATAAATAAAATAGAATTGTCTCTGATAGCTCATTGGAACATTCTGTTCATCCAGTGTACTGGTAGTTCTGGACACCCAATGAACACCTAGTTCTTTAAAATTCCATTGTTCTGTTCTACAAGAGCGAATTTTAGGACAGTGATTTTTATCCGGCCCAAAGTAAAATAATCTTGTGATGTATGATGGATGTTTAAGTCTTCCTCTTCCATTGTGACCTTTGGAAAGGCCATCCTGAAGAGTTAGGACTACTAAAAAATCATCCTTTTCACCAGAGACCACACTTTTATGTGATAAAATGATTCAATATTATATATTGCTAATATTTTACAACTCTGATATAGTTTTTAAAAATATATTATTAGAATCTCAATCAGGCAATATCTGTGGGTTCCCCCCTACCTTCCAATCCACTCCTTTCTACTTGTCCCCCCACTTTCCCTTTTGCCAATTTTTCTGGTTCCTCTCTCCATGGTTCACTCTTTCTTTATCCTCTTTTGCCAGACCCTACCTAGCCTACAGCTGTTAAGGTAGCAGGCGAACAATTTATACTGCTGAGACCCTGAAGCCTTTTAGTCAACTGGGCAGCTATGTCTGAACCTGGCCTAACTTCACTTCGAGTCCTCTTGAGTTAGAGGGCCTTATTGTTAGCTCCTCTCCCACTGGCCTGCTAGGACTCAACAGGAGGAGTGAAGTCAGGCCCAGAGGCAGGGATCCAGAGAAGCAGGATAATCCTGATAGTAATGTGATTTGGGAATATTCATGAGCTCTTGAATGAAAGGTTCATGCCTATCTTGCCAATCCTTTATTGTGACTCGGGGTTCATGGGACTGGAACTGAGAGAAACCTCCATGTCCCACCTCTGTATTTTATAGATAAGGAAATGACGAAGTGCCTGTGAGAATAAAATAATAAAAGGTAAGATGGAAAATGTTTTGAGTGAAGTCTTTTGCCTTCTGCATAAATTAGATTCCTGCCACAAGAATGAAAATGGCATCAAGGTCAGCTACCACACTGATGCTAAACTATTTCACTTGAAAAGGCTATGAGCGGAGACTAAAGTGGAGGGAGAGTTGGTGTGAGCGTCTTTCCACTCACAGACGATTGTATAATCAGTGCAACCTCTGAGATTGAGATGCCAAAAGAGTATGGATCAATTCTCTGGCACCTACGCTAATCTGGCTGACAATTAACACTAAGAAAACAGAGGTTCTTCACCAGCCAGCCCTGTACCAGCCACACATGGAACCACTGGGTATAGTGCGTGGACAAATTGTGAATACCGTGTATAAATCAGGTCCCTTACCTTGGCAGTATGCTCTCTGGGGATGTCCACGTGGGTGATGAGGTTAACTCATACATCGCCAGTGTTTGGGAGTCTAGGAAAGAAAGTATAGGAGACAAGAGGTATTAGGCTGCATACCAAACTGAAGGTCTGCTGAGCCATCCCTTGTGCTAACCTCATTGTTGTACGCCTGTGAAACCTGGACAGTCTACAAACGCCAAGCCAGGAAAGTGAAACTCTTCCATTTGGAAGATTCCAAAGATCGCCTGACAAGATAAGGTACCAGGCACTGAGGTTCTTTCTAGAGCCGAAGTGCCAAGCATTCAGACTCTGCTGCAGAGAGCACAACTCCGACGGGCTGGCCAAACTCATATTTGCCTAAAAGACTATTATAGGGAGAAGTCACACAAGGCAAATGCTCACACGGAGCTTACACAGAACAAACGATACAAGGACACTCTTGAGGTCTCTCTGAAGAACTTTGGTATTGATTATAGGACCTGGGAGACACTGGCACAGGACTGCCCAGCATAGTGTGCCCACATGAGAGAAGGCACTGTGCTCTCTGAGCAAAGCAGAACTGCAGTAGCTCAAAGGAAAGGGGAGATGCACAAATCCAGACACCTCCATCCCAAATGGTCCACACGGGCTCTTTGTGCCTGCCCTGTGGTAGAGTCTTCCGAGCCCACGCTGATATGATTGGTCACAGTCGGACACACCATATGTGGACCCCAACAAAGTGGTGTCATTTTGGTCCTCTTTGAGTACAAAGAACAACCACTACCACCTGTTAGAGGTTGGAAATAGCAGAGCTAGAATTTGAACCCAGAGCCTCTCACTACAAAGTGAGCATTCTTTCCACAATATCACAGTCCATCCTGGGAAATTATTATTTATTGAATGTGTTTTTCTCATCTATATTACAGTTAAGGAAAATTAGAGCTCATTTAAGTTGCACGATGACTTAATATTGCCAAACTTTTTCTTATACATTTTTTCTATTATGGAATGAAAATGCCCCAACATGTTAACAGCAATTTTTAAGCTAATTTCTGATCCTGGGGCAATGCCCCACCTTGTACTAAAGTCAGGCAAAGAAGAGGGAAACAGATCGGGCTGTTTGTTAGAGCTCCCTACATTTAGAAGGGAGCTGAGACTTCTTCTCCCAGTGGGTTAGGTGACTGATTTTATTGAATAAATGATGGTTGATGTTTCCAACAGAGTCATGACTCAAGAGAAGGCAGCCTATGCTGGCCAAAGTTGAACTGAGGCCAAAGAAAATATTAGTTAAAAAAGAATCTGGAGAGAAAGCAAGCAAAGTGTGAATTTTTTTCTAAGCATGAAAATTTTCTAAGCTATATTTAGATAACTTACGAGGGGCTCAATATTATGACCATTAATTGAAAGAGATGCTATTCTTTTCATTACTAAATTATCTAAGTATAGTTATTTCATTTAGATTCATTTACGATTCAATTTAGCTTAAAAGATTTTGATTAGGAGAGGAAAGATATCCATGCTTCAGAAAACTAAGACTTTAGTGTAATCAGCTATAGATTATTTTAAGCTTTAATTTGTTTATTTCAGGGAACTCCTCTATAAAGGCTTAAGCAAAGCAACAGCCAGAGGATGGCTCACTGTGGCTTTCAACTGTGTCCCTCAACAATAGGTCTTAGACTGAGGCACAAACCCAACCCAACAGCCCAAATGGTCTCTGTGGTCTAGCATGGGAGTGACAAGCCAAGCCTTTTTTCCAACTGGACCATTATTTGGCTTTAAACATTGTTTTTCATGCTTCGCAGAGCCTGTCTACGTGACAAGTGATAAAATGGAGCAGGAAGCATTTTCAGCCAAATAACACATGATCTGAAGCAAACCTCCCCCTCCACCAGCCATGCAGATACCTTTTTTGGGGGGCTGGCTTTTGCAGAGGGATGAGGAGGGTTGTACTGCTAACATGGCAGTTGCAGGGATACCTGTGACTGCATTGGAGGCTCTTGGGGCTTTGGCCTTAGTTCCTTGCCTTGACCTGTTGGACCTCAGGGCCAGGCTTGCCCATATCCTTGGGAACACCTTCCCATACCATTCGGGGATGCCTTCCTACCAATTAGTTGTACCCAGCAGCAACACAAAAAGCCAGCAGGTCTAGAGATATCAATTAGGCTATCCCCACAATGATGTAGATAAGGCCCTTTTCTTCTGTGCACTTGGAAAACCAATGTTCCCCAGACTACAGGGGACCAAAAAGCTCGTTAAAATTTAATTTTAGTACTGCCTGTGCCCTTTGATTCTACCACTCCACCCTGCTCCAGCAATCGTCCTTTACAGAGAGTTCTCTCGTTTTGTACCCCGTCTATTCAAACATGCCATGCTCTCCTGGGGATGCACATTTCCTTCTATATATCATTTAACAGTGTGCAGATCATTCTGGAATAATGGAGGCCTACCTAGCCAACTGAAAAACACTAGACCGATTCAATGTTCTCAGCTGTTTCAACAGCTGATTCAGATTGCCATGAAGTCAAACCAATCGATTTTGTGGAAGTTGGCCATGATACAGGCTGAGGGAAGAAAATCAACCCAACTCAACTGTGCTGAAGCCGGTTCAGTAATGGCATGGCCACCAGGTCATATCTAGTCACAGTCTCATTACTGATTCTCATCTGAGTTCTTCTGGACACCTCCAAAAAGCCTTTTTGCAAACCATGTCTGTGGCACCAATGGTTGCCAGGAATATACACTAAGTCTCCTAGAAAGTGCTTCAGTATTCTCCGATCCAGATTCCACTGAGGGCCAAATCACACTCCCATCAGCACCATAGATGCTGAAGATCTCTCTCTCTCTCTCTCTCTCTCTCTCTCTCTCTCTCTCTCTCTCTCTCTCTCTCTCTCTCTCTCTCTCTCTCCCTCTCTCTCTCTCTCTCTCCCTCTCTCTCTCTCTCTCTCTCTCTCTCTCTCTCTCTCTCTCTCTCTCTCTCTCTCTCTCTCTCTCTCTCTCCCTCTCTATCTCTCTCTCTCCCTCTCTCTCTCTCTCTCTCTCTCTCTCTCTCTCTCTCTCTCTCTCTCTCTCTCTCTCTCTCTCTCATCCAGGTGGTATACTTGTTTCCCCAAACTAGCATTAGCAAAAGGACTTTATGGTAATTCTAATGATTCATGTTGGAATACTTAGTATCTCACTTTAAGCAAGGATTTAGCCAAGTTTTTGCCTCTGGAGCAGCTTCAAATCTGAGAGATAGCTGTAGCTTCAGAGCATGATGGCAGGTTTTAGGCTAGGCTTTGAAACCAGTCATAAATCACCAGGTTTCCTAGGAGGAGCAGCAGACAGAGTGCAGAGTGGGAGGTGGGAGATGGTGGTGGCATCTTTTTTCTACAATGTCCATTTGGAACAATGGTTTACCATAACGGCCCACAAACCCCCAAATAGCCTTTCAAGTTCAGAAGATAAAAGGAAAAGGAGCAGGAGTCTCAAGAAGTCTTTCCACGGTGATCAAGGACTGGATCAGGGAATCCTTTTCATAATTACTGCTGAGATTTAGAAAGCATATATTCTTCAACAGAAAGAATGTAAAGCATTCACCCCTTAAGAACTTTTGTGCTCTGGACTCTAGTACTTGAGATGAGAAATAAATCCACTATCTAACAGGGCATCATTAACCATAGTTTTCCTCAGCCAAGACAATTGAATCAGAACACGAACAAAGTGCTTGCTGGGAATTCACAAGGCCAGACAATTTGCGCTTCCAATAGAAGAAATTTATTGTACTCGGGTACTTCTAACACCTTTAAAAATACACTAACTTCTAGGTAAAAGTTACAGACATCTTTAAACAGACTCTATAGACCAATTTTTAAAAACTTTTAAGCCTTTTCCCTGAAAACAGTTGAGATGAGCTATTACTGGGTACAATAATAACCAACCAAGACTTAGAAATAAAGATGTATCTCATCTGATTAAGCCCCCTAGAACAGCCAAATTGTTTTCCTATATAGCCATGCAAGTAACAGGTAAGGGTAGAGAGAGAGGCATCCTTGCCCTACAGAATAGAGTTGTTCTGGCTAAATACACTATAAAGCAAATTTCTGTTAAGTTAGTTCTATTTTGCCAATGATTTCTGTTGCAAAATCAGAGATGTGTTTCACTGGAGGAAAAACAACAATTAACTACTAGATGTAATGAAGTTGTACTTAAGAATTCAGCAAATCTTCAAAAAATCATTTATTTCGAGCTAGAAGAGACCTTTGATTTCATCTCTGGAGGTTCCTAGCCTTTTGGGGGTGTCATAGACATAAATACACAAAATAAAATATAGAAGATGACAAAGGAAACGAATTCTATTGGAATCCAGTAATTAAACTATTTTAGAAACAAGTGCATGGACCCCTAGTTAAAGAACTCCTCATCCAGTCTAACTGTCAATTAGAAAGGAGGAAGCTGACGCCCAAAAGGGGGAAGTGACTTTGCCAAGCTCACACAGGTAGGAAAGGTAAGTAGCAGAGGCAGGACTCAAGCAATCAATTGCCCTAAGTAATGAGGAAACCGATAGAAGAGTGATTATATGATAGAATATTATGTGGCATGTGATCTTCTATTATATATCATGCATATTATAATTGCCCTCAAGGAGTTTAGCTCAACATTAAGGAGGATGGGGAATATGGCACAGAATGCAGGCTACACGGTGATGGAAGGGCACTAACAACTGAGGGAAACAGACAAAGACATCCGCCAGGAGAGAAGATCCCAGAAAACTAAGAAGAAAAGTTGAATTTGTTTTGGTTGCTAACACTTGAAGAAGAGTAGATTCAAGGGGAGGAAGCTGAAAAAGTAGGTGGAGTCTTTCAATTTGAGAGATTCTGAATAGCAGTACTGGGCACTCTTGGAAGTTGAATGATGCTTCCTTTGGGGATGTTTATTTCAAAGTCTCTGTCTCCGGAAAGGGCATTTATCAGTGCCAGCTCTAGAGCCTTCTTCCTAAAGACGTTGGATTCCTTTTCGAGGCGGGAGGGTCCTCTGGGATCACCCGGTGTAGTCCCCAAGGCAATCTGTCACCTCCAGTGAGAGGACTTCTGCCTGCCCCCAGATGAAAGTGACCCATCCCCCTTGGCGTTTCCTAGAGCGCTTTGCCTTCCCTTTGTTTTGGCCAGTCCTTTCCCAGGAGCCTGGAAGTGTGTTGAGGTGTATCTGACTGTATCCTTCCACCGTCCCCACCAAAGAGATCTCAGGGGTTTTCAGCAAATTTGGATTAAGAAGTGCCTTTGGATGAGGGAGGGAGCCCCGAGGTCCCAGCTCTGGCCCGTCCCGATCCGATCCTCCACTCCCCTCAACTGGACTCGGGGCAATGCAGCTGAAACTGAGTTGGGTGTCGTTAATTAAAACCCCGGGCAGAGAAAAACCTCCCCCGAGAAGTCACAGTGTTCAGCTTGACGGAGCGTGCTGAGTCCCTTCTCAGGTCCACCCTTGCTTCAAGTCTGAACTGGCTGCTCCCGAGTGCCGTTCTTTGGGTCTCTCTGTACTTCCACACACAAGCCCAAACACTCTGCTGGGGAATTGGGGACCGAGGGGAGTCAGCGGGCTCCTGGGTTTGGAGGCTGCCCTTCACTTCGGGTCCAAACTGGCCCCTTCAAAGTGGTGTGCCCGGACTCTGCCCACAGAAGGTCCCTGCCCTTAGCTTTTGCTCCCTTGCAGGCACACAGCACTCTGCGCTACTCTCTGCCCTCTTTCTTCACACCTTTCTGCCCTTTCTGGAGGGATTAGCCTTGTTCTGCTCTGCCCCAAAGAGCAGCCCTAGAAGCAATGTGTGCACGTTGCCAAGACGCTTCGTCGCAGGCAGGGTTTCCTAACAATAAGAGCTGTCCCGGCGCGGAATGGGCTACTCGCAGGGAGGGAGCGGCGTTGCCCTCCCTCTCTGGTGGTCTTCAAGCAAAGGGCAGATGGTCCGTCTCTGGGTGGACTGGGCCACGGATACTTTGTCAAGTATGGCTAGACTCCGTGGGCGCTGGAGATTCCGTGGCCACGGGTCCTCCTGCAGGCCAAGGCTCCTTCCCAGCAGCACCATCGCAGTGCCCGGCTGAGAGTAATCGATTAATAAATGTTCCTTCCTTCCCATGTCCCAGGACTCGGGCCCTGGCCATCGGCGTGGGGGTGGGGTGGTGCTGGGTGCATGTTTGACCCCTGGTAAACGGTGATATCTCCCTAACTTTTCTGGCTAGTTTGTGTGCGGGGCTACATGCGGTGAAGCCTCCCAAAGTCCCTCCTGCCTTTCGGCGCTCTTTGCTGAAGTTGTTCAGTGCCCCTGCCCTTTCGGAACCCTCGCCGTCCCTTTGTTAGCTGATACTAGCGTGGAGCTCTAGGGCTCAGCAATCACTGAGTTTTCCCCCTCAACCCTTGCACTTGTGGGCTATTGCTAACCCCGGAGAAACAGAATCCCCTCTACTTCGACTCCCACGTGGTTCTGTTTGCAAATTGGGAACTCTAGCCTCTTCGGGCTTGGGAGCAAGGGAGGAGGGAGAAAGCGTTCCCGGGCTTCGCAGGGCCCCCAACGAGGGAAAGTAAGTGGACGAGGAAACGGAACCGAATCCAAGTGCCAGCCAGGACTCGCTGGGCTGTAGGGCATTAGAGGGGGAAGGAAGGAAGGAAGGGAGCCCCTGGGCCCTCGAGCCCAGCGCGTTTCTGCTCGGGTACTGACTTCTCACA
Organism: Monodelphis domestica; assembly: GCF_027887165.1. NCBI lineage: Eukaryota > Metazoa > Chordata > Mammalia > Didelphimorphia > Didelphidae > Monodelphis > Monodelphis domestica. The sequence continues at coordinate 30,097,125 of NC_077235.1, forward strand.
CCATCTGTGCTAAAGCCCAAAGGCCGCCCCTGCCTCTCCATGCCGCTGGGGTAAGTTGCATAGCCCGGCTTGACCCAGACCTTAGGGGGGTCTAGGTGGCCCAGCGGCTAGGGCAGGGCAGCAGATGTCCCAAGCCCGGGGGCCCTCAGTCTGCCGCCCCAAGCGCCTGCTCGCGGGACCGCTCGGCCTTACCCTGGTCGGTCCCTCTAGGGGCCGTCTGTGCCCGGGCCCAGTCGCTGACCCCCAGCCTCGAGGGTCCTGAGCTTTCCTCACGGCTCCCCCCACCACCACCACCACCGCGGCGCGTGCGCAGTAGCCGCATTCCATCATGGCGGGGCCGTCCGGCGGCGGACGAGCGGCTCCGCGCTGAGATTGAAGCGGCACCTTGCCGGCTGGGGCTCTGGGGCGACGACCATCGCGACGGCTCCCAGCTGGGGGGGAAGGGGGGAGGGCGGGACAGTGTCGCGTTTGCCTCTCAGCTTCCCCCCCCCCCGTTTCTCGCCCACTGTGTGTGTGGCAGGCAGTAAGTGTCCGTGCCCCGTGTCCCCCCCACCCCGGGCAGCTGGACTGGGTCGGTGCTGGGCTGAAGGAGCAGACAGCTCCCCGAGCCTTTCCCCCTGGCCCCCAGCCCCGAGCCCCGAGCCCCGAGCCGGCGGGGGAGGGGCAGGCAGGGCAGGGCAGCAGCTGCTGCTGTACATCGCCGCTGTGCCGCGGCGGTGGTGGCGGCGGCGGCGGCGGCCGGCCGGCTGTTACTGTTGGGCGCACACATGTGGGGCGCGCGGGCCGGCCCGGGGGGAGCGAGGGGCGCACAAGCCAGGCTAGGCGAGACAAGACGAGCAAAAGAGAGCCGAGGCTGGGAGCCCTCGGGGAGTGGGAAGGATGCAGAGGATATAGAGTTACCATGCGGCGAGGCAAGAGTCGCCCAGCCCTGCCCTGCCCTGCCCAGCCCAGCCCAATCTAGCCTGCCTACCCAGCTCACCCTAGCTTAGCTTTGCTCGGGTCTGAGCGTGAGAGCCTGGCGGAGGTGAGGGAGCAGGAGGGGAGGGGGGGCGGGAAGGGAGGAGGAGGAAGGGAAGGGGAGGCAGGCAGGCAGCTCGCAGGGGGCGGGGGCCGGACGGACTGGGGGAGGGGGAGGGGGGATATTTTGGGAGGGCTGCTGGAGGGAAAAGTTTCCGAATATGTGGGAGGGGGAGCGCAGCCTGAGGGCTCCTTTTACATCTTGGAGCCGTATTTGGATTTGCTGCTTAAAAAGTGCCTCTGTCCGGGCGCTGTCGGGAGTGAGTGAGTGAGTGAGTAGAGGGACTTCTTTCCCACCCACCCCCCCTCCCGCACTCTCAGCCACCTCCCCTGCAGCCACCAGCACTTGGGCACTTGTGCTGTCGCCTGCTAATGCCACGTAGTCTTCGGAGGCTTCTTTCCGGAGATCGGCAGCGGCTACCTACGGACGGCTCCCTTGGCCAAGGGATTCCTCTCGTCTCCGCTGCACCCCGGCTCGGTAGTGATTTAGAGCCTAACACCACTAGATTGCTTTCGAGTCCCCGGATAACCGGTAACCGGCCAACGGTCTGTTTCCTGCCTGGGAACGCACCGTTTGGGCGGAGGGGTGGGGAGTTGGCACGGCTAATTCAGCGGTTCTTTAGGTGGATGCTGACCCTGGGAGAGGCGAGTTAAGCTTTGTGTGTAGTTAATTTGCTAAGTGTCTGCTGCTTCCCCGGGTGGAAGGACCGTTATCTATCCCTACTAATGCTTGAAACTGCCTGTTGCCCAACTGCTTGCACTTTCCAGCTTAAAGTAGACTACTTAAATGGGTCACGGTAACAGGCTCTTGGGCGATGCATATTCAACAATGCCGCGTCTGCTGTTATATTTTTTAATCAACCTATTTAGATATTATTTCTCTATGCACACACACACACACACAAAGCTATATGGGGGAAACAGAAGGTGTCTGGTAAGTGAATGGAATTCTCTTGACTAAGGGCAAAGGACTTTGTTGTAGGATGTCATTCATTAAGTTGTGCAAATAAATGATGTCCTTTAGCACCAGTGGGCCCTCCTTAGAAATCTGGGGAATGTGACGGTTTTGACAGGACCTTGTTTTTGTGGGGGGTTTTAAGAGTTCTTTTTCTGACCCCATTGTGGTATCTTTTGCCATTTTTGTGCATCACTGTGAATAGAGCCCAAGGCAAAGTCAGTAACATCTCTGTACCTCTTTCTTCAGAGCTACAAAACTAAGTGGAAATGGACTGGCTCTTTCTCCCTATGCTTTTTATTATGAGAATTACTTGAATAGGTGCCTTGTGAAACAAGCTATTTGGGGAACTCTAAGTGGTACTGTTGCAACAAGTCTTTCTTTTCCAAGCGTTGGCCTGAAACAGGCAGCACTTTGGCAATGAGGCCAAATAACACATGTCTAGGACTGTTGCCTTTAAAAAAAAAAAGATTTTAAAAAAATTAAACCTGGGTAAATGTTCTGATGTGGATTTTATTTAAGAACCGAGTGATTATTTGGCAAGGATCGTGCCAGATTTCCCAACAAATTAGGTGCCATACTACATTAATTCATAACATGTATGAAAGAAATCAAACTTTTCTTCCTTCATTTCTTCACTCCACCTTGCAGAATGTGAATACATGCCTCACTCAAGTCTGGTTGCCGTGAAACACTTGTCTAGATTTTAAAATGCTAATTGTTGAAAGATTATTACTTAGATCCTGCAGAGTGTCTATAACAACTACCCCCAAGCTTTCCTCTTTTTTATTTTTGGAATACCAGCATGAGACATTGGACTTTTGTGTGCACTTCTTTCCTTTATTCTTTGCTAATTCTGAACATCTGAACTAATACTTGGAAAGTTACATTCCTATCAAAGTCTATTAACAAGGTAAGTGAAAGATTCATTTCAATCGGAAGATAAATGGATCACTAACTTGAGAGGCTTTGCAATGATGGTAAACATATCCTGGAAGCACTTGTTCATTCACAGTGTTCCAGGGAGCTTTCCTTTAATCTACTTTTGAGATAAAAATGAAGATAAGATGAAAACTATTTTCCACAGTCACCAAGTTTGTAAAACACCCTTAAATGGTAGTTTTTCTTTTCATCAGATCACCAACATTACTTAATTTGTGCCTGAATTATGAGACAATATTTTTTGTAATATTGATTTCACCTGCTGCTGTCTGGTAAAATTAGCCAAAGTCAAGGCAGTTAGCTCAGTGGTTATTGTTGTTGCTGCAAGCAAGAGTTTAGCTAAAGTGTAAGTACAGTACACACTGACCCCTTTATTCTATCTTTGAAGAACTTTTTGTAAAATGACTAAATAATTCTTTCATATCTCCTAATTCAGATCGTCTAGGTTGATCAGGACCGACAAGGTATTCTAAAGTCCCAAATATACTTTTTAGGCTTTATGTAAAATACCTGTGTGTGCAGCTCCATGAAAATTCTCGTAATAAGGGAAATAGGATCCCAGTTTCCTTTTTTATTATACTTCGTATCTGAGAGATAAATTGACGTCACAGTTCATAATACAATTTGCTCTGGCTGTATCTCAAATGTGACTCAAAATTAAGTGAGAAGTCATCTGGCACTTGGAGACCTTGAAAGCAGGCAAATTTCTTCCCTCAAAAGTGAAGAGAGGCCTTTTTATTTTCTTTTTTAAGGTTTGGACCTTGGGACTATCTCTAGTGCTTTCATTCCAGGTAAAAACAAAATACTGATTTGAAGCCAACTCCATGGCTGTTCATTGAAACCTATAATATCCATGAAGATCACTTTAAACTTCTGTAATAAAGGATTCAGTTTTGTTGCTGTTTAAAGGCAAGTCGCAAGAACTTCTTTCTGCATATCGCTTTTAAAATTGGGGGAAGGGGAACTCTCTGAACGGGATTAAAAAATCTAATGTAAATGAATATATGAATGTCTCTTACTGTTACTTTTATATCAGCAGCCATGATGCTCAGAGAAGCCTAGTTTATAGTAGTGCCTGAAGAACCTCTAAAAGTCAATAGCTAAATTTCTAAAACTAAATATTAGGTGATAGTATGTACTTATATTTATATTTAATGTCAGAGATTTGGGATTCCAAAAACTGAGAAATTATTGGGACTCGTGTCCTTCTCTGAATAAATTGATGAGCTCCCAAAAAGTCAGACTATACTTCCTTTTTGCACACTCTGTAGTGCTAAAATGTTATTCTGATATTCAAGTAATACCATACTATCTAGAAGAGGAGATTGTACTTTGGAGATTAAGATATGTCTTAAGTGGTCATGGTTATGTTAAGCCAACAAAAGCAGTACGTTTATAGATATTAATCTAATACAGTAGCCCTTCACATTTCCATGCCCAAGCCACTGTTTTTCAGATCATGAAGTATCACTCACTGCATCAAAGAATAAGGGGCCACAACCCTGAAATTGAGGCTTGAGAGTCTGTCTAGGAATTATAATATAACACATGCTCCCTATGAGCCTATGGATCTTTGCCAGAGCTAAACATAATTTTATGAGTTAGAAGGTGACTGCTGTCTGTAGCTCAGACTTTCCTTTTTTGGCCTTAGTTATAAAGGAAGTGTAACTTAGCTATAGTATTACTTGAAGGAGAAAATCTCAGGAAGAAATGCCATTGGGAGTACCACCAATAGTCCCTACTGCCTCATTTTCTATGTCTGATGGTGTCATCAAGGGAGATTTTAGATGAAAACATGGGTGTCCTCTATGCCTTGAAGTCTACAAGGTTAAGCATGCAACCTAAACATAACTACCTTTCCCTAATAACCCAGACTAGATTTATCATCCATGATGTAAATTATTCTTGAAGCTGTTTACATTTTTGGCCTATATCAATTCTTGGAGGTAATTTAGTTCTAGAAATCAGTAACCCACTCTTCAAAGTAGGATTTCCTTTTCTTTTGCCCCAAGACTGTGTTAAGTCATGCCCCCTAGTTCTAGAATTGCAAGATTTGGTGATCAAGGCCAGGTTTGCCCTATCCCTACTGCTTGTGACTTATTTCTGTCATATTTCCTCTCAGTTTTTCTTTTTCCAGGTTGAAATCCTAATTTTTTCAAGGACTATTGCTTTTATGAAACCCTTGATAATTCCACACCCCATCCCCAAATGATATATTATTTCAGCAAGCATATTGTATTCTTGCTTCAGAAAAGTGTAATATAATCTTCCCAATAATTGCATGGGCATGGAATGTTAATTTCTGGCATGATAATGCTGTGATCTGCAAGTATGGGAGTCTGCATATTTTAAAAATATTGCCTGGCCTTTTTTAGGTGCCCAGCATTTCATTTTTCAGTTTATGTGCATAATATCTACTAAGAATTCTAAATAAAGACTTTGTGATTTAAATTGTTTTCCATCAAATCAATATTTAGAATAGCAGTTTCTTTATGTAGGATACCTTGAAAGTTGCACCTTTAGTATTTAAGTGATTCTTGAATATGCTGTTTTCAATGCTTCCTCTCTCTCCCACTTCTAACTATTTTGAAGATGTTTTAGTGATATTTAGTGATAGTTATTCACGATGGTCTTTTCCTTGATGATGTTTAAGAAGGGTTACATGGTGCTTTGAAGGTGCACTAAAAATGTGTACTTGTCCAGATGAGTCCTGTGCTTTTCTTCATATTCCATAAATAAGCTATAGTTTTTCTTGTTTTACAACTCTTCATAGTCTAAGGGTTGGCCTTTTGTTCCTGATGATTCCAGTTCTATGTAGGGATTTTGTATAGTTCCGTATGTGTTCTGAAACAAACAATTCATAACATTTACATGCATGTAGTATGTCTTTTCCATATCTCTACCTTGATCTCCCACTTTCCCAGAGGACCTCTTTAAATTCCGATGGGGAGATGGTGGGTATTTGTACAGAAATGTTTTTTCATCCATGCTTACTTAGTGTGCTGCAGAAATATTGAGGCGAGACAGGTATAATTGGCCCTTCAGCTTTACAAATAAAAACATTTTATAGTAGTCACTGTAGATGACAGAGAGGGGATTCAGACACTGGAAAAACTTACATTCACTTTTGGCTTCAGTATTTAAATTACCGTTAGTTTTTCCATGTGCTATAATAAGTTCTATCATCTAAACTTAAATACTTGTAAAGTAACATTAAGGACAAAGAAAGACCTTGCTGTAAAATTATGTAAACAGTGCTTCATCCCCTCAAATCTTACATCTTCCATGAAGCCTTCTGCAGCCAACATTGATTTCTCCTTTCTGATCATTCATAGCATTTACAATGAAAAATAATTACTGGTATTTTGCAAGTCTTTATGGTTTTTAAATTGTACATCCATTATCTCATTTAATCCTCATCATAACCTGCCTCCCTCTTCAGATCTCTTGAGGTGTTTTGGATCTCTTCTTCACACTTAGAATGGAATTGCTAATGTTATTTGGGTTCATTTCTCCCCTAGGAAATGAGAATCCTTTTGAGGGCAGAGACTTTGTCCTTTATTTCCTTAGCAGCTCCATCGAGTGATACCTTTACTTTCGTGTTACTCTAGTTCAAACATTTGTCTGGTTGTATTACATTAAGTATAACACTTTGTTATATACAGGAAGTCCCCAAATTCCAAACATCCTTTTAAAAAATTTTCTAAGTTTTTTGGAATTCTGAAACAAAATTTTCTGTAGAAAAATGTTTATCAGTGATGGTTATGTTCCTAGGCTGGGTCACATAACCTACAATGCAAGTGAAATGCTATATAGTTTTAAAAATAAAAACTAAAACATAATTCTATGATCATTATCATTCAAACAATTTAATTAGTTATTTTATTGTAAATACCGATATTTGAGAAATGGGTAGTTAACGAGGCTAGACATAAAAAAGAGACTTCGAGGCATTTTCAAGGACTTTAGAGGCTGAAATCATTGATTTGTCATCATGTCTAATTTCAATTCTTAATTGGCGCTCTTGTTTTCTTTTATACAAGTGTCTTACAAATATTCTTTTTTTGTTAAGGCCCCTCTTCCTTTTCTTTTAACTCATAATTTTCTGAAGTAACTAGATTAGAGCTGTAAGAAGAATTGGGGTTTGTAGGATCACGGATATATAGCTGGAAGGGGCTTCAAAGGCCATCTGGTTGAATCTCCTATTTTACAGACAACAAAACTGAGGCCTAAGGAGGTTGCTTAGCTAATTTGCCCAGGATCATACTAGTAGTGGGCATCAAAGGCAGAATTTGAACCCACAGTTCTCTTAAAAGACCGTTTGTCTATACTTTTAAGTGCCTGATTGCTGGAGGTGTAATTAACTAAATGCTAGTGGCAAGAGGAGCAAGTTGGAGGGCTCTCCATTCCCTTTTGTGCAGTTGGGGGATAGGGGTGGGGACCAGAGGTAGCAAAAAAAAAAAAGTAAAGCAAACATTTTGTGTTAGATAGTCTCAATATTGGCCACCAGGTGGTACCATTGACCCAGAACAGCTTGGTTTCTATCTAGAGGAGTGGAAATGGTGAAGAGAATTTTGGTCTGAGTGTTTAGTTGAACATTTATGAATATGGTATTCCCAAGTGAGGGAGCACTTCTTCTGTCTTTCCCATGTGTCTGATGCCATATTTTTACCTCCCACAGTACATACTGCAGTACTGGGCATATAGTACATAAAACTAGCTTGTATTTACAGAGGGCTTTAATGTTTGCAAAGCACTTTTAATGTGTCTTATCATATTTGGTATTTATTAAAAACCCTGGGAGGTTGATGCTATTATTATCCCCATTTTATAGATGAAGAAACTGAGTCACTGAGAGGTTAAGGGACTTGTCCCCCGGATTACACAGCTAGTAAGTAACTGAATCAGGATTGAAACTCGGGTCTTAATCTCAATTACAGCTCTTCTATCCATTGTACCACCTACTATTTTACTCAATGAATATTTATTGCCTTGAGTTAGCATTCCTTGAGTAAAAGTTTTGACTTTTTCTGACTTACAGTCACTCAAATAATTTAATTTCATAATGTTTACTTTAATACTTCAGTAGATGTTGTATCACTGTTGGTAATCCTTCCAATGGTGTACATCACAATTCATTCATATTCTTTCATCCTGGGTGACTTTTTTTCATTCCTTCCATAAATCTTCCACTGGGGTCTGTCCAGCATTCTGGGGGTCTTCTTCTAGTTCTCTTGACATTACATGGAGAAGAGTGGAATACACAGGCTTTCCACTGGTTATTTCTCACACTTGCTACATAACCAACTCACCTTCTTTTCCAGTCCAGCATCTCTGATGGCATTCTTTATGCTTAATCCTCTTATACATTTCTGAGTTTGCAAAGTGTTACAATCTACTTGGGCCCACCATAATAGCTATACCTCTCTAAAGCCTTGTGGGTAGCCTCCAATACCAATACTAATTCTTTCTGTGATTCAGCAATATAGCAGCGTTCAGAATAATGTTTACAAAAAAGATGGGTCTTTGTTTCAGATAAAGCTTGGGATCATTAGAAGAAGAACTGAATAGTTTCCTTCCTAAAGGCAATCCAGCTCATTTTCTTCTTCCTGTTTAATTCTGGGTCCAGCTCCTTGTCCACACACAGTGTCTTTCCAAGATATATGTACGACTAGCCCAGTTTTCTGGGTTGTCCATCCAACTGTGTGTTAGGCTGGACAATAGGCATTCTACAGTTGTATGGTTTTTTCTGATGTAAATAGGCCAAAGTCTTGAATTTTTGCTTGAGGGGAACTAAATTCATTTTTCAATGAGAGAAAAACTTACCAAATTTTGTCTAACTAACCTAATTAGTATGCAGTGAAAATTGTCTTACATTGGACCTGGGCTCAGAAACAAGCTGGTTGCCTTTTGGAACAAGGCCTGGAACTAGAGTGGCCTTCAGTTCAGGGTTGGGGGTGGAGGTACCATTCTTTGTCATTTAACTCCTTTATATTGATGTTTTCTGACTTTTGAAATCTGTTGATCTACTAGTGGAAATGCTGAGAATTTTTCATTGTTTTCTTCACAGCCTAACTCTATAGTCCTCGCCCACCCATTATGTGTATCTTTGGGGAAATACCACTATTAAAATGTTATTATTGTATAACTGCTATGTAACACATCATTGCACTTTTTTGACATAAATGTAGATTCTTCTGAAAGAAATCAAACATAAAGAAAGAATTCATGTTAGATACACTTGATAGTTTTAATAGCTTTAGCTAGATCTCTAAATGACAAACTCTTAAATTATGTTTGTAATGTGCTGATCTTTCATTGTCTTAAATACCATGTAACTATATACCGTTAATTCATGGTATGCCTCAATCTCACTATTAGGATGAATAGTTATTATATCCAACTAAAATTTTACCGGCATTATGATATTCATGAACTAAGCCACGTGATTTAGCTAAAAATAATGGAGTTTTATATTGTTAGTGGCCAAAACTAAAATAATGAAATTTATTTATTCGAGTTTTACTTAATCAGTATTGATGTTTAATATAAATTTAAAAGAGTCACACTGTATATTCATTTGCTTTCATACTGGAAATTTGCCAAAAGGCTCAAATCCCCAAACACTTGACAACAACATATTCCAGAAATTACTTTTGTGATATTTCAGAGCTTACTTGCTAAATGCACCTGTATGTAACTTCATATTACAATTTCTAAAAAATGAAAGACCTGAGTAAGTGGTTGTCATGGAGAATTCTAAGTCTGATGAATACTATTTTTGGAATGGACTAGGGAACATGAGCTACACAGTGAACTCTGCGTTTTGAATTGAAGCACACACTTGGCTGTTGGAAATGAGAAAGGTGACAGAAATTATGAAATTACGGGGACACAGAGCCGGGAATTTTCATCCTTGAAAATTCTGAGGGAGAGAGAATTCACATTTGCTCTTGCGAATTTGAATCAGGTTCAATTATTCCAGGAGGTAGTTCTGTTTTGTTTAAAAGAATAAAAATGATTGAGAGTAGTATCCAGAATAAAAATGCTCTTTTAAATGAACACATTTGTGTCACAGGATAAGATCTGGTTAGTCAGAACTCTTGGTAATTATCATCCTTTTAGAAAAGCACTTCCATTCTCTTGAGAATTTTCAAAACTACTTTTGTTCCCCAATCTGATTTAGTATATTTTTCATCTTCCATAAGGTAACATAGAGTGAGGGTGAATCTCTGACCAATAAGTGAATAGAGCAGCTCCTAGTTTTGCAAAATCCACAAAGGAGTGTGCGCTTCCTTCCTTTTCTCCTTTTGGCTGCATTGACATTAGTGTTTAAACGCATGTAAGTCTCATGACCAACCTGTCGGTTTTCTCCGTGTGGTGTGCACTAGGCCAGAAAAACGCTTTGACTACCGTGTGCAAGAGAGCTTTCAAATCTCGCTGTTGCACAACTCTGAGCAGTTTGGACATTCTAAAGGTGTTTTCCTCTTACTTAACTACAAGGCGGAATTATAAATCTTGCAGAAGTGCCTGAATATCTCTTTTAGCTTGTCTTTTTTTTCCTCCCCCCCCCCTTTCTGAAGTGGCTGACTCCAGAACTTTCTGCTGAATTCTCTGTTTAAGGTTAATTTACACAGAGCTTCCTTCGAGGAATTCTTTAGGTTGTTGGGGGTTTTCCTTTTGTGGAAATGCCTCTCGGCAGTTTGTGTTTTTCCTCACAGGCTGATTTCTTTAAGGACTGCTTCATATTGAAGCATCACAGCTATAGTTCAGAGTGGGAAGAATAATGGCAAAGTTGTGGGGAGAAAAAAAGCCACAGACTGGTAGCTTCTAGAGGAATTTATTAGGAGATTTCAAGAGAATGGAAAGCAAAATTAAAAAGCCGCATTGAGAAAGGTACTTTAGTAGAGAGAATAGTTAATTGACCTACCTAATGAGATGGAAAATAGATTATGTTGGGGGAGGGGCACTTCTTGAAACAGCCAGAGAGATTCTCTACCCTGAAAAAAAATCCTTGGCAACCAAGCCTTTGTCAAACTGTCCTTCATTATGTAGTTATTTATCTTACTTTATGTGGGAGATGAAAGCTTCAGTTAAAACAAATGTGAAATTATCTGTTCTAAGAAATAGAATGACCTCCTCCTAGATTGGCTTTTTATTTGGGTCCCTGCTTTATGGCTGATGGCATCAATGAAGAGGACTCAAAAGCATGGTGGTTCCTAGATTTGTGCCACATGTCCGATCTGATAGCCTCATCATTGTGGCAAAGACAAATGGAAACCCAGATCTAGTTTTCCTCTTAAATGTTGGGTGGCCGGCTTATACGAGGATTCGTAGCACCTTAAATGGATTCTCTAGTTTTTAACACTGTGTACCGATTCTTTTTTCTCTCATCAAAATATAGCACATCATTTATTTCTAAACCGAAAGAGTGACAGATGCTACCCCAAAGGTAAGGATTCTCAAAAGCCGAAATGTCTACTTTACCAGATAGCAGAGCTAGAAAATTGATGCTGAAAGGTAGAACAAAGTATCCAGGCGTCTCTCTGCAGGAAGAACAGTTTTTTCCTTTACAAAAGGGAGTAACAGTTATGACTCCTAGCTTAAATAACTTTCCCAGTGGCTTAGAACTGAACTCTTAATAGTTGTTCACAGTGTTCATAAATGATTCACATTCAAGGTTTTCTTTGAAACAATGTCACCCTTTCTTATCTCTGTCTCCATCCGTGCTTCCTTCTGTATACCAGAAGAGGAAGATGGAGATCACCCTTGGTTAAAGTCAAGAAAGTTCTCTTAAGTGATGTGGCCATATGGGGGAATCAAGCAAAAATATTACCATTGCACATGTTTATAGCAAGACTTCTTTACATCCTGAGACTTCTGAACCTGATTAAGTTTGAATGTCATACCAAGTTGAACCAATTCATTAAAGTGATTTTAGATTTAACTTAACACAGTTCACCCCTAGTGAACTGTTCGTGTCTGACTCTTGGTGATCCCATTTGAGGTTTTCTTGACAAAGATACTGGAATGGTTTTACGCTTTCACCAGTTCATATGACAGATGAGGAAACTGAGGCCTACAGGGTTAAGTGACTTGCCTGGGATCACATAGCAAGTGAGCAGCTAAGGCTGTAACTGAACTCGGTCACCCTGACTTCAGGCCCAGACCTAGCTGCCCCCCATACCCACCAAAAGCCACAGAAATCAGGATGGTAGGTCCAATAATATCCTCTTAATGTATCATGAGCCCTGTGTATATGGCGTACTCATCTAAACTCACTGTATTGTGGCAAGCCCATAATAATTGTGTAGCTATGCTTGCCCCATCATGTTGAGGTTACAAGAGAATTCTGTTTTCTGATTCTAAACAGCTAATTACTAACTAAAAGCGAGGCACAAGTATTTCCCAACTTTCCGGGTATGTTGGGATGATACCAAGAGTGATGATTTTATCTCTTCTCCTTCACCTAGACTGCACTTCTCCTAGCCTATTGAGTTCTCATCCCTCTCAGTATCTTCAGTGGACAAAGAAACAGTGTCTTTCATTGCTCATTCCCCTGATTAGTTGTTCCCTTCTCAAGGATGGATGTTCCAGAATACATCCTCCTGGCCTTGAGAATGATAACATGACCCACAAGCCCACTGGTAACAAATATGCCCTTGACTTTATAGTAATTTGCTACTTCAGCTAAACCTTCCAAAGCATACATTTCTTTGGTTCCACCCTTAGAAAGCAGTTAAACTGTATTGCGTCTCCACTCAGCCCTTTTATGTTATCTCTTAATTAGGGCAAAGGTAATATGGGAAGTTTTCTTTAATTTATTGCCATATCTTCAGTCAGGAGTTTGTTGTAGGAAAAGGCAGATGTGAGCCAATTGACTCAGAAAGGGCCTCTCGACAGTATTAAGCGTGAAAAGTTGGGCTGAGATGATTAGTTTGACCAGTTTCTTTATAAAGTGAATTATATTGTCTTTCCCTGAACTCAATTTATTGTCTGCAAAGGGTTCTGTTTCCGGAATACTGGGGAGGGGGGGTCTTCTCAATAAAAATGAACTATTCCCTTACTGTTTTAAGTTCTTTGTATCACCCACGACTGAGTATCTTACAATAAGCAGAAAATCATTCACCATCTTAGAGATGCTTAATATGACTCCATTTCGACTTAAGAAAGATGGCTCCCCTAGTTCAAATCCAGGTGCCCCTTCCATAAGAAAAAAAAAGAAAAGAAAAATGGTTCCTAGGGAAAACTGCAACTTTGGTAGCTAATCTGTACTTCCAGTGCCAATGTCTCAGGAACTATGTGGTCCACTTGCAACAAATGTTACAGAATTTGACTGAATGTAATCTTGAAAGAGGTTAAAAACTAGCCATTGTGCCCTTCACATTATTTATTAATGCACTGTCCCAGTGATCCTCCAGGGGGAACTCAGTCCACTTTTCCAGGCAACTCGAGGGGACAGTTGTGAGAATACTTGGTCCCATCCCTGGACAACTCAAGAGCTTCTCACTGCACAGTCTTGATCAGCTCTCTAGAAGAGTCAGGGACACACACAGGAAAAAGTGAGTGTGGTAGAAGCTAGAAGGAACAGAAACCCTTCCTTTGGTGGAACCAATCTCCAGTTGCTCTCTTCATCTCCTGGTAAGTCTCTTGGGGGTTGAGTTTTCTTTAGTCCCACTAAACTAGGGGATCTTAGCCTTTTTGTGTCCTGGACCTGCCCTTGTAGAAGTCTGGTGACGTCTCTGAACCCCTTCTCAGAATAATGTCTTTAAATGTAGAAATCTAACAATCAAGATTGCAAAGAACATCAATTAAATTGAATTTTTTTTAATCCAGAATCCTCCTTTAAAGGTTGGAGGGTAGGCATTTGGCTGTAGTGCTCTCTACCTTTTCTTAGGGGTGGGGATTGGTGGGGTGGCACAATTATTCAAGCCTTGAAAGCAGCCTTCCTCATCTCATTCAGACTCCTTGCTATCTTAACAGCATCCATTCTTGCTCGTGTATTTCTCTATGATAACCTTCAGTAAGGTATAACTTTATTGCTGAGCCGTCTTATTTCAGCCCATAAAATCTGGCGCTGTATTATCAATGAAAAGCTCTGGGTATTCGTTTGTAGGATGCGTGTGAAAGGGATCTTCATGGGGCCAAGAAAATTCTGGCTCAGAACTCAAGTACTTACAAAGCAGCTGGCTAAAAAAATATTACTGACAATGCAGTGTATTTTCACCAGATGGTGTTTTCAGATGTTCTAGCTCAGCTGTCCCTTCTGTTAAACCAGGCTCACTCCTAAGTTTTTAGAAAATAAAGTTACTTCTAGATGAGTTCATTTCTTTCTTAACTTCAAATGATTTCCGAGAGGTTTTAACCATTTTCTAAAATCTACATTGTTAGTACACTGAACAAACTTGGTTGTGCGGTTATGCTCCACTTTGCTTTTGAGTGGTAGCCCAGCCTTAAAGGCTGCTTAAAAAACCAAGCAAGCTCCAGCCTTATCTGTCTTGAAGAGTAGTCAGAGTGACTTCTGCCTTAGGTGGAAAAATGTTTGAAAGAGCCTATAATGCTCGTCCTAGTTGAATAGGTACAATCTGGCAACTCCACTGGAAAAAAGAGACCTGTAATGGCTCGTATTTCTTGAGTGCTTTAAAGTACACAAAGCACTTTGTAATGATCTGGAGGTAAATAGAACAAATAATATCCTCACTTTACAGATGAAGGAACTGAAAGGGGAGGTCAAGGGATTTGCCTGGAGTTACAGATTTAGCTCTCTCAAATGACTCCAAGTCCAGCACTCTTTATGCTGTAAAAGAAACATTGACTAAGCTCTTTAACAAAATCTTGAGCCCATAAATTGACAGGGAGGCAGAACGGTACAGCAGAAAGAGAATTGGCTCTGGAGTCAGAGGTCCCAGATTCAAATCATCTCTCTGGTGCATGCTACCTACATCACCTCACCCTCTGTAGGTCACAGTTTCCTCCTCTGTAAAATGAGAGCTGGGCCTCCGAGGTTTCAGCATGATCTGTGGTCCTGTGAAATCCCCAATGATCCTGCCATTTTCCCATATCAGTGGGCTAAGGCAATGTAAGCATCTTTTGGGGAGAAATATACTCATGTACTTTCCTTCCACCCCTCACTGATTTTTCTTGAAAGTCTAATAAGAGGAGGCAGAATTTTTCCTTGATTTCCTCCATCCTCAGAGCACACAAACTTTGTCAAAGGTGATCGTCATTATAGAATTTTGGAACTAAAAAACAGAGTTGTGTGTTTAGGCATATCTTCCTGCCGAATTTTGCATGCTTTGCCCTCATGTCACCAACCCCTGAAGGATCTTCTAATAGGTTTACATTCATGCCAACAACCTTCCAAATATAGCTTATTTCATGTAATCTCCATTTTGGATTTTCTAAAAACACCATTGCCTTACAGATTATGCATTAGAATCTCATCCCAAGAGCAATTTCTAGAATTTGAAGCCAAAGAAAAATTTAATCTCATAAATTGAGTTTTTGAAATTTGATAGTTACTCTTAAAATTTATATCAGCGAGTATGTTTTTACCATGGAAATTGGAAAGGGTGAGCATAGTACTACCTTAGACAACTCTGATACGGTTTATATTATTCTTATCGAGCATAAATTTTGAAATAATTTCTCCCTACAAATTTTTTAAGGTCTTTTAGGGAGTAAAGGAAGTCCAGTCTAGAAATATCAGTTTTCATAAACCAAAGACTCAAGAAATAGGGAGTACTTCAGCGTACTTTCTACTCCTGGATGCAGTAGTTGTATTGATTCTTATTTACGAAGAATTTCAGATTTGCAAGAATATATAATATTCTTGCAAATAAAATAAAGCTTCTTGTAATTTATGTTTTTCCTTTAAATTCAATTTAGTTGATCATTTATTAAGCACCCACTATGTGCTAGATTAATAAGACATGGCCTCCATTTTCAAAAGAATTTAAAATCTAGCATTTCACTTATGCCCTGTTTTTATTCTAGCATATAAAAAACATTTATACTGAAGGATAAGGAAATTGTGGGGGGTTTTGCCAAAAATGTCCAGAGTTCCGACTTAAGATTCTGAATTAGTGGTTTTATCTGATCAACCCACATATGAATTGAGGGAGCAACACCAGTTTGCTAAGCTACTACCAATAGATCAACAATCATTTACCAATTGCCTCCTGTGTGCATGGCACTATCCTAAGTACTAGAAAATCAAATACAAAGAATTTAACAATTCCTGTTGGAAAGGGATTTATATTTTAACTGAGGAGGCAAGTATGTAAATAAGTAATAATAGCACTTCAAAGTTTGTAAAGCACGGGGCATGTTATCTCATTTGATCTTCAAAACAACTCTGGGAGGTAAGTGCTATTATAATTTCCATCTTACAGACAAAGAATCTGAGGCAGAGGGTAAGTATCTGAGATAGGATTTGACCTCAGGTCTTCCTGGCTCCGAGTCTTGTGCCACTGAGCTTCCTCAGTTTATAAAGAGGAAGAAATACAAATAAATACAAGGCAGGGAGGGACAACACAAACAGTAAGAAGGGAGTATCAGGAATGGCTTCATGTAGAAGGTAGTGTTTGAATTGCTTCTTGAATAATAATAATAATAGCTAACACTGATATAGAGGACAGCTAAGTGGTGCTGTGCATAGAGTGCTGAACCTGGAGTCAGGAAGACTCCTCTTCCTGAGTTCAAATCTGACCTCAGCAGTGTGACCCTGAGCAAGTTACTTAACCTTGTTTGCATCAGTTTTCTCATCTGTAAAATAAACTGTAGAAGGAAATGGTAAACCATGCCAGTATTTTTGCCAAGAGAACTGCAAATGGGGTCACAAAGAGTCAGACAGTACTCAAGTGACTAAATGAGAATGACATTTATACAGAATTTGAAGAATTACAGAGCATATTTCATCTGATCCTCACAACAAACCACCTGTAAGGTAAGTGCTATTATTAACTCCATTTTACAGATGAAAAAAACCGAGGTCAAGAAAGGTTCAGTGACTTTACCTAGTGCCACACAGCTAGCAAGCGACTAAGGCAGGAATTACACTTAGGTCTTCCTGAGTCCAACTGCTTCATTTTATCCACTGTACCATGTTGCCACTCATGAGACAGAAGTGAAAAGGGAGGTGAAAAAAGACAGAGGTGAAAATTCTGAGTGTGAGGAACAGCACGTAAGCAAGTTTGGCCAGAGTGGGGAGAAATGTGTAGTGAGGCTAGGATGGTAGGATAGGGCCAGCTCGTGAAGAGCATTAACCGTCAGAGAGAGGAGTTCAGATTTCATCCTCAAGGTAAAAAGGAATTGCTGGAGTTGGGGCAGAGGGCTTGGGAGAGATGACCAACTCTGAAGTGATGAGGGTCTGAACTAGGGAAGCAGCTGTGGGGGTGAAGATAAGGAGGCATATAAAAGATGTCATAGCGGTAGAAATGATCAGTTTGGGCACCTCATTGAATAAGAAGTGGAGTGGAAGCCTTCTAAGTGAGGAGTCAGAATGATACCGAGAGACTGTGACTTAGAGAACACTGGTAGAGTGGTGAGTTTGAGGGAAAATAGCCTTCTGTTTTGGATACATTTGATTTGAAAAGGCCTATGAGTCTCAATAGTTTTTAATATCCGATAAGCAGTTGGTGATAAGGGACTAAAGTTCAGAAGAAATATTCTGGCTGAATATATTGATCTGGGAGTTTTTTGCATACAGATGACAATCAAACCTATGGAAGTTGATGAGGTCACCAAAAGAATGCAACAAGAAGGGGTCAAACATGGGTAATGATATAGAAAAGGGAGATCTTGAGCAGTCGCCCACCTAGAACACCAGGAGAGCATTGTCATCAAAGAGCAGAGAGGATAGAGAATTCAGGAGGAAAAGGGCAGGCAGTCAACAGAGTCAGATGATGGAGAAAAGTCAAGAAAGGCAAAGATTGAGAAGACGCCATCCAACTTGGTAATTAGATCACTCTGAATTTTGCAGAGAGTTTCACTTGAGTGTTAAGATAGGAAGCCAGATTGCTACTTCAAAGTCAGTAGTTGGGAGAATACAAATATATCCCCTCAAAATCAGACAGTCCTTCTTGTATGATTATGAAGAAAAATACTGTTTAAGCACATTTTGTATGCAGGGTACTTTCTCTTAAAATAGTATGCTTGGGAGGTTTTGAAATGTGTAGGAGTAGAATAAGATGTTTGGAATTTGTCATTAATGCTCTTTTCAAAATCATAAAATTTTATTACTTCTTGGCCTTTTGGCTGAGATGAAGTTAGTTATCAAAACTATAAAATTTTGTGATTGAGTTAAATTAGTTTTTCCCCCAGAATTTGTTTAAAATATCTTACTGTAGAATTTCTTAGCCCTTTTATGATATTTAAGTTAGAACCTGACAAGGAACTTAATCCAGAGGCAACATGGTTTAGTGGATAGCCAAGTCAAGAAGCATTATTTCTTATGGGCCATGCACTGTGCTTGAGAAGAGAAAAAAAATGGCAAAAGTAGTTCCTGCCCTCAAGGACTCACAGTCTATGGGGAACTTGGCATGCAAATAAGTACGTACAACAAGATATCTACAGGATAAAGTGAAATGGCACTAGCATTAAGTAGAACTGGTCAAGGCTTCTTCCAGAAGATAGGATTTTAGCTGAGACTTGAAGGAAGCCAAATAGCAGACTGGAGGTTAGAAAGAATTGCAGGTGTGGAAGACAAGTAGTGAGACGGCAAAGAAGCTAAGAGACCTGAGTCTTTTTCAAAGAGGCCAGTGTCACTGGATCATAAGAGAATGTGGAAGGCAGGACGATTTAAAAAGACTGGAAACGTAGGAAGGGGCCAGAATTCAAAAGGCTTTCAAAGCTGATGAGGATTTTATATTTGATCCTGGAGGTGACAGAGAGCCACTGGAGTTTGAAAGAAGGGAGATGCACTTTAGGAAGATCACTTTGATAGCTAGGTGAAGGGTGGACTGAAATTGGGAGAAGTGATGCAGGGAGACCAATCAGAAGACTGGTATTATCATCTCAACGTGAGGTGACAAGGGCTACACCACAAAGGGAACTTCATCAGAGAAGATACTGTGAAGGTCAAGCCATAGAACTTGACAAGAGACTGGATATTGGAGAGTAAGGAGTCAAGGATGGCATCTAGCCTAGGTAACTGGGAGAATGGTGGTGCTCTTCAGAAGACTAATGATAAACTAGCATTTCTATGGCACTTTAAGGTTAGCATCATGACAACACGGGGAGGTAGGTGCTGTTATTATCCCCATTTTACAGACAGGCAAAATAGAGTTTAAGTGATTTGCCCAGGGTCTCAGTGCTATTAAGTGTCTGGAGTTGACTTCTGATCTTCTTGACTCCAGGAATGGTGCTCTATTCACTGCCCCATCTAGCTCCCTCAGTAATAGGAAAGTGAGGAAGAGGGGAGGGTCTGGGGGAAAGATAATGAGTTTAGTTTTAGACATATTGAGTTTAAGATGGCTATGGGACATAGATATAGACTTAAGTTAGAGGTGTGATAAGCTGGATAATAGAGAGGATGCCTCCAGTAGGCAATTGGAGAGGTCAGGGCAGAGGTTGGAGCTGGGTAAGTAAATCTGAGAATAATTTCCATAGAGATGATAGATAAATCCATGGGAGTTGCTGAGATCACCAAGTGAAGCAGTACAGAGGGAGAAGGGAAGAGGACTCAGGAGAAAACACTGTGGAACCCCCTGATCCCAATTATCAGGTGGGATCTGGAAAAGGATCCAGCAAAAAGGGGTCAGACAGAGTGCTACATTTGGAATCAGGAGACTTGGGTTTAAATCAGGGATTGGACTAGAAGATTTTTTCCAGCTTTAAACCTTCCTCTCCTCTATTTGCTCCCTGATATTCATTTCAGCCAGCCTTCCCTCCCCTTATGCAAGAATGTTCTCTTCTATACTTCAAGAACCACTGGTCTGTGGCATTCTAAAGAGCTTCAGAAGGGGCCAAAGAAAGATGGTTGAATTACCATAGGAGTAGTTGGGCTTGGAATTGAGATGTGAGCTTTCCTCTTGATCCAGACACTGACTCGCTCTACAGAAGGAACAAATCGTTTCACTTTGCAGAGCTCCGGTTTCTTCATCTGTAAAATGAGGATAATATTTGTACTACCTGCTTCATAGGACTGTTGTAAGAAAAGGAGTTTCCAGTTTTCAGTGTTAAGGAAATGTGAGTTGTTCTATGGGGCAGAAACTGAGTCTATCCCTTGGAGATATGTTCATAGGACAGTTTAAAGTCAGAGGGGTCTGAGGCACTATTCAAAAGAATCCCCAAAGGTCTTGTGCCTGAACCATTTGCCAGGGGCACCAGGGTCCTTTTTGATTTGCTTTTCTTCAGCCACTTCTAAGTGGTGGAGACCTGTTGGAGCTAGCCTTCCTTTTGCACCATTGGCATGTTCTTCTAGCGTTGAATCGATTCTTTGAAAACACGAATCATGAAATACTGAAAGGACAGCTCCACATGAACAGTATAAAACGTGTAATCAGCCAAACGGTATTACAGCAGGGGGCATGCCTGCTGGTATTTGGCTTAATGTGTTAAGGACATTATTGCAAAACAATACTCGGTGTGTAGCTTCATGTTTCAGGCACCAATTTGACAATTTATCTATTGTTGTCAGCATGAATGGCCTCAAGAACTGTTGCCACTTTGAAACAAAATCATTCTTGTCCACAGCCTCCTTAGATCCAGTGCCATCTCCCCAGATTTTAGCAAGGTTAAAGCAACTAGAGAAGGGCCAGAGTGGTGTGTGGAGAAGAAGGAAAAAGTATTGATGATGGTCACTAGGTAGGAAAAAACATACAAAGTACTACAAATGGAAACTTTGAAAAGCCTTCCATAAGAAATGGCTAGCATCTGTTCAGTGATAATCCAGCATAAAGTGCATGTCAAATCACTTCCTGATTTTTTTTAGAGTAACAGTTGTGGAATCTTTAGTTATACGAGAATTGTGTAGCCTTGCCAAAAAAAATGAAAATAACACATTAATGTGAGCTGCCATCCACAGATAATAAAATCTAGTTTGGGACAGATTGAAAATGGCTATAAAACATGCTTATTAGTCTTTTCAGAATAATGTAAATGAGTTCATTTTGTAATTAGTGGATGATGCTTCTCCCTCCCTGCCCCCACCCTGAGATGCTCAGAGCAAGCAAAAACACCCGCCCTTAACATTCAGATTCTTTTGGAATGTTTAGATATACATTGAGGCTTCCAGGTACTTAATGATTTCAGAGAACTCTCGAAAGTATTCATCTCTACCGTGTTGGTGGTTCAGAGTTCTACCTTCTCAAAAAAGTGAGATTTTCTCTGCGACTTCAGGCCAACATTTTCTCAATTTGTGTGAATAATTTGGCTGACGCTTTCCATCCCAGAAATGTTGTACTGTATTGAGGAGTTTCTATATGTGGTTCATGAATCACTTATGGAATTCCTAGAGTGAATGATTTGAATCTTGGCAACTAGAGGCATGTACAGTGACATGTAAAGGGGGGGGATTGCCAGTTTGGGGCTCTAGAATCAAATGGAGCTGAGCCTGTGGCAGGGCTTTCTCACTATCTGACTTGGAATTTCAATCTCCTGATGAATTTATATATTAATTGTTTTCCAAAGCTCAGGATGTTCTTACCTACACCTTTAGTTGGTGATCAGCTGATGTACCCTGACGTGTTTCAGAAATACAAGTGCATTTTCAATTAGATGTTAGTACAGATGACCTTTCAGAATTCAGTGGATTTTACTGATTTTGTTCCTTCCACCACTGGTGCAGATCACAACCCATCCATGTCTTTTCATCATCTGTGAACCACACAAAAATGAGCAAGACACAGTACCCACCCTTGAGATCTTCGATTCTCACATCGGAGAAAATTATTTTATAGAAAGGTATACAAAATAACTATGATAAAAGACAGAATGTGGTAACTCCCTACCATCCAATATCCAAGAGGTATGAATGAAGGACTATTAGATTTCAGATGAAGAGCTGCACAGGATTACTGTTTTCAGGCTGGAAGGGACCACAGAGGTGAGAGCAGCCAACTCCCTTATTGTACAAATGAAGGAATGGGCCCAGAAAGGTTGCTGAGATTTGCCTTATGTAGCAGCTAGAGGAGAAAAAGAAAGGCAAAATATGGAAGAGGCTTGGCTTCTGCATGTCTGGGGATCGTAGTATCTCAGCCCTTCAAACCTGTTGACAGTTGTTGAACCCTTCTAATAATTCACTTTTCCTTTGCAGCATTTGGGTAACACAAGAATCTTTCCTCTGCCATCAGCCATCATAATGGCCCCATCACCAAAAAGTGTCATTTTTTCTCACTGGGGAATCACTAATTCTACAACTCTCAGCTCTCTAGGAATTTATGCCAATAGGGCTCAGCTGCAGTCTCCTACTTTGCCTATAGGTGCTGCCTGCACAAAATGATTTATGAGTTACATAAAACAAATTAGCTCTCTTCTTCATCAACCTATGACCAAAATTTTCTACATCCAATTTTCTTAGGGATACCTTTACTAGTACAATTGTGGACACAGGAACCCTCTTGAAACATGTGTACGTATGTGTGCACGTGTGTACGTGTGTGTAAACAGTAATTGTTTTACGTGAAGTAAAAATAACTGTAGCTTGAACTTCACATAACCCAGCAAGAAGAATAGAAAGAACCTCAAGTTACCAGAGATGAACAAGTGTGTTTGATGTGTTCTTGTTCATCTGAATGCCTTTGACTAAGGCCTAAAGGGGTTTCCCCCCTTTCTAATGAATTTAAACATTTCGATTCCTCTATAAGACTTGAGTTTAGGTTCCTGAACTGAGGTGTGGTATGTCACATTCCTGGAAGAGAAGATTTTTAAGGCCTAGCTATAAGTCACTAAAAATAGGGGGTTTAGACTCATCACTTCCAGCATAATTTAATTTTAGCATTGCGACTGGCAGCACTATAGTACAGGTATTTTTAGTAGGGATAATTATATGTCATCTGATATGAATACATTTTATATGCTGTGGTAATTCAGAGAATGGTAAATTGGATGACATGGTCTGACATTCAAATGCAAATAACTTACTGAGATAATCAAGAATGATTAAATAATTTATGCAGTTTTGTCTGTTGTTAACCAAAAGCAAATAAATAGTAACTAGTATTTTATATGAGGTATGTGTTTTTCTGACTTGGCATGCAGTTTTGGCAAGTACAATGTTTACCTTTAATATAAAAATCTGGCTTACGGGTTATTAACTATAGTTTCATCTATAAATTCTTAGGGAATGTTTTTAGAGAGATTCGACCAATCAAGAAGCATCTGAGTACCCACTATTTTCCAGATCCTGAGGATACAAATACAAAAGTCACGGAAAAGTATAAGAAAAATCATAGCTGTGGTGATGATAGTATTTTTTATAACACCCTCCATTTAGTGCAATCCACCTACCATTAGGAGGCTCAGTAGGTATAAAGAGAGATTTGTTTGCCTGTAATGAGCAAAAAAGAAAAGAGGCACCAGGCATATGTGTCTAAGCTGCCCCTGTGCTGTGTTAGAAAATAGTTCAGGTGACAAGTTCCCCCAAACACCGTAGCCATCAAGAGAGGCGGTCTAATGAGCAACTGAGGGGGCCAGCATCAATCATCTCTGAGGTCCTGTTCAGCTCTAACAACCCGGAAAGTCTATGAGTAGAACATGTGGGACAGTAAACTAGACAGGCCAGTTACATCTCCAAGGCTGGGCCTTGAACTGTTGGTTGAGTGCAGCAGAGACCATTCACTGTCTCTCCGGACCTGCTTTGCAGCTGAGCCTAAGAAGGAAAGACCCTGTTAAACAAGCTTGGATGCTTCGAGTAGGAAGCTGCAATGTGTAATGAACTACTGTCTAACACTTGGCCTAAGCCCAGTAGCTGTTTAGCTGCTTTGTAGCTGGGGAGCTGGCAGAGTCTGGGCTGGAGGCAACAGAGATGATAAAGCAGGGCTGCAAACAGTATGCACCTGGTCAGATGGCCATGGCGACTGTGGGAGGGAGGCCAGCCCACGGCTGGGACTCTTAGCATCGTGCTCTTACAGATCATGTATCACAGTCAATGGCAATAAGCATAATGTAACTACTGAGATTGATGGGACTGGGAAAAACAAAAGTCTTGTCCAGATGTAAAATGGTAGCATTTTGGACTTGATCTCTGGTTTTCATTTGAGGACTTTTGAGTTTCTATTATCATGAAGCTTCATACCCAAATTCCACTCATTTTAACCAGGCCCCAAAGTGTTGTGGTTCTAGCTGTCTTGGCCATTTGAAATCTTCATCTCACATGGCACTGGCAGCTTCGGGCACAGAGCGGTTGCCAGGAGACAGCCTGAGGTGTATTATTGCATCATCAATGAGGAAGGTACTTATAACAAAGCTCCTAAGCCCTTCCTGGGCTGTAGATGGCAAGTCTCTGATTCAATATACAGTGCTTGAAAGTGAATGCAACAAATGGCAAGTTCATGCTGTTATCAACTTATTTAAAAGGTGAAAGGGAAGGTTCTTAAGAGGTTGACGGGGAAAGATAGCAAAGTTATATGCTGTGTTTATGCTGTTATATTCTGCAATAGGATTCTGCTTGGTAAGGAATCACTGTCATCCTGTACAGTGCAACCAATATTGTATTTATTTGTGGTTTCTTTGTCATTAACTGTCTCCAGGTAATCATGTTGAATTTCAAGATAGTTTTCAGTTTTGTCTTGTGTAATTTTGGAAACGGCTAGAGATGAATGTTGGGTGTTCTAAGTTGGCACCACTTTCCAGGCATGGGGTGGTAGTTTTTATATAGTATTCATCTGTAGGAGAATTGTATTTTATCTGCGGTGAAAAGGAAAAGATTGAATGGGTCTCACAGTAATAAGAATTGTTCTGTGTTTTATGGCATGTTCGAGTTTCCATTTTACTGACTTTATTATATTTTTACATCAGTCCTGTAAGATAAGCAAGGGCTGGTATTAGAAACTTCTAGTACCCTGGTCTAAATTTTTCTTTAGCTGATGCAGTTTGATTTACTGAATAGCCTTAGAGTTAGAAGAAATCTGGCTTTTTTTGGCCATGCCACTATTGAACCTTTATCAAAAGCAGTGGGTCCTGCACACATATTGCAGAAATCTGTATTGATCTTAGGAGACTTAGAAATGAACTGTTCTTGGGAATCACCTGCTTATATCTATCTTATTTAACTTTGCTTTGCTGTTACAACCATTTGTCACTCTCTGGAGTGGTGCCACGTTGGCTGCCTCTTCTCACAGGTCTATGAGGTATATATGAGAAGAACCAAAAATCTGTGATTGTGCTGAGCCTGGGGTTAGGAAAAACTGAGTTCATATTTCACCTCTGACACGTCCTACTTGTGTAACCATGGACAATTCATATGTCCTCTCCAAGCCTGTTTCCTCACCTGCAAAATAGAAGTCATCTCACAACCTCTCACCATTCTTCCTCACTGCATACATCCGATCAATTGCCAAATCTGGGTATTTCTTTCTCAGACTATCCCTCATTCATGTCCCTTGTACCACCCACCCTCATTCAGGCCCTCATCCACTCTCACCTTGACTATTGCAGTAGCCTTCTGTTGGTCGAGGTCTCTGTCTCAGCCTTTACCCACTCCAGGCCATCACCCACTTAGCTACCAAAGTGATTTGCCTAAAGTACTAGCAGCAAACTCCAGTGGCTCTCTGTTGCATCCAGCATCAACTATCAACTCCTCTGCTTGACATTTAAAGGTCTTGTCAATCTGGCCCCTTCCTATCTTTCCTTCCCTCTTCACACTCTACATTCCAACTCTAGCAGCCTACTTGATGACCCCCACACACCACACAACCCGCTCCCCCCATGCTTAGAATTTGCTTTCTCCTCACCTCTGCCTCCTTGGAATCCATGGTTTCCTTCAACACACAGCTCAAGTGTGACCTTCTTTTTCATGAAATGTTCCCTAATCTCCAGCATTAGCAGGGCCCCTGCTCTCAAATTGACCTTGTATTTCTTTTCTGTGTACTGTCTCCCCCATTAGAATGGAAGCTCTTTAGGAGCAGGGACTGCTCCCCTTTTACCTCTGTATCTTGAGCTTAGCACATTGCCTCCTCGCACATGGTAGGCACATAATATTTGATTGTTAATGATATTAGAACCACCTCACGTGGTGGTGGTGAGGCTTCAATTTTATATATATAATATATATATATTATATATATACATCCACAGATATGCACATATATGTGTGTGTGTGTGTACATGTATTCATATACCTTTATTTAGGATATGACATTTTAAGGTCCTCTATGAAAGCTTTTTAGTATTACTTATAAAAGCAATGTTTATAAAACTGTTTTCTGTAAACAAATTTCTTAAAAATTGCTACTTCATAGAGGATTTTGAAAAATGACTTTTTAGGAAATAGAGAAACTTCATCTAATTAACCCAAGGCTTCATTTCTTCTTACAGGCTAATCAATGTGAAAAATAGTCCCTTTATGTATTATGGCTGAACAGGTTCCTACTTTAGAACCTACAACTGTTGTCAATGACATGCCTCTTCCTCCTCATATGGTAAATGGGGACAGCATGCAACAGGTGAGAATAAGTATTCTTTTCAAATTTAGTGACTTTGAAGGGATGTCAACAACATGACATCAAAACCCTTTCTTTGGCACAGCATCCCAACAATTGGTCCATGTCCTCAGTTCTTCTTAAGTCTCCATTACGCACAGTGTAATACTTATCAATGCTGATCATTGTCCTCACGAATTTCCAAAAACATCTCTTTAGTCCTAGCTACTTGTGGGTAAACTTTGTCCAAATATATAGAAAGGCCTTGCTGCCCCTAATGGGTAACAACTTTGTACTTGCTCCAAAATGTTCGAAAATGTTTAGGTAGTGATTGAATATGTCCATAGGAAAGAAGGAAGTAGATGTGTATGCATATGTGATATTCACATATATAGATGAATATTTTAAAATATTTTGCTATTATTGATAAGGGTCTGGTAATCAACATATAGGAAAGTAATATCCAAAGCTATTCCTCAGGGATAGCTAGGTAGCAGAGTGGATAGAGCACCAGGCTTGGAGTTGGGAGGGCCTGGGTTAAAGTCTGGCCTCACACACTTCCTAGCTGTCTGACCCTAGCAAGTCAATTAACCCCCAATTGCAGAGCCCTTGCCACTCTTCTGTTTTAGAATGGATGCAAAGGCAAAAGGCAAGGGTTTTTTTTTTAAAGAAAAGGCTAGGGGGCAGCTGGGTGGCTCAGTGGATTGAGAGCCAGGCCTAGAGATGGGAAGTCCTAGGTTCAAATCTGGCCTCAGCCACTTCCTAGCTGTGTGACCCTGGGCAAGTCACTTGACCCCCATTGCCTAGCCCTTACCACTCTTCTGCCTTGGAGCCAATACACAGTATTGACTCCAAGATGGAAGGTA
Source organism: Monodelphis domestica (assembly GCF_027887165.1). Classification (NCBI taxonomy): domain Eukaryota; kingdom Metazoa; phylum Chordata; class Mammalia; order Didelphimorphia; family Didelphidae; genus Monodelphis; species Monodelphis domestica. The sequence continues at coordinate 30,124,487 of NC_077235.1, forward strand.
AGGGTTTAAAAAAAAAAAAGAAAAGGCTATTCCTCATTGAATAAGTGATCAGAAAATGTGAACAAACTTTGCAAAAGAATTGCAAACTATTAACCACATGAAAGCTTGCTCCAAATTCTACTAATAAGAAAAATGCAAATTAAAACAACTCTTGAGATCTCTGATACTCAGCAAATGAGCAAAGACTACAAAATATGGAAATGGTCAATGTTAGAGGATCTGTGGGAAGACAGGCACACTTATACATTGTTGGTGAACAGTGATTTGATCCAGCCATTACAGAAAGCAATTTGGAATTATAATTTTTTTAAAAGGGGACTAGAGGGGGCAGCGAGGTGGCTCAGTGGATTGAGGGCCAGGCATAGGGGTGGGAAGTCCTAGGTTCAAATCTGGCCTCAAATACTTCCTAGCTGTGTGACCCTAGGCAAGTCACTTCACCCCCATTGCCTAGCCCTTGCTGCTCTTCTACCTTAGAACTAATATTGTATTGATTCCAAGACGGTTTGAAAAAAAAGAAATAGAACGTCTAAGCCTTTTGACTAAGAAATCCCATTGCTAAAACATGTAGGAGGTCAAAGACAGAAAGAGCGGCCTCATCAATACTGCAGTATTCATAGCAGCACATTTTTGAAGTAGCAAAGAACTAATTACAAAGTAGGTGCCCATCAGTTGGGGAATGGCTAGTGGGACATCAATGGAATATCACTATGCCATAAATCTAAATTGTAAATTTAAAATGTTTTTTAAAAATTATCACTTGTAATAAGCTGACCAAAAGCCTTAAGGGAAAGAGACATGTTAAGGTAATATTTGCACTAGTTATCTACATAGTATTCCTGTCCTTAACCCAGCCGGGACTATTCATAAATTTAGAGCCAGAAGGGAATCGTCTAATCCATTCTTTTCACTTTATAAATGAGTAAACTCTCCATTATTTTACAATGCCTCTTCTATAGAATTGCCTGGACGTCATAGTGTCTTCGATAGCTGGCAAATAGGTCATTTTATTGAAAATACAACTTCTATTTCTAAAAAGCCTAAATAATAGGTTCTTTCATGGAACCATAGTGCAGTCTTTTGAAGTGCAAATGGATATAAAACAGCTCTTTAACTGTCAAGTTGACTTTTCCTTGTCTCATAGACATTTTATATGTTGAATAACTTCCTCGCTGTCCCAATGGCCTTTATCACACCATGTTGATCAAGTAAGGTGGTCACTGTTTTCTACCTGGCTAAAGCTAGAAGTCCTAGGATGTAAAGGTGAAGGGTACATTAGAAATCAGCTAGTCCCGATCGTTTTTATTTTATAGATGAGAAAAACGGAGCCCAGAGGAGTGAATTGTCCTCACCAAAGTCACATAGATAGATAGCTAGGGAAAGAATCACAATCTGCATCTCCAACTCTTTCCACTGTAGTTAACTCATTCTTTGGGAGATTCCAGCAGATTGAGTTTTATTCCTGAGTGGAAACAGTCTGCCTTGGTGTAAAGAATCGATCCTTCTGCTGCCATCCGAAATCAAAGGGTCATCAGAATTGATGTGGCTTCTCTTTTAGACCCCCATGTGATGATGACGTTCCAAAAGTGATGATACTCATTCTCGAAAATTTGAGTCACCTTAACTTTCTTCTTGTGTCATGGATACAATAATGAGAGTAAACATGTATCTAACCCTTGACGGTTTACCAAGCTTATTTCATGTTAGCTCATTATATCCTCAGAGCAGCTCTGGAAGGTTGGGGTTCATTTTACAGAGGAAGAAACCGAAGTTCAGAGAATGGAATTGATTTGCCCAGCTAGGAAGTGTCTGAGGCATTCATTATTTAAACCCAGGTCTTGATTCTAAGCTCAAGGCTCTAAGTTCCAACACACCACCCAACTACCCATGTAGAATAGAACTGATTGACTCCTTCTGACAATTTCATAGATGTTCATTTTAAATATTTTATGTCTAAAGTTCCCTTTGGAACAGCAGTGACTTTAGCTTAGAGAATTAGCTAAGAGGAACTTCTAATTGTGATGATTTCATAAAAACATCGTACCTTAGACTTGATTTGTATCAGTTTCTTTTGGTTGATTAATTCACCTCTGGAGATCTGTGGCCAGGCTAACATTTTCTTATGGTCTACATTAGAGGGGTCGAAAAACATGCAACCCATAATGCTGCCCAAACCAAATTAAAATGTCATTGGGAAATATTTCACAAAATAAATAAAAATACAATAAAATAGAGATAATATTACATTTAAAACTAAGTCAAGGGAGCAGCTGGGTGGCTCAGTAGATTGAGAGCCAGGCCTAGAGACAGGAGGTCCTGGGTTCAAATCTGGCCTCAGACACTTCCCAGCTGTGTGACCCTGGGCAAGTCACTTGACCCCCATTGCCTAGCCCTTACCACTCTTCTGCCTTGGAGCCAATACACAGTATTGACTCCAAGATGGAAGGTAAGGGTTTTTTTTAATTTCTTAAAAAAATAAAATAAAATTAAGTCAATATGCAGCCTGAAGGCATCCTTATATACAGATTAATGCCCCCCCCCAAGAAATCCAACTTTACACGTGGAATGTCAGGCCCTCACTTCATATCCACAATGAAACGAAACCTCCCTTACAGCAGAAGGTTGAACTATCCTATACATTGTCAGATAAGGCTTTCAGCATCGAATGCTTTAGTTTAACTGATTTTCTTTGTCACAGGGGAAGTTTCTGTTGGAATGGGGGTGGCCAAGAAGAGACTCGGTTGTTAAAGACCAAAGACACCAATAAAATGTGTTTTAACCAATGAAAATTCACTTTCAGAAAGAGTCCCTTCAGCTTTTAGCTATGCTATCAGCTTATTAAGGAGAAGGCAAGATAAAAATGACTGTTTAAGCAGTCATTCAGCTTCACTGTTTTGTCCCAGCCACACCAGTGTACATATGGAGGGCACTGTCAGCGCCCATTTTGTTGGTCATTAGTCGGAGCTGCCAGCCCAGAATTCAGGTTTTGTCTTTAAACCTTTAGGCACCTGTTTTCTGATGAGAAATGCTTATGTGTGGATCCTGAATTATTATGATTTCCAGTTTTTAGCTAGAGAGGTGCAGTGAAAAGGAGGAAGGAACTGCATGTACTTAAAAGAGTTGGCCTTTTTAATTTCTACTCTGGGCTAATTCAATTGGCCTAACTATTTTTTCTTCCCTTGAGATCTGGACCGTTCCCAGCGGGTCCCATTGACCATCCCAAGACTCTCATAAAATAAATGAACAAAGACAGACTCCTATTTAATTGTGAAGGACAACACGTTTAACCTTATAGATCTTTTTCGTAGGTTATATTGGTCCAGGTGAATCCAGGAGAAACATTCACCATTAGAACTGAGGATGGACACATTCAGTGTATCCAAGGTAAGTTGAATCAAATGGTGGTATTTGAGTGAAACCCAATGTAGTGAATCTAATAGCATGAAAAGATTTGAGAAACATTCACATGTTTGTATGTAGCTGTATCAAAGCTGTTTAATCATTCTTGGGTTAACAGAGACCTTAGCTAAAGGTTTATTATGTTTAGCAGAACACCCAAGGCTCCAGATTCAGGTCTTGCTGGCAGCTTCTGCAGATGAAGGTCCTTACAGTGGGTTATTCTGATGTCTGCCCAGAACAGAGGGCAATGGGACTGTTGGCTTCTTATTCCAGGATGCTTGGCCTCCCTTGATGATCAAATTTGCTTTCTTGGATGCCTCATCACTACTCTTACTCCACTGAAAACCTCAGCTATTGTTCACATATAAAAAAGACTTTTTTGATTTTGACTACAAGTACTTTAGATAATTTAAGGAAAAAAGTGTATATTCTAGGATTTCAAAACAAAGATGGGGTTCCTATTTTTAAGGCTAAACACTAGTTTACCCCCATTTCTGTTAGAGACAATGAAATAGCATCTCCATGCTTTGTCACATTTTCAGTCATTTTCTTATATAGGTTCTAGAAATGGCAAGATGGCTCAGTGGATAGAATGCCAGGTCTGCAGTGAGAAAAACTCATCTTCCTGAATTTAAATCTAACCTCAAATACTTATTAGCTGTGTGAACCTGGGCAAATCACTTAACTTTGTTTGCCTCGGTTTCCTCATCTGTAAAATAAGTGGCAAACCACTCACAGAATCATTGTTAAGAAAACCCCAAATGGTGTCACAAAGAGTTGGACATGGCCGAAATGACTGAATAATAAAAGGTCCCAATTTCAGACAGCTTTATAGTTTCAAAAATGCTTTCTTCCCACCAGCCCTATGAGGTAGGCAGTGCAAGTATTACTTTCTGTGTTTCAAAAATGACTGAGGCTTATAGAATTTTAAGTGACTTGCCCATGCTCAGATAGCCAAGTAAATAGGCCCTGAATCTGACTCATACCCAGTGTTCTTTCCATTTTACTACTACTAGTAAAGAAAGGGTAAGTTCAGGCACTTGTTACACAACTGGCATTGGATCTCTTATTTATTAATATGCTATTTGCAAATGATAAAATATTAAATTGTAAAGTGAATTTTGGTGCTGGCAACAAAATGATCAAGAGTTTAAAGTCATTTAAGATTTTGTAGAAAATGGCATTGTCTTAAAGAGCCATATTTTCTGGAGTACAATCCTAGCCTTTATTATTTTTAGGGAAAATAATGTGGAAGTATGCCATTATAGTAATATGGTCCTGTGTTGATTTGATATTAACATTTTTAATCACTGTGCTTTAGGACCAGCCCACGTTCCTATGATGTCACTAAATGGCTCTATGCCACCAATATTTGTTCCTCCTGGTTACATGTCCCAGGTATGTCATGAGATTTTATTTGGTATTTTTGTGTCAAAGAATTTTTGGAGCTTATTCATTCATTCATTCAACAAATACTAAATGCCAAGGCTCTGTGGTAGGCCTTAGTGAAGTATACAGTAATGAAAAACAGTCCCTGCTCTCAAGGAGAACTTATAATCTCAATTTAATTAAAAGAAAAGCAATTATGTAAAATATTTAATGTTCTTTCTATTCTTGTAGTGAGTGAATTTGGGAAAACCGATTAGTTTTTCACTAAAACATTTGTCAATATATTGCAAAGCAGTAACCATAGTATCATCTCACCAGTCCTCTCGTAGGGTACTCAAGGCCATAAATCCGAACTTTTATGTAATGCATTCAAAGCTGGGCCTAGATGAAGGACTTTGAAGCTAAGGAAAAATAAGAGAGGTACTGGTTTATATAGCAATGCAGTGTTTCTGTTAGTGAATTTGTTCCCTTTAGGACATGGTATCAAATAGTGCTGATAAAATTTGCTTTGAAAAATGCTGAAGACATTTAGGGAGTTTCAGAGGAAATTTTCCCTAGAATTCTAAATAAAATGTATCGTTAAATGCAACCTTGAGAATTCATAGGTCCAACCAAATGGGAAACCTTGAAAAAAGTAAAGCTCATCATAATGTGCCCTTGCAGATAGTGGGCTGAGTTGTCTAATACTCATGTGCCAATATTTTTATCATGCTTAAAGGGTACGTCTCATTGTTTCCATCTCCCTACTGTAATGTTTCCATCTGAAGTCGACTTGGCTTTGTACTTGGAGCCTTCATTTAAAGCATTAATGGATACTTGATCCTGTTAATCTGTGGTGATAACTATTTTTTGGTTTAAATGCTTTTTCAAAGTTTTAATAGCATTAGCCATAGTAGTAGTAGAAATCAGAGCGAGGAAGACATCTGAGGGGATTAAAAATCCCCAGGAGAGCAAAAGTAGGTGAAAGATGGGGGTTTATAGTGGCTGCACCAATTAGTGATGGGGGTTAGGTGGCCACTAAGAGTGTTTGTTGGATGCAGACATTTATGTGATCTGTCAGGAAAAAGAAACCCGAGAAAACTAGGGAACTGGAGTTCGGATTAAAAACCTCTGGAGAAAAAGGAGACAAATGTCTGCCCATGTTTGCAAAGCAGTTGGAAGCTGCTTGTATCCAGAGGCCTGTGCTTCTTGGTTGTAGAGAGAATATTTCCTGCTGAAAGTCCTGTTAGAAGTGAGGCAGAGGAAAGTGCCAATGTATGGTGTGAGAGCCAAAGGGAGGAGGGAGGGGGAGGCAGAATCCTCCAGGAATTCAGCTTTGTGATGTTTGGTCTTTTCATCCCGAAATGGAAGAGCTAATCAAGGCAGTGTTGCTGAACTCTGATCCATGTCAAGATAGGGTTAGAGGAAATTAGTTTCTTGAAAGATTTAGAACAAATTACATATATAAACAACTTGACAGTATTTTCAAATGTGTTTATAATGTGTGTGGGCACAAAATGTCATTAATAATATGAAGTGTCTCGAAGGTCTCTGAGCACTTTCATAATATTCTCTGAACTTGACACATTTCCTTTTGCTAAATTTCTCTGGGGCCATCGCACTTTATCATTGTGACAAAGAATTTAAGACTTCATTTTGGCGTAACGACCATTTCCATGTGGAATTCCTGTTGAATCAAGCAGGAAGTGCTATGAGTTTTGTTTTGCTTTCAAGACAAGCTAAATATGCTTGTGGCAGAGAGTCTTATAGGAACTTGGAAAACTAAACAAATGCTCTTCTATAAGGGAAATCATAGGACAATCATATTCACAGCATATCAGTCACAGTCATCAAAACTTCCCTATGATGTAGTGAGTTCATTTCTGCTTATTTAGAATTACCCAACTTGATGAGGCTGAGAAACAATACTGTCAGATGACTGAGGGGATAAGGTAGGATGACTTCCCTGTTACAGGGAATAGTCAGGTGAGGAAATTCCTTCCACCAAGGCTAGTCAGCACCGTCTGTGCAACCTAGAATCGTAGACTTAGGCATCAAACATGGCTGCACCACATCGTGACCCCAACACTGCCTAATGCAGGTGGAACCAGACTCAAATGTCATTGGGAAATAGCTAATATAATAAAGAAAAATACAGTAAGACATAGATAACATTACATTCTAAACTAAGCCCCAGGGTTCCTTCTAACCATATAAGTGGCCCCTATTTCTATTGGAGTCTAACACCACTAAGAGGTTCAGTGACTTGCCCAGGGTCACAGGACCTGACCCCTGGGCTTGGAGACTTCTCTCTGTCCACTGCACTATGCGGCCTCTTATCTGATTTATAAAACAATTTTAGCCAGTTCTTAAGGTTTGGCAGTTTTCTTGATAATAATGTAACCATTACTTTTTATGTATGGTGATGTAAACTCTGTTTTCCTATTGTTCTCGTAGTACTTTTAATTTGTCAGAAATGAAAAGTGTTTTATTCCTTTAATTTAATTTTAGTTCTGTGTAATTTTAAGGAACCAAAGGAAATTTAACCCATTTGCTATCAGAGCAAAGCGTCTTCTTCTTATCTTATTCTCTCATTAATAAAGCAGTATGGTTCCTAGGTCCTTTGGAGGAATGCAAAAACAGGCAAGACGCCTCTGATCTCAAGGACTCTGCTGTTCTATCTAGTAGAAAAGCGTTGTGGGCTGGTAAAACACTGCTTCCCAGGATCCTGACTTGGCTTTAATGACTTAGTCACATCTTCTACATGGCGAATTAGGAATGGCTCCAAAGAAGTTACCGTGTAGTATGGTTTGCCTTCATTAAGGACTTCTCTTTCGCCAAGTACTAAATGGTGATTTGGGCCCAAGATCTACTTTCTGAGGGAAAACAGCAAGTCCCTGTGTGCACACTTCCCATCAGCCAAGTTTCTCAGAGATAAAGCTTATGAGATGACAAATCTAAAGTTAAAAAATAAAAGTCGTATGGAAGTATGTTACTCTCTTGTAGTAATATGATCCTGTCCTGTGTTCTCTCTTAGGTGGTGGAAGAAAATGGAGTTCGAAAAATAGTAATTTTGCCACATTCTACTGATTACCACCCTGCCATGCATCCTCCTCCACATATGCAGCATTACATGCATCCACACCCTCCTCCTCTACTTGCCCATCCCATGTACCCCCCAGTTCCAGGATCTGAACTGCATCCACCCCAGTATATGCACCAACATCCAATGCCGCCACCACCACCACCTCCACCACCTCCACCACCACCACCACCACCACCACCACTGCCACAACTACGCATGTACCATGAATATGGTAAGGCTGTCTGTTCTTAATAGAAAATGTTTTCAGTTTGTTGTAATCAGTACCTTTGAGCTTGGATAATTGTTCAAAAAAGTAAAGAGGGAGGTAAGACTTCAAGAAATGATTACTGCATGTTGTACTGGCAAAAATGATTATGTGGCATAAGTGAAAATTCCCATTGATGAAATTCCCCATGAGTGTTTAATATACTTCACTGCAAGCTGTACTTGCTACTTGCTTTTTTCACCTTGTGGCTCTACAAACCATGTTGCCCACTCATCAAAACATTTTATCTGTTAAAGATGTAGAGTGAGATTTTGAAAGATCTTGGAGGTCCTATTGCCTGTCGCCTTTACTTCTTTCCTTGCATCTTGATGTTTCGGGGAGGCATTTTTCCAGAGTGGAATCAAAATTGAAGCAGAGTGAAAGTATTCTAGAAGTGAAAGTGTCACTTCTGTCAGCCTCTGGGTCCTCATTTACGTATGTAAACAAGGGGTTTCAAACACTGGTCTGTTTTAGAATCCCGTTCCCATGGGAGAACGCATTATATTCCTCGTGATGAAAGAACAGGCAAAATGCAGGAGCACTTGAAGAAAAGAATCAAAGACAGACATGCTATTGGGCATAACAATAACAACAACAAATCTGGCGTTCCACCTTCTTCGCTATCCAAAGGTCAAAGTTCTTACAATGCGAATGCTGAGAACGGATATGGAAAGGGGCAGTATGTGGTAGAAGAACCTGCTAAGCAGAAAGAGAGTGGAAAAGCCAAGGACAACGCACCGGAAGAAGCAAAAGCTGCAGGTAAGGCCGGCCCTCTTACCGACTACCTTACTGTCAAAGAGTAAATGACAAATTGACAAAATGGCGAACCAGGATGTCCTCACACTTCTCCCTCTCAGCCCTCTTACTCTCAGGTTCTTGAGATGATCCATTTGAGCTAAGCCATAAACAGGAGGAGGAGCCTCTTAAAACCTGGGGCAGTTACTGTGCCAAAGAAATTGCCCACTTTACATGGCTGGGAATGCCAGCACTGAATACCACTTGTGCCTCCTGCCACTTGTTGATTATTACTGGCTTCCTTAAGTGGAGCATGTGATGTAACCAATGGGCTTGGGTGAACAGAAGACCAACAATTAGTTTGTTAAAGGCACGTACCCATTATGTGATTACTATTTAATCTCACATTGGCAAGGGAGAAAGAAAATGGGGCTATTTGCAAAACTGAGGGGCATGGGTTTTGTTTGCTTTCATGTAATTGTAAAAGCGTTTGGAAAAAGCTGACATCTATGTTTCTCCACAGAAACATTTGCCAAATGTCGTTAGGCGAGTCCCCATTTTGAAAAAGTTTCCTCCAATATAATCAATTCAGACTTAATCCCAGTTCCTATCCAATTCATGAGAGTTTAGTTACCTTGCTATCATTGGGCCCCTTCGGTTTTCATAGGTTTGCTGATGTCGTGATTTAAGCCTTAAAACAGTATCCAGTTCATCAACTTGTCAGTGCTAGAGTGCTTCCTGCTCCAGGGAAAGACAAGAGATACCTAACCATAGTCAGCAGGATTGGAATGTCACACCCCAGAAGGTGCAAATAGAAGCCACTTGGTTTCCTAATGAGAATTTCAAAAACCTAGGAATGTTCTCCAACACAGCAAAGACAAACTACATGGAAAATGAGCTTTTATTTCATTGGTTTTTTTAAAAGGCCCTATGAGTTTTAAGAATAAATGATTTCCTGTTTACTGCACAGATAACTGAATTTATGTTACAAAGGGAAAACTGCTCTCCAGTATTGAGGGTGCTAGCCACAATTTGAAAGGTTTGTGGTTATAACTATAGGGACATGTGTGTGTGTTGGAAAGAGGGAGAAGTGGAGAGACAGAGACAGAGAGAGAGAGACAGAGAGAGGGAGAGAGAGGGAGGGAGAGGGAGGGAGAGAGAGGGAGAGAGAGGGAGAGTGTCAGAGAGGTAAGTGTCAGAGAGGAGAGTGAATGGTGGTGAAAGGTTATATGTCTGCTGCAAGGATTCCTAGTAACTATCCCAGAGACACCTATGGTTTTATAGCAAACAGGGGGACAGGGGAATTCCTCACGCAAAAGCATAAAGAACCTCCTCCCCCACCATTCCCTTGCCTCACTCGGCTTGGTCTAAATATCACAAACAGAAAACCTACTTCAATTCGCTCCACTGGCAATGTAAATTCTCCATCCATCATAAAAGCTCCCTGTCATAGGATCAGGTATCAAGCCAACTGCTTTTGTGTCTTCCCAACCAACTCTGAATGCCAGGAACATCCTAAACAAGGGGCTCTGGTCACCACCACTGTTTTAGCTCCATTGCTCTGCCAGTCGGAGGTGAGTTTTCGGCATTCTTAGCTAACACTATAATTTTGTTTCCAACTCAGAACCTCCCCTTTTCCTGTCATCTTTCAGTTGGGTTCTCATCAGAAGCTACTCAACTCAGTGAAAAGGAGCCCTGATTTAGAGTTGGCCCCAATATGGTGGGCAGGCCATCAGTGGTTTTCTAGGCTCCATAAAAGAGCTTCTATCACTTTCTTTAAGCAAACTCATGAATCTTTTGAGTGTTTGTTGAATTGAATGGTTTTTAATTGAAATGAGTGGTTCTCTGAGAGAGAAGAAGCCTAAATAAGCACCTCTTTTTGTCCTTGGTTGGTACTAGAGCTCTCGGGTCAGCGATAGGCAGTTTGCTTGTTTAGATACTGTGTGGTGTTGGGAGGCCATGATCAGACTGGATTTGTGGACAGGCCAGTTAGTGTTCTGATTTTCCACAGTCCCAGGGTACCCTCACAATGCCAGCTGTCTCCCAAATGTGTAACTCGATAGCTGGTACTGGGGGAAAGACTAAGAATCCTGCAGCCCCCGCTCACAGTGGGTCAGTAGCCCCATACTCACATGTCAAAGAATGATGCTCTCATTTTGTCCTACTCGTCAGGGATTGTCTCACTGACAGCAAAGTAATCTGTTGGAGCCTGCTGGGTCTGTCCTTCTGAGTGATCCAATATTATCCTTTGCCCCATCATTCTCCATTTTCCCCATCTTTTCCCCCTCTAGTTTGCTTCTTTTCTCCTGAAGAAGGCACCCTCACTAATTAGCATAGACCCAAGCTGTAAGCTTAAAAGAAATCAGAGGAAGGAAGACTCAGTGCCTAAAGTTCATTATGCATTCATTATTGCCCCAACAGTACTGCTGCAATTTTGAGAGCTCAGTAAAAATCTGGTTTCCTCCAAGTAGGTCTCATCAACTCCAGTCTAAACCAAAAGTAAGAATTGTGAAACTTCAATTGTTTCCTCCTGCTGCAAGGGCTAGGAGGCAATGGGGGTTAAGTGATTTGCCCAGGGTCACACACACAGTGAAAAAGTGTCTGAAGCCAAATTTGAACTCAAGACCTCCCATCTCTAGGTCTAGAGTTACCTCTAAATTATTTTTTCTAAAAAACACTTAAACACAATTTGCTGGACAAGACTTCCATGTCAACTGTAAAAACCAAAGGCTTCTAAGGAAGTGGTTATTACCTAGAGTTGGCCTGGTAATAGAAGCTAGAGAGTTGACCTCAGATCCATGAAGACTTGAGTGGAGCCTTGCCTCTCACCCACACTGGCTGTATAACCCCGGACAAGTAACTTAGCCTGGCCCTCCGTGCCCTAAGCAACTATAAGCTCGGTTTCCAAGAAGGTGCTGACTTATATTGGTAGAGGGAATTTCTTCATTAGGGAGTTCTCTATAAAAGTGAAATTCCAGGCCCTGGTCCTATATCCTGTGACCTAAAATCCGTACCAACTGGGTATGGCCTGAAATCGATGGGGACTCTAAAGTGCAAATTGAGAGGATAAAGAGAAAGCCTAGAGTCTGGAATACTTGGGTCTGAGTGTCACCTCTGATTCATGCCACTTGTGTGACCCTGAGCAAGTCTGATAACTGGAAATTATACAGGAGATCCATTAAGGTTCATCTTCTTGAGTTCCCTGTGCCAGTGACATTTTACATGTTTGGCCCAAAAAAAATCGGAATATGGCCTCTGGCAGCATGGAACTGGAAAAGTATCTCTACAAGTTAGTGGTTATCAGTCTGGAAGGGGAGACTTTTTCTTTCTAGAACAATTGTGATATAAAACCAAAAGGCTCCCTCCCGTTTATAGAAGTTAGCAGTTGGAAAAACAGGCACTAAAGACACTTAGGCAGATGAGATATTTAGCCAGCTGTTGGGAATTTGGATTTCTTTTGTGTTGTCCAGAGAGGTCAGGCTGTCTGGTCTACACTGAACTGCAACTACACTGACCTCCCACCAGGTAGGGAGCTCTGTCTACCAACACATGCGGCGGTCTCAAAGAGTGGCCTGAGAGTGGTAGGTAAGTGGATTCCTTATGGTCAGGAAGCCAGTACTTTGTGGTAGGGAGGGCCCCTGGAATCCATGACCTTCAGACTTTATGGCTGGTTGTCTCTTCATTAAGCAAGCCTCTTGATCAGGGGGCTAGCAGAGTGTAGCCCAAGGACCCTATAGAAACCCTTTTTAGCAGGGGCCAGTACAAAAATAGGCAATGGGCCCGCAGGCGAACTCAGTTTCATGGAAGCTGGAGAGCTGGGGTGGGAACAGACCACCTGTCTTCTCAAAGGATCCTGAGAAGAAAATTCACTCTAACCTGACAGATCAGAAGCTGCTCTGAAATGTAGAGTTTAAGAAGAGTTACCTGGAGTACAAGTAAACAGCTTGTCCAGGACCACACAGCCAAGATGTATGAGAGACAGGAAACCACCACCCAGTTCAAGAGTTGACAGAATCTAATCTAGTTCTCTCCACTTTGGAGGATGAGGTCTAGAAGTGGCTCCCATGCATATTTAAAGATAAACAAGTTTCCTTGGTAGCTGGAACCATTGGAAGGGACCTCAGGAGGCCACTGAATTCAATTCTCTCATTTTACAGAAGAAACTGAGGCACAGAAGGGTAAGGGACTTGCCTAGGGTCAGAAGGCATTAGAAGTGGGATTTGAACCCAGGCTCCTGATTCTAGAACTCTATCCATGATAGCACTTAGAACCAGGATTTGACCCCAGGTCCTTTGACTGACTCCAAAAAGCTGTCATTATCAAGCCAGGATAAAATGGGCACAAAGATACATACTTAAGAAAAGTGGTCTCAATTGTCACTGAAAATGCCCTCTGCAAAGACTAGAAGAAAGCAGGTTCCCCTTTAGATGATGAGATTCTCCCAGTGTTGCTTTTGGTCAATGACTTGGTAAATGTATTAAATCTGAAAAAATAAAAGGCTTCCTCAAAGAGCTTCACGGTTACTTAAGAGATTACCCTAGCAATCTACATAGGAAAAAGCCAAGCTGATAAAGAAAATCTGTTTCCAGAATGAACAAGCAGCCTTATGAGATGAGACTGCTAGTTGGTGTAGTGTCAGATCCAAAGTCAGGAAAACCTGAATTCAAATCCCACCTCAGATACTTACCAGCTAGGTAACCTTGTGAAAATCACTACCTCTCTCAGCCTCAGTTTTCTCATCTATAAAATGGAGATAACAGCAGTGCCTATGTCCCAGTGTTGCTGTGAAAATCAGATGAAATAATCTAAGTAAAGCACTTTGCTAACCTTAAAATGCTCTACAAATGCTAGCAGTTATATTCTCTTAGGCAGTGCAGACAGACAGTGAGCTGGTCCCAGAATTGAAGAAATGAGCTGGAGTCCTTTCAAGAATCTGTGTAGCTCTTTCAGTGATTCCAAGCTGTTCCCTGCCATCAAAACCTGTCTTTCAAAGAGCAGTATTCTTCTGCAAATTTGGAAATGCTGTAATCACTAAAAAGTCAGATTTGCAGGTGACCAAGAGGGCAATGGAAAGGTCCATGGCAAATGTAAAGTTACTTAGAACTAAAGTCCTGAGTGGGAGAAATGGTGTAAAAGAAATCAAGAGCACACGTGTCTGGGAAAAGAGATCAGACAGACATGTAGCAAGAGTAAAGGATGGCAGATGGCTACCCAGAGAGCCACAAAATATTCCAACCCCCAACACATTAGGTAAAGCTTTTGTGGAGGGCTCATCAAAAGATGGATGAAATCTAGAATGCCACCGGCTAAGAATGTATCGTTGTTCTATGTCCAGATTAAAAAGTACTCACGTTGGTGAGATCAATGCATGTCATATCTTGATGGCAGAAGTGTCATTAATGGTCATCAACTTTATTGTAGTACAACAATATTTTCATTAAAAAAGAATTCTCAATTAATCTTTTTTTCTACCTAATTTTTAAAAGATTGAAATGATCTAAGAGAAACTGTTTTCAAGATAGTTGTTTTGTTTTTTGTTTTTAATTTCTTACTTTATGTCTTAGTAACAACTTAAGACAGAAGGGTAAGGGGCTAACTAAGCAAACCAGGTTAAGTGACTTGCCCAGGGTCACACAGCTAGGAGGGATCTGAAACCAGATTTGAACCCAAGTCTTCCCAACTCCAGGCCTGATGTTCTATCCACTGTATCACCTGGCTGCCCCTAGAGAGTTACTTTAAAAGTCTTTTTCTAGGATTAATAGACATTCAGTCAAATTTTATACCTTTCTACAATACTGTAGATTATTGGTGTTCCAGCAGACCTGTATTTAAAGGTATGTTGATATACTGTACTTACAAAGAGAAGAAAGCTTATTATTAGAGTAGAGAAATATTTTCAACTAGAATTGAAAGAAAAATGATTTGCTGGTCATTTTTCAGTTAACCTTCTCCCCTATGGCTTGGTTAATTGAAGTTTTTTTTTTTATAAGATGTGAAAACTGACCACTAATCTTATACCTTTTCAAAAGGCAAAGAAATGTAGAGGGGGAAATTGCATTGTAGAATGGGATACTTGGGGCCTTGTATGACTATGCTTCGAGCACTTCTTGAAAGTATTTTGTTTGTAGAATAACGTAGGATGATAACCAGTGGGAACTAACGTCAAGTTGCTTCTAAAGAACCTCCCTCCACAACCTCCCAGGGAATATAGTCCTAGTTTCAGCATAACTGATCAACAGCCCCTCAGCAGGTCTAGAAGTAGAATCAGGTTAGAAACAAAGAACCAAAGAGGGAAGGGGCAGGGTTCAAACACTCCATTTTCAACAGTTTAAAAGAGAAAATATTAAAGAAGAAAAAAGGTATGCGAGGGAGAACCTAGCCCAAAATGCATTTCAAACATCTAAGGTAATTCAGCTCTAAATGTTTTGTAAATATCTTTTGTATTTTGTTGAAAAGTTCAAAATGTTTCCTAAATATTGACTGTCCAGTGAGCAGCATGGTAGAGTTTACTGAAAAGATCACTGGATCAAGAGATCTCGGTTTTATTTGAGTGACCCTCTCTGAGCTGGAGGCAGGTCACCTGTAAAGTAAGAGAGCTTGATACTAGTTCATGCTATTGATGCTCTGCTGCCCTGAAACAGATCAATTTGGTGGTCCGCTTTGTAGAGACCTAATGGGCAGGTCCCACCTTTCAGCTACTCTAGCCCTGTGAGAGTTATCAGGCACTCTGAGAATAGAGAACAGGAATGGTGTGACTAGGTCTGCGCCTCATCTCTCTGGATGTCTTCCTCTTTGCCCAAAGTGTTCATACACACTCCACTCTAATAGCAGTGCACCCAGGAGAATTCTAAATAGCTCGGTGAAGAGGAGAGGGACAGGACAAGGATCCTCCTCATGAGAATCAGAGAGAAGTGAGTCCTTGCTAGATACCGACATATCGAGACACAGGAAAGTAAAAACTGCATGGGTGAGGCATATAGGTGACCGTGTAGAGTTCTGGAAGGCACCACAGTGGGCTTCTCAGGGTTCTCTGCATCCTCTAAGTCATCTTCTCTAAGGATGCTATAGTGGAAAGCAAGCACTAGGTGCATTTCCATCACTGATCGCTTGAAAATAAAGCAACTGACCTTTTGGGCCACTTGTCCTGTATCACCAAAGGAAGTAAGAACTAAGCTGAAGGGTGTTGTGTGGGAGGTGAGGCTTTGAGATTGGGATCGTACAGAAAATGGCATATCAGCCAGCCATGTGGCAGGCCTGTCAGAGTAGGACCTCAAGTCGTGGCTTATGGTGCTAGAAGGGATTAGTAGGAGTACCGGGCTTGGTGACAGAGAGGTTAGTGGTCCCTTCAGTGTCTAACCTTTGCCTAATTCTAGTAAGAACTCTGATGGGCTTTCTGCTTTTGTTTGATGGAAGCTTTTAACACTTTGACAGTATAAAGTTACAGCTATTGACTAGTGTGTTGAGTATTTTCTTTTTCCTTTTTGACCGAGGGAGTGGGAGGGAAGACCTTATAGAAAGTGACCATAAAAAAGAGAACACTCACATAGCTATTTTCTGTGACAGTCACCCTTATTCTGAGGATGGGTCAGTAGCTACCAAAAGAGCAACTTGTAGTCTAGATGGAGCTTTTCTTTGGTCTCTGGGGAGTGTGCCCAGACGAGATCTCAAAATGTTTATTCATGGCATAGATTTCAAAACACTTTAATACTGTCCACAACTATGCCTCTTTCTGTCTCTGGGTTAAAGTAGAAGCATTTCCCTCAGGAGACAGAAAATCAAAATACTCATATTTTGCCTAGGTTCTTCCTGTCAGATCATAGGATCATTTTTGAGCCCTTCGGGAATAGCACATATTCTATCTAGGCTACCCAAAGCTGAATGAGCACCTTTTTCCTTTAATTTAATTCCTTTATAGAGGACATGAAGACTGCCTTGTTAACACTTTGAAAAGTTCAGCAGACTTTTCCAACATAGTCTACCCTGGAGATTTTCCAGTGCTTTCTGAAATAAAAAAATTAACCACATCATTGTCCATTTTCATTTACTCTTAACCAACTGGGGCCTTGCATTTCATTCGTGCAAATTGGATGACTCTTTTGATAGCATAAGAAGTCCCTCCTGCAATAATCCTAATAGAAACAGGTAATTTAGGAGGTTACAGGTGTGCTGCCTTGGCTTTAAAAAGCAAACCACTAATACCACCCAGAAAAACAGGCCTGCCCCTGGAGTGCAGCTTCAACATTCCTGGATTTTTATCTTCAATATGGTGGATTTGTGTGCTTAGTTTTATTGAAAGAAAGTGCTATTGGAGAAATGAATGGCAACATTCACACAGCCTAAAAAAGTACTCTGGGGACTTAGGGTTTTTTCTTCTGGATTTTGTTTTTGGTGTTTACAATCCATAAACCTCAAATCCTCTGATTTACGTTTCTTTTTATACTATATCTCCCTTAAAACTGAACCTGTGTGGCGTATACCACCAATATGAATAGAACTCACTATTGGAAATTAACCAAGCCTAATGAAGGCTAATAAGAAACAGACATGTTTTAATTTGACAGTTTATCTTCATATAAAGGTTTTTTGCTCAACTAAAGTTAATTAGAAGAGATGCTCGCATTGGAAAACCATGCCCCTTTGTGTAGCATGTATTAGAAATGGTTTCCACAACATTATTCATTTAGGGGAGCTTTTGGCTTTTTAGATTCTATGCTATTATACGTCAGGTTAGGAGTCTGACTGGCAATTAGATGATTAATAAAAAGCCCTTTGGTGAAGAGCTCCTAATGAATCTGATTCCATCTTGTGGTTATAATTAGGTAATACACAAGTATCTGTTTTTTTCCTTGTAACAATTTATTTGTGTGTGTGTGTTTTTTCCTAGAACCTGAAAAAGAAATTAAAGAGTTGCAGGACCTCTTTAGCACTGGAAAACCTATAGTAAGTAATGCTAAATAGTCTCTCCAGACTTTTCATTCATTTTTTAAATTGCTTTTGACAAACATGGGATCCAATCATGCTTTTTCTCCATCGGTGTAATACAAAAAAATGTAGTCATGTGCTAAAGCAAGGGTTCATTGTTTATTCTTTAATGAAGCTATTTCGGGTCTACTGTATAGCAAGGTTGCATTGATGTAGTAGAAAACAATCCTGCATTTGGGGTCAGAAGGAAGACCTGACTTTAAGGCCTCACTTTGGCCCTTACTAGCTGTGGAAGTCAAGCATCTTCCCCAAACCTCAACTTCCTCAGCCATGAAAAGCAGATGCCTTATCTTGTACCTCACAGTTTTATGGTGAAGGAGTCACTTTGCAAATTGGAAAGCATTTTATAAATGAGATATCATCATGCCTAGAACTGGATAACAGAGAGATTCTACCTCCAGTCATCTGATGTTCCAAATAAGAGGGAGATAAGCCTGTGTTTTCACTGGTATAGGGCACTCCCAAGGGAGGAAACTCCATGTATCCAATGCAGGTCAGTCCCTTTTCTACAACTTACAGATTCAGAGAATTGCCTAGAATCCTGAGCGTTTGATTAAGTGACTTGCCCAGGGTCACACAGCAAGTACCTATGGGTGAGAGGGGGACTCAAGCCCAGGTCTTCCTGGCTTTGAGGCCAGCCCTCTATCCACTATGCCACACTGCTTCTCTGTGATCTAAAGAAGAAAAAAACATTTGACTTGAATTGAGTGAGAAACAAAAATCTTCAAGAATTAATTCAGAACAATGCCAAAGCTTTCCCTCACCAGACTACTGAATTTTAAATGTTTTCCCTAACATTTTATGGGTTGCATTAGAGAAAGGTTGACTTTCCACCTATGGAAAGGAGTTGCTCCATTTCTAATAGATTCCCAAATGTTCGGATATATCGGAACAGTATATTTACTGTGACTTGGAGCAAATCACTTGAAATTAGTACCTTAATTTCCTCCTAATGACCTAGTCCCCTCAAAAAAGTACACTTAAAGTATTCTGTGATCACTTATCAAAGCACTATTTAAATGCTAAATAGTAATCATACTAATGCCTTGTTAGAAATGATCTAAAGTGATGAAATACAGTACTCCAATTTAAATGGATAATGACTCTAAATTAGTGCCCAAATTAATCTAGAAAAAAAGTTTACCATAAATACACCTTCCTGCTTTGCATATAGAGGCATGTTTGGCTTTTGACTAGAGCATTTTATTTCTCTCTCGAATTACACAGTAGATGAGTTTTATTTGGAATGAAGTCAGCTTTTTCAATCATTCAGCTGTGCCTGATGCTGGGGATATGCCGAGTACAAAGAATAAAACAATCCCTACTCTCATTTAGCTTACATTCCAATGGGGGAGACAACGAGTCCCTGTAAAAATATATTCAGCGTAAGTAGAAAGTGGAAAAAACAAATAGATCCAAGGTAGTTAAATACAAGATGGTCTGGGAGAGATGGGGCACCAGTGGCTTAGGGGGATCAAGAAAGCGTGCCTGAGCTGCGTCTTACAAGAAGAGAGCCACTCTCTAGGAGGCAGAGGTGAGAGCCAATGCAAAGACACTGAGATGGGAGTGTCATATGTGAAGAGCAAAGAGAAGGCTGGGTTGGCTTGATGGTAGAGTACAGGAAAGCTGGTAACGAAACTGGAAAGAAAGGCTGAAGCTAGGTTGTTTAGAATTCGAAAAGCTAAACAGAGGAGTATATATTTTATCCTGAAAGCAACAGGAAACCAAGAGAGGGAGTTGATTACATAGGGGGCTTACATGGTCAGATCTGCACCTAAGGAAAATGCCTGGCACAGTGTGTAGGATGGGCTCGAGTAGGGAGAGGCTTGAGCCAGAGACCAATTAGGAGGCCACTGAAATAAAATAGACGAGAGGTGACAAGGGTCTGAACTAAGGTGGTGGTGAGGGAAAAGAGAAAAGGGGCCATATGCCAGAGATGTTTCGAGGATAGAAATGGCAAGATCTGGCAACTGACTGGACATGTAGGGTAAGGAAGAGTAAAGAGGCCAGAAGAACAGGGAGATTGAAAACTAGAAGGCTGCAAGGATGGTGAGGCCTCTGACAAAAATAGGGGAGTAGAGAAGAGGGGAGTGTTTAGGGAAATCGAATGAGTTGACTTTTAGACCTGTTAGACATGTCTCTGGAGTATCCAGGTGGAAATGTCCAATAAGGTGATATGGTGACGAAACTCAAGGGAGTCTAGAGAAGGAGTACAGAGGGAGGGAGGGCAGTGGTCACAGGAGAGAACTACAGGGAATACCCACAACTGGAGGTAGAAGGTGGATCATGAGCTAGCAAAGCAGACTAAGAAGGCTAGGTCAAACAGATGGGGGGGGGGGGCAGGGTTCTTTTTTTAATGAGTTAATCATTTCATTCCAGTCTGTATAACAATAAGCCTTTGTAAGAAAGTTCTCTCAGAATACAAGTTTGCAGAAAATAAAGAAGTGATTTCATATCCCTAAAGATTCTAAAGAGTTTTATAACAAGCACAATCATCCCTCACCACAGTTTCTTGGCAGTGTCAAGGAAGCATCCTAGAATGAGGGAGAAATTAGGGGGTTTGAAGGAAGGACTCAGGTTGGATTGAGCTGATATTGCAAGCCACAGGCATTTCCCCACCAAGCTGGGCTGCTGTGTGCATCCCCCACCTTCTGGCCGTCCTGCAGAACTAACTGCCCATGTGATTACGAAAAATTAATAAGAAAGTCATTTACGCTGGATAAAAGGGTTTCAACTTTCTTCTCTCTCAAATTGAGGCCATTGGACTAAATGATCTCTTTTTTCATACTGTATCTCTCTTCTCTTCCCCAGTGGAAATTCCAAGAAAGCAGGGACCCTAGATTGTTTTGGTCTTTGAATCCCCGGCATCTAACCTAACACAGCACAAGGTGTTTCATAGGTTAGAAGAGAAAATAAAGGAATCTGAAAGTGAAAGAATATATGGCAAAGGAAGGCCTTTCTCATATTTTTCTGTAAGAAACAGAACCCTTATTTTCATTCCCAATTTTCATGATTTCTATTAGGTTTCTAATATTCAAGCAAGATCAGCTGTCCTCTCGTGGAGTCATCTAGTCAGCTCTCCGAATGAAGAAAAGGCCAGCCGTCCAGTATCATTTACATTTGAAGTGGCACTCTCCAACTGTGGTAAAAGTGGCAAATTTAAAACTATTTACATGTAAGTCTGCCTCTTTTTTCAGATTTCTGTCACTCTAGGTCTACTAACATTTTACCCAATGATCAAAGTAGTGAATGGATTTCATGATACCGTCTAAAACTTAATTTATTTGAATTTCTCATGTTGATTTGATGAGAAAACTTGAATAGGGTTGTCCCTTTAGTTGGTAAGAGAGCTGAGGTGTTGTTGTAATTAGTGGTTGACATTTTAAAACTTTTAGATTTTCAAATAGAAACTTCTGAGGGGACTAGAGGTAAGAGAGTTTTCAGTTAAATTTGTTTTTTTGAAATCTTACACAAATTGGCATCGTGCACTTTTTTAAACCCCATGATAAAGTCGATCCCCCCCCCCCCATGATACCTTATAAAAAGAAACTTCTACAAAGATACTGTTTTAGTTAAGCAGTATTTATCCAGCTACTATTCTAACTGCCCTCTTAGCTCAGCTCAGTGGAAGCAAGAGCAATTTCGGCATCTGGAATTAGCAACCTTGTCATTCCTCTTCCTGCCCAGAAAACAGAGTAGCAGGGCCAGCCTGTGGGCATCAAGAGGTCAGGAACCAGAGCTGAACCCAGTGACACACACCTTTGGGCACACAGTGCTAACAGAAAAGAGGATCAACTGTACAATCCATTTTATTGACTGTAGTAGAGAGGCATATATCCCAGGAAGACAGTTCTGTGGCTCCTTTAAAACACACTCGATATTTTTTGAGGCTTCACATCAAAATAATTTTCAATAAAGTGGGTAACTAGAAATCTAATATTATGAGAAGATTTCACATTGCCACTCCAAATGGTAACATTTTAATTTTGTAAAGCCGTATTAACTTGACCTTGGTATGCAAATGAAGGATTTTGCATTATTACTAAAATTGTTTTCTGCATGTTTACAGTATGGGTTAATTGCCCTAAAAACATCAGTGGTTGGTGTGCTTACTTGGAATAAAATTTAACATAAGCAATCAGGATTAGCTATTTGGCTTTTTTAATCTGTTGAAGGTCTCATAAGCAATTTTAATTTTCACAGCGGGGATGAAGTGACAGTTAGCCTACCTGATCTCCAGCCAGCAACCGACTATCACGTAAGGTAGGTAAACATGCCTCCTTGTCTGCCATAGCTATTCACTAGTGTCAGCCCTGCCTTTCCTGGAAAAGGGACTCTTCTCCAAATGATGCGATGGCATGACAACTTGTTTCTTCCTGAGTAGAGGCATGACAGGGAAGCAGGGGAGCTTTCAGCTTTTGGACCCACCCCGATGGCTATATTAGTGTCAACCTCATAGAGTTAAGTCGTACAAGTTCCAAAGGGCATAGTTTCTTACAGTTTTTTTCCAGCTCTGGGATTAGAAGAAATTCAATAATGTCAGTTAAAATGTCTGTAAAGCTTATTAGTAATATGTGTGTGTGTGTTTAGAGTTTCAGCAACATACAGCTCTATAGAAGAATCAACTTCTGAAGTGATTAGTTTTACAACAGAGAGTTGTGAACCAGACCGTCCTGCTGTACCTAAGCTAGTCAACCGAACCAAGAACAGCCTGATTTTACAGTGGAAGGTAGGAGACTTCTGTTGCCTTGAGAGAAGTTTTAGTATTTTGTTGGTGTTTCTTGAATCTGAAATGTGACTCATAGTTTGGTCCCTGAAACATCTTTCTGGGTCAGTGAAAAAAAATTTTTTTAATTAATAGAGAAGCAGCTAGGTGGACCCTGGGCAAGTCACAACCCCAGTCACCTCGCCCTTACTGCTCTTCTGCCTTGGAACCAATTCTTAGTTTTAATTCTGAGGCAGAAGGTAAGGATTTTTTAAAAAGGCACAGAAAAGAATGGAAAACCAAAAAGAATTGTAGACAAATTGGACAGCTTTGAAAGTTACACACTGGATTTATTATATATTTAAAAGAAAAGCAAGATGTATATTACAGAGACCCACAGTTTCATGTATACCCCTGTTATAAATGCCCATTTAGTGTTTTAAATTCAAAATAAACAACATTTAAATGTGTCAGGTAGAACTAG
The DNA here is from genome assembly GCF_027887165.1 of Monodelphis domestica. Lineage (NCBI taxonomy): Eukaryota > Metazoa > Chordata > Mammalia > Didelphimorphia > Didelphidae > Monodelphis > Monodelphis domestica. The sequence continues at coordinate 30,147,507 of NC_077235.1, forward strand.
AGAAAGACAAAGGATACACACTAGGGGCACAACAAAGAAGCCTTTATAACATCCTTTTCATAAAAATTATAATAATTGACCTTTATATGGTCTTTACAATCTGAAAATAACTTTATATACATTAGCTAATTTTTTTATAAATGCATAATATTATAAAGATGGCTCAAAAAAAGATGGTTCAAAGCTACTGGCAGACAGTTAATGTGTCAGACTTTCAAAAGCAAGAGCACACTTTCCAAACACTTCCTAGGATATGTGCAGAAGAATGCTTTTCATTGGCTCTTCTAACAAGTTCTGTTCCTTCTCTAAAAATCATCTCAATTTCTTCCTAGTTCCTCCCTCCCTCTCATTTCTCCCTTCTGTCTCCCCCATCCCCTATATAATGTCTTATATAAGCAGAGGCATGAATGAAAGTCTTACCTGTGTATAAAACCATGTTTATTTCTCTATAAAATGTACAAATGCCTTAATATTTATTAACATGTTATGGGGCAGCTACGTGGCTCAGTGGATAGAGTGCCAGACCCGGTGTTGAGAGGACCTGGACTCAAATCTGACCTCAGATACTTCCTAGCTGTGTGTCCCTGGGCAAGTCACTTAACTTTGTTTGCCTTGCCCTGGCCCTTCTGTCTTGGGATTGATACTAAGGCAGAAAGTAAAGGTTATTATAAACAAATTGACAAAAACATGTTATTCCACTTTTCTTGACCTCTGAGGGCATCTACAAGTTTATTAATATGGGTATCCCCTCCATTAGTGCAGATCACAGCCTCTCCATGCCTTATTCTGTGCCATTCTGGGCCATGCTCTACCAATACAGATTCACGTTCTCTTTTATCTCTTTTGGAGGAACCATCCAATGTGTTGGAGGCCTTCTTTTAGCTTGTGTTGCTTTTGTTTTATACACTTTGTGGAGAACAGTAGAGCACTCCGGCTGCCTGGTCCTTTTTTCCTGATCACACATTTCCCCAGTAATATTCCTTATACCCTATCTTGAGCATAGGTCACCCACTAGAAATGGGCCACAGCCTACTTCTCTATAGCCTCTATGTATCTCTTCAATGCTTTTTGGATTGCTCACAACTTTGATTCCTCTCCCCTTAATAACTCACTCTGATCTCGACTTGTTTCCTATCCCAGGTAAACGTGCTGATGTACTAACTCAATGAACTGGTTGTCCAACTGTATGGCATAGAACGGACTACAGTTCTTTTTCATGCATTATTGTTTTTCTCTGTAAATTGTTGGGCTGTCTCTTGCCAGATCTCATTGTGGAAACCCCATGAATACTCTGGGGCTTGATGCAGTCAGCACAATATTATCCCCAAACAGAACCACCTGGAAGACTATTGCATTCTTTTGAGAGCCACAATAATGTAATAACATCTTAGCGTTCTTCTATTTTTTAGCACAAATCCACCTGGTTTGCCTTTTGAATGTTTAAGCTGCCTTGTCTCAGCAGGCTAATCAATCATTAGAGCCCTTTGAATGTATTCAATTTACTGAAGGATTTCTGCCTAATTTGATTCTTTTCAGATTATTAGATTCTTCTTTGCTTAGTCCAGGAGACAAGTATTACACAACATGTTTTGCCAGGAACTCTACCCAAACGGTTAATCCCCCTCTTTAACAGATGATAAAATTAGACTTATTGGATGATTGACCTTTTTGAAAAATTCTGTGCCATGTCAAGGAAGGGCTCATTTTGACAGCTTCAGTTAATTTTCCTTTATTCCCAACAGATTCTCCCCAAGAGCTTCTTGGTGCTGGCCACATCATAACTCAATTAATGTTAGAGAAAGGAGGAGGTTATTAGAGGCTTATTAAGTGGGATGAGTCACGTAGAAGTGTGAACAGCTTGTTCTTCTCAGTGCTTACCACCCATCACCTTGCATTTTGCTTTTACATCATCCTTTTACCCTTTGAAAACAAAATAGAAGGGAAAACAATATTCGCATTTATCTTTCCCTGTTCACCTTCTCACAGACCTGAATGTACTTTTTAAAATGAATGTGAGTGGGCTCAGGTGGAGGTGTTAACTATGTTAATGAAGACTACAGGCTGGTATTAAATAACTGCTTATTGATTCCCTTTCTGAAGTATTAAAGGAAAACTGAAAATCCACACTATCTATCCCAGAATGAGTGACGACCTTTCCTCCATGCTGTCAGCTGAACTTGTTTAAATTAAGATCTCTACCTAATTTATTAATTAAGTTTGATAATAATAATAAGAGCAGCGTGCTACGTGCTGGAGGAATTACAAAGCCTGCCTCATAGATTTTACAGTCCAGTAGGCAGCATTATATAGAATATTACATATTAATGCATTAAATAAGAATTTTTTTAAAAACGAAGCCCTCTATATGCCTATATGGCATCTGAAAGCAAAGGTTACTACTAAGTGAGGGGATCAGGAAAAGGTATTCTTTTTCTACTTTCTTTTCAACCTAACTAGTACTTTTCACTTCACTGTTGGAGTGATGAACAAAAATATCCTCCAGTTAGGGTGACAGTAAACAGGAGCATGTTGTATACATATAGGTATTTTATCTTTATAGAATTTTGCTTTTTTTAAAAGTACACATCAATGTAAACAGATTAATAAATATCATACATTTACCTCTCAACACTCTGAGACTCTAAATTCCAGAGAGGGGGCTAATCTGCTTTGGTACGGGGAAGTTTCCTCATCTGGGAGGTCCCTATACCAAGAAAATCATTGGTCCAGGCTCTATCCCTATGTGTGTGAATCTTTTGTTTATTAGATATAGTTGTACTGTATATTAGTATGTTGAACGAAAGAAGCTGTAGCCCTCATTTTCTTTTTATGTATTACTTAGGGATCTAATGACAACGGTTCCAAAATAATCGGTTTTCTTTTAGAATGGGACGAGGTAAGCATTTCCTGCATGTATTTTACAAATAATAAAATGTCATTGAAACTTTTTAATATTAAATGGAATATTAGAATTATTAAATTAGGAATATTAGTCAAAAGAAATACTTCTACACGTAGTACATGGACCAAAAAGAGTAATGATACATAGCTTCAATTCTCTCATACAAGAGCAGAGAAGTGAGTTCATATTATTTAAAGTCTGGCTATCATTACTGATAGAGTATGTGATCCTTTGGACTAAGCATTATTCTGAATTCATTGGGATAGTTGGCAAGAATTCCCATGAGTGGACACCTGTCAATTTTAGATCCTTAGTAAAGAATCTCTTTGGACTCGGTTTTATATAACGTAGCATCAAATGACTTGTGAATCACTGATCCGCTGTCTAAACTTTATCACTGTGCCTATTTGGGCACCTGAGAAAATCAGAGTTCTCAGATGTGCTGGGTTGTTTGAATTAAATTAAATTTGGGGATTATCTCTGGATTTCATTGACCTCTGTCACCCCTATTGCCACTAGCACAGGAAATTGACAGTTGGCTGCCATGACATTTTATTGTAAGGGTATTTGAACTAAAAGAGGTAAGATAGACTTTTCAGCTTACGTACTCTTTTGTTTCCTATTTTCCTTTCGTTTCTTTATTATTTTGACTCAAAACACTGTATGTCATAAGAAAATAATATTTTCACTGTGACCCCCATCACTGTTACCTAGCTAACTAATATATGGCAAATTTTCACTGCCCTATGAAACTTTTCCTACCAAAGGTCTTTATTTGGTAAAACTTGTCCATTTTAGCCAACTCTTCCTCCTCCTGCCTCTTCCTTTTCTGTTTTTCCTCCTTTTTCTTTCACTTCCTTTCCTCCAAGCCCCACTTTTTTTCTCTGCCATCTTCTAGTGTCCACTCTTAACCCACCACAAGTAAACAGCCCATGAAATAGCCAAAGTTGGCAAACATTGCCCTTAATAGAACGCTTTAACACAGCAACTAATATATAATGTTTATGTGTTTATAGGGGAAGCCTGGAACCTTCAAAGAATGTTATTTTGGCCATCTTAAACAGTACAAGCTAACCAAGCTAGCTCCTTCCACAAAATATTCATTTAGATTAGCTGCTAAAAATAACTTGGGAATAAGGTAAATTATATTACATGTAATTTTTTTTTCAAAGTTTCTACTTGGGGGGAAATTACTAACTGTATCCATCCATCTATTTTTTTCCAGTGAATTTAGTGAAACGGTTGCCTTTAACACAACAGGAAGTGTCCCTCCAGCCCCTCCTCCCCCTCAGCTAAATCAAGCAGGAATTACTACTCTGTCACTAGATTGGAGTCCTCCTCCTGGTGCAGCTACTGAGGAATCCCATTTTACTTACACCCTCGAGATGGAGGAAGAAGGATCTGTAAGTTGCACTTCTGTATGACACGTGACCCTCGATCTCTGTTTGGAGTGCAGTGGACAGACACATTGACACATGCAAGATGCACATAGTTTCCTCTGCTCTGGACCTAACTAGGCTACTTTTGCTGGCCACTTATAGCTCTTAGAACTGAGCCCTCCCTACCTGGCCAGCCTCTTCAGCTGCCTCATAAACCCCTAGGGATCACTTTTCCTAGCTGAACTTTAAATCTTCTTAAAATTATCAATGGAAACTGGTTAATCACTAATAAGTACATTTTCTCCTCCTTTCCAGGGTCATGGTTTCAAGGCTAAATATAATGGCGAAGAACCCTCATGCACTTTAAAAAATCTTCGGAGGAGCACTTCATATAAATTTAGGGTACTTGTTTGCAATTGCATATTTTTGTATATTGGGGTCATCCATTTTTTACCTTGAGTATATTTTAAATGTTAACAAATAATATTAAGCATCAGCAACAACCATTTAAATGTTTTTTTTTCTGATAACCTACATTTAAACAAGTGAATTTCAATGCTTCTTCAGTCACCTTTTCTCCCTCTCCATTAGGAATCAATTTGCCCATTTATTCCTGCTCACCTTTCCTCGGTCTCATTGTATGTTCCCTGTTCTTCTGGTTTTCCTTTTTTTGTTTTGCGTTATGTCATAAAGCTCTGTTCATTGTTTCCTTTTATATTCCTCATACTATAAGGGAATGATCCTTGTATGATAATATTCCCTTACATTAACGTCATGCAAGTTATTTAACCGTATTACTAGACATTTCGATTGCTTCCAGTTTGGGGCATCACAGATAATGCTACTCTAAAGACTTTTGAAGGCAGAGTTCTTTTTGACTCTCAGGAATACTCTTAGAATTTAATCCCAACAGTGGAGTTATTGGACAGGAGGACAGTACTCGCATTGTAATCTTTACTCTGTACAGCCAGATTTTGCTTTTCCAGAAAGATTCTCCCAATTCACAATCCCACCAGCAATGGATAAATGTACCTGTTTCTCTATAACCCCTCCAGCACTGAGTTTTGTTGTTTTTAATTATTCTTGTCAATTTGATGGATGTGAGGTAGTTCCTCAAAGTTGTTTTAATTTGCGTCTCTTTATTAGTGAGGTTGAGCATTTTCAAATGATTAATAACACTCTGTGCTTCCTATTTTAAGTATGTTGTTTTCATTATTTCTATAGTGATGAAAATACGCTTTACTAATTAAATCCAGTTACCAAAGTAACTTACTTTGTAAATTTTGCATAATCTATTCAGGTATTTGAGGCATATAATGAATGTTTCCAGTGATCAACCAATGTATTCTCTCTACTCAAACAGCTCTTTGCCCACAACAGTGAAGGAAAAAGTAACCCAAGTGAAGAAGTAGAATATACCACATACCCTGATAAGCCAGGCCCCCCAAGTAAACCATACACAAAGGGGAAGATCCGAGCATACAATGTGAAAGTCGCATGGGGTAATATTTCTGTATTTAAAAATCCACCCTAATTTCCCTAAACAGTAACATGAATGTATTGAGAACTGCTTGGTCTGATTGTTTGCCTTACATTTTATTCTCTTAGCCATTCTTCTATCACATGGTTCCCTGCACAATTTATTTGAGTAATTAATTACATTGTCATTCTCTCATATATTGAGACAGCTGAAGCGGCAGTTTGTTGTCTAATTCAGATCAGGAAATTGTTGAGTTGTATGGTGGGCCAGGAAATAGTTTCTCTCCCAGTTAAGAGGGAAAAGTTAGTGCTAATTTATTCTCAGGTTGACAGGCAATGGTTGACATTATATAGATTATTTTTTTCTCTATATCTGGGCCCTTTAAAGCAGCTCAGCATTTTCAGTGTGTATACACGTTCTCATAATCTTTTCCAGAGAACTTTAAAATGTTACTTAGATATAATTTATTCTGAGGGTTCAGGATGAGAAGTAGTCAAGGGTAATGGATAGAGGGCTGGCCCTGGAGTCCAGGAAAACCAGGTGCCATCCAGTTCTGCCTTTGACACCTACTAGCTTTGGCCCTATGGGCAAAAAGTCACTTGGCTTCTCAGTGCCTGAAGGCAGCCCACTGAGCCTGTAGATTACAGATGACTTGAAAGAATTATAGGGTTAGTGCTACAAGGAACCCAAGAGGTCATCTAGTCCGCCCCCTCCCTCCTTTGACAAGTGAAAAATCTGAGGTCCAGAACCAGGAAGTTAGTTGGCCAAAGTCACCCAAGGCATAGCTGGGATGTTAACCCAGGTGTTCTGATTCCCTTTCTAGCTTTCTTTCCTCTCCACCATGCTATATCAGTGGAAGGAATGCCTAATACTCTATTTCAGAATCACTATTTCTAAATATGTGAGGTACTAAACAAACTTTTACCTTGGAATTTGAATACCATTAACTGATATTGTATATCTAATGATAAAGAGTTTTCTGTTGATTTGAGAATAATTTTTATATGAAAAATGTCATTTCAGATCCACCTAAAGATAATGGAGGAGCAGAAATTTCCAAGTATGTTTTGGAAATTTCTGAAGCTTCAAATGGTAAGGATTCTTTACATTCTGTTTTTGATTATAAAGTCAGTTTTGCTCTGGAGTTATTACATAGAATTGAAACATGTTGTATTCATTTTCTAAGTAGTTATTTCTTAATAATACAAATCACAGACTCTCAAAAACGCATATTCAGTTGTTTACAAATGGATTGGATATTTTCTGTCTCCCTCCTAGGAAATACATGGAATGTAATATACGATGGCACTTTGAGAGAACACGTATGTGACCATCTCAGACCTGGCACTTCATATAAGTTGAGAGTATTTTGCTTTGGAATTGCAGGGCAAAGCCAGGTGAGGAGAAAAATGAAAAGATTTTAAAATTTAAGTACTAACTAAAATAAGTATCCAAATTAATCCTAAAATAAAATAAACTTGGGTTTCAGTGTGGATATAATGTGTTGTGTCCTTCTGTCAGGCCTCAGATATCCTATCCATTCACACCTCTGCCGTTCCTCCTGGACCTTGCAGGTCTCCATACTTGGCTAACAGGGCTAAGCCCAGAGAAATCAGCCTGCACTGGGGTAAGATATCATTCTGTGACTGAATATTGTTCATTTAAGTGGGAAGGTGGTAAATGGGAAAACTGAAAAAGGGGAAGAGAAGAAAATCATCTGAGAACTATAAAGAAAATATGAATTGCTGTATTAGGGTACAACTTTAGGTATAGTTAGTCCGAGTACAGTTAATTTAAAGTAAAAATGCAAGTCACTGTGGTTATTACTTTAAAATTTGGCATTTAGGAAAAGAACAGTTTTTTAGATGATAGTCATTTCTGTGATTCACATTCTTGTCTGCTAATGAACGCAGAGATCTTTTAATGACTTGCTTGGACTTCGTCCCATTGATAGGTGTACTTTTGTCCTAAAAAAGTTTTATGTACGTTGAATCATGTTCTTGGAGCTGAGTCCCATTATAATTTCTGAGATGGCTTATTATTTTGGAGTGAGAGTCACTGGGCAATTTTTCTGTACTACAACCTCTCTGTTTGATAGTTTAATCTACAAATAGGTACTTAAATCCACCAGGATCAAACTTAAAGGCAGCCTTCTGTGAATGCTCTGTAACAAACTCCTTTGGTGATAGGAATCATGGCTCGCCGCTTTAGCCATTTTATAAATGCTGATTTGGATATACTGGATTCGTTTAAAATTAAAGTATGCTGAATTATTACATTTTCAGTTATACTATTAGGTTTGCATGTAAGCATTAAATAAACTGCCCAACAGCAAATTGTTCTGTTGGTAAAAATCATATCAGCCAGTGGATATAGTAAACCTATCTCCCAGGCTGAAGGTGGGAGATAAAGCTTCTAGGCCTAGATATGGCATTACCTAGTGATGTCAAATTAGGCAAATTGCTCCATTTTCTTAAATGGGAGGCCTGTCCTATAGATTTTTTTTCCTAAAAATGCTCCTACCTTCACTGATTCTGGGAAAGCTTTGGCCACTGAGGCATATTCAAACTCAGGTCTCCTATGTTTATGCCAACCTGCCTCTATGAAGTTAAAGGGAATCGAATTTGAAATTTTCCTGTTCCTTTGGCCAACATTTTAACAAACTCTAGTCACTATGAGAATTCTTCATAATGATTTCTCAGGGAGTCCAAAAACCTGTTTCTCAAATAACGTCTTAAAAGTGTTTTTAAATGATCACTCTGTCATTTCCTAGCTCCTCCTGTTGTGAATGGAGGAGCTGAGATAATTGACTACGTAGTAGACATGGCCGAGTCTGACCAAGCCGAGTGCAGAAGAGTCTACCAAGGCCCAGGCTTGAGGTGCACAGTGAGCAATCTGCTTCCTGGGAGGACTTACAGCTTCTGGATTAAAGCAGCAAATAAGACAGGGGTAACTGCTCTGTTAAATTCAAACCTATTTGGACTTCTCTTTCAATCAGCATGAACTTTCAGCATCTCTTTTATGCCATTACTCCTTTTTGTAGTTTGGACCTTATTCAGCCAAGTCTCAGATCTCCACAGCACCAGGACCTCCTGATCAGTGTGGCGTACCTCTGTTAACCTGTAAGACTGCTACCAGTGTGGCTGTCAGCTGGGAGGTATGTTGCCAAGCTTCTTATTCTTTGTGTTGCTCATGCACGAGCAGAGTGATCCTATTAGATGTTCTCCTTAAGGCCTGAGGCTTTCCCTAAGGTATTGATCAGATCTGGGTTTGGAATTCAGGGTCCAGATTCTCTTTCCTAGAAAACCCTCAGCCAAAGGTAATCATGGAATCAAGGATGCCAAGGCATTGGCACTTGTCCTGTCTTCTAGTTCATGTTTGAAGTAGGTAATACATTTGGAGAACCAATAGATACCATTGAAATTTTCAGCTAATACAGCTAAGAAGATAAATTCCAAGCATTTTGCAGAATTTAATAATACAAAGAATTCATGTGGTACCAAAATACAGATAATTCTAATTTTGACAGAAGATGATTATGAGGTGTGATTACAAAGTAATGAGACTGCTGGGTGTGTTTTTCTTTTTTGTGGGGGTTTGGGGTGGGATTTGTCTTGTTATTACTAACAAACATACCAGAATGCATCCTGGATACTTATTCTTCCATTGCTTAAAACATTCTTTAAATTCCTCTTTTGCAGTTACCTTCAAAGTCTTTTAATTTTGTAGGAAGAATGTGGCTGGCTAGCAACAGTCAGGGGAAGATTGTGGAAGTAATCAGATTAGGGAGCAGTTGTTTGGGGTTTGGGTTGGATTTTTTGTGTTAAACGAAATGAGATGTGATTCTTTCTCTCCAGATTTTAGTACAGAGTTCACAGCAAAGATAGGGGACCTTAATTTAATAGCAAATGGCAAGTGTTATGGTATGATGAGCAGTCATCTTGAAAAGCTTCTGCCTGGAGAAAACTGAGTCAGTCACATAGTGAGAATGAGGGGAAACCAGAGAATAGTTTATGTGCCCCTTCAGGATCCAGGCCATGTCAAAAGTTCTAGAAGACACCAAGGGGCTCCCTGGGGCAGGCATTAATGAGTCGTGCTCTACTACAGAATACCTGATCACAGATCCATTAGAGTATATTTGGATTGGAGGGTTTTGTCCTCTTAAAATATTTGAAAAGTCATTTGTATCCCCAACACTTGGCATATCATAAGACCTCAGTAAAGAAATGCTTTTTTATTCATTCATGATGATAAATAAGAATAGATCTTCAATAGCTGTCTGGAACTAACAACCCCCTTATTTCAAAAAAGATTGTGCTAATCCCATAACACTTGGTTCCTAAATTTCTTAAGACATTTCTAGGATGGAATGATTTAAAGCTAGAAGGGACCTTCAAGGTCACTGAGGCTAACCCTCTCATTTAGCATATGATGTGTCAAAGTATATTCATTTGTCACTGTTTTTCCTCCTCTACCAGCCTTAAGGGTAGAGAATGACAGACATTTTTTTAATATTCCCCAACAGCTAGAACACACTTTTTTTTACATATGAGGCTCTGGATAAATGCTTGTTGAATAAATCTGTCAACAAAGTTATTTTGCTGATGACCAAAAAAGTCATTAATATTAGTAAATATCAATTTATACAGGTTGTTCCCTGAGTCAGAGTGCAGTTGTAAGCTGTAATAACTTCAGAAGTATGGTACCCTTCAAAAGGAAAAAAACTTGAAAGTTTAGATTTGAAAGTTCAGTCATATAAATATCTTTTACACTCATTTAGTTTTGTAAATTCTTAATAATAACTTTTTAATTTTAATTTCTAACCTGACAAGATATGCTGTCTTTATGCACTATATTTGTGATTTTTCTGACTGACACTTTAATAGCCAGGGATTGGTAGAGGACTACCTCTGACTTGGCTTCCTCAATCACCTAATCAATCTATAGATTTTCTTGTGAACTCAGGTCAAAATGATCATTTCTGCATCAAAACATTGTTCTTCAGATGATGTTAAGGCTAGAATCACAACTGCAATCCTTCCAATCACTGAGGAGCACCAGCAGCTGACAAAACTTTTTATAAACTTCGAAAACTGACTAGAGAAATGTATTGGCCAAGATGTATATAATTAACCGTTCAAATGTTTTTGTCCCTTTGGAGCATTTATACTTCTATAGTGATTAAAGCCTAAAATTATACTAAGACTTTTGGGACACAATATTTAGAGTGTGTACAGGATAGAAGGCTAGTCTTATAGTCAAGAAGACCTGAGTTCAAGTTCTTTTTAACACACTTTTGCCCAGGAACAAGTCCCTTTAACTTCTCAGTGCCCCCAGGAACTCTCTTCAGAATAAATTACGGGTGAGTTTCTGAGTTGAATGTGGAGGAAAGTGAGAGCCAAGGAGAATCCTATGACTAAAACACTGATGTAGACCAAAAGAAAAATACATTTAGAAGTACTTTAGCTGCAGGTAAGTCTGCCATTAAACCAGGCAAAGAAAATTTTCTAGGAATTAATTTTGAAAATGTTGAAAGGTTCCATTCCAAACTTGATTTTCCCAAAAAAGAATACAAAATGAATCCCACCAAAAAAAAATTCAAACCAACCACAAAGACAAAAACACACCCCAAAGTCTCATTACTTGGTAATCACCCCTCATAGTCATGTTATGTCAAAATTAGAATGGCCTATATTTTGGCTGCCATACTAACTCTGTATAATATTAAATTCTGTAGAGCACTTCTTTTGGAGATGGAGAAGTATATTATTCTATAACTCTATACTCAAAGCATTCCAAATATATGGAGACATCTAGTCTTCGTGTCTTGGAAAGAGAAAGGAAAGTAGTCTGATGCCTATTTTACAATCCCAGATTTTCCCAGGGGGGATAGTTAATGCCTCCTTGTTTAGTGCCCCTGGGATCTGTACTTGGAGGGGCGGGCACCTTTGGTACATAACATTTTGATATTAATAATTTGGATGGCATGCTTATAAAATTTGCTGATTACACAGCTTAGCAGGAGAGTTAAGACATTGGCTGATGTGATTCAGAAAGATCTTGGTGGGTTAGAACAATAAGCCCCATCTGCTAAGATTAAATTTTATAAAGACAACTATGGAATTTTATCATTGCGATTTTTAAAAAATCAGCTTCACAAGCACCAGGTGGGAAAGGAAAGGAGCAGTAGAGTCAGACAAGAAGATTGAGGAACTTTGGTAGCCTGAAAGCTCCATAGGGGCCATCCATGTGATATGGCTAGCCCCAGAATGGAACCGCAATGTTGGGCTGCATTCAAAAAAGGCCAAGTGGCCATGGAGAAGAAGCCACATCTTAGGAGACTCTGGAGGAGAGGGAAACCATAGTAGTAAAAAAATTAGCTATGCCACATGAGAACTGTATGAAGGAGTTTGGAATGTTTAGCCTAGGAAAAACCTTCTCAAAGGACTCATGACGGCTATCTATCATGATGCTGTATTTGAAGAGATGTTACCTGGAGGAGAGATTCAGACTTATTCTAATAATGATCAAAGAATGCGATCTAGAAAATGCAAAAAGGTAAATTGAAGCTTAAAGTAAAAGAAAAACTTGCTAATGATTTGGGCAATCCCAAAATGGAATGGGCTACACCGAGAGGTGGGGGAACCCTCAAGTCCCCACTTGAAGGCTGCAACAAAATCTTGTGGGGCTCTGAGGTTCCTTCCAACTCTTGAGATTCCAGGACTCACTGCCTGGTTTCTGGGGATGGAACTGGCAATAGTTAAATCTTTCTAAAATAATCTTACTAGATGTTTCCCCACAGGACATTGATCTCTGGCTTTGTTAGTGATTTGGGAGATGATTCTCCGAAGATGTGGTAGGTGCAGAAGGCCTTATACTACAGCCCACTTGATTCTGAGACTCCACACCTAGCTAGGCTAGTGATCAGATGACAGGTCTGCAGCCTCCCATCAGGCCCATGTTGGAAGCCTTTCTCTCTTGGTTGAACTCTCCAACCAGCTATTGGTGTAGCCTCTGAGAATAAGAAAAACTGACATTTCTGTAGCACTTTAAAGAGACCCCAGGGTTACCTTTAAGTAGGACATTAATAGAGGCTTTACTGAATAGCAGGAAAAAAATTAATCCTCTTTCGCTTCCAAGCTAAACAATCCAATTTAACAAGCATTTATTAGTTGCCAGGCACCATGCTAGGAGATACAAAGCCAAAATGAAACATTCCCTCTGCTCAAGGAGCCTGTGTTCCATCAGGGAGAAACAACATGTACGCCCACAAGTACAAACTATAGACTAAGCCATTTTTTCCCGGGGGAGGATGTATGGGTCTGATATGAAGGACTCTGTTAACAATAAACTGGAGATTCTTGATGGCACAATGTAAGGATGAGTAGCATAGAGACACTGGAAGGATGGGGCCTGCGATAAATGGGCATAAGGGAACAGCTTCAGCCTAGGTAGCCTCCCACTCGGAATCTCCGTTACTTTGTGAGCCAGGGGAAGGAAAGAAGCATCTGCTTATTAAGTGCCCTCTATGTGGTAGGCTCTGGGCTAAGCAGTTTTTACCACTATCTCATTTGATTCTCACAACATCCTTTTAAGATAGATGCTATCATTAGCCTCATTTTAGAGTTAAGGAAACTGAGGTAAACAGCTTAATTAAGCCCAGAGTCACACAGCTAGTGACTGGGGCCCTATTTAAAACTTAGGTCTTTCTGACTCCAGGCCCAGTGGTCTATCCATTGCGCCACCTACTGCCTCTAGGGCATAGGGCAGTAGATTGTCACTCCACAGGAGCAAAGGTAACATAGATTTGATTATCAGTCTGAAAAAAAAGACATTGGGGGGTCGGAGGTTCAGTGCAGAGAGGCAGGAATCAGCCCCCCCCCCACTGTCAAGGTGGGGAGTTGGTGTAGTCCCTGGGGCCAGGCTGATTGCAAGAGGGCTGCTAATGTGGGTGTGACAGAAAGCATACAGGACACCTGTGTGGGAGTCCCAACTTGACAGCTAACTGCCTGGGCGACTTTGAACAAATCGTTTAATCCTTGTTAGATTTCAGTTTTCTTATCTCTAAAATGAGGCAGTTCGATAATTTCTCAGCTCTAATGAAAAATGCCTCTGTAAATGAATTTTAAACCAGATTTACGGGACATGCACTGACATTTCTATATTCTTTGAAAGTTTACAAAGGTTTACAAATGATCTCATTAACCTGTACTTCCTGGAGTTGGATTCCTTTTTCATTTTAAAGCTTTCTGTCTCCCAGGAGTTGATTAGCTCATTATTCTAAGAGACTAATTTGTGCCAAATGACTGATCTCCAATTGGGGTCAGGGAATCAATAAGCAGAGTGGCCTCAAATTCAGATATGCTAGTTCAAAGTAAGCCAGTGAGCAGTCATGCAACCTGAAAATTATTTTTCACTTCTTTCCTCCTCTCTTGACTCCCCACATCTAGCCTATTAACAGGTGTTCCCTGTTCTTCCTGGATAATCTTTCTCAAGCTTCACCTCTCTCTTCATTCCCACAACTCTTCTAACCTGTTTTAACCAACTCTCATTATTGCTGCTAAAATACACTCTCTGTCCCTAAAAATGCCAGAATTGGAAAAAGGTCACCTACTCCAGCTCCTTCCTTATACAGAAGGAGAAACTGAGGCCCAAAGGAGGGACTTGCAGTTCCTTGCTCAGAGGCACACACCTAGTTGGTAGCAAAACCTAGGCTAGAATAGATTCTTCCCCAACTCTCATTCCTAGATCAATCTATTTTAACTCTGTCCTGTTATCTATCCTACTTGCCCCTCCTTCTTAACCTCTAATTGGGCCTAAATGAAACAAGAAGAGGGAGCTTCATGGGATCAGAGGATATGGAGCTGAAGGGGACCTTTGGAGTCATCTAGACCAACCTCCTCATTTTATTATTTCCTAAACAATAAAAATGAGAACTAGGGTTTTTTAGAACTTCTTAAAAAAAGAATGTTTTTTTCAAAAGTTCAAACTAACCAAGGTCTGAGTAGATGGGCACAGACACACCCTGACTCTCCTAAAGGGAGGGAGGAAGATGGATTTTCTCATCTCTTCTTTGGCTCCAAGCTTGGTCATTCAAATTACCAGGCATTCAGCCTTGGCTTTTTGGCAGTGCTGGTCTTTCCATTTCCATTGTTAAAATCACCGTGTCTACCGATTTCCTACTTCTGCTTCCTTCACTCTGCAGTCCTTCACTTGTCTAACCATGCTTTTCAGAATTCTTTCTCCTTCATGTTTCTTACTGCACACCAAATACTTCATTATAATCACATACCACAGTTTGTTTATCCATTCCCCCAATCAATGGGACTCTATTTCCATTTCTTCGTTAAAAGCTCTATGTGGTTATGGGACTTTTCTTTTTGTCACTGACCACCCCAACGCACATGCCTAACTGTGAGGAGGATGATCTCGTTTTGGGTTTTTTTTTTTACATTTGCTCTCATAGTAAGACTGGAAGGCTGTTAGGTGGCACAGTAGATCGATAGAGTGTCATCTGTCAAATGAGCCAGAGAAGGAGATGGCAAACCTCTCCAGTATCTCTGCCAAGAAAACCCCAAATGGGGTCACAGAGTCGAACATGACTGAAACCACTGAACAACAATAATCATACTATACCTTTCTCTTTCCTTACAGAGATGAGGAAACTGAGGCAAAAAAAGCAAAGTGACTTGCCCAAGCTCACACAGGTAGTAGTGGCTGAGCTAAGAGTCAAACCAAGTTTTCAGATTCTAATTCCAGGACTGTTCCTCCCACTAAGCTGATTCCCTCAATTCAGCAATAACTTTGAGAATCTTACTTCCTCTCTAAGAATCTTAGAGCAATCCATATAAAATCTTAAAAAGATCAGCGTCCCACACTGCCCCCTCATTTTAGAACTCAGTCAAGAATGCTTCACCATTACCTCTTGAATCAACTAAAACTTGCCTGCCCCTTCCTCTCCTTGGCCTCCCTTATCTTCAGCTTTGGCTAATGAGAGTCTCTCCTAAGCTCTCTTATCACTTCCTTCTGATGCTCTGCAACTTTCTGCCTCAGCCACCAGCCAGTCCATTTTCCCTTGTGCTCTCTCTTCTCTTCCAAGCCAGGATATTCCTCCTTTCCTGCAAGACTTAATTCTAAAAGCTTTAACAAAATTTCAACCCCACCCCAAACTTCTGCCATTATTTTCTCATCTCCCAAACCAGAGCCAAGTACACAGGTCTCTAAAGAGAGTTGGGCTGGCGTTTGTACAGGACCACCATTTCTAGCCGTTTGGGTTCATCTGTATTTCTGTTGGGAATGAATCTCCTCTTCATAAGTTTCCAGAGGGAAGGGAGCAGCGCTGCATCTACTACAGAGAGCTGCCAAGGCACTCAAATGTTGTGTTTGGTACATCTTTCAGGTTCCTATGTGCAATGGCGCCGAAATTTGTGATTACAGACTGGAGTGGGGAAAACTAGAAGGATCAATGCACGTAATATACACTGGCCCTTGCTTGAACTATGAAGTAAAAGGTCTTACCCCTGCAACTACCTATTTTTGCAGAGTACAGGTATCTACAACCGAGTCAGAATTCACTTGAGACCATGACAATAAATGACTACTAACCTATCTCCATCCTTGCTCTGCCCTCTGCCATGGTGTATTTCCTACCAAAATTACTGCTCAGGTCAGAAGGGCTTTGGGGGCATGTGGAAGCAGAGAAGAGGGACATGAGGAATGATCCCTAACACCCTACCTGTCTTTTCCCATGATGGAAGGCAGTAGAGATGCTTTCTTCCAAACTCTAATCTGTCCCCACTCAAGCTCAACAGTGGAATCTTCCTAAATAAACTATTGCACTATTCTTTGTATTCTCCAAGATGCTCAGGAAATAGAGGTGAATGAAGATCACCCCCTTGTTCAGAACCCCTCATTAGCTTAGTCTTAGCTCCTCCAGAGCCTGGCCTCGACCCCCTGGCCCTAGCCTACCACAGCAGCTCTATCTCCTCCACAAACCTTAGCGAAACTAAGGCCCAAGGTTATGCCCCTCAATTGTCTACTTCTGTATTTTGGTTCACAGAGTTCACCCTGCCTGAAATATCCCTTTCCTTGGTCGACCTGAATCATATTGGTCTATACTTCAAAGCCCAGTTCAGATCCCAGACCCTCTATGAAGTTTTCCCACCCCAGCCAGAAGTGTTATCTTTCTTCTCTGGACTCCTCTAAATCACTGGTTTAGGAGTTTTACTGCCGAATTTTGTTAATTATTGATATTAGACATATTGCAAGTTCTTTGATGTGTTTTATTTCCCAACATCTAGCACAGTGCTTTGTACAAAACAGATGTTTAGTAAGTAGTGATTGGTCTGAGGAGAGGACGTATAATTTGCAGGAGTAATCTTTAAGGGTTAAGATCTGTTAAGAGTGTTCTACAGATCCCTCAAGTTCCTATAGGGGTTAACTTTGTTTGGGAAGTGAAAGGTAAGCCCTTCAGTTCCCTGCCCCTCTTAGGGGGTCACAACAACCACCGAAAAGGAGAAGGAGCCAGAGAAACCACCAAGAAGGGAATCCCGATAAAGTGGCACGTCTATCTAACTGGAACCACCGGGAAATAGGGATCAGGGTTTCTTCTAGAAGTCACAAAGCCACACTGATCAAATCTCATCATCAGAGAAAGAAAACCATGTGAGATTAGGTTATCTATTTCACAATTTAGGCATTTACTCTTATCAGTAAGAAATGAATGCATTAAGAGTGTAAATATATAAGAAATTTTTCACTCAGAAAATCAAAGGCCCTAATGCCAACTCATAACTCCTTCATTCCTGCTTCCACATGTCTATATAACTCAAGAGGTCTAATATGGCCCTGAGACCCCAATTAATCAACATGCATAAAGAAAAGCCCATTTCCTGGGCCTGCTTCTATCTGTCAAACTCAAAAACAACCACCTATCATTTCATAATGGGGAGGGTTTTATAGGCAAGAAGAGCTTAGTTTACTATGCTTAGCTTGGGAATATGATAATGGCTGTAGAATAGATGAGAGATCCCAAAATAAGACTGAAAAGGAAGTTTTTCAGCCTTAATTACCATGCATATGTGCTTCACTGATCTAGCTATACAATCTGCACACAGCTTGTCAGCTCTCTTACAAATTCCAACTATTTAGCACTGGGTATTAAGAATTGGGGCTGATGGCAAGATAAGTTTTTTTAATGTTGTAAGATTTAGCAACAAAAACCAGCAAGCTACTGGTGGACTTTAAAAGCACATCCTTTTCAGGCTGTGAATATGGCTGGAATTGGCATGTTTGGGGGAACGGGCATAGTAACAACACCGGCATCAGTGCCAGGAGCAATGTCACTGCCACGGCTACTGGAAGGAAAGATCCCTCTTCCTTTGGCATCGACTTGCCTCGCTCTTCAGTGGGATGAACCCAACTGCCATGGGTCGGAGATCACTGGATATAACATTGAATATGGAGAAAGACAGATCGTAACTGTTGATAGAGTAACGAGCTACACCCTGGAAAATCTGCAGCCGGACACTGTGTACAGGTAAGTTACTCATGTTACTCGGGGCCTTTTTATTTATATATGGCTTAGGATTGCCTGGATTTGTCATGTATTTGTATTTCATTGAAAGTACATTCACTACCTGCTGTTCCTGACAACTAATTAGTTCCCTTCATTGTGGAACACCATCTGGCTGGGATTCTGTATTCCTTGTGTTCTTCTCCTCATTTAGCATCTATTGAGGGAAAAGGAAGTTCTATGAGGGAAGACTGGGGAGAAACAGCATGGGGACTGAAGACTTGTTATAATGTGAATGATGAAAAGAATACTTGACTTGGAGGCAGAAGAGATCTTGGTTTGAATCTTCCCCCAGCCACTATTCACTTTACTCTTTTCAGACTCGGCGCTATTTTACTATCCTCTCAAGATAATTTTGTATCTCAATTCTGAAGATTCATTTTCTGCTATCATTAAATTCACCTTAAAATGGTTTATATTTATAACAAACACAGAAACATACGAATTTATTTCACATCACTAATGTTTCATCCACTTCCCATGGACTTAGCTTTGAAGAAAAGAGAGAACTATCCCCTTCACCTGTCTTGTTTCTTTTGTTTTCTCAAAGCCTTTGATAGAAAGGGTGATCACAAAACCAGTATGAGTGTACCCTACCTATCTGATATGATTAATGAGTCCTGAAAAAAGCACAATTTCAGTTAATCCTCTATCAAGTTATCACCTAAATGATATCATTTCAGTGGCTTTTTACTATATGTAGAAGCGCCACCAAAAAAGAAATTAATCTCAACCAGATTATACACAGGTATCTTGATAGAGATTTCATCATCATAAAAAATAGTAATGAAATTAATTTTTAGAAACGTGGGGAGGAAAATGTTCTTTTTACTTTCAAAGGTTGGTGAGGCTTATTTGCCACACAGTCATCATTGGAAGAATTAAAAGAAAACCCTGTGGTGGATTTTCTCCTCTCTGACGCCAAATTCTGTTGTCTATGATGACAGTAAACATGATTATTCTTTAGAGACATTTGGAACTACTGAAGGCCTCTTTCCTTTTCCGATAAATAATAATGCTCACCTATAAAGATAAGCTTAATTTTTAATTTGCCTTCCATATTTTAAAAAGGAAAGATTAGTATTATTACTATTATTATTATTAATAATATATTATTAGTATTATTAGTATTAGATTATAAATCTTTGGTACCAGTGTACATCCAGCAGAATTTTCACATTCACATAGAAAAAGTAATTATCTTCCCATAACGGTGACTTAACATTATTTTTTCTCCTTCTCTACCTAGAATTAGAATACAAGCTATCAATAGTTTGGGACAAAGTCCTTTTAGCCAATCAATTAAAGCCAAAACCAAGCCACTACCTCCAGACCCTCCTGTCCTTGAATGTGTGTGCTTCAGTTATCAAAGCCTAAAACTGAAATGGGGTGATGGCCCAAACAGAATTTCACTCTCCAGCTCTGTACAGTTCAATTTGCAAATGGAAGATAAGACTGGCAGGTGAGACCTTTTGTTATTTAATATATGTGAAAATCTCTTCATGGATTAAAGCTTCATATCCTGTTTTCTGTACTCCAGGGTGGTTTTATAAACTCATCAGATCATTAATCCTATGGATGTACTTTCTTTTATTCTCTTCTCCCCTTCTGTCATGGGTTCTACAAATTGAGCATACTCTCCTCTGCCCTCCTCTCCATAGGGTACCCTTTTTTGTAATTTGTTTTTAATAACAAATTTCCACATGTGTTCTGAAGTTATATGAGCCAAACTGTCTCCCTCCCTTCTTCCTTCTCCCCTCCCAGAGCTGGCAGACAATTCAGTCTGGGTTATACATGTATTATCGCGTAAAACGTGTTGCCATATTATTCATTTTTCTAAGTGAGTAATCTTATAAAACCAAAACCCCCCAAAATAAACCCAAATAAATAAGTGACAAATTAAATGTTTTCATCTGTATTCTGACTCCCACAATCCTTTCTCTGGAGGTGGAGAGCATTCTTTGTCATAAGTCCCTCAGAATTGTTCTGGATCATGGTATTGTTGTTAGTAGCTAAGTATGTCACATGTGATCATCCCACAATATTGTTGTTACGGTGTTCAGTGTTTTCCTTCTGTTTCCACTCTGCATCAGTTCTTTTCAGCTCTTTCTGAAATCATCCTGTTCATTATTCCTTACAGCACAATAGTATTCCATCACCATCATATACCACAGTTTGTTCAGTCATTCCCCAACTGAGGGACATCCCATAGGGTTCCCATCTTGACTACCCTTTTTCTATCAGTTATGCTGTGGGGATGAGGCCCCACATTGGGGGTAATGGGAAGTATAACAAAGGTAGTAAATCAGTCCTCTGTACTCATTTCCTGAGATACCTGTTAGCAGAGGGACTTCATTTTAAGTCCTTAAAGAGAACTTAAAGCCTACTTAGAGATAAATAATATGCAATGCCTGACTGGACTACTTTTGTAAAGAAATTTGGCCTTAAGGTCACTGTAAGAAAAACTGAATCAAGTCACAGAACATGGAGGATAAAGGGCTGATGTTACGGAACTTCTTGTAAGCTTCAACAAAGTTGAGTTGGACTTAGAGAAAGTAGGAGCTGACCCTTGGTGAGGTAAACACTGAGTGGTTGAAATCCAGCTGCAGCCCATACTGCCCTTCCAGGCACCCAGGCTTGAAAACATGGAATCATCTGAGTACTCCCCTTGCCCCTTCATATCTAACTGGATCCCTCCAATGAGTCACCAAGTCTTTTCATTCTTTAAGATCATATCAGATTAATCTATTGTTTTTATTTCCATCACCCTGCTTATCACCCTTCTCACTTTGTGCCTGGCTTATTCATTCCGTAACTCATAATCACACGAGTTTCTTCCATCATTATCATCCCACTGCCATTCTAAAACCTTCCCTAGTTCTTTATTTTCCTATAGGATATGGTCCAAATTCCTTAGCTTGATCTTCCAAGCCTTCCTCAATCATTATTCCCCACCTTATATCCTCCCTTCCAGCCCTAATGTCTCTACACTTTGTCTAACATGTTTGTCTCCTGTCTCTAATGCTCCACCTCACACATACCCTTGTTGAAATCCTACCTATCATGTAAGACCCAAATCACATCCCACCTCTTCCCTCTGACCACTCTAGCCGGGCATTCTCTGTTACTTATTTTTGGTGTTCGAGTGTGTATGTCCATTCCTGCCTACCTTGCTAGACTGTCAGCTCCCAGAGAACATTTTATGATGCTTCTTTACAGATGCCCCATAGTGCACTGCATGTAGAAGGCTGTCAAGAAATATTTCACTTTGACAAGCATTTGTTATATAAACAACTGTGGACAAACAAGATATAGACAGGATAAATTGGAGGCAGTCACAGAAGGAAGGTATTAAGGTTAAGGAGAAAGGCTTCTCACAGAAGAGGTTTAAGGCACAACTTGAAGGAGACCAAGGAAATTAGGAAGCAGATAAGGAGGGGGGAAAGTCTTGAGCATGAAGGTTAGTGAAAATACTAGGAGATGGTACGTCAATGGATCAAATAGTATATAGAATGAAGTAAGGGATAAGAAAACTGAAAATACAAAGTTGTATCACTTCTGCCTTCACCATCTACTCTTTTGCCTCCCAAACTAACAACTGAAAGAATGAGAAAGGTCTCTTAGAGGAAGTGACATTTGAGCTGTCTTAAAGGGGGCTAGCTGTTGAATGAATTCTATTGAAACAATAGTAAACCATTAAAAAACCTATAAATTCAAGGATCAGTCCAAAAAACACTTTTAAGCTCCTACTTTCTGTTCAAAGTGGGAGTACAGAGATCAAAGAGGATAGAGAACTATAACTGCCTTTTAAGAACCTTCCAATCTACAGTGAGGGAGGGGATGAGAGAGATGGAATGTGTATACAAATAACTCAGTGTGCTAAGTGCAGAGAAGAGGCCCACCTAAAGGGATCTGGAAAGAGGTAATAGAAGAAGTTGAATCTTGAAAGAAGGGATATGAACAGATAAAGGAGTTGGCAAGGTGGGAGAAAGGGATGTGTATACTCTAGGTGTGCATCGCAAACCTGGACAAAGATAAAAGGCAGTACAAGAAGAGGGGAAATAATGAGTCGTCCAATTGGGCTGGAATATAGTACGCTTCTGAACAAGACCAAGAAGATACTCTGGCTATAGATTATGGTGGGCCTTGGATGTTAGGATAACAAGTTGATATAGCAGGCAAAGGGAACTACTGAAGATTTTAAAGCAGAGACATGACATGATCAGAGCCATGAGCTGAGAAGATTATTCCAGCAACAGTGTGAAGAATGGATTGGAGATAAGGGAGATTATATGTAGGAAAACTAGTTAAAAGGCTATTCAAATGCTCAAGGGGAAATTGTGAGGATCCAGACTAGGGAATTTGAGGTTGGGGGGGAAGAGGAGAGGAGACAGAAGAAAGATTACTGAAATAGAATCTATAGGACTGGGCAACTGATTGGGTATAGGAAAAGTGAGAGAAGAGCAAGTCATAAAATAAGGTTTTCAAGTCTAGGTAAGAAGATGATAAACCATAAGTAGAAGTAAAGTTAGGGGGAGAGAAGCAAGATGATGAATTCATTGCTAGATCTGTATTTGTTGTGTCATGGATGTCCTAGTGGAAAGGCCTAGCAGGCATTTGAAAATACAGAACTGATGCTCTGGGAAGAAGTTGGGTTTGCTGGTATTAGGGAGTTATCAACATCAAAGTGAGTCAAGTTGACAAATACATATCAAGTTCATATATTCCCAAAGATTTCAGAGTTAGGACCTCAAATACCATCTTGTCCAACCCATACTGAAAAAGGGATCCTTTCAGGATACCGGACAAGTAGTCATACTCCCTTTTGTTTCAAGGGTTCCCCAGGCAACCTGTTCTACCTTTGGATAGCTCTATAATAATTGGCAAGCTTTTTTCCTCACATAAAATACCCAAAACTGCCTCTTTTTTAACCCTCACCCTTCAGTCTCAGAATCAATACTGAGTATCAGTTCCAAGGCAAAGGGGTGGTAAGGGCTAGGCAGTTGGGGTTAAATGACTTGCTCAGGGTCACATACCCAGGAAGTTTCAGAGACCAAATTAGAACCCAGGATCTCCTGTCTCCAGGCCTGGCTCTATCCACTGAGCCACTCAACTGTCCCTGCAAATCTCCCTCAACTTCTACATACCACTTCTAGTCCTGTCCTTTGGGGCCAAGAGGAATAAGTTTAATTCTTATTCTAGTTCATGTTCTACTTGAAGCCAGCTATCATATCCACTCCCCCCCTGCCACAAAAAGTCTTATCTTCTCCAGGTTGCCAAGTCAAAGAGTGCAGAAAAAGAAAACATGAGAAAGACAGAACCTTGGAAGAGATACCCACACTGGAGAAGCCAAAGGAGAGATCAAAGGGATATAAGAACCAGGAGAGGTTCATATCACCAAAGCCAAGGGAAGAGAAAAATATCCAGAAGGGGAAGGGTATATAGTTCACAGTACCAACCACTACAGAAAGGACAAGAAAAACTAGACCTTTAACAGATAAGTCATCAAGCAACCTTAGAGAAAAGGGTTTTAGTACAATAGAGGATATGGAAACCAAGGGCCAAGGGTAGGGCATAGGCTACTCTTGTGAAAAAATTGTCCATGAAGGGCAGAAAAGGATATTAGCTTCATTAGTTGGGTTCTAGATGAAGTTCTTCTTTAGACAGGGTTTTTTAAATAAGTTTGTAATCCCGGGAAGGGTGGAACTGAAGATTCAAAGAGCATAGTCATAGAAGAAACAGAAAGGGTTTAAGATTCAAGGGCACAGGTGGAAGGGTTAGCGTTGATAAGGGGCAGGACCTCATCATCTTCCAGAGAGAAGAAGGAAAAGAACAAAGCATGTTTAGGTTTCTCAATGTAGGTTTAGAAGAGTAAAAGATCATCCCCCCACTGGGGATGGAGGACTCAGTTCAGGAGGACGTGAAATCTCATCAGATGACAATGATAGGGGAAAAGGTTTAAAGTTTATTTTATATTCATAGAGAAGCCCTTAATGACATAAATATTTCACCCAGTTTTCTCCCCTCCCATTCTGCTATTTTTCTCTGAATGATAGGTATTTTTCTTTAGTGGTGATAAGAGTGATATGCTATCATGGTTCAATCAAATGTTGAATATTATCATCCACTGCCAAGTTTAACATCTTGATATTTACAGCTACAGCCAAATTACAGACCTGTTTGGGTATTACATGACCTTGAAAGTGATCTTATTAAAACCCAACTTAATTCTTTTGTGTTCTTAGTAAATGCTGCCTTATGTTTGAATAAAACCTTCACAAAATGCCTGAAAAGGCAACAAATCAAAACTTAGGTCAAGTTCCTAAATGTCATTCATGCTTTTGGGGTTGGGTTTTTTAAAACTTTAATAAAAAGTTCTGTATTTAAAAGAAGAATTCCAGTACATAAACCTGTAAATGAAAATCAACCAACAATGGCTATCTATAAGATGGTCAGAGCAGAACTGGCTGAGTGGTTAAAATGTAAAATAATACCACTTTTTTTCTCTTTTAGATTTGTCACCCTTCTGAATGGGCCTTGTCACACCTACAAAGTCCAGAGACTGAGTGAATGTACGACTTATAACTTTAAAATACAAGCATATAATGAAGCTGGCGAAGGACCATTTTCTGATATTTATACCTTCACTACAACCAAATCTCCACCTGCCGCACTCAAAGGTAATCAATTTAACGACATCATTAAACATGATCTTCACTTCAGCTTTTATACCTGCCTATAAAAATTAGCAGCAAAGACTTATTTTAAGCATTTAACAACATCAAAGCAAAATCAGTAGGATCATGTCATTTAACTCTATACGGTTCCTTAAAATAGGCTTGTATCCTAGTGAGACAAAAGGCCTCTTCCAGTGGCTCAGGGTACGTGAAAGTGACTCTAGGTTTTCCAAAACTTTGCCCGCACAAGCTCCAGGAGAGCTCACTCACCAAGAGGAATGCCAGACGATTGTCTCTTTTCTGACTCTTAAATAACCATCCTTAAATTAGAGAGAGGTCTTTGTCCTTGGTGAGAATAACCACTCCAACGATGTCACAGATCCAAGTGTAGAGGGCAGTTGTCATACTATCAGTCGGGGTTAGTGACTTAATTCGGTGAGAGTCCTTGAAAGATACCTTTTGGCCAGCTTTTTTTAGCAATATGGAGGGTATTCTTTGTGTGGTATCTATCTAAATCAAAAATTGTAATGATGAAATAGATTTGTAACTTAGGATAGTTCAGTTCTTTTCTGTATTGCTGGAGGGAGTACCCATGCTGACAAGATCACAAAGTCATACAAGTATTTGAAGAACTTCTTTTCTAAAAATGACTGGTCCATAATAGATGGAGATGCCAGTAGGAGAGGGACTTTAAAGGGTTTTTCCCAATTGTGAACTCAGTTGAATTGTTTTATACATAGTTTTACTGGGCCTCCTCCTGACTACAGTCTCAGATGTTGCCCAGGGTTAGTAAAGTGTGATAAATACTGACTTTTTCCTGCTGTGCCAGATCACGGGCACCTCACACCTCACACCAACATCAACTCTGCAGTTCAGTTGGGGCAGATTTCTGCTCCAACTAACCTAAACTGGGCTAGACATTTGAGCAGTGATTCTAGTGTACAATCGGTATTCGAATATAAAGAGTAGGAAAGCATATAGGGACCAGACCTACACCTTCCACTATATGGGGATAATAATGATGATGACCTCATTTGATGCTTAAGGGTATCTCAGTGGCATGAGCACTCCCTCCACCAGAGAAGATTACAACCCAATTAACACAAGCATCATACCAGTCAGAAGATATGTAAAGCCTTAAGAGCACAAATGTGCTGCAATGGACTGGTCATAGCATCAAGAACATATATGCCTAGAGAAGGAGGTGGGCCAGTTCACATAATGAGCATGAGGGTTAAGAGGTGAACAGGCGGCGTGTTCTGCTAGTAAGGTAATAGGGCCAGAGAGACTTGCAGTGCATTGGAGCAACCTTCTATAGAGAATTTACCAAAACATCTATGTAGAAGACAGTTGGCAGCATGAAAACCTGTGGATAGATTTCTGTCCCACTGGAGACAGTGTTTATACCAAAGAGATCACAGATCCACTGAAGTGATGTGATGTGAAATACAAAGACCTCATTGTCCAAGTCAAAACAGAGCAACTATCTAAAACCAAAATGCCTAGGGTTTTCTTTCAAACTATTAAGATCCTTGGATTAGTATGCCAAAAGGTTTTTACACTTAAAATGATAAAAGCAGTGAGGGTAGCTATGGTGGATCATTTTTTGAGAGGGTTACATAGATTTCAAATCCTCTAGGAAAAATGGAGTCTCTGAATTTAGAAGTCTCCTCTTTTTTTCCAGCACCCAAAATATGTCAGCTGGAAGAAAATCTTTGTGAGGTTACATGGGAGCCTCTCCCCCCTATGAAAGGAGACAGCATCATTTACATTCTACAGCTTGTCAGTGGGAGAGGAGCTGATCAGGTAACTGCCAGCAAAATCCTGTTCTTTAGATTTGTAACATGATTATCTTATTGCTAGTGGTATTCTGTAGGGAAATTCACCTTGCCTAATTGTATCTCACCTGTATCTTTACCCAAGAGATCTAGCCCTATCGAGACATACAGACTTCTGTGGAAAGAGTTTCTCCTTTTATCTATCTGGTCCACAGCTTAAAATATGCACCTATTTGATCTCTTGTTCCCAAAATGAGTATTTAACAGATTTTTGTTCTGTTTCAATAAATAATAATAATAATAAAATATATTGTATTCTATTTTTTATTTTTATATTTATGTTATATAATTTATATATTTATATATAATTTATATAATTATATTTTATATTTATTTTTATTTATATATAAATATATTTATATAATTATAATTATTATATATATTTCTATATAATAAAAATAATAATAATAAATAAATACTCCGGACATGACAGATTTTTGTTGTTCTCTATGAAATTACATTGTCTGGAAAAATAAAAGAAATGTTCTTATCTTCAAACTCCTTTTTCTTTAGGTATACAAGGGGCCAGATACCTCATTCTGTTTCACAAATTTTCAAACCAACTGTGAGTATCGATTCAGAGTATGTGCTGGCCGACAATATCAACAAAATGGTGGATTACAAGAACTATTAGGAGCATACAGTCCCAGTACAGTATTCTCATCTCAGAAAAAAGACATAGACCCACCCCAGGATGATGACTTAATAGAAGAAAATAAAAGCAAAAAGAGGTGTCTAACCGATGATCAATTCGCATTCATCCTGGTCGTAGCATTTGCAATTATCGCTGTTTTGTGTGCTGTTGCCATTCAGTACTTTTTAATCAAATAAATTAGTCAAAAATATTTAGCAGAGTCTGAACATTTCTGATTATTTGGCAGTTCTATCTCAAATCATAGCTGGAGATGGTTGTGCAAGGTTGATTTGTAGATTTCTTTCTCAAATGTCACCTAAAAGCTAGGGATTATATGGCAGAAGCCTTGCCGTGAATATGTAATTGACATTAAAATATTCCTGCGTCTTATGTAAGCAGGTTTTATTGTAAGAGAAAATCAGGAGAACTGCCTTAATACATAGCTGCTAGGCCTAGAATAAACCAGTTAGAAGAACAGATTTATGTTGAAGTCCTTTTAAGTACATTTGAGAAAGAGGTAGAAGTTTTTGATTTCTTAAGAAAGATTTGATATAGTTTAGAATTTGTGAATTTTCAATGACAGGTGTTTCTTTTGAGCATAGATTGGAATATAGAACACTTCTAAATCCTTTACTGAATTTTATGTATTGTAGAAGAAAATTATTGCCTGCCTTGATTTGTGGTTTTGTGAAATGAATACTTATAATTTTGTTTTAATGTTGAGGTTAAATATTTAATATCATTTAAAGTACTATGTGAGGGTACCAACAATTTGGGAACTTTACTTACAATAAGACTCTATAGACAGAGAGCAATGTACTGTATGTGGCCGACTACTTGCATTCTTCTGAAATATTATAAAATGTGTCTTATACTCTCTGTACTGTAATTTTCAAAGTAATGTTTCCAGCATTTGGTAATCAGTTTTGGCCCAGTGCAAACTTCACTCTGAAATGAAGAAGATGGTGATATTTTGGTGCTTGGACAGAAAGTCTGTAGTACCTCTTTGGGAGTGGGGTAAGAGAAGAGGCACAGTCTTTTGGGAAGAGTGCATTTTACTGTTTTGACTCCAAATTCAGCAAATAATTTTGTATTATTCTTGGCCTAAACAGAAAATTCAACCTCTAACTTAATTAGGATTATTAAATGTTTTACATGTAATAACTCATGTTTTTACATTGCATTTATAAAGCATTTTTAAAAGATCTCCTCTTGAAAAAAAGATCATTTTGCATCTTGATCTAATGGTACAATTTCTCATTATTAAACTCCTTGCAGGATTTTGTAGAAAAGACTATGCACTTCATATGACTTCCTTCTCGAACCTTTTATTGTAAATGTTTTTAAATTCTCTACTTACCCAAGATTTCTGTTGTGAATTTGAAAGCTGGAAGCCACAAATTTTGAATGTTTTATGTCTCAATTAACTTGACAATAAGATCTTATGTTACAAATATTTGCATATTCTGTGACATTTTGTATCTTCCTGTGTGCATCAAGAATCGCACTGGTTTGTAGCATGTTTTATATAAGTAGTGTGCGGAACTTTAAATCTTTCAAAAAGTAGAATTCAACATTTTAAGAATGTTGCTGAAATGGCAGCTGTTCAAAACAATTAAGGTTTGAGATATTATTTTTGAGGTGTGGAAAACATTAAAAAAAGGATTTTTGAAAATAGATTATGGTGCAATCTAAATTAACATTTTCTAAAATACATTCATTTTGTATTGTATTTATTTTTATTAAGTCCTGGAAAATGTATGTTTGAATGTATTAGTAGCAGAATTTAACCATTTTATCATACCATCAATGCCTTTTCCCCACACTCAGTTTTATGCAGCTATTTAGTATTACATTTGAAGAATTTGTCCTGCCCGTTTTTCTTGAGTGAATTATAAAATATTCTGCCTTCAGCAAATATTTATTTTTCCCTAAAAAAAAAGAAGAAGCTGCATTGAAAACAGAACCTGCTTAGAGAGATTTTTTTTGCAAGCAAGTGATTTTATAGATTAAAATTTGGGCTGAGTACATACGAAGCAAAATTTTACTTTTCTAGAAATTTTAAATGCTTTAGAATTGCCTCAAAGTATGTTTCACAGAACTACAGAAAAAAGCTGTGTAGATTTTGCAATGACAGACATTCCAAATTGATCCACCTTAGTGAGTATGAATATACTAGATCTCTCCTGCTTTTCATTATTCCCCATGTATTGTAATTTGCTTAAAGTATCTCAAACTTATGTCAACACTGCCATACATAAATGTTAACTAAATTGTAACTATGAAATAGATAATATATTTTAAATGGCCAATAAAAATTATAAAAATTATTCAGATGTATCCGTGGTGATATTTCTACTAAAAACCAGTTTTCCATTTAAATTCTCAGGCCACTTTTTCTGCTTTCTCTCCTCCAGTCCTCCAACCCCAGTACGTTGAAGAATACATGACTTTGCCTCCATACCAGTCAACAAGTATTAGGTCTACATCATGTTCCCAACATTATGGTAGGCTCTGGGGATATAAGTACAAAGAAGGAAACAATCTCTACTCTCATTGAGCTTGCATTCCAATGGGAGAGACAATGAGTACATATAAAATATATATTCAGTATAAGTATAGTTAATAAAAAACAAATAGACTACTGATATGATAATAAAGCTTAAGGGAGAGGCTGGGTATGCAGACAATGAATTAATAACAATATTCAAACACACATGTACCAAGTAGGGTAACATCTGAATTCCTAAACAAAAAAGCTAAAAGTTATAGAGAGAAATCGATGATAAAAGTAGAACAGTTGGAGACCCTCAATGTACCCCTTTCAGAACTACATAAACATAACCAAAAATTAAGAAAGAAGTCAAGGACCTTAAGAAAATTTCAGAAAATTAGATACGATAGACGTCTAGCAATTACTGAATAGAAATAGAAAGGAATATATATTTCACAACTCTGCATGACATCTTTACAAAAACGACCATTCAGTGGGGCATAAAAACTCCAGAAACAAATGTAGGAAAGCAGATATATTAAACACATCTTTTACTAACCATAATGCAATAAAAATTGCATTCAATAAAGTACTGCTTGGAAAAATCATAAAAAATTAGAAATGAAATTATTTAATCCTAGAAATGGTGTCATAAGACATACAGACTTTTGCATGAAAGATAAGGACAACAAAAAAAACAATATAACAAAATTTAGGGGATATACACAAAATGATCCTTAGGGGAAATTTTATATTTTAGAGGGTTTAAAAACCTTTTCATCAATAAAAGAAAAAAATGATCAATAAATTGGGCATAAACTAAACTAAAAATTTACTAATTAAACTAAACTAAAAACTAAAACACTAAAAAAAATTTAAACAGTGAAACATTAAAGTAGAAATCAAGAAAATAAATGGAGAGATTAACAAAATTAAAAGCAAAAGGGAGGCAGCTGGGTAGCTCAGTGGACTGAGAGCCAGGCCTAGGGATAGGAGGTCCTAGGTTCAAATCTGGCCTCACTTCCCAGCTGTGTGACCCTGGACAAGTCACTTGACCCCCATTGCCTAGCCCTTACCACTCTTCTGCCTAAGAACCAATACACAGTATTGCTTCTTAGACAGAAGGTAAGGGTTTTTTAAAAAATTAAGAGCAAAAGAACTACCTAATTACTGAATAAAACTAAGCTGGGTTTTAAAATCAATGAAATAGACTGTTATGTAATTTGATTTTTTAAAAGAGTAAATGGTGAAAATGAAAAGGGTGAATTCACAACAAATGGATAAAGGAAGTTATTAGAAACCATACTGCCCAATTATGTGTCAATAAAACTGACAAACCAAATGAAATGGATGAATATTTACAAAAATGTGTAATTCCCAGATTAATATAACAAGAAATAAAGGATTTAACCCAATCTCAAAAAAGAAACCAAAAACTCATAAATGAGATTCCAAAGAAAAAAATCCTGGGATCAGATGGATTTACAAGTGAATTCTTTCAAACATTCAAAGAACAATTAGTTCCAATACCATATAAACTATGAGAAAAAAAATTAGAAAAGAAGAGAATCTAACCAAATTCCTTCTATGTTATACATATGATCTTTATACCTAAACCAGGAAGAATCAAAACAGAGGAAGAAAACCATAAAATAATATCTCTAATGAAAATTGACAGAAAAATTCCAAATAAAATAACAACAAGGAGACAAGACCACCATATCACAAAGATTAGATTGATGGGAGGAATGAAGGGTTGGGTCTATCTTAGGAAGACTACCAATATAATAGATCATATTAATAAGAACAATAACAAAAATCATATCATATCAGTAGATGCATAAATGGCTTTCAACAAGATACAATACTCATTCCTGATTTTTAAAAAATAGAAAACAATGGACCTTTTCTTAAGTGATAAATAGTATCTGTCTAAAGCCAAAAGCCAGCTTTATATGTCATGATGATAAATCAGAGGATTTTCCAAAAAGATTAGGGGTAAAGTCAGAATGTTCATTTTTACCACTATTTTGAAAGGCAAGCTATCATTAAATAAGACAAAAAAAGAAATAGAGCAAATAAGTTTAGGCATAAAGAAACAATATTATCATATTGCTTTTTACACATGAAGTGATACTTATTTAGAGAATCCTAGACAGTCAACTAAGAAATTAAGTGAAAGAATTCATTTCAGCAAAGTTGTAAGATATAAAATAAAGCCACATAAATTTTCAGCCCTTTTATATATTACTAAAAAAAACCCAGCAGGAAGAGACAAAAAGAGAAATTCCATTCATTTCTTATAACTACAGAATGTATAAAATACTTGGGAATCTACCTACTAAGACACGCATAGAAACTATATGAATATAACTATAAAATACTCTTTACACTGATAAAGACAGACATAAATCACCAGAGAAATATGAATTGCTCTTGGTTAGGTCAAGGCAATATAATAAAGATAAAAATACTATCTAAATTAATTTATTGTGTCAACTCAAACTACCAGAGGATAACTATGTAGGGCAAAAAAAATTCATAATTATAATTATTAAATTTATCTCGAGGAACAAATGGTGGCTAGGTGGCACAGTGGATAAAGTGCTGGGGCTGAAGTCAGAAAGACTCTTCTTCCTGGATTCAAATCTGGCCTCAGACACCTGTTAGCTGTATAGTCCTGGTAATTAAGTCACTTTAACCTACTATTTGTTTCAGTTTCTCACTTTTAAAATGAGCTGGAGAAAGAAATGGCAAACCATTCCAGTATCTTTGCTAAAAAAAACAAGTGGAGTCACAAAGAATCAGATGAGACTGAAATGACTCAACAACAGAGGAACAAAAAGTCAAGAATCTGAAAGGAAATAATAAAAAAGTGGGAATAAAAGGGGACCTAGTAGCATTCACCTATTAGATCTTAAACTATACAACAAGGCAATAATTATCAAAAGAATTTGATATTGGGTAAAAAAGGAAAAGAGATCAACCAATGGAAGAGTGCATAACCTGTAGAAGCAAACAAACACAGTTGCCTTATATTTGATAAACCCAAAGATCATAGCTACTGGCATAAGAACTCATTTTCTGACAATAACATCTGGGAAAACCAGAAAACTCATCTGACAAAACAATATGTAAACCAACAACCCACACTATAAACCAAAATAAGTGCTAAATTGATAAATAATTTAGATATAAAAGATAACATTATAAACAAATTAGAGGAGAAATGGGAAGAATTCACTTTCAAATCTGTAGTTTTAGAAGAAGAGTTCATGACCAAATGAGATAGAAAGGATCACAGAAGATAAAATAAACAAGTTTGATTACATGGAACAAAAAGGTTTAGCACAAACACAGCCAATTCTGCCAAAATTAGAAGGAAAATATCACTATGGGGAAAAAAATTTCATAGCAAGTTTCGCTACTAAAAGTTCGGAATTTAAGATACTGAAGGAATTCATTCAAATGTTTAAGAACAAGAGCCATTCTCACAAAACTGTATTATCAAAGGATATTGACCAAATTGGGAAATGGTTAAACAAGTTGTAGTATAAAATTGTGATGGAATATTAATATGCTATAAAAAATGACAAGAATACCATCAGAAAAACCTGGGAAGTCTTATATGAACTGATGCAGAACAAAGTGAGCAGAACCAGGAGAACATTGTACATAATAACCACAATATTGTAATGATGATCAACCCTGAAAGACTTAGATACTCTGATCTAGACAATGATCCATGACATTTCTGAAGGGCTGACAATGTTGTCTTCAAAGAATCTCCAGAATGACCCTTTCCCAGAATTTTGAAACAAAGATCACAAAAGATAAATTAATGAATTAGCCATGAATTGGTTTTGTCTCTTTCCCAGGACTTAGTTAAAGAAAACAACAGTACCTTTCCAATTACTCTAGCCTTTGGCTATTGCATATTTCTCAAGCTTTTGTGTAACTCATAAAACTTTTCTGTTGCCCCTTCCCCTTTCTCTAAAAATCTATTTAAATACCCCTTTGTAGTTTGATAAAAAGTCCTAGTATAGTACTATGTGTCTTGCCAGATTGTAATCTGTCTGCCTCCATTAAAGATCTGTTATTATTTAAGGACAATTCTGAGGAACTTTTGAGAAAGAACGCTATCCACATCCAGAGAAAGAATGCTATCCAAATCCAGAGAAAGAACTGTGGGAGTAGAAACTCAGAAGAAAAATAACTGCTTGATCACATGGGTCGATGGGGATATGATTGGGGATGTAGACTCTAAACAATCACCCTAATGCAAATAATAATATCGAAATAAGTCTTGATCAATGGCACATGTAAAACCCAGTGGAACTGGTCGTTGGCTACGGGAGGGGGGTGGGAGGAGGGAAGGGAAAGAACAAGAATCATGTAACCATGGAAAAATATTCTAAATCAAGGAATTAAATAATAATTTTCAAATTAAAAAAGTTTTTTAAAGATCTGTTATTATAACTATTACTTTGGTGGTTCTATATTCAGGTTGACAGACTTGTGATGAAAAATGTTATCTATCTCCTAAGAGAAAATTGATCTGAATGCAGATTGAAGCATTTTTTCCACTTTATTTTTTTATCCTGTGTGTTTTCTTTTGCAACATGGCTAACAAGTAAATATATTTTGAATGACTTCACATATATTATCAGTATCCTATTGCTTGCTTCTTCAAAGGGTAGGAAAGGGTGAGGAAAGGTGGAAATTTGGAACTCAAAATTTGAAAAAATGAATGATTAAAAATGTTTTAATGTAATTGGGAAACATTTAATGAAATAAAACACATCTTAAAAAGTGATAGAGAACATGTTAGTAATACAGACCAAATTTAAAACCAGTTGTTAAGCATTTATCAGCATACCCTTGATTAGGAGAAATGATTAAGGAGATAGTTGTTCAGAAACCTGGCAACAATGCATGAACTAATTAACCAAGAGAACAAGTCATATCAATTTATACAATGATAACAATATAAAAAAAAAACAAAGAAATTTGAGAGACTTAATAACTCTAATCAACACAAGAGCCAAAAATGATCCTAGAGAACCCATGATGAAATATACAATACCTTCCTCCAAATAAAGAGGTGATACACTCAAGAGTGCAGATTGAGACACATTTCTGAGGCAAGGCCAAAGCAAGAATTTGTTTTGCTTGGTTATGAATATTTGTCATTCTTCTATAAAATGGGGATGATGACAGCACCTAACTCTCATGGTAGTAAGAATAAAATGAGGGAGGCAGAGTCAAAATGGCAGCATAGAAGCAGAAAAAGTTCAGACCTCTGAAAACCCATTCTTACTGATCACAAACTGAATGATCCTAGGGAACTAAAAATTAAACCTAACAATGAGACAGAGCCAAGTAACCCACCTGCTAGACTCAATGCAAAAGGTATGCCCCCCAAAAGCCAGAATTCGAGAACACTCAGGCTTAAGGGAAAGGCAGAAGGAAGGTCTCAGCACCCCTCCCCTCCCCACCTAGAGCACTAAGCCTCCAGCAGCAAAGGGAACCTCTGGGTGGGCAAAGGCGCTTATCTGGAGGGTGTACCTTGCAGGCAGGGCTGTGCCAGGCTCAGAGCATCAAACACAGGTGGTGGAGAAGGAGCTGGAGATGGAGCACAGGGCAGGAAGCCTGGTCATAGCATCTGAGACACTCCATATTGCTCCAGCCAGGAGGTTTTGGCCTCAGGGCACAGCCAGCCCAACCCAGCTGAACTTAATCCCATCAAAAGTCTTCATAGGTCAGGGAAGCCCAAGCACCAACACCCCTCCCCCACAGACTGATGGACTTTAATCCAATCAAAAGACTCCAGAGGACAGGGAAGCTCAAACTCCAACACCCCTCCCCCACAGACTGCATGGAGAGATTTTCTGTCAAAGCTACAAGAGGTGAGACTGACAGAAAACCCCAAAACCAAAAAAATGAGAGGGCAAAAACACAGACAAATATGGAGAGTAAAGAAGGGGTAAATATGAGCAAACAACAGAAAAAGAAGAAAGAAATTACAATAGACAGCTTCTATACAGGCAACAAACAAAGAGCAAATGGAACAGAAGAGGAGGGATCATCAAATGATAAATCAGAAATCCCAGCGATTTGGATACGGGCTTTGGAAGAACTCAAAATGCAATTCAAAACACAATTAAGAGAGGCTGAAGGCAATTGGGAAAAGAATTTAAAAACTAAGATAAGTCATCTGGAAACAGAAAATAGTGTCTTGAAAGCCAAAATCAACCAGCTTGAAAATGAGGCAAAGGAGATGAAAGATGAGGCAAAGAAGGTGAAAGATAAGGCAAAGGAGATGAGAGATGAGGTAAAGAGGATGAAAGATGACCTCCAAAGAAAATCAGGCCAGAAGGAGAAGGATGACCAAAAAGCCAGGGATGATATCCAGTTCTTAAGAACCAGAATACAACAACTAGAATTAAGTGACCTCACAAGACAGCAAGACACTATAAAACAAAACCAAAAGAATGAAAAAATTGAGGAAAATATGAAGCATCTCATTCACAAAACAGAAGATTTAGAAAATCATTCGAGGAGAGGCAATTTAAGAATCATTGGTCTACCAGAAGACCATGACAAAAGAAAAGGCTTGGACATAATACTATAGGAAATTATTCAAGAAAACTGCCCGAATATTCTAGAACAAGAGGGAAAGTGGAGATTGAAAGAATCCACAGATCACCTTCTCTACTTAAACCCCAACTGACAACACTGAGGAATGTTATAGCCAAATTCAAGAACTATCAGACCAAAGAAAAAATATTACAAAGTGCTAAGAAGAAGTCATTCAGATACCATGGAACCACAGTGAGGATAACACAGGATCTGGTTGCATCTACACTGAAGGTCGCAAGACATGGAATATGATATTCCTGAAAGCAAGGGAACTAGGTCTACAACCAAGAATCAACTACCCAGCAAAACTGACTATATTCTTACAAGGGAAAGTATGGTCATTCAACAAAATAGAAGAATTCCAAGAATTTGTAAAGAAAAGATCATACCTGAACAGAAAATTTGATGTCCAAGCACATAACTCAAGAGAATCATCAAAAGGTAATAAAAAAGGGAAAAAAGAAAAACAAAACAACCAAAAAAAACTTTTTAAGAGACTCAATAAGTTAAAATGATATGTATCCCTATAAGAAAAGAGGTCACTGGTAACTCTTAAAAATTGTTGTTACCACCTGGGCAGCTAGAAGAATTACACTTAGAGGGAACAGTGATAAATTGTATAGGATGAATAATAGACATAAATAGGTATATAAGTATATGTATGCATAAATACATAAACATGTATATATATATATATACATACAACTAAAGCTAAAAAAGAGGATAATACTAAAAGAAATGGGAAAAGAAACAAAAGGGGGGTAAATTTATAAGTCACAAAGAAGTTTGTGGTGGGAGGGGAGAGAACATCAATACACTGGAAGGGTAAAGAGGTTGGAGATAGGAAATACTCAACTCTTGCGTGCATTCAAATCGGCCCAAAGAGGGAAGAACAATCCAATCCATTGGGGCAGAGAATAGATTCGCGCCCTATAGGAGAGTAGAAGGGTAACAGATGGACTGGTGGGGAAGGAAGCTGTATAAGGGAGGGAGAAGGTGGGGGTAGTTTAAAAAGACTGCAAAGAAAATAAGGGGGGGTAATAAGAAGAGAGGGGGATAGAAAGGGAAGTAAAATGAGGGTGGGAACTAGAGGGACTGATTAAAAACAAACATTGGTGTAGAAGGAAATAGTGAAAGAAGAAAAGGCAGGACTAGGAGTGGAAATCAAAATGCTGGGAAATACATAGCTGGTAATCATAACTCTGAATGTGAATGGAATGAACTCACCCATAAAACGCAAGCGAATAGCAGAGTGGATTAGAATCCAAAACCCTACCATATGCTGTCTACAAGAAACACACATGAGGAAGGTAAATATGCATAGGGTGAAAGTAAGAGGATGGAGCCAAATCTATTGGGTATCAACTGATAAAAAGTAGGCAGGAGTCACAATCATGATATCTGACAAAGTCAAAGTAAAAATCAATCTAGTTAAAAGAGACAGGGAAGGTAATTACATGCTAATAAAAGGCAGTATAGACAATGAGGAAATATCAGTACTTAACATGTATGCCCCAAATGGCACAGCATCCAAATTTCTAAAGGAGAAACTAGTGGAACTCAAGGATGAAATAGATAGAAAAACTATACTAGTGGGAGACTTGAATCTTCCTCTATCAGAACTAGATAAATCAAACCAAAAAATAAATAAGAAAGAGGTAAGAGAAGTGAATGAAATCTTAGAAAAATCAGAGTTAGTAAAAATAAATAGGGACAAAAAGGAGTACACCTTCTTTTCAGTAGCAAATGGTTCATTCACAAAAACTGACCATGTATTAGGGCATAAAAACATTGCAAACAAGTGCAAAGGAGCAGAAATAATACATGCAACCTTCTCAGATCACAATGAAATGAAAATAGTAATTAGTAAGGGTACATGGAGAGGTAAACCAAAAATCAATTGGAAATTAAACAATACGATTCTCCAAAACCGGTTAGTCAAAGAACAAATCATAGAAACAATTAATAATTTCATTGAAGAAAATGACAATGATGAGACATCCTTTCAAAACCTATGGGATACAGCCAAAGCAGTACTCTGGGAAATTTATATCCTTGAGTTCATATATTAACAAATTAGGGAGGGCAGAGGTCAATGAATTGAGAATGAAAATTAAAAAGCTAGAAAGTGAACAAATTAAAAATCCTCCGATTAAGACTAAATTAGAGATCCTAAAAAATCAAAGGAGAAATTAATAAAATTGAAAGTCAAAGAACTATTGATTTAATAAATAAGACTAGAAGCTGGTACTTTGAAAAAAAAACAAATAAAATAGAAAAAGTACTGGTCAGTCTAATTAAAAAAGAAAGAAGAAAATAAAATTAACA
Source organism: Monodelphis domestica (assembly GCF_027887165.1). Lineage (NCBI taxonomy): Eukaryota > Metazoa > Chordata > Mammalia > Didelphimorphia > Didelphidae > Monodelphis > Monodelphis domestica. The sequence continues at coordinate 30,186,455 of NC_077235.1, forward strand.
GTATCCAATATGAAAAGGAAGACCTCACATCGAATGAAGAGGAAATTAAGGCAATCATTAAAAACTATTATGCCCAATTATATGGCAACAAATGTGGCAATCTAGCTGTGTAAAAATTAAATTATCTCTAATAATAAAAATTTAGAACTCAAAATACTTGGTAGAATGTGGAACAAGGAAGACCTGCCTTTAACCCATGTTAAACAGCCACAAACTCAAACATGTTCAAGTCCTCTTGCCATGGCTCAAAATCAATCCCACCAGGATTTGTTGGTCTCTTTGACCTTGTGCTCAATAGGCACTATGCAATTTAGCTTTGTGCTTCTTTGGCACTGTGCAATGGCTCTTTTGTATTCTCTTGTCCTGGAACCAGACAGAATCATTAAGCAAAGTCCCATAAATCTTTTTAAACAATTAATGGCATCATTTTTATAGTCTCAAGCTTTTTGGGTATGCATTGACATTATAGCAAATGAATTTTAAACTTATATTACTGCAAAATCAAAAAAAGTTAAAGAAAATCTCAATACTGGTGACATGCTTCAAATATAAAAGGAGAGAAAAAATAAAAACTGAAATAGTTTATTGCACATGCAAGCAAAAACAATATAAAAGAGTTTTAAAAATAAAAAATGTATATAATTTAAAATCATTGACACACTGTGTCAGGTAAGGAAATGTAGAATACAAGGCTTCTCACCAAAAATAAGATCCATTTCCTCTTCATATCTGGCTATGATCCACTGTGAGTGCAAGCAAATGATTTTCACAAGGTAACAGTTTTTTTTATAAATAACAGTAGTACAACATGTAATGCAAATTCAAAAAGTACCAATATCCCCAAAATTCTCAATAGCCCAATTAATTATGATAGCAAACAAACCCACTATCATATTTCACATAAGTTGCTGTATGACATAAAAAAACCTTTTGTGACAATTTTTACAGGCGTAGCAATATTTCAACCTTGGCAAATACATTTTTAAACAAAGTAAAACTTATTTGGGTCTAGAACATCATCAAGAAATCCAGATATCATTCTGGTTAAAAGGTAAAGTGACCTGAAGAGTTATAAATGAGAGATGCTCCTCTTTTGGGAGCCATTCAGAGGTACGATGCCCTGGGATTAACTTCCCAGCTCCTTTGGTATGAGACTGTGATATCCCATCCATTCACATTTTTATAAATGTGGGAGGTGGGGATTATAATTGTATTTCACTTCATCTACTAAACTTGACCTTACCTCCTGTTAGAGGCAGGCAAAAGGATCAGAGTTGTTGAAAAAAATCTAAAAATAATGTCTAAAGACCCCTTAAAATCAATTTGAGACATTTAGCTCATTAAATCTTCCAAAGGTTGTTACACAATTTTAACCAGTTTTGATGAAGTCTGTGCATCCTCTATGTGACAATTTACAAAGTCAAAATAGAAAAAAAGGCTGTTTTATATATATGGGCTTATTCAATAATGTTTATTCAGTATAGTTATAGGGGAAAGCAAAATAATATAACAGTAGTTAAAACCCAGTACATTAAAATGATTCAGTGTAACAGAATAGTATTAAATACATTAACATATGAACTTAAAACCAACAAAATTAAATCTTAAACAAAACAATCAGCAAAATGCAATAAAATACAGAGATTTTTATAAAACATTGGAGTCTGAAAAGCCTTAAAAATATAACCTCCAGTCTCTTTAAACTTCGTTTTTGTTTTGTTTTGCTTTGCTTTATCCGTTGAGATGCCTTTTGCCAGTACTGTGGTAGGATTTTCCATAGCAAGGAAGAACATGGGTTTTAGGAATCTCAAATTGGGCAGGCCCAAATGGAAAAGAGTTGCAGGGAGATGAATTTCTCCCCTGAATCTCAGGTAAATTAAGTAAAAGGATCAACGCACTTAAAAAATATCCTTTGAAATAGGAAATGCACTGCTCTCTCATAGAATACGCCATACTTGTAATCAACTTCCTATTTGGAAAAGTCTCTTCCTTCTTCTCGTTCACCCCCCTGAGGTCCCCTGCCATGTGGAGGCTAATTGTTGTCTAAGGAAAGAACACCCCAGTTTTTACCAGTTGGTTTGTGATTCTGAAGATACAGTGGCAGCTACCAGCAGCCTGGGTCCTGGGGCTGGCCTGGGGCGATCTAGTTCGGAGGCTGGAGATCAGCTGGGGCTGGGGCTGGGGGATGGGGGATGGGGCCAGGGCCGGAGTGGGTTGGGACTGGGAGAGTGATCTGGGTCAAGCAGGTCCAGAGCGAATGACTGGAGGCAGGAGTGGATGGCTGGAGCACAGAAGCAGGCAGCAGGAGCAAACTGAATCAAGAGAACCTTGGAGGGAGAAATGTGACTTAAAAAAATTATCTAGGCTATCTTAAAAAAAAATTGAGAAGTTCTCATCCAATCTTGTAGTTGCCATTAACTGTAAAAATTAAATTATGTCTCTAATAATAAAAATATTATATTTTATGAGGTTTATTAAGGATTATTAGAAATCAAGGATATAAAATAAGACCATGTGCCAATGGCTGATTAGCCCATTCAAAGTCCCAGAGCTTAGTTTACCACTATAGTTTCTACATCTTGCAAAGGAAGGGAAGAGAGCGTGGTAGTAACTGGTGTTACTGCCAGTTGAAAACCAATTGTGATCTCACCTACGTGAAGACTCAGGTGAGAATATTGGGAATTCTGGGAAATACCAAGGACTTCTGGGGGTTGAAGTATAGAGTTCAAAATCTCCATTTATACAGGTGATATGGATGAATACTTACAAAAATATAAATTGCCTAGACTAACAGAGGAAGAAATAGATTACCTAAACAACCCCATATCAGAAAAAGAAATTAAACAAGCCATCAAAGAACTCCCTAAGAAAAAATCTCCAGGTCCAGATGGATTCACAAATTAATTCTATCAAACATTCAAAGAACAACTAATCCCAATATTATACAAACTATTTGACAGAATAAGCAAAGAAGGAGTTCTACCAAATTCATTTTATGACACAAATATGGTACTGATCCCAAAACCAAGCAGGTCAAAAACACAGAAAGAAAACTATACACCAATATCCCTAATGAGAATATATGCAAAAATCTTAAATAGGATATTAGCAAAAAAAAAAATATCCAGCAAAAAATATCCAGCAAGTCATCACAAGGGTTATTCACTATGACCAGGAAGGATTCATACCAGGAATGCAAGGGTGGTTCAATATAAGGAAAACCATCCACATGGCCATATTAACAAGAAAACCGACAAAAATCACATGATTATCTCAATAGATGTAGAAAAAGCCTTTGACAAGATACAACACTCATTCCTATTGAAAACACTAGAAAGTAAAGGAATAGAAGGACTTTCCCTAAAAATAATAAACAGTATTTATCTAAAACCATCAGCTAACATCATCTGCAATGGGGATACACTAGAAGCCTTCCCAAAAAGATCAGGAGGGAAACAAGGATGCCCATTATCACCTCTATTATATAACATTGTACTAGAAACACTAGCAGTAGCAATTAGAGTAGAAAAAGAAATCGAAGGCATTAATATTGGCAATGAGTAGGCCAAGCTATCACTCTTTGCAGATGATATGATGGTCTACTTAAAGAATCCTAGAGAATCAACTAAAAAGCTAGTGGAAATAATCAACAACTTTAGCAAAGTTGCAGTATACAAAATAAACCCACATTAGTCATCAGCATTTCTATATATCTCCAACCCATTTCAGCAGCAAGAATTAGAAAGAGAAATTCCATTTAAAATCACCCTAGACAATATAAAATACTTGGGAATCTTATCTGCCAAGACAAATACAGGAACTATATGAACACAACTACAAGGCATTCTCCACACAATTAAAACTAGATCTAAATAATTGGAAAAATATTAATTGCTCATGGGTAGGACAAACTAACATAATAAAAATGACAATCCTACCCAAACTAATTTACTTATTTTGTGCCATACCCATTGAAGTACCAAAACACTTTACAGAATTAGAAAAAACAATAATAAAGTTAATTTGGAAGAACAAGCTCAAGAATATCAAGGGAAAAAATGAAAAAATGTGAAGGAAGGTGGCCTAGGAGTACCAGATCTTAAACTGTACTATAAAGAAGTGATCATCAAAACCATATGGTACTGGTTAAGAAACAGAAGGGAGGATCAGTGGAATAGACTTAGGGTAAGTGACCTCAGTAAGACAGTCTATGATAAACCCAAAGATCCCAACTTTTGGGACAAAAATCCACTATTTGACAAAAACTGCTGGGAAAATTGGAAAACAGTATGGGAGAGATTAGGTTTAGATCAACATCTCACACCCTATACCAAGATAAACTCAGCATGGGTGAATGACTTGGACATAAAGAAGGAAACAAAACGTAAAATATTACTTATTAGGTGAACACAGAATAATATACTTGTCAGATCTTTGGGAAAGGAAAGATTTTAAGACCAAGCAAGAGTTAGAAAAAATTACAAATGCAAAATAAGTAATTTTGATTATATTAAATTAAAAAGGGGTTGTACAAACAAAACCAATGTAATCAAAATTAGAAGGGAAGCAAAAAATTGAGAAACAATCTTTATAACAAAAACCTCTGACAAAGGTCTAATCACTCAAATTTATTAGGAACTAAATGAATTGTACAAAAAAATCAAGCCATTCCCCAGTTGATAAATGGGCAAGGGACATGAATAGGAAATTTTCAGATAAAGAAATCAAAACTATTAGTAAGCACATGAAAAAATGTTATAAATCTCTTATAATCAGAGAAATGGAAATCAAAACAACTCTGAGGTATCACCTCACATCTAGCAGATTGGTTAACATGACAGCAAAGGAAAGTAATGAATGTTGGAGGGGATGTGGCAAAATTGGAACATTAATTCATTGCTGGTGGAGTTGTGAACTGATCCAGCCATTCTGGAGGGCAATCTGGAACTATGACCAAAAGGTGCTAAAAGACTAACTGCCCTTTGATCCAGCCATAGCACTGCTAGGTTTGTACCCCAAAGAGATACTAAGGAAAAAGACTTGTACAAGAATATTCATACCCATGCTCTTTGTGGTAGTAAAAAAAATTGGAAAATGAGGGGATGCCCTTCAATTGTGGAATGGCTGCACAAATTGTGGTATATGTTGGTGATGGAATACTATTGTGCTCAAAGGAATAATAAACTGGAGGAATTCCATGTGAACTGAAACGATCTCCAGGAACTGATGCAAAGTGAAAAGAGCAGAACCAGGAGAACATTCTATACAGAGACTGATGATACACTGCGGTAAAATCAAATGTAATGGGCTTCTCTACTAGTAGCAATGCAATGATCCAGAACTATTCAGAGGGACATAAGAGAAAGAACACTATCCACATCCAGAGGAAGAACTGTGAAAAAGAAACTCAGAAGAAAAACAATTGCTTGATCACATGGGTTGGTGGGGCTATGACTGGGAAAGAAGACTCTAAAAGATCACCCTAGTTCAAATATTAATAATAAGGAAATGGGTCTTGATTGATGGCACATGTTAAACCCAGTGGAATTGTGAGCCAGATATGGGAGGGGGTTGGGGGAGTGGAGGGAAGGAACATGAGCCTTGTAACCAGGGAAAAATTAAAAAATAAATAAATAAATAAATGAAAAGAAACTGACCTAGAAAAAAATAAGATAAATATAAGGCCTCGGTGTTACCACCTAATGCTTTAGTTAATCCAAATTTTTAACCGATAAAGTCAGAGAATACTCTTTTCTTCCTCCTCCCACCCAAATCTTCAAGTATTCACTTTGGTTTGTTTTTTACCAGAAAATGTTCCCAAAGCAGGAGATGTTCCCCTGCCAACAGTACTTAAGGCCTAGATCAAGATTCTCCTTTAGCTGTTTTATTATTTTCAATGATTCTTCACTTTTCCATTCACTTTCACTAGTCATTTGTCTGATTTGATGTTAACATCAACCACTGTTGTTTTCTTAGTTTTAAACCAATATCTTGGGCTCATTGTCTGTCTCACTAACTAATGTTCTTGTAGCCAAATCTATCTCACGTGAATGCTATGTAACAAGTGTGAAGATGGGATTGACTCTCCCCTTGCCTACTTTTAAATTTAATCAACCAAAAGTGAAGACATCCCTACTTAGTGTTAAGTTCACAAATCACTTACTAAAGTGAGATACACCTCCAGAAGTGACTGACAGCCCCTTAGGCAGTGTTAAGCAAATTTAAAGACAGGAATTCGTCTCCATAAACCTCTTGGACAGGAAGTGACATAAAAAAGAGACTATAAAAGATAATCAACTTCCTGAACTTCCTGTCCAAGAGGTCTTTGTCCTGAATCTTCAGCTTGAAGGACCTAGGGCTGGCGACTTGAACTGCTTCTGGTAAGACTTCCCTTGTATCTTCCCCTTTGGACTGTGACTGTAGCTTGGAGCTACAACTTGGGTAAGTGAAAAAAGCTGACCCTTCTTTCTTGGCTTCTGGAGAGATTCGTTCCAGAGAGGCCTCCCCTTTTTGGAGGAGGCCACATGGGTTGAACCGTTGTTTATTCACCACCAACTCCTCTGGCTGAGGGATTTACGAGCCCTGCAGGGTTTGAGCTGGGGGACCAGAGCAACCTTTAGGGTGATAAGGTAGACTTCTTACTCTAGCCTCTTTCACATTTCTCTACTTTCACTCGTTCCACCTCTTTGTAAATAAAGCTACTGAAAGTCATTTTGACTTGGGCTATATTAATTTTTAAATCGGCGACCACAAAATTATCTTTAAAATTCTCATATATTTAGTCTAACCATAAAATTTAGTTCCTTACACAAGAACCTTTATGTCTACGGCATAAAACCTGAAACTATGCAAACCATCAGATAAGCCTCAGGTAGTCAGTTACAGTCAGGAAATGGAAGGTTTTGTTCAAGAAATGGTAAGGAGGTCAATGTCACTAGAATCCAAAGTATATGATGGAGTAGAGGGTGTAAGAAAACTAGGAAGGTAGGAGATCAGGTTATAATGGGCTTTAAAGTGCTGAAGAGGGAACTTTATATTTTATCCTAGAAGTAGTATGGAGCCACTGGAATTTAATGAGTAAGGGAGTGACATAGCCAGATGCATGCTTTGGAAAGATCACTTTGACAGCCAAGATGGCCTGGAATAAGCATATTGTCCAACCTATTATTGCAACAGTTCAGATGTGAGGTAATAAGGGCCTATGCTAAGATAATAACAATGTCAGAGAACAGAAAGAAAGATATTATGATGGTAAAAAAATATTTTTAAGTTAGTGGTATAAGATTCATGGTTTCATGTGGAATATCCATGTTCTGCTCAGTGCATGTAAATGCTCTTTTTTAATTGTCTAAGTTAAGGATTTTTTAAATAAAGAACACTGCTGGTGGAGGTACAAATGGGTCCAACTCTTCTGGAAAATACTTTAAGATTATGTGAGAAAAATTACTCCACTGTTCACACCCTCTGCCCCAATGATCGCACTACTGGCTATACGTCAAGTATATCCAAGACAAAGTCTCTCCTGAAGTCTAATGCCACATCACCAATTATCTATTGGGCATCTCCAAATGGATTGCCATAGGCATTTCAAACTTATCATGCCTAAAACAGAACAGATTACCTTCTCCCTAAAATCCACTTCTCTCCCTGACTTCCCTGTTTTTGCTCAGGATACTACCATCCTTCCAGTCACTCAGGTTCACAACCCCAGAGTCTAAAAATTAAAATTAAATCTCAATAATAATATTATATTTTAAGAGATTTATTAATGATCATTAGAAATCAAGGAATAAAGAAGATACAAAACAAAGACCACATGCCTATGGCTAGTTAGCTATTTATTAGTCAACCCCACTTACCACCATCAATGCTAATTCTACATCAGAGAGAGGGAACCTCCAAAGCCCATACCCTTTATCCTCTGCCTGTACAGGAAGTACGTAATGACAGGAAGTCAGTGGGCTCTTGGGATATGTAGTTCTTTTTTTAGGGTAACAGATTTTACAGAGTCATCCTCAACTCTACTCTCCCTTACATCCAATGAGTCCTCAAATCTTATCAATTCTGCCTACACCACAGTATATCTCAATTTTTTCTCTCTCCTTACATATTCAGGGCCCACTAACCTAATTCAAGACCTTAGAATTTTGCACCTGGGTTGTTAAAAGATCCTTCTAATTGTCGATGAGTGGAAAATGGATTGAAAAGAGAAGGCCCTCAAGCCAGGGAGAGTAAATTGATCTTCCTAAATTCTAGGTCTGACTATGTCATTCTCATGAATAGCTAGTTCCCTCTACCCTATCTGATAAAATATCAACTCCTCTATTGGGCTTTTTAAAACTCTTCCAATCTGGCTCCTGTCTAATTTACCAACCATATTACCTTTTGCTCTCCTTTTAACATTCTACAGTCCAGCCAAACTGATCTTTCTGAATGCATAATTCCATCTCCAGTCTCTGGGTCTTTGCAGAAGCATACCTGGAATGTCCTCCCTCTTCATCTCTGCTTCAAGAAATCCCAGGCTTCTGTAAGTTTTGGCTCAGGTGCCACCTCCTAGAGGAAATCTATTCTGATCCCCCAAAGTAGCATTTATCTACGCCACAAGTAACTTAGCATCCATTTTGTACATAATATATACTGTATTTCATTTTCTTTATACACATTTTCCCAATAAGAAATAATCTCCTTGAGGGCAGGTCCTGTTTCTCCCTTTGTCTTGTATCCTGAGTGTGCCTAGCAAAATGCCTTCATGCTAATAATGCTTGCTGAATGAACACCAAAGCTTTTGTAGTAGCAAAAACCTGGAACCAAAACAGATGCCTATCAATTGGCAAATGACTTAAACAAATGTTGGCATGTGGATGTGATGGAATAGAATTGTAAATAAGAGAAGTATGAAGGAATCAGAAGAATATAGAATTATTGGGATGAAGTGATGTCTCAAGTGCCTCTGATCTTAAATATATGCTCCAGATAGTTACCAAGGTGATATTCCTGAGGCACAGGTCTGACCCTGTCTCTTTCCTATTCAGTAACCTCCAATGGCTTCCTAGTACTCCTGGGATCAAATACAAACTCCTACAGCAGGTATTTAACCCATCTCTAAGCTACTTTCTGGGCGTATTATTCATTAACCTCCTTCACACACCGGATGATCTAGCTGAAGGGGCTCAACCATGACATTTCTTCTCTTCTTGCCACTTACAGACAACCTCCTCAGCTGGTTTCCTTCCAAACTCAGCTGAAATGTTACTTCTTCAATGATGACTCTCCTGATCCCACCATCTCTTAGTTTCCCTTTCACAATACTCTCTTATTCATTTTATACACTTTATAAATACTTAGGACATCTCCCCTAATACAATGGAAGCTTTCTGAAGGCATGCATGGCTTGGGTCTTTGTATACCTAGGACAGGACCTGACACATAGTAGGCAATTAACAAATGCTTACCGATTTGACTAAAATAGAATCAGAAGAACAATATATTGAATTGATAAGCATTACTTTAAATGCCTACTATATGCAGAGCCACAAGGAAAAGAAAATATAGCCCACTATCAATAGTCCACAAAAATAAGTAAATACAACGGAATGGGAGGAGGGAACAGTAACACTTGGAAGTGAATGGAAGACTAGAAAGTATTTTTACATGTAATTGGGAAAACTATAATATTAAAAAGTACAAAGTGAAGTGAGCAGAACCAGAAGAACATTGGACACAGTAAGAGCAGTACTGTATAATGATCAATTATGAACGGCTTAGTCATTCCCAGCATTACAATGATCCAAGACAATCCCAAAGGACTTACGGTAGAAAATGCTATCCACCTCCAGAGAAAGAGCAGATGGAATCTGAAAGCAGATCAGAATAAACGATTTTTCATTTTGGTTTTTTTGGTGGGTTTTGGGGGGGGGGTTCTGTTTCATAGGAGTCTTCTTCCAAAGCATGACCAGTGTGGAGATGTTTTGCATGAGCACATGAAGAATAACCTAGTATAAAATTGCTTGCCATCTCAGGGAGAAGAGTGGAAATGGAAGGAAGGAGAATTTGGAAATCAAATTTTTGAAAAAAGAATGTTAAAAATTATTGCATGTAGTTGGGAAAAATAAAGTATTATCTGAAATTTTTAAAAAAGTGTTTTTTAAAAGCCATGGTGGGGGCAGCTGGGTGATTCGGTGGATTGAGAGCCAGGCCTAGAGATGGAAGGTACTGGGTTCAAATGTGACCTCAACCACTTCTTAGCTGGGTGACCCTGGGCAAGTCACTTCACCCCCATGGCCTAGCCCTTATCACTTTTCTGCCTTAGAAACAATACACAGTATTGATTCTAAGATGGAAGGTAAGGGTTTAAAAAAAGGTCATGCTACTCTAATAAAAAAGACAATATAAGCAAAGGTAATATACATTTTAATGCTATAAAAATGAAGGATAATTTATGGAACTTGATATAATAATACAAAATTTTATTGAGATAAAAGATTTAGAATATTAAAAAAAAATAATTAAAAGAGGTAGAGATGAAGGAAGAATGGTACTTCCAGCCCTTGTGACATATTAAAAAATTAGCAGTCAGCAAACTCTTTGGCACTAGTTTGAAAATAGAGAGGTAGATCAAGAGTAAAGCCTAGTCAGGGGAGAATCGGAAACAACAGAACTCAGTAAGTCAATGTTTGTTAAATCAGAAAACAAATCACTTAGGACAAAATTTCCTATTTAAAGTCTGGTGAACTTCCCAGCAAGATCAGGAGTGAAGCAAAAATTGCCCATTATTCTCACTATTTAATACTGTACTAGAAACACTAGCTGTAGCAATAAAGAGAAGAAAAGGAACTTGAAGGAATTAAAGTAGGCAACGAGGAAATGAAACTATCACTCTTTGTGGATGATATGATGGTAAGCTTAGAGAATCCTAGACAATCAACTAAAAAACTAATTGAAATAATTAATAACTTTAGCAAAGTTGCAGGATACAAAACAAACCCATATAAATCATCATCCCTTCCAAGCATTTCCAACAAAACTCAGCAGCAAGAGTTAGACAGAGAAATTCAATTTGAAATCACTCTAGACAATAGAATATTTGGGAATCTATTTGCCAAGACAAACACAGGAATTATATGAACACAACTTCAAAACACTCTCCACACAATTAAAACTAGATCTAAAGAATTGGAAAAACATTAATTGCTCCTCGGTAGGCCAAAGCTAATACAATAAAAATGACAATCCTACCCAAACTAATTTACCTGTTCAGGGCCAAAAAAACTATTTTATAGAACTAGAAAAAATAATAAAATTCGTCTGGAAGAACAAAAGGTCAAGAATATCAAAGAAACTAATGAAAAAATAGGAAGGATGGTAGCCTAGCAGTACCACATCTTAAACTGTACTATAAAACAGGAATTATCAAAAAAATTTGGGGGGCAGCTAGGGGGCTCAGTGGATTGAGAGCCAGGCCTAGAGATGGGAGGTCCTAGGTTCAAATGTGACCTCATTTACTTCCCAGCTGTGTGACCCTGGGCAAGTTACTTGACCCCTATTGCCTAGCCCTTACCACTCTTCTTCCTTAGAACCAATGGTTCTAAGGCAGAAGGTATAAAAAAATTCTGGTCCTGGCTAAGAAATAGAAGGGTGGATCAATAGAATAGACTAGGGGGTAAATGACCTCAGCAATGTAGTATATGATAAACTCAAAGATCTCAGCTCTTGGGATAAGATCTCACTATCTGACAAAAACTGTTGAGAAAATTATAAAACAGGATAGCAAAAATTAGGTTTAAATCAATATCTCAAACCTTATACCAAGAGAAGATCAAAATAGGCATATGATTTAAACATAAAGAGGGATATAAGTAAATTAGGGAAATATAGAATACTTTACCTGTCAGATCTATGGAGAATGGAATAATTTATGACCAAACAAGAGAAAGAGAATATTATAAGATGTAAAATGAATAATTTTGATTATTAGTAGTAGTAATTTGATTATTAATTTGATTAAATTTAAGAGGGGTTGTACAAATGAGACCAATGCAACCAAGATTAGAAGAGAAACAACAAACTGAGAAAAATTTCATAACAAATTTCTCTGACAAAGGTCTCATCTCTCAAATATATAAGGGGGAGGCGGAGTCAAGATGGCAGCCTAGAAGAAGCAGAAGTTCAGACCTCTGAATACCCATCCTTACTAATCACAAACTGAATGCTCCTAGGGGACTGAAAATCAAACCTAACAACAAGACAGAGCCAAGGAACCCTCCTGCTGGACTCAATTCAAAAGGCACGCCCCCCCAAAAAAAGCCAGAATCCGAGAACACTCGGGTTCAAGGGGAAGGCAGAAGGAAGGTCCCAGGACCCCTCCCCCCGCCCACCTAGAGCACTGAGACTCCAGCGGTAGCGGGAACTTCTGGGTGGGCAAAGGTGCTGGTCTGGAGGGTGTACCTTGCGGGCAGGGCTGTGCCAAGCTCAGAGCATCAAACACAGATGGCAGGGAAGGAGCTAGAGAGAGAGCATAGAGCTGGTAGCCTGGCCAGAGCTGTATCCTCCATATTTGCTCCAGCCTTTCAGGAGGTTTTGAGCACACCCAACCCAACCAAGCTGAAATTAATCCCATAAAAAGTCTTCAGAACTCAGGGAAGCCCAGGCTCCATACCCATACTCATTGACTGATGGACTTTAATCCAATCAAAAGCCTCCAGAGGACAGGGAAGCTCAAACCTCAATAACCCTCCCCCACAGACTGCACCAAGAGATTTTCTGTCAAAACTCCAAGAGGAGAGACTGACAGAAGCACCCAAAACCAAAAAAATGAGAGGAGCAAGAGAACAGACAAATACGGGGAGCAAAGAAGAGGTGAATGTGAGCAGACAACAGAAAAAGAAGAAAGAAATTACAATGGACAGCTTCTATACAGCGAGCGGAACAAAGGGGGAGGGATAAGCAAACGAAAAATCAGAAATACCAGCAAATTGGATACAGGCTTTGGAAGAACTCAAAATGCAATTCAAAACACAATTAAGAGAGGCTGAAGACAATTGGGAAAAGAACTTAAAAACTAAGATCAGTCATCTGGAAACAGAGGCACTTGAACTAAAATGAGAAAATAGTGTCTTGAAAGCCAAAATCAACCAGCTAGAAAATGAGGCAAAGGAGATGAAAGATGAGAAAAAGGAGATGAAAAACAATGTAAAGAGGATGAAAGATGACCTCCAAAGAAAATCAAATATATAAAGAACTATGTCACATTTATAAGAATCCACGTCATTCCCCTGATAAATGCTCAAAGGATATGAATAGGCAATTTTCAGATGAAGAAATCAAAGCTATTAGTAAGCACATGGAAAAAGTGGTTCCAAATCCCTCTTGATTAGAGATATGCAAATTAAAACAACTCAATACCACCTCATACCTACCAGATTGGCCAATATGACAGTAAAGGAAAATAATAAATGTCGGAGGGGTTGTGGCAAAATTGGGACACTAATGCATTATTGGTAGAGTTGTGAACTGATCCAACCATTCTAGAGGACAATTTGGAATTATGCCCAAAGGGCTGTAAAAGAATGCAGACCTTTTGATCCAGTAATACCACTACTGGGTCTGTATCCCAAAGAGATAAAAAAAAATTGTAAAGGATCTGTTTGTATAAAAATATTTATAGCTGCTTTTTTTATGGTGGCAAAGAATTGGAAACTAAAGGGATGTCCCTCATTTGGGGAATAGCTGAGCAAATTGTGGTATATAATAGTGATGGAATACTATTGAATGATGAACAGAATGATTTCAGAAAGAACTGGAAAGACCTACGTGAACTGATACAGAGTAAAATAAACTGAACCAAGAGATCATCATCTACCGCAACTGCAATATTGAAGAACAATAAAATGTGATAGACTTTGCTACTAAGAGCAATACATTCTTTTTAATAAGTCCTCAGAATTGATCCAGGACACTTTTGAGTACTTATTAAAATGAATGTTATCCACCTCTAGAGAAAGAACTTGTGTAGTAGGAATGCAGATGAAAACATAGGATTTGTCACTTACTTATCTGGGTATATATTTTGGAATTTGGGTTCTATAAGATTATTCATTTACAAAAATGAATAATATAGAAATGTTTTGTGTGATAATATATGCATAAACCCAGATTGAATTGCTCATCAGCACCAAGAGGGGGGAGAGAAGAAGAGAGGGAAACAATATGGATCATATCACTTTGGAAAACTTATGTGGAAATTTGTTATTAAAATAAAAAATAAAAATATTTTAAATATGTAAAAATAAATAAAATCTGGTAGACATTAAGCTTAGAACAAAGCCTTATGCTAAAATCCAAAAACATTCTAAATGGATTCATAGCCTTAATATTAAATCTCATGCCATCAAAAAACTGGAAGAGAAACAGAACATATATCCTTCACAGTTTCAGGTAGATATCATCTTAACAAAATGAGGAATAAAGACAATTATAAAGATTAAATGGATAACTTGGGTTATATGAGACAGAAAAGTTTCTGAACAGACAAAAATCAAAGCATCCAGGATGAGAAGGGAAGCAGTCAAATGGAAAAAAATCTTTGCATCAAATATCTGAGACAAGGGTTTGGTATTGAATTTCATGTATATATGTGTGTGTATGTGTGTTCATATAGTGTGTATGTATACATATACACATACACATATGTGTTTATAGATATAAATCTCATACACACAACCATAAGGCCAAAAGATAAATGGTTAAAGAATCTGAACAAAAAGTTCTCAAAAGAAGTTACAAAATATTCACAACCATTTGAAAGAATGCTTCAAACCACTAACAATAACAGAAGTACATATCAAAATAACTCTAAGGTCTCACCTCACCCCCCACAATTCGGCAACCATTGGAGGTGCTGTGGGAAGATGGGCGCACTAGTACATTGTTGGTACAAAGCAATTGGAATTGTACCCCCAAAAAGGGAATAAAATATCCATATCCTCTGAGCCAGAGATTCTACTACTAGCCTTATATCACAAGGAGGTCATTGAAAAGAAGAAAGTCACACCAAAATATTTCTAGCAGTACTTTCTGTGACAGCAAAGTTAGAAACAAAGTAGAAACCGAAATGCCCACCGATAAGGAAGGAAGTAGCTAAACACATTGTGGCAGATGCATGTAATGGGATAGTACTGGGCTGTAAGAAACAACAAATGTAGAGAAGCAGTCGGCTGAGAAATATTTAAACATCTACTCTGTGCCGGGCACTATACCCAAATGGGGGAATATAAAAAAAGGCAAAAACGGTCCCTGCTCTCAGGAAGCTCAGGTTCTAAATGGGGGCAATCCAACATGCAAACAACTAGGTAGGAATATAGAGGGTAAGTTGGAGATAACCCATTGACAGAAGGCACTAGCATCAAGGGGAAATGGAAAATGTTCCTTGTAGAAGGTAGGATCAAGATCTAATGCAGAGTAAAGAACCATGAAAATGATAAACAAGGGCAGCTAGGTGACACAGTAAATAGAGTGCTAGGCTTGGATTCAGAAGGACCTGCATTCAAATATGACCTCACGTTCTAACTTTGTGGTCCCAGGCAAGCTGCTTAACTCCATTTATCTGGCTCTTGCCCTTCTATCGTAGAGATGTTACTAGGTAACAGAACAGAAGGTAGGAGTCATTTAAAAAAAGAAAGAAAAAATAAATTGCTATACAAAATAACTACAACAGTGGAAATGGGGAAAACGTGCACAAAACAAGAAAAAGTAAGGGTTGCCAAATTACAAAGAACGAGCATGACTCCAAAGAGAGATTTGAGAAGACATTGCCATCCCAATCTTTCAGAGGCGAGAAGTCCATGGTTATATCACATTGCATATATTTTTAAACCTTTTCAATGTATTGATCAGTTTATCTGATTTTATCTTTCTTTTTCTTTTTTCACTAAAAATACTAGTTGTTATATTGGTTGTCTCTCTGGGAGGGGGAAAGAGGAGGGATTCTGGGGGAAATTTTGGTGATGTTAGAAAGCTACGAGTAACAATTTACTTTTCTTTTTGAAACTGGGTCTCCCTATCTCTCCCAGGTAAAAGTATAGTAGCCCCTCATGGCCCTGATCCCGACACTGATCAGTATGAAAGCTTTGACTTGTTCTATCTGCAACCTGGGTCACTTCACTGCTCCTTAGTTAGCCTAGTGGCCCAGGGTTCTCTAGAGATCATCATCCTCATGACAGACTGAGTATGGCTATGAGATCAGACCGTGCAGTTCAGAATTCCCATATTCTGACTGATCCCTATCAGCTTTGGCTTCCTTAATATGGAGATCACAGGTGGGTACGATCATAAGTGGAAATAATTTATTAAAATAAAGAAATGGAGCCCTTCTAATAAAAAAAACCTCAAAGACTTTGAGCATAAACAGATAAGTCAATAGGAAAATCAGTAACAGCAGAAAGAAATAAAGCCTCCAGAATTTGTAAATGAGTTCAGGCAACTATGAATAAATACTGCAAAACAAAGGAATATAATCGAACTGTTGATGAGACAGAGGACCCTGTAGAATATGAGGAGAATATGAAACCACAGCATGTGGCTCCTGAATGTTTAAAAGGGAAATGAAAATTATTAGAGCACAGTTTATTTCCTGTACAGGAAAAATAATGAGCAGAATAGAAAAACTAGAATTTGAAATGGTCAACTTCCTCAAAGAAACACGAGAGAATAATATATTGGGAATTCAAAAACATGGAAGAAGAAAAGCAAAAGACAATAACATTAAAAGAAAATATGCTCACTATGCAAGTAAAACTTACTGACCCTGAAGACAAGTTACAGACAGAAAACCTAAGGCTCTTAGATCTCCCAGAAGCATACAAGATAAAAATTAACACCATAATGAAGAAAATAATAAAACTACCCAGAAATTCTAAATTAAATGAATTTTTAGAAAAGGAAATTCCAATTAAAGGAATTCATAGATCATCTACAGAAAAAACAATAAGGTTGCAAACTTCAAAGCACATAATGATTAAATGTAATAATTCAGTTCAGAAATGACAAGTTCTGCAAGCTATCAAGGCCTTAATATACAAAGAATAGGACGTTCAGAAAACAAGATTATTTTGTACCCACTAGAAAATGTAGACAGGAAATATGTTCCTAAGAGTAACAGTACTCGGGCTACAGCCTAGGATCACCTATCCTGCATATCTGAGATTAACTTTAGAAAAAAAAAAGATAAATGTTCAACAATAAAGGAGAATTTGAAACATTTTGTTCAAACACTCCAAACAATGGAAATGCAAGAGGCAAGAGCAGCAGTAAGAGCCTAAGAGTCTTTTTTCTTTCTTTCTTCTTTTAAAAACCCTTACCTTCTACCTTAGAATCAATACTGTATATTAGTTCCAAGGCAGAAGAGTGATAAAGACTAGGCAATGAGGGTTAAGTGACTTTCCCAGGGTCACACAGCTAGGAAGTGTCTGAGATCAAATTTGAACCCAGAACTCCCATTTCTATGGCTGGCTCTCAATCCAGTGAGCCACCCAGCTGCCCCAAGACTTCTTTCTAAATAGACACAAGCTGACAAGAGTGAAGGTAGAGGTAGAGGTAACAGGCTAGATAGGGGGCACTATGAACAAGACCTACCTGCAGGTCAATCACTGCTTTTTGTGTGGAACTATATGACAATATGAGAGGTACATAAAAATCGAGAAAGGGAGTAAAAGGATAAAGAGGAACACCAGGGTCAGATCAAGAGCTAACGATGAGAAGATGCCCCTTGTGGTCTCAAGAGAAGAGCCTAGAGGGGAATGGTTGAGGGGGAACTGAAAAGGGAGAGGAAAGAAAAGAGGCCTTACTTTAGAAGTGGGATGGAGTTGCACCAATAAATATTTCTACAAATAAAAAGAGATGGTCACTGAAGGGAGATAAGGACCTGACACTGATGAAGCCTGGAGGGTTTGGTGCTTGAAAACTCTACTTGTCCTATAATGGAAGGCAGGGAGGACTCCTGAGGACAACTGACACCTGGAGAAATGAGAGAACAAAAAACACAGAGATGAGATTTCCAGGCACATGTAGGGAAAAAAATCAACAGAGGAGGGTATAGATCTATGATGGGCTATAGGGGGAGGAGCAGATCTACTATAAGACAGTGGCCTCTCTTTCACCTGCAATAACTGGCACTGTTCTAGAAGTGAGGCACCATAGGGAAAGCTCTACAAGGCAGTGTAGTTACAAATGCCTGGAGGAGAGAAACTAGAATGGATACCCTGGAAACTCTGATTGCAAGATGAATCAAGAGCAAAAAAAAAAAAAGAGATCAGATAATTACAATCATAGAAGGGTCTAGAATAGATAGAGAAGATGGAAAGTGAAGAGTGAAATTTCTAAAATGGAATACAAAAAATGAAATTTTAAAGACTATGAACAGACTAATCAAAGGGAAGGAGAACAAGTGGGAAATGACTAAAAGGAAAAAAGAAAGGAAAAGATTATACAATCAGAAAAAAGGTAGGAGAGAAAAATGAACTGGTAAAAGGCAAAGGGAAAAGAGGTAGCAAACCAGAAGAGGGGATGGAGGATGAGAGGGAAAGAACCAGTGAGAACAGATTAAAAACAGATTAATGTAAAGTAACTGAGGGAACATAATATTGTGTTTACAGAAGAAGGGGGAATCATAACTTGAAAAAGAAAAACTATTTTAGAAACAGAAGGAGGAAAAATATAAACTTAGCTCTAATAACTTTAAACTGAATGGATTAAACAATCCAATAAAATGAAAAAGAGTGACAGATTGGCGAAGAAAACAAAACCCTACAATCTGTTAGCCTACAAGAAACACATTTAAAAAATAGAGACATACACAAAATAAAACTAAAGGGAAGGGAAAAAATTTACTATGCATCAAGTGAATTGGAAAAAAAAACAGGAGTTACCATTATACTATCAAACAAAGCAAAAAGAAACATTCAAAAAGTGAAAAGAGCTAAACAAGGAAACTATATTATGCCATACGCAGCCATAGACAACAAACTAATATTAGTAATAAACTTATATCCTCCAAATATGCTAGCATGCAAATTCATAAAAGAAATATTATCTGAGCTTCAAGTAGATGACAATAGTAATACAATAGTGACAGGAGACTTCAATATCCATCTATCAGTTTTGAATATGTCTAACAAAGATAAACAAAAAATATGGAACTGAACAAATTTCTGGGGAAATTGAAGTTAAAGACTTATGAAATCTTCTAAATGAGACAATAAAATATACACCTTTCTTAGCACCATGTGGAATTCACAGAAAACCTGAACATGTAATAGGGCACAAAGATACTGCAAACCAATGCGAAAAAGTTAATACTTTAGAAAACATAACATAATAAAAATAGAAATTAGTTGAGAAAGGCACAAACAAAAGATAAAGACCCAAATGTATATTTAATAATAAAATCTTAAACATGGATAGGTCAAAGAACATGTCATAGAAATAATAACTATGTGAAAGGAAATTATAATGATGGAGCGATTTTTATTTTTTTCTAAAAGAACACATTTCTTTTCCTTTATTAGAATACATGTCCATATTTTGTCCTTTTGCAATTCCTTCCAATTGATCAAATGCATTTACCTTTCTACATTTTTCTTGATTCCTGGGTTTGCATTTCAAAATTTCTACTCAGCTTTAGAGTTTTATCAGGAGTACATGGAATTCCTTGATTTCATTAAAGATCCATTTTGCACTCTATGCAATTATAGTCAGTTTTATAGCATATATCTTCTTGTGTTTTTCTTTTGATTTATAGCATATCTTTCTTTCAGATTTCACTTTTTAGTAGACGCAAAATAATCTTTTGTGAAACTGATAATGACTATTTGATATTTGTATTCTTTCTTTTGGAATAATTGCAACATGTTTTCTGTTGACTTGTAAGCAACTAAAATTGCTATGATATTCTTATAGATTTTCTATTTGGGGTTTCTTTTAGTAGGGACAAGTGGATTCCTCATAGTTTCACTCTGCCATGTAGTATTTTTTCCTTTTCTTTTTTTTTAAACCTGTACCTTCTTAGAATTGATACTTGATTCTAAGGCAGAAGAGCGGTAAGGGCTAGGCAATGGGGGTTAAATGACTTGCCCAGGGTCACACAGCTAGGAAGTGACTAAGGCCAAATTTGAACACAGGAGCTCCAGTCTCTGGGCCTGGCTCTCAATCCACTGAGCCATCCAACTGCCCCTTGCCATGTAATTTTAATAGATCAGAATAATTTTATGATTTCTTAAACTATAGTGCCAAACTATTTGGGTTTAGTAATTTGGTGATTCCTAATTTTTTCTCCTTTGCCAACTTTCTAAGTCAATTTTTAAAAATAGTACAGCCTTCACAAGTTCTCCTAGCTCTTAGAGTTATTTTTAAAATGGGAAAAATTTAAAAACAAAATAAAAATTTTAAAACCTAATATATGTGCTATAAAAAACAATAAGCAAGATGATTTCAGAAAAAGCTGGAAAGATCTGCATGAACTGATGCAGAGTGAAATCAGCAGAACCAGAACATTGTACACAATAACAGCAATACTGTACAATGATCAACTGTGAAAATTTGGCTACTCTCAGCCATGCAATGATCTGGGACAATCATGAAAGACTTCTGATGGGGAATGCTATCCACCTCCAAAGAACTTGTTAGAGTCGTTTTTCACATGTGTTTATTTATGGTTTTATTTTGGGAAAATGACCAGTATAGAAGTGTGTTTTGCATGACAATAAGAATAAATTTTTAAATTAAAAAATAATAATCTCTCAAAAAATAAAAAATCCAAAACCATTTGGCACTAGATAAAAAAAAAAGAAAAGCAGATCAGAGGAACTGACCAGATAATGAATAATCACTCAGTAACTCAGTATTCAGTAATCCTCCAAAATGTAAATAACTTGAGGAAGAACTCCCTGTTTAGCAAGAAGTGGTAAGAACACCAAAAAGCAGTTCGTATGAAATTAGGTTGAAACTAACTACTTACACCATATGTCAAGGGATGTGATTTTTTTAAAAAAGCATAAGAAAATTTCATCAGGCACCATTCATAGCTAGAGGTAGGAGAAAATTTTTTGTTGTGTTGTTTTTTTAAATAAATTTTATATTTTTAACATCCAAAAAAAGACCATACAAGTAGTAAAACCCTAAATCTCTAATAATAAATTCAACATATTTTCAACTGTCCTATTTGTCTGTGTCACCTTCTCAAATTCCTTCTGTTCTCTTGTGTGGATTTTCAAAATGTTCTGATACCCTCTTTTTTCCTAGCAGCATTATCAGTAGATATCTTCTCTCACTAACTTAGAAAAACAAACAAACAAAAAGATTCTTATAACCAGGATCAGGCAAAGCAAATGCCCCTTTGACTATGTCCAAAACTCTGTGTCATTCGATACCTTGAGTCCATGAGCTCCTCACCAAGAAGTAGCCCAGTACATCTCATTTTTGACGCACTGGAATTTTAGTGAGTCTCTGCACTGATCAGATTTACTAAGTCTCTCAAAGATTTTTTTCTTCATTATTATAGAAATTATTTTACTAATTCTGATCACTTGACCCTACCTAAAAGTTCATACAAGTCTTCTCAGGTATTGTCTCTGAGTCTATCTCTTTTTTAATAACTT
The DNA here is from genome assembly GCF_027887165.1 of Monodelphis domestica. NCBI lineage: Eukaryota > Metazoa > Chordata > Mammalia > Didelphimorphia > Didelphidae > Monodelphis > Monodelphis domestica. The sequence goes on from NC_077235.1 coordinate 30,208,102, forward strand.
ACAACTGCAATAATATTGCAGTCATTCATATAATTCCATAACTTGTTCAGCCATTCTAGAGTGAGAATTCATGGCCAAACAAGGAATAGGGACAATGACAAGAGAAACCAAATAATTTTGGCTGACTGAAATTGTAAAAGCATTTAGAGAAACAAAATTTCCACTAGTCCAATAAGATAAGCAAGTAGATTAGAAATCAACAACAAGAACTTTGCATCAAATATCTTGGATAGGGGTCTAATTGCCAAGATCCATCAGAAATGAATACAAGAAGAGGGGGCAGCTGGGTAGCTCAGTGAATTGAGAGTCAGGACTAGAGATGGGAGGTCCTAGCTTCACATATGGCCTCAGACACTTCCCAGCTGTGTGACCCTGGGCAAGTCACTGAACCCCCATTGCCTAGCCCTTACCTCTCTTCTGCCTTGGAACCAAGTATTGATTCTAAGAAGGAAGGTAAGGGTTTAAAAGAAAAAGAAATGAATACAAAACCAAAAGCAATTTCTTAAAAGTAGGCCCAGAATGGTTTAGTGGCAAGATAAGGTAGGGAGGACATAACAGATCTGTGATTCCAATTCAATGCCTCTAATTTCAAATATAGTCGTATTTCTATTATCATAATAACTCATAATTCTCAAGAGCTCTATCAAAAAACTCTTATGTTATTCATACTTTACAATGCCAGAATTGGGGCTCCATGACTTACAGTCTGTAAACCTAGTAAATAGCTTCATCAGGGTTTGAATTCAAATAACCTGACTCCAAGCTTAGCATGTTTTCCATTAGACAATGCTAAAATGTTTTCTGGGATATTCTGGCCAATCCAGGACCCAGAAAGAAAAAGTCGGTCCCTTTGCTATGATCTCAAAGAATGGCATGGCTAATCAATAGCTGTTGAATCAAGGTGAGTGTTTTAACAGTTTATTGGCACCTGGATGGATAGGAACTCGGATTCTTAGTCTTTTAGTAAAATTCATTTTCAGTCACAGCTGGACATCATCTCCTTTTAACGTGTCACTTTCTAGCATTCCCAGGTTTCTCTAGTCCAAACTAGTGTGTGATGTTTTATAGGCCATCAATCACAACTTTGACCTCCCCCAGAACATTCAGAATTGGTTGCCATGCTTTGGGGACGGATGTGTCAGACACAGAAATAACAAGTCAACCATCTTATAAGTAGCCAATTTATGGAAAATGGCCCCATAATGGAGGTTGTCTGGAAACACTTACCTAGCTGCTGAGTGACTCATTACTTAGGCTCCTCAGCCTCTCCTCAGTTCCCATATTCCTTCCTCCTTCTTCTGAGAGTGGTGAGAGCTTCCAGGAATACTGTTTGATCAGCTGAAGCTACAAAAGTGAAACAGGACTGTTATTTGTTTGTTTTTAAAATAAATCACATATTTGTATTTTTTCTTACATCTTTTGTCACAAGGTATATGTGCATTATGGTGAGGAAGGTCCAGATCTGTAATTTCATCAGGCAGGATCATGGAGGCTTGGCTTGAACCCAGGTCTTAACAACTATGAGATGTCCTCTTAATCCATTGCTTCTTACCTTGCAGGTAGTAGGTACCTAATAAGTATTTGCTTAATTGAATTCAAGCATAGGATCAGAGGGGAGAGAAAGGGGTAGAGCTTTTGAGAGACTGGAGCTAAAAGATTAGAGGTCATCAAGCCCAAACTCTTCATTTTACAGAAGAAACTAAGGGTCAAAAAAGAGTCAACTTCCCTAGAAGCCAAATATATCAATACAGGATTATAGAGTCCAATAGAGTGTTTTTTCCACCATCCCACCCTGTCTATTTGGTCACCTTAAAAATCTTGCAATACAAAACTAAGCAGCACTTTAAGCCAGAGAAATGGTGTCAAGGTTCAATTAAGACAAGTGGAAGTTGAGGGTTAGTATAATATCATTTATTTCACTTGGTAAATAATATAACAAGTGACTGCTTCTGTTGGAACACTACTTCATGCTTCACCCCCTGAACCTCTCCTTTCCTCCCTATTTCCAGCTCTGGAACCATCATGAAATCAACTCTGCCATCATTTTAGGTAGAGTATATGTCTATGATACTCTCACATCCCCACTGACGATCTCTATAAACTTCCAGACCAAAGTATTTCTCCCTGGCATCATCCATTTATTAAGTGTGTTGTTTTCTCCAGTTAGACCATAAACCCCTGGGAGGGCAGGAACTGTCCTTGCTTTCCGGTATGCATCTCCAGTCCCTAAGTGCTTGGGACAAAGCAAGGCTTAATAAATGCTTTTTCTTTTGTTCATTTTTAGCACCCAACTATTCTAGAGGAACTCAGGATGAATAAATGATGTCCAATTTGGCCATTCTCTTGTGGCCTTCATTTCTCTAAGTTTGGGGTCTAGGAGAGCAAAGCCAAATTTCCAAGTCTTACCATTGTCATCCCCCACCCTTTGTCACTGGCACCAGTTTTTGCAAGTGGAAGGTTGAGAAAATAAAGAACAAAGTAGCTAAAGAGGGAGACAAAACCATTCCTTGTGACTTTTGTGACATCACCCCCTATTTGACATTGTCTAGTGGATGTTAAGGATATGGGAGGAAATGAAATGGTCACTGCCAAATATACAGAAGATGGTGGTGGTGAAAAAACACCTGCTCTTTATATATCATATGTACCTAATTATTTAAATGTTTTCTATCTCAGAAGATCCTGGGAAGCAGGGATTGTTTTTGCCCCTTTTTTGTAACCCTATAGGGTGCTTAATCTAATACATGTAACAGAGAAAGTGTTTCATGTGTCGGATGACAGGAAATCAGAAACTAATAATCATTTCTACAACCTTCTACATGTGTGCTGAGATCTCTTTTCTCAAATTTGACCAGACTTTCAATTGCCAAGAGAATGATAGTTGGTGACTGATTTCAAGTTCACTTGCTTTTAGAGGGCGTCAAAAAAATCTTAGGGCTCTTTTAAGTGTTACTGTACTTTGGGGACAATCTGTATGACCCATCAGGTGTATTCATGGCATTGTCCTATCACATTAAGCCATTGACTTTCACAATATCTATGATTAAGGTACCCCAAAATCATATTAATCAACAAGTTTGTCTTCTTTTAGACTTTCCAAGTTCTTCGTTTTTCTTCCTTTCTTTGGCTTGGCTAAAGTGAGTATCCCCTAAGTCCTAGTACAATCATAAACTTTAATAGCTTTGAAGGGCACTAAGACTTTGGGGACATCATCTATAATGACTCTCAATAAAGCTAGAGATAAAGTGGGGGGTGAGGATCGAGATCTAACAAGGTATTCATTTTTTTTAAAGGAGGAGACATTAATGGTCTGAATTCAGAACGAGTAGAAAAGGTGTGGTGGATTCAACCTCAGCCTGCCTCCACTGAGAGGGCACAACTGTGATGGCTGAGCTGGGCCCCGAGCTCTCTTTGCTGGGAAGGATGGCGTTTCTGGAAGGGTACGCCATGATTTCGGGAGCTCCGCATTCGGTCTGGGTTATGACGCCTTGTCGCATTCAAGGTAGCTAGCGAGCTGGCTTCGCCCCCTACTCCTTACACACACCCCGCCCGTCCCCCCACCCTGGGGAGCGCGAGCCCGCCAGTGCCTCGGCTGCCCCTTCCCATCAGCATCCTCTCCCCCACCCCCACCCCAGGCTGAGTGAGGGATGCGACCCCAGCCCAAGGACCGGCCAAAGCCCCTGCGGTATATAGAGAACCAGGGGGTGAGGGTGGGGGTAGGGGTAGGGGTCTAGGCTTCCTGGGCCGGGGCCGCTGGGCTCGTGGGCCGCCGGTACGCACCATACTGTCTGACTGGTGGGAGGCGGGAGAGGGGGGAGCGGGCAGGGCCCCCAATGACACGTTCACTTCCTCCATCTCCTCCATCTCCTCCGCCTCCTCCATCTCCTCCTTCTCCATCTCCTCCTCCTCCTCCACCTCCTCCTCCTCCATCTCCATCTCCATCTCCTCCTCCTCCTCCTTCTCCTCCTCCTCCTCTTCCTCTTCCTTCACCTCCTCCTCCTCCTCCTCCTCCTCCTCCTCGGTTCGCCCCAACCCGTTTTGGGGGCTCCTCTTTGCTTTCAAAGAACTCCCGTTGGGGGGGGCGGTAAAGAAGTGCTGCTGCCCCTGAGTTAGACCCCCGCCCGCGCCCCCGCCGCCGCCTGCCTCCACAGCGCCGCCAAGCGGAAGTTAAAAAACGGCGGTCCTCCTTTTGGCCCCACCCCCGCCCCTCCTCCGCCAACAAACCAGGGGCGGGGCCTATATAAAGAGAGCACCGCAGTTGCCCGTCACCGGAAGTCTAGCTGTCGAGTACCATGGAGCCGGCTAAGATGGCATCTCCCAAGAGCGGGCCAAAGGATGCTCTGGTAGGTGTGAGCGAGGCGCGCAGCTGGTAGGCTCCGCGCCCTCGGGGACAAGGGAAAAGAGGGCGAGGGTCCTCCGATTGCCAGGCCCAGCTGTGGCCGCCGTTCCCGGCGCCTCTAATGGGTCTGTCTGACCCCACACACACACCGCACCCCCTCTCGCGCTGCGGCTAGAACCCTAGCAAATTGAAGCCCTCAGGCTCCAGAGTTTATGTCGCAGAGGCCTCTCCGCTGCGCCTGCCCCACCCTCCTTCCCCTTGACTTTCTCCAAGAGCCTTTCTGGGCTCTAAATTTTCCGGCTCCCCCCCTCCCCCCGCCCAATCCCGCCGCCCCCACATAGGCTCCTTTGGCCGTCCGATTAGCTCAGGGATTGTTTTGTTAAATGTTTTACAGCCTTTTTCGCTTAGTATTACTTCTACGACCCATTGTTGCCGCCGCCCCGCCCCCCCCCCACCTCTGCAATACAGCCCACCCTTGCACCAAATCTTTTCAGTCCATTACTAATCCCCGCATTGATCAACCAGAAGATGGATATTGCCAGTGCGAGAATTTGTTTTGCTTGACTGTACGAGTTGGTGGTTGTTTTTCCCCCAAAGCTTTCTCTTTGAGGGGGCGGGGGGGGGGGGGAGGCGCTCGGGAAAGAAAGCAGATTTTTGTTGATAGAAAAAAATTAAAATGTCATTCCAAAGAATAAAAATGATCGAAGACGTATAGAAAGCAAGCACATAAAGAAGAAAATAAATGTGTGCCTCCTTCACGTCAGTCTGTCAGCAAGCATTGATTAATGGTTCGTTGTGCACTAAGTGCTTGCGAATACAAAGAAGGGGGGGGGGGACAGAACGGGCCCTTGCTGTCTAGGAGCCCCCATTCTAAAAGGGAAGAGGATATAGAAAGGATTCTGAACAGTCAGGATATATATAGTATAAAGTGGATGTAATGGCCAGAGGAAAAGCGCTAGCGTAGAGAATGATCGAGAAAGGCCTCCTGCAGAAGGTGGGATTTTAGCTGAGAATTGAAAGACGCCATGATTGGCTCGCTGTACTAAATGAGTATTCAATCTTTCAAGGTTGTTATCGTTTACATTACTGAGGTCATCCTGTAAATTGTTATCCTCTTTTTGCCTTTCTTCACCATCATTGTGCCTCTTTCCACAGCCCCTTAGGACAATTTTTACCATTTAGACCTTTTTACCATCTTTGCCAGTCTGATGGATGGGAAATAAAACTACAGTTTGGATTTGGATTTTTCTTATTAGTGATTTGGAGTATTCCATCTTATAATGGTTGATTACTTTCATTTCTCTTTTAAAATAAATTTTTATTTCTACCATTTTTATATAACCAAAATGTCTCCTAGCAACCCTTCCCTTCCTTCCTTTCTCCCTCCCTCCACTCTCCCCCTCTCTCCCTCTTCCCTCCTCCCTCTCCCTCCCTCCCTCCCTCTTCCCTCCTCTCTCCTTTCCCCACCTCCACCCAGAGAGCCATCTCATATGACAAATAATATTTTTAAAGGGAAAGAAAAGAAGAAAAATCAGCAAAATTGATCAATATCCAGAAAATTCTGGAAAATATATGCAAATATACCACACCCTTGGATCTCCCACCTCAGCAAAGCAGGGAAGAGGGGAGGATTTTCTGATTCCTGTCAGGGTTGTTGCGTGTATAAAATTAAATGTGCAAAAAACATTTTGTAAACCTTAAATGCCGTATATTCTAGTCAATAATTATTATTTACTATTGTTTGATATTATCTAGAATCTGTAACACTATAAGAACAAAGTATTTCTATAAATTATATTAATATTATGTTAATATAATATTAAAGTATTATAGTGTTGGTGATACTATTATTAATATTTTACCTCTTCTTTGGGACCATATTTGTTCCTAATAATTTTGCAACATTTATAATTTCACAATTCTTTTCATTTACATTGTTCTAATGACCCTGTATGTTTTTTGGTTCTGCTTCCTTATGCATTCAATCTTGTACATTTTTCCTTATTTCTCTGTATTAATCAAATTCCTCATTTCTTACAGCACAGTAATATTTTATGATTTTCATGTGCCAAACTTTATTGAAATATTCCCCAATCATTGGCATATACCAATTCTCTGCCACTTCAAAAGTGCTGCTATAAATATATTGGTACATATAGGGACTTTTTTCTTATTACTGACCTCTTTGGGGTATAAATTTAGAAGTGGAATCTCTGGTTCCCAGGTACAGGATAGACCTTTTAGTCAATTTACTTGAGTAATTCCAAATTGCTTTTCAAAATGGTTTTAATGATTCACAGCTCCATAATGCACTAGTGTGCTTATTGACCCCCCCCCAATGTTAACTCTTCCCATCTTTGCCAATGTGCCAGGCATGAGGTGAAACCTCAAGATTGTTTTGATTTGTATATCTCATTAGTGATTTTGAATATTCTTTCATATATTCAAAATAAAGAAGTCTTCTGTCTGCTTAGTGGATTGATTTCCAAATACTTTACACATTTTATAGTTATTCTCAATGGAATTTCCCTTTCTATTTGAAATTAATTAAATAAAATAACTCAAAGGAACATACCTTTGACCCAGAGATACTACCACTACACTTATACCCCAAGGAGGCCACTGATAAAAAGAAGTTCCTCCTATACACCAAAATATTTATAGAAGCATTTTTAGTTTAGGCAAGGAACTGAAAATAAACCACATGCCAATTCATTGGGGAATGGCTAAACAAATTGTGGTCTAAGAATGTAATGGAATATTACTGTGCCATAAGAAATGATATGATTATGAATACAGAGAAGCAGGGAAAGATATACATGAAATAATGCTGAGTTAAATAAGCAGAACTAAGAAAACAATATACAAAGTGAATACCATAGTGTAAACAGAAGGGACAATAAAAAAAAATAAAAAGATAATATTGCAAAACTACAAAAAATAAATCATGGCCCCAGAGAAGAGATAAGAAAAGACACTCTTTACCACACTTTTGCAGAAGTGGAAGGTCAGTGAATGTGGTACATTGTATAATTTTAGACTTTATCACGTTTTGCTGATGGGGGAGCAGTAGTCTCTAAAATGTTTCTATCATATGACATGTCTTTTTGGGAGGGATACAGAGGGGAATTTTTTGGTGATATAAAAAAGGCGTTAATTTTTTAAAAAACTCAATTTGACAGGGTTTATTTGGGGAGTTATGGCTTTTTAAGTAAAAGGAGAATCACTGAAAGCCAAGATGCTCTCATGTGAGTCACTGAACTCCAACTACTACAGGTAGAGAGAGCAGCAGAAGGACCAGAGAAGACAGCAGTCACAGAGGAAGAGGAACCCGAGAAGAGAACTGCAGGGTAGGGTGAAAATCTGCCCAGTCTGGAGTTCAAACAGGTAGAAGTCAGCTAAGGGAAGGCTTCCTTCCCCTGTCAGAGAGAACTGATTTCATTGACCAAGAGTACCAGTGTCACCTAGACTTTGAGAAGTGACCCTTTTCTTGAGGGCTTGTTACTCTTTGCTGCCACCTCTGGCTCGAGGAGGAAAAGCGGGGGGGGGGGGGGGGGGGGGGAGCTGTGCCTGCTGCCCTTTGCACAGGTGAGCTGGCTTATTTATTAAAGAGTGAAACTGAACTATTTTGCTATGAGCTCCATTCTGGTTATACAGCATAACATCCAATTGGATGTTAGAGAGCCAATTTGACGACCTTGGCAGTTCTTTGTCATAAAGAGAACTGCTATTAATATTAAGCACTAAAATTCTGGAAATCCTTTTAAGGTTAGGTGATGGGTTAACTGAGAGTTTATAAAGGCTGTTTCTAAGTAGAGAAGAGAAAAAGATTTCCCTGGTCTTTGGTGTAAAAAGACCAAACAGTTCCTGCGTGGGCCAGTGACACTGAAACAAGTACACGTGTTTTCTGCCCATTCTTCACCATAGCTACTGAGTGCATTTTTATGAGTCCCATATGGGTTTACATATGTATTGTGGATTTATTTTTATGTATTTGACTTGATGGTATTGTAATATTTATTTTGTCTAATTGAACATTTTTATATTCTAAAGAGAAAAAGATTGTATTTCTTATCCAGAGCTGCAAGATTCATGGCCCGATTCTCTTCTAATGATATGATCTTGAATGCTAAGATCATGTATCCATGTAGAACTTATTGTGGAATATGGCATAAGATACTGATCTAACTCTTGATTTCTGCCAGACTGCATTCTTAAGGTTTCTCATAAGTTTTTATGAAATAGGGAGTTCTTTCCTGAGTCATGTTTTCTAGTTTATTGAAACATTGGGTTATTGGTTTCCATTTATAAATTCTCTATTTTTAAAAAATCCCAAATAGTTTTGATGACTTCTGCTTTTATCTTATATTGGCATGGCCTAGCCATGAACATTGTGAATTTTCCTTTAGCTATTTAAGTTGTTGCCATTTGGGTTTGGTTAAATCTGTTGATTTCTGTAGCTTGCACTAATGCAGCTTAATTATTAGTATCTTTACTGATTCCCTAGGATTTTCTAAGAAAACTAGCAAATATAGTTTTGTCTCCTTTTTACTTACATATATGATCTGCTTTCTCTTTGAATTTTTAATGGTATTTTTATTAACATTCATTTAGAATTTATTGTGGAATATGGCATAAGATGTTGGTCTAAACCTAGTTTCTGCCATACTGCTTTACAGCTTTCTAAGGAGTTTTTAATCAAAAAAGTTCTTTCCTAATTTGTTTTCCAGCTAATACTAGTTATTCGATTCAATGGTTTCTGATTCTCCCTTGTTTGTTCCATTGATCTGTCTCTTATTTTTTCAGCCAATACTAGATGGTTTTGATGACTGCTGCTTTATCATTTAAGATCTGAAAGTTCTATTTCCCCCTTTGTCCTTACCTCTTATTTTTCTTATTCTAAAATCTTTTGTCTCCAAATGAATTTTATACTTGATTGAATTCTATAATATATCCATTTGGTGGTATAGCATTAAAAATGTAAATTAACTTTGGTGTTGTGGTTCTTGTTATGTTGGTATTATCCAACCGTGAATACTGAATGTTCCTTTAGCTTCTCGCTTGTTTCTTTAAGCAGCACTTTATAATTGAATCTTTACAAATATTTAGGGTGCTTTGGTAGATTTCTTCCTAAGTATTTTATGCATTTTGTAGTTATTTTCAGTGGGATTTATTGCCTTTTGGACTTTGTTATTATAGAACAATGATTTTTTTTTTGTGAATTTCTTTTGTAGTCTACAATTTTGCTGACGCTATTGTCTTAACTGGTATTTTTCCTGATTCCTTAGGATTGTCTAAGTAAATCAGATCCATGTCATCAACTAATAGGGATAGTTTTATCCCCTCTTTCCCTATCTTTATGCCTTAAATTTCTTTCTTTTGTCTTATTGCTGTTAGCATTTCTAGAATCACTATCACATAATAGTGGGGAGAGCTGGCATCCTTGCTTTAGTCCTTTATTTACTGAGAAAGCTTCTACTTGCATTTTTTCTTTTGAAAACTGCCTGGCCATATCCTTTGCTCATTTATTTTGGAAGAATGCCAGCCTCATTTCTCCATCCCCCAAATGACAAATTGCTATAGCCACTCCTCCAGAAGCAAACTTCCTGGGAGAAAAAATTCACACACAGGCTAAGTAAATGTTCAAGCTCTTATTTCACACCCACCTTTTAACTAAAAAATTTAGATGCAGAAATTCGGTGAGGTGGTTAAAGGAAACTAGTGACTTTCAGAGTGCATATAGGGGAAAAGGATGGGAGTTCATTTGGAAGTCTTTAAGAATTGGAAACACTAGATATTCAGAAAAGGAAGACACGTCTGAAATCTAGACATACATAAAGGGAACAACTTGCTCTCCGGGTGACGGTACTTGTGACCTTGGACTGCTTTTAGCCAAACTTTTAGAGTTCAGTTTTGAGGCTGTATGTTTTGGTGAGGATAGCTTACTACTTTATTTAAACCCACAGGTGATGGCACAAATCCTGAAGGATATGGGAATTACAGATTATGAGCCAAAAGTAATCAATCAGATGCTGGAGTTTGCCTTCCGTGAGTGACCCATAAACCAAAATTTCTCTAATTCAGTCAAGTAATTTTATACTAATTAATGTCTTCTATAATTCTGATAGAATTGTATTTTCTACATCAGCCACATAAAACTAATCTTAAAAAGTATACAAAATGGGCTGAACTCAGAGAGGGCAGTTATTTTTATTGTGGTAAGTATTTAAATGAATAGTATAAGGCAAACTTTCTCTCTCTCTCTCCATATACATACATACATACACACATTATATATATATATATATTTAAGAGCCATAAGATCTCAAATTAATTCTTAAAAATAAGAGATATTATTGTAACATAACCCAAATAAGATGAAGCCTTTCTCATATGTCTAAGAGGAAATTGTCTCCATTCTTAAAGGATATGTAACAACAATTTTGGATGATGCAAAAATTTATTCAAGCCATGCTAAGAAAGCCACTGTTGATGCAGATGATGTGCGATTGGCAATCCAGTGTCGATCTGATCAGTCTTTTACTTCCCCTCCCCCAAGAGATGTGAGTAATTTTCATTTAAACATCTGATGTTTTATCTGGGGGGAAGAGGGGGAGAGAGAGAGAACACAGCACTAACTAGGGTTTATTTTTCTCAGTTTCTGTTAGATATTGCAAGACAAAAAAATCAAACCCCTTTACCACTGATTAAGCCATATTCAGGACTTAGACTCCCACCCGACAGATACTGTTTAACAGCACCAAACTACAGGCTTAAGCCTTTACCAAAAAAGGTGAGTGTTTTGTGATTCTTTTTAAAAAAGAAAATAAGTTTTTTCCTTATCCCATAGTAAAAAAATTGACTAGACAGTAGCTAAAATAACTTATTAGTACTGAAAAGTCTAGTCAGCTATTCTTTTGAAATGAGGCAATGTGATATAAGAGATAGTGAGCTAGCCTCAAAATCAGAACTTTGTTTTGAAGCTGTGGGTTCCAGTCCCACCTCTGACCCACCCTGACTGTGTGACCCTAAACAAGACACTTATTCTTTCAGAACTCTCTAGTAAGTCAGAAAAGAGATGCCTACTTTCTTCCCTCCAAAATTCCCTAGACTAATGAAAGCACAAGTCCGAGTCCTATTGAAGTATATTAAGATGTGTAACATCAGAAGCTGGGCCTGCCTTATGCTGTCACCATGATTAGAGCTGAAAGAAAGCTTGCTAAGCTTTCTTTAAATCATGCTAAACATGCTTTAAATCATGAGGCCCATGGAGGGGAAGTACTCACCTAAGATGACATAGCTAACTAGTGAATAGCAAAGATGGGATTTGATCCCTCCTCTTCCAATTCCAGGAAGGGGTCCACTACCAGCACCCCGGCTACCCTCCCTGCCTGAAAGGCCATCACTGAAGATGTCTTTCAGTGAAGGTTTTCACTGATGCAAATACAATCATTGGAAGTGGAATCAATTAAATTCCACAAAGATACACTGGGTGCTTATCAATAAACATTTATTAAGCACCAGGCACTATGCTGAGGTTGGGAATACCAAAAGAGGCAAACACAAACTCTACCCTCAAGGAGCTTGCAATCTAATGGGAGACAAAATGCAAACAAATATATACTGCATGGGTGCAAGACACTAGGAATAAAGAGAGAGAAATGATATATAACATGTACATAGATAAGTCAATACCACATCATTTGAGGGAGGAATACTAACACCTAAAGGGATCATGGAACTCTTCCCTTAGGAGATGATGCCTGCAATGAGCCTTGAAGTGAGAGTGCATCTGGGGATAGGGGATGGTTTGGGCACATTCAGAAGCATCAGGTAGAATGCGGAATTCAGGGGAAACACTAGTAATTGAGTTTGGCTGGAACCTGTAGTTCCTGAGATGGTCAGGGCTGTATATTAGGAAGATTATTTTAGCGGCTGTATAGAGAATGGATGGGAGATGAGAGAAAAATGGAAACAGGAGGCCAATTAAGATAATATTGCAATAATCCAGGCAAGTGATGCAGGCAATTGGAGTAGAAAGATGAAGAAGTAGAATCAACAAGACTTAGACCAACTTTGGTATATGGAGGGAGAGGAAAGAGTAATAAGAATGAATATGCAGTTATGAACCTGGGTGACTGCGAGGTTGTGGAAACTTGGTGTAGGTCTATGGATCAAGATGATCAGTTCCATTTTGGATGTATTGAGTTTGAGATACTAAGGATGCTGCTCAATTTGAGGGGCCCATGGATTTAATCATCTATGCAGTTGACTTGAAAATCTATGTGTCTAGGGGGCAGCTCGGTGGCTCAGTGGATTAAGAGCCAGGCCTAGAGACAGGAGGTCTTGGGTTCAAATATGACCTCCTAGCTGTTTGACCCTGGGCAAGTCACTTGACCCCCATTGCCTAGCCCTTACCACTGTTCTTCCTTGGAGCCAATACACAGTATTGACTCCAAGATGGAAGGTGAGGGTTTTTAAAAAAAGAAAATCTATGTATCTAGCTGCATCACCAAATGTCTGATGTCTATTGGACATCAACTATATGACCTTGAGAAATCTCAAACTCAACTTGTCTAAAACAGAATTCATTGTCTTTTCTCCCAGACACCATCCTACCAGTCTCAGGTTTGTAATCTTGGCATTATCCTCATCTCCTTGCTCTCCCTCGCCCTACATACTGAGTCAATGACCAGATCTGGCCATTTCTATCTTTACATCTCTCAACTAGGACTCACCTAGTCCTTTTCTCCACTCACACAGCTTCCACTTTGGTTTAAGTGTTCATCACTTCTCACCTAGATTATCGCAGCAACAGTCATGGTTAATTGGCCTCCTAATATCGTCTCTCACTTCTTCAAACCATTCTACACACCACTGCCAAAATAATTTTCTGTAGGCTCAGATCTGACCACATGAGTCCTCTAGCCCTACACAGTTAAATTTGGCCCTCATGAAAGTCCTACACAATCTGGCCCCTCACCTTGGTACTCTCATTAGACATATTCCTCACACCTCTTATTCTGCAAGCCAGCTTTCTGTTCATCACAGGTGATGCTCCATCTCTCATCTCCACGCCTTCGCACTGCCTATCCCACTTGCCTGGAATGCACTCCCTCCTTATCTCTGCCTCAGAATCTCTCTTCCTTTAAGATTGAGCTCAAGCACCATCTCCATGAAGGCTTTCCTGATCCCCTTGCTAGTGTCTTCCCTCCCAATCTACCTTGTATATATTTGTACTTGCTCCCTTCATATTTGTGCTATGTAGATTTTTATATATGTGCTTGTCTCCCCCATTGTTCCTCATGAGTAGGGATTGATTAATTCTTTGTTCTTGTATCCCCAGCACTTCGCATAGTGCCTGTGTAGGCATGTGGTAGGCTTAATAAATTGCTAATTGATATGCTAGATAAGCAGTAGTCAATGTAGAAGTGAAAAGTTTGAAAGTTTAGTTCTGGATATAGTTTTAAAGTCATTTTCAAGGCTATTTGAATCCATAGGAACAAATAAGATCATCCAGAGAATAGACAGGGTCCAGAGTAGAGTCTTGTAGGAGGCCCACAATTAGGGGCAGGAAGCAGAAAAGGAGACTGAGAAGAAATGGTCACATACGTAGGAGGAATGCCGGAAGAGAAAAGCATCACCGAAGCCATGAGAAGAAAGAATACTAAAGGGGGTAAGAGTAAATAGCATGAGGATGTGGACTGAGAAAAGGACAGCATCCTATTAAAAGACCAAAGAGAGTAACTTTAGTAGAGTGGTGACATTGGAAAGCCACTTAGGGCAACCAATGCTAGTCTGCTCTGGGAGCATAGGAGGAGCTTAATGGTATAGCAGGGGCAGATGAAGCTTTTTCTTTTGAGGATAAGAAACCTGAACATGCTTGTAGATAGGAGGAAGGAGTCAGTAAATAGAAAGGGAGCAAAGCCAAGAGGGGGGAGCGCATGTAGATTGCCACGGGTTTTTTCTCATGTGCTATTTCTGTCTTTCTCTAACAGGTAGGATGCAAGGTCATCTCAAAGAGGATGCATGGGGGGCATTGGTGGTGATGGGGGCTTGAGAAAACTAAAACAGGCATAGCATGAGAGTCAAGAAGAAAAATAGACTGAGATTAGATCAGAGGATGTTGTAATGGATCAAGTGCTAGTTACCAAGTATAAATAGTAACTTTAAAATGTTCCGGATATATGGGACAGCTTGAGTTAAAATGCCAGAAAAAATATTAAAACAGGAACATTAAAAGAGAAAGGGAGGAAACATAATTTTGTTATAAATTTTTGTCATAACGTTGGGTTTGTGGGTTATTTGTAAAGAAAACATTCTTTGTAAATTCAAGGGTTTTAAAACCATCAACAGTCCAGATGGATTTAAGATATCAAAATCAGAATTAAGAATTGGGACTTTTCTTTTTTTTCTAGGGGCCTGCTCCACCTGGAAGGATAACCGTTCCTCGCCTGAGTGTTGGTGCTGTTAGCAGCAGACCCAGCACTCCTACTTTGGGTAAGCTTTTCTTGCTGGTAGGTTTCTAGTACAAAGGATTGAAGTTTTGAGAGTACTGGGGGGAAATATTCTTAATGCCTGGATTTTGGTTTTAGTCCAAGGTGATTCAAAAGTCTCCGTGTGCTTATATTTTCTCACCTTTAGTAAGATAGCAATATTGGCGGGGACCTCAGTTGTCCTTAATTATTACTTAGAACTAAAAGGCTTTCTATAACCCCCAGCCCAGCAAAAGGGAGCCTAGATGGACTTCTTTACATCTTGCACCCACTGCCACTAGTTCTGCCCACTGGGGCCAAGCAGAAAAAATCTGATCCAAATCCTTCTTGCATATATAAAGAGCACTGAAGTCTCCTTCAGATACCCTGAGCTATTAGAGCTCTCATGCTTCCTCCAAGCTCCACACTCCAGCACCTTCCTTCAGCCTCTCCTCCAATGAGCACATTGAGTTCGTCTACTGATTTACTTTATATTCTCAACTCCATGATCCTTTTCCCAAATTTCTTATTCCTTGTGCTTTGAAGACAATCATAAGTTAAGAAACGAGAAATTGCTTTAGATATTGGTCCTAAGTCATCTGACTAACATTACAGGCAACCCACCTGCCCAGCCAGTTGCTGCTCCAAATAAAGCTGGTGCCCCTGCGTCAGGGCCACCACCAAATCAAAGGTTTGCTGTGCAGATGCCACCCTCCCAATCTGCTGTTGCCAAACCAGGTAACGAAACGGGTGCCAAGCCAGGTAATGAATCTTTTTTTCAATTATTCTTTCAGTTATTCATGTAAATTTGTAATCGTGTAAATCTGTTTACCAAATAATAGCAGCAAGATGTCTAATATGTCCTGTGCTTGTTCTGAAATCCTCAGGTGTCTCAAAGGTACAAAGCTTTTAAGAAAATGGCTATGATTTGGTTATGTGTACCTGAACTCCAGACCTCCTCAAAAATAATTTTGCTAACCTCAAAAAAAGGATCTACACACATTTCATCTCATACAAGATTCTTAAAAAATTAAATGCTTCTTACCAAGTTGAATTATTATACTAGGGAGTGCTTCACTGTTTAAAGGAACCCAAGGGTATCCAATGTAAAGGAAATAATCACACACACACACACACCCCAATGGTGTTTTGTAGGTTAGAGATTTCATATAGAAGTGCTACAGATGTGTAGTCTGATCCCAGATGTGCCCGACAGCAACAAGGCAAAGCTTCTCTTTCTCCTTACCTTGATTCACTATATCAACTCTCCACCATCATCTGTTCCACACCTTGTCATCACTCCTCCACCTTCTTCACAGCACTCCTTCTTTTAGCTGAGGATCTCACCTCATACTTCACCAAAAATGTTGAGGCTGTTTCGCATGAGCTCCCTGCATACCTTCTCTCATCTCACATAATGAAGGCTTCTGTCCCCACTTTCTTCACTGCAGTTTTCACCAAGGCCAATCCTTCTACATACAACTGCAATCCCACCCCTCCGAACTCCCAAGACATTGCTAATCCCTATCTACCGACTTTATCCCTATTGCCAAAAACCATGCCCAAGTCTCCTTCATTCTTAAACAACTAAAGTGAAAAAGAAAAAGGCAGGCTATTTGTACCTTGGAATTCCATCCTGTATGCATTTAACTGTTCTGGGTGTTTTGTTTTTCTTTTACAGCTGCTCCAGCAGCTCCTGCTGTTCAGAATGTTATGATTAACCCTTCTCTGATGGGGCAAAAAAACATCCTCATCACTACTAACGTGGTATCCCAGAATACCCCGGTTGAGTCACCAAATGCATTGAAAAGAAAACATGAAGATGACGATGATTATGATAACTTGTAAACGGCTTCATCGGACAGCCTCAGTGCATTTCTAAAGTAGATAAATGTAATCATGTTAATTCGTAGGAAAAAAAAAACAAATCAGTGTCTAATGTAGTTGTAAAACTTTTTTCTCCTCTTTAAGATTGTTAAACTTTAGTAGGATCTTAAGTAGTTTTCATTAGAACTTGCATGCAAAAAGAATAATTATAACTCAATGTTATTCATAATTATGGTGGAAGATGGAAGGAAGGTCTATTACGTATCGAATCATTTATGAAGCTAAAGCTGTATGGAGTCAATCCTAAATAAAGTTTCATTCTCTTGACATTTCAACCATGCGTCCATTTTGGGAAAAAGCCTTGGTCACTCATCCTTATTTATATATGCTATTTCTGTGGATAAGTAATAAATAAAGCTGCTCCCACACATCCCCTACTCAGTCTCTCCCCTGAATTCCTAGGCTCCACTTTTAGGCCTTCACTAACTTTTGTATTAAATTGTGGAGGCCAAAATCTAGTCCCATCACTATTCTCCATACATATTCTCCCCAACAAGAAGACTCTCAAGTCCAAATCTCTGTCCCCGTTCCTTTTGGAGGTGGATTTAAATTTAAATTCTATTCCACTTCCCATCTATTCCAAACTTTCACATTATCCCAAGAAATTGTGATCTTAGCTCACATGTTCAGGAAGCACTAAATTTCTCATTTCAAAAGTGAGGATCTACACACATTTCATCTCATACAAGATTCTTAAAAAATTAAATGCTTCTTACCAAGTTGAATTATTATACTAGGGAGTGCTTCACTGTTTAAAGGAACCCAAGGGTATCCAATGTAAAGGAAATAATCACACACACACACACACACACACACACTCCATAAACTTTAAAGACATTATCAGACAAGAACTGGGGACTGACAAGTGTGGGATACCTATAATCCTTTTAGCCTTCTCTACAAGGTAGATTATTTACCCACCTGGCAACAGTCTACTCCAAATCCTATTAGTGATACTGTCAAATGGAATGAAGTCAAATTATTAAAACACAAGTACATTCTCTTGCCTCTTCCTTATCACCAAGGCAAGTAAAAGAAAAACTATCATCTAAATTTGTTTTTCCAATCCATGTCAAACTTAGCAAGAATGGATAGAATTCTATTTTTTGTTCTTTTTTGAATCTTTTCAGATTCAAAGTTGAATTGAAAATTATTTTGAATATAAAAGAATTGATTCAACAGCTTTGGAGAGGCAAGACCACAATTTTTAAATAAAACTCAATCCAATGATTTTTAAATGATTGTTTTTGCAGCATTAAACTAATGGAAACTGTCATTCAGAAATTAACCTTGGAGGGTGTAGCTAAACTTGGACTTGAGGGGAAAGAGATTTGTTACCACATTTGGGTTGTTTTTAACCCTTATCTTCTGTCTTAGAACCAATACTGTGCATTGGTTCCAAAGCAGAAGAGGCATAAGGGCTAGGCAATGGGAGTTAAGTCACACAGCCAAGTGTTAAAAGTCACACTTTAACCCAGGACCTACCATCTTTAGGCCTGGCTCTCAATCCACTGAGCCACCCATGTGCTGTTATCATGTATTAATAGTTTGGTAATATTAACATTCCTAAACTTGATTTTGGGCCCAAGCGCCTCAAAGAAAACCCAGTAATACTGAAGACTAGACAGGACAAAGAGTGAATCATTGATTCACAGAAATAGTAGTGAAACGCATTATCACAAAGCATTACTGTCTCAAGAAGTAATGAACAAGTGACAAAGCTGAATGCTAGAAGTACCAGGTATCATGTGCAAATCCATTCTTACCAGGCTAGCTTAGTTGTACCCCAACCCTGGCAAAAAATCAACATCCCTATGTTGTAAATCATGGTTGAAAAGTACAAATCCCATTCTTTTAGCCCATGATTCACATCCCACTCCAATGTTTTCTTTTCTGCATCCCTTGTCTTCAGTGGGCAGCAATGAGAATGCCAACCTCACTGTTAGGGTTTATAATTTCATGCCCAAGACTTCCCAATACGTTTTAAGTCCCTTTTGGCTCTATCGCTTGTGAATGACTATGTGAATGACAAAGTGTGTAGATCCATTTCCCTTAAGTCTTGGAAGTTCTGGGTTGTCGGAGATAGATATACAGATATTACAGTTATCTCTGGCCATTGGATTAGACAAAAAGCTAAGAACTCCAACTACCATTCTTTGCTGTACTAGATAGATTGCTTCCTCCCCAATAGTTTCTGTGGTTCTATTATACCTCATTTGGAGGACAAATGCCTTCCTCCACCATATCCAATATTCCTCCACCCCTTAGAAGCCTCAAACCAGTCTTCCCACTCTCACAAGGTAGCTGTCCTTTGCCTTCTCCCTTGTTAAATGTTTGACACTTTCCCATCATCTTCCATTGTCGAGCCTCCTGACAAAGGTCAAATCCTTCCTGGACCACTTCCATTCCCCCTTTTTACCAGTTGAAAGCCTTTTTTTTCCTTTGGGAACAATTCAATGTCCTTAAGAACTTAGAATGTGGAGCCCTTACCTCCTCATCACTACTAAGGTGGTATCCCAGAATACCTGGGTTGAGTCACCAAATGCAAGAGCCCAGATAAATCCCCCACTATAGCATTCTCACCCAAAGCATATTTAAAATCTTTACAACCAATGATCTCAACTGATCCTCTTCCTGCACATTCCCCACCAATGGATTCACCTACTAGCCCCGCCCACTGATCCACTTTACTTACCTAGCCAACTGCTTTCTCCTGCTTTTCTTCATATCCTCAGGCGGCTCCCTTTACTGTCAACCTTGTCTCATTGAAGGCAGAAGAGGAATCTGAAGCTGGGACTTGTTCTTCACATTCTCTTCAATTTCTCGTCTCCAAATTGGATCTCTGGCCTTTAGTAACCCTAACTTCTCCAAAGCAACTACACAATTTCCTTCCCCCTCAACCTCGGTCTTTTTCCTACAGAAGCTACCAGGAGAAATGTTTCTTCTGAAAAATGAGGTTGAAGATCTCGTCCTTTCCAATTCTAAAATTCAATGATTTCTTCATAACTACATAAGGCAGGAAGGGACTCTCTTCTTCCTCCCTCTCCCCCTTTCTCAACTCTCTACAACCCACAATTTAGTATGTATTTTAATATAAGTAGCTAGAGAACTATCCTAAGTGTCAGGAAGTCCAAGGTTCAAAGTCTGCCTCAGACCTGTACTAGTTTTATCATCTTTAGCAATTCACTTACTTCTCAGAACTTGGCAACTCTTTCTACAAAGGTGATCATCTACACTAATGGGAGTTTCTGCCCCAAGGAGTACCCTAGACCATAGATAGATCTAGTGCCCGGTCCCCCACCGCCTACAAAATAGCCATGTCTTATCAACTGATCTCTAAGCACATGCACACCCCCCCATGGTCTATATTTTCATACCTAAGTCTTCACTGTCTATCTACATCTACAAATCTGTCTTTAAAGAGATCATTGCCCACAGTGGTGAGCCTAAGAGGTACTCAATAAGACTCCCCATGACTCTTCTTTTTCAATTGAGCAGTTGCATGTCTCGAGCTTCTTCCACTCTGCCATCCAGACTGTTCCCAGCTCTGCTGGTTGGAGGCAAAGGCAGCATGGAAAGAACACTGGATTAGTTATTATATCGATATTAGTAAATTATATCCAATGAGATCCTCTTAGCACACAGTATGTTTTATCTGTGCTCTCCCCTTCTTTCTCCATGTGACTTTGGCAGGTTACAGAACCTCTCTGAGCCTATTTCTCATCTGTGGAAGAAAAAGACTCTTATTCCTTACCATGACTCCCTTTTAGTTAGATCTAAAATGTGAGCCTAACTACCTCCTCAAGCTTCCTATAGTCACAAGACACCAAAAATGCCATTTTTTCCAATTAAAAAAAATATCCTCTCCTTGCTCTCAAATAGCCAAGCAAATGAGGCTTTGGCTTAATCCCCTTATGTTCCAAGGCAGTCCTGCCCCATTAACTTGCTAGTTCAAACATTTCCTCTGCATTCAGCCAAGTTCATCCCTCTAACTTACCCAACAGCATCCATCCCTTGGACGGCCCAGGCCTCAGGCTGAGAAAATAAATGTGGAACCACTGGAAGCTCTTTGAAAATATACCTGAATACAGGGAACTGTCCTAGTAGAAAATGGCAAAGACAAATGGGCCCTTCTCCAGATACCGCCATCTTACTCTCACCAATAAGTATGACAGAAGAGAAATAAGAAAGAAAACAGTTTTAATTGAGCTGGCACTTTTATGAAATGTTTATTTAACAGGTCGACCTTCCCCCCAAACTGGAGTTTCTTCTTGTTTCCATACTGTGTGTAGGTAATGACAAAAACAGCTTCTGACAAAGCTGAATAAAACAAACTATTTCAAGAGAGTATGGCTAACAGCGGCTTTAGCCTTTTTCTTTCTAAAGGCAAAATATAAATATGTGCGTATGTTATACTCTACAGATCACAATAGTTTGGACACACTAAGGAAGTTCAAGTGAGATTTGACAACAGGCACACCCAGGAAACAAGAGGAGTTGAGTTGCTTCTGGGGCTCTCATTGCCCCATCTTCTGGCCCCTGGTTGAGTCTTGAGGGAGAAACTTGCCTAATGCCAAGGAGAGAGGTTCAGGAAGCACTGCAGGGTCAAGTTTGATGGGTTGTACACAGGAACCAGCAGACAGGAAAAGTGCTAACCTTTAGACATTGCTAAGAGCAGCCACCCCTGGAAGGATTTTGCCTGGAAGGGAGGAAATGCACATGGGACGGTTACTCTAGGCCCATAATCAGATCTGCTCTATTCAACCTTTCCTAGAACCTATGGAACACATGTACACCATGACAGTTGCCCAACTGTTTCTCCTCTAAGTTTCCCCACCTATGAAACTGGAATCCAACTTAACAGCATTTTCTACAAAGTTATTTGTTTTTCCAAATCTGGAGGAAGCAAGTTATACACATCCTATTTTTGTGTCTTGGAGAGGGGGAGAAAGGAACATTATGTATGATTATGCTAAAATGAAAAAAGCCCTCGAAATGTGAAAATGCCAGCTGGCCCAGAATTTTCTAGCTTTTTCTTTGGACAGTGGAGCCAGACTAATCACCTCTCCACCATCCTGACACATTACACACTGGTGTGAACAAAATTTCTATTAAATTAGCTGAAAGGAACATCCAAGTCATTATCCAAGTCATGCTAAGTCCCTGCTAGAGCGCTGCCAACAGCTGAGGAAACCCAAACGAGGCCTCAGGTCAATGTAAAATGATCTCACTTCTTTTCATTTCTCCAACCAAGGATTAGAAAAGGTCATCTTACATAGCCCTCCTCTTTCAGGCAGATCTGCACATGAATCACTACAGCAGATGTCTAGGCCAGGAGACAACATCTCACCCCCTTCTCAATAATGTTAGCTAAATTGACTATTAGCCTCATGAAAGGGGTCAGCCTAAGGAACCCTGAACAGAGTGGCTAGCAAGGGTAGAAGGAAGCCGTGGCCAGTTGAACAATGACAAATGATGGCTTTTTTGCCAGGCAAACCTATCAGCATTCTATGAGACTAGCCCCAAATGACCATATTGGGTACTCAGATATTGTTGAATTTTCAAATAAAGGCACCAGAAAGATGATCCCACACATTTAAGTACATCGTCACCTCCCAAAAGTTCCTCAAACCAGTTGACAGTAACAAATTAGAGAATACCAATCTACCTTCCTCACATCAAAACTGAATTTTCCCCACTTTTCATTCCATTCATTGTCTCCCCGACCCCCCCAAGACAGGAGAAGCAAAGGTCCCAGAAGACTCACCCTCCAGCAGCTCCAGACTGGCTCCACCCCCAGTGCTCACATGGCTGACTTTGTCCTCAGTGTTCCATTTGGCACAGCAAGTGGCAGTATCCCCACCACCTAACAAGAGATGGGCAAAAGAGAAAAGAAAGTTGAGCATTGCATGAGCGCTAAGGATGAAGCAATGTGCTCTTCACACTCAAAAGGAAACCAGTGAATCCTTCCTTGCCTCCACACAAGGGTACCTCAGTTCCAGCCCTCAATGATTTCCCCAGATCTAGCCAAGTACCCAGAGAAGGTTCATCCCAGCTCTCCTAGGTGGCAGCCATGCATGCCATTTGGCCTAAGAAGCTGGTCTGTCAGCTTGTATGGCTAGGCTTTGGGTAGGTTCCCTTTACCTATGATGGTGATGCAGCCCCTGCTGGTGGCCTCCACCACATTGTTCATTAGCTCTTTGGTTCCCCGTGCAAAGGGTTCCCACTCAAATACTCCAACAGGTCCATTCCACACAATCTGTTTGGCCCGGGCCACAGCTTCTGCGTACTTCTTGCTGCTCTCAGGGCCACAGTCCAAACCCTAAGAAAGATAAATGAAAGCTGAGCCATGAAGGAAATGTACTTGGCCACCTAGAAGCAAAAAAAAACATTTTTCTTCACCCTAAGGAACCAAAGGGCAGTCCCCAAAGTAGCTACTTGCTTATCTTGTAGAGAAACTGATCCCAAGGAACAGAAAAGAATATTAATTTCATTCATTTTATTTGCAGCTTACCTCCCTAGGAAAGGCCAGGTAGGTTAATCTTATATGTAACTTAAGTGTCTGCAAATGTGAACTTGTAGCAATACTGAAACTAAAATCAGGAGTTGGTGGTCCCAGTTCTTTAACAGGTTCAATGTCACCATTTTCCAGAGCCTTCTTTCAAGGGAATAATACTATTTCAGTATTGGCACCTTCTCTCAAAGTGATCCCTTCCACACAACAGACACTCAGTAAGTGAAGGCTAAATGAACAAATTCCTCTCTTGCCTCACAAGGCCTAGAACAAAGGGCCTCACCATCCATCCAGCAGGAATGCCAGAGGCCACGGTGGCTTGGCCAGTCTTGGCATTCTCATCAAACTTTTCTGCTGTGACAAAGTCAACAGGCAAGGTGATCTTGACACCATTCTTCTCCGCCTTGGCCATCAGGTCTTTGACAATCTTGGCCCCCTCTTCATCAAAAAGAGAAGTTCCAATCTGGAGAGGACAGACAGAAAGAATGAGGCTATGGGCTAAGGACATCTACACAGGGACACACACCCCCAAAACGATTGCTTCACAGAACAGATGGGAGCTAACAAATGATTCATCAATATCCAAGAGCAATGCAGAGAAAGGAGAAGAGCAAGTAGAGGGGGCTGTTCATCAGGAAAAACCAGAATTTGAGGGCTGTGAAGAGTTGTTTTAGCTTAAGATTGTTAGTATGGAGTTTCTTTTTCCTTTTAAACATGCATAGGCAGCCTTAGTTTCATACCTCCATGTTGTTGAGCACCTTGAGGAAGGTGAAAGCCATCCCACCACCAATGATCATCTCATTGACTTTGTCTAGCATATTGTTGATCAGCTGGATCTTGTCCGCCACTTTAGCTCTAAAGAAAACAAAGAAGTACCATCCAAATGAAGCCAGTCCTTGCCAACTCAGTGAAGTCCAGAGTTAGTAGCGGAGTGGGGGCAGCTGGGTGGCTCAGTGGATTGAGAGTCAGGCCTAGAGACAGGAAGTTCTGGGTTCACTTCCTCAGACACTTCCCAGCTGTGTGACCCTGGGCAAGTCACTTGACGCCCATTGCCTTGCCCTGACCACTTTTCTGCCTTGGAGCCAATACACAGTATTGACTCCAAGACGGAAGGTGAGGGTTTAATATTTTTTTTAAAAAGTAGCGGGGGGGGGAAGCATCTGTATTTTTTGGCTCCAGGGAAAGAAATGGACATGAATATCCCACAAAGGGGCATTGACTGTCCAGGCATCAATATCCCAAGTCAATTTTATACCATGGCACTTCTCCCCTCAAATATTTTTGCATGTGTATATAGATCATGGAAATCTCCTCTGGGATAAAATAATCCCAGGGTTCAAATCTATCCAAAGGCTCCAGTTAGGATATTCCAGGGGTTGTGGGTCAGGAGTACCACCTGGCTGTTTCTCGGCCTCAATTTATAGCCTTGGGTATGGGTACTGTGTGCCAGTCACTTGATTCAAGAGCATTTGGTCCTCCGCTGAATGATGGAGCCAGATGTACTGTCACTCATGGGTAAGAGCAAAAAACCAGAGACTAGACACAAACTTGAGAAGTCTAGCCTTCACTCTGAAAAGAACTCCATTTCCCGATGCAAAGTTCCCCATTTAGCAAAACCCCACTCTTCGATAAGCAAATCCCTTATTTTCCTCCATCAGTACAAGGAGGGGCTGGGGAGGCCTTTTGTTTATAAAAAAGGAAAGGAGAGCAAAGGAGATGTGTGCTTTCTATCCCTTTGACACATTTTCTTTTTGGAAAGAAAGGTGGTAGAAGACCTCCTCCAAAACATCCAAACAAAGAGATTTAAGGGGTAGGGCACTTAATTTCACCAGTAAAGCCCATATGCTATTTTGCATGACAAGAAATTCACCTCAAAATAATTCACAAGAGGGACAATTTTTTAAAAAGAATGGGAAAGGCAAACACATTAGCAGGAGACAAAGCTGGACAGTGGTTTATCAGCTTTAATGGACTGTGATTTATCAGCTTTAATCAGATCGTGAGAGCCATGAGGACAGGGAATGTCTTGCCTTTCTTTTTATCCCCACTACACACAGCACATAGTAGGTGCTCAATAAATGATTACTGCCAGGCTGACTTGAAACCAAATCAAACCCCAGTTCTGATTTTGTTCTCAATTCTTTTAGTTTCCAAGCACCAATAGGTGGTCTCTATTCACAATCCCCAAATGGAAGGTAAAGACATAGTAATTTAAAAGTCAATCTCAACATGAGAAGTTTTCAGGCAGAACTCCAGAATATTCTCACTGTCTTATTTTTTGAGGGAAAAAGGAATGTGAAAACATTCCCATTCCCACTTGAAACTTTCAGGATCCTGAAACTCTGTGCTTAGGAGGCCCAGCTCCTATGGGGTGGAACTTCTGAGTTATCTGAAACACATTCTCAGGGTCAGTTTACACTGGGAAATGCTGAGTGTTTTCTGTCCCATGGACTCTTAAGTATTGCCGAGAAAGGTCATGGACTGCCAGTCAAGAGTCTCAGAGCTGGCACACAAGTGACTTTGCCAGACATGAAGCAGAACTTTGACCCAAGGAAGCCTCATCTAGGCAGTCATTTCCTATCTCTTTTAGGGTAAAGGGATAACTAAATACCAAGAAGGGAAAAGGAACCATTTGAGAAAGTCCCAGGACTTTAACCACATAAAAATACATTTTCTAGCTTTTTTCCATCAGGGACAAGAGATCTTTTCTGCCTGCCCACCTGCCTTCTTCATATAGGACTATGGCCAAGGGAAGGGCATACAGGGGCCTAAGAAATTTTAATTTATATGGAAACTTTTTTCATAAACAATCTAAAGGCTCCAGTTATCAAAAGTGAAGAAAAACAAAAGGATCACCCCTAACCATCAGTTCAACTGCAAGAACTCCTCTTACCCGCCCAAGATGGCTAAGAAGGGTCTCTCTGGGCTCTCCAGGGCCTTGGCAAAATAGGTCAGCTCCTTTTTCATGAGGAAACCACTTGCTTTCTGGGGCAGATTCACTCCCACCATGGAACTAGGAGAGAAAGACAAAGAAATGGCATTCAGGTTCTAGACAATTCCAAGGCTAGCTGTAATCCATTCTGGAATACTGTGGGATTGTGGTTTTCAACCCATAAAGTAAGAAAGAATGATGCTTGGAAACAAGCTGAGCCTCTGACTCCCAGTGATGGGCAAGAAGGACCAGCAAGAGCAAAATGACACTGATCTATCATGTTTTGGAGTGAGACTTGTGGTCCCAATAACAAACCTACATGCTATTGACCAGGGACTCCCCACTTTAGGCCTAAACCTAAAAATGTTACATTAACTTAGAAGTGAGCAAGGATGGGGCATCTGGGTAGCTCAGTGGATTGAGAGCCAGGCCTAGAGACAGGAGGTCCTAGGTTCAAATCTGACCTCAGACACTTCCCAGCTGTGTGACCCTGGGCAAGTCCCTTGATCCCCATTGCCTAGCCCTGACCACTCTTCTGCCTTGGAGCCAATACACAGTATTGACTCCAAGATGGAAGGTAAGTGTTTAAAAAAACAAAAATACAAAAAAAAGAAGCGAGCAAGGATTTGGTACAAAAGTGAGGGTGGCTTCTCATCACTGCCTGAAAAAAGTGAAACAAGTCTTTCTTGCTGGCCATCACACAGAAATCTGAACCACCCCTTCTTTTCCAGGGTTTAATTCCCTAAGTCAATCAGAGCAGAAAGGAGGATATATGTGCACCTAGAGCACCAGGAGATATCTGTAAATCACATGGGGCACTGGGCCTGGAACAAAGCAAAGCAAGCTCTTGATAAATGCTTACCCCTCCCTCCCGCCTCCTGGACACACACTACTGTGCATGTCACTATCATCTGCAGTCAAATGCCACATCCTTCAAGCATGAGCTGTGAGAGCACAAACAAGTCACTTACCTTTCTGGAAGGCAAAGATAAGTATATTAACTAAATGATATCAAGGTCTTCCTACATCTAAATCGCATGATCTAGTCCTCCTGTCATTCTTTAGGCTCAACTCTTCACTAGCTCTCAGTGGCTCATTGGATAAATGTTAGAACTCTTCAGTTGTGTATTCAGGGTCTTCTACAATCTGGTATGTATCACTTCCCTCCACGAATGTGATATTCCAGCCATCCTGGACTTTGTTTCCAAATGGGCCTTTCCTTATGATAATCTATATGCCTGCAATATCCTCCCTCCCCTTTTTTATCTATTGTCTTCTTACCCATCCTTTAAAGGCCAACTCCTCCAAGAAATACTCCCTGTTTTCCCATTGATAATTACTTTACTTTCCTCTTAGAATTCAGCACCTTGTTTTGTATCTTATTTATGTGCTTTCAACATATGATTAGACAGGAAATTGGGTTTGTATCTCCTCTCCTTGCCAGGCTGAAAGTTCCACAAGGACAGGGATTGGGGTTTTATCTTCCTTTGAACCTAGTACTGCTCAAAATTAACCCCAAATTGCTCTCCTAGATGGTAAAAGACAAATCAAAGGTCTGAGAAGGGAGGCCCAACACAAAAATCTAGCTAGGTTATCCAATTCATGATGTTCTAGAGAACACACAGTACAGAGCAAGTCAAAACTCTCCCTCCATGTGGACTTAAGCACAATAAATAATTAGCCAGCTGACGACAAGAGCTGGGGATGATTTCTCAATTTGTTTCCTACTAATGACATATAAGCTTTGGACCCCTGCCACTTCATGTAAGAGACTAGCATTCTCTGTCAGATAATGTTGAGCTTTTATTGTCCCATTTGGGTTCAGGAAGACCAAACATGAACCACTGAAGGCATGACTTTCAACTTTTTCTCCCCTCTCCCATCTTGAGGGCAGATCAGCCCGACCTTACTGGGAAACAACACTATTAGGCTCTTGGCGCAGCATTACAACGGAAGGAACTGGGTACCTGTGGGCACGGTGAGCAGTACCAAAAGCATCATTGACATAGATATCCCCCAGCTTGGAGAGGGAAGCTTGGAAGGCTTCTACTTTGGCTGGATCTGCTTTAATCTGAGAAAATAAATACAAGGAACATCAGTAACTCAGAAAGCAACTGAAAAATAAGTGTTCTCTAGAAAGAAAAAAGAGGTAATCTTATTTGACACCTCTATAGACCTAGGACAGGTAGGTATAATTTTTTTTAATTGCCAACAAGATCATATGTTGTTTCTTCTCCTCTTTCTAATGCTTTAGGTATCTATGGGATAATGGCAAGGGCACTAGGCTTGAAATTAGTTAGAAGACACTCCACTTGGTCCAGACTATCCCTATCCCAGCTCTGTCACTTGCTAGCTGGCAATTCTTGAAAAGTCACTTTATCTCTGTGGGCTTCAAGTTCCTCAACCATCAAAGGAGGCACCTGGACTTTTGTGTGCATATAGATTTCCTCCCCAAAACTGCACAAACTTGAGCCACTCTAGGGCTCAGCCTCTGATGGCCTGGACCTCAATGAGCCACTGATCCCCTTGGTTTTTCTCACTTCCAGTCTCATTTGAATACATCTGCCTTTGTACAAGAAGTGACTTTGTTCTACATTCACATCAACTGCTATGTACTAAGGAACTTCTTTCAAAGTGCAGAATCCCTCACAAAAACAAACACAGTAAGCCGAGACAAAATAGAAGGCAAATGGGACTGTGGCAATGACGATGATTTAGATTAAAGCTGGAGTTGGTTACAGTTGTACATGGCTTCCTGAGCAGCCCAGAATAAGTGGGCCAAAACAGAGAATCTCAAAGAAATAAAACCTATGACTCAAAATACCACTGAATCACTCAGGACACTCCCAAGGGATGGCATGACACTTCCTAAAAGGTCAGGGTGTGAGGTGACAGATTCAGGAGATGCAAACATACAAGAAAAAGGCAGCCATAGAACAGCAGACAGACACCAAACACTATTAGTACAGTGACATGTAATGGTCAAAAGACCAAGATGTAGAACCCAAACCTAGAGTTTTCCAAAGAAACCCAGCGGGGCTATTTCCAAAATGACCTATGTAAACCTTAAAATTTCTCAGACCCTACTTTATAAGATTGGATTAAGACCATTCCCCATTTGGGCAGTGAACTCTACTTAAAGCAGGAATGTGAGAATTCTACTTTACCTACTTGGGTCTGCCCTGGGGAAGATAAAGTTGTAAACTCTTTTCTGAACAATGAAAAGTACTTAAACCCATACTTTTCTTAAGCTAAGTACCTATAAAGGTCAAGCAACTTGTGAATTTACAAGGAACAAAGAACTGGAAAACTTACTCAGAGCTTTCCTGGTGTGAATTACTCAAAAATCCACACCTTCTAAGGTGTGGACTAAGAATGGGCGGTCCTTTAGAAACATCTACAGTGATTGGTAGATGTAAGGACTTAGGGGAGGTGACAGAGGAAATTTTGCCCTTAAAAATAAGAGCTCAGAGAAGAGCAAAAGATCTGGTTTCTGATTCTCATTCTGAAGGAGAGCTCCTTGAGGAGCTCCTCTGAGGGGCTCTGTCCCTCTGGCGTAGGAGCTCTTGAGGCTCTTGAGAGAGGCCCTTTGAAAACAATCTCTGGCTGGAAGACTCTTTGAGGAAGGACGCTGGCCTGGTGTCACTAAAATCCTTGTTTAGTCAGACCTTGTGGTAAGTGTTAAAAAACTGACTGATTTCTCTTTTTAAGACTCAGGTCTAGGCCATATTGGCTTGAGGCCCTTCATACTTATTCCTTTTTTTACTCTATCTCTCTCTTTCTTTGATTACTCATTGTATTGTTAATTAAAATCTCTATAAAACCCAATTGACTTGGGTATTTGAATAATTGGGAATATTTCCCTGGCGACCACCTTATATTTGATTTTAAACCCAAGACACTGTAGTGAAACATATTTCTGCGGTCAAACTTACTCACCCTCTCTTATATCTATCACAATTTATATATTCCACTATTTTAACCACCACAGTTTAAGACCTCAATTATTTTAAATCTCACACCTAATCACAGCCTTTCCCTGTATATGGGGAACCTCCCTTAGAGCTGGTGGAAGCAGGCTAAGATGAATTATGGGTTTTCTTCAAATCACCCAGAGAATCAAGAGAAGGGGGTAATTGAGATACTAGTTTAATGCTCAGCCTGTTGCCCAAAAATTCTTCTAAAATGTCATTTGCTATTGAGGAATAAAAGGCAAGAAGCCATGCCAGTCAGGTCAAGTTACATCAACAGGCACTCACTATTCAAGTGTTTAGTATTTTCCAGGCACAGGGTAAGTACTATGGACACAAAAACACTGGCCTTCCCCTCTGGGAGCTCACATTCTAATGGAGGAGGCGATATTCAAACAAGTAGATAGGTACAAGACAGATACAAAGTAGGTGGAACACACTGAGGGAGGGAAGGACATTAATAGCTGGGGGGGGACCTGAAGAAGGTAGAATCTGAGTTGAATCCTGAAGAAAATCAGGAAAACTAAGAGACAGAAGTGAGGAAGGAGAGCATTCCAGGAATGAGTCAGTCAAAGCAAAGGTGCAGAGATGGGAGGCTGGAGTATTCTTTTGGAGGAACTGTAAGTAGACCATGTGTTGTTAGAACGAAGAATTGGGGGAGTTTGAAATACTAAATTAAAGAGTTCATCTTTGATTCTAGAAGTAATAGGGAGCCCAGGGAGCTTGGAAAAAATCATCTTGTCAGTGGAAAGCACAAGATGATGAGGGAGAGCCCAACTTTGAGCCAGTATGTGGAGAGGAGTGCTTCTTCATAAGCATTCTCTGAGAGGCAGCTCAAAAGGTCAAGTATTATCACCACTGTTCACCTAACTACATGGAAGATCCAGTAAGTTGGGCGATTTCCACAAGGTCACATAGATACTAAGCCTTCTGCTTCTAAGTCATGCTCTTTTCTACTCCATGGGGTAAGAGAACCCCTCCCTGCCCACTTGGAACTGGTCAAAAGAATGGATGGAGAACAAAGCTTTGAGGAGCAAAGTACTCTACAGCAGTGGTGTCAAACTTAGCGATCCCTGTGTTTCATACTGCCACAAATCATCGTTATCCATGTTGTAGTATTTGTATTTCCCTTGTTAAACATTTCCCAATTACATTTTAGTCTGGCGCTAGAAGCTCCCAAGTTTTGTCAGCAGTCTGCCAGAAAAGGGACGACCACCTCAAAGCCGCCTTCTAGCTGAACTTTTATTGGCTTTGGGAATGGTACTTTAAAGCAAGTGAGAAGCCCTGGTGAGCTATGGAACTAGGCAGCCATCTTGTAGTAGACAGAACAGTATAGATCCCACCAAAAGGCACTGCTCTGAGGTCCTCCGTGCGGCTGCAACTAACTTGCTTTCTGCCATTTCCAAACTCTCAAGTCTTGGGTTTCAGTGGGAAAGGGCAGCTAAACTGTAGGTCAGCACTCTACTACTACTACTGTAATAAGAGGATGCCAAAAATAGGAGAAGGCAGGACCAGGGCTCCTGGTGCTAAGAAAAGAAACTGCTTAAAAGCAGGCACTCCCCCCGCTGACCTTAAGAAAATGTCAGATGTGCAAAATGAGGCGAGACTCTTGGCCTGAAACTTCTGCTCCTTCCAAGGCATTCAAGACCTTAAAAGCAGAAAGTGCTAAGATCACCTCTGGCTCCTCCTTCTAGCCTTCAGGCAAATAGGAAAGTAAAGCCAGCATTTGGCTTTCTGTCTGTATCATTCAAATCTCTGCAATAATCTAGTGCTCAGAGGATTGGGAGCCTCAACTATGGGTCTAGTAGCAACAAAACTGCCATCGGTCAAATTCCTCTGTCTCTCAAGACTCGGCTTCTCTTCCTGTAAATTGGAGGGAAGAGCCATTTCTGCCTGCTTCAGAGATATTGCAAAGGAAAATTAATTCACATCTGAAGATACTTTGAACACTTCTGTGTGAAAAGTCCTTCTGTGAGCCCCTGAATTACCTTACTGGAGAGAGCTTAGGTGATATGGATGAATATTTACAAAAATAGGGTTATTCACTATGGTCAGGTGGGATTTATACCAGGAATGCAAGGATGGCTCAACATTAGGAAAACCATCTACATAATTGACCACATCAACAAGCAAACCAACAAGAACCACACGATTATCTCAATAGATGCAGAAAAAGCCTTTGATAAAATACAACACTCATTCCTATTGAAAACACTAGAAAGTATAGGAATAGAAGTGCCTTTCCTAAAAATAATAAACAGCATATATCTAAAACCATCAGCAAACATCATCTCCCATGAGGATAAACTAGAAGCCTTCCCAATAAGATCAGGAGTGAAACAAGGATGCCCACTATCACCTCTATTATTTAATATTGTACTGGAGAGAGCTGAGGGAAGAAATACTTGTTTGGGGCTTCTGGACAGAGGGTGGGGCATGAAAAAAATGTCCTCTGGAACTGGGAAGAGGGTCTCCACCAATGCTGCCCTAGGGAATCTGGCCATGAGCATATCATTCACCTGCCTCCTCTGAACTCCAAGTAAGGATATAATCCCGGGCAAGATGATGTCATTGTGTAAATGTTGTTCAGCCTAGTAACTTAGCCATTCCCTTTGTACTCCCCACATCAGAAAAAACCTTAGAAACATTCAGAATCATGCCAGAAACTCCCACTACCTTTCCAGAGCGATTCTTCCATTTAAATCATATTCTAGCAAAATAGAGCCACAGCATCAAGAATCATTATACAAGTGGTTAAGCTGAGGCTATGGCCTTTCTAAAGAGAGCACCTTGCCTACTAAAATGTCTCTAGAATACACTGTGGCACAACCAAATGTAATGGACTTCTCTACTAGCAGCAATGCAATGATCCAGGACAAATCTGAGGGACTTGTGAGAAAGAACTGTGGGAGCAGAAAAACAGAAGAAAAACAACTGCTCGATCACATGGGTCAATGGGGATATGATTGGGGATGGAGACTCTAAATCACCCTAGTGCAAATATCAACAACACATGTAAAACCCAGTAGAACTGAGTGTTGGCTATGGAAGAGGGGGGTGGAAGGAGGGGAGGGAAAGAACATGAATCATGTAACCATGGAAAAAAATTTTTTTATTTTTTTTTAAAACCCTACCTTCCATCTTGGAGTCAATACTGTGTATAGGCTCCAAGGCAGAAGAGTAGTAAGGGCTAGGCAATGGGGGTCAAGTGACTTGCCCAGGGTCACACAGTTAGGAAGTGTCTGAGGCCAGATCGGAACCTAGGACCTCCAATCTCTAAGTCTGGTTCTCAATCCACTGAGCTACCCAGCTGTCCCCTGAAAATTTTTCTTAATTAAATAAAATTTTAAAAAACAAAATAAAATTTGTTTCTACCACCCTTTACATATCCATCCCCTCACTTTCCACTCATCAGATAGAGTACTCAGTGATGTCTAAACAGAATGATTTACCTTGTTCCCAGAAGCATCTTTGCCTTTCCCTTCTTCTTCTACATGGAAGCGGAGATTCTCCAGCAAAATGATGGAACCATTAGGTGGGTCAGCACAGGCTTTCTCCACTTCTGGACCCACGCAATCCTTCAGAAACAGAACATCTCTGGGAATCAAGAGAAGTGCAGAGAAGTGAGTGGACTGAACATTAGAAACCAGTAACAAACATGCCTGTCAACATAACTCATCATAGAGTCCACTCAACACCCCAAGTCCAGTACTTACTTGCCCATCAAGGATTTGAGCTCCACAGCCACTGGCTCCAAAGAGTATTTTTCAGGCATGGGGATACCATCGGGCCGACCCAAGTGGCTCATGAGAACAACAGACTTGGCTCCATTATCCAAACAGTAGTTGATGCTAGGAAGAGCAGCTTTGATTCTGTAAACCAAAAAGTGAGAGGTAATAAAGAGAAAAAAGTTCTACCAGTTAATAAGGACCTTTCCTTCATGAGATACTTCCTGGGAGTATCATGACATCTCTAAAATAAATGTCATTTATCTAGGATAATAATCTTATCCTCATCTTCTGATTAATAGTAGTCTTCTACATCATGTCAATATGGTAGATATCTGAAATGGACAAGATGGTAGGGAAGAAGAGGCAGACTTTCTTCCCTCTTAAAAGATGTTTTAATTTTAAAAATAAATACAAACTGGAAATATTAAAGAAATCAAAATAATGCAATTTTACATGCCTGTTACATTAAGTTTATTAATTATATATTCATGTATAGCTTTATTTTTTATGTTATCTCATTTAGTATATTTAAAACTTGGTTTATTCATACAATAATCATAGTGACTCACAAAATTTTTAGACATTAAATATTATTCTAGACTGAGTTAGAAGATACTAACTTGAAGAAAGTGAAAACTTTAGACAAAGAAAACTGATTTTTGGACTTTGTGTCCCCCACACTATCAAAGTGGATCCAAAAGGCAAGTACCTTCAGAAAAAGTAGCTGAGGAGGAAAAAAAGGGGGAGCAAAATTTAATGGAGTCCAAGATCAGAAGGACAAGGTATTTGAAAAGATCGAGTCCATTTCACTGTTGTCTTCAGGCAGAATTCCATGCCAGACCAAAAAAATCATAAATATTAATTAGATTTGGAGATGGAAGGAAAATTGAATGATAAAGAGATTAAGGAACTAAGGAGTCTAAGTCTAGAAAAAAGGATTGCTGTCTAGAAGGATTCAATTTGGTTCAATGTGGCCAGAGAGGAGAAATAAGAGATAGAGAAAACCACAGAGGTTGATTGGGGTTCAACAAATGGGAAAACAGTTCCAAAATAGAATGAGGTACCTCCTGCATTGGGAAAGGAATTCCCTTTTAGTGGAGTTGTTCAAGCAAAGGCTGGTTTGGATGCCTTCTTGTCAGATTCTTGCTCAGGTACAGAGGGATCCCTATGGTTCTATAAATACAACTTCTGTCATATGAAATTTGGTCTTATCGGCCTCATTTGCTAACCTAACACCAGTCTCCATTTTTTCTTATAAATTTTGATAAATTTCACTTCTGAAAACAAGAGGTTTGCCCAAACAAAGATGGGCTTTCACGCATTAGCTTAGCTCTGAATTTGGTGCCATTTCCAAAGGCAGACTTCTTTGGCATGCTCCAAAAGATGGAGTAATCCAAAAGAGGCAAAAAAAAGAATAAGAGGCAATATGAGGCAAAGACTTCATCACCATGGTGCATCCATCATCCTCAGACCAAAAGCTTCAAGACAGTAATATTCTGCAACATTGGAAAGCATCCCTCCAGCATCAAGTCATCAAATGTAGTATCATTTCTAATTGAGTCTTGGAGCCAAGAACACAAATTATTCTTGCTTAGGAACAGAATTTGGTCAATTTTTTAAAAAAATTAGACAGTCAAATTTTTCGTTTGGACACCTAGGAGGGAAAAAGCCTCATTTAAGCACACTGACTAATTCAGGTGCAGCAATTACTAAAATACATAATGTTTCTACTATGTATTTCTTAGATACCATTTTGGAACAATGAAGGCCAGGAAATAGGACATCTTAAGTATTCATCATTCGAAACATTTAAAATTTTCCCAATGAGGAGGTAAGGGAAGGAGGAAGCACCTTTAGAAAAATAATGGGGGGGGGACACTGTTCCCCAATGGAACCTGTTTTGGTTTTAAGTTTTTTTACCTCTCAGGCTATCATATCTCCAGATTATGATATATTACAAATCAAACTGTGAGCAATTAGGTAGAAAAGAGTTCGTGGTCTAAACAGGTCTTCTAAACATTATTTAATGATATTTATTGGAAATCATCTGTTTACAGAGATGTGCTAAACCCGAGTCTGTGGGCAGGCAGATGGGTTGGAGGAGACAGGGGAGGATCATGAAAACCTGGCCTGGGGAGGTGGGGGAAGAGATCCATTTTTACTAACCTCCTTTATAATCCTCTGCATTTTATTTATGTATTGAAAATCATTATAACGTTTATTATGTACAATATGCCTGGTACTGTGCTAAATACTGGAGATACAAAAAAGACAGTGCTTGCCCTCAGGGAGTTTACAATCTAATAATTCTCATTATTCTCAGGAGAGGTCCAGGCTTCACCAGACTGCCAAAGAGGTCCATGACACAGAGTGTGGCAAAGAAGCCCTGCTTTATACACTCGCCCACAACCCCAACTAGGCCCAAGGGATCTGTGTAGGGACTTCCTAAGGATCTTACCTCTGATTGTTGGTAATCTCTTTGTTCTTCATGGGAACATTAAAATCCACCCTACAAAGAAGAAAAATTGCAAGGTCAGAATGAACTAAAAGTAGTATAGATGGGACGGGACCCTTCACAGAACCACTTAAATGAACTGGAAGTACCAAAGCCATCTTAATTCATAAGACACTAGGTTTCCAGGATTAAAAAACTGGAATCATCTCTGCCTAGGCGATATACATTGAGATGCTTGGGTGGAGGCTTATTCTGAAGGCAACCAGATAAATAATCAGTTCACAGGGATCGGATCTAAGAGCAATCAAATCACTTTGCTGCTTTCTCCAAGTCCTCAGAGGCATGATCACGGAAAATGAAAGATCAAGAATTCAGCAGGGAAATCAAGTCTTACTAAAAAGACTAACACCCCCTTGTGGATTCTCACAACCACCGAGAAGCCCTGGGATTTGGAGACAAAGATAAAGCACTGAACAGTCCAGTGTTCACAAGTTATCCAAATAAAGGGACCAGGTTGGTCCTTCCAGCACAAGGAGAAGTACTGTCAGGTCTACTTTACTTAGAAGAAAGTGATTCTGTAACAATAGCCAACCCAGAAAACCCAACATTTTTCAGATGCCTGTCCTTAAAATTCCCCTACCTACTTGACCAAGGTTTGTCTGTCAATTTTTAAAATATCATGAATGATTCTTGCCAGATGGGTAAAATAAGATGACCTATATATTTTCCTGACTCCTTGGCACCTCACAGTCTATATCACAGGATCATAGATGTAGAGCTAGCCCTTGGATGCCCATGCTTTATAGATGAGGAAACTTGAGGCACAGAGAGATTAAGTGACAGAATCACACAGCCAGTATCTGATGTTGGGTTTGAATCTAGATCTTCCCAACCCCAATTGAGGATCTACACCTACTATATACCAAGAGGCTTCTCATGTTTTCATCTACCTAAAAACAGTAAAATGTGGTGTTATGATGCTTCTTGACAAGCACATACTGCAAGAATTTGATCATTCATGAGATTTCCCTCCAATGACAGACTATAACCCCTCTCAAGAATTCCCATACCAAAAATTCACCTGATCAAGACTGACCCTAGGGAGCAGCTGAGTGACTCTGTGGATCGAGTCAAGGCTAGAGATGGAAAGTCCTGGGTTCAAATCTTATCTCAGATACTTCCTAGCTGTGTGACCCTGGGCAAGTCACTTGACCCCCATTGACTAGCCCTTACCACTCTTCTGCCTTTGAACCAATACACAGTATTGATTCTAAGATGGAAGGTAAGGGTTTAAAAAAACTGACCCTAAAAGCCTTTCCCAGGCTTGCTAGGACCTACCAGAGTTTAGAGTCGGCTACTGTAAAGTGAGGGTTCATGTTTCCATAGGACTCTCAAGGTTACAAAGCCTTTCGCATGTGATGTCAGCTGATTCTCCTAATAACCCCAAGATGTGAATGTTCTTGTTATATTCATTTTACAGAAGAAACTGAGGCTGGAGGGAGTCAGTGGTAACCTAGTATCTAAGGTAGGACTCTGATTCAGGACCTTCTGACTCTCTACAACCAATAAATAACCAATTTTTTAAAAATCACAGAGTTCAGGTAGTTGAGAGAAGGTAATCAACCCTAAATGGTTGGTTTTGTTGAACTCTTTCTTTGCTTGCAGGAGGGGGAAGCTGTAGATATTAGGAAGTGACTGTATTATCATAATATCAAAAAATAACAATTTTTTATATAATCAAGAGAAGGGAATTAATGAAAGAAAGGAGGATAAAGTCTTGCCTTGAAGGCCTGAGCTCCATCCCACAAGGCTAAGAAACGCTTCTCTAGAACTACGGCAGGGGAAGGAACAATTCTGGATTCTGGTATTATATTAAAAGAGCAAATTAATTAAATAAAAACTTCCAAAACTTCAAAAAACTTAAAAGAGCAGCAGGAAATTCCAGAGCAGTTCAATGAGAAATCAAATTCAAGAAATTAGGAAGAATTTCCAGTCAGAAAGTAGAGCTCAATGCAAAACTTACAAACACAATTGAATAGGAAAAATCAAGTGGTTTGACTTAAGGAACTTTTTAAAAAGACTACTGAGGAACGAGATCTGTATGGCAGCAGGTGGCTTCAGACTATTTGATTGGATCCCAAGTATCTCCTTTTAAATATCACAAGCAGGGCACCAGGCCAGCTTCAGTCTACATTTCAAACAGGATGAAGAGGATTCTATTTTCATGGTTCAATATCCCACAAAGCCCACAGAAGGCCCAGGGTGAAGAAGCTAAGGGCAGGAGGGGCTGAAAGAGCTAAAGCTTTCTTCTCCTCCTCCAACAAAGAAGGAGAGAGAAGGGGGCAAGGGGTCACAGTCAGACAAGAGACATTCACCTGCTAAATTCACATGCTCTCTTGCCACCACTGCAATGGGCCCTCATCACTTCCTATAGTCCTACCTTTCCTGTTCACTTGAACACACCTACACAAAAGCCCCTGCTACCTCCTCATCCGTTACCGCTTCCCAATCTTCTCTCAAGCTAAGTCAAGTCTAGACCTCCTCATTCCATATCCAAACTGAAATCTCAGCCCTTACTTAGCTTCGGCCTCACGTATTTATTAGAAAGAGGGAAAGCTTCACTTCTCTTCCCCTGTAAACTGGAGTTCCTGTACGTACTGTCTACACTAGGAGAAAACTGTAAAGAAAGTGCTATATGGGGGGCAGCTGGGTAGCTCAGTGGATTGAGAACCAGGCCTAGAGATGGGAGGTCCTAGGTTCAAATCCGGCCTCAGCCACTTCCTAGCTGTGTGACCCTGGGCAAGTCACTTGACCCCCATTGCCTAGCCCTTACCACTCTTCTGCCTTGGAGCCAATACACAGTATTGACTCCAAGATGGAAGGTAAGGGTTTTAAAAAAAAAAGAAAGAAAGTGCTATATGAATACAAGGTAACCGACTGGATTAAAAAGCTAACCAGAGACTTGTTTGAGCCAGGGTTTTCAGAGTCAGGGGTTAAAGCTTTGGGAAGGGAGTAAAAGACGAGCTAGGGAAGGGGAAATGGCTGCTAGGCACTGCTCTTACTTTAGACAGGCTAGTGGAAAACATTTAGGAATCCTTTTTCTTTTGAAATCTCCCAACTGCTCATTCCCTTGACCAACCACTGGGTGTCTACTCCAGTATTCATAGAAATAGTTTTGGGTGAAACACTGGCTGCTCCCTGACTGTGGGGTGGCTAAATAGATCATAACATGAATATAATGCAAGTGTTTGTGTCCTCAAAAGTGATGACTATGAGCAATTCAGAAACATGGAAGGACTGCTCTGAATTATTCCTAAGCAGGCTCAGGAGAGTGATATGTATGACTATAATAATGCAAATAACACCAAAACAGCTTAAAATTCATTTCAATTTAACCAATCTTGGCTTCTCCTGAGAGAACACAAGGAAATGCACACACTTCCCTCCTCTCAATGGAGGTGGGGGCCTACAAGTGTTAAATGTGGCATGTGTTATCAAATTAAACTAGTGCCACTAGTTGCTTCTGCCTAAGTTTTTCTTTTCTTGTGTGGGTGGGGAGCTAGTAATGGTGGTGATAAAAAACCCCAAAGATAGAAATAGGAAGGCTCCAAACCAGAGGTTACTGATAAATGTTGGCGAGCCATGCTTTGAAGTTGAAGCTGCATTACTAACATTTTCTCCATCACTCTTTTTTGTCAGTTTGCCATTAACAAGCATGCTCTCTTGAGCAGGATTAAGCCGATCCAAATAGCTTTCTCTTACTACCAGTTAAAAATAAGCCAGTTCTGCTCTCATCCTCACTCCTGTCACGTGCAAATAGGTTCCTCAGCACTGGTGAGGACCAGAGTTCACCTGTAATATGCAAGCTCAGTGGAGCTAGGGAGTGGGTTTTGGGGATAGCCAGCTCTTTCCTTTTAGCATGCTAAGGCAGGGGTAGTACATGTATTGGAATCACGAACAGGCAAAGAAATCAGGTGACTCACACTGCCACAAGCCAGCCAGAAAGTCAAAAAGGGGAGCACACCCCAGGTCAGGTCTCCAGATGGTTAGCAACCTCAAGATTAATCACTAAAAGCTGCTTCTTGAAGACTCCTAGGGCTGTTTCTCAGAGCAAAGCAAGTTTTCCTCTTAGCTCAGGAGGGCTCTCCCTCCATCTTCCCCTGTGGACTGCCACAGGCATCTTTACCCATACTTACCCGCACTTTAACCACATCTCTCCTCCCTCACCCAAGGCAGAACTAGGGCTTGCCTTGCATAGAGAAGCCTGAGGTTCACATTGTCAGTTCTACACCACGTGCTGGTGTAGGTGAAAGCCTGGGAGGCAGGAGGCAGGTTCTATTCTTAACTACTACTCACTACTAACAAGTCACAACCTCTCTTGGATAAGTCAACCTCTTTGTTCCCACATTTATGAAATTAAATCTTATTAAATAATCTCTAAACTGCACTTCCAGTTCTAATTACCTAATTGTCTATGATTCCAATCTCTATTATCCCACCCAAGTCATATATTCTATTCTCCCTCTATCTTCAGAGAAAGATGGAAGGAGAGAGAGACAGAGAGAAAGAGAGGGAGAGGAAGGGGGGAGGGGAAAGAAAGAAAAGAACAGATTCAGAAAAGCTGCCAAATGAAAAAAGAATGAAAGTCCTTTTTTTCTCCCTTCTGTTCTCAGCCCCCACGAGCTTCCATTTTCATCCAGAACCCATCCCAGACTGTCAGATTGCAGCATTCTGGAGGGAAAAAAAAGCAAAGAAAATGAGGAAAGAGATGCTTACAAATTGGCAAAGAGTTGGGAGGGAGAAGGAAATGACAGTGCATAATCATGGCACCAGAAAGAGTTTACTCATAGGGCTGAGAAAACCACAAGGTACTAGCTGCACTTTATTAACCATATTTTCAGCACACAAGGCCATGTTATACATCCCAGATAGGGTGCCCAAAAAGTGGGCAAACCTCATAGTTCTCTCTGCTGGAGAGGAAAAGCAGGAGGTGAGGAGATCAGGGCTCTGAGCTACTGCCAACAGCTACCACAGGAGCAGAAAAGCAAAAGCGAATTGAATTGGCAGCAAGCACATGGCTGACTGGGCCTAGTGAAAAAGTGGGTCCAGTCCCATAATCCCCAGGGGGATTCAGCGTTCAAAAGACCCACACAAATGAGCAAAAAATGAAACTTCCTCAGCAGCCACACAATGTTCTTGATCACAACAAGCTTTGGCATACAGAGGGGGCAAAGTCCAGAGCTTCAGCCTGCCCAAGTTTCCAGCAGACAGGAGACCTAGGACATAGACAAGCCTCTGCCACCAGGGTGACCTTGGACAGATCATTTTCTTTTGGGGCCTGGCTAATTTGGGCTCTGAGCTAAATTAGGTAAAACTTTGAGCCTTGAAGGAAGATGCTTATCATATCAGGTCCAGAGGGAAAGATAAGCACCTACCACTTTTCTTCAAGCTCAACCTGGTTAGTACCAAAAATCAAAGTTCTATTCTATTTTGCCATATCTAGGGGCAAGGAGAAAGCCTGGGGCTGCAGATAGAGGCAAGCCACCAGCAATGTAATCTGGAGGC
Organism: Monodelphis domestica; assembly: GCF_027887165.1. Lineage (NCBI taxonomy): Eukaryota > Metazoa > Chordata > Mammalia > Didelphimorphia > Didelphidae > Monodelphis > Monodelphis domestica. The sequence continues at coordinate 30,249,971 of NC_077235.1, forward strand.
CCCCATCCCACCCCACCCCACCCCACCCTCCTGCAGAGGAAGAATCAAAAGCAAGTGAAGGTGACCTTGAGAACCCTGGAACCTAGAGATGGGGTGAGGGGAAGGGGGAAAGGAAAGAGAAAAGCCTAAAACATGATTGCATAACCTACCTTTCAGAGTCCCTTATCTAAAAATGTGGACACCAGAAAAGGGTTGGTGCTGCTCGATGACTGGGATGATGCATGGCAACACTAGGGTCATGTTGCCCAACTTAAGCCATAGCTAAACTAGAGATGGGGAGTTCCCATAAATGATCTCCTCTAGTCTCTGCCCAGTTAAATTCGGCCCAGAGTTTAGGCTCTATTTCTAAATAAATGTTCGGGGATGCTAAAGGAACAGCATGGTGAAGGGACTTCCCCACTGCCTGATAGATCTGTTTATAGAGGGCCAGAAGGTCTATCCAGACTGGGAGAGACCCTGGACAACCAATAAATACATCCGGACCTGTCAATCAAGCATTTCCCTCAAAAGGAAAGATGGCGGATTGCAATGGCATATACATAAATGGCCTTCAGCCTAGGGACTCTTTTTGACCAGGAGAAATAAAAAATGTTCCACAATTCAATGGCTGGCTTCCATTTGCTCTTTTGATCATAGATGGGGGGGGTGCCTTAAGTCATTCTACTTTACCCTCCCACTTAAAAGGGAGAAACTGGGGCTGAGACACGGTGACTACCAAGGTCACACAGGTAGCAGAGCCATGCTCTCTAATTCTAAACCAAACTTTCTTCTCTTTTTTTTAAATAGGCAATAGGGGTTAAGTGACTTTCCCAGGGTCACACAGCTTGGAAGTGTCTGAGGCCAGATTTGAACCTAGGACCAAGCTTTCTTTAGTCATTAATCTGGGTTGGGATTTTCCACAACTCCCAAAATACTAAATTGGGTGGGGGTTGGGTTTCAGAAGATTTGAATTCAAGTTCCCTTTCCAAGTCCCAGGGCCTGAAAGAAAAATCCCATCCTTCCGGGATGTTTCATATGCAAAGTGGGAATAATACCACAGGTACTTGCCACCGCACAAGAAAGTGTGGAGAAGCAAATTTATGTTAAGCACGTTGTAAGCAGTGGCAGGAGGGAAGGGATGCTTGGCAAGACAGTACAGGGAGCACAGGAATCTCAATTGGAAGGATAAACAAGGCTGGGAACCCGGGTCTCAGCGCCAGCTCTACTATTTTCTAGCTTCGGGTCAATGGACAAATTCCCCACCCCATCCCCCCCTTTCCTTTTTCAGAGCCTATTAGACTAGATGACCTTTAAGATCTACTCCGGCTCTAAAAGGATTATCCCAAGATCCCGCACCCACATTCAGTCGTCAGGGGCAGGGAAGAGGGGACCCAAGGGGGGGGGGTGGATGTTGTAAACGCTTATCTAAAAATTGGTCCAATGCGGTGGCCACAGGCCTGTTACACAAAGCTTCGAGGGAGAATGGCGGGCAGCACCTCGAACCCCGCACCCCGCCCCATATCTTAATTCCAAGGGCTTGGAGACACTCTTCTCATACCTATCCGATGGTGACTGAGCAGCTGGAAAAAAAAAAAAAAACAGGCCTCCCTCCAATCCTCCGGGGGCTGGGGGGGGAGGAAGCATAGCCCAAAGGAGTCCGCATTCCTTATGTAATACCTGGAGTCCACGCCGGCCCCACATGAGGGCAGGGTGAGGGGTGACCTTTGGGAGCCCTCCCAGGAGCAGGGATCCCCAAGTGCCGCAAAATGGACCAACGCCCCACCAGGCGAGGGATCCTGAGCCCCCAGAGGCGGCACGGGCCGGGGGGGACCAGAGAGGCAGGGAGGGAATTAGCCTAGCGGCCTTCAAAGACAGGAAGGAGGGATGCCCACACCCTGCCTCGCCCAAGCACATGAGGGGACCTCTGAGGGCCCAGAAGGAAGAGGAGGGGACCAAGAAGGAGGCTCCCCACAGAGGGAGCGCTGGGAATTATTACCTCATGATAACTCTTTTCCCCTTCAGGTCCACCTTGTCCAAGGTCAGTTTGTTGGAAAGGGACATGTTGGCGACGAGGACAGCACGGAGCGGTGGCTGAGAATGTGGTTGTGGAGGCGGATGCAGATGCGGATGCTGCTGCTGCGGCGGCGGCGACTGGAACTCGGACTGCCTAAACTAGAGACTTCTCTGAAGATCGAGGTCAGCGCTTTATGCCAAGAGCCCTGTGCCGTGCACCTCGAGGAGCTCCCCAAGCTCCGCCCAGCCTGCAGAGGTTCCCGAAGCCCCATTGGACAGGGCCAGGGGCCAGGGGCCCTGCCATTGGTCCAGCCCGTCCATCGTAAGGCTGGTGGGGTGAGTGGGCAGGGGTGACGCATAAAGTAAGACTGTCACGTCCCGCACGCAGCCCACTCCCAGGGAATCCGGCTGGGCGGAACAGGGCGGGGCCGAGGGAGAAAGAAAGTGAAAAACTACTTTCGGGGGTGCCAGAGCTGCCCCGCGGAAGTAGTGCTGTGGGCCCCTGGCTGCTACCGGAACTACACCCTAGGATACCTGCATGGCCGGTAGAAGATGCAGCCCGCCACAAGTCTACAGACTTTTCGTTAACGCTTCCTAGGGCGGTGGTCACTTTGGGTGCAAAGACTACTCCAAAACAGTCTCTGCCTCAAAAAGTTGGATCCAAACGTGATGCTGCCTCCCTAGCTGCCCAGATGGGCAAGGGGGGGGGGGGGGGACCCAGGCTCTGGCGCCTCCAAACTGACCCGAGACACAAAAGGCTACACGTGCATACTTGGAGGGAGAAAGGCAAAGCCTGACTCCCGTTTTTGAGGCTCTAGAGAAAGCCAAGCTTCACCCTTAACCTAAGGTGTTCCTTCCCCTAAGAAGCTAGGCACCAAAAGGCCCCAAACCTCAGTTTGAATACAATGGACAAAGGTGCTATCAGGCTGTTAAAGCCGCCTTCCTTTCTGTCAATGGATAAGTTGAAGAATGAGTGGCATGTACTTATCAATCATAATCACGATTAAGTGGGATAGCTCAATCCCTGGAGTGGGGGTGGGAGAGGTTCTTTGGCTGTTTGGGGGGACTCTGGGGGTGTCAAAAACTATATTAATAAAGAACAAAGATGCAGATTGCTTTAAAAAGAAAAGAGGTCCAACCGTTTACCTAGAAAATAACAATGCCCTGCACTTCTAGTTCCAAGCATTTTCCCATTTATCCTCCAGTGAGCTTCATGGGTCTGGAGATCAGTCATACTATTATACCCATATCGAAGAAACATGGGGGCTTGGGATGAGAGAGACAGTTGATGGAGATTACAATGGTAATAAAGGAAAAAGAAGAGTTCCAGACAGAAATTACAGTGAGGGGTTAATGCTTTACAATGGACACAAAAGGGAAAGGTCTTTGGCCTAAGGGGAGAAACCTTTGGGACAAAAGAGATACTCAACAACTTAAAGTCTGTTAGTCTTGAGAGGCACTGTAGTAGGACTTTCCCTCTCCTGGTGTGACCAGGTCAAACCGGGAGCCTTCACCCTTAAGCTAAGTAAACTGGGGTTCATTTAATCTTTCTAGGCTACAAGTTCGGGGGCATCTAGATTCCATGTTGACATATACATATGTACAAAAGTATTTATAGCAGTTCTTTTGGGGGCATCAAAGATCTGGAAATTAAGAAGACCTCTATCAGAAGAATGGAGGGGCAGCTGGGTAGCTCAGTGGATGGAAAAGTCAGGCCCAAGGATGAGAGGTCCTGAATTCAAATCTAGCCTCAGACACTTCCCAGCTGGGTGACCCTGGGCAAGTCACTTAACCCACATTGCCTAGCCCTTACCACTCTTCTGCCTTAGAACCAATACACAGTACTGATTCTAAAACGGAAGGTGAGGGGTTAAAAAAAAGAAGAATGGATACACAAATTATGGTATATGAACACAATGGAACATGATTTGGTTGCATGAAGTAAGAAAGGAGATTGGTTCCTGGTCATGTGGCCATCAAGTTGGAGGACATTTTCTTTGAGCCACACACACAACCCCTGAAACCACTCCAAGAAAGGAATTATGTACAAGAGATGAAGCAATTTCCGTTGTCTCCATGATCTAGGAAACCAAGAACCCAAACCCAAATCCAAATGAGGTGGAAATCCAATAACCCCCAGCTCTGCCATTCAGCATCCCTTTCCCACCTCCCACATCCATGTAACAGCTGGGCTGCACAAGCTGACCCCCAAGCCTGCAGCAGAACTCAATTCTACACTACTTGGGAAAACCAAAAGACAGAAACTGACTCAGGCTGCAACAGCAGCAGAGCAGGATGCTCAAATATAGTTCAGTCAGAGAACGGAAGAACATGTCACGTGACTCTGGGTGGAATTCCACTAAACCTGAGGGCAAGAGCCTAGCTTGCCACTGAAGCCAGTTCTGGCCCCCCAGAAGTCCTTGGGGCAGAGACTGAAGTCAATGACATGTAAATTGCCCTGCTGGGGAAGAGACTCTGAGCTTTTCAGATCTAGCCCCCAGGGAGTCACACTCCAGAGGATGGAATCCCAAAGTAAGTCAGACTAGGAAAAATCCTGAAATTGTCAAAGACATCAAGAGAAAAAAAACAGTTTAAGAAACTGGGCAAAAGCAAAGAAAGCAATAAGGAAAATTAATAATGCTTCCAAATTGGCTAAAAGTATCCAGACATCTGGGGAGGGGATATCATAAAACAAAGGAAAATGAATAATACCAGCAGATTTCCCAGAGAAGCCAGAGTTCTGGCAAGGTCCTACCCAGCTGGAGAGTACATGCTTGGTGACAAAATGTTATCCAAGACCCAGCTGAGCTGAAAACAGGACCAGAAACACTTATTATGCACCTATTTTGTGCCAGGCACTTTACAGATACTATTTCATTTGTGCCCATTTGATTATATGTTAGCTCCCCACTCCCCATTAGAATGTAAACCCCTTCCCAAGACAAACACAGGAACTATATGAACACAACTACAAAACACTCACCACACAACTAAAACTAGACTTGAGCAATTGGAAAAACATTAACTGCTCATGGGTAGGACGAGCCAACATAATAAAAATGACTATCCTGCCCAAACTTATTTATCTATTTAGTGCCATACCCATGGAACTCCCAAAAAATTTCTTTACTGATTTGGAAAAAAGCATAACAAAGTTCATTTGGAATAACAAAAGATCAAGGATATCCAGGGAAATAATGAAAAAAAACACTAATGAGGGGGGCCTTGCAGTCCCAGACCTCAAACTATATTACAAAGCAGCAGTCATCAAAACAATTTGGTACTGGCTAAGAGACAGAAAGGAGGATCAGTGGAATAGACTGGGGGAAAGCGACCTCAGCCAGATAGTATGCGATAAACCCAAAGATCCCAGGTCTTGGGACAAAAATTCACTATTTGATAAGAACTGCTGGGAAAATTGGAAGACAGTGTGGGAGAGACTAGGAATTGATCAACACCTCACACCCTACACCAAGATAAATTCAAAATGGGTGAAAGACTTAAACATAAAGAAGGAAACCATAAGTAAATTGGGTAAACACAGAATAGTATACATGTCAGACCTTTGGGAAGGGAAAGACTTTAAAACCAAGCAAGACATAGAGAGAATCACAAAATGTAAAATAAATAATTTCGACTACATCAAATTAAAAGGCTTTTGTACAAACAAAAGCAATGTAACTAAAATCAGAAGGAAAATAACAAGTTGGGAAAAAATCTTCATAAAAACCTCTGACAAAGGTTTAATTACTCAAATTTATAAAGAGCTAAATCAATTGTACAAAAAATCAAGCCATTCCCCAATTGATAAATGGGCAAGGGACATGGATAGGCAGTTTTCAGATAAAGAAATCAAAACTATTAATAAGCACATGAAGAAGTGCTCCACATCTCTTATAATCAGAGAGATGCAAATCAAAACAACTCTGAGGTATCACCTCACACCTAGCAGATTGGCTAACATGACAGTTATGGAAAGTAATGAATGCTGGAGGGGATGTGGCAAAGTAGGGACATTAATTCATTGCTGGTGGAGTTGTGAACTGATCCAGCCATTCTGGAGGGCAATTTGGAACTATGCCCAAAGGGCGATAAAAGAATGTCTACCCTTTGATCCAGCCATAGCACTGCTGGGTTTGTACCCCAAAGAGATAATGGACAAAAAGACTTGTACAAAAATATTCATAGCTGCACTCTTTGTGGTGGCCAAAAATTGGAAAATGAGGGGATGCCCATCAATCGGGGAATGGCTGAACAAATTGTGGTATATGTTGGTGATGGAATACTATTGTGCTCAAAGGAATAATAAAGTGGAGGATTTCCATGTGAACTGGAACAACCTCCAGGAAGTGATGCAGAGCGAGAGGAGCAGAACCAGGAGAACATTGTACACAGAGACAAACACACTGTGGTATCATCGAACGTAATGGACTTCTCCATTAGTGGTGGTGTAATGTCCCTGCACAATCTGCAGGGATCAAGGAGAAAAAAACACTATCCAAAAGCAGAGGACAAACTGAGGGAATAGAAACACCAAGGAAAAGCAACTGCCTGACTACAATGGCTGAGGGGACATGACAGAGGAAAGACTCGGAGCGAACACTCTGATGCAAATACTAACAACATGGCAATGGGTTCAAGTCAAGAACACATATGATACCAGTGGAATCACACGTCGGCCACGGGGGGTGGGAGGGAGGAAAAGAAAATTATCTTTGTCTTTAATGAAAAATGCATGGAAATGATCAAATAAAATACTATTTAAAATAAAATAAAATAAAATAAAATAATCAGCTGTACAAGTAAAAAAAAAAAGAATGTAAACCCCTTGAAGGGAAGGGAAGGGCTAGACCTGATGATGACCTCACAGGTCCTTTTTAGCTCTAAGTCTGATCCTTGAAGTTTTCTGGGACAAATGTGGGTTCTGTTTTATTAGTGCAAGTACTACAGTTAATCTGAGTCCTATGAACACACAGCGAATGGGCAAACAAATATGGCGGTTGGGAATGCACTGGAAGTTGGAGGAAAGTAGGTCAGGAATTAACAATTTACCAAGGCACATAGCTATACTCTGGCCAAAGCCTAAGCTGCAGGGAAGCTAATGATCACTTTCATCCATTATATTTCTAGTTGGCTTCCCAGTTCCCAGATGGATTATTTGCTTTGATTTTCACTCTGACAAGAAAGAAAAACATTTGGATTTCAGAGATGTTTGAACTGAACAAACATTTTATCTCTAACTCCAGTAATAGTCTGAATTCACCTTTATCCAGGGTCTCCTCACCTCTCAGATGATTTCAACAGCCTCGGAATGGGTCTCCCAGCCTCAGGTCTCTCCTTATTCTAGTCTGCCCTAACACAGTACATTGTTGCTAGTCATTTTCCATGAGTTTCCCCCTACTCAACAGACTCCAGTGGTTTCCTGTTACTTCTCAACTCCTCCATTTAGTTTTTAAAACCCTATACAGCCTGACCCCAGCATTACTCTCCCCTCCACACACTGGGATCCAGCCAAAATGGCGTCCTCTCTGTTCCTCACTCACAACACTCCATCTCTTGCCTCCATGCCTTTGCACTGGCTCTTCTCCATGCCTGAAAAGTCCTCTCTCCCTCACATCTGCCTCCTAGAGTCCCTCTCTTCTTCAAAGATGCAATTCAGGCACCATCTTCTGCAAGAAGTCTTTTCTGATCCCCCCAAACCCAACCAACTGCCAGAGCCTTCCCTCCCAAATTAGCCTGTATTAAACTACCATATATTAATTTTATATTTATGCTCTGTGTGTGTATATGTATACATATATGTACACACACAGTTGCTACTTGCTGCTCCTCACATGGGACTCCACCTCCTAGCTCCATACTTTGCACTGACCACTCCCCATGCCTGGAATGTTCTCTGGCCCAATATCTGCCACATGGAAGCCCTGGGGCTTCTTTCAGTCCCTCAAAAGCTACCTAAGGCCATCTTCCATCTACATATGCATATATCTTGGATGCCTAGGGAGAGAGAGAGCTCATAAAATGCTATTTATATATACATACACACATATATATAAACTCCCCATGCATGTGTATACTTTATCTCCTCTATTATCTATGAATGTATACTTTGTCTCCTCTATTAGCAGATAAACTCATTAAGAGCCCAAATGGTTTCATTGTTTGCATTTGTACCCCCCAGAGCCCAGCTGGGTCTGCTGCACACTAGGGGATTAATACTCATTTGGCTTCTGACCACTGCCTCCCCCAATCTACCCCCCTCCTATTACCACCCCCCCTCCTTTTTTAGTGGCCTCCCCTAATTCCCAGCGGGGTGACATGAATTTCTATGCCCACTCAGAGTGTGTATATTATCCCCTCTTTGAGTCAATTCTGCTGAGAGTAAGGTTCAGGCCTTGCCTACCCCCTTCCCCAACTTCCCCTTCACTGTAAAAACTAAAGCTCTCTATTATGCATCTCTATTATGTGAATCCCCATTCAACCCTTCCCTTCCCCCTTCTCCCAGTGCATCCGGTAACTCATAAGAAAGAGTAAGTCAAGTTTCTAAGACTACCAGTAGGCCCTGGCTGGAGCCTCTGGGTCTGATTCTACCAGTTGCTGCTTTCTCTGCTGTCTTCCGGTGTTCCTTGCCCGGCAATGGCCTCTGTTGTGTTACCCCCTCCTGGCTTTCTGCTGATCCATTCAACTGCTCCAACACCTGTTCTCCACAGGGTAGGGGCTTCTGATTCTTTTAGCTCATACAAAGGGCCACTTGAGTTTTTTTCTGAGCCATGACCACAGGCCAGACCATCCAAAGACCTGATATTAGTTGAAGCCTCTCTTGAATTCCTTTGCTTCTGCCTCAGCTGCTGGTCCCTGAACTGAATCTATTTTGGTTGGGGTGAGTACATTTCCTTCAGCTTCCATCATGCCTCCAGTGGATAATCTGGATCCACACAAATCACCTTTGGAGCTTCACGGAACAAGACTGTGTATGCAAGGGCAGCTGGGAATTATGAACCAGGCCCAGAGACGGGAGGTCCTGGGTTCCAATCTGGCCTCAGACACTTCCCAGCTGTGTGACCCTGGGCAAGTCACTTCACCCCCATTGCCTAGCCCTTACCACTCTTCTTCCTTAGAACCAATACCCAGTATTGATTCTAGATGGAAGGTAAGGGATTAAAAAAAGACTGCATATGCAGTAAATACCCAGGGAAGGCTAAAGAATGCACAATCAACACAGCTGGGTGACTTCCTCCAGCAAAATAAATACACAAGTAAGAGGAGAGAAAGGAGCCAGGCCAGAGTAATCTGGTTTGGAAAAGGATGGATAAGCTGCAGTAGAATAATGTGGCATCCCAGGTATATTCTTTTTTTTAACCCCTCACCTTCTGTCTTAGAATCACTACTGTGTATTGGCTCCAAGGCAGAAGAGTGGTAAGGGCTAGGCAATGGGGGTCAAGTGACTTGCCCAGGGTCACACAGCTGGGAAGTGTCTGAGGTCATATTTGAACACAGGACCTCCCATCTCTAGACCTGGCTCTCAATCCACTGAGCTACCTAGCTTCCCTTCTAGGTATATTCTAATCTTGAAAGTATTATTGATGCATTAATATTGTAACCTATGTACTCATGTTCCAGACTCATGGTCATATTATTTCTTGATCATTGTGTTTAATTGGTACTCTACTAATTCTGACCACTTTCCAAACCTACAGTCTAAAGGGCAAGAGAATTCCTGGGCAGGACATTAGCTGCCACAGGGTCCCAGCTCCTACCTCAACAGACCAGATTCCTTCCCAAGTCACATGTTTGATTAAGCTCCTCCTCTTTGATCTTGTGGTTGTCAATTGAGCTGATGTAAAATTCTATGCCATGTCACGTGTTCATTAACTACTTCCCATTCCCCCATGCCTTCATTCTCCGATAAAAGATTGGGGACACGTGTAGCTCTCTCTCTTTCCACTATCAGAGGAGCACACACGCTGGAGCCCATGTTGAACTCTTCATCTCTGAGTCTTTCTTCCTTTATCATTTTCCCTCTCTCTCTCCTCTCACGTGTACACCCACAAATATATTCATTTGTGGCTATAGAAAGTCACAAATAATAGAGCAGCACATTCAAGGGTTAATTAAAAGGCAGAGCTATTGAAAAGAGAAAGCATGACTCCTTCTCTTGGTCCAGCATGTCAGGGAACATGAGAAGGTATCCATTACTGAAGAGAATTGTCACGAATGTAGTATCCTCAAGAGAGTCAAGTTCTGCAGTAACAAAGAAATGGAAGGAATGACCTATGAAGAACAACTTGTTAAAAATAGAATGAGAGAGGGGGCAGCTGGGAGGCTCAGTGGATTAAGAGTCAGGTCTAGAGACAGGAGGTCCTGGGTTCAAATCTGGCCTCAGACTCTTCCCAGCTGTGTGACCCTGGGCAAATCACTTAATGCCCATTGCCTAGCCCTCACCACTCTTCTGCCTTGGAGCCAATACACAGTATTGATTCTAAGAAAGAACTTAAGGGTTTAAAAAAGATAGAATGAGACAGAGAGGAACACAAGTGGGGAGTGTCAAACAGGAACCCAGGAGAGAGAGGTCCCACATGAATGGGAGTAAGGAGTGAGATCCAAGGAGGAGAACTTGGGTCTGGGTCTGGGTCTGGGTTGATTGTGTCAAGACAAGCATCACATCTCTTTGGGCTCTAAGATGAAAGAGATATTCAACCCACTCCTCTTATGGGGTAGAGATAGGTAGCACCACATCTGAGGACTCCAGATAAAGCTAGAAGCTGGAAGCAGAGAAACTCCACAACTACATACACAGTAGAGCTGGGCCTGGTAATGACCATAGGACCAGGCGATCATCACTTTGCAGAGAATACATGCCAATTGAGGTCAAAGGTGAGGAGACTCAGAAGGAGAAGCACAACGACATCATCAGAAGACTGCAGCTATGAGGCAGTACTAGAGACACAATGTCATGGGCTTCCTATGTAAGCACCAATCTATGAGTGTATCATGATCATATGTGTTCCGTTGTATCCCTTCATGTATACTTCCTAGCCATATCCAATCTACCCGCTCATAGTGTATGTGAAATAATCAGTCAGTCAATGAGCACTTATTAGGCACCCAAGTGACAGGCTTTGAACTAAGTGCTGGGAATAAAAAGAAAGTCAAGTCAGTCCCTGTCCTCAAGGAGCTCGTAGTCTAATGGGATAGACAACACATAATGCATATATTTAGGCTAAATCAGAGATAATCAACAGGGGGGGTGGAACTAGCATTGAGGGGTATCAGGAAAAGCTGTCTTTAATTTGGAACTATGCCCAAAGGGCGCTAAAAGGCTGTCTGCCCTTTGATCCAGCCACATCACTGCTGGGTTTGTACCCCAAAGAGATAATAAGGGAAAAGTCTTGTACAAGAATATTCATAGTTGCGCTCTTTGTGGTAGCAAAAAATTGGAAAATGAGGGGATGCCCTTCCATTGGGGAATGGCTGGACAAATTGTGGTATATGTTGGTGATGGAATACTATTGTGCTAAAAGGAATAATAAAGTGGAGGAGTTCCATGGAGACTGGAACAACCTCCAGGAAGTGATGCAGAGCGAGAGGAGCAGAACCAGGAGAACATTGTACACAGAGACTGATACACTGTGGTACAATCAAATGTAATGGACTTCTCTACGAGCAGCAATGCAATGATCCAGGACAATTCAGAGGGATTTATAAGAAAGAATGCTATCCACATTCAGAGAAAGAACCATAGGGGTATAAATGCAGAAGAAATATATAGGATCAATCATGTAGTTCAACAGGGATATGATTGGGGTTTTGATGTTAAAGGATGGCTCTACTACAAATATGAATAATATGAAAATAGGTTTTGAACAATGATACTACTTGTCAACTTCAGAAGGGGGAGGGAAGAAGGGTAGGAAAAATCATGAATTATGTAACTATGGGAAAATATTCTAAAGAAAAAAAAGGAAAAGCTGCCCTTAGAAGGTGGCCTTTTACCTGGGACATAAAGGAAGCCAGGTGTAAGGAATGATGATCTGGAGGATTTCTATATGAACTGGAAGAACCTCAATGAACTGATGCAGAGTGAAATGAGCAGAACCAGGAGAACGTTGTACACAGGAAGTGAAACATTGTGGAATGATCAAATGTAAAGGACTTTGCTAATACAAGACAATCCCAAGGGACTTATGAAAAAGAACACTTTCCACACCGAGAGAAAGAACTGTGGGAGTAGAAAAACAGAACAAAAACATATGGATTATCACTTGTTTATATGGGTATGGTGTTATGGGGTACTAAAGTTGAACCCCTCTGGTTCGGGAAGGATACCTTTTGCAAGAATGCAAGACTCCAAAACTTAGCTTAAAAATAAAAGAAGATATTTATTAACTTAGAAAGTAATGTTGAGAATTACCAGGAGGATAGTATAGGTGGAGCAGCAAGGTGAAAGGCTGCTCCCAGAATCCATCAATTCTTGGGGTTATATACGCTTTTCAACAGTGAAGAGGTGATGCTGTGTCATGGTGAGGACATGATTCTAGAATGGTAAACACTCAGGCATTCGGTGGGGGGGGGGGGGGGTCATCTGACCAGGGTCTGCCTGAAGACCCTCATAGTTTAGGAGACAGATGGATACTTTAGATACAGCCTGGTGGTATCCAGGTGTAGCCTGGGGATGCATCTCTATGTCCATCTCAAATCTAAAGGACGGTCCAAGGATGATAACAATCTCAGGCTCTTATAGAAGTTATCAGATGTTATTGGGCTAGGAGTCACAAGGACAGAAGGGAGCAAAGGAATTTCCCTGCTTACAGTTTGCCTGTGTTTGGAGGTACAATGCCCATGCCCATATGATTTAGGGTTTGGGTTTTAAAAGATTGCTTTATTACAAAAATGAATTATATGGAAATAGGTATGAGTGATAACATTTGCATAACCCTATGGAAGGGCTTATTGGCTCTGAGAGAAGAGAAGGAAGGGGGGAGGGAAAGAAAATGAATCATGTAAACATGGAAAAATATTTTTAAAAAATAAAATAAAGGAAGCCAGGGAAGGCAGAGGTGGAGATGAGAAGGAAAAGCATTCCAGGAAGGAAGAACAACTAATAAAAATGCCTGGAGATAGAGCATCTTTTAGGAATGATAAAGAGACCAGTTTTACTTCCTTACAGAGTATGTGGAGATGAGTAAAGCAAAAGAAGCTTTGAATACCAAACAGGATTTTCCATTTGATCTTGGAAGTAACAGGGAGCCATTGGAGCTCTTAGAATGGAGGGGGGCACAAAATAGTCAGATCTGTACTTTAGAACAGATGAGTGGAGAAGGATGACTTGGAATGGGAAGAGACTTGAGGAGGGAGATCAATCAGCATGCTATCAGAACAGTCCAGTGATGAGATGAGGGCCTGCACTGGAGTGGTGGCGATGTCAGAGGAGACAGGGGGTTGAATTCGAGAGATATCAAGGTAAAATTGGGAAGAGGGGAGGGTTTGGGGAAAATATAATAAATTCCATTTTGGGCATGTTTAGTTCAAGACATCTGTGGGACATCCAGTTTGAGATGTTGAACAGACAGTGGAAAATGTGAGTCTGGAGGTTAGGAGATAGATTAGGACTTGATAAATACATCTGAGAATCAGCATAGAGACAGATAATAATTAAATTCATGGCAGCTCATGGGATCATCAGGTAAAACAGTATAGAGGGAGAAGAGAATATGGCCCTGGAGAGAGCCTGGGGAGATCCCCATGGTTAGTGGACATGACCTGGATGATGATCCAGCAAAGGAAACTGAAATGGAGAGGTCTGACACATGAGAAGAAAACAAAGAAAGAGTAGTGTCATAAAAACCAACCGAGAAAGAAGGGAATATTCTGGAGAAGAGGGTGATTGACAACGTCAAAGGCTTCAGCAATGTGAAGAAGACTGAGGATTGACAAAAGGCCATTAGATTTAGTATTTAAGAGATCATTAGTAACTTAAGTGGTTTATGTACTGTCTTATTGCATTAAATGCCTTTGCTTTGAACTAAATGTGCTATCTGGATGACTGGAGACTTGGGAGCTATGGGTTTTTAGTAAGTGTGGCCCACAGAACAGATCCCTTGAATTTGTGACAGTCTGATTTTTTTGAGGGGGGAAAGCACATATCAGAAGGTGTGCTGGCCAAAGGGCACTAAAAGACTGTCTGCCCTTTGATCCAGCCATAGCACTGCTGGGCTTGTACCCCAAAGAGATAATAAGGAAAAAGACTTGTACAAGAATATTCATTGCTGCGCTCTTTGTGGTGGCCAAAAATTGGAAAACGAGGGGATGCCCTTCAATTGGGGAATGGCTGAGCAAATTGTGGTATATGTTGGTGATGGAATACTATTGTGCTAAAAGGAATAATAAAGTGGAGGAATTCCACGGGGACTGGAACGACCTCCAAGAAGTGATGCAGAGTGAGAGGAGCAGAACCAGGAGAACATTGTACACAGAGACTGATACACTGTGGTACAATAGAATGTAGTGGACTTGTCTACTAGCAGCAATGCAATCATCCAGGACAATTCTGAGAGACTATCCACATCCAGAGGAAGAACTGTGGGAATAGAAACCCAGAAGAAAAATAACTGTTTGATCGCGTGGGTCAATGGGGGTATGATTGGGGAAGTAGACTCTAAATGAACATCCTAGTGCAAATATCAATAATATGGAAATAGGTTTTGATCAATGACACATGTACAACCCAGTGGAATTGTGCATTGGCTATGGGGAGGGAAAGAACATGAATCTTGTAACCATAGAAAAATATTCTAAATTAATTAATTAAATAAAATTAAATATTTTTTAAAAAGAGAAGGCATGATGGAACTGCTAAAATTGATGGGGGGGGGACATCTGGGTAGCACAGTGTATTGAGAGACAGGAGGTCCTAGGTTCAAATCAGACCTCAGTCACTTCTCAGCTGTATGACCCTGGACAAGTCACTTGACCCCCATTGCCACTATTTTAAAATAAAAATTTAAAGAACCCCCCCCCCAGCAATAAATTTCGAATGCCTCTAATCAGGAATTGTGGCTTCTAAGAAGGGTGGGGTTGTTTTTCTTTTGTTTTCTTTTGGTTTTATTCAGGGTGTCCTTCCTGGTACCTTTAAAGCTCTATTCACCCGGGAGAGCTGAAGCTCTCTCTAAATCAGGCCAGCTCTTTCCCCAACGTGGTGAAGTAAGAAACAACATTTGAGCGAAACCCGTAACACTTGGGTTTGAATCCTGGGAGATTTCCATATAATAATATAAACATTATTGTTTGGTTCACGTGGCAAAGGATCACAAAGCTGTTTATGATGGAGGGGGAGCATGTATAACTGCAAAGCAAGGAATATCCACGAGAGGGAGCCATTGTCTGTCCTTCAGCAATAGAAGACTTGGCAGCTCTGACGTAGAGCTGATGATCTGGAGAAGAGGAATCTTGGGAAATCTGCCATGTAATCCAGCATCCACCTAAGTGGCCGGCAGCCAGGCCTCTAGCCTTTTCTTAAACATCTGAAGGGAAAGGGATCTCCTCAGAAGATCCCCCAACAAACCAGGCAGGGATAATTGTCAATGTTACAAACATCCCCTTCTTACCCACATTCCAATTTAAAGCAGCGTGGTCACCCTCTTCTTGTGTGAGCCACAGGGCTTTGTAAGGCTATGCAAATGGAATGGAAGCTCTGACAACTGTCCCATCCTGGAAAAGCTTCTTCGTGTATGGGCCCTGGGATGAACTGTGTGGTTGTCATCCAAGGGCCAACCCAGCTAAGTTTGGAGAGGCTCACCACCAGGTTGACCTGCAGGACTAAGAGTGTGTCAGCTGCCACAAAAGCCCAGGGCCATCTGCTGTGCCATCAAGGCACCGGAAATTTGTGGAGGGAAAAGCTGACGGATGATACTGAAGACCTTTGATGTACTTCTCCGTCCAGACAAAAACATTGTGTCCTGGCTGGGGAAGGCTGGAAACGTACCTGTGTGATCATTCCTGGTTGGCTCTGCCCTTGGAAAAAAAGCCAGGATTGCTTAACTTTCAAAAACAAACAGCACATAAAACTCACTTTTACGTGATGGGCTGCCATTAAATTGCAACACATTTCTCCCCTCGGAGTAAGGGAAATCATCACCATTATGCACACAAAGAGAAACCACATTCGATTTGTTTTAATAACCACTGATTGTGTACCTACTATGTGCCAAGTACTGGGGCTACAAAAACAAGCTTACATTCAACATGTGTGTGTGTGTGTCCACTTCATACATACTTTTGTTTTTCAGTCGTCAGACTCTTCCTCACCCCTTTGGGGGGTTTCTTGGCAAAGATCCTGAAGTGGTTTCCATTTGCTTCTCCAACATACACGGACAGGTTGTAAGCAGGCTCGGGAAAGAGGCTGGGGTATCTAGCAGGGGGCGTCTACTTACAGTGGATACTAAAAGGATGGCCCCTGCACAGGTGGGGGTCTTCTTGGGAAGGGTCTCTGATACAATATGGGAGACTACCTAAGACTACAAGGGTACTAGTCTGCTAGCGCCACCTACGCTGAGCTCAGCAAGTACTTTAAGGTCTATCGTTCAGGCTGAAATGGGGGAGTCTGGGACTTCTCTAAGGGTGAGTTCTCAGGGACAGGGCCAGAATTGGGGTCTTCAGATTTCAAGTTGACAAGAGAAAGTATGCATTCAAACAGCACTGGTAAAGAATCTCTTGAGTACAGAGCTCTGTGCTAGACATTGGGAACAACGCCAACTTTAGACGAGAAAAAATTCTGGTCCTTAAGAGGTATAAGACACAGACAATTCTAATATAGATGGCTCTGTATGTACGTGGACCATTCCACAGACCTCCAAGGAAAGCAATTTTTATGTAATGATCCTGCAATTATGTAATTGGATATTATGGAGGAGAATATCCTCCAATTTCACGTGGCCCATCTAACAAAGTCGATATCTTTATACAAGTCATAAAACATACTAAAATGCATATTCAATATTATACCATGATAATAAACAGAATTATGAGGAAAGATCAAACTCATGACAAAATATGCCCAGTGCTATAAAGTGAGCATAACTATATAGTATGTCGCTCTTGTCCCTCCCACTGCACGTGACCTTTGATCACCAGTGATTGGCTGTGGGACTTTTTTTACGAAGCCACTGAGAAATGTTTGGGCAGTGGCTCATATATCTGACAACAGTTGCAGGCCATATTATCATCCACTAGTCTCTGAACTTTTAAAAGTCTCAAAGATCCCTCCTTTCAATACAAGAAAAACAAATTCTTTCAAATGATAAAATGCTTCTGCCAACTGTTTTGTTGTGAATCTCTTTGGTTTGCCCTTGGGTTCCAATGCTTTCCTTTCTTCTTCTGCCCTTTTAGCCAGCAGCTCAATCAGATCCTCATTGGACAGTCCCTCAATCATCTCCTCCATCCCCTTCTAGTGCCAGTTTCTTCATGCTATGCCATCTCGATACTTGCTTCTTCAAATATTTCATCTTGGTCAAATCTAGGAAACTTGGAAATGAACTGTGGGCACACTTTTCCCCAAACTCTCTTCATGCATGTTTCTGTTACATCTTCCCATGCTTTTCACAATTCTTTCAGCAAAATTTCACTTATGGAATGAGAGATTCTGGCTATATATATTACAGGATAAGTGGAGAATGGCAAGGTGGCCTAGGGGCCAGAGGGTGGGCCATGGAGTCAGGAAGATCTGGGCTCAAACTCTATCTCTGATACTTCTTACTAAATGTGTGACTTTGGGCAAGTCTTTGAAATTTTCTGTGCCTCCAGGCCTCTCTCTGAGATTATAAATTGTTGATCTCCACCCAGCAGAGGGAAAGGAATATCCCCATTGGGAAGCCTCTACACTAGTGATATCATAGATCTTGAATGGACTGAAAAATACATATTCGTTTGTGTGTATGCATTAGCATCATGGGAAGAAAAAAGGGCCTAAATGGCAAGTTTCGAGGGGTAGGAGAGGTGGCAGAAGACAATCCAATCACTGAAGGCTGCTTGGAGAAAATAAACTTGGAATTATTGCATAAAATGCCAGAATTTGGAAGAAGGGACCTTAGAGGTCATCCACTCCAATCCATCATTCTATAGTTGAAGAAGCTAAGGCCCAAAGTGGCTTCTTTCAGAGTTAACTCTTGTTCGCCACTATCTCAAGGAAGAAACTGACTTTCCTTGGGGTCTAAACATCTTATCCATGATCATAGACATACTGGACTCAGAATGACTTCTTCTCCATAGGTAGATCAACTATGTTGCTCCAGAATACATACATACACATGCCGAGAAAAAGATGTTTTGTACTTTTCTCATACATACGTATGCATAAGCTTATATTCAACTTCTTTAATAATAATAATAGTTAGCATATATAGAGAACTTTAAAGTTTTCAAAGTCCTTTACATGTTATTTCATTTGATCCTCAGAAAAGAGGTAAGTCCTAGTATCATCTCCATTTGCAGATAAGGAAACTGAGGTTAAGAGAGATTAAGTGACTTGCCCAGAGTCACGTGACTAGAAAATATCATCTGAAGTCAGGTCTTCCTGATTCCAAGTGCAGCAATCTATCCACTTAGTTAGGAGCTCTCATGCTGGTACCAAACACTGTTGTGTCCAAGGGTTTCAGTCTCCTAGTGGATCAGTCAAAATTAACCGTGCATTCTCCTCCCTAACGGTCTTGTTGCCTAGAGCATTTCTAATGCGGGCCCAAAACAGGGGCCTTTCCTGGAAATCCTCAGGCCAGGTGATAAATGTCTGCCTCTTCACGAGTTTCCGGAGTCGATGGTAGCTGGACAGTCGGTAGTTGGGGATCTCCTCCAGGAAAATCAAGATGATCACATCCTGGTAGTCATAGAACATCTGGAGGCTAGCTAGCTGCACCTCAAGTCGGCACCACTCACTTTGGAGATAGTTGTTACTGACAATACAGAGAGTCTTTCGACTGGTATTAATGGCATTCTGGATATTCTCGAAGATGTCTACCCCAAGTTCAAAGTCCCGATGGTGCAGGCAGAGCTTAAAAGTAGGCTGGCCAACCTTTTCTAGAGCCGGTACAAGCTCCTTATAAACCCACTCTTCATCAGCAGCATTGAAGGAGACAAAAGCATCATAGACGAACTCCCTTTCTGTCCGATGCCACTTGGCCAGGTATAATGACTTAAACATATAGATCCCATATCGCATGGATGAGATCATCTTGGTACCAAACCAGGAACAGACCATGGTTGCCAACACCAGGCTGAAGGAGCAGAAGAAGCAAATTTTACCTGTGTCAAAATTACAAATGGAAGTATCAAAACCCACTAGTAGGCTCTGTGTATTTGGCTGTTGACACTGGAAGCTCCCCAAATAGGGAATATGGACAGTTGGTGTGCTGACGGACCAGTTCTTGAACCACCCATTATCACAGGTACACTCAAGCTTGTTCCCATAGACATCAAAATACATCAGAGACTTCAGGTTCTGCAAAAGGTTTTGATTAATGATTTTCAGGTTATTGAACCTCAAGGAAAAGATCTGAAGGCCTTCCAAACCAAAGAACATTTCAGGAGCTAACGAGTCCAAGTTGTTGTTCTCGAGTTGCAATGATTTCAATTGTTTCAGTTTTTGGAACAAGGAAATATTTAAATAGAGACCCCGATTGCCAGCTTTTGTCCCTGAGATATCCAGTCTGGTGAGATTAGGCAGTTGGTCCAACTGGAGGTGGTCCAGAAATACCTTGGAATTCTTTCCCAGTAGTAGTTCCTGCAAACTCCCCAATCCTTGGAAGAAGTTGATTGGAACAACCTGAATTCCATTTATTTGTCCTTCTAAGTTGAGGCGTTTGAGAGTCTGGAGATCCTTAAAAGGAGGAGGCTGGAGGCTCTTGAGAGTTTCATAAGTTATTTTGTTAAAACTGAGGTCTAAAACCTCTAGTCCTTCCAGTCCAAGGAACATACCAGGATGAAAATCAGACAGTATGTTGTATGCCAGGTCAAGTTTGTATAGTTTGGGGAGGCCAGAAAAAGCACTTTTCTCGATGGTGGCCAAACGGTTGTAGGAAAGAGTCAGAACTTGAAGATTCTTCAGAAATAAAAAAGTGTTCTTTTTCAGAGTTCGGAGATTGTTCTCCCGAAGGTTTAGATTCTCAAGGCTCAAAAACTGACTAAAGGAATAGCTATCAATCGCCACTATCCAGCACCCGGCCAAGTCGAGTTCCTTTAGCTCATGTAACCTATAGAAGGACAGGTTGTTGAGCTCTGTGATGGGATTTCTGGAAAGAGAGAGAGACTGCAGGCGTCGAAGGGGAGCAAATGCAAAATCTGGAAAGGTTTTAAGCCTATTTCGACTCAAGTCTAACACTGTCAAATTCTGCAGGGAATCCCAAGTCATATTGCTGACCAGGGACAGCATACAACTGTTCAGATCCAGCCGTTCAAGGCTGGGCATGTCACTGAACTCACTGTTACAGAGGTGGACCAAATCTTTATTGTGGCTCAGGTCAAGAGATACTAGCATAGTACAGTTGGCAAGGTGCTTGATGTTCTCTGAATCAATTCCATTTTTCTGAAAAAACAAAGTCTCTATCCTGGGTAAGTTCTGGAGGAGGTGACACACGGCACTCAGGTTCACATGCTTTGTGTTAGGCAATGGAGTGATACCACTGAGGTCCAGCTCTATCAGATTCTGGAGATGTTTGGCATCAAGCTTTTCCACTTCCAAACATGTCTGGCTCAGATTCAATCTCTTCACCTGCGGTAGAGTATCCAGATGCACATTCTGGAGAGCATTCTGGGAGACGTCCAGGGTGGTTAGGTTGGGAAGTGATAGGGTAGAGAAATCCAAGTCAACCAGCTTGTTCTTCATCAAGATCAGCTTGGTGAGGGAGACCAAGGTCGTTGGATTGCAGTCCAGGGAGGCAATAGTGTTGTAGGTGAGATCAAGAACTTCCAGGCATGGGAGATGCTGGACAGCTGCCAGTACATTGGAAAAAGTGGTAATTGCATTACGAGACAAATTTAAGTACTGTAAGTTGATGAGTGGGACAAAGGCATTTTCCTGGATCCAGGAGATTTGATTGTGGCTCAGGAGCAAAGTTTTCAAACTGGATAGACCCTCAAATGAAGAATTGATACTCTGAAGCTTATTTTCCACCAGGTTCAAAAGGGTCAAGTTTTTAAGCCCCTGAAAGGCCTCTGGACCAAGGTCCCAGATAAAGTTCCACTCTAGTCGAAGATCCACAAGATTAGACAAATTAACAAAGCTTCTAGAGGGCACAGTTTGGATTTGGTTGTGTGTAAGGTTGAGGTGAGTGACATATTCAGGGAGATCATGAATGCTTTCCTTCAAGTTGGTGATGTTCTTCCGGACACAGAGCACATGATGAATGTTGAACTTATACTGGGTGCAGTGACGGAATCCATACATCTCTACAAGTGACAGCAAAGAAAACTCAAGTACTATGAACCAGAGCCATTTCAGTGGCATACCTCTGGCTTTGGGGCCCATCTCGTTGACTGTGGGCACAAGAGACTCAGCAAGAAAAGTTTGCTTTGTATGTATTGTGCTTCAGCCTTCACCCCAGCTTTGATTTCTCTGCAAAAAGAAGAGAAGTGCTGGTGAGTATTTTCTCCTTCTAATAAACAGTGGTGGCACCATTCCCTAGTCAACAAATGGTCAAGGGACATGAATAGGCAGTTTTCATATAAAGATATAAAAACTATCAATAAGCATGTGAAAAAGTGTCCTAAATCACTCTGGATTAGAGAAATGCAAACTAAAACAACTCTGAGGTACCACCTTATACCTAGCAGACTGACCAATATAATAGCAAAGGAAAGTAATGAATGCTGGAGGGGGTGTGGCAAAATTGGGACACTAATTCATTGCTGGTGGAGTTGTGAAATGATCCAACCATTCTGGAGGGCAATTTGGAACTATGCCCAAAGGGCGATAAAAGACTGTCTGCCCTTTGATCCAGCCATAGCACTGCTGGGCTTGTACCCCAAAGAGATAAGAAGGAAAAATACATGTACAAGAATATTCATAGCTGCGCTCTTTGTGGTGGCCAAAAATTGGAAAATGAGGGGATGCCCTTCAATTGGGGAATGACTGAACAAATTGTGGTATATGTAGGTGATGGAATACTATTGTGCTAAAAGGAACAATAAACTGGAGGAATTCCATGGAGACTGGAAGTGATGCAGAGCGAGAGGAGCAGAACCAGAACAACACTGTACACAGAGACGGATACACTGTGGCACAATTGAATGTAATGAACTTTTTTTACTAGCAGCAATGCAGTGATCCAGGACAATCCTGAGAGTCTTATGAGAAAGAATGAACGCTATCCACATTCAGTGGAATAATCGTGGGAGCAGAAACGCAGAAGAAAAACATATGATCTATCATGTGGTTCAATGGGGATTGGAGTTTTGGCATTAAAATACTATAAATATGAATAACATGGAAATAGGTTTTGGTCAATGATACATGTATAACCTAGTGGAAATGCTTGTCAGCTCCAGGAGGGGGGAGGGAAAAGGGGTAGGAAAAATCATGAATTATGTAACCATGGAAAAATATTCTAAATAAATATATTTGAGAAATGGAAAAAAATAATCAGTGGTGGCTTTCAAGTCTTCCTTCTATTCCCAACACATTTCTAATGCAATTTCTATGGATTACTACCTCAGTGACCAGTTTATTTTTCCTGGAATCAGGATTGGTTCTACATATATCCAAAGTAGGCAGTTAGCGTCTATTTGATGGCTCCAGGGCAGATAACCTGCTCTAGCATACATCTTTCCCACTATCTGTGTTAAAGCCTGAAATGCTACCACTGGAGGTTCATTTCTGAGTCCTGAAGCTTTGATCCTGCAGCATATAATAGAGAAAGAACACTCAGCTGGGGAGCAAGTTTGGGTCCTAGTTCTGGTTCGGCCACTAATTAGCTAGGTAACATTACATACATCACTCTTTGAGTATCACACTAGAGCCTGCCAAGATTCCTTCTAGAAAATGGATTCCACATATTTGTTACATGAAAATATGACGGCCTTCTTGTACCTTTTTGTTTTGAATCTAAGATTCAATAAGCCTTGTGAGAGGGGACTGAGCCTCACTAGAAATTTAGAACTCAAACAACTGCTTTATCACACGGGCCAGTGGGGCTATGACTGGGGAGGGACGTAGACTCTAGAAGATCACCCTGATGCAAATATCAATAATATGGAAATGGGTCTTGACCAATGACACATGGAAAACCCAGTGGAATTGCACGTCAGCTAAGGAAGGGTGGGGGGAGGGGAGGGAAAGAACATGAATCATGTGACCATGGAGAAATATTCTAAATCATCTAATTCAATTAAAATTTAAAAAGCAAAGAATTAAAAAAAAAGAAATTTAGAACTCAGTATGAATGGGTTACTCAGAGAATCATGAGTTTTCAGGGTTAGAAGGGATCTCAGAAGCCATCCAAAGTAATCTATACTTGACCATGCACCCCTTCCTTCTAGAATCTCTTCAGTAAGTGGCAATTCAGCACTTAGGTGAAGACTTCCAAGGTGGAGGAACCCAATACCTTCCAAGCCAATCCTTTCTACTATAGAAGCATATTTAAAACCTCTTTAAAAAGAAAATTCAGGGGGCAGCTGGGTGGCTCAGTGGATTGAGAGTCAGGCCTAGAGACAGGAGGTCCTAGGTTCAAATCTGACCTCAGACACTTCCCAGCTGTGTGACCCTGGGCAAGTCACTTGACCCCCATTGCCTAGCCTTTACCACTCTTCTGCCTTGGAGCCAATACACACTATTGACTCCAAGACAGAAGGTGAGGCTTTAAAAAAAAAATAAAATAAAAAGAAAATTCAACCAAACGTATTGCAAGAATATTTTCTACAGCCTAAAATCCTTTCTAGAATTTTCCTTTTATGAAAATAGGTTGAACAAAAGGTAAAGCCTTTCTCAGGTAACTGAATTAAGAATATGGAAACTAACCCACCCCCCACCTCGTCTCTCTTTCTCTCTGTCTGTCTGTCTGTCTGTCTGTCTGTCTCTCTCTCTCACACACACACACACACAGAGGGAGTGAATTCACTTGTCCGACTCACCCAAAGATAGTATCTGATTTTGTTCACATAGTTAAGATATGGATCACTGGGAGGAAGCCCTTTTCAGACCTAGAGGGGAATGATCCAGGAAGGAATTAAATAGTGAGGATTCTGGAATGTTGATCCCAAACTGTATTTTCACACTAGGATCCTGACTCTAGGCCCAGCACTCCATCCACTCTGCCACATAGTGGACTCTCTAGAGAACTGATAGATGATAACTCTATAGTGTTGCCTTCCCTTAGAGAACATGAGTTCCTTGTAGGCAGTGGGCAAAGGGCTCTAGATCAGTGGCCCAGGCTGGACAAAATCGCACTTCAAGCTAGGCTCTAGTTTCGTCCATAAATGTCAAGGAATGAACATTTGGTTGCTCACCTCGGAGGGCACACGCTCTCTAATGCCTTGGGCGCCCCACAGCTTGGGATTGCTATGGATTTGTTCAATACTGTAAATGGAGACGGGTCCCCTTTTGTGAAGGCCCTGTGGTGTCAAATTCTGGGAAGCTCGAGATTTCTCATGGATGGATTTACTTCAATGCAATCAAACAGTGACTTTCCATCTTATTGCAATTATTGCAGTCTCTGATTGCATTTCCTTAGTTCCTCTTTCCTCAATATGCTGAGTCAATACTGCTTGTCCTAATTTCCTGAGCTTGGGCCCAGGCTCATCCTCCTCCTTCAGGGGACAAAGAAGAGTAGGATCGGCCCCCAGCAAACCAGGCTATCCGACTCAAATGATCAATGCATCCAAATTCTTTGAATGCTGGGAGGAGGAGAAGGGGAGAGTTGTCCAGTCTAGAGAGCCTCCATCTCTTGTGGGTTACTGTCTGAGTTGTCTCTGACTCAGAAATAAAAAAAGACCATATTTGTACATAAATCAGGGCTGCAAGGTCATCTATTCTAACTTCTTCATTTTACAGAGGAGGAATTTGAAGCCCAGAGAGGAGAAATGACTTGCCTAAGGTCACAGAGTTGTAATGGAGGACTGGTCAGTAGAGTCCTAGTCCTTCAGGAATAGACAATCCACTCTGCCTATATAAATGCTAGGGTACCAGTTTGAGCTTGAGCCTACTCTCTTCAAAGATAGCAACAAGTCAGGATAGTATGCCCTGGCCTGGGGAAAGGGTCTTGTATTTTTGTTCTTGCTGTATTTTTAAAAATTAAATATCCCTTTCTAAGAACTAGTTAATATTGTTTAAATTGAGAGTGGAGTGCTAATTCCTGGTAGAGATGAGGAGATATTAGTTGGTGCTAAGTGACTCATATTGGGACGTAAATAGCATCAGAAGATGCTAAGTGGATAAGCCCCCTAAGGCAGCATTGGCAAACATTTTCAAGTTTGTGTGCCCAAATTGCAACTTCAAGCTGCCTGTGAGCCCTCCCCACATTACCCCACAGATGATAGGGAGGAAGTGTGTGGGTGGCTGGACAGAGGGGAGGGCACACAGAAAATGTCTTTGGGCACTGGGAAGAGAGGGAACAGAGCATCTCCTCCTGCTGGCCCAGCATGCATGCCAATACTTCAGCAATGCTACTCTAAGGGGTATTCCAAGAAGCCTGTGGGGAAAATGTAGCAGGCCTAGCTCCGGCGATCAGACTTGCTAGTACATATGTGACTTGGGAGAATAAGTCCAAAGGCTTGCTACACAAGTATAGAGCAGAATCTAGGATTTCGCCCTAGATTCTCAGAATCCAAAATGGACTTTTTTTTCAATAGTTACTGCAAAAAGGAAAAGACTTCAATGTACAAATGAAAAAAAGGATCTGAAGAGGCAGGGGGGGAATCTTTCAATATTAAGAGAATGGGAGATAGAAGAATGTCACAGAGAGAATGAAGGGAAGGAGGGCCAACAAACACTAGGAGCTAAGAGACAAATAGAAGGGGAACAAGAAAGGAGCAGGACACATTGAGGAGGAAGTAATTGCTTGTCCTCCAAGGAACCAGAAGAGGGAAAACATGGTAAAAGGCATTTAAATATGCAACAGGGGGGCAGCTGGTTTGAGAGCCGGACTACCAATGGGAGGTACTGGGTTCAAACCTGGCCTCAGACACTTCCCAGCTGTGTGACCCTGGGCAAGTCACTTGACCCCCATTGCCTAGCAACTGACCACTCTTCTGCCTTGGAACCAATACATAGTATTGACTCCAAGATGGAAGGTGAGGGTTTAAAAAAATAAATAAATATGCAACATTCCCATAATCCCTCATCTCTCTACCAAGAAAAGAGAAAGGCATTACTTCTTAGCTGCTCTTTGAGCTCCAATGGTTTACCAAGATCTTCACAAAGCATTTAATAAAGTTTCTCATGTTATTTCTGTGGGAAAAGTAGAGAGATGAGCCAGACAATAACACAATTAAATGGTTGTGGAGGTGGTTAAATTGAATGGCCCCAGGGATCTGGACTTAGCCTGTACTGTTTGATGGTCTTTAGGGACTTTAATAAAAGCACGCTTATCTAATTTGAAGGTGAGACAGAGCCTGCAGTAATGGCGAACCCACAATCACGGTGCAAATAGATCTTGACAGGCTGGGACAATGGTCTAAATCTAGTAAGAAGAAATCTGATTAGAAAGAAGTGTCAAGTCTTAGACTGAAAAATCAGCCTCACAAACTGACATGGGAGAGGCTTGGCTAGACAGCAATTTTCATCAGAAAATCTTTAAGTTTTAGCAGTGTGAATTCTTAATGCGAATCTGTGGTATGACATGATGACTAAGAAAATGAATACTAAAATCTTAGGCTGGATTGAGGGGCAGAGTTTCCCAAATGAGTGTTTTATTTTACCCCCTCACCTTCCGTCTTAGAATCAATACTGTGTATTGGCTGCAAGGCAGAAGAGTGGTAAGGGCTAGGCAATGGGGGTCAAGTGACTTGCCCAGGGTCACACAGCTGGGAAGTGTCTGAGGCCACATTTGAACCCAGGACCTCCCATCTCTAGACCTGGCTCTCAATCCACTGAGCTGCCCCCCAAATGAGTGTTTTAAGAGTCTTGGCAGACCATATCCTAAAGGTTCACTGATTTCCAACTAGAAGGACTTTATTTAGCTCAACTTCCTCATTTTATGGGGGTTCTTAACCTTTTGGTGGGGTAAGGGACATATTTGTTAGCCTTTCAAAGTCTATGGGGGGGGAATCTAGCTGGGTGGCTCAGTGGACTAAGAGCCAGGCCTAAAGATGGGAGGTCCTAGGTTCAAATCTGGCTTCAGACACTTCCCAGCTGTGTGACCCTGGGCAAGTCACTTGACCCCCATTGCCTAGCCCTTACCACTCTTCTGCCTTGGAGCCAATACACAGTGTTGATTCTAAGACAGAAGATAAGGGCTATAAAAATAAAATAAAGCCTATAGACCTCTTTCCAGAATATTGGTTTGGTTTGGTTTTCTTTTTTTTTTTTAAACCCTTACCTTCCGTCTTGGAGTCAATACTGTGTATTGGCTCCAAGGCAGAAGAGTGGTAAGGGTAGGCAATGGGGGTCAAGTGACTTGCCCAGGGTCACACAGCTAGGAAGTGGCTGAGGCTGGATTTGAACCTAGGACCTCCCGTCTCTAGGCCTGGCTCTCAATCCACTGAGCTACCCAGCTGCCCCCTGGTTTGGTTTTCTTAGAAGATTCATAATTGAAGGAAATGTTGAATTTTCATTTGAGGTGACTCAAAAGAACATGGAATTTTTTCCCATTCCAAGTCACAGATTCCCCCTGTCAACATGGAATCTAGAAACCCCAAACTTGTAGCCTAGTAAGATCTGATGAACCCCAAGTTTTAAGACTAGCTTGTAAGTTGGAGACCCCAAAGCTTGTCCTTGTTCCCTGTTTCCCTGAGCATCCACCCTGAAGGGAATCTCAGGCTAGCAGTTTCAGACTGAATAATGGACCCAGAGGTAAAAACAATACACTTGAGGTGGAGGCTAAGCCAAGCCAAGTGACTTTTCTTGTCTCTAGAAGCCTCTCCCAGCATATCACACCATCCTTCTGAGGATCAAACTCGGGACCTGTAGCTTTCGAGACTGACACACTGCCTACTGCACTAAAGAGTCACTTGGCTTGGGTTTCTAGGTTCCATGTTGACACCCCAAATTCCGTCATGGTCTCTCAGTTTAAGCATTCATGTTGTAGACCCTAAGCTGGAATGCAGTCTCCGTGCTCCCTCAAACCCTCCTCCACCTTCTTAGAATCCTTGATCTCTTTCTAGACTTAGCTCAGGTCCCATCCTCTTTTAGAAGCCTACTGCTCTTTTTCTCTTCAGAGAAACATCCATTCTTCTCGGTTTCTATGCTGTCAATCCAGTAGATCTTGAGCTACTGCTCAAGGGGCAGGGGCAGGTTCTCATTTTGTCTTTCTATCCCAGGATCCTAGGACAGACAGCACCTTGCTCATAGGAGGCTTGGATGAGCAAGGAGTGGGATGTATTGAGTGAAAAACCAAAGAGCTTGCTTATAGCATATATTCTGCACCTGCTGCACTTGTTATATTCAAATATACACCATAGAGGAGCTTCAAAGCAGAAAGGCTTTGACTCAGTTATCCGACATCCAGCAGTAGGTCTAGTTGGGTAAAAAAAGACAGGGGATCTCACAGAGTACTTGTGAGATTTAATGAAATCACATATGTAAAATATAGCCCAAAGTCAGGGAGACTCATCTTCCTAACTTTAAATCTGGCCTCAAACATTTACTAGCTGGGTAACCCTGGGCAAGTCACTTCATCCTGTTTGCCTCAGTTTCCTTATCTGTAAAATGAGCAGGAGAAGGGAATGGCAAAACCACTCTAGAATCTTTGCCAAGAAAATCCCAAATGGGGTCACAAAGAGTCAGACAAAACTAAAACAACTGAACTACAAATGTAAAATGTTTTCCAACTCTTAAAGTATTACCTAATGCTAGCTGTTGTTATTATTAGTGCTAAAATAAGCACTTTAAGGGGGGCCCAAGTGTTTTACAAATATTATTTCATTTGACCCTCATGACAATCCAACAATCCTAAGGAGTGGGTATTATTATTATCAACTCCATTTCGTAGATGAGGAAACTAAGGTAAACAGAAGTGAAATGACTTGCCCAGGGTCATACAACTAGTAAATGTCTGAGGCTAGATTTAAACTCAGAAAGATGAGTCTTCCTGACTACAAGCTTGACACTCTATCCAGTCTAGTAGACATTAAGTGTTTGAATTTGAACTCAGGTCTTCTAGCACTCTCACCACTCTTATCATCTAGCTGTCTTTAAATTTTATTGAATCACTAACATAACTAGGATTAGTAACTACATTGGCATGTTTACTTGCAAAGAAATGTAACCATTAAAGTGGTCATTAAAGTAACCTAGAAACTAGGTTCGGGCTAGCAGTGTGTATCAGATTGAACTTCTAAGTATGTTTGGGAAAAATTGGGATTTGAATTTTCTCTAGGAATTGACGGGGGCAGGAGGGCGGGGTGCATGTGTGCATGTGTTTGTGTGTGTGTGCAAGTGTGTGTACTAGCGGTTGTGAAAGACTGGGATTGGACTAAATGAAGGGTAGTAGACCTTACTTTTCCTTATAAGAAACGATCATAGATGGTATGTTGTATTCTGGCATGCGTGCCATAGTTAAGGAAGCACGCTGGTTTTTAGTGGGAGAGTGTCCACCGCAAGGCAATTAGGATTGGAAAGGACCTCCAGTTCATGTCACTGGCTTCCTTCAAGTGGCTGTTAAATCTCCCCTTCCACAGCAAGCCTTTCCCAATTCCCTTTAACTCTAGGGTCTTGTGGCTACTCATTTTCCCTCTCTATCCTGTCCATGCCTTGCTTGTACATGGTTGCTTGCACATAATCTCTCCCATTAGATTGTGAGCTCTTTAAGCGTAGGCACTGTCTTTTGCCTTTCTTTGTATTCCCATCACTTAAAATAGTGCCTGGAACACAGTAGATGCTTACTGCCTTGCTGACTAATTAGAAGTAGAGTGAGTTACCTCTGAAGGTGCTGGGTTTCCCCTTATTGGAGGTCTTCAAGCAAAATCTAGAAGGTCGCTAATTGGTTAAGAGGTTGAAGTGATCCTTGTTTAGATAATAGTTAGATGAGATGACCTTTGGAGAACTCTGGGATTCTGGGAGGTCCTCTCAGCCCTAGCTTGGGGAGTTGATCTTATATCAAGTTTAATGGTAAAAAATGCATCTCTGACCATTTTGGTAAGGTCAAGGAGAAGTGAAAGCAGTAGTGCTTTCAGGACAGTTACTGTAATGGAACAATGAGGAAGTGGTCCTGTGGGTCCATAGGAAACTAGACAAAAACAACTAGTTTAGGCAAGATGCCATCACTTTGCAGTTCTAATCACTCAGGAACTAGGGATTAGCACATAGTTCTCCCTTCTAACCTCCTGCCCCTGGGCCTAAGAGCTGAAGGAAGGAAGCCTCCCACTAAGGAAGATTCCCATTGGTCATGGGATCTGGTAGAAAGGAGCTAAAAGGGGGCAGCTGGGTAGCTCAGTGAATTGAGAGCCAGTCCCAGAGATGGGAGGTCCTAGGTTCCAATCTGGCCTCAGACACTTTCCAGTTGTGTGACCCTGGGCAAGTCACTTGACCCCCATTGCCTAGCCCTTACCATTCTTCTGCCTTGGAGCCAATACACAGTATTGACTCCAAGACAGAAGGTGAGGGTTTAAAAAAAAAAAAGAAAGGAGCTAAAACTCCAAGCAGACTACCTCTTCCTCTCCTTGAATACTTGTGGCTTTTGGCCCTATGGTTCCCTCCAACAGGGGCTTATAGAGACTTGAGACAGGGAGGAAAGAGCTTTGTAACCAAATACCTGAAGGATGGCCTTATAGGAAAGGGATTCGACTTGTTCTGCTTGACCTCAGAAAATAGGACTACGAATAATGAGGACAGATTGCAAAGATGATTTTTGCTCCATGTGAGGGGGTGGGTATGGGAAGGGAAAGATGTATGATGAAAATAAGTAAATAGCAGCCTATTACTGATAATGATTTGCATATATGAAGTGACAGAAAAGACATCAGGGGCACATGTGACCAGAAAAAGGAGAGGAGGCGGGCTAATCATGTAGCAAGAACAAGGACTAACAGATGTCAAGTCTGAGTGTTGCACAGGTGCCCACAGAAGATAAAAGAGCCCAAAGGTTGCGGCTCTTCTACAGAGGATTGGTGGGATGACAAGAATGGGAAGAACACAAGATAAGAAGATGATGAGTGGTTGGGACCTTCAATGGGGGATGAATCCCCATAGCAGCGATACCATCCTAAAGTGAAATGGGATGCTTCGGAGCTAGTTTCTCATGTGAGTATGTTTAAGAGAAGAGGATATGAAGGGGGAAGTTGGGTGGCTCAGTGGATTTAGAGTCAGGTCTAGAGACGGGAGGTCCTGGGTTCAAATCTGGCCTCAGATACTTCCCAGCTGTGTGACCCTGGGCAAGCCCCTTCACCCTCATTGCCTAGCCCTTACCTCTCTTCTGCCTTGGAACCAATACATGGTATTGATTCCAAGATGGAAGTTAAGGTTAAAAAAAAGAAAAGAGCATATGACCTCCAGTAATATTGCAGTGTAAAAATGGAGAATTGAACCCCAGAAGTCCTTGGTACTTTCCAGAACTCCCTATAATCTCACCTGAGTGCGAGAACACAATTTTTATTTAAAGGGCTCTCTGCCTCCCAAGAGCCTCTCTTCTTCTGCTTCTAAGCACACGCGTCTCTCTACCTGGCATGCAAGATGTAGAGTAAATGGCTGTGAATGGGCTATTCATCCCTAGGCACGTGCTTTTCTTATTTTGTATTTTCTTATCTCCTTGATTTCTAATAATCTTAATAAACCTCATAAAATATAATACTTTTAGTAGAGAAACTAAATTAACAGCAGGTACTTAATACTAGTTAGACTACATGACCTGTGAGGTCCCTTCTAACTCTGAGCTTTAGTAATCTACCTACTGACTCCATGGAACTCCCGAAGCCCTCTCTAATCTACTGAATGAAGTCCCGGTAGCCTGACTTTGTTTGGTAAGTATTTAAAGAACAACAGAGCTGGGACGGGCTTCAAAACAACATCTTGTCCAGTCCTTTGCCTCCAAGCTGATCAATCTCTAACCATATGAGAATATTATGGAAAAAAATCTCCATAGAAGGAGAGTCCATAGTTCTTGTCATTATCTTGTCTGATTATCTGGAGACCCTGATCATCTTCCATATTGCACTAGTTCCCCTGAGTACCTCCCCTCCTTCTTGTCAGTAAGGTAAGTTTAGAAGTAGTCAGTATAAAGTGGCAATGGGGCAGCTAGGTGCCTGGGTGCTGGCCCAAGAGTCAGGAAGGCCCCTCTTCATTAGTTCGAATGCAGCCTTGCACACTTACTAGTCATGTGACCCTGGACAAGTCACTGGACTTTGCTTGCATCAGTTCTTCACCTATAACCTGAGGTGGAGAAGGAAATGGCAAGCCATTCTAGTATCTTTGTGACTCCAAATAAGTTCAGGAAGAGTCAGACATGACTGAAAAACTAGTGAACAAAAAACCAAACAAATCAGAAAGTAGCAGAAAGGAAGATTGCAAATGGGAGGAGCACAATTTACAAATTGTATCATCTATTAGCCAAAAAAAGCATTTCTTTAGACTATGTACTGAATCTGGAAAGCCATCGAGGCCTTACTGTCAGGGCCCTTTGGTCCAGTGATCTGTAAATCTCAGACAAGTTCCAGGCATCAGCAGTAAGACTGACAGAATGCCAAATGGTGCTGATAACTTGGAGATGACACGGACACGTTAACTTTAAAATTTTACTGATAACTTTGAGATGATTAGTATATGTTCGTGAACTAACCCCAAGGTGGCACAAATAAGAGTTAGTCTGCTCACCTAAAAACCCAATAAAAAAGAGATCCCTTCCTTCTGCCTCCTGCCCCCTCCCTGTCCCCAGTCCTCTGCCATTTCCATCTGGGTCCATGCTGCTGACTGTTCCCAACTCAAGTCCATGGTTATGAAAATAATGCTTGGTGCCTCTTCCCCTCCCAAACTTCTTCCTCACACTGTCTGCCTTTCTCTGCAACCCTATCACTGTCCTCACACTGTCTGCCTTTGTTCCCCTTTTTCTCACTCGATTCTATATTTTGATTTCTATACTTCTGTATTTTCTGTACCTGTTCACCCCTAGACCCTCTATGCCTTATTGACATATGACTACAGTCTTACTCCCGCTGCCCAGGTGGCCTTTCCCAGAGAGTACCCAAGAACCAGGTGTGTCTGCCTCATATCAGAATTTTCTAAATTAATGATCGATTCCAGTGGATAGTGGGCTTGGGCACTTATTTGCTGTAAGATTTTGAGAGCAAGTCAGTTAACCTCT
This sequence comes from Monodelphis domestica, assembly GCF_027887165.1. Classification (NCBI taxonomy): domain Eukaryota; kingdom Metazoa; phylum Chordata; class Mammalia; order Didelphimorphia; family Didelphidae; genus Monodelphis; species Monodelphis domestica. The sequence goes on from NC_077235.1 coordinate 30,283,390, forward strand.
GTCCATATCAGTGTCCTCAACTATAAAATGGAGATAATAACAGCACCTACTTCTCAGGGATGATATGAGATCAAATGTAGAACACTGGGCATAGTGCCTAGCACATAGTAGGTGCTGAATAAATGCCCCCCCCTTCTTGCAACTTATGTCTGCTTGATCATTCTTAGTGAATGGAGAAAAATTGGCTGACATCCTTTGAACAGTTCTCCACAGAGAAAGAATTGTGAGTCGGGGAAGAAAATGGCCAGATAAAATGACAAAACCGGAAACTAGAAGACAATAGAAATGACCCAGAAAGAAAGATGGTAGGAAGAGAAGTATTCAAGTGATTCTAGAGGTGGTAAACTACAGTGAGGATCAGGAATGATAAAGTCGGCTTTAGATATCTATATACCAAAAGCCCAGAGTAAGGGTCATAAATAAGAGAGATTGGGCATTTTACCTAAGGTCACATTGGTAGTTAGTAGCAGCACTGAAGCAAACACCCAGACACTGCCTGGGGCTCCTCCTTCACTGTTCTGTCTACCACATAGTGCTGATAAAAAGACAAAGTAGATCTGGCCAGGTTTATCAATATTTGAGTCTTAGAATAGAGAATAGAGAAACAGGACACTTCCCAGGCACAAATGCCAAATGGTAATGAATTAAAGCAAGAAATACTTGTGCCATGTTGCTCTTTGATGAGCAGCAAGTTCACATAACTGAATCTGCACAGCAATTACAACATTAACTTCTTGAGCTTTGGGTGAGCATATAAGACGTTGTCTAGAGAGCAAGGTTTGAGGAACGAAGAAGGGGAAGAAGGGTGGAAGAAGAGGTAGGCCATTTGTGAGCCATGCAAATGACAAAGCACTCACTCATCATAGGACAGCACTACCGGCAGCATATTTTCTCTAATGAGGAAAAATCTTTTGGACTCTCTAGCCTCTATGAAATGCCACTTGAAAAAAAAATGATCTCATGGATAGCGGTAAAGAGGGTGCCTTCAATCCCCCACCCAAGGCTGTGATGCATTCAAAGATCAAGGCCAACTACTTACTTGTAAGGCATTTGGGGATCATATTCCTGGTGCTCTTCTTTCTGGAGCTGGTAATTCCTTCACAATAAGGGAGCTCTTCCTTGAGAAGCTTAGTCAGCTCTTTAGACCTCAAGGGCACATGAATAGGGACAAGGAACCAAAAGAAAGGAGGTCCTTCTCTTTTATCACACCCAGCTTGCCTTTTGTGGGAAATGATGAAATTCAACTTGGTCACACTGCAAAGCACTAGGCTATTTTGGTAAATCATTTTTGGCCTTCTGGCTCAAGATCCTGAAATGAGAACAGCTCAACCCAGAGTATCCCAAAATAATCATCAGGTATGGCAATCATATCCCTGCTGTTTCTTCTAAGAGCTTGCCCCTTAAACCTTCCCCCTTGTCATTTTCCATTTCTGCATCCATTGGCTCCTTCCCTATGGCCTACCAACATAAACATGTCTGAATTTCCCCAATCTTAAAGGAACAAACTTTCATTTGACCTTGTTATCCCCTCAAGTTATTGTCCTATATCTCACCTCTCATTCACTGCCAAATTCTTAGAAAAACTTTTTTTTTAAATTGACTCTATTTCCTCACATCCAGATCTCCTCTCAACCTCTTATAACCTGGCTTTTGACTCCAATGCTCGACTGAAAGTGTTCTAGTTACTGACAATCACTTAATTGATAAACCGAAGGGCAATTTTTTTTTGGTCTTTCTTGGTCTCTCCGTGGTATTATTCATTGTTTTGACCACTTATTCCCTCTAGTCTACTCTCTTTCCTTTGTTTTCCTGACTCTTTTCTCTCTTAGTTGTTCTCTTGCCTGCCTGATTACACCATCTCAGTCACCTTTCTTGGACTCATGCAAGTTCCATATTTTGCCTCCTTTTCATGGATTTCTATTTAGTTCCTCTACTCTCTCACTGGGTCTTATCAGCTTTCATGGATTTAATGACCACCATTATGTAGATAATTTCCAATCTATGTATCCAGCTCTATTCTCTCCCCAGAGCTTCAGTTGGGTATCTACTATTTATCTCACTTGGATAACTGACAGGCATTGTGTGCGACTCAACATCCTTCTTTTCCCCCTGAAAAAAAGTCATTTCCTTATTTTTGTGAAAGGCATTACCACTCTTCCGGTCACCCAGGCTTTTTATCTGGGAGTCACTGGCAAATCTTCACTCTCCTTCATATTCTGTATCCAATTGAGTGCCAAGTCTTGTCAACCCTATCTCCCCAACATCCATCTTCCCTTTTCTCCACTCACATGGTTACCACTAGTTCAAGCCCTCATCTCTTTCTGCTGGGACTGTGATAACCTTTTTTCTGTTTTTTTCCCCCTGTCTCCAGTCTATCTATCCTCCACAGCTACCAATGTGATTTTCTTACATCATGGCTTCCTACTACCTCCATTATAAAATGTGAACTTCTCCATGTGGCATTTGAAGACCATCACAATCTCTCCAGCCTATCTTTCCAGGCTTATTATGTATTAGTCCCCCTGATTCACTCTATCTTCTAGTCAATTGGAGTTCCTTAATGTTTCATGAACATGACATTCCATTTCCCACTGCTAAGCCTTTATATAGGCCATGTCCCATGATTGGTATGTTCTTCCTTCTCGTGTTTGCCTCTCATAGTCTTCTATTCACCCCCTTTATGGTTCAGTCGGAGTCTTTCCCCACATCTTCCCTGTGGTTAATGTTCCCTTCCCATAACTTGGCTTTTATTTTTTATTTACATGTTGTACATGTTCTTTCTCTCTCCTCCCCACCAGCCACCCTGTCACCTGTCCACCACCACCAATTCATTGGAGCATAGAATGGAATGTAAGGTCCTTGAAGTCAGGGACTGTTTCACTTTAATCTTTGTATTTTGAGCACCTCACAGTACGGAGCATGCGGTGGGTGCCTAAGAAATGTTGGTTGGGTTGGGAAAGTCCAGGCTGGCTCAGAAGCAACCTTCATAGCATCACAGAGTTGGAAAAGCCTTGAGAGGTTATCTTTAGCCTCACTCTGTATTTTACAGCTGAGCATACTGAGGTACAGAGAAGTCGAGTGACCTACTTGAAGTCAGATAGATAGTAAACAACAGAGACAGAATCTGAACTCAGGTCCTCTGACTCCAAATCCAGCTGTTTTTCCACAATGCCATGCTTGCCCAATAGACTGTTCACAAATCAACCTGAGATCTAGGTTGCTGATATAGAAATGATGGGAATCTTGGGAGCAAATGACCACTATGTCTTAAAATTCAGGGTAGAAGAGAAGCAGACTAGCTGGACATGTCCCTTAGACATGGGGAGAGTGGGAGGGTGTGCTTGGATTCTGTGGTCTACAATTCTGTGGGGTAAGTCAACCCAAAAGAAATAGAAAGCTGCCAAGAACAAAATTTTACTGATGGATAACTCTCATGTTAGGAATCTTATATTTCAATATAGTATAGTGGATTTAGAATGAGAGGACTTGAGTTCAGAGTCTACTAATTACTACCATTGTGATCTTGGATTCCTTTAGTAGAATATCAGATCCCCAAGGGAAGGGACTGGCTCACATTCCTATTTGTATCCTCAGAATTTAGCATAATGCCTGCTACATAGCGTGTTCAAGAAATGCTAAATGATTAGCATATCTTTCCCTTTCCTATTCCTTTTACCTTCTCACTCCCTCCTGATGCCCGCTGGCTTCTCTGGCTACCCTTTCCAGCACCGCTTGCCCTTTCACTCATTCCCCCCATGTCACTGGTTGAGGTCAGAGAGTTGGTTGCTTCCCAAAGCCACTTCTAGGCTCCCTCTTAATTATTATCTTTCGCTAACAGCATCTCCTCTGAGGTCCACTTGATCCATATCTACCAGCCAATCAAAATTCTGGTAGCTGTTGTCTTCCTCTCTCTCCTCAAAGGGTTCAGACTGTAAGCCAAGAACTTTCTGTCCTCCCCAATTTCTGCCTTCATACTAAGGGACTTCAACATACATACTGATGATACTCCTTCAAACACTTTAATCTCCCAACTACTCAATTTACTCATTTCCTATGACCTATTCCTCTACCCTACCTCAATATACCCAGAGATTCCAGATTTTGCCATCACTCACAAATGCTCCACCCATTTCCATATTCATGAACTCTGATGCTGCTTTGGGGAAGTAGGGCCCTCCTAGTGTTATGTGTACTCGAGTCATGAAGAGCTGTTGGTGAGGGCAAGAACATTTCACAAAAGAGGCATTGAATGATATCTCTTGACAACACTGTAATTACAAAGTTGAAGGCACATCCTTGGCAAAAGTATGTTCAATTACATGCATATGGAAAAAATACACCAAAAAGAGCAAACGAGCTCTAGAACATTAAGCAAGATGGTCATTGTACATTGTCCAATGAAGCTTTGGAGAGTAAACAAATCGCGAACATTTCTCACCTACAGAGAATGACAAAACACAATAAAATAAATATTAAGAAAAATAATTAACCTAATACAAGCTATTAATAATTAAATGATTTCCCATAACAATTTAAAACTTTGATTGCAAGCTGTTTCATCACAAAATGTGTACAGAAAAAAGTTTGCACATGTAGATTCCTAGAAACATTTCATCTAGTGCTATTTCAACCATTCTGTACAAGTGGACTGGAGACCTTTGTAAAAGAAAATCATTTGTTCACAGAGCAGCAAGTTTAACATTCCAATAGGTTGACACCAAAATCACATTACACATATAATTTGGGAGGCGAGGAGGACAATCTTGTTTTCACAATAGATAGTCACATTTCATTGGTCTGTTCTATAACATTAAACTAAGCATTAGCTAGTTTGTAGGCTTTTAAATTCAAAAGGCATCTCCAAACATTTAAGACAAGAAGCACCCCATATTTCAGTCTAAATGAGTACTGGGTACCAAAGGGCACTTGTTATCCTCAGACTCTAAATGAACTGTCTATTGAATGGATCAAGGAAATAGATAGACATAACAAATAAAGAACTTCAAATATCAGAAACAAATATAAATCCATTTGCATTCTGAATATAAAAAAATATATTTGTTCTCACAACTTTTGCTACAAGTTGTAAGCAACATTTTTGTTCCCTTCCATAACCCAATCTGAAGCCAACAGGCCCTTGCCTTGCAGAAGAGACCTACAGAAAGAGAACTAAAATGTGGCTGCAGATATAAAGCAAGACTCAGTCCCGAACAAAATGTCTTCTGTTCCCACAGCAAAGCCACAATTCTGAAATTATAACAATCACTCTTACCCAGGGCAGAAAACATAACCACCAAGCCAGAGTGTGGCCATTGGCTCTAAAAGGACAACTTCACAGACAAAGGTAGCACTGGAAATGCTAAGTGGCCATGACCAAATCTCTTTAGAAAGAAACTGCTTCTTTTAGAAACTGATTCTGGAGTGCAGAAGAAAAGATATTTTTCTAGTTGCTACCTTTGTTGCTTCTCACTAGAAGCAATCTCAGTAAACAAAGGATGGGGCAAAAAGCTACTAAAATTAGGCAAAGAAACTCACAACTCAACCTGGACATATGGCCAATGGCATCAGTAGAAGGCTGGAGTAAGAGTTAAGACACTCAAGGTCATTCATCTTTGCCTAAACTGAGTTTGCCCTACTAGACTAACAGCACCTTCATAAAAAGTTTCAGCTCTACTTGTCTGATTCTTGATTATAAGATACAAATTAGACCTTCTGAATTCAGATAGATACCACAAAATGACATATGAATGGTCTTGTTTTGTATGGGGAAAGAGAGTGAGAGTAAGAATGAATGAATGAATGAATGATATTTCTCCTTCAGCTGCTTTTAGATTCTGTTCCACAAGGTTGCCTTTTTAGTTATATGATCTCCTTTAAGCTGAGACATTTAAATAAATGGATGAAAAAAACCGAGCATTTGTTTAGAAATTCTTTTCATGTGTAGTCTCTACAAAAATAAATTCCTTCAAATAACAAAGACATGAGTAGTACAGATGGCAACCTGTGACCCACTTCCTCATTCCCAATCATGTAACAGGGGAAATTCTAAGCCCATATGGCAGAGGGAACAAGCATCTAAATCTACCATCTCCATTAAAGTATTAAGTGTAAACATTTCAAACTTAGAGAGAAACAGCACAGTTTGCTAATAAGCACAACTCTACATAAAAATTGATGCCTACAGTTTAATTGATAGAAAAAAAGATTTTTTAAAACAAAAGCCATTTTACGCTATTAGTATTCACTTAAAATAACTTGGAAAGGCTATCTCAAACACAAAAAGATATTTGATAATCTATTAAATGATAAATACTAATAAATACAAAGTCCTAGAGTACCTTTTCCTAAAAAACTCAAGATATGGGAATTATGTCTCTATTAAACAAGGTAGTGTTAATCTGTGGGAAAATTCAGTGAAGACAAGGCTAAAACAGATGCTGGTAATGATGACTTTACTGAGAGTGACTGATCTCAGGACCATCTGTGAATCCCATTTGTACAGGACAGGGTTCAAGTTGAAGTCAGAATTAACTGAAATCTTGGGAAAAATAGAAAGGTGGGAGTGTGGTGAGACACAGAAACCTTCAATGTCCTTTCAGTCCCTTCACTCCAAAAGGGTCAGGAAGCAAGAGAGAACTAGAAAAAAAGGATGTTAGTTATAGTGAGCCAACCTGACCTGACCCATTTCAACCTGGTCCAACTTAGTCAAGAAAAAGAAACTCTGTCTCATCAAATACTATGTGCTATACTATTTTTCACTTTAGTTTATTTGAGTTTTTAGTTTGGGGTTTTGGTTTTATATGATTATTCTTTTACAAAAGTGAACAATATGGAAATATGTTCTGCAAGATAACACATGCTAATGCCCAGATTGAATTGCTTACCATCTCTGGGAAAGGGGTGGGAGAGAATTTGGATCTTATAACTTCAGAAGACTTATGTGGAAAATTGTTATTGTATGTAATTTGTAAAATAAAATATCTTTGCCAAAAAAATCCCTATGTGCTAACAGCATAGAAGGAAAAGATTCTTGGAGAAAAGTACGCAAATAAGGCACATCTAATGTTACATGAATGGCTATGACTGCTTCTTCCCTTCTTCTTTCCTGCCTAATTTTGAGGCCTTGGGCTTAGCTGTGAGAACTGCTATTTGCTGCCCTTGCAGGAGGCAGGTTATACAACCGGGAGAGCAGCACTTGGCTACCACCCCCTTAAGTGCCCATCTCCTGAAAAGGGTATTCTTCCTAAGCTATTTTTGAGGGGAGTGAGGGCAGTTCTCATCAAATCCCCAAATCATCTGACCAGGAGGTTGACAGCAATACTCAGAGGCTTAAGTGAGCCTCTATTGCGACTCTATCATATCAGGTTAAAAAAATACTGAAGATCACTGAAACCAGACACAAATAGCTTCAACGCTGATATGTTGAAAAAGACACGTTTCTCACAAGACAAACACACTCTCAGGACACAAGACCAACTCCAAACCCCTGCAACATGATTTTTGACCAAACTAAGATCACATCCTAATAAACTTCATCTCCATCAGTGCACAGTGAGGTCAGGACAGCAGCAGTAGCTGAGCTTTTTCACAATGAAGTGTCATCATCGTCCCGGAAATCTCCAACCAGGAGTGAGTGTTTGTCTGGCTCACTCAGAACAATGCTGCTCAGGGACCGCTTATCTGAGAGGAGGGAGTTAATTGATGCTCGGCTGTAATTGACTATCTGGTCCAGCAAACCTAGCTTGGGAGAGTCTCTGGATGTGTCGTCAAGGCCAATGTGAACGCTAATTTCTGAAGAACTCTTTCGGCCTACTTGGTAGTGAGCTCGTAGTTCGCACTTCTCATAAGTAGGTTTCTTATAACTAAAAACACAGAAAAACATAATGTAGTTTAAAATACTGTAATAAACAAATGTGGCTGAGCCACATACAGATTTATGTAGTAATAAGAAGTATGTACTGTAGATAGTCATGAATAGCTTCTGATAATTCATTTCTCACCTTAAAAATAGTTCAGAACTTGTTTTTACATGCTTCCACTAAAATGGCAAGGATGGGGACACTTAAGTGACTCAATGGATTGAGAGCCAGACCTAAAGATGGGAGGTCCTGATTTCAATGAAGACTCAGACACTTCCTAATTGTGTGACCTTGGGCAAGTTACCCAATGCCAATTGCCTAAGCCTTACCGCTCTGTTACCTTGGAACCAAAACACAGTACTAATTCCAAGACAGAAGGAAAGTCTTTTAGGGGGCAGTTGGGTGGCTCAGTGGATTGAGAGCCGGGCCTAAAGATGGAAGGTCCTGGGTTACAATCTGGTCTCAGACACTTCCCAGCTGTGTGACCCTGGGCAAGTCATTTCATCCCCATTGATTAGCCCTTACTACTCTTCTGCCTTAGAACCAACACACAGTATTTATTATAAGGTGGAAGGTTAGGGTTTTTAAAAAATGGCAGAGATAGGAAGGGCAAAGCTGTTTCCACAAAGCATTTCACTGACAGAGCCTACCTGATGAGTACCTGGAGCCAAATACCTGTTATAACTGGCAGATTCAGTGGCTGCAACCTTCCAGAGAAGGTGAAGCCAGAGAATCCCCTCCAAGTGTCAGCCTTATCAAACTGTACCATTCTCAAATCACTTGAAAGCAAAGCTCTTTTTCTTTTTACCAGTTACTTCCCTTCAGGATCCTTAGAATCTGGGACCCTGTGTGATCCTAAGCAAGTAACTTAAGACTGAAGGGAAAGGTTTTAAAAAAAGGACCTAGGATCCATGGTTTACACCATGCAGGCTACCAAGGAAGTCAGTCTTCTCAGTTGATGTGGAACTAAAAGGTCAGAACTCTTTTTTTTTCAAATTCCTTATTTTAGGTCAAATGGATACAATAGAAAGATGTTGTAAACAAGACAAAAAAATTGAGATGCACTTTCCCAGGAAGGAATGTCCCTTGGGAGTCACTGCAAGAGATGTAGCCTAGAAATATTCTGGTTTCAAAGCGAATCATATGGAGCTTATCACAACTACAATGGAAAGTTCTACTTCTTGTGAATCCTAGTCCTGTGAAGGAACTGGTTTCCATCTTCCTCAGTACCAGTCAGTGGTTGCTATATATAATATACATGTATACATATATATACACATAATGTATATGACATATATATGTTGGGAGAATCAAGGGCTCCCTTTTAACACTCATAAAAATTTGAGCTCAACCTATCAAGAAAGCCTAGTGATTAGGGATTTAGGGCTGAGGTTCTTAATCTCAGCTCCATGCATTTGTTAATAACAGTATTTCGATATAACATTTCTTTTATAATCTAATATATTGTATTTTATTCATTTTATTCATTTTAAAATAGTACTCTGAGAAGAGGTCCATAGGCTTCATAAGACTTCCAAAGGGGTCCATGTTACACAAAATAGTTTCAGGGAAACAAGTTTGGCCACACTTACAGTTTGAGCAACAGTGAAGACAGAACCACCGAAACTGATGAGGCAGCCATGGCAGCTGATCCCATCCAGGGCTGCAAAACCAAACCAAAGGGCATAAAGACGCCTAGGAAACAAACAGGGCCTTAGGTCAGAGCTCTGAATCTACAGCATTATAGAGTTGCTAAGATGACAAACAGAGTGCTTTGCCACTCTCTCCACGGGGCATTATTCCCTTGCTGGGTATTCCTCAGTACTCTATATGAGACTACGTTATCCTCAACTTGTTCGAATTGCTTTTCATGTACTCATCTTGTTTCCCCAATGAGAGTATAAGCTCCTTGAAGACAAGGATCATGCCTCCTGCTTCTTTTTGTATCTCCCACAGAGCTGAGTACAGTGTTCTCCATATAGTAGGTAGTACAGTAAATAGTTGACCATGGAAATAGTCCATTTTAAAGGAAATGCCTTAGAGGACAACTTCCTGGTTTTTGAAGTGTTCAACCAAAAGAGTTCAATTCTCCTAAACTGTAGCACCAAGGAAGGGGAGAAATGACACATGCAATAACGCCCCATTACTCGATTACTCCCAGGATTTAGTTTTATCTTGATCTCATACTGGGAGGGGGAGGCAGATATCTTTGACATTCCATCACTAATTTTGGACTCCTGCTGAATGTAGTCATTTGACTGGGACTAGTACAACTCCTTAGGCTAACATTCAAAACTTTCTAGCAATGATTTCCCTTCCCTTCCTTGCCTGCACCTTGGTATGTCTCCACCTTTAGTCCCTCTGTGCTTCAGTTAAGCTAATCTGCCAAGAATTTGCAAGTTTCTATATCCATGACCTTCCTCATATTATCCTCCAACTAGATGTTTTTTTCTCTCACACTCCAAGCCCCTCAACCACTTAACACTATTTATTGGATGCTTACTATGTGCTCAACACTAGGGGTGGGAGAAGGAGGTGGTAGAAGAGGTGTGAAGGCAGTCTCAATTTCTGATAAAAATCTATCAAGTGCCTACAATGTACTAAGGAGTCAAGAAAACAAATTTCTCATCTTCCTCAGTTCCTGAATCAAAGCTCACCATCTCTAGGAAGTTGTTTTTATCCCCCAAATTAATCCCATTTAGCTTAGAGTGTTCATTTATTCTACATGCCCTAAGTAGAGTAGAATGCCCTTATTCACAGCCAACAGAAAAGATTGGTCTCCTCTGCTTTCACTTCCTCCCTTTTACTTTTTTTAAATAGGGCTTTTTTTTGCAGGGTGGGAGGAGGCCATAGAGCCATTGAGCAGAGAGAGGGGTAGGAGCAGGGAGAGAAAGCCCATATATATGGAGTCATGAGGTGTTCGTTCACTTATATGCATGGTTTCAGCCATCTACAATAGGTCTTGGAATGTATCGCCTGCAAATACAAGGGCCCTACTGTATTTCTCTTTTTTGTACTTGCTGGGCAAACTGGTTTATAACTGATTTTATTTATACTTTTTTTTCTATTTTGTCTTTCCAAATAAAGACTGTAAGGGCTCAGACATTGTATATGGCCCACTTGCCTTCCCAGCCCCTAATAAAAGATGGTGCCCACAAGACACTCAAATGCTTGTCAATAAGTTCTAAATCATTGCCTTGGGGTTTATTTCTTCTTGTGTCTCATAGCTAGCTGATTACCCTTCTGCTTAAAGGGAAGAAGACCCAAATACTTTTTATTCCTAAAATGGTAAAGCAGTTCAGTGCTTTGCTGGAAATTAACTGGGTTTATATAATAAACTTCCCCACCAGAGAGGCATGCCCAGTAACCACACCCTGAAAACCAATCTATAAATCGAAACTTCATCCCCTGCAGATCATTGCAATGACTCTTGAAGAATAAAAGCAGTAGTTGGTAAAGCATTTCATACCAGCAGCTACAGGGATTCCAAGTAGATTATAAATCAGAGCAAAGACAAAATTTATTCGAATTCTTTTGACAGTCTTCCTTGATAAGTCAATACTTGCTACCACATCCAGAAGGTCATTCTGAAAACAGAAGCATTTGGTACATGAACGAGAGAATGTAGCTTCACATATAACTTTGGGTTTGGTTTCCATACATATGGGAAGTGATGAATCCCTCATGATAAGGTCATTCACTACAAATTTGACAGTCAGCTTTGGAAATGAAAATGAGTTTTTAGAATTCCCATAGGCTTGTAGCTTCTTATTTGGTCAAATCCCATTATAACAAGCTCCAGGTAATTTTATCGGAATAACTTCCTGAACTGTTGATAGGTATGAAGGAAGGAGAAAAGTGCTTAACCCTCTACCTACATTTTTCATTTAAATTAGAGATGATGGTAGATAAATAACTAATAAGCACTTCCCAAGGCCCTGTCCTTCAATGTCGCCATTTCAATGCTAAGCAGCACAAAAGGATGATGATGATGATATAATAATATTAATATCAGACATTCCTATAATGCTTAAAGATTTACAAAGCATTTTCTTTGCACATATCATCTCATTTAATCTGGGAGATAGGCACTCATTTTATCCCAATTTTAAAGATGAGGCTTGGAGAGGTTCTGTGACTTGCTCTATGTCTGCCACAGGATCCAAACTAAAGCCCTCTTGACCCCTGAGTCCAGTCCTGGATCAAGCTAACTCAACAGGGAAGTAGCCAGATTTATCAATATCTTTGGTAAGATTGCTACTGATCTGAAGGGTTAGTTTTCCAAAAAGAGGCGACCGATGTGACTTACCCTTATTAGAACCACATCAGCAGCTTCAATGGCTACATCTGTACCGGTACCAATGGCAATTCCAACATTAGCCATAGCCAGTGCTGGGGAGTCATTGATCCCATCGCCCACCATTGCTACCCGCTTCCCCTCATCTTGCAGCTGCTTCACCTTAGCAACCTTGTGAGAGGGAAGGACTTCGGCAAAAACTTTTTTAATGCCCACCTAGGGGAAGAAAAAAATAAATCAATATTAAAATGTTATTAAATTTAGTCAATATGATGTTAGACACTTTAGAAAATAGAAAAAAGCAGAAGACAAAAGCTTAACATCCATCTAGTTCTGGATTCAAGACTAACTCCAAATCAAGAGAACAAAATAAGTAATTCAGACAATAAAAGCCCTCAGAGGTTTCGAGAAAGGAGAGATCCATGTGAGCTTAGTGTTTATGGACCCTTAAAAATTGAAGTTCTGCCAGCACAGTCCAGCCTAATGTTTTTCTAAGAGTTATTCCCCAATTGCTTAGATATTGCCCTATTCTACAGGTCTATCATTCTTCAACTAGGCAGAACACTAGAAGCTACTAATGAAGCTTGTGAGATTAATAGCTAGTAGTGAGTTAAAAAAGGGGAGATACAGCTGAAGATCCACCTTTCCCTTCCCCTCTCCCAAACAGTCACCTGAAACTCACCTGGGAAGCAATAGACCTAGCAGTTTTACTGTTGTCTCCAGTCATCAAAACAACTTCTAAGCCCATAGATTTTAGTGTGTGGACAGCCAGCTCTGCTTCAGGCTTCACTGTGTCAGCGATAGCTATCAACCCACACAACACACCTAATACAGTGGTCATGGACAAAATACACTTGATTAGGAGCATAACCAAAACAAAGCAATATTCCGTCTTCTGTCTACAAACGTACACAGTCCAATGAAGTCTAATCAACTGATGCCCCTCTTGATTAGGCCATAGCAAGCCAAATGACTCTGAGCCACTTGCTGAAGTCAATAGTACAAAGCTAACAGCAAATCTCCATTTTTTTCTTATGAAAATATTGCTAAGAATGAAGGCATGGGTGAGGAGGGCAAGAAAACGGGAATGAGAAAGGAGGCAGAGCTGGATAATAAAAGAGCCTCTCTCTTTCCTCAAATTGGTTAAAAGTCCTAAACATAGTCATTAATTTAGAGATCCACATAAAGGACATTTCACATTAGAAATATGTTACAGCTCAGTGGATTGAGAGAGTGGATCTAGAGACAGGAGGTCCTAGGTTCAAATTTGGCCTCAGACACTACCTGGCTGTGTGATTCTGGGCAAGTCACTTAACCCCTATTGCTTAGCCCTTTTGCCTCCGAACCAATACACAATATTGATTCTAAGATAGAAAACAAGATTAAAAAAAGAAGATCTCATTGCTGGTGGAGTTGTGAATTGATCCAACCATTCTGGAGGGCAATTTGGAACTATGCCCAAAGGGTGACAAAAGACTGTCTGCCCTTTGATCCAGCCATAGCACTGCTGGGTTTGTACCCCAAAGAGATAATGGACAAAAAGACTTGTACAAAAATATTCATAGCTGCGCTCTTTGTGGTGGCCAAAAATTGGAAAACGAGGGGATGCCCGTCAATTGGGGAATGGCTGAACAAACTGTGGTATATGTTGGTGATGGAATACTATTGTGCTCAAAGGAATAATAAAATAGAGGAATTCCATGAAGACTGGAACAACCTCCAGGAAGTGATGCAGAGCGAAAGGAGCAGAGCCAGGAGAACATTGTACACAGAGACTGATACATTGTGGTACAATCGAAGATGATGGACTTCTCCATTAGTGGCAATGCAATGTCCCTGAACAATCTGCAGGGATCTAAAAAATACTACCCACAAGCAGAGGATAAACTGTGGGAGTAAAAATACCGAGGAAAAGCAATTGCTTGACTACAGGGTTGGAGGGGATAAGACTGAGGAGAGACTCTAAATGAACACTATAATGCAAATTCCAACAACAGGGAAATGGGTTCGAGTCAAGAACACATGTGATAACCAGTGGAATCGGGCGTCGGCTATGGGAAAGGGAAAGGTGGTGGGAGGGGGGGGAGGCGAGGAAAAGAAAATGATCTTTGTTTCCAGTGAATAATGTTTGGAAATGACCAAATAAAATAATGTTTAAAAATTAAAAAAAAAAAAAGAAGATCACCACAACTGTGCAGATGAGTTGCTATGGGATCCATATAAAAAGAGATGAAGTGAAATGATGAAGCTTCATCCTAAGACCTAATGTGTTTATAATAAAATATTGTCTTCCATCTCTCCATGAATAGATAGAATAAATCTAACTATGGTGATATTTCATTTCTGTTCCATTAGACATTACCATCAAATACAGGATATGGAAGTACAGAATGGTCCAGACAAAAGCAAATAAATGCAAGGGAATTCAATTATGTGAAATCAGAGTAACTGAATTATCTCTAAATTGAAGCATCATTTTTTCTTTGCATTCAGATGTTAGCTGCTGCACAGTTACTGCTGAATATTTCTCCAAGGGAGAGTTCAGGAAGCTCTCAAAAATATATACAGAGCAACATAACTACCGAATCATCCTTGGTATATCTGCATCTATTCATACCAAGCTTCAGAGCAAAGCTGTAGAAAAACTCTTACCATCAATGGCCACCAGCACAGCTGTTCGACCTTTCCTCTCATGTTCAATCATCATACTATCCACATCATTCTTAATGACAAGGTCATTTCTGCTCATCCACTCCCGGTTCCCAATAAGGACTGTATACTTCTGAGAATTCAAGGCAGCTAAAGAAGAAAGCAAACTATTTTTATCTCTTCTCGTGCTATTATTGCATGGTGTGCTGGTTATTTTTTGTTTCTAAGAAAAAAAACATATATGCTTCCAAATGTAGATGTTATATTTTGCAACGAATATTATAAAAATAATTTGTATATTGACATATTTCTGACACATGCAAATAAATCATAATATTTATGAGAATCACTGGTGGGTCTATGCAACATATCAGATAATTCATATCGGGTCCAGCATAAGGCAAAGATATATTTCAAATTAATTATGTGGAGTGTGTTAGTAAATTGGGAGAAACAAGCTGCAGTTAACAAACTGATTTGTGTTTGAAAATTCAGGGTTACAAAGTCTGCTACCTTCCCTTTAAATGGTCTACAACTGTTACTAAAAAAATGACAAGTAACTTACTGGGCACCTGGGCATCAATAATGAAGGAAGAATGACCTGGCTGTCCATCATTTGCATCAAGGTCCATGAGGGATGCATTTTTAAGATTATTTTCCTCGACTTGCCAGTCACTTTTCTGGAGGAGAGCTTCAATGTTGGTTACTTTACAGCTAATGCCACAACCTGGGATAACTTGGAAATCTGTACAGGTACCCAAGGTTTCAGTGTCCAGCTCCTAATCAAAATAAAACAAAAATCAGAATGATGTTGTTACCTTTTTTAAATGTCCAAAGGTCCTCATTTAGTCGATCAATGTAAATTCTATAGTTTAACCTATATTTAATTATGAATTATCAAATACATACTGCAAAGCTCACCAATGTTTATTGCTACTGATTGGATATATGAATTTTTTTCAAGAATGCAGGAACTAAGAATGGTTTCTCATCCAAGGTAATATAAAGAGTCAATGGAGAAGATGAGAGTGGACCTTGGAATTTTTTCTTCTCAATCTCATTGTCTAATTACTATACAAAGAATGCTCATAAGATCATTTCTTACTTACTGATGGGGAGAACCACAAGTTAAATCCTTAACTATTTCAGGCTCCATTTTCAGTGAAAGTCAGTGAGGAAACAACAATGCCTTCATTTATTTGTCCCCCCTGGTAAGAATAGGGATTTTTTTCATTTTTTTGTCTTTGTATCCCCAGCACCTAGTATAATACCTGGCATACAGTAAGGGCTTAATAAATGCTTTTGAAATGATTAAAAATAAATCTGGTAGAGTGCTCTTTACAATATGGTGCAGTGGTCATTAATGACCCAAAAATTCCTTTCTTTCATTCAGATATTTCAGTGCCTACAATGAGCAAGGTGTTAATGCTTGGTGCTGGGGGGAGATACAAAGGTAAGTAAGATGGAGCCCTAGCCTTCAAAGAGCCCATAGGCTGTTAACAATCTTCCTTGTTCCTAAGTCTCTCAGGATCTATCTATCTTAACTACTTAATTTGGGGATAATTAATATGACTCATTGTAGTCGAAGGGTAAGGAGAAATAAAATGAAGAGAAAAAAATCAAGAAATGTGAACGCTAAGAATAGAATTAATGCTTAAGCATTACTTGCTAAGACATCTGTTTCTGAAGGCTTGTCCAAACTATACATAATCATAATCAAAGGCTCCCAAGGTCATCCTACTTCATATACTGAAGTTTTCTTTGGAAAGTCACTATAGAAAGACCACTATTTTAGATAACAAGGAAAATATCATACCTGTCTGCAGTATTTTGTAACTGCTGCTCCTAGTGGGTGCTCACTGTTACTTTCAGCAGTTCCCACAATAGCCAGGATCTTATTGCGTGATATTTTACTACTTTCCACTAAAACTTTCAGTTGGTTCACTACTGGAGTTCCATGGGTTATGGTTCCAGTCTTATCGAACACCACTACCTTTACCTGCAAAATTCATATGCGTCACGATATATCATGATATTCCTTACCATCAGCAATTCTAAAATGTTGAGGAGAGGAGTTCCACTGTTGGCAAAAGTATTGTCTTTTCATGTGTTTTTTAAAAAACAGCGTCCCTTCAATTATTTTGGGGAGAATGGGAAAGTAGGGGAATTGAAGAGGAAGAGAGATAGAACTGTAGTAGATAATCTCTATTCCGCCTTTACCCTAAAATATATGCTAGACTATGTAATTATGCTAAACAACTACATGAGTCTATTAAAAACTTGTTGTTTAGTTGTTGTTCAGTCATATCTCTCTGTTTGCTCTGAAGCAAACAGCTTGTATAACAAGTTTGTTAAACAACTAGAGTGAATCAGAACTAGAATTCTTAAGTTAGTGCCTAGAGACCCCAGGGAGTCCATGGATAGAGTTTAGAGTCCGTGACCTTGGATAAGAAAAAAAGGGACATTGTTAGTTCAACTTTATTGATTTCCTTTGTAACTTGGTGTGTTTTATTTTACATATTTAAGAATACAACTTTGAGAAGGGGACTAGAGGCTTCTCCAGAAAGCCCAAGGGTTCAGATCATAATAGAGGAGCAAAAGCCCTGTTCTGAAGTTTGTTGTGAAGGGCAGATTGGCACTGAGTAAACAGAAGCTAGGTAAACAGAGGTGGGGAACTGGAGACCAGATTCACAGGCATCTAGAGAGTTCCATGTAGCCCCAGATCAGAAGCTAGACTAGAAAAGAAATGGTGCTCAGGTAGCTCAGGAGAGAGAGCTCAGTCTAGAGTAGGAGCAAAAACATACTGAAACTAGAAAGGAGCCCCAATATCCAAGAGACTGAAAGTGGGTGACTTGAACAACATTCCAACTTGGTCCTAAGCAGGACTTGATCTCCCTCATGTGCTTCAAGTTACCTAGCTGTGTAGAACTTATATACAGGTAGAGTTTATACTCTCAGATTATCCTCTCACTGGCACAAATGGATTTTTTTCTGTAATCAAAAACACAGATCTGAGATTGTGGGGTAGACAGCTGATTCTAAGAAGAGGGGCAATGGGAGATAACAACCAATTGCCCTTCACACTGAGCAAGCACTTTGAGGTTATCTATGTACTATTCCCAAAACAGCCTTGTGAGGCAGGTAGAGCCAATATTATGGTCTTCATCTTCTTATGAAAGGAAATGGAGACTCAGAGAGATGACAAGCCAAGGAAAGAAGCTCAGGCCAAGACCCAAGGTTGCAGCAAGCCTTCTGTGCAATAATATGACCATGCTCTGACCCTCTAGTTCTGTACAAGCCAGCTTCATTGCTTACCTTGTGGGCCATTTCCAGGGGTTCTCCACCTTTGATCAGGATGCCATTTTGAGCTCCTACCCCAGTGCCCACCATAACAGCAGTGGGAGTAGCTAAGCCCAGAGAACAGGGGCAGGCTATACATAGCACAGTGATAGAAGCCTGGAAGGCAAATCGGATGATCACTTCCGTTCGGGAGATGCTCTTGTTGTAGCCCTTGCAAAGAAAGAAGATGCATTCTAGTTATTGAACTGCATGATGCCAGACAGGACAATGTGAAGGAAATATGTTTAGACATGAGAATTCCATCTGTAAACTTGGCTCTTCCACTACGCTACCAATATGCTTTTTTTTTAATTACAAGAGAAAATCTAGAAAGAAACATTTTTTTCATTTTTTATTATAAAAAATTTAATTCACTATTAGACTGCTCAGGCTCCTACAAGTAGAACTCCATTTTTCCTACTCCTAAAGATGGAAAATTCCACACTAAAAGCCAGATAAAGAGAACTTGATTAAATTCAATTTCATCTGTACCAGAGATGAACATTATTTTTGAGACTTCACCTGGAATCTATACAAAATGAAATCTAACTAATAAGACATACAGTGGATTTGGAGTAAAAGGAGACTGGTGTCACAGAAAGAGTGAAAGATCTGGAGTTGAGGACCTGAGTTTGAATCCTCATTTTGCCACTTAACCACCAGAGAGACAGAATTTGGACAGGCCACTCACTTCACTTCTGGGATCTCAACTGAGGGCAGAGACCCCATCTTTGCTTTTTTTGTGTATTCCAGTGCTTAAAACAGGGTCTGACATATTGGAAATGCTGAATAAGTACTCGTTGACTGACTCAAAGGCTGGGATAAACTACCTTTAAGATTCCTTTAAGCTCCATATCTGTGATTCCAGAAAAATCCTGAAGACCTAGGAACGAGCTGAGTTCTTCTGTTAGTTAGAGAAACAGCAACATTCAATGATCTCTAGGATGTGGATAAATAAATGACCTTTGGGGAAAATCCTGCAAAGACATTCACACTCCCTAAAATATAGTAGAAAATTCCTGGTAATTAATAGCTTTCAAAACAGACCTCAGAAATTTTCCAGTTAAGCATGTACTGGATCAGCCTCAATCATTAAAAAAAATTTTTTTACCAATTATATGTAATAACAAATTGCCACACAAGTTTTCCTAAGTTTGATCAAACTTATCTCCTTCCCTCTCTTTCCACCCCTCTCCCAGTGCTCAGTCTGAATCATTTAAAGAAAATTTTCTTCTTTTTATATTCCCCAAAAGACTAGTTCCCTAAGACAAATATACAGCTCTTTCAATCTAACCTGTTCAGTGACCTGGGGATCTGACAGTGATGTACCAAGGCCAATTTCCTCTGAAGAAACATGATAAAGTAATAGTGTCTTGTTCATTGATAGCAGGAGGGCTTTCAATAAACACTTGCTGACCCTGATTTTCTCTTAAGTCAGAAACTATAGAATCACAGGATTTTCTAGAAGTAAGGGACCTACAAATCATCTAATCAAAGCGTTAGTTTACTCATGAGGAAACATGGGCACTTAAAAGGAAAAGAATTTTTCTAAGGTCATCTAATTAAGTTAGGAGTAGGGCTAGACCTTGAATTCAAGTCATCTGGTTCACAGGCTATGCATGTTCTTTCTTCTATACTACACTCAGAAGACTGTCAGAGAATTAGATACTTAAGAAGGAAGAGACCTAGGACCTTGTCAAAGAAAAAAAAAGATAAACTGTTCAAAAATAAATCGATTTGGGGCAGCTGGGTAACTCAGTGGATTGAGAGCCAGGCCCAGAGATGGGAAGTTCTCGGTTCAAATCTGGCCTAAGACACTTCCCAGCTGTGTGACCCTGGGCGTTACTTGACCCCCACTGCCTAGCCTTTACTACTCTTCTGCCTTAGAACCAATACAATACAGAAGGTAAAGGTTTTTAAAAAATCGATTTATACAAATTTTAAAAGTCTAATGCAGGTTTTTGGGAAATTAGAAATAAAAAATAATAATTCCATGACTAAATTGTTGCAGGATGTATAACTCAAATCAAATTGCTTGCCATTTCTAGGGGGAGGGAGGGAAAGGAGGAAGGGAGACAATTTGGATCATATTAACTAACTTTGGGAAACTTATGTGGACATTTGTTATTACATGTGATTAGTAAAATTAAAATACCTTTATAATAAAAAAACAAAATACTGAAGGGACATTCTATGCCTATATGAATAGTCAGCATGATCTCCCTAGCTGTAAATTCCTGCCCTTGCTACCATATACACTAAAGATTTTCATAAAATATCAAAAAATATCATGAAATAAAGCAATATCCAACATATTTATAAAAAGATAGATAGGAAATGTTAAACTTCTTCCCAATTAAAAAAAAATATATATATATATACATATACGTAAAGTTCCTACAAACCACTTACAGGAAAATAGGTTTCCACGACTTCAAAATGAATAAATCCAATCACGATCCAGACCAAGAGGGTAACAACAGAGATAATAACAATGAAAGGAACAAAATAACCACTAAGTTTGTCCGCAAACTGCTGGATGGGAGCCTAGGATTTCAAAAAAGGAAAAAAAGATTTGGTTCAGAGTCTTTTTTCTCTTTTTCTTTTTACTCTGAAAACAATACATAGTTGGCATTGTGGAGAAACCTCTTTTCTTGACCCCCAAATTAACATTGAAACAAATGAGCAGCAAGCAAATGGTCTGGCTCTGCTTCCCTAGAGCCTATGGTCATGTCCTGCCCAGAGTAAGCACTTAATAATTATTTATTTGAATTGAATTCTGGCCAGAACACCAGAAAAGGTATTTAAAGGCTACTGCTTGGACTACACCAAGGGCATGCCATGTCTCCAAAGAATTTCTCAGGTGACAGCCTAGCCCAGTCACCTTGGATGTTTGTGCTTCCTCCACAAGCTTGACAATTTGTGAGAGGGTTGTATCAGCTCCAACATGGGTTGCTCTGATGAGTAGTGACCCATTCTGGTTAATAGAGCCAGCAATCACTGGGCTGCCTGGTTTCTTGGTCACAGGCATGGCTTCCCCTGGAGAAGGAGATAAAAACAGTTCTGAAAGCACATGCAGAAACAATGGCCTGACAGTTCTTATTTGGATTTTGTTTTTGTGGCCAAGGTTTGTGGTTTCATTGGCACAGAGAACTCCCAGGGAAAAGATGCCTTCTGCCAAAGGAGGTATGTGACTATTAATAAAATTCAGTCAGAGAGAATTGCCTGGGGCACTAACAGGTTAAATGACTTGCTCCTAGGGGGGAGGATTTGTTGCATTCTTTTGTTTGTGTATCCCGAGGCTTAGCATAGTGCCCAGCACTATCCTATGGGTACTTAAAATGCACTGGAGAAAGCACTGGGCTTGGAGTCAGGAAGACCCGAGTTCATATTTACTAGCTGTGTGACCCTGGGCAAGTCATTTGACTTCTGTCTGGCTCATTAGCATAGTACTTAATAACTATCCAATTGACTGACTGAAAGCATCTGGATATAGGTGTATCAATCCTTTCCCAAGTCCCTGAAAGGACCAACCTGTGATGAGGGACTCATCTACCATTGAATGCCCTTCAATAACCCGACCATCCACAGGGAATTTGCCTCCTGGAACCACTCGAACAATGTCTCCACGTTGCACAAGTTCAACATCCACTTGTTCTTCACTGGAAAGGAATGAACATGTAAAGATAACATCCTTCCTCCATCTCAGTCTCTCCCATATGCTTTGTACAAATTGTGTTACACGCCCATACATAGTTTTTAATAACATAGCCAGAGACCAAGGGTATGTTGAAGCAACAAAAGACAATTTCACAGGATCTCTTCTGCTGAAATTTCTAATTTGTTGCAAGAATTTTATATCACTACAGAAATAGAGCTCAAAGTGAGAATTCCTGAGGAAGAATTATCAAATACCTCAAGAGGATATTGTCTGAGTTGAGAGTTACAATGGTAGCCTCTGTAGCTTGTAGGGAAATTAGCTTTGCAAGAGCCTCTGATGTTTTTCCCTAAAAAGAAAAAAAAAGAAAATATTCAGTAGTAACAATGCTAAAGGAATAAAAGTAAGATCCCAGTCAGGTCTGGGTGCATAAGACAGCTGCAGCAACAAGTTACTTTGGGGAAAATAACTGGATCAAATTAGAAAAATTTTCATGGCAGTTTGGATGGGCAACTGGAACACATTTTTGTCCGTTTCAAATGGGAACTTATTACAGCAATCCAGAATGGATCATTTGCCTTTACTAAATCCTTGCATGGGGGTTTAGACTATAAATCATCGCCACAATTTGCCTTTCACCATCCATTTCTGTATGCCCCAGCCCAGGCCACTAGATGCCCCATCAGCCCTGCTCACTTGTTCTCCTTTACCTTTGCTATGTGCTCCAGCCAGCGCCCCAGTGCAATGAACACAAACAGCATAGGAGGAGTGTCAAAGAAAGTAATGGGGTTCACTTTTGCTTTCTCGACCATTGCAACCAGAAGGATGACCAAAGAGTAGGCAAATGCAATGGTGGTGGCCAGTACGATGAGCACGTCCATGTTAGCAGTCTTATGTCTCAGGGCTTTGTATGCCTGGATGTAGAAGTGCCAGCCTCCAAAGAACTGCAACAGCAAGAAGCACAGATGTGTGAACAACCACACGAGAAGCCTAAGTCAGGCAGCTTTGAGTTTAATCCTTAGACCAGAGGTTGAGAAACTCTAACCTGTCTTAGTATAGTTGAAAGCTAAGATTTTTTTCATTTGTTAGATCCAGTTTTGTTATACTTAAAAATGTAAAATTCATTCTTAACTCACTGGCTATCCAAAAACAAGGGGAGGGAAGGTGGGATGGCTGGATTTGACCCTCAGGTCACAGTTTGTCAGTCTTGGCATTAGAAGAGACTTTGTCCAGGAACAATGGTGATATATCCTACAAGGACCTTCAAATGGTCACATACAAGGATAAGCTTTCTGCTTCTCCAATGGAAAGCAAGAACTGTTCTGTCTTTTGGTGTATCCATTGTACGTGATGCACAGTAGGTGCTTAATAAATATTTAGGGAATATATACTTGCTTAAAGTCTTTGGGGAACAATCCAGTTCCCCTGACTTGACACATGGATCTAGACTGCTACCTTATAGACATGTTAGAATATAAACCTGCAAATGTGAATGCTTCTAGGATCTTTCTGATATGTTTAGAAAAACAGGGATCAGGAAAAGACTTGCATTATGTTGCCAAGTACCCTTTGTATTTAAATTTTGCTTGCCCTTTTTTAGGGCCCAAAACAAAGGTATTTCATAGAATATAAAATCGAGTAGCTGTTTTCTTTTCTCCCTCTATGGTAGATTTAGGCAGATATGACTGGAAAATACATCCTTAATTCTGATGGAATAAGGAACTCAGATAAAAATAATTTTTAAAGAGCTATTCCTCTCAAGTACAGCTGCCCTTTTTAGTTCAAATTTCAAGATTACTTTGTCTAATGGTTTAATGGTAGTGCTTCAGGAAACAATGACCCCAAAAGTCTATTGTGTTAAGTGATTAGACTGAAGCAACTGTGGAGAAATAAGACATATAACATCACGCGTTCTGCCAGATTTCAATCCTGAGGCCAGTAATTCTGAATACTTTGATAACAAACACCATTCTACTTGGCTTTTAAAAGAACCATCTAATTTAGATTTAAGTGTTCAGTATCATTGTTTCTGTCCTGGATAAAGATTAGATTTGTGATTCACTTCCAGCTTACATTTGGAAATAATCTTCTATGTCAGAAGTTCTTTGATTGTTTTCACAGTACACAAAAATATCCAGCATATTTCACTTGCCTGAACAGGTATACACAATAAAAAGGACAGCAAATTCATGACAGACAGCCCTGGCAGGATCTGGCGCTCCAGAAACATCGCTGAGTGATAGCTTGCCATTTCTTCCTGACTCAAATTGTGATGCTGGTGAGTGCTAGTTAGGTGGTGGTCCATAATCATCATATAAATCATCAGCCCCATCACAGGAATACAGAAAAATAGACTCACAAGGAAGGCTCGTTTCCACCTTGAAATAAAAAAAATAAGGAAAACTTTTTTTTGGAGGTAGCCAACAATTATAGATCACATGTGATACACAGAGACAACAACCTGTGACCCCTCCACCTGTGAAAATATTGGCATCTGTTATTCAAGCATGGATGCCAATATTTAATGAGAATTCTTTCCAAAACTGTAACAAATGAGACACTCAGAAGTACTCACTGCTGGATTTCTCGCTTATGGTCAAGGTGGCTTGCTGATCGATCCTTCTTGACTAAAGATGCTTCGAAACCTAAATTCTAAAGAAAGATAAGAGAAACCACTTTCAAAATATGCTACCAGGGAGATTTTTAACCAGGCTTTCATGTAAATTATATTCATCATATTTTCTCAAAGGGATGAGAATTTCCCCTAATAGGAAATAATTGATGTTTAATAATCTTTCATCAAAATGAGGGCATTGTACTTAGTCTTTATCTTTTAGTTCTCCACCCAGTTGGTTTATCCAACTAAAGGACATCATTTATTAATGATGTTCCACTCATCAAAAGGTAGTTATATCTCCCCTCTTCCTACCAAGTCAAACAATTAGAAATAAGCATGAAAGCATGATTTGTCACTTTGGCATGTTTTCCTATACCTATGTTTTGAAGACCTAATGAGGGCAGTAGTTAAAAAATTGGGTCAACAGGAGGGTGGAGAAGGCTGATGGTGCTCTCTATTAACCAATTCTCCAATGTGCACCTATCATACAGATATATAATCACATATCCTCAGTATAAACAAGGACCAGTGAGTCATAAACCTAAATTTGGTGGTATACTAACTATAGGACCAGTGCATTCCTTGTGCACCAGCTGCTATTCTTAGTATCTCAGGAAAAGATCACTTGCAAAAATCATTCTGTGACAATGAAAAAGAAAGGGGAATGAAAGGAACCAGACAACTAAGCCATATCAGATGACAGCAACAATCATGATGATAGGCAGCAAAAAATTTTTTTTTCAATATTTGGGGATAAAGTCTGCTTACATTTCTTTAGAATAAGGGGGCAGGGGGAGAAGACCAAGCTCCCCTCCTGACCCTGACACTAGCTGGGTGGCCACATCTTTGAAGTGAACAATACTCTCTACAAAGTGAAAATAATAATGGAATGCCTGTGATAATCATCTCACTAGGTTATTATTAATGTTAGATAACATATTTAAAGTACTCTTCAAACCTCCCTGCTGTATAAATATCCATTGTTGTTGTTATTGCTATTTTACTGCCAAAGAGCTTTTGCCATCCATCATGTCTCCTTATTCAACACCTGGGATTAGGTACTTTTTACATGAATTGGTAAATTTGGTTTTGAAAAAGCCAAGAGTTGTCATGCTCAGAATTAGACAATAAATAATAGAATGGTCTTTCACAATGAAGCCCAAAGATTCTATGAAGTGGAGGGAGAGATGAGAAAACTCCTCTGCAGAGTAGCATGGCACCAGTATTAGTAGCACTTTCTTTATCCCTGTGTGCAAGGGGCAGTGTACTCTTCCCTAACACCTCTCCCCTTCACTACGTTCTGCAAATGTTTCAGTTAAATTCCATGAGAACAAAAAGTCATGAGTCCATATCAAGTCCCAGTGTGACAAGTGTCAATGCTTGTGAGCAGGAACCCCCAACCTGTGGCCCAAGGACAGGGAGCACAGGGATGAGGCTTACTGAACTCAGTTGCTTTTTGTTATATCAATTTTGGTTAATCAACAGATGGTAACTTTTCTCTGTAGGAATCTGCCAAATTTTTTTATATTAAAAAGGAGTTCTCATACTCAAAAAGGCCGAGAATCAATGATATAGAGTTTGTTTTACTGAATACTACTTGAAATAGATAAATGAACAATGATGTTCATGAAAAATGCTCCAAAGCACTAGTATCAAGAGAATGAAAATTTAAACAATGCTGAGATTTCACTTCATAAAAGATGCAAATAGTCATTGTCAGAGGGCCTATGGTACACAGGTTTGCTGATATACACCTTAAGGAGCTGTGAATTCATTGGTCTGACCTCTCAGTAAAACAATTTCACAATGTTTAAGAGTCACTTAACTGTTCATACCCTTTAGTCCATTAATCCCAATACTAGGCATATATACCAAGGTTAAAAATGGTAGTTGGAGGTGGAGTGGGTTGTATTCTGTACCTGGAATCAGGAAGACCTGATTTCAAATCCAGCCTCAGATACTTATTCGCTGTGAGACTCTGGGGTGGGAAAGTCATTGAAACTCTGCTTGCCTCAGTCTCCTCAAATGGAAAATGGAGCTAATAATAGCACCCATCTTCCAGAGTTGCTATGGCGATGAGATAACTTTGCAAAGCACTTTGCAAACCTTAAAGAGTTATATAAGTGTTAGCCATCAACTGAGGAACAGCTAGACAAATTGTGGCCTGAATTTAATTGTGCTATATAACTGTAAAAGGCCATAAGAAACAATATGAGGAATTTAAAAAAACTGATTAGCTCCTTTTGAAGTGAAACAGAATGAAATACATAGAACCAATAAAACAAAAGCTAACAGAAATGACTACAATGATGTTAATGAAAACAGCAGGAAAAGGAAGCTGAACTAGAGTAATTGCAATGACCAATCTTGCTCCTCGAAGTAGAGGAAACATAACTCCGTCCTTTCAGGGGAGAGGTGGAGGACTATGGGAACATAATGTTGCACATACTGTCAGACCAGGACTTTTGGTTTTGCTTAACTGTTTTTCTTTGTTACAAAGGAAAGAGGGCTTAGTGATTTGGTTCAATATATTGGTTTAATTTCTATGCTGAAAAGCTGAAAAAACATCTCTAAAACCTAAAAAAGAAAAAAAAGAAAATTGCTATTATAAGTTGGGGCTTGGCTATGTTTTTGTTATAGGAAGAAGTTTGTTTTAATGGTTTTGTTTAAATAAGCTTTTTTGCTACTAATCTCCTCTTTTTGAGGTGAACAGAATTGTTGATGGATTAAGGAGAAATCCACTATATGGATAAGCGTTTGGGCTTTCAATTCCTTTTTCTGATGCACAAGTAATAGTTATAGACTTTCATGTGCACACACACGCATACACCCCCCCCCCAAAAGAAAAATCCCACCCCTGCCCAGTCAAGAGATAGCCATGAAAAATCCCTCATACCAAAATTTTTTTTTACTACCAATTTCTTTCATTTTCAAGGCTAACCATGATCAATAGAGAGAGATATCTTTGTTGTATACCTGATAAATGTCTCTATGGTCTTGCTCTTTTTTGACTAGGAAGACCAGAAGAAAGAGGGGTGGCAAGAGCAAAGGGAGACAAGGGGATCCCACCAGAGAGAGTGTGGAAAGTCAGCTAATTCAAAAGTTGTTACAACTGAATTTGGAGACAATTGTCATCAAGAGAAATATGAAGGGCCACATAAAGTACCCTAGGTTCCTACTCTGCTGTCCAGTCAGAAGAGTATGATTCTAGCAGATTGTCAGGGAATTGGTTAATTCAGCTATAATTATTCCAGATTACAATTCAATATTAAGTGGAATAAGTGAGAAATCTTGAGCTGAGCAAATCAGATGGTATGTAAGAAAGCTCTGGTTGAAGACTAACTAAATAATAGAGAAAAGTAAAATCTTGGTACTTACTTGTATTATATTGATAACATCTCTCGGACCAATAACCTCTGGATCATATTTGATATGTGCTTTATTCGTAGCCAGCGCTACAGAGCAGTAGAAGATCCCTCTGGTTTTCATAAGAGTAGATTCGATTTTATGCACACAGGAAGCACAAGTCATTCCTCTCACCTGTTAAATATAAGCATTCAGCTCTTTAAGGCATATAACCTTTTGTTGGATATTGCATTATGGCTAATTTCTGGAAAAGTCACAGCTGTACATAAGACAACATTTTATACAACCAGCAGGTGGCAATCTATTTTCATAGATATGTACGTGTGCATGTCTGTGCTTGTGTGTATAATTCCCTGTAACCTAGGTTCTGTCTGGTACTATTCAGAGATGCTTATTGAAATATACTGAGTATTAACATGCAGTAGACTGTTATTCACCTAAATTTTAGGGGTTTTTTAAAAATCTAATCATCTGGACCAATCTCCCAGCTTTAATCTATGTCTCATAAAACAGCTTGCAAGATGTTGTCAAAATAAGGAACTGTGTTTTTCCTCTTAAATTAAATAATAAAAAAAAAATGGACAGTTATCCCCCAAAAGACTCATGCATGTATAGTGGAGACAGATCATCAACAAATGAGAATCTCTCCGCTTTTTAAAAGAAAGAGATTCTGCAACCTGTCCTGGTTACCTACCCATTCTTTTCTCTAAAAACTGTGCCATGACATTCTTCCCAATGTCCAATTCAAATCCTTCATGTTACAGCTCAAGTTAATTTCTTCTTGTTTTGATTCTTCCTGGATATGACAACAGACCCAGCCACCCTCCTTTGGAGAATAACCCTTCACCCATATCATTTATAGCCTGTCATTAAATAGTCTTAGTCCCTTTTGCAGACTGGGTAATCCCAATTCCTTTAGCCTTTTCTTTGAAGTTTGATTTTTCCAACCCTTTGTGTCTCTATGCTGAATCATCCCTAAGTATTCCATGGAAGACTTTAAAGGTCTTACTTACAATAAGTTCCAGAACTCCATCCCCTTCACCAGCATTTTCCATCACCACAGCTCCAAACCCAAGTTCCTTGATGAATTCTGCTATCATTGGGGGCTGCACGAGAGCAGCATTGTATCTTACTTCTGCCTTACCAGCCATCAGGGCCACAAGCACAGAATATATTCCTGGGAATATTAATATAAAAAATACAGATAACATAATACCTACAGAAAAGGAAGATTTTTATAATTGGCTTTTAATTGGTTTTCAGTTAAAACTAAGACCAATGGTACAAAGTGTCTCAAATTAAACTAGAAAAATTAACCTCAATGCTCAAAACAAAGACCAACTGGTTAATTAGTTGAGGGCTCTATTAAAAAAAGGAACCTACATACTTATGACAAAGAATGTTATCCAACTCCAGAGACAGAAATGCTAGAATCAGAATGCAGATCAGAGCATACTCTTTTTCATTTTAGTTTGCATTTTTACTTTGGTTTTATGTGAGTATTCTCTTACAACAATGAACAATATAGAAATATGTTCTTCATGATAATACACATATAACCCAGATCAATTGCTTACCATCTCCCAGGAGGGGGAAGGGAAGAGACAGGGAGGGAGAGAGACAATCTGGATCTTATAATTTCAGTAAATGGATGAGGAAAAATGTTATTACATGTGATTGGGAAAATAAAATATGTTTTAAATTTTTAAATTTAATTTTTTAAAAAAAGGAACTTATATATCTTGAGAAACCAAACAGAGGGAAGAAGTCAGAACTTGATTAAAAAAACTTTTCCTTTAAGAAAAACAAATGACTACTAATTGAGGCAGTGCTCCATCAGAAATGGTCTTCTAATGATTGCTCTGCATAAGGTCAGGGCCCGGGTCTTATCTAATCTTTATATCTCAGTGGCACAGTAAGAGCTTAATCATATGTGTTCAATTGAATTTGTTGAATGCAATTGCTAAAAGTAGCAAGATAACCAAAAAAGAAGCGGTGTAAATCCTGTCATATTATCAAATAAAACTTTTTTTAGATTCTACTATCCTGTTGTCTGGAAGTATGTTAGAGTCATCTTTTTTTTTTATTTTTCTCAATTACATATAAAAAAAATTTAACATTCAGTTTTTAAGACTTTGCATTCCAAATTCCCTCTCTTTCCCTTCTATCCCTTGAGAAGGCAAGCAATTTTATGTAGAATATACATTTGAAGTCATGCCAAATATATTTCCATATTAGTCATGTTGCAAAAGAAAATATAGAGAAAAAACACAAGAAAAATAGTTTTAAAATATCTACATTCAGCCTCTATCAGTTCTTTCTCAGGAAGCAGAAGGATAAGTCCTTCAGAATTCTCTTGGATCACTGATTTGCTGAGAATACCTAAATCATTCACAGTTGACCATTTTATGATGCTGCTGTTACTGTATACAATGTTTTCCTGGTTCTGCTCACTTCACTTTGCATCAGTTCATCTAAGTCTTAGTATATTAGATTATCTAAAAGGTAATCCATACTTCAAATTCCCAGATACACAGATTGTTAATGGAAGAAATTTGCTGGTAAAACAGCTATCATATACTTAAATATAAACCTGTACTAATGTGACTTGTCTCATCTCTCTAATTAATATATCAACAAGCATTTATCAAATACTTATTAGATGTCAGACATAGACAGAAACAAAAACAGAAAAATCATCCTTACCCCCGAGAAGCTTATAAGCTACTGTAGGAAAAATAGGTTTACAAATGAGTAAAAATAGACTTTTCTCATTTATTTGTTTTAGTTGTGGCTGACTCTTTTGACCCTATTTGGAGAATTTCTAGGCAAATATCCTGGAGTGGTTTACCGTTTTTTTCTCCAGCCCATTTTACAGATGAGGAACCAAAACAAACAAACTTAAGTGACTTGCCCACAGTCACAGTGCTATTTGTCTGAGGCCGGATTTGAACTCAAGAACATGAATATTTCTGACTCTAGGTCTACTGGATCACCTAGCTGCTCCAAATATAGACTATATACAAAATAAATACAAATTGATAAGATGACATAACAAATGGAAAAATCAGAAAAAGCAAATTGAGAGGGATGGTATTTAGCTGAATTTATAAAGGAGTTACAATAAACAAAGACAAAGTGGTAAAACATTTTAGACATGGGGGACAAAATATGCAAGGCACAGAGGTGGGAAATGGAATATTGTATGAAGGCAATAGTGAGTAGGGTAATTCCCCAACAGATAAATGGTAAAATGATATGAACAGGAAGTTTTCAAAAGAAGAAATATAAGCTATCAAAGGCCACATGGGAAAATGTTCTATATCACTAATAAACAAATATGAATTAAAAGAACTCTGAGGTACCACTTCATACCCAACAAATTAACAAAGCTGGCAAAAAGAAGGAAAATAATTTTGGAAAGATTGTGGGAAAACAAGAATAATAATACACTTAATGGATCTGTGAAAAGCAATTTGGAACCATGTCTTAAAAGTTACTAAACTGTGCATAACCTATAACCTAATAATACAACTACTAGGCCTATACCCCCAAAGAAATCAAGGAAAGAAAAAAAGGAATTGTTATGTGTAAAAATATACTCTATGGGAAAGAATGCTATCTACAGTCAGAGGAAGAACTGTGGAAGTAGAAACACAGAAGAAAAACAACTGCTCAATGACAAGGGTTGATGGGGATATGATTGGGAATATGGACTCTGGGTGATCAACCTGGTGCAAATATTAATGGTAAAGAAATGGGTCTTGATCAATGACACATGTAAAACCCAGAGGAATTGTGCATTGGCTACGGGAGGGGGGTTGGGGAAGGTCAGGGAAAAAACATGAATCTTGTAACCTGTGGAGAGCCATCACACTCCTGCTGTCTGACAAAGTCACACTCTGGGGAAATGGAGACTGAAAAGCAGCCCCCAGAAAATAAGGCACCCACTGAACCCCATTCTGTGTGACTTCTCCCTCTAACTTCCCCTACTAATGGAATTGTTACGATTATTGTTCTCTCCCCAATAGAGGAGAAATAATATGAGAGCAAATACTTATAAAGTTAACACATATATATCCCACCTTAATCCCCCTAGATTATTACCCTAAAAGGTTACATTCACAGAATTAAAACCTAAAGATTATTACCCATTACCCCCCTCCTTTCCCTCTCCACAGAGTTACATTCATTCCCATTTTAAGCCAGGCAAACCAAGAACATCAATCACCTTCAAGCCCAGGTACACAGGACATACTCCAATGATGTGTTACATAACCGAGCAACCTTGCCAGGTGTCTGAATCAAACAAGAAATATACAACTTGGAAATTGAAGAAAATCCCAATTCTGATCTGTCTTAAATTACCCTTAAACCCTGTACCTGGCTACAAAATGTTTTGTTACCCATCTCCTAAGTAATTGTGATTGATTGTGAAAGCTGACCAAAAGTAACAATGATTCCCCTAATTGGTCATTACTTAGGTCAAGGGGAACTAACCTCCAGATCACCCTGTTTATGTCATTCATCTCTATTTCTGTTATAGCAATAATGTTTTGTTGACTATCTCCTTATGTTTCTCGTCTGTTGTTAGGTTCTATGGAAACATGTATGTTGAAAAATGATTGTGTGCCAGAAAAGTATGTACTCACTGAACCTATAAAATAAACCAACCTCTGTGCCATGGCAGAACACTGTGTGATGCCTGACACATATTGAGCATACAGTGCCTCTCATCATTTACCTGACTGAATTATCACACTCTAGACAGAAGAACCCTCCCCTCTGAGAGACCGCTGGCTCGGCTCTCAAAGTAACCATGGAAAAATATTCTAAATTAATTAAATAAAAATTTCAAAAAATATATTTATACTACTTTTTTTAAACCTTTACCTTCCATCTTGGAGTCAATACGGTGTATTGGCTCCAAGGCAGAAGAGTGGTAAGGGCTAGGCAACTGGGGTCAAGGGACTTGCCCAGGGTCACACAGCTGGGAAGTGTCTGAGGTCAGATTTGAACCTAGGACCTCCCATCTCTAGGCCTGGTTCTCAATCCACTGTGCTACCCAGTTGCCCCCTATACTGTTCTTTTGATGGTAGCAAAGAACTAGAAACTAAGTGGGGTGCCTCACAATTGGGGAATGGCTGAACAAATGATGATATATCATTTGTTGATGGTACATCTATGTAAAGGAATATTATTGCATCATAAAAAAATTATGAAAGGGACAGTTTTGGAGAAATCTAGGACGACTTGTATGAAATTATCCAGAGTGAAGTGAGTAGAACCAAGAAAATAATTTATATAATGATAACAATACTATAAAGAAAAACAAACTTGAAAGACTTAAGAATGCTGATCTTTGAACAGTCATGACTCTAGACGATGATGAAATAGGCTATATACTTCCTGAGAGAGAGGTAATGAACTTGAGATGCAGAATGACACATGTATTTTTGGGCATATCCAATGTGAGAATTTGTTTTGCTTGACTATGAATACTTGTAGACCAGTTTGGCTGAAGTGCAGAGTACATGAGGACAACTAATGTATAATTAACCTGGAAATATAGGCTAGAGCCAGATTGTAAAGAGTTTAAAATGCCAAATAGAAGTTTATATTTTATTTAAATTTTTTTTTAAAAAACCCTTACCTTCCACCTTGGAATCAATATTATGTATTGGTTCTAAGGCAGAAGAGTGGTAAGAGCTAGGCAATGGGGGTCAAGGGACTTGCACAGGGTCACACAGCTAGGAAATGTCTGAAGCCAGATTTGAACCTAGGACATCCCATCTCTATTCCTGGCCCTCAATCCACTGAGCTACCCAGTTGCCCCCTAGTTTATATTTTATTCTAAAGATTCTGAAGCAATGGAATGACATGGTCAGGTCCAGGCAATAGCAACATGGCAATTTGTGGAGGGTCAATTGTAGAGAAGATTTAACTTAATTTATTTTATTATAGAAGAGAGAAAAAGGGAGGGAGAGAGGGAGGAAAAGGGAGAGGGAGAGGGAGAGACGGAAAGAGAGACAGACAGACAGACAGAGACAGAGATAGAGACAGAGACAGAGACAGAGACAGAGAGACAGAGACTAAGCAGCCTGGACTAGGGTGTTTGTGCTGACAGGCATGAGAATGGAATGGATGTGAGAGATTTTGAGGAAGTGGAAACAAGACTTGACAAATGATTAAATATGGGGAGGGAGTAGGAGTGAAAAGTCAAGAATGATCCCTAGGGTTGTGAACTTTGTAACTGGAAGAAGGGTGATGTCCTTGACAAAAACAAGGAAGTTAGGAGGTGAGAATTAAAAGTTTAGGGTGAAATAGGAGTTCTCTTTTGGAAATATTGAGTGTAATATCCTCAGATCTTAGATATAGAGCTGGAAATGGCCTTCAAGGCCATCTAGTCCAATCCCCTCATTTTACTGATGAGGAAATGAGGCCCAGATGGGCACAGTAACTTCCTCAATCTGGTTTTCCAGCCCACAATACTAAGGAGTGAAAGTAAGGAACAAAAGACAAAACTATAAAAAGCAGACAGGAACTCACAAAGGCCAGCAGTCAAGAGTCTTTCAGGGATAGGACAGAAAAGACCCTACTCCTCCAAAATCCAAGAGCATCACTGTTTCAAAGGACAGTTCAACCACAGACATCAAAGACAATAGAAAGGTCCAGTATATAAAAAGATTCACAGCATCTCTTTCCCCCCTTTCTTTCTTTTCTTTCTTTCCTTTTTTCTGTCATAGTAAAGGTTTGGAAACAAAGTGGGCACCAATTGATTTTGAAATGGCTGAACAAATTGTGATATGAGAATGTAATAGACTAGATAAGTAAGAGGACCTCCAGCTGGAGAAGTCAAACAGACAGCTGGATAAGGAATCCTGGAGTTCAAGAGGGAGAAGTTTTTTTTTAATTTTTAGAATGTTTTTTCCATGTTTACATATTTCATTTTCTTTCTCTCCCCTCTACCCTCTCCCATCCTGGATCCAATAAGCACTTCTACTGGGTTATACAAATGCTATCACTTATACCTATTTCCATATTATTATTTTTTGCAATAGAGCAATCTTTTAGAACCAAAACCCCAAATCATATATCCATATAAACAAATGTTTATTTGTTTTTCTTCTGTGTTTTTACTCCCACAGTTCTCTCTCTCGATGTGAATAGCATTCTTTCTCATAAATCCCTTGGGATTGTCTTATATTAGCAAAGTCCATTGCATTGTATTGTTCCACAGTGTTTCACTTTCTGTGTATAATGTTCTCATTTCACTCTGCACCAGTTCCTGGAGGTTCTTCCAGTTCATATAGAATTCCTCCAGTTCCTCATTCCTTATAGCACAATAGTATTCCATCACCATCAGATACCACAACAGATACCACAACTGAACAAAAGTTCAGTCATTCCCCAACCAAAGGGCATCCCCTCATTTTGCAATTTTTTGCCACCACAAAGAGCACAGCTATGAATATTCTTGCACAAGTCTTCTTCCTTATTATCTCTTTGGAGTACAAACCCATCAGTGCTATGGCTGGATCAAAGGGCCGATAGTCTTTTAAATCCCTTTGGTCAGAATTCCAAATTGCTCTCCAGAATGGTTGGACCAATTCACAACTCCACCAGCAATGCATTAGTGTCCCAACTTTGCCACAACCCCTCCAATATTTATTATTTTCTTTTACTTTCATATTGGCCAATGTGCTAGGTGTGAGGTGGTACCTCAGCATTGATTTGATTTAGATTTCTCTAATCATGAGGGATTTAGAACACTTTTTCATGTGCTTATTGATAATTTTGATTTATCTGAAAATTGCCTATTTATGTCCCTTGACCATTTGTCAATTGGGGAATGGCTTGATTTTTTGTATAATTGACTTAGCTCCTTATAAATTTGAGAAATTAGACCTTTGTCAGAGGTTTTTGTTATGAAAATTTTTGGAGATGAGTTTTATGTGGAGATCTGGGAGATAACAGTTGAATCTGAGGGAGCTAATGAGATCACTGGGGGAGAGAGTGCTGAAAGAGGAAGAAAAAGAAGAGAGCCCAGGACAGATACTTGGAGAACAGCCACAAGGAAGCAGGACATGACTAAAAATCCTGCAAAGAGATCAAGAAGAATGGCTCAGACCGGTCTCTGGCATCAAAAAAGATTCTTAGCACCACAAAAAGGACAGAGGAGCTCAAAGTTAATAGAATGAGCACTTTACTAGATTGCTCACCTTCTTCTCGTCGGAGGTTCCTTTCAATGTTTGCCACACAGGAAGCACAGGTCATGCCAGTGACCTGAATGTAACATTTGGCTGGAGTCTTTGCCTCCTCCTTATCATGGATTAGAGGTTTTGTCTCTTCTTTACTGTGAGTCCGTATTGCTGTCTTGCCGAATGTTTCTTTATCAGAATCTAAAAGCAACATTTCCAATAAATACTATTAAAAAAATAAAAGTTCCATTCCTGGCACCACGGGAAATAGTGTTTGCTTTTTTGGAGTGTTACACCAAAAGGCTTATTGACTATACCAGTGGTTCCCAACCTGTGGGCCAATGAACATTGGGGAGCCAAGGAGTTATTGCAAGGGCCCCATTTCATTAATGATATACCTTCTAGGGCTGTTGATGGCTCAATGGATAAAGAGCCAGGCCTGGTGATGGGAGGTCCTGAATTTAAATCTGGCCTCAGAAACTTCCTAGTTATCTGACCTTGGGAAAGTTATTTAACCTCAATTACCCAGCCCTTATCACTCTTCTGCCTTGGGACCAATATTTAGTATTGATTCTAAGACAGAAGGTAAGGGTTTCAAAAAATATATATACCTTCCCGAGACAGAATGCCCTACACATATGTAGTTTTCCAAATATATATATATATATATATATATATATATATATATATATGCTATTGTGGTCAATATGCAGCAAATTCATTTAAAGGGATCCTAAATATTAATCTTTGATTAGTTTACACATTCTAAATCAACAGATATTAAAAGTACAACTTTTATGTGATTGCTTGATGTTAGAAAAAATGTGCTCATACTACAAAAGGTTGACCACACCAGCAGAGATGCTTCCTTGCTATTTGACTATGCATATATCACTAAGCTACTTCCAAGTACTGAAAAAACCAATAAGGCAACCTTGAAAGTCATTAAGTGACTGCTGGCCAGTTTGGTATCTTTCCATCACTCCCAACTCCCCATTTCCTTACTATCCACACCTGTCCAAGTGGAATCTTAAATATCAAAAAAGCACAGACATAATCCTATGGAACTCTTCCAACCATTGCCATCCTCTTAGAAGTTAGCTAGTAGATAAATTAAATGAGGATAGATAGATAAGGAGAACTTTTCAAAATTACTTTTTTTTAAAAAAAACCCTTACCTTCCCTCTTAGAATCAATAGAGCATATTGGTTCCAAGGTAGAAGAGTGGCAAGGGCTAGGCAATGGGGGGTCAAATGACTTGCCCAGAGTCACACAGCTAGGAAGTGTCTGAGGCCAGATTTGAACCTCCCATCTCTGGGCCTGTCAAAATTACTTTTAATGATTGTATTAATATGTACAATGCCCCTACAGAAGCAAAGATGTGAGGGTTTTAAGTAAAATAAGCATCAGTCTCATTGATCCTTCTCTAGTTACCTGATAAGATCTTAGGAGTTCCCTCTTGTCTCTCCCCCTCAAGCAAATAAGTGATATCCCTATTGTGATATCAAAATCACATTAGAAAAACATTCTCCAGACCCTTGAGGGGCTTTTAAGTAGACAAAAAGATAAAATTTAAAGAAGAAAACTGAAAAAGATCATACCACTAAGTAAATAGAAGGTAGAGAAAAAGTAGAAATTATTTCATAAATGCTTTTTAATAATCTCTTGATGGCTTAGTTATATGAACTAACTTTGAAGTAGCAAAGACAAGCCTAGGTGGCAAGGAACTAGAGGTCCTGAAACTGGGTTTAAATCCTAGTTCTGCTACTTATTTACAACCTGCTTGATCATGGACTTATCATCTCTTGACCTCTGTTTACTTACCTGTAAAAAGAGACTAACTGATCTTTTAAGATTCCTCCGGCTCTTAATATATGATACACTGAAATCTGAGATAACTCCACCTTCTAGGAGGCTATAAGCTTAGAGTTGAGTGAAAAGACTCTGTGATTACCATCCCATTCAACCAAATCCCCTTACCTACACAGCAGTTTTTTTAATATCCTTCCTAATTTCCACATGCAAATTGTACATTTAAATTATAAAATAAGCAGCTGAAAATGTTATCCTCATTACAAGGTCCACTGATCACCATCCCAACAATGAGTTGGGGTTTGTAAAGGTCAAACTAAGATTTGAGGATTCCTAATTCTTCACCAGCATCTAACCAATAAGACTACATTTTTTGGAAACAACATTTTCCCCCTAATTATCTCTGACTAATAAGCAAAAATAAATATACCACCTGAAAGCCAAAAATAGTAGGGGAATTAACAAGTCCAGGCTTTTAACTAACTCTAAAAAATTGGGCAATGCATGATCAAGTGTTTACTTCTCTAAGGAAACACAGGGAATATTCATTAAGAGCAGCAGGTATCAGAGCAGAGGACATTTGGGAAGAATCCTCAGCAGATTAGCAGTAATTAATTCCCTGCTGCAAGATAAAGGGCAGAGAATTTTGCTTCAGTCTTTCACCACTCAGGATGAGAGGGAAGCCTCCAATCTCCCTTGAAGTCTCAGGAAATCCCCATCTAATGTACTTCCCTGTATTCCCACCCTTCTTTCAAGAATCGACCAACACCTATGAGGGTGAGGATCAACCGTAACCTACCCCTATACCTGCAATGATTTGGTATAAGTGAAGAAAACCAAGAAATTGAATCGGCCACTAATGGCCCTATGTAGTCTTTTCCTCATGGACAACTGGTTGGGGCCTACCTGGTACTCTTCTGTAGCTGAGTTGGTGTGCAAGAGACTGCATTTTGTTCAAATTCTTGCAAATGCTCCAGTCATTCCCTCAAGTATATGGAACTAGATTCTTCCAGGGTCTTTGATACTTTCCTGGTCATGGGAAAACATCCTAAAGAACTGAAGGCCCTAGCCTGCTATTTAGTACCCAGGAGGAATACCAAGTAATACCAGAGTTGCCAGGGAAAAAAATTCCAAAAGGAATTTCATTTTCAAAGGCAATAGTTTACCCAAGCCAATGTGTTAACCCAGTTTAATTCTTATCTTAATTTTACTTTAAAGCTCCCTCATTCCTTCAAAATTACCAATAATTATTCAGAAACCTTATTAATGCAAAAAAATTAATAATGACAATCACTTAAGAGTTTTTTCTTCCAGATTAACTGGGTTATTTCAACTCCAAGAGACTAATATAGTTATTTTGCTGCAGTTTTGACACTTTTTAAGTGCAATAGAAATTTTTTTAATAAACCCTTACTTTCTGTCTTAGAATTGATACTAAGTATTGGTTTCAAGGTAGAAGATCAGTAAGGGCTAAGCAACTGGCGTTAAGTGACTTGCCCAGGGTCACACAGATAGGCAGTGTCTGAGGCCAAATTTGAACCCAGGTCGTCCCATCTCCAGGTCTATCTCTCCATCCACCTAGCTGCCCCAGATTCATTGATTTTTTTCTTTTTATTTATTTTGAACCCAGGACTTCCCATCTCCACGTCTGGATCTCTATCTAGTGAGCCACCTTGCTGCCCTATAAGTGCAACAGAATCTTAAAATAAGTCACAGAGGCTTAGCATCTCAGCAGAACTTCCAAATTCAGGCCCATAAAACAGCCAATATTTGGCTATTCTCTAGGCAAATGAGATAGTTGAGCAGAATGAAAGAAGGCTGTATTAGCATTCAATTCAACGAGCATTTATTAATCTCTGACTAAGCTCTGTGCTAGGCCATGGCCACAAGGAGTTTCACTGTATTAGGGCATAGTATATACTGAGAAATCAGGGTGACCCTGGGACCTCCAAGAATTTGGATGGGGGAAAATTTACATATTTAGTTTCACTAATCTCTAGCTAAATTTTAGCATTTTCTTCAAACTATTTAAAACCATGATTCTGAAAAGGGTCCATAGATTTCCCTGAAGAGAAGCAAAACACCCCGAAAGGTTAAAAACCACTGAAGAGGGAGATCACAAGAGAAAACCTGTAGAAGGTAGTTTGTGATTTAAACCTTGAAGAAGTGGTAGAGTCTAGGAGGCCTCTGCCTAGAGGCAGGAGATGAAATGCCAAGTGTAGGGGACAACAAGCAGAAAAGGTAATTGAAAAGGTTCAAAAAATTCATGAAAGAACTTTCTGTGTGCTCCTGCAAACTAAATAATCACTGAGAAATTTTATGAAGGAATTAAAAAATGTACAATTAAACTGTTTCATCTGTTGAAGTTAACCTCTCATGAAGCAAGGGACTGGGTAAGTGCAATCAGAAAATGGCATACCAATAATGCTGGATGAAACAAAAGTATGTTCTACCCAAAAACCCTTTCTCTGATCCTCATTTTACCAAGTG
This sequence comes from Monodelphis domestica, assembly GCF_027887165.1. NCBI lineage: Eukaryota > Metazoa > Chordata > Mammalia > Didelphimorphia > Didelphidae > Monodelphis > Monodelphis domestica. The sequence continues at coordinate 30,323,678 of NC_077235.1, forward strand.
TTACAGCCAAAATTTCCACATCAGTAACTAGTTGGTGTTTGATGAATGGAACTGAATTCTGGAATGGAAGGAAACTTTAAACCTCTTCTAGCCTAATCTCTTCATTATACAGATAAGGAAAAGAAGGCCCAGGGAAGCAACTTGTCCAAGGTCACAGAGCTCATTAAAGGCAGTTAGCACTAGAACTTGGATTTCCTGGCTCTTTCCATTATACCACACTTCCCTTTAATTATTTTCCTTTATAACTGCTGTGAAATCCCTTTAATCTTGTAAGATTTCCAGAATTAGAGGTACTAAACCTTCTAGTCTTTGCACATGATTTTACTAAGAGAGGAATGAATATGTGTCAGAACCTAAATCTTTTGAAATCCTCTATATGAAAGTGAGTGGAATTAACACCAAGAAAAGGTCACTTCATGCCATTCATATCTTCAACAGTCAATAAGAAGTGGTTTCCATTTTCTTGCCATGGAGGATCTGCTGTACGGAGGATCAGGGACTCACATGTTACTTTGTCTCAGTTTCTGTTAGGGTAAAATGGGAAGATCTCTGCATGACAACTTCTGTTCTCTCTAGGATAGTAGAAATTAGTCACATAGTCTAGAACCAATTTTGTGCTCGTTTTGGAGATACCACCTGATTTTCCAAGTATATTTAAATCAGAGAAGTATACCCGGACATTTTCTGTTTCTCTTTTTCAGCCTGGTTTGATTCAAGTTCAAAATGATAGTAGTTTGAACCAGGTCACCTTTGCTGGGTATACATATATATATATATATATATATATATATATATATATATATATAATATTTAAGACTAGAGTTCAAAGGGACTAACTAATTCAGTTCTAGTTAAGAAAGAACAGTTAGGATCAGTTATTATTTTATCTTAGCATGAGGACCTGATTGAGATAAATACTGCAAATCATACATAGGATAGAATAAGAGCTGGGCTAGAGACCATCTAGTCCAAGCCCCTCAACTTATAGAGGAGGAAACTGAAGCCTCCGAAAGTTAAGTGGCACACTCTTGATCACACAGCTGGTAAGTCTTAGAAGCAGGATTTGAACCTGGGATCTTCCTGACACCAAGTCTAGTGCTCTGTTCAGTGTGATACTCTGACTCATTTCTATGTGATAAAAACCAAGAAAATCACTCAAGTGGAAATAAACCGACATTGAAGTATCCAAGGAAAGGTAGCAGAGGGAATTCATTACCTTTTAAGGTTGCATCAAATCCCATGTCCTCTATTGCTTCCCTCAGGGTTTCTGGAGAGGTCAGTAAGGGATCGTATTCAATAATTCCAGTGCTATTGGTAAGTGAGACCCGTATACATTTCACACCAGTTTTTTTCGATATGACACCTTCTATTGATTGCACGCAAGAATTACAAGTCATACCATCAATATTTATAACAGTTTCTTGAGTCAAAGGTTGGCTAGGTCCACTGCCATGTGGCTTTTGGAGAAAAGGGATCACTGGAGAATTAGGGCTGCCATGACGCTCACTGGCAAGACTAACTTTATATTGCCCTGGTGCTATGGCTTCTATAGCTTTTCTCAAGGCATCTGGAGTGATTAATTTGGGGTTGTACTTCACGATAGCAGATTTGCTTTCTAAAGAAACTGCCACGCTGTTCACAGCTGGGAGTGCAGAGATATGGCTTTCAATATTGAACACACAGGACTGACAATGCATGCCATCTATGACGAAGGTGGCAGCTGAGCCCTTAGGAGATTTGGAACATTTTTGCTGTGATCCCGCATTGGATTTGACTGGTGTGTTCTTTAGGCGCTCTACGTCAATGGTTCCTAGTGTGAGGTACTTGGGCTGCTTTTTGATGAATGCTGGAAAACCCACAGCTTCGATCTGCTTTTTTATTTCCTCTGCTGTAATAAGGTGAGGCTGATATATAATAGTTGCTTCTTGATTGTCCAAGGAGACTAGGAAACAGAAAATACATAATTTAGTTGTCCCTGGGCCTCTCCTAACCAAAATGGGTTTAATTCTTTAATACATATATTTTTCCTCCCTCATTCCCCATCTCCTTTCATAAAATATTCTTTTCCTTTCCAGAAAAACAAAGAAGCTTTAGGTATTACTATGGTCATAGAGTAAAGCAGAGTGACTGTTGTAACCAGGATCCTCAAATTGCTAAATGCTTTATGAACCCTTGACTCCTTAGATGCCCCATCCCCCACATCTCCATCATCCAGTTGAGGTCTGAGAATCCCCCACCCTTTAATTAAAGGCATTAACTTTACTGACATTCAGTTTGGAATACAAATGTGAGAGAATTAGTAAGCATCCCAGTCCCATCACTTCAATACCCACTGAAAGAATGGAGGTAAGGGAAGGATCAAAACTCAAAAGGAAAAAGCACTCCTTTCCATGGACTCAAAAAGAAAAAAAAAGAATAGCAAGACAATTACCTTTAATTCGCTGAACACCTAGCAGTTTACCAATTTTTCCTTCAATAGTGCTTGTACATGAATGGCATGTCATCCCTTCCACTTTCATCTTCAGCATGACTCCGTTTGGCTGCGCCATGCTGGTGTCTTCACTAGGAACTGGCTTTCTTTCTGGTGCTCCAGTGTCTAAGCTGATGCCAGGAACCAACTGGATTATCTGGCTGGCATTTACGACAGAAGGGATCATCGTCACCACTGCTGTGTTTTGCTGCGGAGAAATCTGAACATCTGTTACACCCTTGGCCTTGAGCAATGTGCTCTGGACTTGGTCCCATGATGGGGCCAGTGAAGAAGTACTAGTCAAAACCAAAGTGTCAGTGAGGACAGGTTGAGGGCTAGGATCAGGGAGGGAAGCCTCAAATCCCATATCATCAATAGTTTCCTGCAGTGATCCTGGATTTTGGAGTCTGGAGTCATAGATAATGGTTGCAATTTTTTTTTCCAGTGAAACCTGTGGGAAGAAAATTGTGAAAGCCAGTGTTAGTTAAGTGATATGACCAATATTTTTAAGATGCCAAGTCATTGTGTCACAAACAAGATCAGTAAAATGTGCTCAACCCTTTCTATCTCAGAGCAGCTTCTCCATAACTTCTGGCTTTGAATGTTGTCCCTAAAGGAAAAGGAGCGTATATTGGTAAGACTGATATGGTTGAAGGCAGGCATTTGTGACTACAAGACAGCAAAGACATCAGATAGCAAATGGGTACAAACAAACACACTTGGAATTTCCCAACAGTATACAAAGAGCTTCTTCCTATCATCTCTGCACACAAATTACCATAATAATTTGAACTTGCCCAGCAACTTAACAGGCTAAATCCCTAGGGGAATGGATTAGCTAACGAAAATAAATGGGTATGGAACTTAATCTTCAAATCAGAAAAGCTTCAATTAAGATAACTTGATTGGCAGGACAAGGTGTAGACAAGTCTTGCCAAAGACAACAATATTGCAGGTCTTTGTCTGAGGCAATGCCACACTTACTCATTGCCATGATCTGGGAGCACGTATTCCCATTTCCCCCAGTATCTAGTTTTGCTATATTCCCAAGGGTCAATGATGACATGAACATTACTGCCATGACAATTTCTCTTTCTTTCCCACATAACTAAGATGTCTGACAAAGGAGAAAGTACACTAAGCTAGATGTCCCAAAGATGTGGCTTCCATCTAGTGACAGCTCTTGTCAATTCGTAGATGACCTCAGGGAATATGCAGAACCTCCTTAAAGCTCAACCTTCTAGTATATAAAATGAGAATATTACCTATCCCAACACACACACACACACACCTTCTTTTCAAAGCAAACAGCTAAAAATGAAATTTTAGACATTTACAATTTCTTCACAATAGGTATGGGGAGAATTAATTTTAATATCATGTTAATATCAGTCTGAATTATTCCTTCAAAAGGGCATCCTGAAAGTAGCTTAAAGGGAAATCTCTCTTTTCTCCTCCCAACACAGTCCTAGAAAAGTCATGGTATTTTTGTTCTTTTTTTCTTAATTTTATTTAATTGATTAGTTAAGATAATTTTTCCATTGTCACATGATTCATGTTCTTTCCCTCCCCTCCCCTGTCCCTCCTCCCATAGCCAATGCACAATTCCAATGAGTTTTACATGTGTCATTGATCAAGACCTATTTCCATATTACTGATAATTGCACTAGGGTGATCATTTATGCTAGTACAGAAGTCCATTACATTAGATTGTGCCACAGTGTATCCGTCTCTGTGTATAAGGTTCTTCCGGTTTTGCTCCTTTCACTCTGCATCCATTCCTGGAGGTCTTTACAGTTCACATGGAATTCCTCCAGTTCATTATTCCTTTGAGCACAATAGTATTCCATTACCAACAGATACCACAATTTGTTCAGCCATTCCCCAATTGGGGGAATCCCCCTCATTTTCCAAATTTTTGCTACCACAAAGAGCATGGCTGTAAATATTTTTGCACAAGTCTTTTACCTTATTATTTCTTTGGGGTATAAACCCAGCAGTGGGGGGCAGCTGGGTGGCTCATTGGATTGAGAATCAGGCCTAGAGATGGGAGGTCCTAGGTTCAAATATAGCCTCAGACACTTCCCAGCTGTGTGTGACTCTGGACAAGTCACTTAACCCCCATTGCCTAGCCCTAACCACTCTTCTGCCTTGGAGTGACTCCAAGATGGAAGGTAAGGGTTTAAAAACAAAACAAAACAAAACAAAACAAAACAAAACAAAACAAAACAAAACAAAATAAAACAAAACAAAAAACCCAGCAGAGGTATGGCTGTATCAAAGGGCAGACAAGTCTTTTAGTGCCCTTTGGGCATAGTTCCAAATTGCCACCCAGAATGGTTGGATCAATTCACAACTCCACCAGCAATGCATTAATGTCCCTATTTTGCCATATTCCCATCAACATTTATTATCTTTCTTTGCTGTCATGTTAGTCAATCTGCTAGGTGTAAAGTGGTACCTCAGAGTTGTTTTGATTTGCATTTCTCTAAAAGCATTTTTGTTCAGAATCAGATTGGGCTGGGCTCTTCTAGCCTTCAGAATCTGAGTCCTGTTTATCTTATAAACAGCACCAACTAGGGCTAGTCTAGGTTAGCAAAACTGACTTGAGTGCCCTTGTCTCCTAATTAAGGTTTTAGGACATCTTTCAAGTACCAGCTAAAATTCTACCTTCTACAGGAAGTCTTTCCTAATTCTTTCCTTCCTTCCTTCCTTCCTTCCTTCCTTCCTTCCTTCCTTCCTTCCTTCCTTCCTTCCTTCCTCCCTCCCACCCTCCCTCCCTCCCTCCCTTCCTTCCTTCCTTCCTTCCTTCCTTCCTTCCTTCCTTCCTTCCTTCCTTCCTTCCTTCCTTCCTTCCTTCCTTCCTTCCTTCCTTCCTTCCTTCCTTCCTTCCTTCCTTCCTTCCTTCCTTCCATAAATACTTACCTTCAATCTAGACTCAATACTGTGTAATGGTCACAAAGCAGATGAGTGGTAAGAACTAGGCATGGGTGTGTGTGTGTGTGTGTGTGTGTGTGTGTGTGTGTGTGTGTTAAGTGACTTGCCCAGGGTCACACAACTGGGAAGTATCTGAGACTAGATTTGAACCCAGGACCTCCCATCTCTAGGCCTGGGTCTCAATCCACTGAGCCATCTAGCTGTTCCCACTAGTGCTCTCTTTCTAATGAATATCTTCAACTTCACCTAGGTCTAGAACCCATTTGTACATGGTTATTTGTATGTTGTCTCCCCATTAGGCTATGAACTTCTTGAGGTCAAGGGCTGTCTTCTACCCTTTTTTTGGTATCTCCAGTGCTTAGCAAAGTGCCTAACACATAGTAGGTATAGAACAAATGATTAATTGTCCCTTCAAGCATTTGTAGAGATGTTCTTTCCTAGGAAGGCAAGATGCTGTGCTGGGAAGAACACTGGACATGGAGCTTCTTTTTTTTTCTAATTTATCTATTTTTAAATATTTTCCCATGTTCACATGATTCATTTTTCTTTTCTTCCCCTTTTCCCTCCTCAACTCCCAGAGCCAACAAGCAGTTCCACTGGGTTATACAAATGTTATTACTTGATACCTATTTCCATATTATTCATTTTTGCTTTAGAGCAATTTTTAAAAGCCTAAACCCCAAATCACATCCCCGTATATACATGTGATGAGTGATGTCACATGTTTTGCTTGTGCATTTCTACTCCCAAAGTTCTTTCTCTCAATGTGGACAGCATTCTTTCTCTAAGTCTGTCAGGAGTGTCCTGACTTGTTGCATTGCTACTAGTAGCAAAGTCCATTAAACTGGATTTTTCCACAGTGTTTTACTTTCTGTATACGATGTTCTGGTTCTGCTCCTTTCACTCTGCATTATTTCCTGGATGTCGTTCCAGTTCACATGGAATTCCTCCAGTTCATCAATCCTTACAGCACAATAGTATTCCATCACCAACATATACCACAATGTGTTCAGCCATTCCCCAATCAATGGACATCCCTTCATTTTCCAATTTTTTCCCACCACAAAGAGCGCAGCTATAAATATTTTGTACATGTATTTTTGGACATGGAGCTTCTGAAGAAGCTTCAGTTCAAATCCTGACTTTGCCACTTTACACTTTTGTGAGCTTAATTTGACCTCCTCAGTCTCAATTTCCTTACCTGTTCCATGAGGGAAGGTGTGGTCTTAATGATTCCCAAAATCTCTTCCATAGTTTATCCTACTGCTTAGCTGCCTTTACCTTCATATCATTTGTGTCCACCCAACCACCTGGGCCAGTATTATATCCTCAGCATAGTAGACATGTAATACACTGAATAATGGATTGGTATTTGGTGTCAACCTGACAGATGCGAGTTACCCTGAGAGTTGGTCTAAGGGTTCTGGATGCTTGGTGTGCTCCCCTATCTGATCCCTAAATTCACTTCTGAAGGGTGGAATCAACATTCTTTCTATTACTATCTGCTATGGAGCTGGAATATACATGCCCATTTGCTAGTATTTTAAGACTGAGTCAATGCTGCATAATTCTTATCATTAATAGAAGAGAACACCGGCACAAAGCCCCAAATGGGAAGAAAAGAAATTTTATATTTGGCTTTGAAATCCATTTTGTGATTTTCTAAAAATTGAACAGCAACTATACTGTGTTCCCCTAAATCTCCTCTAGGCTACATAGCCTCAGACCTTTCAGCTGATCCTCACAGAGTACAAGCTTGAGAACCTTTACTGTTCTGGTGACACTCCTGTGGAGACTCCAGCAGTGCCCAGAATTCAAAGTGATATTGTCTGCTCAAGGTGGAGTACTCTAGCACTATCACCTCTAGCACTATCACCTCCTTCATTCAGCCCAAGATTGCATTTGCTTTCTGATGAGTCAAAGCTCAGTTTCCTCAAAGGAGATATGAACATGCACTCCACTCCCTTCTTTGGCAAAGGTGAGGGACGGCAGGTATAAACATTGTATATAATGTTGCATTTAGTTAATATTAGTTAGTTTTGCCGAACTGGGTTTTTAAATTTTCAGTTCTTTGCTATAAGGTATGACTTTCTGGGAGAGAGATGGGAAGAGACATATTGGGAAATGTAGGTACCTTGAAAAGAAGATTCCAATTACAATTCCGCAACAAAAAAGGTTATTGTTTAGGTCTAGCCACTCAATCGGTTCCAGAGTCACTACCTTTTTCCCTTTTCCAAAACAAAAGATTAAGCCTCCATGGATCTTCACCCAAATACTTCCCTCTTCCCCCTGAGACTACCGTTCTTGGGTTCCTGAATTTCCTCATATCTTCTTATATCTTTTTAATATATGAAGCTCCTCTGTCCTGTCTCCATCCCATACCTCCTGCCATATACCACACACACACACACACACACACACACACACACACACACACTCATGCATACTCTTTTATCTATTTTTTTTCTTCTTGAGTAGACCCTCCTACAGCCATGTGCCAGGCATGAAGTCTAGATCACTAAGTCTCAGTGATACTTTTGTAGTTAATTTACTTCCTTATATTAGGATTATTCTGCTGTCTGTCATAGTTTGTGCATCTGTGTAGAGATATCTAAGGCCATAAGCTGTAGTATTATTACTGTTATTATTCATGTTTTCTTTCTTGGGCTCTGTCTGTGGTGAACTTCTGAGTATTTCACTTGCAAGTCTTTTTCAGCTACACTGGATGATCTGGGGCTTGATGAAGACCCAAAGGCAATTTTATCCTTCCCCCTACTTTTTCAGTTTCAAGTTCTTCTGGCTAGTGCAAGACTTTAGGCAAACCCTGGCTTCCAGCCCAAAGCCACAATCCAAAGTAGATTTGAAGTTCAAAAGCTGAACAACATAGCATACTCTTCCCCTAAAAGTTTTAAACACAGTGTAACTGATCACTCTTAAGAAAAAAACAGTGAGAATTCTTTTTAGTTTGTTTAAAAATATTTTTAAAAATAATTTCCTTGATTTAAAATGCAAAATGTACTTGGTGGTGAATTTACTATACTCCTTATTGTTTCACCTTTTATTTATTAATAATGTGAGTAAATAAGGAAACTAGCATACTAATCAACATAGAAATACTCCTCTTGTTTCTTAATGCTTAAGGAAATATTTTTCCTTATTTTTTAATTGTTTGAGTGTTTTAAACTTGACCAACTAGATGTATTTCTAGGTTCTGAGACTATCAGTGAGGGCCTATTTGAGATGGAATTCCAAGTAGGACACTGGCACTTGAAGGAGAGTCTTTCCAGTTTGGCAGAATGAGTCAGAGCTTTTGCAATATTAGGCTGAAACCCTAGGGCCACATCCATACCACATCAAAATGAGGCCTCAGAAGGGACCAGAATGAATATAAGTCAATTTATCAAGCTGACTTTTTCCTCTGCTTTTTTAAACTAAGATCTAAAATGGAAATCTAATAGCCAATGGAAGGTGACACTTAATTATAACTTACACATTATAAAAACTGTCTAAGCTTTTAGCAGTTTAAGCAGCCTAGGCTTATTCTTCTGTCCTGAGGTTCTGGGGAGACTGAGAAAGACCTAGGGAATGTCTGGGGTTAATGCTAGGCCCTGAACTGAACTGGAAGATAAGGGTGAGCTTGATAGCTTTTGTGAAATCATTCCAGGTGTATATGTATATAGGTCCTGATGGACTACATGTATATATAGATGTTAATGGTTCAGACGTCAGCATTTGAGGAGCCTCCGGTTGGGTATTCCAGGGATTTGTGTTTGACCCCGTGCTGTTTAGCATTTTTATCAATAATTTGGACAATGGTATAGATGGGCTGCTTATCAAATCTGTAAATACCAAATTGAAAGGGAGAATTGACAAAACGAGGGACAGAGTGAAGATCTCAAAGCCTCTTAAAGAACAAGTGTAAAATCTTACATAATCTACCCTGAGTACCAGATAGAGTTTTAAGGGTTAAACAGCACTTCTGAAAAAGATCTGAAGGTTTGAATGGACTACAAGCCCAATGTGAATCATCAGGGGAATGTGGCCATCAAAAAAACCCTACTACAACCTTGAGCTACATTCCTTTTCTCCCAAGGATTATTTTAGACACGTGAATAAAATAGAACCTGCCAAAATTCTACTAAGGATCAATATGAGATTCCTCAGATGCTTATTAAGTTTACTCCTTTGAGTGTATCACATGAACTAGACAACGTCCTAACTGTTAAGTACACTGGATGCCCAAGGCACACCTCTAATACAATGTCTTTCTGTGATATCACAATGTGACCACTCACATGACATGCTGTCTCAAAATCGATCTTTTTTTTTAACTCTTACCTTCTGTCTCAGAATCAATACTGTGTACTAGTTATAATGCAGAATGGAGGTAAGGGCTAGGAAAGAGGAGTCAAGTGACCTGCCCAGGTCACACAGCTAGGAAGTATCTGAGGCCATATTTAAACCAGGACCTCTCATCTTTGGCCTGACTGTCAATCCACTGAGCCACCTCAGTGCCCCCCACCAAAAACAATCTTATCCATATTATGCTCATTCAAGATAAGAGTTTCTATGGCATTCCAACATTGTAAAGAGGCAGGATTGCACAGTGGAGAAAGGGATGGCCTTGCCTTGAAGTCACAAAGATATAGCTTCATGGCCAGCCTCTAACACACACACTGGCTATCACTGGGCAAGTTACTGGATCTCTCAGTACTCTCAGTATCTCTGCCAAAAAAAGTTCTCTCCAAATAGGGTCACAAAGAGTCAGGCACAAATGAAATGACTCAACAACGTAAGATGTAGAGAAAGTATCTACCTGCACTGTTAGAGGGAGTTTTCCTAAACAAAAAATCTCTACACCAATAATATCACAAGTCCAGTTCCTTTTCCCATTAACATTCTGCTCTGATGGTTTCAATTTCATAGAAAATTGAAAAATGATCAAGAAAATAGTCATATTGAAAAGATATTTGTCTCATTCTTATAAGTCCATTTAAACCCTGTCAATGAAACATATTCAACTTGTTTTTAACTTGGTAAAAGATTCAAGACTGTCATGAGGAAGAATCCCATAAAAGGAACCTTATAATTGAAAAGTTATTCTGAAAATGAATGAGTAAGGAGTTTGGCCCTTTGCCCTGAATTTTCTTTGATGAGCACATGAAAAATACGATTGAAGGCTCTGAAAGTCATTAACTGGGTTTGCATCACGGGCTATCAAGACAATGTTTTTAACTGATTCCAGAAATATCTATTACATAGAAGGTATGTGGATTGGTCAGCAAACATTTAAAAACTAATACCTGTGCATGGAAAGGCTGGAAGTGTAAGAACAATGGCAAGGCAGAAAAGGATCAGGTTATGAAGAGCTTTAACTGACAAAGAGAGGACTTAATATTTGACCCAAGAGATGTTGTTGCTATTCATTCTTCATTTCTGAAGAGGACCATTGACATCACAGGGTGACGTCTTGACTTGAGCATGAGTTGGATTGAAGTGAGGCAGATTGCACAAATTTGTCAGCCTCACTCTCCCAAAGTCATCTAAGTCCAGTGGCAAGACAAAAGTCAGGATAAATGGTGATGGCCTGGGATGCAGTGGATGTCCTTCACATTTTTGATGTCTGACCAAACTCTAAGTGCTCCACAGCCTCTTCTATAGCTGCCTTCATAGCCACTGGAATAAATTGTTCTCAATAACCCATACAACTGGAGGAAGGCTTCACACACTTGGGGTAGACATCCTCCTACCTCACCAATCAGTTTGAGTTGGTTCATCAAGGGATGGATATAGAGAAGGGAGGAGAAGTAGCTTGTGCAAGAGTAATGGTCTGGGAAAGAACTGAGGGGTAGAGGGAAGGGCCAACTTGCAAAAAGGTAAGGGGAATGGAAGTCACAAGAACAGAGAATAGGATTAGTGGTCCTAAGGCACAGAGAAAGAAGGAATGATAAAAGATTATGGTCAGATAAAGGAATTTTGAGGTTTGTGCCCATAGAAGTAGAATGCATATAAGTGATGGCAAGATAATAACAATAAATAATAGCTAACATAGATATGAAAGTGCAGTCAGTAATGGAAAAGATGATGAGAAGTAATGTTGTTGGGAAGAAGCAAGGTCTCAGTGAGTGCCAGAAGATGGAAGAAGTGAGAAAGGGAGGGGTTTAAGATGAAAGGTGGTTTGTTAATTATGGAATAGGTATTTTAGGGGTCACATTAGCAACACTGGCATGGGAGGATTAAGGTAAATGAGAATAAGAGAATAAGGGGATAGGAAATTTGGTTTTTATATCAGCAACTGGGTATATCGCTGACATGGGTAGGTTATAAAAGTATATGAGTATGGCAACCATAGAGGAGTAATTCTAGGAAGAGTCTTAGTAGTTGGAAAGATGTCCATGAGGGAGGAATATGCTTAGAATGTTTGGGAGATCTCCTTCAAATGCAACCTCATGGCAGGCAGTGCAGTGATAATGTGCCGTCTGAGGCTTTGGAGTTAGGTTTGGCCTTCTCAGATCATGTAAATCAAGCCCTAGTTATTTCTCTTTCCATCAGGGCAAATAATCCCAGAGAAAGGCTATCATGTTATTTTCTAATTTTGTCTTTTCCTTAAATCTAAGTCTACTGTGATAATTAAATTCCAACTACATCACTTCAAAGTTAGCTTCCTGATTTCCACTGACACTTAGCCAAACAAACAACAGTGCTATATTCTTTTATAAGATTAGTCCACTGCAATTACAGACACAATTTCTGAAAAGTACTAAACCCTGGAATTGAGAAAACACATGGTATTTCATCCCATCTGCTGCAATGTTAGAAATGTCCTTGACTATTAATTCTCTCTGTAAACTTATTAAAGCCCTAAAGCATTAAGCTGACTTATTCAATGTGGTAGGAAGATCACTGACTGCATATCAGAGCTTATGCAAAATTCTATCAAGAGTTCTGAGAGTTCTTGGAAATGGTTAACTTCCCAAAAATCTGGTTGCTAAAGTGGCACAGTGTTAAAATCCACCTGCAGGGGGCAGCTAGGTGGCTCAGTGGAATGAGAGCTAGATGGGAGGTCCTAAATTCAAATTTGACCTCAGGACATTACCTAGCTGTGTGACCCTGGGCAAGTCACTTAACCCCCATTGTCTAACTCTTTCGGCTCTTCTGCCTTTGAACCGATACACAATACTGATTCAAAGATGGAAGGCTGGGGTTAAAAAAAAATCCACCTGCAGACACCTGCTAGTTGTATGACACTGGGAAAATCATTCAATTCTGTCAGTCTCACTTTCCTCATCTGTGAAATGGGGTTAATGATAGTACCTACCTTACAGGGTTATTAAATGTAAGGACCAAATGAGAAAATGCATATAAAGTACTTTTTAAAATGTAAAGCATTGTATAAGTGCTATCATTATTATTATTATTAATCTAAATGTTGCATTCTCAAAAATATAATTTCTAAAGTCTCGCAATAAATTCCATGATTCTGTCGGCTGACTATAATTAGACTTCAAATACTCTAAAAAGTGATCAAAATGTTTATAAAAATATTACTAAGTTGATGTTCTGAAGGTAACATATGCCATGTTACCTAGAGGACAGGAACCATGACCTGAAAAATACCTAATGTACTGTGGCCACAATATATGTACAGTAGGATCTCATTTTATGTGTCCAATACATTCCAAGACCCTTCACGTAAGCTGAAAATCACACATAATAGCAAACCCCATTATAGAATAAGTATTTCTTTATACAAACATGCCTAGCTACTTTACTAGTTTTCTTAGGCTTCTCAGAGCTACCAGCATCACTACTCTTATACTCTGGGGCCATTATTAATAACTAAACCACATTAATGAAACAAAGAGAAGCATTACTCTGACACAGACATGATTTGTTATAAGTGAGAACTCTGACAAAGACTGATGCAAGAGCTAATATTTAGTGCAAAACTATGTGATGACTCACTTCTCAGAGAGAGAATGAGCATAATTGAGGGAAAATGGAGCAGATTTAACAGTAATTTAAATGTTTTATTTTATGTATTTTTCTGCCTTTATTTTTTCTATTACCAGTCACGTATACCTGAATTTGCAAGGGCTGTGTTTGTATAAAACAATGTCCTACTGTAATGTAACTTGTTGGTTCAGACCTATGACTTCACTTAAATAAGCAACTCCCAGTGAATGCTAATGTTAATTAGCATATTATTTACATATTTCCTATATGCTGAAATACACCAAGAGTGAGCCTAGAGAGTTCCTGTGAGAGGAGGGATTAGGGAATAGGAAAAGCAGGAAAGGAAGTACTAAGAAGTATCCTTTTACCTTTTCACTGTAAACTATCAACTTGCCAAACTTAGAAAGTATAGCACTATGTATCTCTCACTATTTTATAATATACACACAAATACGTCTCTCCCTCTATATGTGTATGTATCATATATATATAGATATAGATATGTAAGTGTATACACATACAAAATTTACTCTGTAATCAATAGTAGTTTACTATTTGTATTTTTCTATTTATTGTAGTAAAAGTAATTTACTATTACTCCTAATTTACTCTGTAATTAATAGTAAATTATATGTGGGTAGAAATATATACACACATATAAACATATGTGTGCATACATGTGCAATTTATATGTGTGTGCCACACACACGTATACACATATTTGTGTATATGTAAAGTGTTTTCAGGTTAGAGTTAATTCCATTTCTTTGCAAATTAGCCAAAATCAAATAACATTGGTCTGACCTTTAACAGTTCTTTGTTAAGCAGTGGTAAATCCTAGAAAGATCTTGAAGAAATAGTCAACATCTCTGAGTGGCATTCAGTAGGCTTTTTTGGAAAACCACATAGGAACATACATGCAAATATCAATGAAGACTCTAGCTCTGCAATTATGAGTATAAATGCTGTCAGACAAACAATGATTTCTACCTGAGGTGGCTCACTAAGTAGGGGAGCTATGTTTTCTACAGAATATTTTTGTTGTTAGTAAGCAGAACATAAGTAAATTTGGAGAAAAATTCAAGTGTATTGGTTTCTAGATGGTAAAAGTCTTACTACTATTATCAAAGGTACTACCGCCAGGAGTAAAGCTATATAACTACATAATTAGTGGGATTCAGCTTCCATTCTGGCACACAGTACCAATCACTTTAGATCAAAGGAAAATGTAAATAGTTTCATTTAAAGATTTTTAAAAATCAAATTCAGGTGTCACATTTATTACTCATTAAAAATTAAACCACTTATATTAAAAGAAAAAAACTGTGCTGTAGAATTCAAATCTATTTTCCTGCTAGTCTTTCCCCCAAGCCAACAAGTTGAAAAATACCACTTCTTTTCTTGATGGATGGCTCTGATTAGTCAAAGAATTACACAAACGTTATGAAGTAAAAATGATTATTATGGAGATCAATTCAAACCATAAAAGTGCCTTAAAAATAAATAACTGAAACAAGCACCTGTCGATTCTAATTTTCCAATTTGGCTTTTCCTCAAAAACAAATCAGAGACAACTGCATATGAGGGGCCCAAGTGGATGCCTAGGATCTATGCCATGGCAGGTGGCAAATATAAAGAAACTAGCTTCAGAAGAATTTTAGAAGGGCAAATTAAGAGAGAAATACCAAATGGGGGTCCATGAAATCGAATCAGGTGCCAAAGGAGTAGAAAAAATTTGGAAACTATTAC
The DNA here is from genome assembly GCF_027887165.1 of Monodelphis domestica. Classification (NCBI taxonomy): domain Eukaryota; kingdom Metazoa; phylum Chordata; class Mammalia; order Didelphimorphia; family Didelphidae; genus Monodelphis; species Monodelphis domestica. The sequence continues at coordinate 30,338,790 of NC_077235.1, forward strand.
TGTACTTCTCTTTTTCCCTAAAAACTTCCCTCGCTATCATAATGAGCACAACCTTGGATCTAACTGGAGTCTGCTCTTTTCCTCAAAATAAGTAGAATTGATGGAAAGTTTATTCCCAATCTCAATGGACATGAGACTCAAATTTTGAACTTCATCAACAGGCTTTTATTTGGGAGAAGGGCAGGGAAAGGAAAGTGCATCAAGTGGGAAGTGCCTGCATTTCCATATCACTTCCACATAGAACTCCTTTGAGCTCCAGGTTTTAGCGCTTTTTCAAAATGAAACACACAATGGCTGAGGTGACCAGATCTTTTACCAACTAGGTGAAATCAAAGGCTATTTGGCTCCAGTTCTTGTGAAAAGTAATATTCTTCAAGTCTGGACTATCCTGTATTCAACCACAAAGCTACTTTCACTGGGACTCTTACTGTGAGAAACAAAATGACAAACTAAGTAAAACCCCAAGCAAGAACTTTGTCGAACTGGAAGTGAATGACCTGGAAAACACACCAAGGTCACTAATTCCAATTTAATTAACTCTATAGACTTCTTAAATAAATGAACTTTTGATGTGAAGGGGGAAGCTTTCAGGTCTTATTAGTCTGCTCTTTAGTCAAATGGAATTCTCCTTAGAACATAAGAATATCTCTCCTGTGTAGCTGAGAGGAAAAAATTATGTTGAATATAGATTTCAAATACAGTACGTGATAGAATATGATAAGCAGACAAAGAATACAAAGTGCTGGGAAATCCAATGATGGAGGGGTCACCTTCAATTGGGGTAATTTTGGAAATGCTGGAAACTGATTAAATTCCTCACCAGTAGGTTTTACTTTCTTTCCTCTTATTTCATAATAAATGATCTAGAAAAGACAAATTATAGAAAATACCCCAATGGCCTAAAGAAAAACCACCACTACTATAAGGGTCTTCCAATGGTTTTCAAACATTCCTCAGATGAGGCTACCAAATGTGTGTCCTTTCCTGGAGCTATTAGGGATATGTTTAGAGAATGATTCATTAATCCCTGGCTGTAAAAAGATACCTTTGAAGTCACCAACTCATAATCAACATATATAATAGCATACCTCCATAGGAGTCACATTACATCAGGTCACCAAACCTTTTGTGGGGAAGAACTATTTTTAATTTTCCTGATGCCTAGATTTGTGGGTGGGGAGGTGAGAACCTAGAGAACCAATGAGGCACTTAGAAGGACTCTCTTTAAATAGACCAAGGGAGGGGTGCTATTTGATGGCTTACTCCCAGATGGGTATCTTGACTGGAGGGTGTAGTCAAGATCAAGCAATAGGTGACAACAGACTTGGAAAAGAACTCCTGAAATGACTCTACAGCAACATACAAGCAAGCTTCTAGCTTGACTGGTGGATCCTGCTCTCCTGGCTGAGGACAGCAGAATTCCAGTCTGGATAACAGGAAGAAAGAATCAGGCCCCTTCCCAACTGTCCATCAAGCATGTTCTAATTCAGCTAACAGATCCAAAGTAAAGCTACCCAATTATATCACACATTAGCATTTGAAGAAAACTCAAACAAACCAAGAGAAAAGGTCATCTGGGGAGGTGGCAGCACATGGGACTGGCTATTTCTTAAAGAGTTCATCATCATTAAATATTAATTGCAAGCTTACTAAGCATACTACAGTATACAAGCTTTGAGAAGGGAAATACAGTACAAAGGTGAATCCAGACATCTGGTAGGCAGAATGAAAGGAAAACCAGGGGATCCAGGTTTGAAAACTCTCTCTTCTACTTACTGCCTATGGGACTTGGGGCAAATCATTTCTCCTTTCTAGGTCTAAGTGTCTTCATCTGTGAAGCCAAGGCGTTGGTTATAATAATCGATTATTTGGGTCCAAAGAAAGCAGGGTACAGTGGAAAAGAGTGCTAGCTTTTGAATCGGAGGCCCTGAGTTCAAATTCTGCCTGTCACTTACTGCTTGTGGGCAAGTCACTTGACATCTCTAGGCTTCAGGTTCATCTTTGATAAAATGAGAAGGTTGGACTCAGTGACCTAACATTCATTCTAGCCCTGAATCTGAGTCTAGAATCCTATGATCTCCAGTATTCCTTTGAGTTCTACACTCAAGAAAAAGATTCTCTACGAAGACATATCTTGCTACACCAGGCAAACCGAACTAGACATATGGGCAAAAATACACATGGAATAAATGGGGATTTAAAAATAAGATGCAGACAAGGATTTCCCAAACATGGAATTTGGAGAGTATTTCAAGGATGTTGTGGCAACCAGAGACACAGCTACAAATAGCTATTTGGTAACCAGAGACACATTAAAACAAAATGTAGGGGACTTTGGAGGAGGGGGAGCACTATTGGAGGAAAAACTAGGGCTAACAAATTTGAGAATCAGTGACTTAAGAAGATACACACAAATTAAAATGTCTTTGATCAACACTGAAGATGGATAATATGGGAAACTGGTCCAGGGGAAAGAGCTCTGAACTTGGAATCACAGAGACTGAGTTTGAATCCCAGTTCTTCCATTTACTGCTTGTGTGACCATGGACAAATCCCTGAATATCTCTGGGTCTCAATGTCTTCATCTATAAAAAAGAGGGGGGCTCTACTATATAATCTCCAGGATCCCCTCCAGCTAGTCCCAGCTCTGTGATCTAATGAAGGGCACAGGGGAAACTGCTGTGGGGTCTTCAGCTTTTGTTCCTTGCTGACCTTATACATGTAACTTTCCAGGCAGAGGAATATATTTGCAAGGTGCTTCAGGGCAATTCTATTCAATTAATCAATTATTCTAAGGGTCTGCTATATGCCTGATATAATGCTAGGGGCTGGGGATACAAATCCAATAAAAACAAAGCAGTCTCATCCCTCAAGGAGCTTACCTTCTGCTGGGGGGGGGGGAGGTAAGAATATGCACAGATAAATAGGATTATAGATTTAGACGTGGAAGGAACCTTGGAGGTCATCTGATATAACCTCTTCATTTTATGGATGGTGAAACTAAGACTCAGATATGTTAAGTGACTACCAAGGGTCACTCAGGTATTATTATAGTGAGTTCAAGATCTGGGCTTTGAACTTAGCTTTTTTGACTCCAAAAATCACTAATACAAGGGATGGATAAGCATTCTTACAGAAAATCAAAATCCAGCTCACTGGAGGGAGGAGAGGTAGAGAAAAATCACCACAATTTCCTCCGTTATCCATTTCTGGAACTTTTGTTGTTGAAAATGTACAGCCAAATTTTACTGCAACTTATACTAAGGAGTAACAATAATAATAGCTGGTATTTATATAGCACTTTAAGGTTGGCAAAACACTTTACATAGGTTATCAAACCTGGGAGGTATTTCTGTTTGACAGATTAGGAAACTGAGGCTGAGAGAAGCTGAGTGACTTGTCCAAAGTCACAAAGATACTAAGTGTCCAAGGCAGGATATGACTTCATGTCTTCCTGACTCCAAGTCCAACACTCTTAGCTACTTCACTGCCTGACTGCTTATATATTAATAAGAGTTCACACTTAAATACTTAAGGTTTACAAATGACTTGCATAGATTTAAAAACAAATATTGGCAGATGATCAGTTTTCTGCTCTGTTAAATAAGAGAGGTAGACTAAATGACCTCTAAGGTCCCCTTCCATCTCTTAGGTGGCTATGACCTCATCAGGCAGTTTTGTAAAACACATGGCCCTAACAAATGAAGAAAGGAATGTGGCCATTCAGGGGTCCCCAAACTTTTTACACAGGGGGCCAGTTCACTGTCTCTCAGACCATTGGAGGTCCGGACTATAAAAAAAAAACTATGCATAAATCTGTATACGGCTGTCTGGGATAGCGGAGGCTGTAGTGCTGGCTGGGATGGGCCTGTCACACCTTGCATGGTGGCGGACCATCACTGCCACCACTATACCGGGCAGGAGTATACACAGTGCGGAATCCCCTCCCCCAGATTGCCGCTCACCATGCTGATGTCTTCCATTGTGCAGCCACATAATCCTTTGTGCAGTGCCTCATTCTCATTCAGTTACTCTCAGAACAAGGCGCCACACAAAGGATTATGTCACCAGAAGTAGTACTGTACATGAGCGACACTGCGCTTTGCAGAGCTGCCAAATACAGTGCTCCTCTCACTGACCACCAATGAAAGAGATGCCCCTTCTGGAAGTGCGGTGGGGGCTGGATAAATGGTCTCAGGGGGCTGCATGGGGCCCGCAGGCCATAGTTTGGGGATTCCTGCACTAGGAGACGTGCAGTCTTTCATTCCTACAGTTAGCAAGGCTATCTGTATAACATCTATGTAAGAGGTAGAATTATCAACCCTATTTTATAGAAATGGAAACGGGAGCGAGGGTGAAGAAGTTTGCCTAATATCACACAGCAAGTTGGCAACACATTAGAATTCAGACCTCTCAAATGTCTGTCCACTTTCTCTCTTTAATAATGATGGACTATGCCCTCAAAGGGTGAGGTGTGCTGGTGGAGGAAACATAGCCTGCCTTGGCGGTCAGCAACCATCTGAAAACGAGTATACAACAAGCTTCCCACCTTCTAGGAGTGTTCTCTGGGCATATCAGCATGCCCCAGTGTATCATGTACACACGAGGAACATTAAGGTGACCATGGGACATTAAGATAAAGTTATCAGGAAGCTACAAACAGCAGCCCAAACCTGAACCTTTCTTGATCATTAAGTCTATCTGGCATGCTACTGATCATTGAAGGGCACCATATTAATGATCTTTGCTCCACTGAGGATCAGACAAAACTAAACACAACTCTTAGTGGACTACTAATTTTTCAGGATTTTTCATTATTTCATTTTTTCAGCCTGGGGGAAATAATGGCTGGGATATTTAAGGGAACAAAACCCTCAAGGATGTGTGTACACACACATACACATACATACATGCAGACATACACACACACATACACACACCATCCTAACGTCTTTCCTCTGATAGAGTCTATTGATCATGGATTCTACTAAAAATTAAAATCCATGCATTATTACTTGCTTTTTCACAGTTACACTGACAATTTTAAGAGAAAAGATGAATTACATGTGGTTTACTGTTCAGATGGAAGAAATTAAGAGCTCAGATGAAGCCAGGTCAGCTGACTGTTGAATGAGGAAGGGCCTCTTTTTCTAGGAGGAAGCATCGATGAGCCATGTGACCCACATAGAACATTTACAGGAAGGCAGGGGAAAAGTGTCACCATTTTTTCATAATCGTTTATCCTAATGATGCCCTGTCTTTTATTTTCAGATCCTTAACTTCTTTTACTGACAGAAAAATAAAGGTCCAAAGATGACCTATTTAACAGCAATTTAGAACCATGAGAGTCCATGCTCCTAAATCTTGAACTCTCAAGTGTGTTTCTGTTCCAAGTTTAAAAGTCATTTCAAACCAGGCTTCCAGTCATCAAAATTTGGCTTCACCAACATCAGGGGCAGTTACTTACTTGAATAAGGTGTACCCCATTCTCTTTTCCAATCTTCTGTTCAATAGTCTGGACACAGGAATTGCATGTCATACCTTCCACTGCAATGGTGACAGAATTCACACCCATAACTGGATCCATTCTGTTTTTCTTCACATTCCTGTTTATTTTTTAAAGAAAAAAGGAAAAAGATTTTAACTTAGCAGTGGAAATGAGTATTCCTCTCTTCCGATGGAGCTGTACTAGTAGTAAAATAAATAAAAATTACTTTTTTTTTAAACCCTTACCTTCCATCTTGGAGTCAATACTGTGGATTGGCTCCAAGGCAGAAGAGTGGTAAGGGCTAGGCAATGGGGGTCAAGTGACTTGCCCAGGGTCACACAGCTGGGAAGTGTCTGAGGCCAGATTTGAACCTAGGACCTCCTGTCTCTAGGCCTGGCTCTCAATCCACTGAGCTACCCAGCTGCCCCCAATAAAAATTACTTTTAAAAAACATTCCTACAGCTTTTCTTCATCCTTGATGAGTAGGCAAAAAGTAATTTCCAAAGCAAGACTTCACTATGCTCGAATGAATATGACACTAAGTAAGAGATAACTTCAGATATTTTCAAGAGGACAAAAACAAAATTCCTTAGTCATTCTAGCTTATTCTCTCCTTCTTACCCAAATTTCTCACAGAAAAAACATTCAGGTAATAATACTACTGCACCAAATTGTTTTCAACTTTGGAGCTTTTTCTTTTAACTACCAAATAGCTAAAATACAGTAATTCAATTCCATTCCCCAAACATTTATCAAATATGAACTATATAGGCTAGGCACTGAAACAAAGACAAAATTCAAATAGCTCCTGTCCCAGTGAAGCTTACAATTTAAAAAGACAAAGGCATGAGGAGTAGAAGGAAAAGAAATGACAAAGAAGCATATTTCTACAGATCTTTGTTTACATACCATTGTGCAAGTGGTATGATCAGACACATTGGAAGCAAGTCTAAGAAATGAGTTAGGAAAAATAATGGGCTTTCCCTAATGCATGTCTGTAGGCAACTTTGAGAGGTACCTTGGATTACTCATGTTTGGGTCCCATGAGTTCGTGTGACTCTGAAGGTGCTAATTAAAGTGAATTTTTCTAGTTTATAAGGAAGAACAGGTTAGGTAGATACAGGGAGATTGTGAAAGTACTTGGAAAGACTTCAGTTATATAGAGAATAATAAGCTTTGTAGAAGAGGAAGGGGAGGAGTTTTGAGCTAAAAAAGGATAAAAGGGAAATGGTGATGGTGGGAAAAAAGCAGGAAATGAATTACTAAGATATTATCATGCTCAGCATGAGATAGCAATAAAAGAGAAAGCCAAAATCCAATGACGCAAATTTAGCATTCACTGATAGAATTTACTTGATTTGAACTTAGAATCTGTATTCATGGGACTGTAAGCAAACTTGAGAATGAAGACTGTCCTAATAAGAACTACCATAGACCACCTTAACTCTGACTTGAAATCACCAAGCAGGTGCTAATTCAACTGATCTATCCCCACATGTGACAGGGTGTCCAAATATTTTAGAGCTCAGGGGGCAGCTGAGTAGCTCAGTGGATTGAGAGCCAGACCTAGAGATTGGAGGTCCTAGGTTCAAATCTGGCCTCAGACACTTCCCAGCTGTGTGACCCTGAGCAAGTCACTTGACCCCCATTGCCTAGCCCTTACCACTCTTCTGCCTTAGAACCAATACAGTATTGATTCCAAGACAGAAGGTAAGCGTTTTAAAAATATATATTTTAGAGCTCTATTTTCTCAGATGGTAAAAAGTAAGAGTTATTCCAAAGATGGCTCTCTTTGGTCAATCTAATCATCAACTTAAATCTGGCAAGCTTTTACAGCAATCTTCAGCTAAACTATGGCCATTGCCAAGCCTGAAGGCACACTACCCAGAGTGCTGGAGCTAAGCAAGTTTGAATCTATGGAGCACCTTTGTTTAAGGACCTTCCACAGTGAGTACCTATGATTCTGTTTCATGGATTCAAAAGAATGACTAGCTTCCTGGGGCATTTTAACTAGTCCATGCTAAAATAGATGTGCTTCCAGAAAGGCTAGCCTTTTGCTCTCAGACATGGGCATGGATGTATATCAAATATCTTGCTCAAAAATGAGGATAACTATTTCAAATGTTAGGGCTAAAATAATATATCGATAGCTCCAATTTATTCCAGTACTTAAGTAATGGATGCCCAGTAATGCTAGCAAAGTCCTGTGCCAGCAATGAGAAGAAAAGGACACACAAAAAAATGAAGCATTCCCTGCCCTTGTGTTATATTCTACTGGACAGGGAGCTACAAGTATTTTCATTGTTGTTCAGTCGTTTTAGTCGTGCCCGCTTCTGTGATTCCATTTGGAGTTTTCTTGGCAAAGATACTGGGGTGGTCTGCCATTCCCTTCTCCAGCTTATTTTATGGATAAGGAAACTGAGGCAAACAGGGTTAAGTGACTTTTCCAGGGTCACACAACTAGGAAGTGTCTGAAGTTAAATGTGAACTCAGGAAGAGGACCCTTCTTGACTTCTCTTGACTCTATCCACTGTGCCCACAAAATGTGTACAAGTAAATCTGAAGAGTCTATACAGAAATGTCAAAAGGGAGATAATTTCAAGTGTTAACTAGTAGAAAGGGAGAGAACAATCAATAATTCCCAGACAATAAACTCTGAAATGCTATCTATTATACTCAGAAACTCTTGCTTGTACTCTTTTGATCTCTGTAATCTATTTTAAAGATCACATTCTCTCTATTCTTTGCTTAGTAAGTTTTTCAATGGCCTTTGGCCAAAAGCAACTTTGATCTGTGTTTTCCCTCCTGCATTTTCTACTGAGCTGGCTATGGTTTACAAAACAATCAATCTACTAAGGATTCGTACATATGCACAGTCAGAATCCCACAACATCCCTGCCCAGCCTTCCCATATCCATTTCTATTTGAGCACATGCTGCCACCATGGAAGTGGTTGTGAAAAATCTTGGAATTATACAGGAATCAACAGTTTCAAAAGGAGAGGGGAAAGTCTGGGACAAAGCAGAACCAGAATGTAAATTCTACTTTTCTGATTCACAATCTATCCTACCATCTCTTCCACAGCCTAATGCCTCCTAAGGCTATTCTTTGTTCTCACCCAATGTCCAAAGAGTTTCCCCCTCTCTGTTTTCTCAATCCATCACTTCTACTCTAACCCCATTTTTCTTTCTTCACAGTCCTGATTCTATAGTTGAGAAGTTTAACTATATTTATGACACTTGACCCTTGCATCCACTGCCCCTAGTCCAATGGCTGCTTATATCCTGCCAATCTTCTATCTCAGATCAGCACTTCTCTGTTCTGCTAAAGGAAGTTGGAAGTCACACAACTGGGTTGACTACAAATTCCTGTTACGTAACTGGGCCCTCACTGATGAAAAGCAATCCTTTCATTTTTCCTTAACTGAAACTAGAGGACACTCCCCAAAAGTATTCCATATTTTTTCTTCTCTCCTCAAACTCCTTATACTCCTCCTCCTCCCCTAGCAGAAAAATCTTGCACCTCTTAATGCAGAAAATACAGGCCATTTAGCATGAGCTCCCTTATTTTTCTAATTCCACATCTCCAAATCCATCTGTACTCATCCTCTCCTTTCCTCCATTGATGAAAAAGTGTCCCTTTTCCTTGTCAAGGCCAGCTCCTTAACTAGGACCTTTTATTCCATTGCCTGCCCATTAATTCATATTCATTCTCTCTCTCTCTCTCTCTCTCTCTCTCTCTCTCTCTCTCTCTCTCTCTCTCTCTCTCTCTCTCTCTCTCTCTCTCTCTCATCCATTCACTCACTCACTGATTCCTTCCTACAACCATTCCCAGATGTCTTCCATTTTTCCAAAGTCTACTTCATTCTGATATCCTCTCAAGCTAACACCCTCTATCTCTCCTCCTATTCAATGCCAAGAGATGATGTCTCATTTTACTGCCTTAAATACCTACTCACATCTTAACCCTTTTTAATCAGGCCTCTGATCCCACCACTCAACAAATGAGGACCTTGGGAAAAATGGTATATTCCAATGCTAAAATCCTGTGATTTTGCAAATGTTTGGTTTTTCAGCATTTGTAAATCTCAATTTCGGTGCAGCATATTAACAATCATGACAGTGTTAAATCACATGGCAGTACTAATTTCAATGTGCAAAAGAAGACAGGAAAAATTAGAATGTGATGTGAAGGGAGGCTCCTTGAAGTACCTGAAAGCCTTAAATAAGTGAAATACATCTTTCACTTACATGTGCAAAGGGAGGCATTGTGATATAGGGGAAAGGGGGCCAACTCTGGAGTCAGAGTTGAAGTCCTGGCTTTTCTCCTTACTATCTTTGTGGCACTGGAAAAGTGACAACTTCTCTAAAATACAGTTTCCTTATCTGTAAAAGAGGGAGTTAGATCACAGGAGCTTTCTGACAAGCCAGAGCACTGAGCTGGATTTAATAAGAAGTAATTCAATTTTGCAAAAATAAAAGTCTTGTACTTGGGCACCAAAAACCAGCTTGGTCAGGAGAGAGGTGGCTAAATGGCAGGTGCTCTGAGATAGGCGATGAGTAAGCAGAAGTGGGATGCCACATCCCAAAAATGGGATGTGATTTGGGGGTACATGAAAAGAGGCACAGCTTCCAGGAGTAGAGAGGAGATTATACCACTGTAGTCACTGCACATTAGATCTCAGCTGAAGTGTTGTATTCAGTTCTGGGCACCATGTTTTAACAAGTATATTGATAAATTAGAATGTCTAGAGGCGAGCAATTAGCATGGTGAACAGTCTTAAGCCCTTAACACATGAGGATTGCTGAAAGGAACTAGGCATGTTTAACTCAGAAAAAAAATATAGAGAGGGGATATGAGAGCTATCTTAAGGCATTTTAGGAGTTGTCATATGGTACAAGGTTTAAAATTGTTCTGTCTGGTCCTGGAGGGTATAACAGCTGGAAACAGCCAAGAAGTAAATTTAAGAGAACACTTCTTAACTAGGTGACAGGCCCAAGTGAATAGCCTGCCTGTCAGAGGTCCTCAAGCAGAAGCTAGACAATCATTTATCAGGTTTGCCAGAGTAGGGGTTCTTTTGAGGCAAGTGGCTAGAATTCTAGGTTTGGAGTCAGGAAGACCTAAGTTCAAGACCAGCCACAGATACTTAGTAGCTGTAACTCTAGGCAAGTCACTTGATTCCTTGTTTGCCTCAGTTTCCTGATCTATAAAATGAGAATAATAATAGCATGTACCTCCCAGGGTTGCTGTGAATATCAACTGAGATTATATAGTAAGTACTATATAAACATTAGCTATTAGCTAGGTATGGGTTGTATTAGATGGCTGAGGTCCCTTCCAAATCTCCAGTTTTGTGATTCTAAGGTCCCCTTTACCTCTGAGTCCATGATCCTGAATTGCTCTACAAAGTTATCAAGCATTGTTTGCTAAATGCTAAATCCAAGAGCCTTTTGTCAGGCCTTGTCTTCCCTGGCCTTTGTGTAGTTTCGGATTCCACTGACAATTCCCTCCCTCTTGACTTTTCTTTCTTCCTTTCATCTTCCTAGTACTGCTCTCTTAATTCTCTTCCTGCCTTCTCTTCATCAGACTGTAAGCTACTTAAAGGCAGGGACTATCTTTTTTTTGCATCCCCAGTTCTTAGTGCCTGCTGCATAATAGGTACTTAATAAAAGTTTGCTAATTGATTGATCTTTCTAAGGAAGGTCTAGGCAAGATGCCTAATTAGGGCAGCATGAGAACACTGAGAACCTGAAAAGAGATGTACGGATGTACTGGAAAGTAGAAGAGCAATACAGAAAGGGAGACGGAAAGATGTCAAAGAAAAGGACTGTGCCCAATTGTTGTCTAGCACCAGAACTATGCAAAGAAAAGAGGGAAGAAACTTTCCTTTCGCCACTGCTTTCCATTTTGGTTCAGCTATCTTCTAGGCTAAATTGGCTTTTGTGTACTGGCCTAGCAACTTAAACACCATTTTTTAACATAACTTCTTTCAGAAAAAAAAATACCTCAGTTCCAAACTTAATAAAGAACTTTGGAAATCCAATCTACTCATAGGTTTAGGGTTAGGAATTCAAGTCCTATGGTAGGATGTTTTCTATGAGTATACTGCAAACCAATGGAGCAGGGCAAAACCTTTGTTCAAAATGGGGAAAAGACCTGGTAGAGAACATAAACATGGTTAAGAATTTGAATATTTCACACTGTGAAAAACTTAGAGAAAAGCTAAGCCCTTATAAGTACAAATCATGATTATCCCAGCCTGTACTGCCACATTTATTCTGACACATACTCTATAAGACATCACTGAAAGATGGCCTATCTGATCATCCTCCCTGCCTACCAATGTGGGAGCAGCAGAGGCTTTGGCCTCTGAGATATCTGCTCCACTGAAATGCCCTCCTACATGGAACTATATGCTTTCTCTGTGTGATACTCAAACCTAGCCTTCTCCAGGGAGCCTTTTCAGTCTAATCCCATGTGGCTCTAGTTACTCTGGCAACTCTACCCACTCCACCATTCTTATCAACACACTTGTATATAATATAATACACATCTGTCCTATTTATTTCTTAAAATTTAAAGTACCTCAATAGTAGGAGCAACATCAATACAACTACTACTAATAATAATGAGAACTAGCATTTATATTACATATATGTTTTAAGGCTTACAAAGTGCTTTACATATGTGATCTCATTTCAGAATACAATCAAGAATGTTTTGGGGGACAGCTAGGTAGCTCAGTAGATTGAGAACCAAGCCTAGAGACAGGAGGACCCGGAGTCAAATCTGGTCTCAGACACTTCCTAGCTGTGTGACCCTGGGCAAGTCACTTAACCACCACTGCCTAGCCTTTCCTGCTCTGCTGCCTTAGAACCAATACATGATATTGATTCTAAGATGCAAAGTAAGGTTTTTTTTAAAGAATATTCTTCGTAGCACTCATAGCAACTAGCAGGGTATTCCAGAGTAAGCTCTTTAAAGGTTTTGATGATAACAAAGATCATGATGGGTCAGTACATGGGGATAATGAGTACAAAACCTATGAGGAACAGCTTTACAATTGGAAAAAAAAAACAAGAAAAACTTCCCAATACTGGAAACCAGTAGTCAGACTCCAACTGATATAACTGAACAATCAAGGGCTTTAGGTTTAGAGATAACTTTAGTAGTTTAGTAGATTTCTTACATTTCTAACATACGAACTAAATGCTGTCACCAAAACTAATTTTAGATTTAAGACAAGCCTAAGAAAATTAACAGCATTTTCTTAAGGTTTCTGATCTATCTTGCTTCTCCTGGTCATTCAAGTAGCAAGATTTGGGTTTCTGGAGCAGCCATATTAGAATGACTTTTACGGCCCATTGTTTTCCCTTTTCTGCCAAGATCTCAGCCAGCAAATTTCCGGACTTCACACTAAACACAAGTAGATCTCTGCCTCTGGAATTCTAGCAGAATTATAGACTTAGCAAAGGTTCTTGCAGGCATGCTTTTTGGCAAAGAGAGGTGTGAAAATGTGCCAGGAATCTTATCAATGGCTCTGCCATGAAAAAGTCTCTCCCAAGCCCTAGAAGAGTTGAACAGATAGATAGCCTTAATGTCTAGGGGAGGAAATAAGATGCAAACAAATAACAGAAAAGTAAATTTTTGTTTGACCAAACCTGCAATTTCATCACTGTAGGCAAATGGATGGTGCAGTAGATAGAGTGCTGGGCCCAGAGTGAAGAAGATTCATCTCCTTGGGTACAAATCTAGCCTTAGATACTTCCTAGCTGTGTGACCTTAGGGAAATTACTTAACTCTGTTTGCCTTAGTTTCCTTATCTGTAAAATGAGCTGGAGAATGAAATGGCAAACTACTCCAATATCTTTGCCAAGAAACCTCCAACTGGGGTCACAAAGAGGTACAGTTGATTAAAAAATGACTGAGGGGGGCAGCTGGGTACCTCAGTGGATTGAAAGCCAGGCCTAGAGATGGGATGTCCTAGGTTCAAATCTGGCCTCAGATACTTCCCAGCTGTGTGACCCTGGGCAAGTCACTTAACCCCCATTGCCTAGCCCTTACCACTCTACTGCCTTGGAGCCAATACACAGTATTGACTCCAAGATGGAAGGTAAGGGTTTAAATAAAAAAAAATGACTGAACAACAGAGAGCTGCAAGTAAGGAACTCCCTCTACCAGTAAATGACCTTCTTTGCAACTTCTAGTTAGAATTGACTAGAGCCCTGAGAGATTAAGTGACTTAGTAACACAGTCAGGATGGGTCAGAGGCCATCCAATTGACTTAAGAGGCCAACTCCCTAATCATTATGCCACTTTCTTAAAAGAAAAATAATAATTTAAACATCATAATATGACAAAGTACTACAATCACTCATATTTATAAAAAAAATTTTAAGGTACAATAGTAAAGGTAAAGGGTACAAGGGTAGTTCAGAGGAGAGAGAGATCACTTTCTGCTGGGGATGGGGGTGGGCTATGATCAAAAAAGGCTTCATAAATGTGGCATTTGAGCTGGTTATTGAAGGATGGGTAAAAAAATCCATGGAACTGGGTTTACCATTCTAGGTAAAGGAAACAGCATGAGAAAAGGCACCAAAAAAGGGTGAAAAATATGTAACAATTTTCCAATGGTCACAGACACTAAGCGTGTCAGATTGTACAACATTAGACACCTGTTGTTGAGGAGGGAGGGGGTCACTATTTTTCATCTGAGTTCAACAGTAGATTTTTTCACCCATTTATGTTATTGTAGTCATTGTGTATAATATTTTCTAGGCTCTGCTTTCTTCACCCTAAATTAGTTCCTACAAGTCTTCCCATGTCTTTCTAAATGTCTCTATTTGTTATTTCTTACAACACAATAATAGTCCATTATTTTAATATACCACACATTCATCAGTCATTTCCCCAAATGCAGGGCACTTACTTACCTTCTAAGAAGAGGACATCACTGTACCTGACAAAGTTCTCAGCTAGTGCTGGAAACACTAGTTACAGAGGATGAACATGTGGCCTGAGGTCTTTTTACTCAACACCACTGCTTACTGCCAATTGAAGACGGTTAAGGATGATATAAATAAGATGAATTTCTTTTAAATAAAAATGTGTTTTAACCAGTACAAGAAAGGTTTTCTTTTACTTTCTGTACAAAACTAACGATTCATTAAAAAAAAACTAGAAGGAAAGGAAGGATGAGGTGATGAGCAGAAATCAGAAGAGAGGCAACACAATGCAGTGCAATGAGTGCTAGATTTAGAATGAAAGGCTCTAGGATTTGGATGCCAGCTCCCTCAAGTCACAATCTCCAGAGGCCTCGGTTTTTCTCATCTGCAAAACCAGGGGGTTGACCTAGCTCTCAATCTGTACTCCTGTGAGAATTTGTCAAAAAACAGTCAAGCCTGGAAAGAGTGAGGTAAAAAAGACCTAAATTCAAGGGAAACATGTGAATAGCTACATTCATCCAGCTCACCAGTACTAGCTGTACAATAGTGCCCCTGTCTTATTAAACAAACTTGGTGGTTTGCAGCTAAGCAAACACTCAACTGGCTAACTTTAGGGTATCTGGCTACTATTCCCCATTTAGTATGATTCATGGGAAAAAAAGCAGGACAAAAACTTGTCAAGTGTACCAGTCTTATTCCCAGGCAACTTGTATCTACCCTTCTATTTTCATCCATTGAAAATCACCATCAACACACTGAATAGAAAGGGAAGAGGGGAATAAGTCTCTCTGATCTCATTCTCTCTCTATTTGCCCTTTCTCCAAGTCTTTAACTAGGATGAGCCTTTCAAGATGCAATTCTGTTACACACTCTGACTGCTGTCAGAATCCTGGGTGGCCTCATCCCTTTCAGTGAAATCACAATCCCTGTGCAGAGAATCAGGAGGCCAGGTGGAACAGCTGCCACAGTTCGGTGGTTTTAGACAACTTTTATTTTGAGTCAAACATTCTTAAAGTATTAAAAAAAAGTGTTTACTATACATTAGCAAGGTCAAAAAAGAACATTTCCAAATGGAAAAAGACAGTATGGTTTACTGGCTTCTGCAAATACTGTAGGGTACTGAACAATACATTCTCTCTCTCTCTCCTCTCCCCTCTGTGTGTGTGTGTGTATGTGTGTGTGTGTGTGTGTGTGTGTGTGTGTGTGTGTATCCTAAACTCTATCCTAAACTAAAGGTTAAACAGCATGCAGAATTTGAGAAGGTTAATGGGATACTGTCAATAAATCCATTGATGAGCATTGATGTCTCTATGTAAGGTGACATGGAAGGCACTGGGTGATGCGAAGGTAAAATTAAACAGTCCCTCTTCTCAAAGAGCTAACATTCCAACAGGAAGACAACAAGAACATATATAACACCAGATTCAAGAGTCTAGTCAACAGAGCCTAGAATTACTGTTATAATATCTTTAATACAAGCTATAGAATCTTGAAGTAATAGTAATTAAATCTATATACATATATGTATATGTACATATGTATGTATGCATGCATATTGTGTGTATACACATACACATAGAATACAAACAAAATAAATACAAAGTGATTTAAAGGAGAGAAGGTACTAGACCCTAGAATGATCAAGAAAAGCCTCATGGAGAAGGTGGTACCTAAGCTGAATCTTAAAGGAAGCCAGGGATTTCAAGAGATAGAGGTGAGAATATCATGGGTGAGGAGGAGCAACTAGTGCAAAAGATCAGAGATAGCTGGAAGATAAGAGACTTGTATGTTCAGTACAACCAGAAAGCTAATATTGCTGGACTGTAGAATGATTGGATGGGAATAATATGGATGAAGACTGGAACAGTAAAAAGGGGACAAGATGTGAACTTTTAATGACAAACAAGGGTGCTTACATTTGATCCTAGAAGTAATGAAATCCAAATAAGAGACGATAAGAGCCCGAACTGGGGTTATGGTTTTGAGTGGAGAAAAGGGAATGTATTCTAGAGATGTTGTGGTGATAGAGAGGACAAGATATGACAAGTGATTGGATACTGGTGGGAGGGGGGTGGCCAAGAGGCTATGGGAGAATGAAGAGTTAAGGATGACACAAAATTTGCAAACCTAGGGTGACTGGACAAATGTTTCTAAAGGGGAAATTTGTCAAAGGAGTGTGTTTGGGGAAAAGGTAAAGAGTTTTGTTTTAGATACATTGAGTTTGAGAGACTCATGGGACATCTAGTTTGAAATGTTCCAAATGCTGTTCATGATATGGTTTATGACACTAGAACTCAATAGAGAGACTTAGGTTAGATATATAGATAGACCTGATAGTTATCTGCATAGAGGTAACACTTGAACCCACAGAAGCTAATGAAGTCATCAAGGAAGAAGGGAGAGAGAGGAGAGAAAAGGTCTAGGAAAAGCGCCCCAGAGGTCATCCACACCCAGTTAGGAGATGTGATGTAGAAGATGAACCAGAAGAGAAAGAATGGTCAAGAAGGTAGGAAGAGAACTAGAAGAGGGCAATGCCACAAAAAGCCAGAGAAGAGAGAATCTCATCTAGAAAGAAGATTGTCAATGCTGGAGAAAGGTCAATACTGTTGAAGATGGAGAAAAGGCCATTAGATTTTTCAAATAAGGGATCACTAGTAACATTGGAGAGAGCAGATTTACATTAAAAGTACAAAATAAAAAGAATTGAAAGATAACAAGCAGAATGCCGTGTGGTGTTTCACATCAGTCAAGATTCTCCTGGGAGAAGAATAACACTGAAATCCTAAACTTCAGACCAGCAGACTCATGAACAGCCAGTTCTATGGTTTATGCTATGGCTTGGGGAGGGGTGGGGACTTGGGGGCAGGGGAGAAGGACTGTCTCAGAAAAAAAGCAAACCAAAACAAATGGCCTGTTATCACGAGTTTAGAAGAAGTTGCTTTTATGATGGAACAGAGGAGAAGGAATGTACTTCAGAGACAAGGAGGCTAAGGGGATGGAGATCATTTGGGGGTTTTCATTAGGTTTCACCTACCATAAGGGTTAAAGAGATTGCTGTAGGCTCTTCTGGGAACTTCATCATCATGTATAACATAGTTTCAACAAGAACATGTTTTGAGTTGCAAACAGCTCAGACTTCAGCCTATTGAGAAGTTGGACTGCTTATAAAATAATGCATTTTCCTCTAGAGACAAACTCAGATTGCAATCTTGGTACTGAAATAAAAATAAGCTCTCAAAGTTATTAAATGGAAATGAAACGTGTCTTTGAGAAGCAAAGAACAATTATCAATATTTAACTACTGTAATTGAAAATGAAAGCTGAACAAGCAGCCTAAATTTTCATTCCCTTTAAGTGACTATAAGCAAGTAAGCTGTTTTAAGAATAAGTGATAAAATTAAATTATACAGAGAACACCACCAAATTAGATTGACTAAATTTTCCATTAGTCAAGCCACTAAAAGGATAGAGTAGATAATTACTTAGAATCTGTATTCTTTACATAAATTGTGCTTCTGCTGTCTCCAGAAAGCCGTTGAGCTCCAATGTGTGATCTTTCCCATGGCTGATTTTGTAAGCTTAAGGGGAAAAAACAGCTAATTTGATGCAAAATTAATATTTTGGGCAGCAGGGACAGGACAGGTGGAGAACATGGGACCCTGGCCCCAACTCTTGGCATCAGCCCTGGGAATGAATGTCTTTTGAGCTCAAATAAGAAGCAGATGGAGTAGGGAGTATAATTAATATCAACAGCTGCTTATTCCAACCCTTGACCTTCTAGTTAGTTCCTCCATTACAGAAGAATATAGCTATATAACCAGAGGAATTGAAGATTAAGGTCAAAACGTCACCTCTCCCTTCCACACAAGAGTCAAACATTGTGTTCCATCTGTGGAGGTGGAAATTCTATTCCTGTCACCTCCTTCCCCTTTTGCTCCCTATAGTCTCCCTCATCCAGTTCATTCTGAAACCCTTTCCTCCTCTGATCCTTCCTTCCATTACCCTTAAATTCTTGCTTTATAATTATCAGACAACCCATCATCCAAAAGCTCTTCTTTTTCTTTTTTCCATCCTCTGCCCACAGAAACCTGGCTCCCTCTAGAAGACAGTCATCCCTGGTTGCTCTTTTTAGTCCCCATTCCACTAGAGCAGAGAAGGAAACAGGGCTTCCTTGCTTCTTCCTGCCACAATCACCGAATAGCTTTTCCTCCACCAACCTCTATCACTGAGTCTTATTCTACCTCAAAACCTTTCTCTCAAATGTAACCCTTGTACATCTCTCTCTCTCTCTCTCTCTCTCTCTCTCTCTCTCTCTCTCTCTCTCTCTCTCTCTCTCTCTCTCTCTCTCTCTCTCTCTCTCTCTCTCTCTCCCCAATATACATAGTAATGTCCCTTCAAATACTCTAGCTCTCTCCTAGTTCATGAGCCTCCTTAACTCCCATGGCCCCCTTTTTTAAAAACTCTATTTCTATTTCAGACATTCACAGGAAAGGTCATACCTTATGTCTCACCACCACCTATAACTGAAACAATGAAACTCCGTGATCTGAATTCTGAAATTTGCATTGTTGAACAAAATCTCCTGGCCTTCCATCTCTCCCTTGGCCTCATTCTTAAGTATTCTTTGTGGTCTCTCTGACCTATAGGTAACAAATAGTGATTTCAAGAGAGAAAGAGTACTAACAATTGTAATAAATAGAAAAGATGTCATATAGAGGCAGTGAGGTGATGCAGTGGATAGGTAAATAGCTAAGCCTGGATTCAGGAAGATCTGAGTTCAAATCCGATCTCAAAGACTTACTAGCTATATGAACCTGGGCAAGTCACTTCACCTTTGTTTACTTCAGTTTCCTCATGTGTAAAATATAGGTAATAACAGCATCTACCTTGCAGGGTTACTGTGAAGGTCAAATGACATCATATTTGGAAAATGCTTAACACAGTGGTTGGCACATAATAGGCTGCTCTGTAGAAATGCTCATTCCATGTGAACTGGAATGACCTCCAGGAACTGATGAAGAGTGAAAAGAACAGAACCAAGAGACCACTGTGCACAGAGACTGATACACTGTGGTACAATCAAATGTAATGGACTTTGCTGCTAGCAGCAATGCAATGACCCAGGATAATCCAGAGAAACTTAGGAGAAAGAACACTATCCACATCCAGAGAAAGAACTGTGGGAGCAGAAACACAGAAGAAAAACATATGGGGGCACCTGGGTAGCTCAGTGGATTGAGAACCAGGTCTAGAGATGGGAGGTCCTAGGTTCAAATCTGGCCTCAGACACTTCCTAGATGTGTGACCCTGTGCAAGTCCCTTGACCCCCATTGCCTAGCCCTTACCACTCTTCTGCCTTGGAGCCAATACACAGTATCAACTCCAAGACAGAAGGTAAGGATTTAAAAACAAACAAATTTTAAAAATATATGATTGGTCACATGGTTCAATGGGTATATGACTGGGGATGTTGACTTTAAATGATCACTCTATTGCAAATATTAATAATATGGAAATAGGTTTTGAACAATTATACATGTAAAACCCAGTGGAATTGCTCATCAGCTCTGGAAGAGGGGAGGGAAGAGAGGAGGGAAAAAACAGGAATCATGTAAGAAAAATATTCTAAATCAATTAATTAGTTTTTAAAAATTAAAAAAAAAAAAGAAATGCTTATTCTCACCGCCATTCTGCCTTTTGGACATGGCAATCAAATTCTACTCTGAAGGAAGCCAAGGACTCTACCAGGTGGAAGTGAAGAGGCTATAGTGTGTTCCAGATATAGAAGAGCAGCTCCACAAAGGCAGAGGTAGGAGATAAAATAGTGTTTCCTGGAACAGCCAATAAGACATTTGGAATGGAATACAAGAAAGGGAACAATATGGAAAATTCGAAAGATGGACATGAGTCATATTATGATGGATTTTAAATTCTATGGCATAGGATTTTCCCCTCGAATTGATATATTGATAATAGTCATAGGATATTAAAAAGCAAGACTTTTAAAGGCTCAGATAGTAGTACTTTTTTCACTTAAAACTGCACTAAGTCGCTTTGTATTCAGCGGAGCATAGCAACATAGCAACACCAGATTTGAAGCCAGAGGACTTGGGTTCAAATCCAATATCCATTAGACTTATTTTCCATGTGACTTTGGGGCAAGTCACTTTTTCTCTCTAGCCCTCAGTTTCCCCATCTGCCAAATGAGGAAGATGCACCAGATGATCTCCTAAGGAACCTTTCTGCTTCAAATTCTGTGAACCTCACTCCAGATGATTTACACTTAAAACATCATCAATATTTGTTGATTGTACAGAGAGCTACTCAGCATGATACTAAGATGCAAGAAGATTTCTCAAAGTTGAAAGCAGGCATAGAGAGAGAATGAGAGAGGGAGGGAGGGTAGGAGGAAGGGAGAGAGAGAGAGAGAGAGAGAGAGAGAGAGAGAGAGAGAGAGAGAGAGAGAGAGAGAGAGAGTAATTTTAACTTAAATTTTGCAAGCAACAAGCAACAAGATGGGGGAAAGTCTCAATTCTCTTTTTCTTAAAAAACAAAACCTTCTAGTTGTTTTCTTCAACTGTGACCAAAAGCTGAAAGAACTCAACTTTTTAACCAAAAGCCCAATTCAAAGAAGGCAAGAAGAACATATATCTGTGCCAAAGCCATAGCTGAAACCTAGACATAGAACTCTCCTCTCTGCTGCCATCTGTAGAATTTTCCATATTTGCTTCTTGAGAGTGGGTACTGACTGCAAAACTCCATCATCCTAGACAGGACTAAAATATTATTCCTCTATTTCAGCTGAAGTGGTAACCACCTGGAATGTTGAAGGGGAATCATAATGAACATAGAGATGTTTCCCTTGCCACATAGTTTACAAGCCAGTTAGCCTCTCCCTTAAAAATTTATGGGCTGTAGTAATTTTCTACGTGGCCAAGAACTTTGTATTGTTGAGATTTATATAATTACAAAGGGTGTGTTTATTGCATATTGGGAAAGCCAGACACTCCTACTTTTTTAATCCCATTGTAACTTGGGGATAAAAGCAGGCAAGAGGGAAGAAAACGTGGGAGATAAATAAAATTGGAAATAGGAAATAGATCAGATCTTGCTATGCAGTATTACAAATACCACTAAAGTATTGATTACTGGATTTCATTAATAACATATGCTCTCCTACAATTCACCTTGGCCATTCCTTTTCCATACTCTGGTTTCCTGGGAAAGGACCAGTTATAAGATAAACTTTAACATGTGCAGAATGAAGGTTTTTGAAACTGATTTTAGGCAGAAGGTGTAGTGCTTTTCCTTGGATTAGCTTCATGAACTAGTTCAGTACTTGGAATCCTTTCAGAGGCATTAGGGTGTAGGAAAACTGGTCTGCTGTTAAGGGTTATTAGCTCATCAGGTGCCTATTCTTAGAGCAGATATAAACAAGGGAAGCTTGGGATTTTTTTCATCTAAACATTCCCCCAAATGAGAACTGAGGCCATAGTGTAGGAGTGTAGAGTGTTGTAGGGGTTTGAGGACTATATATAACCTCTTATCAGTTGAACCCCAAGTGACAAGACATGACGCTGCAAAGCCATATTAGCCAGTGCTGACAGCTACAGTCCAGCATAATTAATCAAGATTTATAGCCAGCAATACTGGGAACCTAGATGTGGCACCTATGGTCATAGAGAACCTTGGACGCTGTGTTTGGGGCTTTTGCATTTTAGCACAGGATAGATAGCAGAGGGCCTGAACTCTAATCTTTAGAAGTTACTTATCCAGAAATTCATCCTTCAAAATACTAAACACACATAGAAGGATTTTCAATACATCTAGGGCCAAAGGAAAAAAGCTGTGAAATTCAAGAAAGCCAAGTTTTGGAGCTGCTTTTTTTAATTGAGAGCCAGCTGTTATTGCTTAATGTAATCATATACCAGAAAGGAATTATAAATCATACACATGGCTTCAAATCAGGAACAGCTGGCCAAATTCAAAGGCAATCACATGTAATTTGGTTTGGCCTACCTTAGATCCTGTCTCATAATGTTTAAGACTAAGCAAATTTTTCCACATTCCCCCTCCCCATCCCCTCTCTCCCCCCCAGGATCAAAATATCCATTCTGTGGGGCTTACTTTGGGCTACTCCCATTTCTCCTTGGGCAAAGAAAATGTACTTTCATGGATTTAAAACTTATTTCCAAGACTAAAAGTCACTTCTTAGTCTTCACTGTCAATATGGGGGGAGGGGGGATGTGGTTTTAAGTGTGAAAAAGGCCCCAGTCTCCCAAGTCAAATTGTTCTCAGTTTGGAAGTAACCTCAAACTCCACCAGATGTGAATCCCCAAGTTCCTTTCTTCCTTGACCTGGCCTTGACTTTCCTGGCACTGCTTCCTCCTCCTATTTGCTTGACCATTCCTTTTCAGAATCTTTGGCTGAATGATTGTCCATCTCCGTGTTTGGAGGCTCCCCAGGGCTGTCTCCTCTACCTCAGAGATCTTAGCTGTTCCCTAATATCAAATCTATATAGATTACTCCCACATCTCTATATCCAATGCTCATTTCTCATTTGAGGCTCCAAACCTCAGAGTCATTTCTGATTCTTTTCTCCCCCTCATTTCCCATAGCCAGTGACCTTCTCCTCAGGCATCATCCTTCTAGACCAGTCTAGAGTGTTTAGCAATACTGAGTCCTCCTTTCCAAGATTTTTGTGACTGCTCTGATATGGTTCTCTCCCTACCTGTCAGACAGATTCTTCTGAGGTTCAGGTGCATGATCATCATCATGGGTGTCCTATGCTCCATGTGCAGGTAGCCCCTAGGGATCTGTCCTGCACTCATTCCTTTTCTCTCTCTACACTCTAGTCTAGTGATCTCCTCAGCTCATTGCAGATGACTCCCAAATCTACAGATCGAGGCTTCATCTCTCTCCTGAACTAGTTCTGCACCTTCAATAACCTGGATGTCCCACTGGCATCTCCAATTCAATGCCTCCAAACCAGAATTCATCTAAAGCCACTCCTCCTAACTTCCCTTATTCTGTCAGGAGCATCACTATTCTTTTAATCCCTCAAGTTCAAAACATAGGAGATCTCATTGTCAATATGTCTACAATCTAGAAGAAATTGTGGGAGGCTTCTGGGTAAATATGGTGGCAGTCTAGATGCAAGACTCGTCCTCTCCTCAGCACCCACCGATATAGACTACCTCAAAAGACCAAAAAACCAAATTCATAAGAATAAAGGGACTCTACAGTAGGGCGCAGCATTGAAGGTACATGGGATTTGGGCATTTCTACACTATAAGGGGGTGAAAAAGCTCCCACCAAAAACGTGAACTGATCTACCCTCCCCCATCCCACCTACAGAGCCAAAGTCAGAGCCAGCATGCATCAGAATCAGTGAGTGAGGGGCACTTCTAGAGTGAGTAAGGGGTACCTCTAGGTCCTTGGGAACTGACTAAGACCACCAAAGACCTACCCCTGAGAGCAGCTATATCTGAAACCCCAGCAAACTGAAGAGCGCAGAACGTGGGCGCTCTTGGGAAAATAGCACAGAGAAGGGCAGCAAAAAGCATAAGCTGAGTGAGGAGATTCAAGAGCTTGCCTCAGGCAAAATCCTTGCTCCTTACCTCCATACACAGAGAGCCTGCCCATCTCACTCAGATTTCTGACTAAAAAGGGAAGGAAAAACATCCACAGTGATGGCAAATTATGCCCAGCAGCAACAACCTCCCTCCAAGAAAAACAGGAAGAAGGGGTTGACCCTGGAAAATTTTTAGAGGAAAAACCCAGGCTACAGAGGAAATAAAGGAGGAAATTCAAATTAACCCAAAACCTTCCCAAAAAAATGGAAATTGGCCACAAGCTCTTGAAGAATTTAAATTTGAGCTTATCAAAAAGATGGAAGCCTTCTGGCAAGAAAAGTGGGAAATAATTCAAAGAGAAAATAAAAGTTTAAAGGACAAGAACTCCCAATTGGAGAAACAGCTGGAAGCCACGAAAAGCAGGATAGACCAAACTGAAAAGGAAAATCAAACAATTATAGTGGAAAATCAGTCCTTAAAGACCAGAATTAGGCAACTGGAAGACAATGATCTTGCAAAACAGCAAGAATTAATGAAGCAAAGTCAAAAGACTGACAAAATAGAAGAAAACATAAAATATCTCACTGACAAGATGACAGATCAGGAAAACAGATCACGACGAGAAAATTTTAGAGTCATTGGTCTACCTGAAAAGCCAGAAATAAACAGAAATCTTGACATCATACAAGAAATCATCCAAGAAAAGTGCCCTGATGTTCTTGATCAAGGGGGCAAAAAAGACATTGAAAGAGTTCATAGAACACCCTCTACACTAAATCCTCAAAAGTCAACTCCCAGGAATGTAACTGCCAAATTCAAGAGCTTTCAAGCTAAGGAGAAAATTCTACAAAAAGCCAAAAAGAGACAATTCAGATACCAAGGTGCACCAATCAGGATCACGCAAGACCTGGAAGCTTCCACACTAAAGGACCACAAGGTTTGGAACATGATATTCAGAAAGGCAAGAGAATTGAGTCTTCAACCAAGGATCACCTATTCAACAAAACTGACTATATACTTCCAGGGGAAAGTATGGGCATTCAACAAAATAGAAGATTTCCAAGTATTTGTAAAGAAAAGACCAGAACAAAGTGTAAAGTTTGATATCCAAACACAAAGATCAAGAGAAACATAAAAAGGTAAATAAGAAAGAGAGGGAAAAAGGGGGAAAATGTTTTTTTATTCAAACTTTCTTCTTTAAGGGCTACAATTAGTTAAATATACATATATATATATATTATTATTATTATATGGGGGAAATGTTATTTGTAACTCTCAAAAATTATATTCATTGTTATAGTAATTAGAAGAATCATTCACAGGAAGAGATTGGGGTAATGAGTGCTATAAGATGATATACAACAAAAGAAAAAGGGAGGGGGGAAATCAAAGATGGCACCAAGAGATATTTGAAGAAATAAAATAAATAGGATAATCTTTATCACACAAAGATATGCATGGGAAAGGAAGGGAAGAATAATCTTATAAGAAGGAGAGGAAGAGAGTGCTAATAGGTAATACTTAAACCTTACTCTCAGTGAAATCAGTTCTGAGAGGGAAGAGCATCTAGATCCATTGGGGCCTTGAATTCTATCTTATCCTACAGGAAAAGTAAGAAGGGAAAACTAAGGGGGGTAGGTGGTAGGGAGTACAAAAAGAAAGGGAAAGAGAGGGGGGAGGGAACTTAACAGACCCTAAAAAAAACAAGAAGGGAACAAAAAGGGAGGGGCCAGAAAGGGAAGAATATCAAGGGAGAGGATTAGAGGGATTGATTAGAAGTAAAATACTAGTTTAAAAGGATATAGCAAAAGAAGAAAGGACAGAACTAGGAGAAGATATCAAAATGCTGGGGAATACACAAGTGACAATCATAACTTTGAATGTGAATGGGATGAACTCACCCATAAAACAAAAACAAATAGGAGAGTGGATTAGAATCCAAAATCCTACCATATGTTGTCTACAAGAAAAATACTTGAGGCGGGTAGATACTCACAAGGTTAGAATCAAAGGTTGGAGCAAAACCTATTGGGCCTCAACTGACAGAAAGAAGGCAGGAGTTGCAATCATGATATCTGACAAAGCCAAAGTAAAAACAGATCTGACTAAAAGGGATAGGGAAGGTAAATACATCCTGATAAAAGGGAGTATACACAATAAGAAAATATCAGTAATCAACATATATGCAGCAAATGGAATAGCATGCAAATTTCTAAAGGAGAAACTAGTGGAAATGAAGGAGGAAATAGATAGTAAAACTATACTAGTGGGAGACCTGAACCTACCACCATCAAATTTAGATAAATCAAATAAAAAAATAAATAAGACAGAGGTAAAAGATGTGAATGAAATCTTAGAAAAATTGGTTAATAGATATATGGAGAAAAATAAATAGGGACAAAAAGGAATACACCTTCTTTTCAGCAGCACATGGTACATTCACAAAGTTTGGCCATGTACTAGGTCATAAAAACATGGCAAACAAATGCAGAAAAGCAGAAATAATAAATACAACCTTTTCAGATCATAATGCAATAAAAATAATGATCACTAAGGGTACATGGAGAGCCAATTGGAAATTAAATAATATGATTCTCCAAAATCAGTTAGAGAACAAATCATAGAAACAATTAATAATTTCATTGAAGAAAATAATGATGAGACATCCTTTCAAAATCTATAGGATGCAGCCAAAGTAGTACTCAGGAGAAAATTTATATCCTTGAGTTCATATATTAACAAATTAGGGAGGGCAGAGGTCAATGAATTGGACACACAAATCAAAAAACTTGAAAGCAAACAAATTAAAAATCCCCAGAAGAAAACTAAATTAGAGATGCTAAAAATTAAGGGAGAACTTAATAAAATCAAAAGTGAAAGAACTATTAAACTAATAAATAAGACTAGAAGCTAATATTTTGAAAAAAAAACAAACAAAATAGACAAAGTACTGGTCAATCTAATCAAAAAAAGTTAAGAAGAAAACCAAATTAACAGTATCATAGATGAAAAGGGAGACCTCACCTCCAATGAAGAGGAAATTAAATTCAAAACTATTTTGCCCAATTATATGGCAATAAATATGCCAATCTAGGTGATATGGATGAATATTTAAAAAAATATAAATTGCCTAGATTAACAGAAGAAGAAATAGAATTCTTAAATAATCCTATATCAGAAAAAGAAATTGAACAAGCCATCAAAGAACTCCCTAAGAAAAAAATCCCCAGGGCCTGATGGATTCACAAGTGAATTCTATCAAACATTCAAAGAATAGGTAATCCCGATACTATACAAACTTTATTTAACATAATAAGCAAAGAGGGAGTTCTACCAAATTCCTTTTATGACACAAATATGGTATTGACTCCAAAGCCAGGCAGGCCAAAAATGGAGAAAGAAAACTACAGACCAATCTCCTTAATGAACATAGATGCAAAAATCTTAAACAGGATACTAGCAAAAAGACTCCAGCAAGTCATCACAAGGGTTATTCACTACGGTCAGGTGGGATTTATACCAGGAATGCAAGGATGGTTCAATATTAGGAAAACCATCCACATAATTGACCATATCAACAAGCAAACCAACAAAAATCACATGATTATTTCAATAGACACAGAAAAAGCCTTTGACAAAATAAAACACTCATTCCTATTGAAAACACTAGAAAGTATAGTAATAGAAAGGTCTTTCCTAAAAATAATAAACAGTATTTATCTAAAATCATCAGCCAACATCATCTGCAATGGGGATAAACTAGATGCATTCCCAATAAGATCAGGAGTGAAACAAGGATGCCCATTATCATCACTATTATTTAACATTGTACTAGAAACACTAGCAGTAGCAATTAGAGAAGAAAAAGAAATTGAAGGTATTAAAATTGGCAATGAGGAGACCAAGCTATCACTCTTTGCAGATGATATGATGATCTACTTAAAGAATCCTAGAGAATCAACCAAAAAGCTAGTGGAAATAATCAACAACTTTAGCAAAGTTGCAGGATACAAAATAAACCCACATAAGTCATCAGCATTTCTATATATCTCCAATCTATCTCAGCAGCAAAATTTAGAAAGAGAAATTCAATTTAAAATCACCCTAGACAACATAAAATACTTAGGAATCTATCTGCTGAGACAAACACAGGAACTATATGAACACAGCTACAAAACACTTTCGACACAATTAAAACTAGATCTAAACAACTGGAAAAACATTAATTGCTCATGGGTAGGACAAGATAACATAATAAAAATGACCATCCTACCCAAACTTATTTACATATTTAGTGCCATACCCATTGAACTACCAAACCATTTTTACTGAATTAGAAAAAACCATAAAGAAAGTTCATTTGGAAGAACAAAAGATCAAGGATATTCAAGGAAATAATGAAAAAAATGCAAAGGAAGGTGGCCTTGCAGTACCAGATCTCAAACTAAAAGCAGTGGTCATCAAAACAATATGGCACTGGTTAAGAGACAGAAAGGAGGATCAGTGGAATAGACTTGGGGTAAGTGACCTCAGTAAGACAGTCTATGACAAGCCTAAAGATCCCAGCTTTTGGGACAAAAATCCACTATTTGATAAAAACTGCTGGAAAATTGGAAGACAGTGTGGGAGAGATTAGGTTTGGATCAATACCTCACACTCTATACCAAGATAAACTCAGAATGGGTGAATGAATTGAACATAAAGAAGGAAACTATAAATAAATTATGTGAACACAGAATAGTCTAACATGTTAGACCTTTGGGAAAGGAAAGATTTTAAAACCAAGCAAGACTTAGAAAAAGTCACAAGATGTAAAATAAATAATTTTGATTACATCAAATTAAAAAGGTTTTGTACAAACAAAACCAATGTAACCAAAATTAGAAGGGAAGTAACAAATTGGGAAACAATCTTCATAACAAAAACCTCTGACAAAGGTTTAATTACTCAAATTTACAAAGAGCTAAATCAATTGTACAAAAAATCAAGCCATTCTCCAATTGATAAATGAGCAAGGGACATGAATAGGCAATTTATATGATTCTACCTCCAACATTTATCACATTTGTCCCGTTTGTTGTTCTCATATGGCTACCATCCCAACACACACTCTTCTTCTTCCTTAGACTACTAAAATGGCCTGTTAATTCGTCTTCCTGCTTCCAGTGCTTAGCACAGTACTTTACACATAGAAGGAACTTAATAAATGCTGGTTGAATTGTCCAGATACAGTATTAGGATCAATAAAACATTTAGTGCCAGAAGCAGGAAAACATACTTAAAGGGCTAAGAATGATTAAGTGATTAAAAGCAGGAAAACAGCAGTAGAGAAAAGAGAGAGGGGGGGTAAGAACAAGTCAATTCAGGATCAGTAGGCTAAAAAAGGCAGAAGTATCTTTTACTCTTTCCTTGACTCCCAGAAGAAAATCCTAGGACAGAGAACTAAAGGCAGAGAATGTCAGTGCTGAAAGAAACCTCAGAAACAGATATAGCCTATACCAGTGATATCAAGCTCAAATAGAAACAGAATCCTGAAAGCCTAAATATTACCTTAGAAAACCACAAATTAACATTATCTATGTTGTATTATATTATTTGTTTTGTTAAAAATATCCCAAGCACATTTAATCTGATTCCTTTTGCAAGCAGCAAGCTTGACCCCTCTATTCCAGAAGAATTCTAGAGATTACAGGCCCAGAAAGATCAAGTGATTTGCTCAAAGTCACTCAGAACTGGGCCAAACTGGGACTAGAATCCTGGGTCCCTGACCCTTGGTACAGGGCCCTCTCTTTTATTCTCACTATCCCCTTTTGCCCACTCAGGTTACAAACCAGTTTTTTCCTCTTTCTGAAAGAACACTTTACATTTCAGGCATCGGTGATTTCACTGGTATGAGTACTCTTGCTAACAAGCCCTGTACAAGTTTAGACGGTAACACTCAACAATTACTGAAGCTGAAAAATTCACCCCCCTAGTCTAGGCTAGTGGCTGACCCTCTGTGATTTTAGGAAGACTGGTCCTTGGATGAGGAAGCCCATCCTCCAAGCATGTCAACTGCCACGGTTTACACTTGCCTGACATTCAGACTTTAAGAACCCAGTCACTCCCATGTCCTCATGAGGCATCAGAGGAAGACTTTAACAGAGGCCCTAAAAGAAAATGTGCAGCTAATTATCCTTAAAACCACAAAGTCCTACCTCAAATTACTAGGAGAGCCAAGTAGAAGGAATGAATAAAGAAGATAAATGAAAGAAGTGGTTTGAGAAGTTCACTTTAGTATCCAAGGAATTCTGCTTGATAGACATAGCCCAAAGAAATTCAGTCATCATCCAGTGCTAAAAAGATCTTTAAATTAGATTGGAATTTTTATTGTATTCACTGTTAAAATAATATTCCTTCTAATTACAGGATACATACCACACAATACCTAAGACTAAAAAAGGACACTCACAGCACCATGCTGTGCTTTTTCATGGCCTTTACTATACAGAGAGAAAACTGAGAAGACAAGTGTTTAAGAGTTATTTAGTTTTGGGGGGAAGCTAGGTGGCTCAGTAGATGGAGAGCCAAGTCTGGAGAGCAGATCCTGGTCCTCAGTTCAAATATGACCTCAGATACTTCCTACTGTGTGACTCTGGGCAAATCACTTAACCCCCACTGCCTAACCCTCACTGCTCTTCTAAGATGGAAAGTTAAAGGTTTTGGTTTTTTTAAGGAGTTATTTAGTCTCACAAAGTTAAAATAGCTTCTATGATTATATTTTCCTTCCCTGGTTAGAAGTCAGATAAGAGGACTCAATGATGGACTAAGTAAAAAGGAATCAACTGTGAAGTGTCAGTCATAATCAGAAAGCCATTTCTGATAAAAAATGTATGTATTTTGGTTTGAGTAGTTGGTCACAAGACATTTAAAAGCCAATACCGAACACGTTCATGATAAAAGTGATAATCCACCCAAAATAACTTTCTTACCTGTTCTTGTAAGTCCAAGTCTAATTACTGTAGCTGCCTAACTAGTTGGATAAACAATTCAAATCCTAATTTTACTGCAGAAGGTAGAATATATGTGATGACTTCAGGGGATGGGGAAAGGTCATGAAGACAAAAAACATCATCATCTGAGCCTGTCTTGCTTAAAGAGGATGGATGATGTGTAAATGCATTTAAAAACACAACTTTTGATGGCATGCAGTAGGTAAATATTACAAATATTTGTTAAAACAAGATTATATATGCATCAGAAAAATCTAAGTGAAAGGCTCAGAAACACTAGCTACAATAGTGAACAGTATTTGGTGACAGGCAACCTGAGTTCCAATCTTCACTTTTGCTACTTACTGTGTAACCTTGAAGGAGTTGCTTAGCCTCCTTTATTTCTGCCTTTAAAAGACTCTGTAAACCTACTTTAGATAACTCACATTGTTTCCTGAAAATACAAGAGGAAATAAACTATAAATAACACACTTAGCAGGTTACTGGACACACAATTTCTGTCTTAAAGAAGAAACTCACACTAGCTACTTCCCTACTAAATGTGGCCCTCATGTGGAAAATAAGCAGTGAGGTTAGGGGAAGCAGGAAAGAGAGAGGATGTAGGGAAACAATGGACAGGAAGAAGAGAGGAATTGAAGACAAAGAGCAAATACTATACAGGACAGAGGAAAACCAGTTAGGTCACGGACTCTCCTAGCAAGCAGCAAGGAAAGAAAAGATGCTCTTTGACTTTAAGTTTTGAGTTTGAGAAAAAAATAAAAATGGAAATTCTGAAGGAAATTAATTCAATCTGGAGTTTTCTCCAGTCAAAGGAGAGGCCAAAAGTGACCCACGGGACATAAATAGAAAAGCAAGAAAAATCCTCACCATGATGAATGAAATATAGGACATCCTAGCTGCAGCCACCTGTGCTGCTCCCAAACTGGCCTTTAACTCTATAACTGAGAGAAACTCCATCCAATACTTCATCAGCTCTGAATTTAATATTGGAATGATGACAAAGGTCTTTAAAAATTTCCATTGGGGATCCTGGAAATCAAAGCCAGAAGGTAGCTTGTGTTGTTGTTTTTCAGTCATGTCAGACTCTTTGTGACCCCATTTGGGGTTTTCCTGGCAAAGATACTAGAGTGGCTTGTCATTCCCTTCTCAAGCTCATTTAAAGATGAGGAAACTGAAGCAAAAAGGGTGAAGTGACTCATCCAGGTCACAGAGCTAGGAAGTATCCGAAGCCAGATTTGAACTCAGGAAGTCTTCCTGATTCCAGGCCCACAAAATTATCCACTGGGTCACTTCACTGCCTCATAAAGTAATTAAGAGATCATCTAATCCAACCTTGTCATTTGACAGATAAAGCAAATGAGGTAGAGAGAGAGATAAGTGACTTACTCTAGTCCCACAGTTAGTAAATAGCAGGACTGGGATTCAAAAGTGCTTGACATTTTACAACTTCCCACAGTAGCTCCTCCAAACCTGAACTTCTCAAGCCTCACACAATAAACTTCCCTTCCCTCAGACCAAAGGGCCTCTATCCATGCTATACTAAGAACACAGAAACTACTCGCTTCTTTTTTTAATTTTTAAAGAAATTGTTATTTAATGGAAAAGCCAGCCTGGGCCAGGAAGCAAAAGAAAAAAATCACTTTTTAAAATATTTCCCCTTTCTAGGCTACAAGAAAGAGAATTTAAGAGAATGAAATGAACCATTTTAATTTCTGATAAACAAGAGGCTTGCAAAAAGGTTTTCATTTGGGCCTTGAAAATGAACTACCTAGTATGCCCCAAAGACAGCCACTGTCCTGCAGCTCATTGCCCTAACTTATTTTTTGCATTAATGATGTCTCTGAAACTTAATGCCTTAATATACTTTTTTTTAAATTTTGAGTTCCAAATTCTTTCTCCTTCATCCACTGAGAAGGCCAGCATTGTGATATCCATTATACATGTGACAGCATATTAGAAGCTATCCACTTTTGCAAAAGTGTGTGAGTAGGAGCTGAGAAGGTAGACGGCAGTACAGGTAATCCAGGCCTGGGAGTTGTGAAGGAATGAGCCAGGACAAATGATTCATTGGGAAGATGGAGCTATGGAAACTTCTTGAAGAAGGGATTAAAGTAACATGATCAGACTTCTGCTTTAGGAATGTCAAACTGGCAACATTGTGAAGGAAGATTGGAGAGGGAAGAGACTAAAAACAAGGAGACCAAGAGACCAATGTGGAGGCAACTGCAATAGTCCAGGTGAGAGGAGACCAGGACTAGAATTAGGCCATCTGTGGTATGAGTTGTGGCAGGCAGGAGACATGTTGTGGTGATAGGAAAAAAACAAGACGGTGCCTGATCGCACATGGCAGTTGTGAGTGGGGGCAGGGAAGCAGTAACTGGCACTGAAGAACTCAATGTGAATGCCAGCTTATAAATCTGGTTGACTGCAAGGATATTTACTATCTCTTAATTGCCAAATTGAATGGATTTTCATTTTCTCATCTGCATCCCTGTCTCATCAGAGGCAGCTAGGTGGCACAGTAGATAGAACTTGGTACTGGACCTGCACTCGGGAAGACCTGAGTCTAAATCCTGCCTTAGAGCCTTAGCTGGGTAACCTGGGCAAATCACTTACCTTCTCTGTGCCAGTTTCCTCATCTATAAATTACCTACCCAAGGCTGTTATGAGGATAAAATCAAATATAATTTGCAAGGCACTGCAAACCTTAAACCACTGTACACAAGCTAGCTATTATTGTTGTTGTTATTAACCTCTCCAGTCTTTGATCCTGCCAATAGCCCTCTTCTTGATATGTTTTCCTCTCTGGGTTTTCATGACAAGCACTTCGCTCCTGTGGTTCTCTTACCTATCTGACCCTTCCTCAGTCTTCCTTGCTGCATCTTCATGTAGGTCACACCTGCTAAACTCCGGTATTCTCAAAAGACTCTGTCCAGGGAGCCATTTCCCATGGTGATCATCAGCTCCTAAGGACTTCATTATCATTTCCACGCACATGATTCTCAAATCTACTTATCTAAGATCCAACCTCTCTGCTGACCTCAGGCCTCCCATCACCAACTAACTGCCTACCGGATCTCTCAAAGTGCATAGATTGCCCCAATATATCTTAAATCCAATATGACCCAAACAAAGCTTATTCTTTTTTCCAGAAACCTTCTCTACAACCTAACTCTCCTTTTTTGAACAGGACATTACTACTGTCCCTTACAGCAAGGCTCACAAAGTTGTGAACTCCTGAATTCACTACCTCACTCCTATCCAATCTATTGGACAGGTCACCTAGACCTGTCCATTTTATCTTTATAATACCTAAAGAAGAGTCTGACCATCACTCCCGCTCTCCCTCTCCCTCATCCCTCTCTTCCTCCCCGTCCCCCCACGCTCTCCCTCTCTCTCTCACCTCCAGGAACAAATAGAAAATCTTAGTTTTGATCTTCAAAGCCCTTCATAACTTGGCTTATTCCTACCTTCCCACAGTCTTCTTATACCTAATTTCACCGACCATTCTATATAGCTGGCTTTTTTCAAGTCTCAACTAAAATCTAATCTTCTACAAGAAGTCTTTCCAAATTTTCCTTAATTTTAGTGCCTTCCCTCTGTTAATTATCTACAATTTATCCTATGTGTATCCTATTTGTATATAATTGTAGAGTTGTTTACATGTTACATTAAACTATGGGCTCCTTGAACGCATGGATTATCTTTGAACTTTCTTTGT
The DNA here is from genome assembly GCF_027887165.1 of Monodelphis domestica. NCBI lineage: Eukaryota > Metazoa > Chordata > Mammalia > Didelphimorphia > Didelphidae > Monodelphis > Monodelphis domestica. The sequence goes on from NC_077235.1 coordinate 30,373,511, forward strand.
GTCACCAGCACTTAATACAATGACTGGCACATAATATGCACTTAATGTTTGCTGACTACCCTCAACAAATATAGGGAAGCTGGGAAGAGAGGTGAGTTTAAACAGAAAGATGATAAGTTGAGTTTGATATGATAAATGGTAGGAGTCAGAGCCTGGGAACATGACCTATGACTCCACAGAGAATGGTAAACTACCTTCAGTAAATGTAAATAGTAAAAGAAGCTCCCAGCTATCAATGGGAGAACTAGTACACAACCCTGGACCATCAGTGATAGCACGCCTTCTTTGTTCTTCTATATATTACCTGATCTGGGCTGGGTGCAAGGATCCATTTTACTTTGTTCTACTGCCCCCCAGGAAAATTGGCCTCTTGTGAATAAATGCCTCCAATTAACCTAATGAGTTTCATTAATAGCCAAGTTGGCATGGGCCCCTTTTTTCAGAATCTCAGTATTCTCTCAGAGGGTACGCCACCCTACAATTGGCATAATCAGGGCAGAACAGATCTACCCCCTTACATTTGGCATAGAAGGCAGGGTAGTCTGAAACCCCTACCAATCTTGTGCTTAGGGAACACACTTAAGTGGAGATGTCTAGCAAGCATTTGGAGATGTGAGATGTGCTCAAGAGAGAGAAAACAGTTGGAAATGTAGATAAGGGAATCATCTGCATAGAAATGTTCGTTTAATCTGTGGGAGCTAATAAAATCTCTGAGAGAGTATAGAAAGAAGTCAGAGCAAAGGGTGGAGGATAAATTCTGAGCCAACAAAATTACTAGGGACTGATCGAACTACAGAACCATGTCACAAAAACCCAAAGAGGAATTTCCCTTGGAAGAGGCAATCAACAGTGTCCAACTGCAAAGAGGTCAAGAAGAATGAGGTCCTTCTAAATGAACACTCTAATGCAAATACCATCAACATAGAAATGGGTTTGAATCAAGAACACATGTGATACCCAGTGGAATCGCACAGGCTATGGGAGAGGAGGGGGGAGGAAAAGAAAATGATCTTTGTCTCCAATGAATAATGTTTGGAAATGATCAAATAAAATAATGTTAAAAAAAAAAAGAAGAGGAGAAAAAAAGAAGAAAGAAGAAGAATGAGGTCTTAGGTTTAGCAACTAAGTCACTAGTCAGTGACTTTAGAGATAGTCATTTCAGTCCAGTGGTAGAATAGAAGCTTGATCCCAAGACATTAAGAAGTAAGTAGGGATCAGGAAAGTAGTTGTGTAGTGTATTGAGTGTAGACTGCTTTTTTCTAAAAGTTTAGCTGTGGTTGAGAGGAGGGATATGGGAATGATAGAGAGCTTGAGGGGATGGTAGAAGCAAGTGAAACTTTGGTTGTTCTTGATTTTTAAGGTTGAAGAAAAAACCTTTAAAAAAGGAAAGGTACCCTTTCCTCTGACAGTGAAGCAAAACAGAAGAGAATGGAGATTTGAATTGTAGAACTGAGAATGTGAATGAGAGTGTTCATGATGAATCGCCTCCAAGTTTTATATAAAATATAAGGGAATTCCTAGGGCAGCAAAGTGGTATAGTTAACAAATCCCTGGATTTGGAGTCAGAATAGAACTGAGTTCAAATTCTGCCTCACCTAGGTATATGACCCAGAGTAAGTAACCTACCTCAAGGGTTGTTGTGAAAATGAAATGATACAACTTATGTAAAGTATTTTGCAAACCTTAAAGCATTTATATAAATGCTATCATCGTTAAAGAATGAGGATGGAATTGGGGAGTATCATATTCTATTCAGCCCAATTCCCTAGAGTATCATGTCAAATGTTACAGGGAGGTGTGATATTTGCCTCAAAGCTTTCTTAGTTCAGGCTCCATATTGGGAGAAAATTAATTCTTTGTGAGTCACTGAGCAAATGAGATTTACTTCTTTCAAATTCAGCAAGGATATAGTGGTTGCTCAGTCTTTTCTTGTTTCCATGGAAACACATTCGCTCAGTCCATGCTCAGAGTATGGTTTTAGGTGCCTACTAAGACTAAGCATCACTGGCTACATGAAGTTGAGCACTTTTAAGCTCCTAATCAACCAATCAATCAACATTTTTATGTGCCAGACATTAGACAAAGAAAGCTCCCCCCCAGACCAGCAGAGACTGATCTTTGCTGGTAAGCAGCTAGAAGATGGTCACACCCTGTCTGACTACAACATCCAGAAAGAATACACCTTGCACTTGGTCCTTTGTCTCAGGGGTGGCATGCAGACCTTTGTGAAGACCTTGACTGACAAGACTATCACCTTGGAAGTGGAGCCCAGTGATACCATTGAGAATGTCAAGGCAAAGATCCAGGACAAAGAAGGCATCCCTCCAGACCAGCAGAGACTGATCTTTGCTGGTAAGTAGCTAGAATATGGTTGCATCCTGTCTGACTACAACATCCAAAAAGAATCCACCCTGCACTTGGTCCTGTGCTTGATGGGAGGTGTCTAATTCCCTCAAGATTCTTTCAAGCTTTTGAGTAATTTCACTGCACTTTTCTTTCAACAAAGTTGTTACATTCCCCTCCAAAAAAAACAACAAAAAACCAAAACCCTTACACTAAGAACTGGAGAATGTTAGAAAAAGCAAAAACAGCCCCTTCCCTCCAGAAGTTTCCATTTGAAAGACAGAGATAAAATGCCAACAATTATGTCCATAGAAGCTCTCTACAGAGTAAACTGAAGAAAAAAGAGATTCCACTGGTTATGCTGTCAAAGAGGCTGGCTACAAAGCCTCCAATGGGCTCTCTCATCACCTCTGCTTCAGAGAACCCAAGCCTAGCTTTTTTCAAGCCTTAGCACAAGTGCCATGTCCTGGAGGAAGCCCTTCTTCATCCCCTCGGTTATGAATCCTTGCTTTAGACATTCATGAAGTATCTGTCTACATATTACATCTTGCTCTACCCTCAGCAGAATATAAGCTCCTTGGGGCAACAGGGTGACTCAATGGATAGAGAGCCAGGCCTGGAGATGAGAAGACCTGAGTTCAAATCTGACCTCAAACAATTCCTGGCATGTGACCCAGGGCAAGTCACTTAATCCCAGTTGCCTAGTCCTTACTATTCTTCTGCCTTGGAACCAATACTCAATATGGATTCTGAAAGAGAAGGTATGGGTTTAAAAAAAAGAATATAAGTTCCTTGAGGGCAGGAAATAGTAGTTTTGATTTTGAAATTCCAAGCATATAGCAGATACGTACTGAATCCTTTAAGCTAGTCCTTGAATTCTACAACCAGGACTTTTAAAAATTAATCAATTTTAATTTTTTTTACCATTTACATGTAATAAATTTCCACATAAGTTTCCTGAAGTTATATGATCCAAATTATCCCTCTCCCTCCCTTCTCTCCCCCTCCTAGAGCTGACAAGCAATTCAATCTGGGTTATACACATATTGTCATGCAAAATATAGTTCCATATTGATCATTTTTGTAAGTGAATAATCTTACAAAACCAAAATCCCAAATCATATACCCAAATAAACGAGTGAAAAATTGTACGTTTTCATCTGCATTCCATCTCCAACAGTTCTTTCTCTGGAATTAGATAGTGTTCTTTGTAATAAATCCCTCAGAATTATCCTGGATCATTGAACTGCTGATAGTAGCTAAATCTATTACATTTGATCATTCCACAATATTGCTGTTACTGTGAACAATGTTTTCCTGGTTCTGCTTATTTCACTCTGCATCAGTTCATGTAGGTCTTTCCTACAACCAGGACTTTTGCCGCTACACCACCTTCTGGGAAAGTGGAAATATTATATATAGAAAAGAAGTTTCCTTTTTTCTTCTTTCTCTGTATGTTCCTCCATCTCTATGCAATTTGTGATTTTTTAAAAGATCCTTATTGCTCTCTGTAAATGAAAACAAACCTTAAGTCACAAATGCTTAGCTTTCTCCTTCAAAACTAGCAAGGTCATTTGAGAGAGGGGAAAAGCACATTTGATTTGCCCCAAACTCAATTAAGATGATCACATCAAGAAAGTGGCATTTTACTCTGTTAAGCTCAACTGTTCACATCAGAAGACAACATGTTTTTGGTCAAAGAAAGTCTGCATTTCAGTTTAAAGGTGAAACCAAAAAGCTGACTATCCGGATACAAGTCTGCCTAAGGCAAGATGGTGACTTGCCATCTATATTCCTTTGGTAAGGGAAATATTCCCTTCATCTCTAGCTGCCAAAGTGGAGAGGCAGGTAACACCTTCCTAACCACTTACCACCTCAAAAGCCTAGAAGAGCTTGATCTCATCCCTCCCCCTTCTAAGGTTCCTTGAGACCTGTGTCCTCATCCTCTTCCCAGAGTAATAATGTCATAAATTTTTTTCATACAAAGAACTAAAATATGGGAAAGAATATGGGTATTTAGCCTCATGTTTATGACTCAGTTGTGAGGTTATATCAAGTCAAAATATATTTGAGTTACAGAATAATTCAACAGTAGTTAATAAATCCATACTGAGAAGACTATTATGTTCAAAGGACTGTACTAGGTGCCGAGGAGGATACAAAGGTGAATATAAGTCATTGTCCCCGCCCTCAGAGGTTTACAGTCGACTAAAGAGGATGACATGGTCACAAATAAATAAAATCCAAATTATAACATGAGATGGAAAGAAAATGTTTTAAGAGTTCAAAGAAAGAAGAAAGACAAGCACTGACAGCTTTGGGTTGAGAAGGAAGAAACTGCGTAGAGAACGTATTTAAAGAAGAGGTAGCAATTTGATTGGTGGTTGGTCTTTAACATTAGAGAGGATTTCACTCTGCTGAAATGTGGGGGGAACAAAAGGAATGGCAACAGTAGAACACTGATTGAGGTGGTAGAGAGGACCTTGGAAATCATTAGTCCAAGTTTCTTTTATTATGTGGGGAAAGGGAGTCCCAGAGAGATTAAATCCTTTAATAAAGAAATCCCCTCTCTGTAAATTGGAAATTGAGGGGATGTCCATCAACCAGGGAATAGCTGAACAAGCTGTAGCATATGACTGTGATGAAATACTACTGCATCATAAGAAATGATGAGCAGGTTCATTTTTAAAAAACTTGGAAAGACCAAAAAAAATGTTTTTAAACATGGGAAGACTTACATGAAATTATGAAAAGCAAAATGAGTAGAACCAAGAGAATATATACAGCAAGAGAAATAATGTTTGAAGGATAATTCATGAATGTCCACCTCCAGAGAAAGAACTGATAAAGAGAAACATGCAAGACATAGTTTTATACATACATACATACATATATATATATATATATATATCTTTTTTTGGTCAGATGATGCCTTCTCTAGTATAAGGAAGGGACAAAGGAAGGGGGATACCTGGGAATTTTAATATGACCAACAAACAAATAAATTAATTTTTTTAAACCAAAGATCCCAGTGTGTTATCTCTTAAAGGTGAATTAGGAAAACTTATAATCTGGTTTCTAGTTAGCTCTGTGATTTTATAATGGTGATGAAGGTATGATAGAACAGTGGCTCAGATAAGTAAGGAAAGGGGAGTGATGTGGAATAATAATGTAGGTCAGAATTAGACCTAAAGGACCTTAAATGTAAGGGTAAACAGCTTGGACTTGGGTCTAGTAATCAAGCAGAACAAAGCCTATTAGTTTCCTGTATTTAGTAAACATAGAAAAATTAAATTCAATTAAGTGCCTTCTATATGTAAGATACTAAGCTAGGTATAAGGGATACAAAAAAAATTGAAAGTAATTCTTGCTCTCAGAGAGCTTACTTTCTTGCAGAAGGAGAGAGGGGAAAGGTTAAATAGGTACTCATATATGTAAATATTTAAAAAATAGAAAGTAATTTCAGAGGTAGAGTATCACTAACCAATATGGGGCAGGGAGGCCTTTAGATGGAGGGAACTTGAGGCTGGGGTAAGAAGAACTAAAAATAACAGAGGAGAAAAAGTCTATTATTGGATTTTACCCTGTGGATATTGGTTCATCTCAAACATATAAACCCTGTGATTCAGTGGATTTAGCTTGATACCTTTGCATACTCCATACACCACAAGCTCAAATAGTATTTGCATTAACAGCCCTACAATTACCCATGGAGAGATAAACCCAGTCCTGAACAATTTTTTCCCACAAAAGTTCCTGGAACAATTAATGTTTGTGAAGACATTGAAGATTTCTTTTCTGAAGAAAGGCACTGTAAGAGCTCCAACTGACAACAACCACATGGAGGGTTCAGTGAGGGTGTATGATAAAGCTGAATGGAAAGAACATTGGCCAGGCATCAAGAGAACTGGCTTCTAGTCCAAGTTCTCCCATTCATCAGCTTGGGTGAGCTGCTTTCCCTCTTGAAGCCCCAGTTTTCTCACCTATGGCCTGAAGGTACTTTAGTGCTCCAGCATTGTTTTTTATGAGAAAACAAAACTTCTGATCCTCCTGCCTGTTCTCTTTGCATGTTTACATCTAATAGAAATACAAATTCACCTTGGATCAGCAGCTGCTTACATCCAAAAGCTGCCTGGATTCCAGGGTATGTGCTTTTGGGAAACAACATTTGCAGAGTTTTGATTGGAAGGTGTTGTATTAACAAAATTTATCATTAACTTGCACAAACATAGCTGTCTTCTGAAAGCAGGAACAGAAGCTTATCAGGTATGCCCAGCCAACTCCAATAAACAACGAAGTTGAAAAACAAGAATACAGACTTCTGTATATTTTCTAACCAAATGGGTATTTTTAAGACTTTACCCAAGGGCTTTCTAATATAACCAAAGAAAAAGTCTGAGTAATATGTAAAGTCCCCTAAGTCCAAATCATCCTTACTTGCTGATGACATCAAGGTTATCTTGGAAAATCCCAGTGAATCAACAAAGAAAATATTTGAAATCATCAATTCAGTAAAATAGGATACAAAAGAAACATAAAACATCGACATTTCTCTCTATATAGTAATATCAAAATGCAGTTGTGAAAAATATGTTACCTGAGAGTCATTCATTTTAGAGTGACAAGGGACTTTTGAGATCAAATTGATCTCCATCCTTCACTTTAGGATCAGTACAGAGACCAGAAGAGGCTAAGAGCCTTGTGTAAAGTCAGGTTGCTAATGAATAGCAAAACCAGTATTAATGCTCAGATAGACCTTACTAGAGATATTTCACTTAGACTGTTTTATCCTTTGTTATGTGTCTCTTCATGACCTCATGGACCAACTGTCCATGGGGTTTTCTTGGGCAAAGATACTGGAGTGGTCTGCCATATCCTTCTCCAGTGGATGAAGGCAAACAGAGGTTAAAGTGACTTGCCCAAGGTCACACAGCAAGGAAGAATCTGAGGTTGGATTTAAGCTCACATCTTCCTAATTCTAGGTCCAGTCCTCTATCTACCAAGACACCTAGCTGCCATTTTACCCTTAGTTGCATATCATTCTAACAGGTGATTTCTAATTTCCTAGTCAACAAAAGATTAGAAGTAAAAAATGTTTAAAAGGAGAGACAGAGATTTGCTGACAAAACTCCAAGGGTGAAGGCTGACAGAAAAGCCCAAACCCACAAAAAATAAGAGGAGCAAAAGCACAGGAAACTGAAGGGAGTAAAGAAGGGGTAAATATGAGCAAACAACAGAAAAAGAAAAAAGAAATTACAATTGGCAGCTTCTATACAGCCAATGAACAAAGAGGAAATGGAACAGAGAAGGAGGAGGGAAAAGAAAGAAAGAAAGAAAGAAAGAAAGAAAGAAAGAAAGAAAGAAAGAAAGAAAGAAAGAAAGAAAGAAAGAAAGAAAGAAAGAAAGAAAGAAAGAAAGAAAGAAAGAAAGAAAGAAAGAAAGAAAGAAAGAAAGAAAGAAAGAAAGAAAGAAAGGAAGGAAGGAAGGAAGGAAGGAAGGAAGGAAGGAAGGAAGGAAGGAAGGAAGGAAGGAAGGAAGGAAGGAAGGAAGGAAGGAAGGAAGGAAGGAAGGAAGGAAGGAAGGAAGGAAGGAAGGAAGGAAGGAAGGAAGGAAGGAAGGAAGGAAGGAAGGAAGGAAGGAAGGAAGGAAGGAAGGAAGGAAGGAAGGAAGAAAGAAAGAAAGAAAGAAAGAAAGAAAGAAAGAAAGAAAGAAAGAAAGAAAGAAAGAAAGAAAGAAAGAAATCCCAGAAAATTGGATATAGGCTTTGGAAGAACTCAAATTACAATGCAAAACACAATTAAGAGAGGCTGAAGACAACTGGGAAAGGAACTTAAAAAAGCAAGATAAATAATCTGGAAACAGAAAACAGTATCTTGAAAGCCAAAATTAATCATCTTAAAAATGAGGTAAAGGAGATGAAAGATGAGGCAAAGAAGATGAAAGATGAGGCAGAGAAGACGAAAGATGACCTCCAAAGAAAATCAGACCAGAAGGAGAAGGATGACCAAAAAGCCAAGGAAGAAATCCAGTCTTTAATATCCAGAATACAACAACTAGAAGCAACAACTTCACAAGGCAGCAGGACACTATAAAACAAAATTTTAAAAAATGAAGAAATTGAGAAAAATATGAAGCACCTCATTCACAAAACAGAAGATTTAGAAAACTGTTCCAGGAGAGACAACTTAATAATTATTGATCTACTGGAATACCATGACAAAAGAAAAAGCCTGGACACCATACTACAGGAAATTATCCAAGAAAATTGCCCTGATATTCTAGAACAAGAAGGAAAAGTGGAGACTGAAAGAATCCACAGATCACCTCCTGTACTTAATCCCCAACTGATAACACCCAGGAATGTTATAGCCAAATTCAAGAACTATCAGACCAAAGAAAAAATATTACAAGCTGCTAAGAAGAAGTCATTCAGATACCATGGAACCACAGTGAGGATAACACAAGATATGGCTGCATCTACACTGAAGTACTTAAAGGCATGGAATACAATATTCCAGAAAGCAAGGGACTAGGTCTATAACCAAGAATCAATTACCCAGCAAAACTGACTATATTCTTGCAGGAGAAAGTATGGACATTTAACAAAATAGAAGAATTCCAAGCATTTGTAAAGAAAAGACCAGACCTGAACAGAAAATTTGATACCCAAGCACAGAACTCAAGAGAATCATCAAAAGGTAACTAAGAGAGAAAAAAGAAAAACAAAACCAAAAAAACAAAACTTTTTTAAAGAGACCCAATAAGTTAAAATGATATGCATCCCTATAAGAAAAGAGGTCATTGGTAACTCTTAAAAAATGTTATCACCTGGGCAGCTAGACGAATTACATGTAGAGGGCACAGTGACAAACTGTATAGGATGAAATGCCAAGACATAAATATGTACATAGATATATGTATGCATAAATACATACATATGTGTATATATATATGTATATATATACAACTAGAGCTAAAAAAGAGATTAATACTAAAAGAAATGGGAAAAGAAACAAAAGGGGGTAAGTTTATATATCACAAAGAAGCTCATGGTGGGAGGGGAGAGAACATCAATACACTGAAAGGGTAAAGAGGTTGGAGATAGGAAATACTCAACTCTTATGTGCATTGAAATTGACTCAAAGAGGGAAGAACAATCAAATACATTGGGGCAGAGAATTGATTTGCATCCTATAGGAAAGTAGAAGGGTAACAAATGGACTGGTGGGGAGGGAAGGAGTACAAGGGAGGGAGAGGGGGGGGGGAGTTTAAAAGACTTTAAAGAAAATAAGGGGGGAATAAGAAGGGAGGGGGTAGAAAGAGAAGTAAAATAAGGGTGGGAATTAGGGGGACTGATTAAAAACAAAACATTGGTGTAGAAGGAAATAGTGAAAGAAAAAAGACTAGGTTTGGATCAACATCTTACACCCTAAACCAAGATAAATGCAGAATGGGTGAATTATTTGAATATAAAGAAGGAAACTATAAGCAAATTAGGTGAACATAGAACAGTATACTTGTCAGATCTTTGGGAAAGGAAAGACTTTAAAACCAAGCAAAACTTAGAAAAAGTCACAAAATGTAAAATCAATAATTTTGATTACATCAAATTAAAAAGGTTTTGTACAAACAAAACCAATGCAACCAAAATTAGAAGGGAAGCAACAAGTTAGGAAACAATCTTCATAACAAAAACCTCTGACAAAGGTCTAATTACTCAAATTTATAAAGAGTTAAACCAATTGTACAAAAAATCAAGCCATTCTCCAATTGATAAATGAGCAAGGGACATGAATAGGCAATTTTCAGGCAAAGAAATCAAAACTATTAATAAGCAAGCACATGAAAAAGTACTCTAAATCTCTTATAATCAGAGAGATGTAAATCAAAACAACTCTGAGGTATTACCTAGCAGATTGGCTAAAATGACAGCAAAGGAAAGTAATGAATGCTGGAGGGGATGCAGCAAAGTTGGGACATTAATGCATTGCTGGTGGAATTGTGAATTGATCCAACCATTCTGGGGAACAATTTGGAACTATGCCCAAAGGGCACTAAAAGACTGTCTGCCCTTTGATCCAGCCATAGCACTGCTGGGTTTGTACCCCAAAGAGATAATAAGGAAAAATGCATGTACAAGAATATTCACAGCTGCGCTCTTTGTGGTGGCAAAAAATTGGAAAATGAGGGGATGCCCTTTGATTGGGGAATGGCTGAACAAATTGTGGTATATGTTGGTGATGGAATACTATTGTGCTCAAAGGAATAATAAACTGGAGGAATTCTATGGAAACTGGAATGACCTCCAGGAAGTGATGCAGAGCAAAAGGAGCAGAACCAGGAGAACATTGTACACAGAGATTGATACACTGTGGTACAATTGAATGGAATGGACTTCTCCATTAGTGGCAATGCAGTGAACCTGAGCAATCTGGAGGGATCTATAAGAAAGAACACTATCCACATTCAGAGGAAAACTGTGGGAGTAGAAACACAGAAGAAAAACAACTGCTTGATTACATGGGTCGATGGGGATATGATTGAGGATGTACATTCTAAATAAACATTCTAATGCAAACACCAACAACAATAGGTTTTGATCAAGGACACATGTAATACCCAGTAAAATTGCACATCAGCTTCAGGAAGGATGGGGGTAAGGGAGGGAGGGGAAAATATGATTCTTGTAACCAAGAAATAATGTTATAAATTGACTAAATAAATTAATTTAAATTTAAAAAAAATAAAAGGAGAGACAGCCACTAGGGATAGCACTCTGAGGGAAAAAGTGATATTTCATATTGAGGATGATACCAGAAAAAAAAATAAAGAGAAACCAAAGAACTTGAAAATCTAACTCAGGGCTTAGGTGTTAGTGGAGAGACAAAGAGCCCACACACTTTCTCACCGTCTTAGTACTAGAAGAGATCTTCTCGGTCATCTGGTCCAAGACACACCTAAACATGACTCTCTTCTGTAAGATACTTCATAAAGAGTCACCCAGTCTTTGTTTGAAGACCATGAGTGACCAGGAAGCCACAATCTCCTAAGGCCAACTAATCTACTTTTCCATCATTAAGTTCATCCTTATATCAAGCCTAAATCCTCCTCTTTGTAATTTTCTCAAATTATTGTCCTGGTTCTACCTCTGAGGTCAAACAAAACAAGACTCTTTCATAGATAAAGCCCTCAACTACCTTAAGATAGCTAGCATTTCACACCATGCCTCCGCCTATCTCAAAATCTTTTAAATACTATCTCACCTCTTTCTCTGTGAAACCATCCAACCTTCCAAAGCTAGGAATCTCCTAATGTTTTACAAATGTCTGGAAAGGTCCTTAGAAATTATTTAATTCACAGCCCCTGCTTCCTAGTCCACTTGCCTTTCTCCTATACTCTGGTACTTTCTGAAACATCTATATTGTCTCATGCCTCATTAGCTTAGAGCCTAACTTTCTAAAGGACCCTTCTAAGAGAAGATACTTACATTGCAGCAGAAATTTTTGGGACATATATCCTCTTACCTGGATCTTTATTTTCTCCCTAGTTGATTTAGTCCAGTGACGGTAAACCTTTTAGAGCCAGAGTGCTGTGCCCCTCTCTCACACCAAGTGCCTGGTGCACCCCCCCACACACACACAGGGGAGGGAGAAAGCATTCCTATTGGGCTGCTAGACAGAGAGGTGGTTGAAGTGAGGAATGTCTTCAGCAACTGAAGAGAAGGGAAGGGGAGTGGTCCAAGCACTCTGCTTCCTTCCAGCTCTGCCACCTGTAAGCTGCCCATCTTACCCTCTGTGCACTCCCATTGGGCTGCTGGGCAGAGGGGCAAGGGATGTGAAAAAATGTCATCAGGCACAGTGGAGAGGGGAAGGAGAGCAGCTCCACTAGAGTCCCTCCGCCTTTCTAGTAACAAACTCTTGGTAGGGAGAGGGTGGCCACATGCCCACAGAGAACACAGTGCATGGCATCTTTGGCACCTTTGGCACCTGTACCATAGGTTCACTATCACTGTTCTAGTCCTTCTCCCCTCCATACCTTCCTGAACATTGCTACCATATTAATCTTCCTAAAAGGTGGTTTTTAGTATGCCATTCTCCTACTGAGAAATGTACAATGGGCTCTCTGTTGCCTAAGGAGGTGTGTTGTAATGGCTGAAACAGCAAACTTGGACCAGCTCCTGAAAACATCATTAATATTACAAGCCCAGTATAATTTCTTCATTCATTCAATAAGCCTCTACAGAATGAATGCCTATATAGCAAGCAGGTCCTTAGTGACTGCAGGGAGGGGGGGAGGGAATAGGGTAAAGTGGAGTGGAATACAAAGATAAATTAAGACACTTTTTTCTGTCCTCAGAAAATTTACAATCTAGTCTAGTTCATCAAGCAGCAGGATGGCCCTGTCAAACAAATATAGATACAATATCCAGAATTAAGCCTGACACAAATATATAGAAATGAGATAAATAAGATAATGAATATATAATGCTTTGCAAACCTAAGATCACCATATAAATGTCAAGTATTCAAAAGAAAAATACAAAGGCACAGGTGAGTTCATGAGGCTCTTTAATGACACAATGCTCCAAAGAAACACAAGCAAGATTCTGTCTTCCTACCCCCTACCATGCAATATAGTAATCCCCTGCTTGGTGTTCTTGGTATGAAGCTAGGTGATCCACACAGGGACTGAGACTGTGGCCTTGGCCTCACTGCCACCAAATACTCAATACAAAGCAAAATACTAAAACTGTCCATTTACAGAGCAGCATTCAACTATAAGGCCCATACTGCTGACAGTCACTCTGGAGGAAATCATCAGTCAGCAGGCCAGTATTTCAAGAGGCTGCCTCACCTCCCCTGCAGAAGGCAAGTATTTTCCCAGGAAGAGTGTTAGAGGGTTAGCATACTATTAGGTTGCCTTGTCTTCCTATAGACTGCTGTGCTGTATTGAATCTGAAAGCCAAGAATGTTTTAATCTAGTTTCTCTTACTCTTCAATCATACAATACCGCATGAAGAAGACATGGGTTGAATGAAATCCCACCTTGTTAATTACTACTGATGTGACTACTCTGGATGAGACACAACCTCTTGGGGTTTCAGTTTCTTCATCTGGAAAGTTAGATGGCCCCTCAGGTCTATTCCACTTATAAATTTTTGATTCTGCAAAGATTGAGACATCTAGAACATGCTAACTTATATAGCAAAGTCATCTTGCTTGCCTTTCAGTATTTATCAATGCAAAATGCTTCAGAGTATTACCACGCCATTAGTTGTTTTTGTCTGCACCAAACCTATGATCTCATTGAGATATAGTCTCCCCACAAAGAAGCTTTCTGTGGATTCAGATCAGCACCTACTCTTCAATTCATGGTCCTAGAAAGTTGTGCCTGGCACAAGGAGGTGAAGTGACTTATTTGGGGTCACAAAACCCAAATGGGTCAGGAGTAGGACTTCATCATCTCGCCTCAATACAGTATGGCCTCTCCACAAGAATAGCTTCTCCCTAGCAATATGGTCAGTCTATCTAGTTTTCTATTTCAGGCTGGATTGGTATCACCTTTAAAGCATATTGAAGCACTATTATGTGCAGGTCTCCTTGCCCAGACTCTCACTGCTAGGGATAGAGAAAGATGTCATTCCATCCTATTCCTTCTGCCCATCTCCTGGCTTCGCCAGTCCTTGTCTGCCCAGGGACAGAAAGAGCACCATTTAATTGTGCTCCCTCTGCTGGTTTCCTGTCCTGGCCTGGCCTGGCCTGCCTAGGGGGAAAGGATAGAAATGCCATTCCATTGACTCCCCCACTGGTCCACTTGGCTGAGCTGCCAGATGTCTGGAGAGGTGAAGGGAAGGAAACAAGCCTACTACTAGGCATTGTGTGCTGCAAATATCTAATTTGATCCTCACATCAACTCTTAGAGATAAGTGCTATTATTATCTCCATTTTGCAGTTGAAGAAACTGAGGCTAACAGAAGTTAAGTGACTTGGACATAGAGCTAGTAAGTGTCTGAAGCTAGATTTGAATTCAGGTCTTCCTGACTCCAAATCCAACACTCTATACAATGTGACATCTAACTCCCTCACTATTCCTAGAGGACTCCTCCCTGAAGTCAAAGCCCTAGGGATGTTGATAACCTACCAGAACTCATTTTTCAATGATTGACAAACTCATATCCTTCCAATCCCAGTGATTCTGAACCCCTGGCTATCATTGTTCAAACCCCATTCTCCCTTCCCCCCCATTCTCTGCTCCCTTATTCTCAACCCCTTGTCACTCCTCACCACCTTCATATTCCATTCCAAAGGTATCTACCATTTATTTCACAGTGTTCTCTGGAATACTTGCTCTACAGGCAACAAACTTGTTTTAATCTCAAAACTTTTCCTCTCCCACTCCTTCCATCTTCCTTTTCTCCCATAGACCCAGAACTAATGGTCCAATTTCCCTTCCACTTACTCAGCTAACTTGGAATACTCCTTGCTCCCCATTGCACTTTCATGTTCTTTCTCTACCTCTGTCACTCAGTAGTTTCTCCTCCTTTGAGGTGCATTTGATATATATCCACCATCCAATCAAAATTCTAGTAGCTATCTAGCTTACAGCCTTTCTCTTCTTTCCAACTCTTCCCTCCTATTAGGAGACTTCAGTGTATATACTGATACTACCCCAAACACCTTTACCTCCCATTTCCTCAACCTAATCAATCCCCATGACCTATTCCTCCACCCTACCTCAGTTACATATATATATATATAGATATAGATATAGATATAGATATAGATATAGATATATATAACCTTTCACCTTGTCAATGCCCACAAATGCCCCACTTTCCTGTTTATGAACTTGGAAATTCTTTTATTTGGAAAATCCTTTATTTGATCACAGTGTTGTTATCCCACCTCTTCCACTGCTTTACAAGCCCTAAACCTGTTTTTTATTTTTATCATGATCTCCAATCCTTCATCCCCTCAGTTCTTTCCCTAACCTTGACCCCTTAACTAGTTATACTCTCCTCCATTTCTCATCTTGACCTGTGAGTGAACCAGTTCATCTTTACACCGTCTTTTTCTCTCAAGTCCCTTGCCCCTTACTGTATTGTCAAAATTACCAAGCTTTGGTGTTGGGTCAAATCTGCTGCCTTTATGCCTACTCACATTGGCTAAATGAAGGTAGAAAAAATCATAAAATGGTGCTGGCTGGACCCACTATAAATTTATCTTACCTAAGTTCCAGTGGGCCCTCACTGCTACAAGGCAATCCTTTTATGCTTCCCTAATTAACTCACTATCTCACTCACCACATAAGCTCTTCCACATCTTGCCATTCTTTCTTAGTCCTACCAAGACTCATCTTCCCCCTATTCTTTCTTTCCCTACTCTTTCAGATGAGAACTTTGCTTATATTTTGCTGGGGGGGAAATTGAGCCATTTGCTGAGAGCTCCTGCTTCTCCTATCCCTCTCATTTTACATTATTACATAGTAGCCTTCTGCTACTATTTCCTCCTTTACCAATCCCACATAATGAAGTGGCCCCTCGCCTTGACAAGACAAACCCCTGTACATGTATAAGTGATCCCATTCCACTTATCTTCTCCACCTGATTGTCCTCATCATCTTCATGCACTCAGTTATCTTCAATCTCTCCCTTTCTACAGGCTACTTTCCTACTACCTTACATACACACCCAAGTACTACCCAGTCTCAAAAATAAAAATCCTCATCTAGCATCCATCCTCATTAAATAATATCCCATCACCTTTTGTGGTAAAACTTCTTGGGAAGACTGTCTACAATGGGAGCCTCTACTTCCTCTCTCCAGTGTGGCCTCCAATTCCACCTGAAGCTGCTTTCTACATTTACCAATGATCTAACTGCCAAATGGGGTGTATGGGGTGCTCAGGGAGGGGTAGTATCTCTGGTATGGAGGGCTTGTCGTGCCCTCCTAGGGCAGCTCTCCAGCCTCTGACCTCCACATGACACCCAGCTCTCACTTGTGGCTCCTAGTAGCTGCTAGCATGCAGCAGCGGCCACACCCCGGGCAACAGCTTCGACAGGCAGGCTAAACCTTGTGAGGGTAGCCATCAGGTCGTAGACCCCTGGTGAACCAGGGCTTTGCTCACCCAGCATGTGAAGACTGTTTCGGCGGAACAGGTGGAAGAAACCAACAAGAAGGTTCAACGGCTGAGATGGCCATACAGCAAGGCACTGTGGAGTGCTTAGGGTGTGTTGGAGCACAAAAGAACACGGCCATCCAATGCAGCTGAGGAAGTCTCCAGGTGTAACGACTTTTCGTGCCACTGGACCCAGGCTTCCAACACCGAGAGAGTGGGACTGTCTCTGTGCATCGACTTTTCCACTTAAATCTCCTTCACGCACAAGTGTCTTTGTGCACAAAAACACACAAAGACAATCGTCATCCTTGGTTACTGAGAGACTACTACTACTACTAACTGCCAAATCCAATAGCCTTTTCTCAATCCTCATCTTTCTTGACTTCTCTGTAAACTTGGATACTTTCATCACTCCTTTGCCTTGATACTCTCTTCTCTCTAGGTTTTAATAACACTTTTCTCTCCTGGTTCTCCTACCTATCAAGACTGTTCTCTTCAGTCCCCTTGGTTGGATCTTCACCCAGTTCATTCCAGTTAACCTGGGTATATCCACCAAGGCTCTGTCCTAGACTTTCTCTTCTCCCACTATTCTACTTCACATGAGGATATCTTCAGATCCCAGGAAATCAATTATCATCTTACATTGGGAACTTGAAAAATGTTGAATAAATGTTAAAATAAAATACAATTTTTTAAAAGAAAGAGTAAAGTAGACAAAGATAGTAAAGCTAATTCTATCTTTAATGCAGATTATGTGCAATATAATAGAAAATGAATGACAATGTTCCTAGTGCTCCAGTTAGAAGCAAAATTCTGAAACCTTTACATGCAGAACTAGGCCACAAACAGAAAAAAATCTAAAAATATAGAAAAGCATCTGCTAGAAGCATCTCCTCCAAACTGTTTTTGGTGATGGTTTGCAAAGCCTGGAATATTTATGTATACAGAGTCAACATACTTATCTTTGTTAGCATAGAAACAGCTGAGAGTTATGTATTTTCATTACAGTTTCTGTATATTAGGATTACAATTAAAAGTGATAATGACAGTCATACTCCTACTACTGAGTGAAATATGTTCTGCAATAAAATAATTTCTTGTTCTGTGTGATAAATTACATAATTGATAATTGTTTTATAATTTATACTTTCTGCTTGATGGAATTAAGATCAAATGATGCTATGAAAAGTTCCTATCTGGTTATTATTCATTTATGATAAATGTTTGAAACATTTAGATTTTTTAAAAACAATTTTTGTGAGGGGAGTGGGCGGAAGGGAGGTAAAGAACATGAATCATGTAACCATGGGAAAATGTTCTTAATCAATTAAATAAAATTTAAAATAAAAAAATTAGGGGGTGATTATCTGCTTTATTAAAAGAATCACTGGAGGCAGTTAGGTAACACAGTGGATATAGCATCAGGCCTAGACTTGGGTTCAAATTTGGCCTCACACACATTTCCTAGCTGTGTGACCCTGGGCAAGTCACTTAACCCTGATTGCTCAGCCCTAACTACTCTTTTGTCTTAGAATTGATATGAAGACAGAAGGCAAGGGTTTTAAAAAAAAGAAACTTGGAACTATACCCCAAAAATCACTTAAGTGTACATATCATCAATACACTTAACTAGATTTATACCCCCAAAAAGATGAGACAGAGGGGAATGATCTATCTCTACCAACATTGTATTGTAGTCAAAAACTGGAAACTGAAAAAATTTACAGTGCCCATTAGTTTGGGAATAGACAAATTATGATATAACATATGATGAAATGTTGTGCCATAGGAAATGAAGAAAGTGATGGATTCAAAGAAATCTGTTAAGACTTGTATTAGCAGATAAAGGAAATGCACATAACCAGAACAATTTATACAATGATAACATACTGCAAAGGAAAACAATTTTAAAAGACTTAAGAATTCAGATCAATACAATGATCAGTTAGAATGTCCAAAGACTATTAAGAAATCACGCTTCTACCTCTTGGCAGAGAAGTGATAAGTTAGAAGTATATAGAGAGACATATATTTTCATACATGGCTAATATGTGGATATTTTGCCCAACTAAGCCTGTTACAATGAAATGTTTTCTGTTGTTGCTAGAGGAGGGGAATGATAGAGGAGGGAGGAGGGCATGACAGTGATGGAAAAAAAGAAGAAAAAATTATCAGTGAAATACTTAAAATTACACAGAAGAGACCAAAAGCAAGGTAGTGTTGGTATTAAGTTGAATTTAATATATGCTTTTAAAAAAAACTACACATAAAGGTAATTTCATATACAATCTCCTTTTTTGTTTTGTCTTGGGGATTTTTTGGTATTGTATATGGAAATGTTCATGTTAATCAAAATAAAATTTGTTTTAAAAAATATCAAAGTCAAGGAATTCCTTATGCATCCACAATAATGTCTTTAGACAACTCCTACTTTTCCTCTTCATTGGAATTATATTCCTTTGTTTTTAGAATGTAATTCTGGGGAACTTTCCATGCTTCCTGGGCTGACTTTCCGTTTAACATTTTAGGCTATAGGATCCTATTCTACACTTTCTCTGAAACTTTTGAAACCTGCTTTCCAGAATTCCAGGGTGAATAGCATATCACAACTCAAGCACAAATTTTAAGATGGAATGATCACTTTCCCCCAAGAATCATAACGTTTTTGTTTCACTACCTCCTGGTTGGTAAGAATCAACTCCAGAAAAGCAGTTCTTGGTGGTTTCCCTCCCTTTGGAAAAATAAAATTATCATTAAGGCAAACCAAGAAAATGTTCTGCTTTTGGCTGAATGAGAGCTTTAGCAGATGTCTGGATAATTAAATTCCCCAATATATTGCCTTCAACTTTTCCACCCCCAAAGGACCTCTCTTTTTCTGACTTCTTATTGCCTTCTCCCCAACAGCATAGAACCTAATATTTAATTGCACTCCAAGTAAAATTTTATTATCTATCTGCCCCTGCCTCACTAACAGCTTCTTTCAAAATGGAAGACTAGGACCATGTTACACTTCTTTTGTGCATAGAACCACAGCTGGTAACATAATAAACACACTCAATAAAAATACTCATCATTTTATTTACCAAATTTCCATGTATATATGACTTTTTAGGAATACTGCTATTGCCTAAAGTGAAGTGCCCTGTATACAATCACAGTTTTCCATTGCCTGAATTGTATTTTCAAAAAGGAACTTTCTCTCAATATAGTATTAACTTCAAATTCCCTGTCATAGGTATGAAAAACTTTAATTACAAGATCCTCAGTTTAAAGATGAATGTATATTCATGCTGATGTGTCACTACATTTTTCTTTTTCTCAAAAAATACTATGCCATACATTAGAAGCTGGAAGTGTGAGGAGAATATGAATGCAATGGGACCACTTTAGAATTGGCTTTCCCCTAACATCATGCAGATCTTAAGGCACCCTTAACTTCTCCTTATGTGCCTGCTGTTTATGTTCTTATCTGCCCAGAAATCCTGCAAGCAGGAAAGGAGGGCTCACTCAATGGACTTCCCCCTATTATAACTCTTAACATTGCACAGGTACTAATGAAGCAGCAAATGAGTGGTCTAATGATTATCCTAAATGATGGGATTAATATCATCTTGAACCTTAATGTATTCTTAAATAACTCCTCTCAAAAATAAAACAAAGGTGGGGGCAGCTGGGTAGCTCAGTGGATGGAGAGCCAGGCCTAGAGACAGGAGGTCCTAGGTTCAAATCTGGCCTCAGACACTTCCCAGCTGGGTGACCCTGGGCAAGTCCCTTGACCCCCATTGCCTAGCCCTTACACTCTTCTGCCTTGGAGACAATATGCACTATTGACTCCAAGACAGAAGGTAAGGGTTTAAAATAAATAAATAAAACAAAGGTAGCTCTAAGTCATCATTTTTGAAACTATTCTCAAAGAACCAAGGAGAAAGGATTACCATGTTACCCAACCCAAACTTTATTTTTAAAATTACACCATAAATTTTGTTGATTATGTGAGAACTCAATTCTTTCATACATATTTTTAAAATACCTTAAGAGGACATTATTGCCATATAAAGGATACAAAAGAATTGTCTACAGAACTAGATAAACCACTAGAAATATAAGAGCAAGATAAGGACTTTACTTTAGATTCTTTAAGACACATGACATCAATTTGACTGAGGCTATCATTTTTTTAATGTTACAGATATAGCAAGATGCAAGAAAGATACCATGGCAACAGGTTTGAACTAAGAATTAATGGATAAAAGAGCTCAAAGAAAAAGGAAATGATGTGCAAAAAAATTTCTAGCAAATCTTTTTGTGGTGGCAAAGAAATGGAAATTGAAGGGATGCCCATCAATTAGGGAAATGGCTGAATAAATTGTGATACAATGATGTGATGGAATACTATCGTGCTGTAAGAAATGATCAAAGGAATAGTTTCAGAAAAATCTCAGAAGACTTATATGAAGCGATGCATAGTGAAGTGAGCAGCATCAGCAGAACATGATACCCTGTAACAGCAATATTATAACAATGATCAACTGTGAAAGACTTAGCAACTCTGATCAATGCAATGAACCTTGACAATCTTAAAGGACATGTGATGAAAGTTGCTATCCACCTTCAAGGTGAGAACTGATGAACTGAGTGCAGATTGAAGCATATTTTTTTCTTTTTCTTTTCTTTGCAACATGACTAATATGGGAATATGTCACATGCATAACTGATATCATATTGCATGCCTTTCACTGAATAAAGGAAGAGCTGGAGGGAAAGAACTAGAACTCAAACTTTAAAAATGAATGTTGAAAAAACATTTTTAATTTTAAAATAAGTATGAAGAATAGCTAAATAAATTATGGTACATGAATGTGATGGGATATTTATGTGCTCTTATAAATGATGTGATATGTGATGAATACAGAGAAGTGTGGAAGGAGCTATATGACAATGCAGAATAAAGTGAGCAGAGTCAAAGAAACAATACACAGGAACTACAATATAAAAGGTAAGAACAATGACATACCAAAAAATTAAAAGTAATTGTCACAAAATCATAGAGCTCAAACAGGACTCAAATGAAGAACTGAAGATATCAATAAGAACTTTCTTTAAGGGTGCAGCTGAGTGGCTCAGTGGATTGAGAGCCAGGCCTAGAGACAAGAGGTCCTGGGTTCAAATCTGACCTCAGACACTTCCCAGCTGTGTGACCCTGGACAAGTCCCTTGACCCCCATTGCCTAGCCCTTACCACTCTTCTGCCTTGGAGACAATACACACTATTAACTCCAAGACAGAAGGTAAGGGTTTTAAAAAAAAAAGAACTTTCTTAAAAAAAAAAAGAAGTAATCAAATATGGTAGCAGAATGTGGTAATGGATTACATCATTCTAAATTTACCTGTAAAAAAAAGATTTCATAATTTACAACTGATTTAGAACTCCAGTAAGAATTCTGAGAGTAAATAATTTTATTATTGAAGGTATTGAGCATCCATAAAGACATTACTTACCATCACTAGAATCATAAGGAACAGCATGTTAGGAAATCCCACAACTAAATTCTAAATAAGCCTCTGTTATCTCAAGGATGACATTTGAGGTCAGCTATAATTACTCATCTTAATAGTCCTAAGGATTTTCTTTAGAGCAGCCTAGGATATGGAGGGTTTTTCCCAGTGCTCTATTCTTGTTAACAGTTAATAGAATGACTCTCTCAAGTTTTTTCTTTTGCTGACTGGCAAGTGATAACTAAACTATTAACTCTTCAGAGAAAGTCATTTCATTTGTAGTCTTAAAAGTATTATATAAATGTGAATTGTTATAAATAGCTTCCCAGAATATCAAGGCCAAATTTGAATAGCCAAATCAGGTGTGTGTGTGTGTGTGTGTGTGTGTGTGTGTAGTGTTTATTCCTCAATGTAATAATGAAAACTTGCTATACAGTGGTCAATACAAGGTGCCCAATAAATGTTAATGATTGGTGAAAGAGAAGTTTTCAGTATTATTCATAGATAGTGGCATAGAATGTCAGAGCTAGACAGAAACATAAAAGGTCATCTAGGGGGAAAAAAACTTCATTTTACAGAGAAGGAAACATCTGGAAAGATGAATTACACAAAGTCAAAACTGGGTTAGAATATACAAAATCACAAAGACCAACCCAAATTTGGCTTGAGGTAAGATGGGTATAGGTAACAAAAAAAAAAAATTCACAAGGTGACTGTCCTAATGTTTTCTACTATAGGTCTTTTAGAGATTTTGTTTAACATTTTCAAGTAGCAACATTTTAGTGTAATTGATGCCATTTAAAAATGTTAAAATAAGCTTTGGCAAGTGAAAGATTTTTCCTTCTGTAAAATGGAGTAGGTAGATAGCACTAGATGATTACCAAGGTCCCTTCCCCTGTAACATAAAGGGTTCTGTGAGATGATTTTGTAAAAGCAGTGGGTCTATCAAATTACAAAAGGACTGTAATCACAGGGTCTAAGAGCCCAGGAAGAAAACTTCCATAATTATAGGGTACTTTGTAATATGCTTTGACAGTTGTGTGATAAAGGATTGAAAGGTTTGCAATTTGCAAAACTGTGCAAAAACTGAAAATGTAAACCTAGGTATGAGGACTGTTCCTGTATCTAGCTGTTGGCTGCATTCATTTATACTTGGACATCAGGACTTGCTTGGACATCTAAGAACAGCACATCCTGGCTCTAACTGTTTTTTGGACCGCTGCTGTGTAAGATTTGGATATTTGGTTAAGTTTAGTAACCTAGTTAGCCTAGTTAAGTTAGTTTCTTTAAATAAGAATAAGCATAAGTAAATCCCTAAGCCCTTATTCCTTTCCCTTCCAAAACAATAAAATAGAATTTTTATATGTTTTTCCTCTCGTGTTTCCCTTACCCAAAAATCCTATCCTAACAGTTGTTAGCCATTAATAACACCACAGGGCATGGGTTATCAAATTTGGGGTTGGGGGCAGCTAGAGGAAGACTATGGAACTCTACTCAGAATCATGTTCTTGAGTTCATAAAATACACTGGACTACCAAAAAAGTCTAAGTATACTGAAATAGTTATCAAAATTTGCAACACTGCTAATACGGAAATAGTTTGAATGACTATACATGTAGAATCCATATCAAATTGCCTGCCTTCTCAAAAAGGAGGAAAGGGAGCAGGGACGAAGGATTTTGGGACTCAAAATTGTAAAAAACAAATCTTAAAAATTGTGTTTATATATGTAAATGAGAAAATAAAAGTAAATGTAAATGTAAAAAAAGTTAAATAAAGTCATAATAGAAACTGAATAAGTGGGTTAGATATCTTTGGCTGTACCCTCAGGTACATTTTTAAAAATTATTTTTTAGATAAACTGACTAGCTTTAATATGTTATCACTGTAGTCAGCCAGGCTAAAACTATACTAAGATATGAAATGCTCCTTTCATTTAACTAATGAACAATTGAAATGTGCTGATTGGTAAAAGACCTGGATGTCTAAGAACTCCTCGGTTTCCTAACTTATAGCTAAGTTGCTTTTTTAAAGTTTATAAAATTTGAATTTCCTTTGGTGACATGCAGTTACATGAGTCTAGGCTCGATAAAATAAGTATTTCCTTGAAGAAAGGAAACAATGTTATAATTTTTAAATAGTCTTTGATAAGAGTTTTATAGAGCTCAAATAGATGAAGTTAGGGTCACATTCACAAAGTCAGAGTGGCCAAAAATAGAAACATTTTTATACACCAGAAAATGTTGTAGTCTTTTACTCTGATTAAACTTTTAAAGGAATGACACTTGTGCTGCCATTCTTTTTCAAGAAGCAGGTCAGCAAATGATCATATAATCAGAAGATTCCTGTGTAACAGTTAAGAACATTATCCACGGGCTAAAAGTTGACCTCATTTTTGGTTAACATAGACCACAAAAGATTATGGAAAACTGGCATTACTCCTTCTTAACAAAAGGAACTGGTATAAGTGGTGATGTAGAGAGAGAACGGTGAGTCAAAAGTCAAATCCCACGCTCAATTCTTCCAAGGATTTTGTGTAGCTTACCTGAGGCAAACCTTTACCCCTTATAACCTGTTTCCCCACTTGCAAATGGAATCACTTCCCCTCACTGAGAAGTTAGGAATCTTAATGAATGTTTGTCAAGTGCTTTAATATTTAGATTAAAGGATTCATAATAGAGGATATAAAATAGTAATATCCTGTCTGGTGCTCTTTCAGATACCCAAGTAACAATAAGGGTTACTCTGCTTTGTATTTGGAATAAATTGCAGTCCTTCTGGACATAAATCTGTAATGAAAAACTTTTTAATGCCAAAATACAGAAGGTCAACAGTTCTTGGGGGGATTAGTTATTTAATGCTGAGCTGCCTAGAAAGCAGAGCTCAGGCTCTGTTTAATGGTTTCCATTAAGATGTATAAAATGTACTAGAGAAAGCAGTCAAAATTAAGAGATGTAGGAAAAAGCAGAAACACATACACTGGAGAATGGGTAGGGAAATGAATCTTGGAGCCACTCAAAGTAAATAGGTAAGGGGCACCAAGCCCAGAGTCTCTGGGAGGTCCTGGGTTCAAATGTGACCTAAGACATCTCTTACCTGTGGGACCCTGGGCAAGTCACTTAGCCTCTACTGGCTAGCCCTTGTTCTTCTGACTTAGAACAGATACTAAGACAGAAGGTAGGGTTAACACTGCAATGGTGTGCCATTCTTTTTTCCTCTGTCACATAACAAATGTAGCAAATGCTCTATACTCAGAAACTATCTCTTTTTTGTTTAACTCTACTGACATTCAGGGGCTACAGTGAAGAGCCATGCTATTAGGTCAGGTGGTGTTTCACTAGCACATTATGTAGTGCCTGAGTACCAAGACTATATAAAATTATTTTGCAAACCTTAAAGAAAAAAAAGACATCTAACATGAATGGGTAAAAAAGCATTTATTAAGTATTTACATTGGGTCAAAGAACAAATCATAGAAACAATCAATTCCATTAAAGATAATGACAACAATGAGACAATATACTCAAAATTTAGGAATGCAAAGCAGTATCCAGAGGAAAATGTACATCGCCAAACACTTTCACCAAAAAGAAAAAGAGCAGATGGAGGAATTGGGAACAAAACTAAAATAACTAGAAAACCAATAAATTAAAAACCTCCATCTACACACCAAAATAAAAGTCTGGAAATGAAATAAGAGTAATAAAATTGAAAGCAAGAAAAAAAAAGAAAAACTAAGGAGCTTTTTAAAGAGAGATAAAACAAACCATTAGCTAACTTTTTTTTTTTAAAGAAAATCAAACTCCTAGTATCAAAAATGAAAAAGGTGAATTCACAACCAAGGAAGACATAAAAGAAATTATTAAGAACTATTTTATCCAATTATGTATGTTCCAAAAACTCAAAGGACCACATAATCTGTTTTTGATGTATCCTATTCATGGAGATTATGACTTATAGGATGAAAGAAACTGAGGCATCAAGAGGAGGTAAGTGACACATTGTTCAGGTCACAAAGTTATCAAGTGTCAGAGCAGGAATTGGAATCCAGGTTTTCTGACTTCAAATCCAATGCTCTATCTACTATCCTAGAAGCACACATGATGGATATTTTGAAATAAGAAAAGAAAAACTCCAAAGATCCTAAAGGAAGGAGAAGAGAAATTGCCCAATCTCTAGGACAGTGGGAGTCAGTGGTTGCTGTCCTAACTTGGACTCGTTACCGAAAGGCTAACTTCCTTTAGGGCAAGGACTCAAGTTTTACTTTTGAACTCCTCCACTCTATCACCTACAGTACTTGGTGGAACTGTAATAACCTGCTAGCGTCCGAAGTCGAAGAGGTAACACTAAAGATGAGATCCCAAGGGGGGTTTGGGGGGGTGAGGGGTGGGATTATTTCAGAAATAACAAGGTTCTTTTCCCTCAGCTAGGAATGAGCTTCATTAGTAAAAGAAGATGAAGAGAAAGAAGTGGAAACGTAGAGACAGACAGATCGATCCTCGGGCTTGGTATCCAGGCAGAGTGATAACTTCAAGGAGCCTTATTTCCATGGGCAAGGGCACAAGGCACACGCTTCCATGCAAACAGTAGCGTGCATGCCTCTGCCCTTTTAAACTGGGATCTCAGTACTAGACAAGAATGCCTCCTCTTTTCGGGATCCAGCCCCGAGTACAAAGAGATGCCCCTAAACGAAGGAGGCTATGGCTTCAGCCACCGCCCCCCAGAGTCCCGGGGGTCCCCAGCAGCCCCCATCGAAGGAGGGGGTGGGGCTCGGGTAGAAACTCTTCCCGGACAGTGGCTTCGGGGGGACAGTTCGCCGGGTGCCCGCTCGCGCCGGGCCCCCTGTCACCGCCCCCCACGCCCGTTACAACGGTAAATCGGCAGGGCCCCCAGCCCGCCCAGGAGGGCGCACCTGCCCCCGCCCCGGGAGGCACACCGGCTTACCTAGCTTCACATCCGCACAGCGCCGTAGCTCCAGCGCTGAGGCGGCGCGGCGGCACGGACGTAGTGCCGCCTCACACACCGTGAGGATAAGGCGGCGGCGCCAGTGGCGGCGGCGGCGGCGGCGGCGGCGGCGGCGGCGGTGTGGTGGTGGCGGTGGCGACGGCTGCACCTTCAGCACCAACACCAACTCCCCTTCGGCTTCGGCTCCTCCCTCTCCTCCTGCCCCCTCCCCTCCGGCTGGCGCAGACACTCGCCCCTCCCCAGGCTACTCGCACTTCCGGGTGATGCCCTGGCCGGAAGCGGGAAGAACAGAGAAGCAGTATAGAGGTCACGTGAACGGGAGGAAGTGGGAGCGAGAACGGTGACAGATGAAGCGAGTTCACCCCGCCCTCTACCGGTCTCAAGCGGAAACGCAAACTCGGTGCGCGGAAAAGGTTTTCCGAGATAGTAAAAGCAGATAGATGGGTAGGCAGACTGTCAAATGAAAAGAAGATAGACAAATGGAGAGATGAGAGACTAGGTAGACGCATTTATTAAGCACCTAATCTATGCTTCTATAAGCGCTTTACAATTTAAATTTGAGCCTCACAACAACTCTGGCAGGTAGGTGGTATTAGTATTCTCATTTTACAGATAAGCGACTAGATGAAAGCAGATGTACGCAGCGTGAATGTACATATCCGTCGCTCCCCCTCACCCCTCCGCCCCCCGCACACACATTAGATTTCTGATGTATTTCTCAGGCGACCTCTGTAGTGTAACGAGAGGACTTAGCCAGGAGAAACTTACTCTCTAGTTTCTGAGAAAAATAAAAGCTGTTTCAAAGTATCCGACGCTGAAGTAGCAGGAGGCTTCTTAGAAAATTCACTACTTTGCTACAAATGCTACAATATTTTCTAAAGTTAACAAATCTAAAACCTGATATTATTGTTACTTTTTGTTCTCATACTAAGCTATCCCTCTAGTAACAAAGACATTTTATCCAACTGTCAACTGCCTTGCCTAAGGGCATAACCAGAATCCACAACTGTAAGGTCCTCCTTCCCCCAGTAAACTGCAGAGGAACCGGTTTCAGGATCCCTGGCCCAGGATTGAAATTGGTCCTTAACTTAGAATGCTGCAAATCTTTCAGTAAACTTGTTTGATATTATATACAGAGTGGTGTAGTGGATAGAGATCTGGCCTGTTAGCCAAGATCCTTCTGAGGCATGACCCTGGGCAAATCACCTTACCCTTTAGTGCTCTAGTCTAGGCAGCTCTTGGAGTTTCCGAGAAGATGATGCCCCATTTGCTTTGGTGAAGTGAGTTTCCTCCTCCAGGAGTTCCCTGTATCATTAAAATCACAGGGCTGCTCCCTATTTTTGTAATCATTGTATATGTTCCAAATTCATCATAAGCTCATGTAAGTCTTTACTTATCCTTGAAATTCTCCTATTTATCATTTTAAAGCATTAATAATTTCATTACTCTCATGTAAGTAATTTTATTCAGTGATCCACCAAATGGTGGTCACCCATTTGAATTCCTTTTTTTCCTATCAAAGAAAATGCTGTGAATATTTAGTTATAGACAGGATCCATCATTGATGTCCTTGGAGCAAATGTCCAGGAGTGGAAGCTCAAGGCCCAAACATGAGCCATTTTGTGATTTTTCCCCCTGGAACACAATATTTGAAGGAAGCTGAGCAGGTATGTTTTAAATCCTGGAAAAATTTCAGGAAAGTTCAGAAAGTGGTTGCATCACTATCTTTCTAAACCAATAGACTTGGCCTCCTTTTGGATATCCTCTCTGTCTCCTGGCTTCTCTGGTTTCCTTCAAGCCTCAGCAAAAGTCATACCTTCTGCAAGAATCCTTTCCTAGGGCTCCTTAATGTCTTCCCTCTGAAAGTACCAATAATTTATCTTATCTATATTTTGTTCTGTATAGCTGTTTGTATGTTGTCCCCATCCCCACCCCCTACCATTTGAGTATGAGCTCCTTTAGGGCATGGACTGTTTTTTTTTTTTAAACTTTTTGTCTCTAGCACTTAGCAAACAGTGTCTGGAACATAGTGGACATTTAATAAAAGCTAGTTGAAATTAAATTAAAATTTTCAATTAAAAAATAATAAAATAAAAGCTATTTGACTGACTGGCCCTTACTCTTCTCTTTCCTGAAAGACAAGAAATGATTGAGAATTTGTAATATAGCTATACTGTTATCTATTTGAAGTTAGTCCCAGGCAAAAGCCATATCAAATGGTCACATTACATAGGATTTGTAAAGGCTTAGCCCAGTGCTAGGCACTTAGTAGGTACTATATAAATGCTATTTATTATTATATGGAACTGGTTTTAAGTAGGATCCCTATTAGAGTGCTGGAGCTGGAGGCAGGAATATTCATCTTTCTGAGTTCAAATCTGTTCTAAGATAGTTACTAGCTGTGTGACCCTGGTTAAGTAATTTATCCCTTTGTTCCAATTTCCTCACCTGAAAAATGAGCTAGAGAAGGAAATGTCAAACCACTCACTTCAGTGTCTTTGCCAAGAAAAGCCCAAATGAAGTCATGAAGAATCAGGCATGACCCAACAGCAAGAAAACCTATTAGGGAGGTATCTTTCCATCATAATATTTCTTTGGCTAAGTTTTGGAAGGATGGTGAAATCTACAAAAATACCTTAATTAGTAATAAGGGAGCAATATTTTCCCAGTTTTATTTCTTATTATTTTTATTTTTCTTACTATTATTATTTATTCTTCCACTTCAGTTTTCTAGATTTATCATTCCCAGCTTCAAAGCCCTAGCATCTAATATGGTAATCAGATACCTTCTAGCTTATATTCCATTGTTGCATACTCCATGATGATTTTACTTAGGAAACAAAGTGGCCTGCCTCCTGGTCATTTTGTCTCTTTTCAGCAGGCCTTCTACCTGAAAGTGTTTGTCAAGTCTCTTTTATAGAAACAAGATGTAAATTCTCAAAAATGAATAGATGACTCAGTTTTCTATTGCTCTTGAAGGTTCCCTAAGTATTTTAGCCACAATTGCCTTATGGCACCAATAGTACAAGTGTTCACATTATATATCATGCTCATTACACACCAGATGAATAAGGACAATAATCAACTAGTTCCCAGATAATGGAATAATTTCATTTCAGGATGAAATGTTAGGGAAATTCAATAATACTGTTTCCCCTCACTTAAAATACTTCACATCCCTCTACTTTTAAGAAGTCTTTTCCAAAGGGTATATATACACCCTTCAAATTTTCATATTTGCAATTCTCTCTATTATTAATGAAAAAAATTGTAAATGGAAATATAAAAATCAAGTAAGAGAAAAGCCTGTCATTTTTATACACTATGTGATAGTTGTACAAAGTACCATATGTTGTACCTAGAAGGAAAGTTCAATTCTTTTCTTTTCTTTTCACCTTAAGCTTTGTCTTTAGAGCTTTGATTCTAAGTCAGAAGAGTGTTGAGGACTAGGCAATTGGGGTTAAGTGACTTGCCCAGGTGCATATAGCTGGGAAATGTCTAAGGCCAGAGTTGAACCCTCCCTACTAAAGGCCTGGCTCTCTATCCAGTGGGCTACCTAGCTGCCCTGAGAGACCAGCTCTTAAAAAAGTGATTGATCATATAGCAACATATGTTTTCAAGGGTCAGCAATTGTTTTCAGACATGAAAACATTTAAAGGGAAACTTGGAAGATCTCAGGCTCCCTTTGAACCTTCGAATTATTGAAATGGCATTTTGTGTATGTATAAAAAGACCATTTGTGGGGAGAGCTGAAGGGTGAAACAAATTGCTCTAAGCATGGTCAAATCCATGAAAGAAGGCTTCATACAATCTGAATAGCATGATTTGTAAAACCATTAAGAGTCTGAATCTTACTTTTTGACAGTTATGTTGCTGTTTCAGAAGTTCTCACCTTACCTTTCTGTGTGTATAACATTTCACTTTTCTATAGTGCTTTTAAGGTTTAAAAAAGTGTTTTTCTCACAATCTTGGGAAACAGGTAGTGCAAGTATGATTTCTACTTTATAGATGAGGAAACAGAAGTCTGAATGGTTATAATTGGCTCATAGTTCTAACTATGTCATTCATAATCAGTAAACTCCAGTGACTTCCTATCACCTCCAGAATCAAAATATAAAATCCTGTTTGTGTACAAAACCCTTCAAGATCTATCTTCCTTCTCACCCTTTCCTATCTTACCCCTTACAACACCCTGACCCCCTCCACATGCCCTTTAATTTAGTGACATTGGCCTCTTTGCTGTTCCATGAACAAGATAACTCCATAACTTAGCTCTGGGCATTTTCTCTAAAATCTTCTCCTTCCTCTGCTCTCAGTTTCCCTATCTTCCTCTTTTCCTTCCAAACTAAAATCCCACCTTTTAAAAAATTATTTTTGACCTTTTTTTTTAAATGTTGAGTTCCAAGTTCTCTCCCTCCCTCCTTTAGGTGTCAAGAAGTCAAGGGTTTGAATATGGATTCATATTCCTGTGAAATTATGCAAAACATAAAAATCCCACCTTCTACAGGAAACTTTTCCCAGCTTTTCTAAGGTCCAACTATTCAGTCAGAAAGTCCTGAGTTCTAATACCTCAGACCCAATGTAAGTCATTTAATCTGAGTTTCCTCAACAGTAAAATGGGGATAAAAATAGCACCTACTTCCCAGGGATTGTCATGAGAATTAAGTAACACTTATGCTTTGGGGAATGAGAATATAAGTCATTTTGGTTAGTAGATTGCAGGAAGGTAAGCAGTGACATACATCTGGAAAGGCAGGCTGGAGAGCAGAGCTTTAAATGAAGTTTATAATTTATCCTAGAATGGGGAGCCACTATTTCTTCTCAACTGGCTACAGCTTAAAAAGGTCAAAAATAAGGAATCTTTCTGGCTAGTACTTAACAGGTGATTTCTTAGTCTACCACCCTCAGAATTGTAGGAACTTTCCATTTTAGTTCTCTAGCAATTTTAGCTTGTATTAATTTTTCAAGTGAAATATCAGGTGTTCTTTCCAAATAATCTCAAAAGGTTTCAAAAAATTCTATTTTAAAACTGAAAAGAACCTTAGAGATCATCTCATTTTACAGGTAAAGGTTAAGCTAAATGGACTATGGTTCCACAACTAGTGTTATAAGCAGGATTTGAATCAAGGTTTTCTGAATTTAAATGCAGGGGCTTTTTACCTCCCAGATACATACCAGTTGGGTAGAAAGCAGTATTTTCCAAGCTAAAAGGAGAAAGTAATTTGCTTCAGCAGTGTGCAGACCAAAAATCCTGCTATGTTTAAAAAAATAAAAAACCTGAAATATCCTGCTATGAAAATATACTCTCAGTCTACTTTGGTTTTAATGAAATTTTATTTTGCACATCAAGCACATATTCTAAACACTTGGCAAAACACATGACATATATATTCCCCACCCCCCACCCACCCCCTGTTGCATTATCTAGCAAAAGCCAATTTAAGAAGGTAAAATGGACAATTCTGGTTACATAAAATTAGTTTTGGCACAAGCAATGCAGATAAAATTAGAAGAGAAGCAAACAAGTGGGAAATTTTTGCAGAAAGTTTCTCTGATAATTCTCATTTCTAATTGAGTCAGATTAATAAGACCAAGAGCCATTCCCCAGTTGAATGGTCAAAGGATCTGAAAAAGCAGTTTTCAAAGAAATCCAAGCTATCAATATACATATGAAAATATGCTCCAACTCACTAGAGAAATGCAAATGATTTTTTTAACTCATATTTATCATATCAGGAAAAGTTGACCAAGATGGTGGGAAAAAAAAAAGACAAATGCCAGAGGGGCTATGGAAAAATGGATGTGGTAATAAACAGTTGGTGGAACTATGTGAACTGGCCCAGCCATTATGTAAAGCAATTTGGAACTATGTGAAAAGTTGTTAAAACTGCATATATCCTTTGACCCAGCAATACCACTTCTAAGCTGATATCCCTAAAGAGCTCAAAGAAAAAAGGGAATTGACCTATATGAATAAAAATGTTTACAACAACTCTTATGTGTTATGGCAAAGAACTGGAAAGGTTCCCAGTCACTCAAGGAATGGCTGAACAAACTATGCTATATGTGATGAAATTCTACTGTGCTCTACGAAATGATGTTTTCAGAGAAACATGGTTAGATTTCTATGAGCTAATGCACAATGGAATGAGCAGATCTAGAAATACACATTATACAATAACATTATTAACAGTTTTGCAAGATCTATGCAATGACCAACCACAATTTCAATGGATTCATAATGAAACATGCTACCCACCTCCTTGGCAAAGAGGTGATGGACTCAGGGTACATTATCAAGACATTTTTTTGACATGATTGATGCAAGAATCTGTTTTACTTGATTATACCTATTTGTTACAAAGGTTTTACTTTTTCTAAAGGAGATAGGGTAGAAGGTACATTTCATTAATAGACATGAAGATTACAAGTATTTTCATTTAAAAATGACAATGTAACACATTTATATACATAGCCATGAGATCTAAATTCAAACTAGTGAAGAGAACATTCCATACACAGACCCAAGTAACTAAGGATGTTTTTGTGTTAGTAGTTGAAAAGCTAGCTGAAGGAGGAGGCATTATAAAGATTCTGATTAGCCCCAGAGGGCAGAATTAGGGATGGAAGGGATGGAAGTCATAAAAGAAGCAAATTTTGCTTAGATGCAAAGGGGCCTTCTCAGGCAATAGTGGGCTCCCCCCTCACTGGAGGTCTTGAAACAGAGACTGGAAGACTTATTTGTTAGGAAATGTATGGTCAGGTAAAGGGCTGGATAGGATGGAGGCCCTTTCCCGTTGATTCTGTGAACTCTTGATAGGGACATCTTTCCCTTTAGGTCTCATGGCACCTTGATTTATTAAGCAGAAGACAATAAGACAATACTGCAAAGTTAACTTCTCTGTGGAATCCAAATTTTCATTTGTTGGGAAGGGAAAAGTTAAGTAGAA
The DNA here is from genome assembly GCF_027887165.1 of Monodelphis domestica. Taxonomy (NCBI): domain Eukaryota; kingdom Metazoa; phylum Chordata; class Mammalia; order Didelphimorphia; family Didelphidae; genus Monodelphis; species Monodelphis domestica. The sequence goes on from NC_077235.1 coordinate 30,407,381, forward strand.
ATGCAACAGTGCTCCTTAATATTAATAGTAATACATTCACAAGACCATTAAGCTACTTGGAGCATGAGGTTTTTTAACATGGAAAATGAACAAAATCTACACAGCAAAGATTTCAAATGCATTTTATTACATTAATGCCACGTTACAGATGATAACAAACTACCTTTACTTCGCATATTAATTCTGGAAAAATCCAGAATGACGCCAGTTTTGACGAAAGGGATTCATTTCTCCTTTACTGGCTTCTCCAATCTTTTGGGGCGATTCTGCCAACAGGAGATGGGTTCCATTCGATTCCAATTTGTGTTGCTGCCTAGAAGATTTAAAAAATTTCCCTTACAATTCTCTTGTAAAGAAAAAGCCAGGTTCCTCTTATGCAATAAACAGTGTACATACACAGAGATTGCTCATCCAGGCTCACAGATCTCATATTTCTGTGCCGGACACTTTCCCCCCTCAAAATTTTATTTTCTTCAGTCACATCATAATCTCATCAGGAATGACCCAAACCCAGGAATTTCAGTCTTTTTTCCCATTGGTTAGGATCACAAATAATTAACTCTTGGTTATTTCCGGACCGTTAACTTTAAGAGGTAAATACTTTCATCTAGCAACTTATTTTTCAGCCCACATTTCCCTTAGCAATAATTTTGTACTAAGAGGGGGATGCAATGGTACTTACGTATGCCCAAATGGCAAGACAGAAAGTGGCTCCACTCAGTAATATTGGGGTGCCATACTTATCATGAAAATTAGGCATCCTGTCCTGGTGGTTCTGCCTTTCAACAGTTTGCTGAAAGCTGCGAACTAAAAAACAAAACAAAGAAGTCTATCAGTTCTCAGAAAACCAGAGCAGACTTGATTGTTATTAGTTATAATCATGAAAGACAAGTATATGACTTTATGGTACACCTCATATTTGCTTAAAGTTAAAATATAAAAAAGCATAAAACAAAGTAGGAAGCAAGACACACAATCACAGAATGACAAACTATGGAGAAATTCACCCAAACTCAAAATAAAAGGCTCCCTTTTTCAAAAGTCAAACAAGACTAGGTATAGGATCATAGATCTAGAGTTCAATAACCTCATTTTAAAGATGAGAAAATGACACCCAAACAGATTTAGTGATTTGCCAAATGTCACACAGGTCAATAAACTTAGAGGAAGAATATAAGCCCAGGTCCTGGACTCCAGAGCCAGCGCTCTTTTCACTGTACTTCCTAAATAAATGAGTAAATGAAATTGCCTCTAATAATGTAAATTCAGGTTTCAATTTATGGGCACATCTAATAGAATACAAAGGAAAATTTTAATTTATCTGCCTCCTCTAGGGCATAAATAAAATGTCTCAGTGTTGAGGAGTCAGGTGATCTACATATATGTTTGATGTCTTTGGTTTTTGGTGTGGAGGGAGGGGAAGCTGAAATGATCAGTATAAGGTCTACAATTTAGCCTTAAGGGTTTCTTAAAAGTACTGTGACTTGCCCATGGTCACATAGCTAGCATGTTATCAGAGGTAGGACTCGACCTTGAGTTTTCCTCAACTCCAAGGAATTGAAGTCTATCCAAATCTAAGGCAGTCAATCTTCTCTGTCCACTATGATGTATCTGAAAAATATTGATATGCCATCTCCAAAAATTAAGATCGCCATCAAGAAATTTTTTCACTTATAACTATTCATTTGAATCAAGTTGTGTATTAATCCCCTCCTCCCCATCAACTCCAGTGTGTGCAATAACTGTAGAAGAAAGAAAACCTCCTAACAAAATCAATTTCTCCCATATCTGGAGTATGTTAGTTGATGTATATTGCCACATAATTTAAGCAATATTAAGAACAGCGCCACATAGTGGAATTAAGAGACTTGGACTCAAATTTCTCCCTTTGACCTTGGGCAAGTCACTTAACCCCTCTAGGTCTCATGCAAAATGAAAAGATTAGCAGAGATGATATCTAAATGTATGATCCTATGAACACTTCTCACAATATACACCTGGGGGGAAAAAACACAAAGCCCTTCCCTGCTCCAAAATCTAAGTGTGATTGCTTGTCATTCCTCCCTCCCAACTGCCTCTCCTATGGCACCCCCTCCCCAACTAAGATGTAATGAAGCTGCACCATAACCACACAATAGCATGCATAAACTTCTTTATGCCATTTCCAGTTACCTTCCCCCCAAGTTCCCTGTTTCTTGGATTCAGCTAGGTTTTAAAACATGCTCAATGGGTGGCACAAAATTTCAAAATTAAATTTACTGTACTAACCTCTTGAGGTTAGTGGCAGCGGAGTACTGGCCTGGGCCTGGGCCTGGGGCTGGGCCTGGGCCTGGGAGTTGTGCTGCTGTGTGAGGTCCTTGGGGACCTCCCCTCTCTGGGCCTCTGTTTCCCCATCTGTAAAATGAGGGGTTTGGACTAGATCAGGTGTCAAACTCTAGGCCAGCAAAACTACCCAGTGCAGCTGAACCAGGTTAAGTGTAATTGGGAAATATTTCACAAAATAAATACAAATATAATACAATGTAGATAATGTTTTCCAGCCTGTAGTGATCAGTTTCTATTTTGAGTTTGACACCACTGGACTAGATGATCTCCAGGGACCCTTCCAGTTCTAGTGAACATGCTATTATTCTTAAACAAGTAAAGAAAAGTGGTCTCTTATGGCATCCAGCCATATGGCTATATGCTATGGCATATGCTAATGATCAGAGAGCACCTGAAAGATCATGATCTAATTAGTCCAGGTTGTCCACATGGCCCAAGACCCATCTCCTTCCTTTCTTCGTAGCAAGTAAGCAGGAAGAGAATTTTATTCAAGAGACAATTAGTCATTTATGTTTTATTTCCTTGAACAGGAAAGAATATCCATTAATATATCAGACTTTGACTATGAGCCACCCTGCAAAGCGCATGGAATTTGACTAAAAGGAGGGGGAATCTGTGTTGGACCTCATCTTTAAATTCAGACCCCCCCACCCTAGAAACCCCATTGAGCTTTCACCCTATTTTGCCAGGTCATTGTCCCCATTCCCTCTGCCCCCAATTCTAGGTCCCTTATTTGTATGATCTTCCCGAATTAACATTTAAGCTCTTGAAGGAAAAAAAGGTGTGTCTTTTTTTTTTTTGCTATATCTCCAGCGCTTAGCACAGTGGCTGGTACATAATATGAGCTTATTAGTTTGCTTCATTCATTCGTCATTCAGAGTCTTCCTGAAAAAGCTAAAAAAAAAAAAGGGAGGGGTGTTATAAAAACCGTACAGTATCATAAAGACTATCTTGACATAAAGACTTATCCTCCATAATTGAGCTACATTATTTCTTAAGCCTTGTCTAAAGGCTTTCAGGCAGGTCTGGGGTGCGGCTCAGGTCATGTGATTTCTCCAGGCTGGCGCATTGCAGGGGTATGAATGTCATTGACAAAGGTGGGCTGAGCCAGATCTGCAGTAGCCATCTTTAAGGCTGCCTTCGAGTACCGCAGACAATAATTCAAGTACCCCCCCCCCCCCAGCCCCGGGAAGTAAAAATGGGTTAGCGCAAATAACACTGAAAAGAGAAGCTGAAGGTCACACTGTTCGGAACAAATTAGAAAGAGAAATAAGGTTATTTTGCATTCTAACGGGCATTCCCAAACACAAAAGGCATTTAGACAAAGGGGGCGGGGGGGGGGGGGGGGGGTTAGGAATGTTTTTGAAGCAGCCAGCCTTCCACCTAGAGAAAAATAAAAGCAAACGGCAACTGCAATTCAAACAGCAACTGCAATTCATTTTTCGTGCCCCCCCCCCGGGGGGGGTGTCCTAGGCAACGGCAATAAAGACCGGGCAAATTTAGAAACCCAGAAGATGGGCAAGGGTGAGCATCCTTCCCTTCAAAGTCACCGCGACCTCACAGGACGAACTGAGGCAGCAAGTGACCATCCCAGGATCAGTATCCCAGGGATCTTTGACCAAGGTCACCGGGATGACAGTATCAGCAGAGTTAACTAGTCTAGGTCTCAAGCCCCACCACCACCGGCACGGAATGACAGGTCCTCTGGGAGACGGGAAACATACCCGAGTCCTAGCCCACCACACACCCAGTTATGCTAGGGACTGAGCAGGGGTACCTCTTTTCCCGCAAGACTGATAGATAGCACAATTCGCAAACCGAGGCGAAGGGTGCTGCTAAAAGCCTCGATGCGAGAGAACAAAGGGATTTAGGGTTATTTGAAGATTCGGCTTTGCCTTTAGGAAGGAGAATCTGTCTACAAGGGAAAGGAAATTTGCTTACCCGAAAAACGGCTCAAGGCCCTCCTAAACAGAGGGAACATCGCCAAAAGTGCCAGAAGAAACCACAAGGGACTCAGGTTGTCGACCCCGCGCCAAGCGCGTTGCTTCGTCCTTGCAAGAAGTCAAAAGAAGCAAAATGGCCGTCTGCGGCGCTCACTAAAGGGGGATAGTAACTCCCGCGATACCTGTGATTCTCGTCGGAACTGCAGTACCCTAACCGCAGAAGGAGCGAGAAATGCTACCTGGGAAATGTAGTTTATAAAATGAGCAAAAAAAAAAGCGGAGGAAGAGAATTTTAATTGCGAATTTACCAGTGAAGCGCCCGTAAATTTCAGATATAATGGCAAGAGAGCGTTAGTTAGAGATGATTTTAAAATGGTATTCTTAGGAAAGAAACGTGATCTCAACCCTGGATCTGATCAAGAAATTTTTGTACCGCCCTCCTCTCTTTTCAATGATGTAATCAGATAGTCTTTGCCGCAGTGCGGTCCGATTCTAGGTGACGTCTTTCCTTTCCCAAAGCTCCGCATAGAGGCGTGAGGTTGAATCTCAATTTGGACACTGTATTTTTTTTTTTTAAGTTTTTTTCACACTTTGATAATTCATGGCTATTTTCTTTCCTGCCTCTGTTTTTTTTTTTGGTATCTATTTTACTCATTACAATGTAGCAGTACTCTTTTTTTTTTTAAATATGGGTCTGCAGTGTAAAAACTAGAAAATGAACAGTAATAGTATATATAAAGTCTTGCAATTTGAGAGGAGGGATCTGAAAAGATACTATCATATTTCCCATTAAATCACTGGATACAATTTAACTAGTAAATACTGTAGATGCTAGAGAAAGGTAAATCTCCAGCCTCCAGAGTCCTCAAGCTCCAAGGTCTTCTTAGTTCAGATAGGGAAAATTAACTGGCATGCTCTCCTTACGTTAGGGACAGCTGAATTAACTGTTGATTGAACACTGAACACAATGTTGGGGTGAGAAGGGAGGTCTTGAGCCTCAAATTCATCATCTATTTTTTTGAAAGGAAAGAAAGGAAGGAAGGGAAAAAGTTATAAATAAATTAAGAAAAGGAAAAGACAAATTATGAAAGGAAAAGAAAAATTAAGAAAGAACGGAGGAAAAGAGAAATTAAGAGAAAAAGGAAGGAAGGAAGGAAGGAAGGAAGGAAGGAAGGAAGGAAGGAAGGAAGGAAGAAAGGAAGGAAGGAAGGAAAGAAGGAAGGAAGGAAGAAAGAAAGAAAGAAAGAAAGAAAGAAAGAAAGAAAGAAAGAAAGAAAGAAAGAAAGAAAGAAAGAAAGAAAGAAAGAAAGAAAGAAAGAAAGAAAGAAAGAAAGAAAGAAAGAAAGAAAGAAAGAAAGAAAAAGGAAGGAAGGAAGGAAGGAAGGAAAGATAAGTTTCTGTTATGCAACCTGCATAATTTGAGGCCTGCAAAGTGTAGCCCTAGAAATTAATTGACTAGTAAAGAAGCAAGATGAATAAAAGTAAAAGTTTTTTTTTTTCCCTTTCTCTCTGTCCACATCACAGGATTTGCCCTTCCTACCCAATCTGTCCTTCCCTGCCCATGGCACCCCCTCCCTTGCTGCACTTCCCTACACAGCCTATCAAGTAATAAAACGCTGCATAGATTTAGATTTTTATGAAGGTAATAATACCCATTGCAATTTTTCAAAAAATGATAACGAATGATTATTCTCATGGTTTTTTCTTTGTCTCTTTTTAGAATCTTTATACGGAAAACTCTTGAGACCGAAAAAAGTCTACATCACACAGCTACTTAATTGAAAAGGTGGGATTTGGGAAGTTTTTAATTCTGGGCGTGGAGGGGAGCCCTATCATTTTATGAAAAAGAAAATCATCTTTGCGGATGAAAATTTCTTGGGATGCAGATCTATTTCTCACGCAAGTGCAATTTAATTAAATCCATGATAAAGGCGAGGCACCGCGGAGGATTCTGGGAACGTGAATACAAAAAAAAAAAGGACAGTCCTCGTCCTTGAAAATTTTACCTTCTCTTGGGGTAATGAAACAATAATCACACAGAAAACTGAATACAAGAGAGACGCAAAGTGATTTCCTGGGGAAGGGCACATATTCCTTCTCTCCGGGCTGTTCACGTATGCAGCAATCGGATCAATACAATTATCTACATTTGGGTGTCCCCAAGTTGCATCTCCTGGAGACTATATCTAAAGGACCAATCAGCAAACTCCAGATCATTCCGCCCAAGACTGCAGACCACCGAACCGACCAATGAAAAATAAAAATCTTTTTGTCCCGCAGCCGACATTGCGGGTTTAAGTGAGAAGGGAGAGGGCGGGGCGTCTTTTGTCACCCAGACCAATGAGCGAACGCGCCCGAGTGGCCCGTTTCCTACCCCCGCCCTTGCCATCCCTGGCTGAGGAAAGTTTCAGTCGGGCTGGTTGGGGCTGGTAGCGGAGAGGAGCGGCCATGGCTGTCGGTTGGCGAGTTTGGTGCGTGCCGGCGGTGGCGGCGCTGGCGTTGGCGCTGCTCTTCGTGGCTTGCCGCTTCCCCTCTGCCTCTGCCTTCCGCAGAAAGGAGGTGAGCTGCGGCCGATGGTTGGCTCGCTTGCGCCAGCGGGGGCGGCTCCGCAGCCTGCAGTGGTCGGGGGTGCTACTGTTCTCTGGGAGGGTGACGCAGAAAGGGGGCTCGGGAGGCCTGAGGGTGCGGCCTCGGGCCCCTCCCCTGGTGCTGTCGGCCGCGACGGGGCAGGGCGGTGGGGGGCGCTATGTCCCTGGGGTTGGAGGGGGACGGTCTGATTCGAAAGAGCGGAGGGGGCTGCCACCCCCCCCCCCAACTGTCTCCCTTGTTGGAGGCGCGTCCTTTTGGTTAAGCTCCAGTATGCTTTTCACGTCCCGAAGTTTTGGCCTAGACGATCTCCAGGGTTGCTTGAATCAATAAGCCTGTCTACGTTGGTGGTGGGCCCCTGACCCCAAACTCCTAGTCTTGGAACAGACTGGCTGGGCCTCGGTTGTCTTGACTATGGGGGCAACGCCACACCCAAGAGAGATCTAGAATAGGGCCTTAGCAATCTTTGCGATGACAGGCCTGCCCGCCTTATCCATTGAGCAGCCCCCTCCCTCACCCCACAGGTAATTTTGTAGCATTTCGCTTCGAAATATCTGTTACTTGACTTGTAACGTTTTGTAAACTCGATGGGCACTAAATCCTCCGGGCTATTTTCCAGTGCTTTGCCTTAAGAGAAATACGTTCTGCTATGCTTTTGTCAACATTTTAAGGATTCTGCTATTTTGAAATTACATGTCATTAGGGATACATGTTACTGTGACTGTTGAAATGTAATTATTCAGGATGCTCTACAGAGAAGCAATCTAAGGACCCCCTGAAGCCATCTTATCTGTGTGTTTTACTAGCGTCATTTTGCAGATGGCCTAGACAGATTGATGAACTTGCCCAAGGTGACTTGGGAAGCTAGTAGATGACGTAGTAGAGATATAACCCCAGGCCTCAACCTTCCAATTCAGCATTTTTTCCACTTCACTGCTACATCTCTCTCTCTGTGTGACAATTATTGGACTGTTTTTGAAAAGTCAGAGATTTTGCAGCTCTTTCATTTTGTAAGCTAACATTTTAGTCCTTTTCTCACCAGGCCCTGGGCATTTTCTCTGGCTCTCTCCCATCCCTGGAATAATCTCCCTTCTCCTCTCTACCTACTGGCTCCTCTGGCTTTGTTTAAAGGCTCAATTAAAATCTAGTCTTCAGAAAACCTTTCCCAACCGATCACGATTCTAATGCTTTTTCTCTTAATTATTTCCTATTGATCTTGTATGTAGCTTCATAGAGCATATTTATTTGCTTGTAGTCTTCCAAATTAGAATGTAAACTGCCTTTTGCCTCTTTTGTATCCCCAGCACTTAGAACATACAGTGCTTGGTACAGAATAGTCACTTAATAGATGTTTATTGACTGACAGGTGTACTTTAAGTTTCACAACCCAAGTGAGATTTTTTTTTCATCTGCATATTACTTGATGTGATAGTTGATTAAAGATATTTGAACTTGGGTTCGGTATGCTTCCTAGCCTACCATCAATCAATTCCTCACAGAAGAGCAGAGCTTTTGCTCCTTAAAGTCTTCTGTACCTCCCCTTTCCCACCATTTTACTATTCCCTGAACAGAGGTGAGAAAATTGTTTTATTCTGTAGTCCTATTGAATTTCTAAATGAAATTCTCTTGTATTTTGGCAGTCAAACAACACTGTCTCTTTCTAATTACTATGAGATCCTTAGCTATTAAAAGAAACCCACCAAAGCAACATTAGTTAAATGAGAATTAAAGAGTACCCTGTATAAAACTAACCAATAGGTTTGTCCTAGAAATATGTTCTATAATATTTTAAAACTTGTGGGAGCTTTTTACCTTTTCATTTAATCAATATAATTGTCATCTAGTATATTAAAACAGCTCTATTAATGGAGAAATTATAGTTCATGGTTACTTACATTTCTTATATTATCTTAAGCTTTACAAAGCACCTTCTGGTCTATAACTTGGGCAATGTAAGCATTATGATCCCTTTTTTCAGATAAGGTTACCAAAGCTGAGAGAGGTAAGTATAATTACCTTTGAAATAATTTCTCACTAAACCAAAATGGCAGTCTTGAGAATTTTTTTATTTTGGTAGAAAACTTAAGAACTAAGTCAATAATATGAATATTTACCTCTTCCCCATGTATCATATACCACTACCTCTTTTACCTCTAGTCATTATTTGTTTCAGAATTGAAGGCACCAACAATTTGAATTTTGTGGAAAAATGATTGCCTTCTGTTTTGTAGATGGTGTTGTCAGAAAAGGTTAGTCAGCTGATGGACTGGACCAGCAAGAGAGCAGTGATAAGAATGAATGGAGATAAATTCCGTCGTTTTGTCAAGGGATCGCCAAAAAACTACTCTGTGATTGTGATGTTCACTGCTCTTGAACCACATCGACAATGTCTGGTGTGCCGGTATGAACTTTCAACTCTAGTTGGATGTCATTTGGAGATCATTTTTAAAAAATCAAAACACTAGGAGCAGCTGGGTGGCTCACTGAATTGAAAGCCAGGCTTAGAGGTGGGAGCCCCTGGGTTCAAATCTGGTCTCAGATACTTCCTAGCTATGTGACCTTGGGCAAGTCACTTAACCCCCCCCCCCCCGCCCACTGCCTAGCCCTTACCTCTCTTTTGCCTTGGAACCAATACACAGTAATGAATCTAAAATAGAAGGTAAGGGCTTAAAAAAAATCAGAACACAAAAGTATTTACCATTCCCACCCACTATAAGAACCATTCTGGCTCCATGGTTACACTGATATTTCCTATCAGACAGAATAAGTTGATATTCTTTATTGGAGGATGAGCGAGACCTTACAAGGACTTGAGATTTTTTATCATTTACACACAGATATTATTTATTCAACTTTCCCTTTAATTATAGTCCTGCTTCTTTCCTTTATATAATAGGAGAAGAGACAATGGAGTGAAGCAGAACAGTCACTGCATTAGGAGTTGAAAGGCTTAAATTTTTTCTTTATTGCTTATATAACCATAGACAGGTCACTTGATTTCCCTGAGTCTCCATTTCATACATAAAAGAAGAGGGCTGGGCCACTAAAATCCCTTGTAGCTTTAGAACCTATGATCCTACCAATACCTATATTAATAATATTAGCCATTTTTTACATAGCACTCTTAAGCATTGTGAAGCCCAATACAAATCATGTTTCATTTCATTCATAAACCAACCCTGTGAGGTGGATGCTATTGGTAGCCCCATTTTACAGATTAGGAAACAGGCTGAGAGATGAAAGGCCCAAGGCCATATGACTACTGCAGAGCTAAGGCAAGGTATAGACTTCCTTTTTTCCACTATAGTCTCATAGCTGCCCCATGATGATGCTTCCAAAGTTTTAATTTAGTCACGATTTTCCTTTTTTTTTTTAGTCACTGTTTTCCTTGCATGTGAAATGACTTTTAGTATAGATTTTGGTATTCTCTGATAGATAAGTTTATAAATACTAAAGAAGACTATAAACCTAACTATGTAGCTTGCCTCTTTGGGATGGATTTATTTATTCAATAAAATAATGAATAGTGCTGCCTCAGCTGCTCTTTTTTTTAACCCTTACTTTCTATCCTACTAACAACTTTAAGACAGAAGGGCAAGGTCTAGGCAAAAGAAGTTAAATGACTTGCCCAGGGTCACACAGCTAGGAAGTGTGTAAGGCAGGATTTGAACCCATGTTCTTTCAACTCTGGACCTAGTGTCCTATCTACTGTGCCACCTAGCTGCTCCTCCTCAGCTGCTTTCTCATGCTGTAAAAATTAAATTAGTTTCTAGTAATAAAAGTAGCATATTTTAAGAGGTTTATTAAGATTATTAGAAATCAAGGATACAAAATAATAAACCACATGCCTAGGGCTGATTAGCCCATTCACAGCTTACTTATTACATGTTGCAATGTCCGAGTAGAGGAAGAGAGAGAGCCAAAGTAGGTGTTACAGCCAGTCTAGATACAAACTGTGACCTCGTCCAGGTGGGGACTCGGGTGAGATTATAGGGAATTCTGGGAAGTACCAAGGATCTCTGGGGATTGAAGTCTGGGGTTCAAATCTCCATTTTACAATGCCATCCCTATGATTTGCAGTTGAGATTATCATATCCTCAGGGCAATGACAGTACCTTGCTCAGAATCCAACTTGTATCATTTAGAAACAGGTTTTCTTCCCCTTCATTATGGTCCCCCATTGAAAAGCCTCCTCTGTTCTTGTTTCTATGTACGTGGGTTGTTTGTTTTTCTAATTGTTGGTAAATCCAGTCATTTAAAAATTTTTATTTTCACCTATGTTTTTCTCTAGGCAAGCTGATGAAGAATTCCATATTTTGGCCAACTCCTGGAGATACTCGAATGCTTTTACCAACAAGATATTTTTCGCTATGGTAGATTTCGATGATGGGTCAGATGTATTTCAGATGGTAAGATCTTTTTATTGAATCAGTGGGTAACATCTAGGAGAATGGTGTTAGAATGTCAAAACCTTTAAGCTTCTTCTTCCTTTTTTTGTTGTTGCAATTTTTAGTGGGTTTTTTAGTGTTTTCTTTTCCTCCTAATTGTGATGTTTCTTTTTGTTTTTTTCTTTGCTTTCTTTTCACATCAGCTAAACATGAATTCGGCTCCAACTTTCATGAACTTCCCTGCTAAAGGAAAGCCAAAACAGAGTGATACATATGAATTACAAGTGCGGGGTTTTTCAGCTGAGCAGATTGCCCGATGGATAGCCGACAGAACTGATGTCAACGTGAGTTTGCTCAATTTAGAGGAAAATCTGTCTTCAGATAACTAAGATATTTCGCCTTTCCCCATCCTTCTGATTCACAGTCATTAACTTGAGCTGTTTTTTCTCCTCCTCGACTCTACCCCCCAAATCCCAAAACCTAGTAAGGCTGACTTACCTTTATCTATAAAATGATAATGACACAGTTACCTGGAGCAGAGAACTAAGTGAGAGTACATCCTGTTCAGTTTCATTTACCACTTGAACTGACCTTATAAAGTCTTCAATTTAGAAAACCTCATGTTATCTAGAGAGGATCACTTCCTCGATTAGATAGCTATCCTAAATGGTAATGGAGTACATGACATCCCATTTTATTATATAATATTCCTTGAAATCAAACTGCAGTGCTTTCTAGGTGGTTACTATGCTAATCTTAGGTATTCCTTCATTTCTAATTACTTGGCCATAGTAGATTTTTTTTCCTTCCCTCTTTTCTTAGATTCGAATAATTCGACCTGCAAATTATGCTGGCCCCCTGATGTTGGGATTGCTCTTGGCTGTTATTGGTGGTCTTGTGTATCTTCGAAGGAGCAATCTAGATTTTCTTTTTAACAAAACTGGATGGGCTTTTGCAGCTTTGGTAAGTGATTTTTAAAAATCAGAGTTTTTTTCTTTGAATAAAGTTCAAAATGCTATCTCTTTAGCCAAGTTTATGCTTAGTACAGGACTTTTTGCAACACTGTTTCAAGGGAATCTTTGGTGAAGAAAAGGGTTTTTTGATAGTTATTTTTTTTCTAGCCTAAACTCAGTCCAAGTGACTTCTTGCCATAAAATTAAAATGTGTCAGCTCATGTTACATTTTCTACTTGGAAACAAATTGTTATTTTTTTATCTCTGAAAAAAAATGATTTCTATTTAGTAAAGGTTTTCTAACTGGCCAGCTTGAAGCTTTTTCAGACAAATAGCTTAATCATGATCACTACTTCACATATAATAGGTGCTTAAAAATGATTATGGATTGTTTGATTGGGGGAAATTGTTGCCTGGTTTTTAGTCAATGTAATTTTGTCTTGATATACTTATGAACATCAAAACATTTAAAATGAGCTTTGATGTTTGAAGATAGAAATTGGTTCCTGTTATATCAAAAAAGAGATGAGGTTACCCCACATCGCTCATCTATCAGGTATCCAAGTATGCTAAGTACAAAGGCTTTACCATTTTCCTCCCCTATTTTGAGGGTGCTTTTAAAAAAATAAAATCATTTTTTATCTTTCTTCCTTTCTTTTTTTTTTAAGTGTTTCGTGCTTGCAATGACGTCCGGGCAGATGTGGAACCACATAAGAGGACCACCGTATGCTCATAAGAATCCCCATACGGGACAGGTGGTAAGGAAGAGCCAGGATTCCTTTAAATCACAGGCTTAGATTGATGCTGATCTGTCTAGTATATGAAAGAGGTCCAGTAGTCTTCTTGGTCCCAAATTTTCAATCTACCACGGCTTCATACCTTGAAAGTAGAAATTGCTGTGCTCTTCACATACAAATTTAAAATGTTGTCAATGACTCCGAAATACATTATCTTTAGTTCCTGAAGAATAGGATTTCATTTTCATATAGAATCAAGGCCCTGCGACATTTGAGAGAATACTATCTATTTCCCCCTTTGTTGAGTTATACAGGTTTTTAAAAAAACTAAACTCATTTCCATGGTGAACATTTAAATGGCTCAGATGATTGAGTCCCATGAATAGTTGCTGGCTTATAGCAAATTGCTAGATTATTCCATTTCAAGCAAAGCCGGTCTTTCATCCTGAATGAATTTAATTGTGACCTACCTAGAATGAGCACTATCTATCACTGGCCATGGAGGAATTTGTAGTGAGAAAACCCAATTTGATGACTTTGGGCAAGTCTCTTACCCTCTCAAAGTACCTTTATTTCCTTAGTAAAAAGGGGCTAAGAATCCACATCCTGTCAGTTTCACTGTTCATTCTAGGGGTTGTGAGGCAAAAGAACATTGGGTTTGGAGCCCCGGGACCTAAGTTTGAATCCTGCCACCAATTGGACAGTGGGAATTGTTTGAGTAATCTCATAGCTTCCTTATGTGCACAATCAGGGGACTGACTTCCAATCCAGCTACCAAATGAGATACTAAGCATGACACTACTCTGTGATCCTGTAAAAGACTGTGCACAAGGATGAGAATTTAGGTAATGGGTAATCAACAGTCCTCGTGTGATTCATATCTAAATGGCACTACTATATATCTTTCCAGATGCACAGGTAGGTTGTTCAATCAATTAATTTAATATGAAAAACTCAGTTAATAATTGAGCACTTTGGTGAATTCAACATACAGAATAAGACATACATTTTTGGACAGCTACAACATGGCAATTTGTTTTGCTTCAAGGTGTTTATTTTTTACAAAGGTTTTCATTTTTTCATTTGGAGTTGGGAGAAGATAAAATAAATCATTGATAATTGGGGGGAAATAATTGGACACTCACTGAAAAATGAGTTCTTCAACCATTACCTAATAAGTTACATTTGTTTGGGTGAACTCAGTGTTTGAAATCCAAGCTTTTCTTTATCATTATTACCCCTATTGAAGAATGAATGAAAAAACATTGATTAAACACTTACTGTATGCCCACCCCTGTGCTAAAAAAGAATTAGAGATACTAAAAGGGAAAGAGAGAAAGTCCTTGCTCTCAACCATCTTCTGCACTTATGAAGGGTGACAATACAGAAATGAACAAAAATTCAACTACAGGGAGATGGAAAGAAAGGTCTGGAAGTCCTAAGGGGGAGGGGGTGATGGTGATGGCAAAGCCCGGGGATTCTCTGGTCAGATAATGATGCCAGGAAATCTGTCTCCTCCACAACGTCACCACCACTTTCCTACACTATTGCAGTAGTCCCCTAATAGGCCTTCCTGCCTTCATGCAGTCCCTGCCTATCTTATCTTCAGGTCATGTCATTCCACTGCCTCATATTCTTCAGTGTGTCCCTATGCTGCCTACCAAGAAAAGATGGTTCAAAAACTCATTGTCCACATATATAAAAAGCCTTTGCCTAGCATATGAAGGCCAGCAATGATTTGGTCCCATGCTACCCTTCCATTCTACTTTCTGGCAGCCAAACTGGACTATTCCCCACCTTCCACATACACCATTCTTTTTCCCACCTCCTTGCCTTTGCTCATGCTATTTTCTACATCTGCAAAGTCCTTTTACTTCCTTGTTTTGTGAATTTCAATTCTTTAATACCCAATTCAAATGCCATCCCCGGAAATGCTTATACCAGTTCATCTATCTAGACAATATTACGGGAGATCTGTGTGTCCTTCTCCCCTCCACCCCCCACCAGACTTAAGTTCCCTGCAGACAGGGACTGGGTGTTAGCCAAACTTTGTATGTGTTTTGTCCAGCTCTTAATATAGTGCTTTGTGCCCAGGAGGCCCTCAATAAATATTTACAAATAAAATCGAAGTATCTGTGTCAGAAGGAACCTCAAGCCTTTTAGGCTAACCTTTGACCTGGGAAACGAGCAAATTATCATCTAGCCTCTTTTGGATGGAGAACTCCCATGACAAGGAATCCACTCATTCTAGAAGCAGCCCATTCTAGTTCAGGCTAGCTCTAATTGTTGGGAAATGCTTTTCCTTCCTTAATCCTAACTTGGCCTCTCAACAGCTTTGTTGAGTTGATCCTCATTCTGCTCCCTGAGAAAGAGCAGAACAAGAGACATCATCTAAGTCTGTCCTTCCAGTAGCCAATGTGAGCCCTGACATCTGTCTTCCCTGCCCTTATCTCTCCTCCAAGCTAAACCATCCTCAGTCCTTGCAAGTGTTCTTCCTGTCTGAGTCATTGCCTGGGCCAGGGATGGATGAAAATTGAAGTCCCGTTATTATTAGGATTGTGAATTAGAATATTATTTTGAGAATTTACCCATATCCTTTGAGATGATTTGGAGATAACATGGGTGTGCTTTAGACAAAAATCCTACTGCCTCTTACCCATGTAATCTCTCGTGGGCAAAGGGGCAGAATAGGCCAACTATGCCAATCTGTTCATTTGACAAAAATGTATTGATAACCAGTTTTGTGGCTCTGCTCTCTTTTGTAATCCGGGTTCTTCTCTTTCCCTGCAATCTCCTCCATTCCTCAGATGTCTGGGCTCTATTTTGAGAAACATTGTTTTGACTTGTTGTGTTCACTGGAAACACTGTGGGTAAGAAGTACTTGGCAGCTTTCTACTTTTTAAAAAAGTAGCAATATAGTAATATAGCAACAAAGTAGAAACGAAGAAATAGAAAATTTTCTTTTTTCCCCAGTACTTGGAATGTGCCCTACATGTTTTCATGGATAATAATATATGCTTTATCTAAATCTTCCTAAAAATTCAAAGCCATGAAAAATTCAAATTTAATTAATATGGTTTTTCAAATTCTGTGAAATGATTATAAAATATAGCAAAAACCACTAGGTATAACTAGGATGCAGTATTCTCTAACTACTGGGGGGGGGTTCCCCTTTTACAGTTAAGGCTTTCTTAGCTGTGACCCTATAGTTATAGAATTTTCCCCATCTACTTAATGAAATCTGTTTGGTCACTACCATAAACTTCCTGATGGCCTAAAGTGGTTCTTAATGTCCCCAATGGAATTTCCCCATTCTTTTCTTGTTACTATAAAGTTATTTCAGACTTCCCTAAGGGCATCGCCATTCTTTATATCTTGGAGGTTCACAGCCTCGGTCATCCCTGACTTGTCCCTCTGCTTCACTTCACATGTCCTATTGCTCGGTCATGGTCAAGTCTTTGTGACTCCATGGAACACAGGCATCCATGGGATTTTCTTTCTTTTTTTTTTAAACCCTCACCTTCCATCTTGGAGTCAATACTGTGTATTGGCTCCAAGGCAGAAGAGTGGTAAGGGCTAGGCAATGGGGGTCAAGTGACTTGCCCAGGGTCACACAGCTGGGAAAGAAGGCTGAGGCCAGATTTGAACCCAGGACCTCCCCTCTCTGGACCTGCCTCTCATTCCACTGAGCCAACCAGCTGCCCCTCATGGGGTTTTCTTGGTAAGGATACTGGAATGGTTTTTCATTTCCTTCTCCATTGGATCCTTTTGTCAGGCAGTCAGAGATGAAGTGTCTTGCCCAGAGTCATGCAGCTAGGCAAAGGGTAGGAAGTGTCTGAAGCTGGATTTGAATTCAGGTCTTCCTGCCTCCAGGCCCAGCTCTCTGTCCAGTGAACTTCCCAACTGCCTTCCCACATAGCCTATCACTGGCCAAATCTTATTTTTTCTGCCCTGCAGTGTCTCTTGCATCTGTGCCTGTCTCTTTGCTCACCAGCTGTCAGCACCACTCTACTTTAGGCTCCTTATCACTTCTCATCTCTTAAACTACTGCCTCAGCCTTCTACTTGGTCCCCCTGGCTCTGAAGTCCATCTTCCAACCCTCTGTCAATCTATATTTAATTCTGATTTGTTTTCTTTAAAAAAAAGTCATTTTTCTTAAAACAAAATTTCTTCCTGTTTGTTTCAAAAATTGGTATTTATTGAATAATATAGAATTGATTGTAATGCCAAATGGAGTGTGTAATTTTCCAGAATTGATTATCTGTTTTCGGGAGTGAATTAATATATTGGATGCTCTGGATTTGTATTTTTCGGAATAATTTTGGTGTGTTGTTTCTTGTTTTTGTTTCTTTCCAGAATTATATCCATGGAAGCAGCCAGGCCCAGTTTGTTGCTGAAACACACATTGTCCTTCTGTTTAGTATCCTCCTTGTACTGATTGCCTGGCAGAATCTTTGTTTTCATGTACCCTCAGCATCTCCCTTATTCCCTTTGCTATAGTCTCTCTGCAGATTAATGCTCTTTGGAGCCAAAACCGGATTCTGGTTTTTGCTTTAACCAGTCCGAGCTCTCTGACTTGTATTCATTTGACTCTTTGAATGGTTTGTATGTTGTCCCCCTTTTTAAAACTGCCTTTCAGAAGAAACTCATCCCCTTGCCTATAGCTTGAGACAGTGACTACATCAGGAGTCTCCCTCCTTTTGTTGTTTAAGCCTTTCCTTCAAAGGAATCTGTCCCTCCGCATTGCTTGTGCTTGAGATGAACCGTCCCACCCTCATACCCACCATCCCAAGCGGTCTGCTGCTGCTGCTGTTTGTCAGCACCAAATAGCTAGGATGATGCAAGGCTTAACAGAGGAGGGTATTTTTAGTTTAGTGAGATGATATTACAGGAAGTGGACATAAAGAGGGCAGGGAACATTCCCAAGGTGCTGGGCCAGGAGCACCTGAGCAGGTTCCAGTGAGCTACGGAATGCCTGCCTTCTCCCCACTCTGAACTTGGACAAGTAAAGGCTTTTCAGCCAAGTGGGCTTTTCTTTGAGGAGCCAGAGTGCCCCCATCCTAGATACTGCAGGGCCCACTATTGAGGAGCAGGCATGATATTCATCTTAGGATCCCCAGTTTTTCCTATGTTAGGTGCATTTGTGCCCCACTTGGTCACCACTGGCCACCACTGATTACTCACCATGCCTTGAAGGGGATTAGAAAAAGTTCATGCTGGAGGAAGGATGTCTGCCAAATTGGAATGGCTTTGAAGTATACCCAGCAACAAATCAAGCCACCACCTAAGGGTCAGCCTTCTAAGTTTAGAGAAGTTTATTACCAGGCTTTGTCCATCAAGTGGGTTTTTTTTCCTTTCTCATACCCCAACAACCTAAGAAAAAACATCTCTCAAAGTATAGAGGAACTATATGACCTGTGTCAATAAAAAGAACAAGGGGGCAGCTGGGTGGCTCAGTGGATTAAGAGCCAGGCCCAGAGATGGGAGGTCCTAGGTTCAGATACTTCCCAGCTGTGTGACCCTGGGCAAGTCACTTAACCCCCATTGCTTAGCCCTTACTGCTCTTCTGCCTTGGAACCAAAACACAATATTGATTCTAAGACAGAAGGTAAGGGTTTTAAATTAAAAAACAAAGTAGAATGAGCAACAGGTTTGAAAAAAAACTCAGGATGTGTCAAGATTTTTTAAATTGACAATCTTTTTTATTTTATTTCATTTTTTCCAATTATATAGAATAACAAATTTTCTCATAAATTTTTCAAAGTTGTATGTTGACTATTGCCTCTTTTTCCCTTCTGGAAGCTGGGAAGCAATTGGATCTGGGTTATCCATGTATTATCATGCAAAAACATTTTCTTATTATTTATTTTTGTGAGTAACTGATAGTTTTTTAATAGATTTTTATTTCATTAAATATTTCCTAATCCCTGTAAACAAAATTTTTTTAACATTCATTTTTTAAAAATTGCTTTCCAAATTGTCTTCCTCTCTCTTTATCCACCCCACCCCTTGAAAATGCAACAATATATCAATTATAAATGTGAAGTCATACAAAACAGACTTCATATTAGCCAGGTCACAACACCCCCCCCAAAAAAAAATCAGACTTAAAAAAAAATAACTCATCATCTTTTAGCCAAAAAAAGACAAACGTATTCCCCAAAAGAATTAAGCAGAACCACTTGATTGCCAGATGACAGCATATAACCCTAGAGTTCTATAATTTATTGATGAAAGGAAAACAATGCTTTTGCTTTCCCACCCATGTATTTAGTACCAAATATCCTGGGCTGTAAAGATGCTCTCCCCCTGGGATTGCAGCTTTTGGCCTTCCCCCAGAATCCATTTGCACCTGATTAATATTTAGATGGATCCTTTTTTTGTTATTTTAAAATTCCTCTCCTTGTTGGACCTCTCTTTTATGCAAGAACCAGGCCCCATCTTGGTTCAAATAACAATTGGGCTCCTCCCTCCTCCTTGAGTCTTTTGACTTTTGATTAGGGATGGATGCTGAGAAAAATGGAAAGCAAGGAAAAGTCCTCTTTTTATCTGCTAGTCCTAGTTCTTTGGTCTCCAACTGGTTGAAGCACTCTAGTCATATATACTTTGGGGGAGGAAATATGCAAGATAAAAAACCTTTAATGCCAGAAGTGTAGCACCAGGTGTTTAAAGGCAGAAAGAAGTCGAGAAGTAAGAAAGAATCTTAGTTTTCCAAATCCTTCCCAGGCAGTAAATGTTTCCTTTAAAATGTGGGCTCTTCTTTGCCTCTTAGATGTCTCCCCCAACCTTATTTTTTTTTAAATCATGCTTGAGGTGAGTACTAATTTCTATGTTAGCTAAGCATAACCCCCCCTCACATGCCACCCTGTGTGAAGCTGACCTTGGATGCCTTTGAATTTCTCCTTAAACAACATGAAAAGATGGTGCTGTTACTCTGGGGATAGTGCTTTTGTGTGAAGCCATCACATCTCACATGGATATCGGAAAGAGAAAGTGTAAGTCTCCTAAAGCATTTGGAAAAGTGGAGTGCCTGACACATAATGGGCTCCTTGAGAAAGGGCTTGATTGAATTGAGGTATAAGCCAAAAATGTTCCCTGCAACTTGTTGTTCTTTCTTTTAAAGGCTGGACTTGCCCTTTGCTTACGAGATCTTTTTGTAAATCAGAAGGTTTTTCTCAGTCACAGTTTGAATGGCATCAACACCATTCTAGCAGAATTAATCCAAGTAATTCCCATCTTAGCAGCAGGCTGTGTTAATATGTCAGTCGACACTAAGGAATGGGGGTAAGGTTCCCAGGCTTGGCCACAGAAGCCTCTAACTCCTAATGTCCCTGAAGTATCTAGAAGCTGGTCACCATTTACAGCATTCTAAGATGTGACTTAGAGGGATGTTTCGGTTAGGAAATGTATTTAAAGTTAGACTCTGGATGCCAGGAACCCTCCTTACCCTCGAAAGAGGAGCAAGGACTACCCACCCACTGGGCAGAAAATGAGAACCAGACTCTGAAATCTCAGGAAGAAGGTCAGACTTGTAGCCCAAGACTTGTGGGTTGAGAACATGGGGGACAGGAAGTGAGGATTGTTAGAGGAAAGGGAGCTGGAAGGGCACAGCCTCCTGCCTGTAGAAGCCACCTCTCTTTAGACATATTTCCCAGGCCTGTTCTGCCTTCCATAGCATAACCTTAACATTTTTCCCCCACAGGCTGAAGGTACTAACTTGTCTGCTTTCCTTTGTAGTACTGCTATTTATTTTTCCTTCTGAGAGTGTTCCTGAGAGGTGGGGTAGTAAAAAGAGAATTGAATTCAGAGTCAGGAAAGGTCTGGGTTTGAATCCTGGCCTTGATTGCTTCATAGTTGTGTGCTCCAGGGCAAGTCACTTCCTTTCTCTGAATATTGGTTTCTTTTTTTTTAACCCTCACTTTCCATCTTGGAATCAATACTGTGTATTGGCTCCAAGGCAGAAGAGTGGTAAGGGCTAGGCAATGGGGGTCAAGTGACTTGCCCAGAGTCACATAGCTGGGAAATGTCTGAGGTTAGATTTGAACCCAGGACCTCCCATCTCAAGGCCTGGCTCTCAATAATATTATACAAAAGTATAATATGGCTCTGATCCTAGTAGAGAAGTTAGCAACCCAAGGTAACACAGCTTGTAAGTTTCAGAGGCTGTATCTGAACCCAGGTCCTCTTGCTCCCAAGTGCTAGTTTTTACTTTACCATCTTAACTATTTGTCTTCTAGTTCCCTCTTTAAGGAACCATGTTGTTAGGTCTTCACTTTCCCAGAGCAAAGTACATTCATAGATCTGTTATGAATGAACCAATGGATGCATCATATATAATAATGAAGACTTAAAATACCAGTTTACATATCTAGGAAGCAATTTAATGACTAATTCTTTTGTTTAAAAAAAAAAGCAAAAAAGCAGGGCAGTTAGGTGACATAGAGGATAGAGAGCTCTAGGCCTGTAGCTGGAAGGACCTGAGTTCAAATGTACCCTCAGACTCTTCCTAGCTGTGTGACCCTGAACAAGTCAATTAACCCCGGTTGTGTAGCCCATTTTAGAAAAAGCATCCCTTTGCCTTAGAAATCTTATATTCAAAGATACAAGCCCATCCTTTGTATCTTTTAAAATGTAGCAAATTCTGTTGAATGTCATATTAGTCCAAGTCTCAGACTGTAACTATGTTAAAAACAATGCCCTGAAAGAATTTTCCTTTGGCACTTGAATCGAATGAACCCTTTGTTTTTCCAGAGTAGCCCTCCTACAAAAGGGATATTTCTGTTATTCCTAATAAAACTTTTCTAAAATCCCACTGAGGGAGGTGATGCTGCTAAATGGAAATCATTCTTAGGATTGTGGGGAAAGTACTTTGTAAACCATAAAAGGCTGAATACAGGCTAACTTCAGATAGTTAAAAGCCTGCTCAGTAGGAGGAGGAGGAGGAGGAGGAGAAGAAGAAGAAGGAGAAGGAGAAGAAGAAGGAGAAGAAGAAGAAGAAGGAGAAGAAGAAGAAGAAGAAGGAGGAGGAGGAGGAGGAGGAGGAGGAGGAGGAGGAGGCTTCCTCTCGTTTCCTTAGTAAAGGCTGTTCAAATGTCTTGTTTCTGACTGTGTTTAGCCCACAGCCTTTCTAGGAATATATCTCCTAAAGCAGTGGGTCTCAGAGTGTGATCTGGGGACCTCTGGGGTTCCCAGAGGCCTTTTCAAAGGGTCGGTGGGGGTCCAAGCTATTTTCACTGTACTAAGATGTTTTCATTTCTAATACAAAAAAATGCCGAAATATTACAATACACATAAACAAAAGCTCATGGTGGGGATAGGGACTCCTCAGTAATTTTTAGAGGTAAAGGTATTCTGAGACCAAAAAGTTTGAGAACATTATTGTGTATTGGTTCTAAGGCAGAAGAGCATGAAGAGCAAGGCAATGGGGGTTAAGTCACTTGTCCAGAGTCACACAACTAGGAAGTATCTTTGGTCAGATTTGAATCCAGGACCTCCCATCTTTAGGCTTGGCTCTTTTTCCATCAAGCCACTGAGCTGCCCCTCTGCCTCTTCTTATAAGCAAGCTTCAAGTGAAATGCTCTAGCCCATAAGTCTTTCTGTTTGTTGCTTTTGGGGTGATTGGCATTTTGGATTTCATAGAGCTAGTGGTGTGCTTTATGTGTCCCAGCTCTATGGAATCATTTGAAGAACACTGGTGTTAAAAGGGGGGGGGGGGCAGTGTTTCATGGTCACAGTTGTTAAAAATTCAGTTTTTTGTTGGCTTGTTTTCCCAGGTGGGGTTCAGCCTATTTTCTTCCTCCTATTCAATTTTAGATCCAGCTCCTTGTTCATTTAAGTAGTCAATAGCCCATAAACATTTATTAAGTGTCTACTGTGTGCCAGGTGGTGTCCTTCATACTGAAAGAGGACCAAAATTACATCACGATGTTGGGGTCAGTGTACAATGTGTCTGACCATGGCTGATCAGTCCAATATGAGCTTGGAAGGCTCTACCACATACAGATTGGGCACAAAAAGTCCATATGAACATTTGGGATGGAGATGTCTCTGAATTTGCACATCTCATGTTTCTTTTGAACTACCGCTAAGCAATGGGGATACTAATATTTAATTAAAAAAAAATAGGACAGTCCCTGCCCTCAAGGAGCTTACAGTCTAATGGAGTAAGATAAAACATAAAAATCAGGGGGAGGGGAGGCAGGAGGATACCCAGTGTAGAGGTATGATGAAGAAGTCAGTCAAAGAATTCCTCAAGTAGTGCTTTGAGGTGAGAAATGAGATGTTGGAGCTGAGCTCTTCCCTTAGATGGAGATTTGGAGTTCATGCCTAGCCTCCCATCAGAGAGGTAGAGGATAATAAGATTAGAGAGACTTGCCCAGAGTCCCACAACTAAGTCTCTGAGGCAGCATTTGAACCTAGTTTTTCCTGACCATAATAAGTCAGTGATTGCTTTGTCCACTTGGGCACACTCCCTCACTTCACATCCAGGTTTTAAAAAATCACATTAGAAAACCATGAAGATCTGTTGGTATCAAGTGGATTTTTTCATTCTTCTAGAGCCAGATGATTATGATGACCAGTGTCAAACTCTTGCTTTGGAAATTAAAAGAGATTCTTTAATTTGGCTTCTGCCCCTTTTGTGGCTGTAGTTCACCACCCACTGACATAATGCTCTTTTCTCCTTTTTCCCAGTAATGTGTGCTGTTGGCATTGTGCTCGTTGTGGTGTTCTTTAGTTGGATGCTGTCTGTCTTTAAGTCAAAATACCATGGCTATCCCTACAGGTAAGTAAGAAAGATCCTTTTGTGGTTAACTGCTATTACCATCTGGGTATTGATTTCCCCCTTACTTTGTCTTCAAGTGGTTCCAGCTTCTCTTGCTATGTGTGATTATGATTTCTCCCCCTTCTAGAGTCCCCCCCCCCCCAAACATATTCCAGCAGCTACTCCCTTAAGGATCTCTAAATTAAATTAGTATAACATCAAAAAAAGCTTGTTCAGCAGTGTTCATGTCCCATCCACCTCTGGCTGTCGATTTGGTCTATGGTAGAATGGGGAGAGCACCTGTTTCTCAAATGTTAGCCATACAGCCCTTTACACACTCCTGGAAAATCTGTCACTTCCTTGCCTTGCTTGGAGACCTTGGCATCTTTCTCCCCTCATCTCTAATATCCCAAACCCATTTTCCCCTTTGGAGAAAGGATTACTATTCTCTCTTCTTGATCTATATACTTAGGGAAAGAGTTCAACCAGCCCTCCAGGGCTTCTTCCCTCCCTGAATTTTGGTGTGGAAAGAAAAGGAATCATCAAATTTATTAGAAAATCTCTGCCTCTGGTGAGGTTAAGCTTGGGAGAAGGTTGCCATTGAACCCTAAGCCTCTCCTGTTGTTCCTCTCACATCCCCTTCTCTGTATGCAGTGGGGAGGAATGGATTTTACCTTATTACATTCCTATATTATATCTGTAATGACTAATGGATCTATGTGTATATTTCAGTTTCCTGATGAATTAAAAAGAAACAAATCAACGCTGGAACATTAAAGCTTGGAAATTGTATATATTGTGTTGGAACAGTGCAAAGTGTGTATGGTTCATATTACCTCTCTTGAAAAGGATTGAGATTGTGTTAAAAAATTGAACCAAAGAGTGATGTGTAGTGCCTTAATGTTAACAAGAAGTTTGCTTTAAAAGTCCGTGCAGTGTTAGGACAAAATTTCCCTTCTGTTGTTAACCTTCCCGTCCCTGTGAGCTTTACAAAACATTGAACCTCGTGGAATTCAGAGTTTTTTAGATAGAGTATGTTTTGGGAATAAAAGAAAATCTTCTAGTAGCACTACTTCAGTCTAATTTGAGGAATTCTTTTTTGTTCATTTTTAGCCACCTGATAAAATATTTTTCTACTCCAGTATGAAGAGATGTCTTGATCAATCTTTATCTATCCAGCAATTCCAGATAACTACGATAAATGTCCTCTACCCGTTCCCCACCCCTTTCCCCCATGGAATTGATGCTTTGCACATCTGTCTTTTAGGTTGATAAACCAGATGTGCTGTGTTGCCTCCTAAAAACAGAACCCACTCCCCATGTATACAGACCAAGGCTCCCTAATGGATTTTTTTGCCTGGGTCTTTTCTCCTAAAGCACATTGCTATGTAGCTTTAGACATGAAAAAGTCACAAAAAAAAGTCATCTCTGTGGGTGCTAATAAGCAGTCTTATACTTAGAGTTTTCAAGTGAATTCCTTTTCCCTAGTTTTCTGTAATTCAAGAAAGCTCATTTAAAATATGCCAGCTTGATAATAAATTAGTCCAACTTCCTGATTAAAACAATTGTCCTTATTTGAAGTTACTTTGAGGGTTACCATAGTAGCTCACAGAATGAACCTAAACATTTTCCAATTGGGACAAATTTCTTTTAGGCTTTGTCTACTTTGGGACAAAGAGTTTGAAAGATGATTAAATAAAGGTACAATTCTAGGGACTTCAGGGGGGATCCACATGATGAGTAATTGGTATGTGACAGGTAGTACTCGAATGAATATGTTATATAGTGAATTTTTTTCAACTTCAATTACGCTTATTAATTGATGCTAAGCATGACACCTAGTGACTGTCAGTTATCCAATGGTTGGGGTGAACAGGTGGTCAGGCTCTACTGTGCTAAGTTGCTTAATGTATGCTTAACTAATTGGGCTAAAAAATGTTTTGTTGTTAAAAAAAAAATCTCCTGCCCATGGGGCCATACATTGGACATCCAGTTTGTCTTGGTTGCTGCCTCTGTACATAAATGAAGTGCCCTTGAAAATCTATGGTACTTATCTTTTCCCCCTCCTCCTCCTTCCCCAAGTAGAGTATAAGCTCCTTGAGGGCAGGGGCAGTTGGCTTTTTGTGTTGTATTTCCAGCACCTTACACATAGTAGGCACTTCATAAATGTTCGTTGAACTAAATTGAATTCTTTTATTTTCCCCAACCTCTTTAAGTAGAAGATCAAGATAAAAATCGGATATGTTTTGCTCTTTGGCTTTCTTCAATGAATGAAAATAATAGACCAAACAGTTTGAGAATGAACTATTGTAACTGATATGCTTCTACTCCCTATTTAAGTTTCCAGTGTGGTTACTATCTTTCTGTGAGAATTTACCATTAGGTCAAAATCCATATTATCTTCAGCAATGATGAGAAAAGTAAATACAATGATGGGGACGGAGAGAGAGGGATGAAAGAAGGAAAGTGAAGTCCTACCTTTTTGTTTTTATGCTGTGACTGCCAGCTATTGTTTACCTTCCCCAGAGTATATACCATGAGATTCTGTGGCTTTATGTGAATGAGGCCATAGGAGATCACTGTTTGGAAAGAGCCTCCAGGCTTCCGAAGAAAGGTGGCTTTTAAGCCATTGCTTAAGGGGAATGGTTGACCGAGGTGGTCTTATGTAGCTCCATCTTTTATTTGTTACTCCATTGGGTACCTCCATTTGTGGATTCTCTTGTGTCTCCATCAGCTGTTGTTGCTCACGTTGGACCCACTGAATTTATGCTCTGATAACCCAAGAGTGAGATTTGTTATGAAGCTGTCTGGCCGCAAGAAAGTATTAGAATATTACTTGTACAGAGAGACTAGTGTGAGTTATTTTCATTTAGCTCACTTATCGAGCAGCTGTGTAAAGCGTGTGGAGAAAAGAAATAGTGCTGTATTCAAAATTGAACATCTCTTTTATTTGAATTTTGAAACTGACTTCCATCTAAAGTGCCTTAACTAGACTTAACTTAGCTTTTCCATGACCAGTTTACATCTCACTTGTGTTACTTTTAAGTAAAACATCACAGTTACAGAGATAATCATATAACATTTCAATAAACCATTTTACAATCTTAATTGCAGGCTTTTGATGGAGATTTTTAATTTTTAAAAAAGCGAGCAGACAAATTTAAAAGACAAAAATGATTCTAATTTGGATGGTCTGATGGCTTTCTGATTTGGAACCTGAATAATGATGAGCCTGGTAGTTTCAAATATGTTTATCATTTCTTGGCAAACTTTATTTACGTGAGACTGAAAACTCAATTTCAACCTTTTTTTTTTTTTTGAATTTTTACAGCCTATTGGATTACGCAGAATATCTAAGAAAGTAAGTGAGCGGATATCTGAGTGTTTTAGGTTCTGACCTGTTCAAGTAAATATTCGTAGTAGAATCTTGTCTAACAAAGTCAAGAATGGAGAAGATTACCTGAACAGCTTGAGTAAATAACTCACTCTTTTATGATGAATCAGCCCCATGTAGATAGAGTCTTTTGCTTCATGACTGCTTCCACTCTCTATTCTGCTTTGGAGGACTCACAATAGATTGTTGGAATTTACAATTCTTCCCTCAGTATTCCAAGATCATGGTGGATAGGTCTGCTTTTAACAGTGTGAAATTAATAGAATTTTAAAAGTCAATTCTCACAGAAACCATTGCAATGATAGTTACCTGTGTATATGAATCTATATGAATATATACGTGCATATTTATTGTTGTTATTGTTGTTGTAATTACTGTTATCATTATAGTAGGGAGATTGCTGGACTAAGAATGAGGTGATCTGGGTCCCATTTTGGGCTCTGCCATTAACTAGTTGTGTGACCTTTAATGTCTGGGTGTCAGTTTCCTTGTCTGTAAAATGAAGGCTTTGACTTGAAGAAACCCTTTGTGTAGAGGATCAGGACCTGGGTGTAAAATATCAGGAGTTTTAAATAGACCAAAGTCATTTGATGCACCACAACTGGGAAAGAGTTGGAATATTGTCAACTGAAGTTCAGTATAATCCCTCCATGGGCCATTTGCTCCAAGTTTAGAAACTGAAGAGGAGATAACTAGCATTTGAGGAGCCTGGAGTAAAGGAGAGGCTAAACAGAGAGCAATGTAGTGGAAAGTCCCAGTGTAGAGTAGCAAACCCTGGCCGCCTCTCTTGCTGGGGTCTCATTCAAAGTAGTCATCTAAGTTACAGGGATTGTATCGATCACTAAGGGAAGATTGGCCTAGTACAGGGCTTGGCATCTTTTGTGTCTGTATCTGTATAACTAAACTTCTTTGTTTTAGCAAAATGAAGGCAGTGAACTAGGGGATCTAAAGGGTCCCAATCAGCTCACACATTCTCCACTTCCAAGTTCATCAAGTGTTAAGGCTGGAGTTCAGCTTTCAATGAATGTCTCATTTTTTTTTTTTATATTCACGTTTGGCTGTTTAATGAAAGCTATAAGCTACAGGCTTTTCTGCAGCCATTAGATTGCAGAATCAGTATATTGTGAAATACCATAAAAGGATATGAAGAATTCCATATGCCATATATTAGTAAAATGTCCGATACTATGATTTCTTTTTAAAATAAAGTTTGTTTTGCATCAGTAACTTCTCAGTATACTTTAAATCCCATAAAAACCTGCCTTGTAACCACAGAAAACAGTTAAGCAAAATCAGTTGCCTTGGGGACAGCATGTAGTGGCATATGCAGTATTCTGCCTCCTTGGACTCTCTGTGGAAGGAAGGACAGTGTGTTTTATCATTATTCTTTGGAACCCAAATGGGTGGGTACATTGAGTCTGAGATCTGATGCCCTTTAACATTGTTTGCCTTTCTATTATTGTTAATGTGTATATTATTTTCTTGTTCGCCTTTCTTTTGCGTTAATTCATACAGGTCTTCCCATGTTTCTGTGAATTCTTACTATTTGTAATTTCTGATGATCCAATAATCTGTTATATTGTTCAGGCATTTCCTTAATCGATGGGCATCCATGTTGTTCTGGTTTTTCAATCCTTTAATCTAGAGGGAACTCACTTTGGAGCTGTTAGCTCTGTACTATGTGCAACCATGATTCGTGGATGAAATGGTGATATAACCCTTTTCACTGAGTGGTATTCAGCAATGTTCCTGATGTTTCCATTTGGCAAGTTTTTGTATCTGCGATTAGATTCTCTATTTTTGTCCTAGGCTTAGCTATCTCATTCTAAATGAAACATAGTAGAAAGTATAAGTTTAAAGAACAGTAGCATTTTTGAGCTAGAAGAGACCTTGACGTATCTAGTCTAACCTCTTCATTTTACAGATAAGGAAATTAGTCTTTGGAGTAGTGAAGCTAATTAAATTCACACAGCAAATTGGTAGCTCTCTCAGTTCGTTAACTCTTATTTTGGTTTTTCATATGAAAAGTGCCAAACAGATTCACTCTGAACCCCCAAAGCATATGAAGGACAGTAAATAATTCTATTTCTCATGTGGTATTATTAGAAGATTCTCAATACAGCAAGAAAGGCTTTGCACTACGACGGTAGTGAACATGAGACACTGGAAAGACGATATTTAGGAGGTGTGAAATTGGATACTTTCACATCTAGACCAAAAGATCTCACTCCTCAACTTGAATCCCTGAGTAGCCACCCAGGCCAGTGATGGCCAGCTAAATGACTTCTCTAGGGGGTTGGAGAGATGAGTTTTTATAGGTTGGCTCTGCTGGCTGGCTGAGGTAATACTTAAATGTTGTGCTGTCCTCATTTGTTGACCCAATTCATGACGTGCTTCTAGTATATCCTATCAGTTGAGTGGCCCCTGACCAATGAAGGTGGGAGGAGGAGAGAAAATACCTGGGTTAGGGATTCCCTCTTTAGCCAAATTGAATTTTTCAATTTTTCAAGTCATAGCCATGAGTGTTGGACTATGACAAACCCAATACATCCGGCCCCTAGTGGGATCATAGATTTAGATCTGAAAGGCACTTTAGCAGCCAATCTATTCCAATTAATCCCACCCCTATTATACAAATAAAAAAACTTGGTCCAGATAGCTGAAATTCACTTCAATTCCATAAATATTTATAAAGCGCCTATTATGTGCCAGGTACTGTGACTTTTCCAAGGTCACCCAGATAGCAAGGGACAGGGCTGAGATGTAAACCTCTATGTCCTCCCATTCCAAATCTAGTGCTTTTTTAAAAAAAAAATAAAAATATTTTCTTTTATACAAATTTGGTGCTTTAGTCTCCACCACAAACCAAATGTTATACACAATTAAGAACATCATAAAGGTGGTGGGGGCATTTTATAAAGCTAAAAACAAGTCTCAGCCCTGCCACTTTTTACCTGTGTTACCTTGGAGTGGTCACTTCACCCTGAGGAGTGTAGTTTTCCCATCTGTGAAAAGAAGAGGTTGGCTTTGATGACCTCTAAGGTTCCTTCCAGCTCTATGTGTATGGTGCTATCATGTAAGCTCCTTGAGGGCAGGTACTATTTTTCACCTTTTGTCTTTGTATCACTAAGGCCTAGCATAGTGCCTTGCATATAGTAGCTACTTAAAATTGTTTTGCTGAATTGTTTGTAAGTTAATACTACCCAGGATGCACTTAGCAAAGTTCTTGGCACTGTCAAATGGTTCAACCTGAGAAATTGGTCTTATCAATAGAAATGGCACGACAAAGAAGATGGATTTCGGCTGATTTCCCGGCTGCTTCACCCCAAGGACCGTTGGGCCTTTCCATCCGATGTACAGTAGAAACTTCCTATCTATATGTTATCTCCTCCTATTAGAATGTGAGCTTGAGCACAGGAACTGTCTCAACTTTGTAATTGTATCCCCAATACTTAGCGCAGTGCATTGCATATAGTAAGATCTAAATAAATGCGTTTTCATTCATTCATTCACATGCATGTCTGGTGTGAGTGTGGTCGCTTTCACATCTGGGCTGAAGGTTCCTCCAGCTTGTCTATGTAGCCATCCTGGATTCCAGTTCTCCTGGCTCTGAAGTGCAGTCAGTTGGGAGTCCTTCAAGTTGCCGGGGCCAGTGACTGCGAGATGACTGGCTTCACTGGCCTCTTGCAGAGTTGAATTCTGACTACATTACCCCTTGGTTGACACCATTCTTGAGGTGCCATTCAGTTAGGCAGGCCTTAGCCAATGAAAGGGGACAAGGGAGGAACTGGGCATTCCTGGTCACACTGAATACGCGGATGTTTTAAGCAGAACAGCAGGCTATATATGAAAAATTGGGAACTTTCTATAAACCTTCATTTTATCTATACAGTAGAGCAGCAGAGCTCAGCCCAGAATCAGTCTGACTCTTAGAAGCATCAGTGTAAATTGAGCCCTGATTTTGGAGGTCAGAGGACCTGGGTTTGAATTCTGCTCCAGCTCTTCTTGCATGATAACCTCTCTTAAGCTCATATCCTCATCCGTAAAATAAGGAGGTTGGACTAGATGGCCTCTAAGCTCTGAATCTAGGATCATCTTTCAATCTTTTTTTTTAAACCCTTACCTTCCGTCTTGGAATCAATATTGTGTATTAGTTTCAAGGCAGAAGAGTGGTAAGGGCTAAGCGATGGGGGTTAAGTGACTTGCCCAGGGTCACACAACTGGGAAGTGTCTGAGGTCAAATTTGAACCTAGGACCTCCTATCTCTAGGCCTGGCTCTCCATCCACTGAGCTACCCAGCTTCCCCCTGCTCTTTCAACCTTAAGTGATTCCTCACTCTTGTTGACTTATCCATTTGAGCACCAGATTTTCAATTGAGTTTAGGTTATCAAAGTACCAAACCTAACATGACAGGATTTTCATGTCTGTCATCATTTGGAACCCTAGAGAAAAGAGATCATGTGCTTTCAGTCCAAAATAATAACACAATAACTTGGGAAACTTAGAATATAGAAAGAGAAATATTTTAAAAATAACCACCAAGAATCATATAGTTGATCGAAGTGGTTTGTTTTATTTTTTAATGGATGGCAATAGAGATCCCTCTGATGTCTTCTTGTGGGGTTCCAGTCTTGAGTTCCCAAAGACTGCCAGCAGAATGCAAGTTCTGGCAAGTCCTACCAAGTCGGAAAGGCTTTGAAGATGGGGCCAATGATGGTCAGTATGTCTTGTCCAAGTACCAGCCTACCTAAGCCAAGAAAGGCTCATCTCCAGATTGTCAAAGAAGCAGCTTTGCTAAATTTAGTAATTCGTTGCCAGGTTGCCTGCAGGGTGTTAGATTTTTTTTTAATCATAGAAACTCTCATAGACCATATCTATTATATTGTGGTGGGGTTATGACCTGTGTGGCAGAAGTGCCTACGCTGACGAAATCACAGATCCTTGAAATATTGAAACCAGTTA
The DNA here is from genome assembly GCF_027887165.1 of Monodelphis domestica. Classification (NCBI taxonomy): domain Eukaryota; kingdom Metazoa; phylum Chordata; class Mammalia; order Didelphimorphia; family Didelphidae; genus Monodelphis; species Monodelphis domestica. Next base: position 30,439,431 of record NC_077235.1, read on the forward strand.
AAAAAGATAAAAGAAAAAAGATAGAAGCAAAAAAAAAACTAATAAAAAGTCCCAGCAAACATAATAACTTGAACTCATAAAATAATTTGTGATGTCTCTTTATGGAAGAAATATCTCCTCTCTGAGTTGACGTGGTGGGTAGTTGCTGTCAAATATATATTTACCACAACTCAGAAATTATAGGGGCATATACCTAAACTTTATTGTGCTCATGCATAGGTTCAGGCCTTAGAGAAAATCTGAATAATTATTCAGATTCTAAACTGGCTCCTTAGAGACAATGACATCAGAGAGGACAAGAAATAATTCTCTTACAAATTGCAATCTGTACATTCCTTTAGGCCATGAAAGTTAAAGAGAAGATAGATCCTTAATCTGACATTTCCTTCAATGTCATGAAGGTTGAATAGCCTTCCTGAAACAGTACAATCTCATGCATCCCCCCTCCAAAGAAACAAAGTTCATCAAATGAGGTAAACTAAGTCAGGTTACAGATTAAGCTACATTTAGAGGATTCACAATTTGGCTATCTGAGGAGGAAGATTTAGTAATCAACAAGGCTTCCTCTGATTTCTTATCTAAGGAATATTTAAGGCCCTTAAGCAATTTGTGTTTACATCTTGTGGGACTAGTTTTAGTCAGGTGGGGGTAAATATTAACCAAAAGATGCAGGAGGAAGAAAAGGAAATTTCAAATTCCCATTTAGATCACAGAGGTCGGAAATTACCTCTCTTTGATCATTAGCACTTATAAATACTATCAATCTCTGCCCTGGGCACATTTTCAACTGAATTTAAGGCAGACATTAATATTGGAAAATATTGGATACAACAAATTTCCATTTAACTAGCTTATTTCCTCTTGGGTTTTGTCTGTCCCATGAAGCCCTCTGGTCCTTAGAAACATTTTCCCTTGGCGATTCTGGAATAAGGCTCATTCCCAGGACAGCTCTAGAGAAGTGTTCCTCCTAGTACATTTACTTCCCTGATTTCAAGTCACTTGCAGAAGTTCCTAGATTAACTAGTTTATGTAGAAGAAGAAAAAAGCAATGAGGAAATTCATCCAGCTGTGGGTACAGAAGGGAGACCTGCTGAAATATCAAAATTACCCAAGTTAGCAACTGAATTTGTTTTTTATTTATTTTTAGATAGGTACTTAATTTTATTTTATTTTTAAATGTTTTTCTCCTTCATTAAAAAAATAATTAATTAATTTAGACTATTTTTCCAGGGTTATATGATTCATGTTCTTTCCCTACCCCCCTCCTGTAGCTGACACACAATTCCACTGGGTTTTACATGTGTAAAGATTTAGTCCCATATTAATATTTGCACTAGGGTGATCTTTAGAGTCTACATCCCCAATCATATACCCATCGACCCATGTAATCAAGTGTCTATTTTTCTCCTGTGTTTCTCCTCCCACAGTTCTTTCTCTGGGTGTGGATAGTGTCTTTCTCATAAGTTCCTCAGAACTGTCCTGGGTCACTGCATTGCTGCTAGTAGAGAAGTCCATTACATTTGATTGTGCCACAGTGTATCCATCTCTGTGTACAATGTTGTCCTGGTTCTGCTCCTTTCACTCTGCATCACTTCCTGGAGAGTTGTTCCAGTCTCCATGGAATTCCTCCACTTTATTATTCCTTTGAGCACAATAGTATTCCATCACCAACATATACCACAATTTGTTCAGCCATTCCCCAATGGAAGGGCATCCCCTCATTTTCCAATTTTTGGCCACCACAAAGAGTACAGCTATGAATATTCTTGTACAAGTCTTTTTCCTTATCTTTTTGGGGTACAAACCCAGCAGTGGCATTAGCAAGTGAATTTAAAAGAAAAACAAGAGCAGCTGTTCAACAGGATTTCTGCCCTCACAAGAAACAGTGGTGAAGGCAATAGTCAAGCAATTCACCTGCTGTATTTGAGCAAATTGCTACTCTCACTAGTGCAGTCTGTATTACCATATCTATGTAACTCCTATCCCAAGATGAGTCCCCTGAGGCTAGCCTAAAACCTCTGCCATAATCCAAATCTCCTGAATATATTACTAATGATTTGTGTTCTTAGTATCTTTCATCAAAGAATCTCAAAGTATGTGAGCATTATCTTACCCATCTTACAAAATGTAATGAACCTTTTCAATAGTGTCCAAATGGCCAACAATAGACATGCTTTAAGCTGTTTGTCCAAGTTTGAGTTTGAGTTGGGGATTGGCAATGTTGGGTTACAGAAAAGAATGAAAGTAATTATCTATCTGGATTTTAACTCTCTGGAGTCAATTGTTGAAATCTGAGCCATTTTCGCAGGGGATAACAGAAAACCAATATATTCCATCACACTCATAATAAAACTAGGTGAACCTTATATTTTTGTACTAATTTCAACTATAGCTCCAAATTTTGTCTATCACCCACATGATTTCATGGGAGTCATAGTTTTATGTAATATATATTATATAGATATTAAAAACCTTTACCTCCCATCTTAGAATCAATACCATGTATTGGGTCCAAGGCAGAAGAGCAGTAAGGGCTAGGTAATGGGGGTTAAGTGACTTGCCCAGGGTCACATAGCTAGGAAGTGTCTGAGTCCAAATTTGAACCTAGGACCTCCAGTCTCTAGGCCTGGCTCTTGATCCATTGAGTCAACCAGCTGCCCCCTATAGTTTTATATTTTAACAAATGTTTGTTACTAAACAAAATTATGATTGTTTGAATCACTTAAATGTGTCTGCTGATGATTTCTTTTTTCCCTGTAAAACATGTCTCCTCAAAGTTCAAAAGTCATCAGTAAGCATGGTTGGATTTCACGTGCCCTGCTATCATTTCTTCATTGTAGAGATTTTCTTGACAAAAGTAGTCCCTGTGCTCATCTCCAGTAATACCTAGGTTCTTCAGGATGATGTCCAAATGTGAATTAAAAAAATATATTGAGTTTCATAGGTTTTATAGACTTTGAGAAGATCATTAATAATTTCTTCATAATGTTCTGCCTTATAGTTTCCCCAAAAGGTCTTGGTTGCTAAATATATATATATATATATATATATATATATATATATAATTTCCCTGCAGTTCTTAATTTCCCCTTCATCACTTTCCCTTATTCTTGGACCCTCTGATTTTTTACTCATTTTCCAGGTAAGAAAACTTCCATTTTGATCCATCATTTTTTACATCTTAATTTTTAATCAAGGCAAGTTTAATGTGCAATGGTGGTAAGAAAACTTTTTTAAAGAATAACCAATGAATGATTTATATATTTTTGTTTTTCAGAATCACTTCTTTGTTTTGAGGTCAGTGTTGTTGCTTTAATGTAGTGGTAGTAGTAGTAGTAGTAAAAGTAGTAGTAGTAGTAGTAGTAGTAGTAGTAGTAGTAGTAGTAGTAGTAGTAGTAGTAGTAGTAGTAGTAGAAGTAGTAGTAGTAGTAGTAGTAGTGGTAGTAGTAGTAGTGGTAGTAGTAGTAGTGGTAGTAGTAGTAGTAGTAGTATGTGTGTGTATGTGTGTTTAAATCTTTGCCAGCCCATTAAGAAATAAAGTAGTGATATTTGATATGGTCAAATTATAATCCTCAAAAAAAGCAGTCCCTTTCGGATCCATATAGATGTTCAATGCTTACTTTTCATACTCAATGCTCTTTAAGAGAGGTTTTAGGTTTGGAATATAGTTTAGTGCCCTCTGACAAGAGAGTCCAGTCTTTTAGTCAGGAAGCTAACAGTTCAACTCAGTTTTTGCAATAAAATCCCAGTAAGGTCATTTAGTTGAGTTTAATAAATCCAGCTGCTTGAGTTATTAAATGAGAATTTGAAGATAGAAAAGTTATTTCAGATGGGGATCACTCTCTTGCTAGTTTTCTGCCTTTTTATACTGTTTTATTATTACATTCTGAATCATCAGTTCACCTTTATCCAAATTCCAAGTTTCTGGTGGTTTAGGCACAGGTTTAAAACATCTTATAGCAAAAGGCGTGGCGGCAATCCCTGATGTTTGTTAAGCCAAAATAACATTCTGTTGAATGAACTTTTTATCTTCAAATCATAAGTAGTATGACACAAGATTCATATGGAAAATTTAACAATCAGCTCCAGGTTGAGCTGGCTCCAGCTTGCTCCTGTGTGCACCTACCCAGTTAGTAGTCTAGCATGAGTGACCATCACAAGTGAGGGCCCTGAACCTTATCCTGATCATCTATTTCTGAACCAACACAGAGTTCATATGCTTTCTTAACTCAAAGAATAAAGTTTCTGATCTGGTATTTAAAAGTTCGTTCACTACAAATATAACAAAAACTACCTGGAAAATAGGCTCACTGAAAAACATACTGTGGAACTTAAGTAAAGCAAACCAATACCTGCAAAATACAAAACACTTGAGAAAACCAGATTAGGAACAATCATGGTATTTACCAAATCTCATCCTGTATCCAACTGAACAGTTTGCTACAATTGGGGATTTCACAGCGTGACCGAACACAAGAGAACATGCCCCTATTTGCCATGCCAGATGCCACAAAAGGCTGGAACTACTGGAACTCCACATAGTTTGCATGAAAGAGTCAACTAGCGATTTTTCACTATCCCCACCTCAACTAAAAAAATACTCCCATTGCCTCATAGTATATAGCTGAAAAAAAAAAAACACCCACCTACCATTTGATGCAAGGCTTGAAGGCAGCAGTATCATGGGAGTCAGAGGATCCACATCCAAATCTGGCTATCTGAAATAACTGTAAACATTATAAAATGCTTGGGATGCTATCTGCCAAGTCCTTTTCACAAAAATAAAGTCAGATCTAAACAACTGGAAAAAGATTAAATGTTTGTGGGTAGGCAAAACCAATAAAATAAAGATGGCAATTCTACTTAAATTTACTTATTCAATGCCATACCAGTCAAACTACCAATAAATTATTTTATTCAGTGATGTAGGAATTAAATTTTAATGGTTTGACTACAATATATGAAAATTATAAATAATAATGGTGGTTGCTGATTCAAAGTATTATTGCTCAAAGTTGAAATGACTTTAATAGCTTTTATTTGCAAAAGAGGTGGAAAGAGTGAAAGCAGAGAAATACAAAAGGGTAGAGAAGACATTAGCCTAATTAAATATTGCTCTGGTGCTCCTCAGCCAGGATTTGTTGACCTTCAACCAGAATTGAACTCTTCCCCAGAAGACAGGAAGAAAAAGCCAGCTATCTGAGGTGAAGGTGACTCCTGAAGTCAACTTTCTTCCTTGAGTTGACCTTCCTCTTGAAGTTGACTTCCCAGCCCCAGAAATTCAGGGCCTTTTAGTGTTCCTTCTCCCCTTCACAGAGGCCAATCACAGCTTCCAAATTGCCCAGCACTGCCCGACTGCCCGGGGCTGTGTTTGTGGTGAGCCACTCCTCACCTTTGGGAGAGGTGAATACTCATCAAAAGGGTTCACAGATTCCTGGCTGATTGTGGTGTGAATTCTCATTTCCTGGCTGATTGACTAGAAAGGGTGGCCAGCTCTTCTATCTAGTGCTAAGTAGGGTGTTCAAGCTTTTATTGATTCCATTCAAAAGGAGACAAAGGAGACTTAATCCTGTCTTCACAATCTGGTGAGGTACTAAGGAGGGGTACTTAAGTTATTGTTAACCAAAGTGTTAATTCCAACAACCAGACAAAGCGAATAAAGAATTCCCTTTTCACAAGTGTGAACTCAGAATAGGCAAAGAGTACCAAGAATTTCCTTCCACGGCTAGAAAAAGAAACAAAATTCATCTGGAAGATCAAAGGGTCAAGAACATTAAGAGAATTGATGGGAAAAAAATGTAAAGGATGGTGGCCTATATCAGATCTCAAACTACATTATAAAATGTAGTTAAAACATTAAAACAACCTGGCACTGGCCAAGAAATAGTAGTAGATCAATGGAATGGAGTAGGTACATAATACTCAGTAGTAAATGACCACAATAATCTAGTGCTTGATAAACCCAATGATACAAGAATTCACTATTTGACAAAAAAATCTAGGAAAATTGGAATAGAGTCCTGTGGAAACTAGGTATAGACCCATATCTCATGCTGTATATCAAGAAAAGATCAAAATGGGTTCATTATTTAGGCATAAAGGGTGATACTATAAGCAATTTATGAGTGCATGGAATAGTTTACTTGTCACATCTATGGATAAGGGAAGAATTGATGACCAGATAAGAGATAGAGAAAATTACAAGATGTAAAATGGATAATTTTTATTATATTTAAAAGGTTTTGCACAAACAAAACCACCATAACTGAGATTGTCGGTTATGTATATCAAATGTTATAATCAAAATGTTATATCAAATCTATAAGAATATAAGTCATTTCACAAGTGATAAATGGTAAAAGGATATGAATGGGAAGTTTTCAAAAGAAGAAATCAAAGCTATGTATAGTCATATGAAAAAATGTTCTAAGTCCCTCTTGATTAGAGAAATGCAAATCAAAACAACTCTGAGGTACCACCTCACACTGGCTAATATGACAAGAAGAAAATGATAAATGTCAGAGGGGATGTGGAAAAATTGTTGTTGCAGTTGTGAACCAATCCAACCATTTTGGAGACCAATTTGGAATTATGACCAGAGGGCTAAGAAAACTGGACAAACCTTTCAACCCAACAATACTACCACTAGGTCTGTATCCCAATGAATTTTTTTTTTAATGAAAAGGACCCATTTGTAGAAAAATATTTTCAGCAGCTCTTTTTGTGGTAAAGAGGGATTTGAAATAGAGGAGACACCCATTGATTGGGGAAAGGCTGAACGAGTTGTGGTACTAAGATTAAAAATTCTTCTTATATGTAATTGGCAAAAAATAAAATGTTGAAATGTTGAAAAACTAAAATCTGGCCTTGAGCTAGGCACATTCCCTCTCTGGGTCTCAGTTTCCTCATCTATAAAATGAAGTCCTTGTGCTAGATAGTCTTTAAGGTCCCTTCTAGCTCTAGATTCATGGTTCTATGAATATTTATAGAATAGTAACAGAAATTCTGTTTACATTGTAGAATTCAGCATAAAAACACACAGAAAGAGGCAGCTAGGTGGCACAGAGATAGAACTTTGGTTAGCAAAAAGAGTTCAAATAAAATAAATCCTTAGACACTTTCTAGTTGAGTGATCCTGGCCAAGTCACTTCACCTTTGTTTGACTCAATGCCTCAGTTTCCTCATCTGAAAGATGGAGATATTAGAGATAATGATAGCAGCAACCTCTTGGTTATTTTGAAGATCAATGTGATAATAGTTGTAAGGCTCTTTGAAAACCTTAAAGTGTTATATAAGTGCTGGCTATGATGATGATGATGATGATGATGATGATGATGATGATGATGATGATGATGATGAAACACCCAAGAAATTGCCATGTGGTAAAATGAACACTATTAGGGATATTTTAAGGCCTCCCTCTATACCATCAGTTGATGGTTTGAGGATCTTCTGTGGCCAATCTTCAGAGAAGCTAGTTTCTTTAAATGTAGCTATTCTTGTCCTCAGATTGTAGCCTTATCATCTGTTGCCCCGCCAGAGCTTATGCTCTGTGGGCAGAGTCTTTGAGAACCCACAGTCACTCTGAACTCACAACTTCATAGTGGAGGATTACTATTATTGATGCTAATTTGTTGTGAAGTTGTTTTTTTAAATTCTGAACTTAATCACAAAATAACATGAGCATCCCTCAAACATAGTAGAATACCAAAAAAAGGGTTTATAAATGAAATGGTGAATCTTTATTAAACATGTAAAACAGCTTATTTTTCTTTTAATTCATTGTTAATTATGAATCACCTTGGTAGTCTTTGCTACCTTCAAGCTTGGCCAAATTATTCTAGAACCTCCAAGAACCCAACTTTCCCTGTTCTAGCAATCACGGAGGTAGACAAGAAGATCATAAATGGAAGGCTTATATCAAACATTTTTAGACTATACTATTTCTGACACTGTCAGTTAATCAGGTATAGAAAATCACAGGTTGTCCACTCTGGCTATCTCAGTGGTAGCAGATCAAAGTAGAGATGTTCTGTTCTGTGCTGGAAGTGGGTGGGAGCACCATACTGCTTGTTCTGAATTTTCCTTGTTTGAATGCTTACAACTTGCCTCTGGTTAGTTCTGCTACTGGTTATGATGTTAGACATTCATCTGGTGGTGTGCGCTTAGCATGTGTAATCTCTCAAAATTAAAGAAATTGTGCTTTGTAAGAAAAAGAAATCCAGACTCTTTCCTAGTCTTTGTGTTTCGATATTGTATTTCATAAATATTTTGAGATAAGAATGCACCGGGTAGTGGTTAATCACTACCCTAATTATTTTCCATTGCTAAGAAGGACATAGTCTGACATAATAACCCTGTTGGTGCTAGTAATCATTTTTTAAAAGATCAGCAGATGGGAGAGTAAGGTATTAAATGTTTCAATTAGGAAATAATCCTCTTAAGTTCACAATCCTTCCCCTCTCTTAAGAAAAATTTCATCATTAACTGAATTCCCACTGGCTTATGAGAAATAAACATTATCTAGCTTGAGGCTCTGAGAAATAGATCAATTTACCTTTTAAAAAGCTTCAATCAAAGTCTGAGACTTCATAATGTGAGACGAGAATTTTTTCGTGAAATGGGCCAGATGTTTGATTCATCATCAGATGGTCAAAGTGTTGGGGAAACTCTTCCTTTAAATTAGTGAAACAAATCTTGTGCAGCTTGCTATCCTGGAGACAGGTGAGTCTGCTTTTCTTTAGAAGCATGTCCCTAAATCATATACTTAGAAGATTACTGGGAATCATACCATTTTAGAACTGAAATGGATCTCAAGACATCTTCCAGTCCAAGCATCTTATTTTAGAGGTGAGGAAACTGAGACCCAGAAGGGATGGTGACTTGTCCAAAGTCACACCAGGCAATAAATCAGGAGCTGAGTTAAGTCAAAAAATCAAGGATCAGATTAGTATACTTCCTTCTCTACCTCAGGGTGCCTTATGTTACCCTTTCCTCAACTCAGGGAGGGAGGATCAGGTTTTAATGGTTAACATTGGTTATAGATGAAAGAGACATTGATACAGGCAGGGCTATCAAAAACACTGGTCTAGTATGGCAGCCCACAACAATCCCCAGTTCAATCTGAACCAGATTAAAATGTAACTGGGAAACAATTAACAAAACAAATAAAAATCCAATAAAACCTAAAAGAGATTACATTTTATGAGTTAATGGTTCCCTTTCTATTTCAGTTTGATGCCACTAGTCTATGGGACTTAACAGCTGGTTGGACATGTGGCCTAATAAATAACTATTAAGGCGCAACTAGATAGCACAGTGGATAGAGTCCCAGACCTGGAGATGGGAGGTCCTGGGTTCAAATTTGACCTCAGACATTTCCTAGTTGTGTGACCCCGGGCAAGTTACTTAAGCCCAATTGCCTAGCCCTTTCCACTCTTCTGTAAAACAGGAGGTAAGGGTTTAAAAAAAAACCCTAAATAAAAAATAAATGCTAATTGACTGATGAGTAAGTGAGAATGAAGATTCAAGGATGACTTTGGTAATTGGAAGGATCATTCTGTCTTCAGCAGAAATAAGGAAGTTTGGAGGAGGAATAGGTTTAAGGAAGAAGGGAATGAGTTTTGTTTTTAAGCATGTAGAATTTGAAATATCTAAAGGACATCCAAGTGAAGATTTCTCACAAGTGTCTGACAAAGCAGGAATTGAGTTCAGAAATGAGATTAAGACATATTATATAGATTTAGGAATTATAGAAATGGAGATGATTCAATTCATGGGAACAGATGAGATCACCGAGGGAGAGTGTAGGGAGAAAAGATGGCCCTGATTCATCTATTAAGAGGTACATTTGGATTACTCATATGTTTTTTATTAAAATCTTGTCAGACATGAATTCATTGCAAAGGAAATGTGCTTCCTTAGGCTTTAGCAAGATGGTGGTTTTACTGTGGATGTTTTATGGCCCTATGATTGTGATTTTATTGTGAAATGTCATGTGTAAATTTGTCATTAAAAACTAGTGAATTATGTTAACAACTAGTAAGTCTAGTGGTTTACTATTTCAAAGTACTTTTATACACATAATCTCACATAATCTTACTGTGAGATAGGCAGAACTGTTTTACTTCTAAGTAACAGATGAAGAAACTGAGGCTCAGTCTCAAAATGGACACACAGATAGTTTCTAGCCTTCTTATGCATTCAGCAAGCCAAGCAAACGGAAATATGTGTTGTTTTACACATATAACAACGCTCGCTCTATCTCCTGTCTCAGTTGACCCTCATGCCTGGAATGCACTCCCTCTGCTTCTGAGGATTTCTAGTTTCCTGGTAAGATCAACTCAGGCATCACCTTTTGCATAAGGAATTTCTTGATTTCTGCCTCTTCTCAGTGCCTTCTTGCTTATTACTGTCGTCTAGTTATCTTATATCTATCTTATACATACATAAACAGATATGTACATAGACACATCAGTTTGTCCCAAAAGCCTTAGTGTTGTTCTTCTTCCCCCTACCCTTTGGTAAGCAGGATTAAAGTGACTTGTTCTGGATCACACAGTGTCTAAGGCTGAATTTGAACTCAGGTCTTCCTGACTTCAAACCCAGTGCTTTATCCACTGTGACCCCTAGCTGCCCCCTTAGTGTAGTTTTAAACTTAAAACCGAGTAAACTTTAATAGCTTAAAGCTGATCTAAGACTTTTTGAAACACCCTGTATAAAGAGTCTTCTAGAATTCTCTCTCTATATATATGTTTTCTTGCCTGATAGAATAAGCTCCTTGAGGACAAGAACTATTTTGTTTTTATCTTTCTTTCTGTATCACTTAGCACAGCGCCTGGCAAATAGTATGAAGTAAATGCTTGTTGACTGAATGGACTAGAATACAGTTTGTTTTGTTTTTTAAATTCTCTCCAGCAGATTAATATGTCTTTCTAATTCACAGCTATTTCAGGAGCAGAAAGATGAAAGTGGCAGAAATTGTCATGACCGAAATTCAGAAAGACAAAATTCTGAGCATGATCCATTTTTTAGCAAGACTAGAAACTGCCAACAAAAGTGGTTGACAGACTTTCAATGACTCAAGACCCCAAGTGAGGATTGATGGGGTCTTTTTTAACCGCTCACCTTCCATCTTGGAATCAATACCGTGTATTGGTTTTAAGGCAGAAGAGTGGTAAGGGCCAGGCAATGGAGGTCAAGTGACTTGCCCAGGGTCACACAGCTGGGAAGTGACTGAATTCAAATTTGAACCCAGGACCTCCTGTCTCTAGGCCTGGCTCTTAATCCACTGAGATATCCAGCTGTCCTTTGACGGGGTCTTTTATAGTGATGAATAAGACAGAATAAAATCTCAAGTAATATAGGTGGACCTTTTTCTGAATGGCTATGAAAGTAAAAACCTCTGCCATCAGCTTGCTATTACATCATTTGGCCTCCTCCCCTTCTAAACATAAACAAGACATGAATCTGGAGATCTGGGAGGAGTGGTATAATGGCTTAGATCAAACTGGCTTGACACACGCTATGTAAATTTTCTCCAGAATGTGGCTGATTGCTGAAGTTCCAAGGGTGGTCATACAAGTCATAAGTTAAGGGCAGAGGTGCAAGTTACTAGATTATGGTGAGGCACACGTTACAAGAACAGAATCTCCAAGTAACCAAAAGTTATCTGAATCAACATGAATTTTTTGACCCAAGTGACCAGAGATTGCTTGAGGAGACTTTGGACGGTAAGGAACAGTGAAGGGAATATTAAAGCTAGCTTGATTAAATCTTAACAAAATCAAATTAAAAATTGATTTTCAAGGGGCAGCTAAGTAATACAGAAGAGAGAGTGCCAGGCCTAGAGTTGGGAGGACCTGGATTCAAATATGACCTCTGCTGCTTCCTAGCTGTATGACCCTGGGCAAGTCACTTAACCCCATTTGCCGAGTTCTTGCCACTCTTCTGTCTTAGAATTGATACTAAGAGGAAAGGGAAGGATTTTTAAAAAAATCAATTTTCAACTTCATAAAATCATCAATATTTAACATAGGGATTGTGAAGGGCCTTATGAAGTCCTTTTTAGAATCATGTTTTTGAATGTACAAAATAAAATACACAGTTACAAAAGGAACCAATTTTATTGATACTTAGTTATCAGAATAGTTAAAAACTAAGCAAGTTCACAGACCACAGGTGCTCTAATGATTTAAAAGGAAAATTTTCAACCATGTCACATTTTAAGATCCTCAAATTTAATTTATTAATATTTTCTTTGATGATACCTAGGTGATTTCAAGTGATACACATACACTTGAATTGGAGTGGATTCTTTTTCAAATTAAATAAATTTACCTGCTGAAATAATAGAAAAATTGTCTTTAAGTCAGTAGGACTGGGTAGATATTCAGCTCTACCTATTTATAGCTATACAAGTCATTTCACTGTTCTGAACCTCAGTTTGTTAAACTATAAAAAGGGTATAATATGGCTACTTCACAGGGTTGTTGTTAAGAGATTGTTCTATAAATGTGAGTTGTTATTATTATTAGGAAAATAAGAATGCCATACATTTTTTTCTGCCCAAATGCACCTGAATGGTGTTCAAAGTGAAGGCACAAAAAATGAGTATTACAGATAAAAAAGGCAATGCCTTCTCTAGAAAACCTGGGAATTGGCCAATGCAGAGCTGTGCTGAAATCGGCTATATTTGGCTGAACAAGATTTAATGCATATTAATAGAAATTCATGGTCAGCTTAACCCATTAAAAGAAAGTAATAAAGGTTGATTGGTACAGTAATATGGAACTTGGCAGGAACCATTCTGTTGCCTAACCACAGTTTGAACTTCCTGAAACAAAATTCTTCCTGAAAGAAAAAATGTAATACCTCTAACAGAATAAGTATGAAAATAAAAGAGCCTGGAGATACATTATTGCAGATTTTCAGTCCTTTCGAATGAACATAATGAGAAGCAAAAAGTTTTAAAGTGAAATGGTTGAACAAAATGTAGAACAAGAATCTAAGAGGGTATTGCTATTCCTTAAAAAAAATGATGACTACGAAGAATGGGAAAATTTTTATGAACCCATGCAGAGTGAAGTAAGCAAAATCAGGAAAATGATAGAAACAATGGCTATAACAACATAAGGGGAAAGAACACCAAAAAGAAAAAGAAACTGAACACTGGGTAATTATAATAACCAAATTGGTCCCAGAGAAGGACTGAAAAAAATGTACTTATCTTCTTTGCAGAGGTGGGGGACCATGGTTGTGGAATATTGTAATATTGTCGAGTCTGGTTGATGTGTTAAATGGTTTTGCTGAACTGCTTTATTTCTCTTTCTTTTTTATTCTTTCTCACAAAGGATGATTGCCTGGGGATGGAGGGGAGAGATATATTTGGAAATAAATATAATATATGAAGTCAAAAGATAGCAATCAAAATTTAGAAAAAGTGATTAAGTCTAATTTGTTTTAAACTTTGAAAATGCTCATTTTTGGTGCTTAAATATTTCTTGAAAGCGTAGGATTATTTGGAAGCCGCCAGTGCTTTCCCCCCCAAGGTATCTTGAAAAGAAGATCAACTTATATCATCATTGGACTGGAAACAAAGCTGCTAAGTATGTAAAACCAGATAGACTACATACTTAGTATTCAATGTTGAAATCCCACGTTTGTCTTGTATGTATGTATATATGTATGTATGTATGTAGTGACATACAAAATAAGTAAGGCTCACTAGTTTTTTTGTGTGGAGGAACAATTTTTGATAATCCTGACACATTGATTCCATATAGATCTAGAGAGGGGTGGACACTGAAAGTCAAGTTTCTTATTAGTAGAGCCATAAGAGTTCTGGCAAACCACAGAAGGAGGGATTAGCTCCCAACTCCACCTGTCTTATATGTACATATACACATATGCACGACCGACCTAAATACATATACACACATATGAATATATATAGAAAACTCACCTAACTGATCTCCATATCTATCTAGTTATCCATTTAGTAGAGTCAAATCTACTGCTGGGGACATCTACGTGCAACTTCTACAAGGGAATTTACCATAAGACCCAAGCCTGGTGATCACAATTAGGAGTGGGGAAGAAAAAAAAAATCTAAGTGGAAAATTGAGGAAAATAAGCATATTGTGAGGCATGTCAACATGGAGGTAACTAAAACTGCATATATACAAGTATAACATTCCTCTTTGAGGTCAATTCCCCAACTTACTCTTCCACTGGCAGGCAGGGACCCCTTTCCCACCTAATACCAATTTCATAATGAATAACTGATAGCAAGAAAACTCATTTATCCAGGTTAGTAGCAAAATAGAAATCAGGGAAGTTACACAGAGGAGGATGTATACCAAACAATATTGAGGGAAGAAACTCTCTCATTGGGAACAAGATAACTCTCCTCAAGCAAGTGTGAGAGAGTCATTCGTCTCACCCAAGAAGTTCACCCAAGTCTCTAGAGCAGCAAGCTGAACCTAGGGACATGATGGAGACTGGCAGCTTTTCTTATGTCTTCCCAGAATTTTTTCCTTCAGCAGGGGTTGAAGTGGTATTGACCTCTTCCATCATCTCCCTCCAAGCCAGAAGCACCTAAGTGACTCCCCTGCTTGAAGAGTCCTGAAAAAGATTACAAAGGATGGAGGTATCCTGAGCTTTCTCAAGAACTCTGTCCCACTCCTTATGAAGGGCATCTCCACCCTTAAGGAGAGAGTCCCATATCAATTGGCTCTGGGACAGGAGTTATAGAAATATTGTCACAGGAATGTTCAAGTATGATAGATGGGGTGATAAACTTGGACCAAAACTCACTGATGGCTGAAGGTGAGGCCCTTGAGAGCAGGGACTATGTTTCTGTTTTTCTTTGTGTCTCAAGCAATTTCATACCAGACTGTACTCCTGGAGTCTCCATCGTTTCAGAAACTTCTTTATCTAGAAAGCTCATTTCTGCCCTAGAATTCACATCTTGTAAAAATATACCTTCTCTCTCTTCCACCCTTGCCTGTTAAATGCTAAATCTAATAGACTTTTTTCAATGTTCCTCCTTCTTGGCCACTAAAGTCTCTGACACTTGGTTACTCTCTTTTCATTGATACTCTCTTCCTTCAAGATTCCCATGACACTGTTCTATCCTAGTTTTCTTCCTGCTTCTCTGACTGTTCCTTCTCAATCTCTACTGCTGGTGGAGGTTACAACCCCAAAAAGGTGGGTCTCCCCTCAGGGCTCTGTCCTGAGTCTTCTCTTCTCCTTCTATACTATTTCACTTGGTGATCTTATCAGCTCTTGTGGATTCAATGATCATCTTTCTGATGATGACTCTCAGATCTCCTCATCCAGCCCTAATCTTTCTCCTAATCTCCAGACTTGCATGTCCAATTACCTATTAAACATCTTGAACTGGACGTCTGATAGACACCTTGAACTCAACACATCCAAAACTGAAATCCTAATCTTTTCCCTGAAGACCTCCTATCTTCTTAACTTTCTTTTCCTGTCCAAGGTACTGTCATCTTTCCAATCACCTAGGCTCACAATCTAGATGTCATTTCACTCCTCATTCTCTCTCATGCCCCATTTCTAATCTTTTGTAAAGTCATATCAATGTTAACTTGACAGTCTCTCTCATATATTATTCCTTCTCTCTCCTCTGCCCCTGCCAACACCCTGGTTCAGACCATTATTGCCTTATGCCCAGACAATTACAACAGTTTTCTGCTTAGTCTCTTTGCCACAAGTCTCTACCCATTCCAATCCATGCTCTATTTATCATCTGTCAAATAAATCTTCCTAAAGCATAGATCTGATTGTCACTCCTTCTGCCCCCGCTCTAACATCTCCCTATAACCTGCAAGATTTAAATGCTCCGGGGTTTAAAGAACTCTATAAACTGACCCACCCTCTACCTCCCCTTCCACTCTTCTTCCACTGGTCATGTACTCTGTGCTCCAGTGACACTGACCTCCTTGTTGTTCCTGGAATGAGACACTCTGATCTCCTGACTCCAGATATTTACTCTGGCTCTAATTCTCTGGAATTCTCCCCCTCCTCATCTCTGCCCTTTGGCTTTTCTGCCTTCCTTCAAGTCACAAAAATCCCTCCTTATTTAGAAGCCTTTCTAGATTCCCGGGTTAATGCCCTTTGTTCTTGTATTGTTGTTTGCAGGTTATCTCCCCTCATTATACTCTCTGTTGCAAACAAGTACTTTTTTGCCCTTCTTTTATCCCCCCACCCACTTAGTCCACCAACTGTAACACAGTAGTACCTGCCAAATGCCTGTTGTTTCACTATTTTTCACAGGCTTTAATATCTATGTTAAAGAATTTTCTAATGACTTGTCCTCAGAGGTTTGCGGTGGAAAACCTCTGAGGACAATCAGAACAGTCTGAAGTGCTGCTGCAAAGAGAGCCAAAACTGTTCTGATTGAGTCCACTAGAAATTCCTTCTACTTAACCTCTTTCGGGCTCTCACTGCCATTCAATGATCTTGTAATTCATTTCAAGTTGCCTCTCTGTCATGTTCTCCACAGCAGCTCGCTTCAAATAGCCACTCTCCTCAAGCCCCCAAATCATCCTTGCCCTGTACAATAACACAAGATCTACTTGACTGAGACACTTGAGATCTTTTGATCCATCCATGAGCAGGCACTTAACTTCTCTGTAAAATGGGGATAACAATAGCTGTAGTACCAACCCTTATTTCAGTCTGCCAATTTTCCAGGGTTTTTTGGAGGCAGAAATAAGATAATTTCTAAAATGTGCTTTGTAAAAACTTTAAAGTACTTTCATAAATCTCAGTTATAGCCTATTTTAGAAACTGTGTGTCTTTGAATCCTCCATTTTCCCCTTCCCTCCCACTCCTATACTCGAAATCCTTTCAATTTTACTCCTGGTAATATCTCCTGGGTCCATCCTCTCCTTCCCATTTCCACTTCCTAGTTAAGCCCCGCCTTATGGCTCCACTGGATTATAAATACACTCCTAAAATGTCTTCCATCCTCCATTTTCTACATCTTGCAGTTCCAAGTGTGCACTCCTACCGAATTTCTTTCTGATGCGCAGCCCTCTCAGCCCCCCATGCTAATGCTGAAAGACCTTCCATGGCTGCCTAATTGGCCCTTAAATCTAATCCCATCTTGACGTTTAGCGTACTCCCTAATTTGGCTCTAACAGGCTTTTTCGGTATCCTCCCTCTACCTTATTTTCTCTCCATTCCCCCCCCCCCCCCCCCCAGGAAAACGCAATTGCTCACAACCGTCTAGCAGCCCATCCCCCGGTTTCTTCCCTTCCCCATTTTTCAGGCGTCACAGCAGAAGGAATGACTTTTGCGGACCCCCGCCCGCTTCCTTCCCCCAGATGCAGAAAGAGGTTCCCCCGCCCCTCCCAGCTCCCCGAGTCCTTCGGAGTCATCATTTTGCATTACATCCCTTCGCATGCATGTGCCATCTTCTCGCTTCGATTTTAAGTTTTTTGGGGACAAACC
Source organism: Monodelphis domestica (assembly GCF_027887165.1). Taxonomy (NCBI): domain Eukaryota; kingdom Metazoa; phylum Chordata; class Mammalia; order Didelphimorphia; family Didelphidae; genus Monodelphis; species Monodelphis domestica. The sequence goes on from NC_077235.1 coordinate 30,456,915, forward strand.
CTGCCTAGCCCATTTATCTAGGTCCTGCTCCTTTGCAACCCCCACCCCGGGCCCCGGGCTAATTGAATGCTATAGGGGAAAGAATATTGTTGGTCTTAGCACATCACTGAGTAAAGGGCCGTCAGGATGAAGCTTAGACACGTCATTACTACTTTCAGGCCACAGTGAACTGCCTTGGATCCCTTTGCAAATGGGTGGGGCAACCAAATGACACGGCCAGCCCTAGCAACAGGCCCCAAAAGATGGTGAACTGTAGGAGCCAATAGGAACCTGTCCCGGGCAGGGCGTTAGCCAATGGGGGACGGAAACGGGCGAATAGGAGGACGCGCCAATTCTTCAGCTCGAGCCTCGGCCCAACAAAATGGCTGCGGCGGTGGCAGCGGCGGCGCTTTGTTTCCTCAGCTCCTGCAGCGGCCTGTGAGCTGTGGGGCGGGAGGCGGGGCGGCCACCGCGGCGGGGACGGTGACGACGACGACGACGACCACGAGCAGTCCTGCGCCTTTTGAGCCTCTCCCGGGTCCGGCCAGGAGTAAGAGCGGCGCCCTGCGGTCGCACTAGCGGGAGCGGGAAAGGGGAGACATGATCATTGAGTCTCTGAGGTAGAACACCGCTCGGGGCACGCGGGCCTTGGCGTGAGGCGCCCAGGGCGACTTGGCGGGCGCGGGTGCGGGTGCGGGGGAGGCCGCGGGGGGGGGTTAAGGGAGAGGGAGACTCACCGGGGGGGGGGGGGAGTAGGGGAAGGAGGTGGGCCGAGCGCTCGTTGGAGGAGGCGGAGGCGGAGGGGGAGGGGGGTAGTTCCGGGGGCGGAGTGGGGGGAGGTTAGTGGTCTGCCCCCTGCACTGCCTGTGGGATGCGGACGCTGAACTGAGAGAAAATCCGTTCGTAAGTCTACCGGGGCTGAGGCGCGCCAGGGGCAAAGCCCCCGGAACGTGCGCAGAGCTTGAGGTACTTCCGGACTGGGGCCTCACGGGCGCCAGTCTCCTCAGCCCCCCAGGCGAGGGCAGCCGCTCTGCGGGCTTCTTCTGCTCGCGGCGGCTCTATCCTGGCCGAGATATTGAAAGCGACCCCCGGGTTGTCCAGATTCGAGCAAGGTGATGTTTTGCTTAGACTTTTATTCCCGGGGGACAGTCAGAAGGTTTTAGCTGGGGAATTTTGGCGAAACCCACGCTTCGGTGGTTGGGAAAGGGAGGCCATCCCCAATGTTTACCTTCTCCCTTTAGTTAATCACCAGCACGCATTCCCTCATCCTAACCCCCGATGTTATTTTTCTCAGGTCGAGGCAGGTTTTATTATAGGAGGGAGACTTCTGTGAGCTAGATGCCTCCTTTCGCTCGGTCGTGTTGATTCTTGTGGAGAAGTTGGTTTTTTTGTCCCAATGCCGCTGACCATTGTCCCGCGGTTCAAAAAGTTCAACCGAAGTGGGCTCACGTTGAGGGAAGATTATGCCCAATTTTCTGGGTAATCCGTAATAATCGATTTTTTAAAAATCCCATGCCATGAATCAAATAGTTTGGGAGCTTTGATTGGGACCTCTAGCTCATATTTGCTGAATCTTTAAAGTTGTGAAGACCGTAGGCTGCCCCTCCCCCCCCCCCCCCGCTGACTCCACCCTCCCCTCCCCCCTCTGCGCCCGCCTCCCGTGGTGCCACCCCCCCCCCCCGCCCAAAAACTTGTACATTTTCTAAATTTATACCTAGAGTTAAATTTAATTTTTAAAAGAACTTTAGCTAAAATGTATGACAAAAAATTTTTATTCTAAAAATTTAATCAGATATTAATTATTAAGTTTGTTATTAAATATTAATTTATTAAAAATTTAACCAGGCCTCTCGTAACGTGGTACTATTAAATATTTTGCTTTTTACATGTTATTAAAAGAGGGATAAAACTTGGAGTTCAGATATGGGCTTGGGTGAGCCCCAGTGGGGGGGGTGTGGAGAGGGTGAGGTGATGGGGGGGGCATTTCTTTGAATTTGTGTTAATAAGAACAAACGTGGAAAAAATGTTATTCGGTACTGAGTATGTTATAATGGATAAATAAAACTTGTTTGGTTATTGGGCACCGCTTATGCTCACATGCATGTTATGTGCCTTACAGGTTAATGTGGATTCCAGTTTTTGCAGAAAATTGAGGAACAAGTGCCATAATGGCTGCCCTAAAACCTAAGTAAGCAAGCCCTTTTTCTTGGGCCATCTCTATTGCTAGCCAGTTACCACCTGTCTCTAAAATTTAAGCATAAGGTTCACTTAATCTCAGAGCCAGTTTTTATTACAATCCTGTGGGTGTTTGCAGTGTCCTTTCAGCCGGGTGAGTCTTACAAAAGTAATAAATAATTTTGGTGATTATATTGCTGCCAATTGTTATAGGTTTTGTGATTCCTTAGCTCACTGTCATATCCTATACCTTTTGTGCCTAGAGACCATTTGTACTCAAGAGTTTGAAGTACACTTTCCCGAATGAAAATATAAGGTGTGTTCATTTACTGGACAAGAAGTAGAAGCAGTCCTCTACTCAAACATCTTCAGTGGCTTCCTGCTGCCTCTAGGATAAAATTCAAGCTTCTCTGGCTGGTATTTAAAGCCCTCCACAATATGGCTTCCACCTATGTTTCCGATTTTTATTTCATATGATTCCCCTTTGTGGAGTCAATCAAACCTGTTAGCTATTCCTCATCTACCACATCTTCTGCCTATGTGCCTTTGTACAGAAGGTCTGCATTTCTAGAATGCAGTCTCCTCACTTCTGCTTTGTACATGGCATATGATTAATAAATACTTACTGAATCGACTAGAGGCAGTATTTTTTAATACTAAAGTGTGCAGGAATTTTATTTATTTAATGGGTTATGATCCTGGGTGGGTAAGTCACTGGACCACTACAATTTGAGGTTTCTAAATGTGTAAAATATGGATAATAATGATTATACTTTATATCTTACTGTGTTGTTGTGGAGGAAATGGTTTTGTAAATTTTAAAGAATGTAGAAATGTGTAGCTTCTGGAAGTAGAGGTAAGGAAGAACTGTTAGATTTTGATATTATTCATTTTAAATCATAAGCATACTTATTATTTGTCCAATGGAACCCTTTAGTTGGCTAACTCCAGATTACCAAATATGCCTAGATTTATAGTAAGCTTCTGATTCTGTCCAAGTAGAGCCAAGAAATGGTATGAATAATTTTATTATCATAATTTTAATTTTAACCAAGAATTTACACTTTTTTTTTCTGCTCTAGGCTAACAGTAGCATAGTTGTCATAGTGCTTATCCTCTAATTTTCCCCTCTTTATGCTCAAATGATGCATAAGTAAGTACTCAATGGAGAGAGAAGTAAATAGCTTCCCTAATTCATAAATTGTATTTTTGAATATTTAGTAGCATTAATAAATGGAAAGAAGGCTGCTTTTTGAAGTTTCTGGGTTCGAATTTCAGCTTTGTTTTTTTTTTTTATTATGCTTGGACTGGTCTCTGAAAGTTTTTTTCCCCCCCCTTTTTAGATGACTAGATTGTTTACTTAGTTTTTGGCCATAAAAGGCATGCTTTTAAGTTGACTGTCCTCATATTGTTAAGATTAATTAAAATTACAGTATTTTTGTGACTGAGCGACTTTGTAAAACAAAACTATTTCTAATCTGAACTGTAACTGATAACCTGTAAGGCTAACCATTATTTAAAAGTTGAGCTTAAGCAAGATTTGACAGCTACATTCATAGACTGAGGGACTATCCTGAGAAACATCTGATAAAGGTAATGGTGGACAAGCACTTGGTTGCATTTCCTAATGATGTTTTAATAACAGGTCAATCACGTTTATTAATCATGTGCAAAGAATTGTGCTCATTGCTATGAGTTGTTTAAAAAAAACACCTCATAATGCTTATTTAAATAGGCGTGGCAATTAGTCTTGGGAAAGCACTTATAGATTAGGGTAAGGGGATACTTGTTCCCTTAGGTTTTGATCAGAATCTGTTCTCTCTCACTCTCATATTAGCAAACTTAATATGATTGGCCATCACTTTCACTTTCTAAGAAGGTTGTGTTGATTTTTTAAGTGGGGGGGAGGGAAGACTTTTTTTGGCCTCCAAGATGGAAAAAAATGCATAAAACTAATATTTTCTTGAATCACATAAAATATTGGCAATAACAAAGCTATTTGCTGCTAATTTACTCTAGCATGATTTAGATTCTAAATAATTTTTGGAAATGAAAAATAATATCTTTAATGAGATTTTGGTACACCTTGATATATGTGCTAGTTCATGTATCTGTTTCTGTGAGACTCCCTTTTCCCATGGACCAATATCCAGGTTTGATTTTCTCCACTTTATCATATCAAATAATAGTTGAGTTAAAAGTATCCTTAGTGTGGTAATAATATGCAATTGTGTATAGCCTATCTTTTAGCCTGGGAAGTATTTGGATTATTATCTTATTGACCATTATCCATGATTTTTCTGTCTTTGGATTGGTAAATAGAAATCTCCCACGGTAACAATATTTTCCATCAATACTTATTACATAAACCTCATTTTAATTTGTTAATCTTTATTGACTACTGATAGAGTGCTTGGTTAGATTTAGAATAGAAAAACCTTAAAAGCCAGCTAAATATTTTTTGTCCCAACCCATGGTCAATTCTGTTTTTATTGTTAACTTTTTGGATGTGATGACCTTCCTCCAGCACATGTGCCCTTGTGAATGAGGCTTGATTTATTTTAAGTTCTCTCCAGAAGGACTTCCGGCAGTGCTACTTTATTGTTTGCAGATTTTGCAGAATTTAGCTCACTGATTTTGAACAACTGTGATTGTTGAATATCCACCCTGGATTCTCTATTTTTGGTACCTCTGAAGTGGTGAGTTGACTTTGAGCTAACTCCATTTGGCTTTTGAAACTTAACAGAATGGGAAAGAAATGAGTTAGAAATAAGACGTGAATTTTACACATGACTCCTTTGAATCTGAGTTTATCATATTGATTTGCTCCCTAACTTTTCAAACCTAAAGGCAGAGATTACTGCCTTTCACTTGGGAAAATAAATACTTGGGGAGCTTAAAAGTTTAAAAAAAAATAATATAAGTACAGGACATATCCATCTGATCATTTTCCAGTCCAGTTAAATTCTATTCAAGCATTATATCATAGAATTATGACACTTGGCCATGTAAGGAACCTCCAGATTATTAGATATATTTTTGTTGACTTTACCTCATTTTATTTTTTCTTTTATAACTATATTAGTTTTCTTACTCTTAGAATGTAAGCTCCTTGAGGTCAGAGCCTGTTTGCTTTTTCTTTCTATTATTTTTAGCTTTGTGCCTTTCACTTTTTCCCTTTTCTTCCTGTCATGCCACCATCCTCTTAATACTTTAAGAATTACTTTTCTATTTGGCTAAGGAGTGACCAGAACTTATTAAACTATGCCTGGATCACTTAATAAATGCTTGTTGATGAAGATCTGGGCTTAATTCTAGTCTTTGGCTGAGTGACCCTGTGCCATTCATTTAACCTCTCAATGCCTCAGACAACTTGCTAAGACTAGATTATAGAACAGTGCCCCAATTATGCTGGTAGAATGACTTTTTTCACTGGGATTTCCTAACCTTTATGAAATCACAAATTGGGTCCAAAAAATTACTAAGACTATTGACCCAGTTGTTTTAACATGATTTAACATGGGAGTTCAGGGTCTGGCCTTGATAAAATCATAGAAGGAAGACCTCAAAGATTTACTCTGGGTGGACATGTTTAGTGCCCTTCTCTTATCTCCATGCTCCCCCCCCCCCTTACCCATATAATTCAAGAATTTTTGGGTAAGGAATGACTAGAATCTCAAATGACTCAAAGTGGAGAATTGAGATTAATGCTGTATTCTGCATTTATCAGACCCTTAAAATAACTATTATTCCAAATGAGTTTTAATCACTTCCTTTTGGAGCAAAATGTATTGATTTTGAAGACAAGACAGCAAAACTTAATGAATTTGCTGGTTATTAGAAAAAGTAAAATGCTTGAAGATAGTGACAAACTTGAGGTTTGACTTTTTTTATTGTTCATATAACCAAGAAGGTCCATTCACACATCACCAACATTTATTGAATGACTACCATATGTAAGACAGTAATTGGGGATTTTGGGTATACTAGGAGTTATGGAACATGATCTTTCCTCTTGAGGAATGACATAGGTACATAAAAAGATAACATTCCAAAATATAGACTTAAATGCCACAGAATAATCCCTGACTATTAAAGCAGGAAAAAGAAAGTCACAAGAAGGATGGGACTTGATTGGAGACATAAAAAAATGACACCAGAACCCATTGTTCGTCCCTCAAATATCACAGTGAAAAGTTGTTAAGCTGTTTCTGTTAAATTAGCTCAAACATTTACCTAAACATTTCCCTCATACCTGCCCTCTCTTAATATCTTTGTAAAGTGGTCCTTTAGTCTCTTGGAGACTTGTGAGGGAGATGTATCACGTTATGAGGCCGTCATTTCATTTCTGAATAGCTCCAATTCTAAGGAAATTTTTTCTCATGATACCAATCCTAAATTTGCTGCTTGACAGTTTTACTCATTTCTCATAGTTCTACCCTCTAGGTCCAACCAGAACAAACCTAATGATCTTTTCTTATGTCAACCCTTTACATATTGGAAGACTTCTATCTCCCCAGAATCTTCTCCAGGCAAAACATCCACAATTCCTTTAACCTTACCCTTATTGTGTTTTATGAACTCTAATCCTTTCACCATCCTGATTGTTCTTCTGGAAGCTCCTCGTTTTACCAATGTCCTTTATAAAAAGTAGTATATAGGGCTAAAGGAAATACTCTGGATGTCATTTGTCTAAGATAGTACAGTGGGATTCAAAACTCCTTATTTCTTGAAGCTGTACCTCAATAAATGCAGTTCTAGGTTCCATTTTATATATATATATATATTTTTTTTTTTTTAAACCCTTACCTTCCGTCTTGGAATCAATACTGTATTTTGGTTCCAAGGCAGAAGAGTGGTAAGGGCTAGGCAATGGGGGGATCAAGGGACTTGCCCTAGGGTCACACAACTGGGAAGTGTCTGAAGCCAGATTTGAAACTAGGACCTCCTGTCTCTAGGCCTGGCTCTCAATTCACTGAGCTACCCAGCTGCCCCCCCCCACCCCCTTAAAATTTTTGATTGCTATATAATACTGACTTATAATGATCTGTTAGTCTACTAAAATCCCCAGATTTTTTCCATATAAACTACTAACTAACCAAACCTTCCCCCATTTTGTATTTGTAAAGTTGAGTGTAAGGCTTGCTATTCCTATCCGTTTTCATCTTAAGAGTCCTACAAGCTCTTTCTGGGTCTTCACTCTGTCCCTTGTTAACTGTCCTTCTCAGCTTTGGGTCATCTACAGTTCTTATAAAATTGTTAAACAGCATGGGGTCAAGCATTCCACATACTGCCAAATTGATAACAAGCTAGTCTACTTTTTTAATCCATCTGGTGCAGCTAACTAAGTTGTATAGGCTTGCAATGTTGGAATCATTTTTTTAAATTTAATAAACATTATTGATATATATATATATTTTTATATTACCTACATTTCCTAATGTATTTATCCCTTCTCCCTCCCAGAGAACTCTCATAACAGTCTGTAAAGGAGGGGAAAAAAAACCCCAAATCTATTTACATTATTGTAGTCATGTATATTGTTTTGCTTATTTTCCATCAGTTCATGTCTTCCTAAACTTTTCTGAATCCTTGAAGTTGATAATTTCTTGCTGCTCTTGTTAAACATCAATTTAATTTAAAAAATTACTTAAAATAAATTTCAGCTTTAGTGCCATACTAAACTACCAAGGGAATTGTTTTTAATGGCAATAAACAAAGGCAAAATTCATAGGAAGAAACTAAAGATCTAGACTCTCAAGAGAAATAATATGAAAAAGTGAAAAAAAATCTCATAACTCAATTCATTCTATAAAGCAGTAATCACCAAAGTGTCCCTGACCAAAAAAACCCTAGAAAAATAGATCATTAGAACAATCAAGATAAAGTTAGAAACAATTCAATTTAACTCAGTGTTATATAAATCCAAGAACATAAACTATCAAAAGACCTCCTTATTTGACACAAGAACTTCTGGGAAAACTGAAAAGCAGCTGGATAGATAGTAGTTTTAGATTAATATCTTATACTATATACCTCAAGAAGATACTTGACCCGAAAAATAAATAATATTTATTTGAATTTTCTATTTAAATATTTAAAATACAAAATGTTCACTATAAAAAAGCTTGGAAGAGATCCAGAGCAGATACTTTCCCCCCTAGATATCTAGGGTATAAATTATAATCATCTATGCTCTTATTTCTACTCTTGTTTCTACTGCCTCTCTAATCCATCCATCCTATTAACTATCAGTAATTTTTGTAGTCTCCACCTCCAACTTCTGTTGAACCATCTCTTCAACAAAGCTTTTTCTGATTTCTCAACTTAAAAATTATTTCTCTTTCCTTAAATCTCTTATGTTGTTCTGTTTGGACCTTGAGTCTAATTATGTCCTTTTCTTAGACAATCCCTGACCTCAGAGAGTTTCATCTTTGATATGAAAGAGATACGGTGATAGAGGACTGCACTTAGAATTGGGAAGACCTGCTTCAGGCACTAGTTGTGTAACTTCATTTAAGTCATAATGTTTCTGAGTCTCAATTTTTTCATCCATAAATGAGGGTTGATAATAGACATACTTCACAAGTTTGTGAGGATTAAATGAAATAACAAAAGTAAAGTACTATATAAGCATTACCCATTATTAATTTTTGTATTGAGTATGCTTAGCACATAGTAGATGATATTTAAATATTTCCTTAATTCTTTTTGTAAACTAAGCCCACTTTTCTTTCACTTTTTCTGCAATTAGCCCTAGACATCCAGGTTTCCCTGTTGCTGCTTCACATTTTCTTTTCTGATCTGTCCTCCACTCAATCTCAAAAATTATTTTCCTAAGCACAGGTCTGATCATGTTCCCCTTCTCAATGAACTCTCTGGGCTTTCTGTAGCCTCCCAGATAAAAATGAAAATACTCTGGCATTCAGAGGCCTTTATAACCTACTCCTCTTCTACCTTTCCAGTCTTCTTACAGCTTAACTTCCATATTCTTTAACCCAGTGACCCTGGCCTCCTGAATCTGGGGGTTTTCTCTGGCTTTCCTATGCCTGGAATGCTCTCCCTCCTTTGCTATTGCTATGATTACTGTTCTTTCTGACTTTTTAAATCCCATCTAAAATTCCACTTCCTACCAGAAGCCTTCCTCAACCTTTCTTAATTCCAATGCCTTCCCTCTGTTAATTATCTCTTATTCATCCTTTATGTAGCTTGCATTAAATATATATGTGTATGTACACATACATATTTGCATACATCCATATATATTATTTCCATGTTATCTTCCTCATTAGATTGTAAGCTCTTTGAGGGCAGGGGTTGTCTTTGGCCTCTCTTTATATCCTTTGTGTCAGTTCTTGCTCCGAGTAGATAAAGAAATGTTTGCTAATTGATTGGCTGATTCTGAGTGTCCAGAATTCATTGAGCCCAGGGGTAAATGGGATCTTGAAACCTCTTTCTTGCCCCTGGTCTTTACTTCTCTAATTTTCATAGAAATGAAATTCCTTTCTCTCTTGGAGTGAGAACCATCCAAAGTTCTTTAAAGCCTGGTTCACCTTAAACCACTTATACTTATGACCTGCAACATGATGGTTTCCTTAGTCTTTTATTTGCCATAGTTTGTCTTTGTCCTTGAGGGCTCTGTCCTTTCTGAGTAATTTGGACAAAGGTGGATGAAACAAAACCTTAGTATAGAAAATTATTGGGGACAATTCTTTTGTAGTTGATTATCATTTATCTTGTATTTGTATGTTTTCTTTTATGGAATTTTTATGTGTTTCAATTTGATGGGAAACAACCATTACTAAGCGCTTACTTTGTCCCAGGCATTGTGCTAAGTAAAAAAGAAAAAAGTCACTGCCTTCATAGGTCTTAAGTCTTGCTCTAGGGGATATGATGTATGAACAAATGAGCATAAATAATTTGAGGATGGAAGGGAGAGATAGGAAAGGTGTTCTCTGCTATATTTTTACCTGATGTTCTACATCATACTGTCAGAGCTAAGCAGACCTTTATAGATCATCTGATGTGATGCCAGGTCTCTCTTAATCTTAACCTTCAAAACTGACCATACTATTTTTATTCCTATATCTCTTTTATTCCTATATCTCTTATCCCTTTCAAGGTCAAATTTAAAGGAATAATAAATAGTGTGCTAACTTCAGTACTAAGTTTATATGTACCAACTGGGAGAAGAGTTATATGAGTTGCAAACATATAAAGAATTAACAGTAATTATAAGAGACTTTAATCATCCTGTCTCAGTGCTAGTCATATCTAACAAAGAGAAACAAAAGGAAAATACAGACTTGTACAAATTGTTGAAGAATTTAGAGCTGAAAGATTCATAGTGTCTTCTGAATGGTAACATTAAAAATTATACTTGTTTCCACATCATATACTACCCTTACCAAAATAAGTCATGTGCCAAGACATAGAAATTATAAATAAATATAAGCAAACAAATTTTTATAGACTCATGTAAGAAAAACAGTAATCAGTAAAGGAAATGGTAGGCATTATGGCAGAGTGGATGTTAGGGAGGAAAATCAAAGTGACTTGATAAAAAAAAATGAAAAAGGTAAAATTACAGTAGAGAAAACTAAAAAAATTCCCAACCTACTATATATAATTATAAATCAAGGAGACAGTTTAAAATAGAGGAATATTTATGAAAATAGGAAATAACAGAATATGAAATAGATAACCTATCTAGATTTATTTAGAAAAAAGCTTTAAGAATTTTAATATTCCCTTTTTACAACATCCAATTTTTTTATCTTTTCCTTTGGATATGGTGGAGAAAAAAATAATTCGTGTTTTCTCAATATGATATCCAAACTTGTATATAAGTTTATGTTAAAAGCTACCAACTTCCCATTCTATTCCTCTTGTCACTGTTCTCCCAGAGAGCTACCTCTTATAATAAAGAATAAAAAAGGGGAAGAAAAAAGTTTTAGCAAAACTAAATATAATAAACTTTTTAAATAAAAAAAATTGTGTTCAATGGGCATCTGCTTTGTTTTTTGTTCTTCACTAACAAAAAGGACTGTATAAATATTTTGGTATGTACGGAGCCTTTCTTTTAGTCATTGACCTCAAAGTGAATGCCTAGCAGTTGAATCTTTAGGTCAAAGTGTATTGTATGTACATTTTTTTTAACATAATTTCCACATTACTTTCCAGAATTGTTATACTAGTTAACAGCTCCACCAAACAATGTATTGGTGTGCTTGTTTTTCAACAACCTCTCCAGCTCTGTTTCTCTCTCTTGTTATAAACTGCCAGTTTACTGTACATAAAGTGAAATCTCAGGGTTGTTTTGATAAGAATTATTTTCTTTTTTTTAAAAACTAGATTTTATTCATCTCTTGTTTCCACATCACCTAGATTTTCTCCTATTTCCCTTGTACCCAGAAAGCCATCCTATATAACAAAAGAATTTTTTGAAAAAAGAAAGAGGAAGACTAGAATTTAATCAAAAGTGAGGAATACATTGAAAAAAATCAATATTGTATGTAAGCATTATTTCCCACCTGTGGGGAGGAACTCCTTATCTCCTTTTCTCTGGGAAAGACTGGGTGAAGTATTTCCTCATTTTTTCTTAGGTCCAAGCTTGTTCTTTGTGATTTTAAAACTTTTTTTTTATGGTGGCTTTTCTTTCCATTAGCATTGTTATTTTATAAATTGTTTTTCTGACTCTTGCTTTACTTTTCATCAGTTTCGTAAAAAGTCTTCTTTTGCTTATTCATCATATTTCTTAGAATACGGTGATCTTCCATTACATTCATGTACCAAAGCTCATTCCATTCCCCACTTAATGGGCATCTACTTTTTAAATTCTTGCTACCATAAAAAGCACTTTTATATTTTTGATGTATACAGGACTTTTCTTTTTGTCAGTGACCTCCTTGGGATTTAGGCAGTTAGATGATACAGTGGAGAGTGCTGAATTTAGAGTCAGGAAGACCTGAGTTTGAATCCTGAGTCAGTCACTAGTGGTGTGACACTGGTCATCTCACCTTTTAGCCTCAGTTTCCTCATCCATAAAATAGTGATAAACAGGACCTACCTCACCTGTTTGTTGTGAGGATAAAATAAGGTAATATGTAAAGTGCTTTGCAAACCTTAAAAGTCCTATATAAATGCTATTACTATTATTATTTGTCCAACAATAGAATAAATCAAATGTTATGGACATTTTAGCTACTTTATTTGTATAATTTGAATAGCTTTTCAGAATGGTTGTCCCAGTCCACAGCTCTATCACTATGTTTATGTGCTTCTCTTTCAATCTCTAAGTCAGCTAAAACTATGGAGTTGCTTTAATTTGCATTTCTTTTATTATTATTGATTTGGAGCATTGTCTTGAGTTTCTTTGTAATTTGGAATTCTTTTGAGAACTGTTCACTCACCTCCTTTGACTACCCATCTGTTGGGAAATGGCTTTTGTCTTATGTATTTCTCTTATTTGTCTATATGTGTTGGTTATGATATTTGCTACAAAGACTTTACTAGTCTACTGCTTCCCATTTTATTAGTACATTAGTTTTGTTTACGCAAAAGTTTTTCAATTTTATATAATCAAAATTGTGTATTTTATCTTTTATAATCCCCTATAACCTTTGTTTGGTTAAGAATTTGCTCCCTAGTTTTAGTTGTGAAAGGTAAAAAAAGAAAACTGAGAAGGGTCTGCTTCCCTTCACATTTTTTAAATCATTGCATCTTTAATGTATTTATTTTCATTTGTGGTGTATAGCATAAGATTCAATAAGACATTTTTTAAAAATTGATTTTTATTGATAATCTTTTGTTTTCATGTCACCTTGATTTTTTCCCCTGTATCTCTCCCTCTGCCCTCTTCCAGAGAGCTATACATTATGACAAAGAAATTTATTTTTTAAAAAAAGGAAGAAGAGGGGGAAAAATGAGCAAAACCGATCAGTACAACAAAAATTGACATTTTATGCAATGTTCCACACTTATGGACCCCCACCTCTGCAAAATGAGTGTAATGGAATATTACTGTCCTATAAGAAACGACCAATATGATTAACACAGAGAAGAATGAAAAGACTTATGTGAACTGATGCACCGTTGAAGTAAGCGGAGACCAGAAAACTATACAATGTCTACAACAATGTAAATGGAAAAAACTACTACAAAAAAGTTGAAAATGAATGTTTCAAAATTACAAAGAATAAATTTGATCTCAAAGAGGAGACATAAGAAGACATAAGAGATTTTTAATGAGAATTTCTGAATGATGTTTGTGAATGGTTCTAGGTGCTATATCTAAGCCAAGCTTTTACAGACTTAACTTTTAAGTGCTTATGGGTAAAAATTATAAGCTCTTAAAGACAGGAACATAGTGTTAATACAGTGCTTTTTATATAATATCTGCAAAACTTTAAAGGAAATGTAACTGCTTTTAAAAAAGTATTTCTGTGTTGAGTAGTGGGCAGAAATATAAAAAAAAAGTCTATAGGCAAAGTAAGAGTTGGGTACATACGAACCAAAAATACAATTGAATTACTAAAATATATTTGAAATATGGACAGAAAGGAAAGTGATTAGGGGTCTTAAAAATAGATCGAATCTAGAAAATAGAAAACTGTTGGGAGATGGAAGGGCAAATTCATTTGATGCCACGTGTAGGGAAAAAATAGACTCTTGCTCAGCATATTCTCAGCTATGATGTCATTTCCAAGCTTGCCACTCTTGATAGGAGGTCATTAGGGTTCAGAGTAAATGCCTTTTTATAGTGCTCTGGTCAACAAATATTGAATGGCTTAGAAAGGATTGTTTCTTCTGAGAAGAAAATGTACATAGATAATCTGAGTGCTATGAATTGAGAAATAGGACCATTATCTTGGCTTCAAATTAACTTTTTGTTCTGAATCAGAATATGCTTGCTAAAGTACATTGTAATTACAAATCTAGGATCTTAAGTTTCTACTTTAGAATTGAAGCTTGTACAATTCAAGTTAGCCATGTTACTAATTGTGTTGTGAATTATTTTTGCATGAGGAGAGTTATTTTAAAAGATACCTGAATTGAATGTTGCCCTTGTGAAGTGTCTTTTTCTCCTGAGATGATCATGTTCTGTAGTGGAAGGTACCATAAATAGGTTATCCAGGCATTTAAGATGTAGAGCTGTTTGTATGATTTCATTACTGAAATTTAACCTTTTGGTCAACATCATTAGTATGTAGTTAAGAAATATTTCAGTAATTGAACATAATTGAATATAGAATGTAAGCTCCTTGAGGGCAAGGAATGTATGTTTTTTTCATTTTATTCCCAAATCCTAGCACACTATCTGGCACATATTAATGGTGTGAGAATTACTTGATATAAAATAATTAAATTTATTGCATCATACAATAAACCTTATAATTTATGCAATCTTTAAGAAAACTTCTATTATGAAAAAATGTTCTTTTGCTGCAATTATGTGATTTGGCATTGTGTTTAAAAATTTTTGGCACTTTTTTTAGATCTTCATCATGAAATCACGCATCACTTGCCACGTATACCTTTGAATACTCCATTTTTCCAAATTTAGCTTTGGTTACAATCCATAGGTTTTCAATGAATTTAATTGGTGAGTTCCCAGGCCGTTGATACATGTTCTCCATCTTTTTGTTAAATTTCTTATGCTTTTGTAAGGTGTGACATTGCATAATGTTGTATTGCAATGTTCCACCTCTATTTGAGCATTTTTGTTATTCTGAAATAATTCTACTTCTATACATGTCAATATATTTAAAGAGTTCCTCATTCCCTTTATTGGGCCAGACTTTGAGGGAGATAGGAAGTTAAAAAAATCTCCAAGCTATTTTAATCTGTGAAATTGTTCTTTTTCTAAACTTCATTAATACAATCTTGGCTATTGAAAAGCATTTTTTTTCCTATATAGTAGTGGTAAATAGCTGTCGCTTACTAGTCTTCTCACAGTTCTTCCAATTTTTAAGAAGCTTATTGCTCACTATAGAGGAATTAACAACCATCCAACTGTCAGATCCCTCAGAAGGTCTTTGCTTGTTTTCTGAGGATAATTCTGGCTGTTTTGAAGCAAGCTTGTCACTTCTTGGCATTTGCTTTTTGTTATTTTTCTCCAACCACTGTTCTATTTGCTCTTTGTCTGTAGCTGATCCTCCTTAATTATTGTGAATGAAATGATTCTTGAAAAGCTTAATTAAATTCCCCACACCAACAGCCATTGAACTTTTTTTATAATAGTCATTGAAATGTATTCTTTAAAGGAGTAATAATTGTTTTGTAATACTATTCTATTCATTTTTCAAAACTCCAGAACTAACATAACAAGAGCGATGAAGTGCATATGTATATATATTGCAATTTAGCATTCAACTGACTGAGAACTAATTAAAATTGAGGAAACAAACCTAATTTCATTTTATCTGGTCAATGCCAGAAATTCTGAGTTGCTCTGGTATCGGTAGACTGGCACAGAATGAATCTAAATCAGAATTATTGTTGGCCATAAGTCATTTACACCCTGTTTGATGCTGTTTTAAATACTTTTAAAATGTTTTAGATTCAACAGAATGCTTGAATCTTGGATTTTTTCATATGCAAAAATTGGCTCCTTGAGCTCAGGAATATCTGTTTCTGATTTTTTTTTTTTAAAACCCTTACCTTTGGTCTTGGAATCTATACTGTGTATTGGTTCCAAGGCAGAAGAGTGGTTAGGGCTAGGCAATGGGGATCAAATGACTTGCCCAGGGTCACACAGCTAGGAAGTGTCTGAGGCCATATTTGAACTTAGCATTTCCCATCCCTAGGCCTGACTCAATCCACTGAGCCACCCAGCTGGCCCCTGATTTTTTTTTTTTTAATTTTGAAGGGACATTAACAAGTTTAGGAAAATAAATATATGATTGATCATTCAGTGCACATTATCAAGCATCTGGTGCTGAGGTTACAAAAATGAAACCACTCCTGCCTCCAAGAACTTTTCCTTCTATTGTGGGAAATAGCATGTGTGTGTATGTGTATATATATATATATATATAAAATATGCCTGATATTTACATGGTGATTTCGGTTGAGTTGACACTACAGCAGTTTCAGAATTAGGATAGACTTCCTTTAGAAAGCAAGTACTTAAGCTGAGTTTTGAAGGAAGCCAGGGTGTGGAGGAAGAGCATGGAGTACTTTTGGTATAGAGATCTGAGGATGGAAGTTTTGTGTGTAAGGAGCAGCAAGATGGCTAGTTTGGCTAGACAACACTGCAAAAATGGAGACTGAAAAGGAGGAACCTGGCTGTGAAGGGCTTTAAATGCTAAACACAGAAATTTGTATTTAGATTCTGAAAGAGTCACTGGAGTTTAGTGAATTGGGAAATGATGTGGTAAATTCTGTGCTTTAGGAAAATGTCCCTGCAATTTGTGTTAAGTGGAAAATGAATTGAAAAGAATAGTGAAAGTAGAGAAGCCATTTAGGAGACATTTAGGAAATTCAAATGGGAGAAGATCTCAACTAGAGTGGTGGCCATATGAATGGGGAAAAAGGAGCCAGCTAGCTATATGATATCTGAGGAAGATTTAAGAGTAGATTTTGAGTTTTCTGAATCTAGTTCAGTGGTAGAATGGTAATATTCTAGATAGAAGTAGGGAAGATTGGAACCTGGTTTGAGGAGGGGTAATTAGTTTATTTTTGCACTTGTTGAGTTAAAGGTATTGTTGATGCATCCAGTTTTAAATGTTCTATATAGTCGTTTGATGAGGTGGATCAAGAGACTGTTTCTATACACCTGGGAGTCATCTGCTTTGGAAACTAGAGTTCAGTGAATTAAGAGGGCTAAGGAAGGAGCCTAAGGATATACTCATAGTTTGGGGGCATATTATGGGTGATGATCCAGCTAAGAAGTCTTAAGGTGTGTTTAGACAGTCATTCAGAAAACAAATCATTTGCACCAAGCCCTGGGGAAGGTTAAGTGACTTGCCCAGGGTCACACAGGAAGTGTTTGAGACTATATATGAACCCTGAACCTCTTGTTCCTTAAACCTGGCTCTCAATTTACTTGAACCACCCAGTTGCCCCTTCCATTACATTTTAATCTAGTTTGTTCATGGCTGCTGAATATTGGATGCTGGTGGGACAAAGGAAGCACAAGAAAGGCAGGTAGAGGAGGACCAAGAGATAGCAATGTCACCAAAACCCATAGAAAAGAGAAATTATTCACATGATCAGGGGATGGTCAACAGTGTTGAATGCTGCAGTGCTGTTAAGGAAGTAGAGGAAGGAGAAAAGGCCTGTCAAGTAGAGATCACTGGTACTTATGGTGAGAACAGCTTCAGTTTCTTTGGACTAGAAGCTTGTTGACAAAAGGCTGAGAAAGTGAGTCTTGGAAGATGGAAGAGTTTCTAGGAGTTTGGTTGTGAAAGGGAGAAAAGATAAAGGGATTGCTTGTGGGGAAGGTGGTGTCTAGTGAGGGTTTTAAGACTGCTAGAGACCTAAGTAAACAAAAGGCCTGGATCCAGAGGTGAAAGCTGATTTGGGATCTGACTCTTGGAGAGGAGACTTGGGATCAAAGGTACAAGTAGAAGAGGCACTACCTCTCCAGTAACAAATGGGAGATGATGGAAATGAGAGAAGAAAAAACTTGCTCTCAGTCCCTTTAGTTTTCTCAGTAAAGAATGAGTTGTGGTCCTCCCTTAGTAGTAGTGGGAAGCTTGAAAAGAGATTTGGAACAGTGTCTGGAAATATGATAAAGAATCAATTAGAGTTTAATAAAATGATTGCCTTGCTGTAGTGAGTACCCAGTTCACATTAGATTAGATAACAGATTCATACTGGACTCAATCATGTATGTTTGTTTTTTAATTAAACTTTTATTCAGGATTTAACACAAATGAGTGTTTCCACATCCAAAGTACAACAGGAAAGGTTGCACATGAAATTTGCATCTCATAATACAACTTGTTTTCAAGTATGTAATAAATTAACATGTAATTTTCAAAGTTGTCCTGCTTATCTGTGTTTCCTTCTGGCCTTCTGTTTGTGTGTTTAAAAAATGTTCTAGTGATTATCTTTTTTTTTTCTGGCATTAGTATTGCCTGTTCCCTTTCCCTCTCAAATTGGGAAGGAGGGTAAGGTAAACTAAAAGTCTTGTAAGAAATATGCACAGCGAAGTAAAACAGATTCTCACACTTGTGACTGAAAATGTATCAGTCAAAAAATAAAGATGTATCTCTTATTCTGAACCTTTAGTTGTTTACCTCTATGCCAGGATTTGGAAAGCATGATTCATCATTAATCTTCTATAGTCATGCTTGGTCTTTGAACAGATAAGAGTTCTTTAAGTCTTTCAGAGTTGTTTTCCTTTTCAATATTGTGATCATTGTAAAAATTATTCTCCTGTTTCTGTTCACTTCGTTTTATAACAATCTATTCAAGTTTTCTGTTTTTTTTCAATTCACCTGTTTCATCATTCCCTATGATATATTAATAGTCCCTTATCTTCATATCTCATAGTTTGTTCACCATTCCTCATTTGATGGTCATCCCCCTTAGTTACTAGGACTTCACTACAACAGAAAGCTACCATAAGTTTTATGCATATAGATCCCTTTACTATTTTGTAGATAATTGGGGTATGCTTCTAGTAGTGATATCACTTGGTATTGACAGTTCAGTGAAATTTGAGGGCATAGTTCTGAAATTACTTTTCAGAGTGGCTATGCCAATTTACAGCTCTGCCAACAGCATATTAGTACACTATTTTTCTGTAACTTCTCCACCATTTGGCTTTTTTGCCCAATTGAAAGCTGTGAGGTGGAACTTAAGAATTGTTTTAATTTGCATTTCTCTAAAAGTGAATTGGACCATCTTTTCATATGATAGTTGAAAGATTGACTCTTTACAACTGCTTGTTTATATAGTTTTTGTTTTTATAAATTTGAACCAGTTCCTCTTAGAAATGAGTCCTTTCTTTATTGGATAAATATGCTACATGATTGAATGACTTTCTCCGACTCAGTTGAGCACTTAATATTTCAACTCATTCTAGGTTTTGTAATTATTTTTCAGTCTTTCACTTCCCAACCTCAGAAAAAATATTCTTTTTATAATTGAAGCAAAGATCAATTTCAGTTGCTCATAAAGAAGCTCAGTTCAGTTGCCATGAAGCACAGACTTAAAAAAAATTAATATATTGTCTCATTTTTAAGGTTATAGTTTCTTTAAAAACATCCTATCTACTTACAGAAAAATTATACTTATGGTACATTGAAAAATGTTGGGGAATGAAATAGGAAATATTAGCTAGTTCAGTAAATGAGTATTGTTGGCTGGTCATGCTGTCAATCAACATCTGACTAATTGTCAGTAGTTGTCATTGGTTCTGCCTAGCATGTTAAAAGTACAACCAGTCAGATGTGTTACCCCTCTTTCCACTGATAGAACCCAATAAAGGCCAATGCTTTAGTCTAAAGATTTGACTTTGCTGTTGTTTCAGAAATGCCAGAGCAACAGTGGATGATATCGAGCAAGTCCTGTCTTTGAAGTTCAGAAACCTTTTCTTGACATGTAGAGTTCATTGTGTCTTGTACCAGAGGTTCACAGATAAGGAGTTGGAAGAGATTTTGGTGATCATCTTATTCAGTTCCTTCATTTTCACAGAGGAGCAAATAGGCCTGGAGAGGTTAAATCCAAGATCATACAACTTATTAAGTAGTAGATCTGAAATTCATACTCAGTTCCTAGTTTTTCCATTGTACCACAATGAAACATTTCTTTCACAATCTGTTTCTCAACTTGAACCCTCTGCCAGTTCTTCACACTTCAGCCATGCCTATCTTTTTCTGAGATGAGATGTAACATTTTGTTCATATTGCTTTCTGCTGTCTCCTGAGAAACCCTTCTCTCTTCACTTTTCTAGGAAAACAGCCTAATAGAGTGGAAGGAACACTGAACCAAAATCCAGTAAACCTGTGCCTATAGAATAGTACTCCTTAAGTGTTTGACCGGAATCTTAAATTAATTTTACGTATTCATTAAGCCTTTATTGAGACCTTGCTATGTGCTTGGAGCTATCTTGGGCACTGGGGTTACAGAGGCAAAAGCAAACCATTCCTCTCCTCCTAGACCTTTAATTTTATTGGAAAATATGTACATATATAAGTAAATGTAAAAATATATACAAAATAAATGGTATGGGAACTTAACACTTGTATTTGGTACTGTTGTATGCCCTGTATTTCCTGAAATTTTAAAAAAAGTTTCGTGGCACTTTATTCAACTCTTTGTCTTATTGGCTGGAACCTTTTCTTACCAGCCACAAAATTGAATGCTTCTCTAACTTTTGGTTGGATCTGTTCCTCTTCTGTCTTTTCATGTTCTTTTCTAGACTTCATTTGTCATTCTCAAGCAGATGACTCCTAAATGTACTTTGTCTTTATTTTTTTATCCTAGTCACATATTTCCATGTACTTATAGAATAGTACTCCTTAAGTGTTTGACCAGAATCTTATTAATTTTATGTATTCATTAAGCCTGTATTGAGCCCTTGCTATGTGCCTGGAGCTATGTTAGGCACTGGGGTTATAGAGGCAAAAGCAAAACATTCCTCATGGATCTTGAATTTTATTTGGAGAATAAGTAAATATAAAATATATACAAAGTAAATGGTGTGGGAACTTAACACTTGAACATTGGGGAAAGCCTTCCATATGAGATAGTATGAGTTGAACTTTGAATAAAGTGAGGTTTCCTAGGAGGAGTTGTGTGCACATCAGGCATTGGAGACAATCAATGAAAAGCCACCTAAATGGGAGGTGTAATGTCCTGCACTATAGGAAGAACAAGTAGGTCACTTTGGCTGGAATCTTGATTTTTTTGAAGAGGAGCAATTAAAAAAAATTATTTTTTTCTGATTTATATGTAAAAATAATTTTTAACATTTAAAAAATTTTGAATTTCAAAATCCTCCCTCTTCCCCTCTGCATTCCCTTGAGACAGTAAGCAATTTAATCTAGGTTATACATGTACTATCATACAAAACATTTTCGTTTTCATTGTTGTGAAAGAAGACACATATCACTAATAATACCCTTCCCCTCAAATGAAGAAAGTAAAATTAAAATTGTATGCTTCAATCTGCAGAGTCTACCAGTTCTTTCTCTAGTGATAGATACCACTTTTCATCAAGAATCCTTTGGAGTTGTTTTTGAGTTATATTGCTGATAATAGATAAGTCCTTCACAATTGATGATTGTTCAATACTGCCATTACTGTACAATGTTCTGCTCTCTTTACTTTGTATTAGTTCACATATTCTGGGCAGTCTTCTGCTTAGAGGGAATAAGGGAGGAATAATATGGGAAGATACAGGAAAGAATAAATTCAGCAACTACTATGGGAAATATGATTAGTCAGATAGGGAAGAGTTAAAGGGATCTATTAAACATCTAGAGCCTAGTTTACATTGCATAACATACATTTTTTGAGACCTACTCTTAAAAGAGGCTTTGTGATTTAGGTGACTTCCTCCATCTGGGTTCAGTAGATCTTAGGTCAGAACAGAAGAGATTGATGGCAGGGTTGGGGTTTGTTAAGACATGAGTAATAATAGGGGGGAAAGGAATTTAGGAGGTAAAATACAATTGAACTGGGTAACTGATCTCAAGATTGAGAAGGGAGGAAAGTGAAAACAGACCAGGGATTGAGCCTAGGAAATCGATGTGGGATGGTAGGAGTGGAAGACTTCAGGAAGATTAAAAATAGATTTAGGACGACTGATGCATGGGTACAAATTGATTTGTTCATAGGCAGAGGAATAAGATGTATGTCATTTGATGATAGTGCTCTATCATTGGTCCGGTAGGTACAGTGAAACCCTTTGATGAGTGGAATTAAATTGGAATTTTGAGGGTTAGGGTTGAAGAAGATAGAGATGAGAGAGCAGGAGTTTGAGGATGGTATTTACTTAGGTAGTCCATTCTGCATCATTTGAATTTGAAGCAAATCTTTGCTAGCTAGGAGGAAGATATGTTTTAACTGGGATGTCTACCCTTTATTGAGTACTATTAATTGCAAAGTGCAATATCACTTGTCTTTTTTCAAAGTCACTCTTTGCTATAAGATATCTTAGATTTTCTTATGTATTTACAATCTTTTGACTTTTGTTTGAATACTTTATTGTTACCTTGTGGAGCAATTGGCAGTTATCTGGTCCATTTTAATTTTCAGGGAGTTCTTTCCTTAGGGGAAGATAGGATATTTAAAAATTGAACTGCCTGAAAGGACAGTGCATAATAGATTTAATATTGAAGCAGCTTGAGGCCTGCCTAAGTATTGAAAACCCTAAGGTAATGCCACCAGTTCTTCAATGCCATTTTTAAAAAGTATCCAGGTATTCCTGAATAAAATTGAAAGTTTGGCTAGAAGATGTTTACTTTCTTAATGAAAAGTCTGCAGGATTTTGTTAAGCTAAGATGGAATATATGAGTTGCTTTATTTAAATTTTATAAATAATTTTCTACTTGCTATGAAAGTAAATTGAAAGTTCCTTGTAACTAGCAAATTATTGTAGTAGGACATCTGTTCACAGAAAATATCACATCATCTTTAGTCTGTGAAGTCCGAAACTACTTAATTTGTTCTTGATATACTTGTGCTTCTCATTGCAGTCCACTGTCTGTTTTATGTTCAGTTATTTCCATTAGGTGAAATGAGATAATTGGTAAAGGGCTTTGAAAACTTCAAAAAGCCACTATGTAACTATAGATGTCTAGGTCATATGCAAAACCCAGTGGAATTACTTGTTAGGTACAGGGAGTGTAGGGTGTGGGGGTGGTAGGGGAAAAGAACATGAATCATGTAACCATGGGAAAATATTCTAAATTAATTAAATAAAAAATTTCAGTTAATTAATAATATAGGTGTCTAGGTAGCAGAATAAATAGAGTGAGTAACTTAAGAGTTAGGAAGATCTGAATTAAAATTTGAGTGGGTTGACACTTAACTTGCTATGTGACCCTGGCCCAGGTCACTTAAACTCCCCATGCCTCATCTGTAAAATAGGGGATAATAATAGTACCTACCATATAGTTATTGTGAGAATCAAATGAAATTTAATAAACACTTTGCCAGTCTGAAATAGACTCTGTTTCCTCCAAATTGAATTGATACTTTTCTAAATTTGTATAGGATTGGTGTTTGCAAAAGTAGTCTAGTGTAATCTGAAAAATCTGTGTGTGGTGCTTATGATTTTGGGATTTTTCCAGTATTTTATATTGATAGATGCTGTTAACAAAATATGGACTATGGACTGCATGAACTGAAGGACATTCAGACTAGACATACTCAATCAGAAATGTGATCTTTTACCAGTTCCCTCTTCCTTTAACAAACATCAGATTACATTTTTCCTGTGGATACTGTTTCATAATGCTACTATGGAGTCCTAGTTAGATGAGATCCTTATAGAAATACCTACTTTGGCCAGTGTGAGTTTTGGCCTTTAGCACACTAGTTTGCATCTTGCGAGGCAATTGACCTTAATGATACTAACTGTGAAGATTGGATTTAGCTATCTCCAGATTGTAACAATGAAGATACTTAGCTCTTTCGTTATTATGAAGATAAAATTGTAATCTCCTGATTGTAACAATGAAGATATTTAGCTCTTCCTTTATAGTGAAGCTAGAATTGTAAGCTACAATCTATTTTTAGATTTTAACTACCAAAAGGTGAATTAACCACAAAAAGGTTTTAAGTAACTACAAAAGGCAAACTTAACAAGAGGTATTAAGTAACCCAAAAAGATATAATCTAACCAGAGAAGGTGAGAACTAAAGAGTGGGCATTCCTGGAGAAAAGTATCTGCTGTGATTGGTAAACATGAAAATTTAGGGGAAGTGACATGAGAAAAAAAGTCTTTAAATAGAGGAAACAAAGATTGATGAGGGACAGTCAGTTATCTGGACTTAGAGTGAAGGATCTGTCACTGAAGGGAATACCCAGAGGAGCGACAGGAAGGCAGACACCCAGACTTCTTTAAGACTGTCTCCATTGGTGAATGAAAAGCTGACTTAGTGACCCCACCTTGCTGGAGGTGTGAAGCTTTCAGGAAAGGCCCCACTTCTTGAGACTTCCCCTGGCTGGGACTTAGAAATTCTAACTGATATCAGAAGAAGCTCAGCGTTTTCTTTCTCTCTCATTCCTTAATATCTTCCTAATATTGTAAATAAACTACCAAAAATTCCATTTACTTTAGTAATTCATTTTGGGATTTAGAAATTAAATCCCTGGCGACCACCTAATTAATAAATTATTTTAGTCCAACCACAATTCATTTTAACATAACCAAATTTCATTTTAGTTGTATGTACCTGGCCATTGCATTGCTAGGTACAATCAAGGGAGCCATTGTTATATATTGGTGTGCTTTGTTAATTGTGGTTCCTTGCTGCATGTATATCTCTGAGAATAGAGGAGATGGGTAAAACCTAGGTTAATATGTTTCTGATAATTCACTATCCTGGTCTACATGGTGCACCTATTGGGCATTGTAGAGCTTGCCATATTTATAGTCAGCATATATGCTATTCTTTTGGTTGTTCCTTATCTTATTTTGTATGATTTCTTTGTATTCTCATATTTCTTGGAATTTCTATATTTATGATTGATGTTGCAGTAATCTATTATATCTTTAGCCTATGTGCAGATATTCTTCAACTGATGGACACTTAGTTTGTTTCTAGCTTTTCCTGTTAGAAATAATGCTACAGTCCTAAAACAAGAATTAGAAATTATTAATGACTTGAAAGAATACTCTAGAACAAATGAGCATAGTAGTTTAGTGTTTGATAAACGCAAAGAGTCTAGCCATTGGATCAAGAACTCACTATTTGATAAACGCTTTTGGGAAAACTGAAAAGGAGTCTGGGAGAAACATGGAATAGACCAGTGTCTCAGTGTATACCAAGGATAAACTCAAAATGGGTATCATTACTCCTGATAAAAGGGTGATTGATATCAGCACAGTAGTAGAACATGGAAGCAATTACAAGTCAAATTTCTGGATAGGGGAAGAAGTCATGTCAAAGAAGAGGTAGAGAAATCCGCAGGAGATAATGCATAATTTTGATTACATAAAATGACTTTTTATGTTGAAACAAAACCAATGTAGACAAAATTGGAAGAAAAGCAGACAAAAGATCTTTGCAGCAAGTTTCTCTGATAAAGGTCTCATTTCTTAAATATATAGAAGCCAAATTTAGGTGAATAAAGACCATTCCTGAATTAATAAATAGTCATGAGATATGAACAGACAGTTTTTAGATGAAAAAATCCAAACTATCAATGGTCATATGAAGAAGGTATTCTAAATCATTAATTGTAGAAATACAAACTAAAATAACTCTTGAGATGCCATCTCACACTCATCAGATTGGCTAGCTTGACAGAAAAGGGAGATGATAAATACTATGTGGATGTGAGAAAATAGGTATACTAACACACTATTGGTGTTGCAGTGAACTAGTCCAATCATTCTGATAAGCAATTTGGAACTAGTCCTGATAAATACTGGACTATCCGAACCCTGTCAGCAATAGCCCTACTGTGGCTTTACCCCAAAGAGATCAAAGAAAGAGGACAAGGACCCACAAGTACAAAAATATTTAAAGCATTTCTTTTTGTGGTGGCAAATAATTAGAAACTGAGAGGAATCCCATTAATCAGGACAAGTGAACAAGTTATAGTATTTGAAAGTGATGGAATAATCAACTGTGAAAGACTGAAGAACTCCAATCAGTATAATGATCCAACATAATTCAGAAATATTAATGATGAAAAATGCTATCTGTCTCCAGATAGAAAACTGATGTACTCAATCCAAATTGAAGCATGTTTTTCTTTGTGGGGAAAAGGACATGACTAATACTGAAAAGTGTTTTGCATGACTTCATATATGTAATGAGTTATATATGCCTTGCTTTCTTAGTGGATGCATAGGGGGTGATGGGAAGGAGGGAATTTATAACCGAATATAAAATTGAATTTTAAAAAAGAATGTTCTAGATCAGTGATTCCCAAATATTTGGGTCTCAGGATCTCTTTACACTACTTTTATTTGTGAGTTAAATCTATTGACATTTGCTGTATTAGAAACTAAAAAGTTGTAGTATTAGTATGAAAAGTTTTGACCTTTGAACCCCAGAAAGGATCTCAGGAATATCCTGAGATACCCTGAGTACATTCTAAGAAATACTGCTCTAAATCACTAATAGTAACCCATGAAATAAGCAATAATGACAAAAGTTAGGAATAGTCCGTGTTAGAGGTGTGGAAAGACAGGCACACTAATGCGTTGCTTGAGGAGCTATTAATTAATTCAAATGTTCTGGAAATCAATTAGAAATAATTTTAACAAAAGTGACTAAAATGTCCCTGATTTTTGACTCAAAGATTGTGCTACTAGGTATACACTTCAGGGAAGTTATTAACAAAAAGAAAACCCTGCATGTACTCCAAAAATATTGATAACAGCACTTTTTGTGGTAGCAAAAGAACTAGAAATAAAATACTAGCCATGGGGAAATGGCCAAATTGTGATAAATGAATATAATGGATTACTATTATTTTTTTAGACCCATACCTTCTATCTTAGAATCCATACTGAGTAGTATAGTTCCTAGGTAGAAGAATGATAAGGACTAGACACTCAATTTGCTCAGGGTCACATAGCTAGAAAGTGTCTGAGGTCAAATTTGAACCTGGGACCTCCTATCTCTAGGCCTGGCTCTCGAGTTACCTAGCTGCCAGTATAATAAATTATTAAAGTGATGTTAAAAAATGACAAATTTGATGAATACAGAGAAACAGGAAAAGACTTGAATGAATTGCAAAGTGAAGAAAGCAGAACCAGGAAAAACTAGAAAAAGACTATGATAATGTAAATAGAAAAACCACAAAACGGTTGAAAATGAATGTTTGTATAAGGAATGGGTATCTGACATAGTGAAGCATTTTTTTTTTAAACCCTTACCTTCCATCTTGTAGTCAATACTGTGTGTTGTTTCCAAGGCAGAAGAGTGTTAAGGGCTAGGCAATGGGGGTCAAGTGACTTGGCCAGGGTCACACAGCTGGGAAGTGTCTGAGGCCATATTTGAACCTAGCATTTCCCATCCCTAGGCTTGACTCTCAATCCACTGAACTACCCTACCTAACTGCCCCCAAATAGTGAAGTATTAAAGAGAATTGTATGGTAAATCTTTTTTAAAAATTACAATTAAAAGTTTTTTCTTAGCATGGTCTTTTTTCCCTCTCATAACTTTTCATTGTAGTCCCAATAATGAGACTACTAGTTTGAAGAGGCTCCTAGGATTCAATTTTTCCCCCAGAAAAGGTTGTATTAATTCATAGCTCCATTGCAGGAAAGGATGTAGGCAGCTAGGTGATAGCGTAGGAAGTGTTCACTTACTGAAGACTACCTCCTCCAGGAGAAGTGTTCCTAAACTATTATCTGAGCCTTCTTTTTGCTTGGATCCAGTTTAAACCATAGCTAGGACTCTACTGGTCTGTCACGACTTAGTGGGAAGGCACCTTCCTGGTCCTCCAAATCTGAAAATTCTATAGAAATTGTGGTATTATAGTAGTTGGTGACCACAAGGACACTGGCAAAAGCATTCTTCCTTAGGTTTTTTGGTCCCTGGAATATTCTGGTATTAAGGTGGTAATTTAAGAAGGTCTGGCTGAGAACTTGGGTGAAGGAAGATGCAGCATCCCTATTATAGGGACCAACTGTCTACTTCAAAATTTTCCCTTATGGTATATGGTTACTCTACTGAGATAGTATTCTCATTATAGTATTTTTTTTAAACCCTTACCTTCCATCTTGGAATCAATACTGTGTATTGGCTGCAAGGCAGAAGAGTGATAAGGGCTAGACCATGGGGGTTAAGTGACTTGCCCAGGGTCACACAACTGGGAAGTGTCTGAGGCCAGGTCTGAACCTAGGACCTTCTGTCTCCAGGCCTCACTCTCAGTTCATTGAGCTGCCCAGCTGCCCTCTCATTATATATAGTATTAACACTTAATCTCATCCAACACAAAGAGCCTCTTGGACAAGTGGGCAGAGGTATCCTTGACCATGTGCTCTGTTGCCAAAGCATTCTTGAATTCATTCAACTCCTCAGGGTCAGGGCCTGTAATTGCTCTTTTCTCCCTTCTCCAAATGGGCCTTTCTGTTTTGTGAGGTCTCCTTAGACTGACTCTAGGCAGTGCTTTTGGCATCAAGTTATGCCATCTTAAGAATCTCACCTAAGTATAGCCTGGAATTAGGGCTAGTGAATGTAACCTCAATTAAAGATTCAAGCCCCATTTGAAGAACCTGTGATTTGTTTTGAAGTTTTGCTGAAATGAGTAATCTGCTACAGTAGATAAAAGTGCAAGTGCTGCTTCTGGAATCAGGTAGATAGGAGTTAAAATCTGGCCTTGAAAAAGCCATTCTCTTCTTTGTGTTTTGATCATTATAAGTTATTGTGGTGTAGTTCTTTTTTGTTTGCCCATCCTAACTGACTTTGGACTTGTTGCTAGAGCTGACCTCTGCCACACTTTGGAGGGAGGGTGTGGATCCTATTCCTGCTTTTGGGGGGGTGTATTGATTGTTGTTTTATTGTAGGGTCTTAAGGACAGGAAAGGCTGCTCGAATTTATTCATTAGAGTTAATAATTGCTTTTGTTTTTTTGAGAAATACTGTTAGCAACAGTAAGGAAAGTTATGGTTCTTTCTATTCTCTTAAATATTGTTAAGAAAATCAGGTGTTGTGTTATTTTCCTAATGCTATACCAACCCTGAATTCCTGGTATAAATACAAACAAGTCACAGTATATGACTTAATAAATTATTGTAGTCTCTTTGCAAATATTCCTTTCCATATTTTTGCATTAATATTCATTAGATATTATTATACAGTTTTTTCCTCTGATTTTTTTTCTCTCCGATTTGGGTTTTAGGACCACATTTGTCTGAAAAGGAGTTTTAAGGTCCCTTTTTCTGTTTTTTAAAAACCCTTATCTTCAGTATTAGAATCAATACTATATTGGTGCTAAAGTAGAAGAGTAATAAGAGTTGGGCAATGAGGGTTAAGTGACTTGCCCAGGATCACCTAACTAAGATGTGTATGGGGCCAGATTTGAATCACGACCTTTCATCTCAAGGTCTGGCTCTCAATCCACTAACCACATGACTGATTCCCTTTTCCCATTTTTGCAAAGAATTTATGTAGTAGTGGAATTGTTTTTTGAATGATAAAATTCACTTGTAAATCTACTTGGTACTAGGGAGTTTTCTTTAGGAGTTCCTTTATGACTTGTTCAGTTTCTTCTCTGGAATTGTATTTAATTTTTTTTTGTTCTAGTTAGATAATTTAGTATTTTTAAGACATTTGTTCATTTCCTTTAAGTTTCTGTTTTTGGACCCATTTTGGGCAATAGTTTCTATTTCCTTTTTTTGTTGTGAATTACTTTTTAGTTTTAGATTTTGACCATTTGTTTTTCCTCTTTAAAAAAAATCAAGTTTGCTATTTATTTTAATATTGATGAATAGTTTTTTGTTTTGCTGTCACTTTTGCTAATCTCTTCAATTTTCAAATGCCATACCATTTTATACATATATTTTAAGTACTGAGTCATTTATCTGTGCTATCCTTAAGCATAATGTACCTTTCCTTCTTATCTCTTCTAACCATATTTTTTTTCCTGTTTTTGTGAGATTATCATTGTCAGCTCTACTGTGAATTTGCCTGAGGCATTATAAATCTTCCTCTTGATGCATTTTGGGATAGTGTTATATTGGCATCTGTATGAGGGATTGATTGCAGATAGGTAAAAAATGAAAACAGGGAAACCAGTTAGGTAGCTCTATCAACATCTTTGTAAGTGGGGTGAAGATATGAACTATGTAATAAGAGTGTGAAAGTGTGTGATCAGAGAGTAGAGCTATTGTTGATTTTGAACGAATAGTATTTGTCATTTCCTATGCCTTTTTCCCCAGTCAAAAACACCTCCAGGGTGATATTTTTAAAAGAAAGTGGCACTTTGAAAAGAAGAGACAAGTTTAGGGGACAGCCTGATCACAGTTTTGGCCATAATGAAGTTGAGTTGCCTGTGGGAACCCTATGACAATTCCATCTTGATATTTTCAGCAGGTAGTTGGAGAGATGGGTTCCATGAAGAGAGTGTTAGATATTGCCATATGAAGATGATAATTCACAAATGGGAGAAGAGATTTTAATAGAACAAACAACAACAAGAGCATTTCGATATATAAAGATCAGAAAAGAGGATTTCTATCCCTCTACCCATGTAAATGAGAATTGAAGGATTGGAGTATTACAAGTATTTGACTGGTATTGTTTATTTTGAGGGTTGATGCTTAAGAGAAATAATTTTTATTTAGAGAAAAATCAGGAAGTGGATAAAGGGAAAGTTGTGAAGATTCAGAAGGATACCAAGGTGAATTTTTAAGGGCTCCTTGAAATGCTGGCTTGCTACTTACTCATAATTCTGTAGTTCTCTGTAGACCAGGCCAAAACTTTATTTATATTACCCACCTACCATATGGTAAGAAGGAAGATGAGAGGAAATACATACTTGTTAATTAAAAAAAAAGAAAGATAAGCACACTAAAACTGGAATAATGTGCCGATTAGACACAAACTAAACAAGTTGTGGTATATGAATGTGGTGGAATATTTTTATTCTTCAGGGGAGCCACCTTTTAGATAGGTGGGGGAGTTGAGAACTCAGGTCTTCCTAACACTAGACCTGGTGCTTTATCCACTGTGCTATTAGCTTGCCCTCAGCTCTTCATAGTAAAGCAAATTATCCAGGAAGAAAGTTAAAGTCTGTTTAGTAAAAAGAAGTATGAGATCACTCTCCTGCTTTGGAGCTAGTTACCTAAAAAATGTAACTACTATTTCTAGGCTTTGCAAAACACTTGAATTTACTTTAGATCTAAATGTTCTAGATCAGATATATCTACCCCATCTCCATCTCTTTTCAGTCAAACTGAAAATTTCCATAGCAAATTACACTAGGTGTTTTCTCTACCCTTTGTCTTTGCTAAGTGATCCAGGAGTGACATAGCAAAGGTTCTACACTTGAAACTCAAAGAGATTGAGAATTATAGTTTATAAATAACCTAAGAATCATCTCAAATAAAATTATTTTCAATTGTAAAAGTGAAGCAATAATTTAAACCTACATTTCTGTTACTTTATTTGTATATTCAGATCCAACTGACATTAGATCTGTGTTTTATTGTAAATTGTTTATTTACCAAGTGCAAGTGTATTGGGATTGATGAGATTACATGATATGTATCTGAAGATGAAGTTTTGTTCAAGTGTTTCATATCTCAATATATTAATTTACTGCCATTTATAAGAAAGATGATTGAGAGAGGACAATACATTTAAAAATTATACCATATTTAAAAAAGTAGCCTCCTGCAAGGTCCTTGGTTCTTTTCCCTTCTAGTTTTTATTATTTATTTATTGACTCTTCTGCTGTCTGTAAGTCATGTCTCTCTCTTCCTTTTAAAAACCCTTAATTGAGCCTAATATCCCTACCAACAGTTGTCCTATATCTCTTCTGCTCTTCATGACAAAATTCAAGATGCTTTTACTTGATCTCTCTTCATGCTTTTCTCTTGTTTCATGCCTTTTTTTTTCAGTGCTTTGGAGCCATGCTTGTTCTTTGCACATTTTCAACTTTCAGTTTTGAGAGTGTTTGTATATGTATGTGTGTGTGTTCTTTCTATCTTGTATTCATTGTGGGTTTTTTTGTTGTTACTTTTTACCCTGTGTCACTTTGTATTCATCTTTATATGATTCTCTATTTATCATGTTTGTTGTTTGTTATGACAGTATTATTCTCCTCTGAGTACCACAATTTATCTTCCACTGACAAGCTTTTTTTTTTTTTGCCTGTTCTTTGCTATATAAATATTTTGCCTATATATGAGTACTTTCTTTTTATCAATTACTTCCCTGGATATAAGTTCAATAGTGGAATCTCTAGATTAGAAGATATTGATATATTTTTATTATCACTTTTTCCCAGAATTCCAAATTGCTTTACTAATAAATAACACACAGCTCCCAACAGTACTATTCCCATCTTGAGTCATTACTGCCAGTTTGTAGGGTATTAAGCAAAACCTTAATATAGTTTTGATTTTGCTTTTTTTCTTAATATTAGTGACTCAGTACATTCTTTGATTTAGTTGTTTATAGTTTGCTTTTCTTTTGAGAATTGCTTGTTCCTATCTTTTTGGCCACTTATCTATTGGGAATTGACTTTCAGTTTGCATATTTATTATTTAATTGTTTATATAGCTTGAATATCAAACCCGTATTTGATATATATAATACAAAAAATTTTTTCCCATTCAGCAACTTCCTTTTATGATCCTAGATGTAGAAGTTGTTCATGTGATCAAAGTTGCTTGTGTCATCTTTTGTAATTGCCTCTACTCCTTCGTTTCATTAGGAATACATCTACTCTTAACTGAAAGGCTTATGATCTATATGTCATCTCAGCTTTTAATGGTATGATATTTAATATATATGGTCACATCCACTAAATTTATTTTGAAATATGGTATATGATGTTGATCTGTCTGGTTTCTGCCTGACTACCTTTCAGTTTTTCTAGTAGTTATTATAGAAGTTCTTTCCTGAGTAATTTATGTTTTCTGTTTCACTGAATACTGGTTTACTGACTAGCATTGTTTTTTATTCTCTTGTCTAGTCTGTTCCATTGATCTACTCTCATTTTCAGTTAGTACGAGATGGTTTCAATGACTTATACTTTTTATTACAGTTTGAGGTCTGGAAGTGCTATTCTACCTTCATCTTTACCTTTTTTAGTATTTCCTTTTACATCCCAGACTTTTTTGTTTCTGCAAATAAATTTTGTGTTTTTAGAAGCAGTTATGAAAGGTAAATCTTCTAGAATATTGAGAGTTTTCCTTGATAATTTCTTGAAATAAGTAGACTCTTTTTAGTCATGGCATTCATGTAGTCCAATATATTACTAAATTATTTTTCCTCAATCTTTTTTTTAGGTAACTTGTTTTTCCAGTATTCAAATGTCAAATTCAAATATTTTGTATTTTCTATTTTTTCATTCTTTTGAGTTTGTTTTATTCTCTTAGAAATCAGACTTGGATCTTCTTGATTCCCAGTCTTATCTATATCTTTGCTTTTAATGCAACAATAATTTCTTGATATCCTCTTAATTCCTCACTCCTACCCTGTACATTTTATGAACAATGAAATTAAGAAAAAGTGAATATACACCATGAGAACTAGATATACAACATTCTGGTTTTGACTTCCCAATTCTACAAATAAGAGGTATGTTTTATCATTTTTTATAGGACTAAGATTAACCATTATAGTTCATTTTTTGGTATTATTTCTGTTTTCATTATTATTGTTAATAGTTATACTGTTGGTTTTGCTTATTTCACTTTATCTCATAGTTTTTCCATGTTTCTTTGAATTTCTCATTTATATCATTCCTTAAGCTGGTATAATTGAAAATCCGTTACCCTAAAAAAATAAACTACATTTCCCAGGAGCCTACTGACTTCCTGTCCATATGTACTTCCTATAGACAGAGGATATTAGGCAAGGACATTTAGGGTCTCACCTCTTTACTTCCGATCTTGGTGGTGGTAAGGTGGGTGTTTGAACTGGCTGATCAGCCATGGGCACATGGAATCCCTTAAAATATAATATTTTCATTATTGAGATTTAATTTTAACATTTACAAGGTATATCAATATTCTGATACATTGACATAATTCCATTGTATAGTTTTGTGGACTAACCCTGATTCAGACTGGTCTACTTGTACTTGAAATCTGATTTTAGAATGAACTTAGAAACTTATTAACAAAAGTTAACAGGTAATAAAAGGTTCACTTAGATAAGGTATAGGAAGAATATTCAAAAGCTTATTTCCCTTTGGTCTGCAAGAGTGAATGACCCTGATTCTATATGAATAAACCATTTTCTTTTTTTTTAATTCAACTTTATTTATTTTCAGTTCTGCATTTTCTACTCCTTCCTCCCCCACTTTGAGAAGGCAAGGTAAATCAAACCCATTAAAATATGTATAATTATGCAAAACAAGTACCTAAATTAGCTCTGTCAAAAAAGGAAAATTAAAGAACATATGCTTCAGTCTTTTAGTGTCTATTCGTTCTCTCTTTGGAGTGGGTAGAATGTTTCATCATGAATCTTTTGGAAATATGATTGGTCATTGTTGATCAGTTACTAATTATTTAGAGTTAATTGACTTTATAATGTGCTTATATAAATTGTTCTGATTCTATTAACTTCCCTTTGCATCAATTGATACAAGTCTTCCTCCGTTTTTCTGAAACTGTCCTCTTCATCATTTCTTATAGAACAATTTAATTCTGTCATGTATTTTTTCAGTCATTCCCCAATTGATGGGCTACCACAAAAAGAACTGCTCTCGGTATTTCTGTATATATGAACCCTTTACCTTTCCTTGTTCTCTTTGGCATATGGAACTAATTGTGGTATTGTTGGGTCAAAGGGCATAGTTCCACTTTGCTTTCCAGAATGGTTGGACCAATTCATATCTGTAAGATTTAGTTCATTAGTTTTTTGTGTTTTCCCACATCCCTTCTGATTTTTCTTTTTTGTCAGCTTTGCTAATCTTATGATTATGAGGTTTTTTCCCTGTTATTGACCAGGGAGTCAGGCCACCATGGCCTAGGAATACCAAGAGCCTTCCTTCGGCATAGTGTCTTGAACCGTAGCCTTTTGGGTCAGTGAAGCCTTAGTTACATATTCATTGCCTTTTACTAAGCGAATCTATTATACAAGGACAGAATACTGGAAATTGCTGATGGTTCTTTGTCATCAGATCCTATAGGACTTCTAGAGGACCTTCTACCTTTTAGTACCTTTACTGAACACTCTTATTTTTGGTGATGCAAGGAACTTCATAACCAATACTTTTGGAAAAAGAAGAAAAAATAAATAATTTAATGGTTTCTTGAAGAATTGACCAAATATGGAGGAGAATTATCTTAATCTGCATTATTTTAATAATCTGCTACATATGGTTGGTGATATAAGGTTTGAGAAAGAGGAGCAGGATGGGGACAGCTAGGTGATTGGATAGAAAGCTAGGCATGGAGATGGGAAGTCCTGGGTTCCAATTTGGCCTCAGATTTGGCCTTCCTAGCTATGTGACCCTGGACAAGTTACTCAACCCCCATTGCCTGACCCTTATTGCTTTTCTGCCTTGGAACCACTACGCAGTATTGATTCTAAGGCAGAAGGTAAGGGTTTAAAAAAAAAAAAAGAGGAGCAGGATGAGGCCTCAGCATAGATGTTAACATCTCTAGCACAGTCACCAGTTTGTATCACTGGTCAGAATTACTTTTAGTATAATAGCTAGAAATTACCTCACATACAATCTGTCCCAGTGATAGTGTTACTTTTGTAACTTGCTTTGTATCACTACTCTGTCATTGTTCCTGGCCCATCAATCAAGATGTTCTTTTTCCTGGGAGCTCCATCCAGGGAATGATAACAAATTTCTGTTCCTTTAGAGGCTTTGGCTGAGAGACTGGTCCCTTCTTCCTTCTAGGAACTCATCATTCCCACTAATTTAACTAGTTGACCCCTTTTTCTTCCACATATAAAAATCCATCATAGTTTTTTAGTGACAGTTTTACTTTCACTATGCTTTTCCAAACAGTATCATGCTCTGGTCCTTTAGATTCCTTTAGATCATTTCCAGGAAGAATTAGTCCGCTGCCAACTGAGGGGAACCCAAATCTCTAAGGGGAGTAGGGCCCTCAAGGCCTGAGTGATTGCCTAGGGTGATTGGGAGGGGCATGGGAATCAGTCTTTCTTTAATAGAAAATCTTACTGGAGGTTGAATAGGAGAAACTGCTGGACTGGAGTGTAATGATGACACCTCACCCCTACCTCTCCCTCCTTCCTGGTGGCATTGATTTACCATGGATATGGATGGCTTCCTGGAGGTGGGACAGGTCAATCTGGAATTAAGAGGCAAGGTCAAAACTCTCCCTGTGCTGGGTTTTAGAAGTCTAATTTGTCCTTTCAGGACTGCTCAAAGACTAGGTATATTGGGTGGGTACTCTCTAGGGCAGCTAATAGTTGCCTTATCCTTAGGGAGATCATATGATTCCACTGACAAGACAACATAGCAACATGGCTCCCATCTCTGTATTCTCACTCAAGTAATTTCTTAACTTTGGCATTCTTTCAATGCCAAATTCTTAAAATGGTTTCAATGTGGCTTAGTTCAGCAGAGAGCTCTCTCTAAGTATTATGAAATCTCTTGTCCCATTTTAAATTATGTCATCAGTATCATGATATATACATCAGTACCTTAAATATCATTTAGGCTTCTACCCCCTGCAATGTGGTGATGAGGGAAAATTCATGTAGCCCTGGGGAAGATAGCGAAGACATACTGTATTTTCTCTAATAAATTGTAAACTCTTGTTTACCATCTGCCTTTCTTCAACATAGGCACACTTGAGTTATTCTATGAGGAATTGGTAAAGGAAAGTACTTGTATAAATGGAGATTTTGAGCCTTTGGACTTAATCCCCCAGAAGTCTGTTAGTATTTCCCAAAATTCCCTTTTCCTGCGTCCCCAAGTTTTGCATGATTGTATTTAAGTGGCTGTAACTTCTGGCTCTCTTATTTTGGATCTGCGACCGGACTGAATTCAGGTAGTTCTTTTGCCCTAGGTATTAATAAAACTTTATAAAATATAATATTTAGTTATTAATAATTATAAAACTCCTACTTCAGCTTCCTTCATCTCCATTATTAGAAAGGAAATCCCTTTCCTCTTCTTGGGAACATGAAACGTTTTTGTTTTAGCTACAGTTGCATGGCTCAGGGAACTTTTTAAGGATTTCTTTTTGGCTCTATATACTGTTGCATAGTGGTTTCCAAAAGGGCCCCATATAAGTCCTGATTTCTAAGAGTTCACAATCCCTTTTCACTTAGTGGCCTGCCTTCTATAACTGCTTGTTAAAGCTTGGGTACCCCTATTGCTGGTCCCTTGCTATGAAAGAAGCCAGACTACCAGTTTTTTGCTGTCTCATATCCAAATGGTGCTAGGTAGTAGTAGAGAAGTTCTACTGCCTTCCTACTAGGTGTCATGGTATATAGTTTTACTGACACTCCTGTAATATCAAATAGACTGCTCTCAATTATTTTTTAGGTGCTATTCTCAAAGTACCTTTGTGGAGAGAGTGTCACCAGCTTCCTCTCATTTAGAATGTCTTAGGCTTCTGCCACAAGCCCCAACCCCTCTCTCCAGCAAACCTATTCACAGATATAGCAAGCAGTATTTGTCCTTTCCATGTCTGTCCTAATCTCCTTTTTCACCATTGGCTGGAGCGATGACAAGAAGGTAGAATATGATCGTCATACAATATGTTAAAGTTGAAAAGAGAGGCATAGATATCCAAGTGATCAAACCATTCCCTTTAGGAACTTGATGCAACTTAACCTCTAAAAAGATGGTATGAATATTTTGGTGTATTTCTTTTTGTCTTTGGTTTCTTATTCCAACAGAATTAATTTCTAAATTTTACTTATCTAGTCTACTCTCAAATTCCCTATTTCTGTTGATAGTGATTGTAGCAATTCTTTTTTCCTATAGTCTAATCCTTTCACACTGCAGAACTGATTTTATCTCCCAATGAAGTAATGGGGAAGAGCAGAGATGACACTTACCTCACCTCTTCATTGAAATGTCTACCAATTGGGATTGTCTCATCTTAGTCTTGTGATCAGAATGACTTGTTTTTGGTGTTAGATGGAGAGGACCAAAAAATCATAGTGTTAAACTGATATTGGAGGGTTGTTGTTAACTTTTTAGCCAATCAGAAGGCACACTTGGGTTTCTCAATATTTTGCTTTGTCATCCCATTATTCTTGCCATCTTGTCCTCCCTCACTTGGGTCTTTGATTACTGAGGAGTCATTGACCCAATTTATTGGGTAATGCTAGCCTAGTTAATAAATTGGGTTCCAGTCTTTGCTTTCTTAAGTCTGCCTTTGTTTCCATTACTACAAATTCTGTAATGGTTGTACTAATTCCCAGCACCAAAAATACTGATCCTTTTTGTTATCCTTCTTATTGATTAATCTTGGTTTTTTAATTATCTATTTTAATTTGCTGTTTGTGAGGTAAAACCCTCGGGTTATTTTTATTTTTATTTACTTTCTTTTGTTAGTGATTTGGTGCTTTTTTATGTTTATTGATAGTTGGGAACACTTTTGAGAACTTTTTTGTTCTTTTGTTTGTCTTTTATCCATTGTAGTGTAATATTGATCACAATGAGGAGCCTAAAATCATTAATAACAATGTTTATTAGGGTCATTTCTTGATGTCCTGGTATTGGGTATCCCAACCCACTCCCCCCTCTTGCCTAACTAAAAAAATGTAGTTAATAAATGTAACTAGTGGTAGTTTCCTTGCCTTGGTACAAGTTTGCAGCTGAGGTGAGGTCTAATGTCCAGAGTTCAAAGTTCTAATTGTCAGTCCATGGTCTTCTGCCAATATGAACTCCTGGTGCTGATTTTTTGAAGAATTACAATGAGGAGATCAGTGTGTGAGTATTACTGATTGGGAAGCTATTTGATATAGAATAATCTTTGCATTTGAGGTCACAAAACTTGGGTTAAAACCTCATCTCTGCTACATCTGACCTTGTACAAGTCACTTTGACTCATTTGCTCCTGTATAAAATGATTTTAAGATCTTTACAAAGTTCCAAATGCTATGATTTCATTTTAGGAATCTATATTTCCTATAGGAATCTATAATTCAACCATGTATTAATACTTCTTTCTTTCCCTAACAGTTTTGTTGATTTTATCATTGGATTCCAGGATCCTAGATTTAGAGCTAGAAAGAGACTTTAATGGTCATATAGCTCTGCTCTCTTTATTTTGCACTTGGAAAAAACTAAGTAAGAGAGGTGAAATGATTTCCCCAGCTTTACACTGTTATTAAGTTTCTAAATCAAGATTTAAACTTAGATCTTATTGAGTCCTACTCTAATCCTTTATCTGTTACACAACCTTGCCTTTCTAGTAGTTTCTGATACTGTTTTAAAAATCATTTTGACTAAGCAAAGATAATAAGAAGGATCAAATGATGGTTTGGTAGATTCTTGCTCACATTTTTCACCAAAATGAATACTTGGTAAATTATTTCATTAAATTATTGTAAAATTTCTCACATTAAAATAACTAGTTAAATATATTATACCTTCTTATAAAAGAAACAGTTTTTAAAAGACATTAAGACATGTTGAATTCAGCATTTAGTACTTTTTTTTGCGAGCCTGCATATGTTTTAACATCTTAACACAGATTACTTATTGTTATTTTTATTTCTTTAGTGAATTTAAGGACCAAAAGGTCTTTTTGGGGATATATTTGATTCAGGTTTTGAGAAATTTTACCTTTTTTTAAAAAATATATATATATCTTAAATGTTAACCTCAGAGACTAAAGTTTTCTATTTTTGACAGTGAAAGCAAGTTGAATACATTGGTGCAGAAACTTCATGACTTTCTGGCACAGTCTTCTGAAGAATCTGAAGAGGCACATTCTCCTCCAAGACTGACTATGAGCAAGGTTATAGGTAAATGGGAAGAATCTGATGGGGCCGATCTTAAAGATTCTTTGAATATTTTCAAATAAATTTTGCTTTCTGTTTGCCCTTCTTTGTTTTGTTAACAAAGATTTTACTTTTAGTTAAGATTCCTACTTATTTAGAGCCTTTTCCAGGAAGCTTACCTGGTGTGAATAAATTTGTGAAGTATATGATGGTGTTTATGATTGATAATAGGTCTCAGGTAGACTAATTACTAAAATCATAGCGGTCAATAGGATTTTTACAAGGTTAAGGTAATGCCAATTGTAGGATAATCTTACTCACAGCCATCTATTTATTAACAAAACTAAAGCAGCTGGCAATGTTTATTTTAGTCTTTAGAAATGATGAAATTCACAAAATGACTCCATTTGAATAGAGCAGAAATTAGGGGATTACTACTATCTTTTGAACTTCCTCTCCTACTCTTCTGTCCTACCAGGACTTTCCTTGTTTTTTCCTTAACATTATAGTTGGCCTAGCCTTACCTAGCTCAAAAGTATTTAATAAGTGTTTGAATTGAACTGAATAACAAAAGGTGGCTATTAAATTCCTAAGATCTTAGTAGGGGTTTTTATCCTAGTGAGGCATATAAAAGAAATTCAAAATAGGGTTTTACTCTTAGCTACTTAGAGCCTTATTGAGAATATTGAACTTTGAGCATGTGTGTATCAAGGGCTTATTGTCCACAATGTTCCCTTGCCTTTGAGATGATGAAATAGTTGCTTATTGTATTCCTAGATATATAGTTCCCAATGTAAGCTAAGAAGACCCATTTAAGTCTTTAAAAGCCTTGCTGACAGCTTAAAAAGCTCTAAAGACAGGGATTTACTAGCAGGCTCTGGCTTCTTAGGCAAACCATTCCCTATATTATTAGGATCCTTCTGTTAATATTTGGAAAGGACCCTTCCTCTTTCTTTGCCCTTGTCAACCCTCACAATTCCCTGAAAGAGCTCAGTCCTTATTCTAGTAGTTTGTTTACTTTCTTTATTGACCATAGGCATTTGTAGACCTGCCTAAAGAGCTACTGCTGTTGGAGCTATACATTGGTATTTAAAAGTTTTAAAACCTATTAGGCATTAACTTTTTCTCCATTAAAACCAAAAGCACCCTTTCAGAGTGCAGTCAACTGGAACCCTAGAAATGCTACCTTTACTGGAATTTAATTTTTATGTTTTTAACTAGAGTTTTATCCTTGCTATAAAGTCAGTTTATCATTACCTGCTAATTATACATGTAACTAAAATCTATGTTCTCTAGATTTTAGCATCTATTGATAAAGTCATATGATTTTAATTCTTATTATTACTATAGCTTATTACATATTGTTTTTCTAATATTGAACACACCTTGTATTCTTGGTATAAATTCCACTTCATAATGGTATATCATTTTTGTAATGCTACTGTTGTCTCCTTACTAATATTTTATTTAAAATTTTCATATAATTGGTCAGTAGGGATATTGGTCTTATTATTTCCTTCTTCCCTCCCTATCTATTCTTTTCCCTGGTTGAAATATTATCTGTGTTTTATTATGGTTTTGCCAAACTATATGCCCATTTGCATTGCAATTAATTAGAACACTGAATAAGATAAAATGTCATTTTTAGGTTCTTACTGGATCCAAGTGAAATTGTGCTTCAGGATCTTCCTTAGGGGAATCAATTCCTCCAGATGTTGTATTTAAGCTGCTACTAATAAATTCTCATTTATAACATCATGGATAACACTGACATCCAGGATCAGGATTTGCATATTGTTTATTTCTTTTTTGGGGCTGATTAATAAACTCCTTTCTGTATTTGACCTCATGATAGATTTTATCACTTGATGAGTTTTCTTTTTCTTTTCTTTTCTTTTCTTTTTTTTTAGTCCAGCCTTAGCAAGGTTAATATTGTCTCCTTAGTTAGATTTCCTTTATTAGGTTAATAGTAGTGCCCTGAAATATGGTTACATGGGCCAATTCTGCCTGCTATTTGTAGATTTTGATAACTGAGAGAGTGGCCATACAGCGTGTTCCAGTTAATTATTATTCTTTCAATAAAAGTTATAGTATTACTAAAATATCAATAACATTATTACATAATTTGTAATTATTAATCACTTGTATATATTTTCAAGAAAGACTGTCCAATAGAATGAGATATGTACCAATAAAGAGTTAGAATTGCTAATAGTCTACATAGTCACTGTCTAATTTAACACTTCTTTTGATAAATAGCTTCATTGTGTTTGGTATAAACTATAACCTGAGGGTTTGACTTCCATAGCATTCAACAGATATTTAATACTTGTGTTCTATGAATTGCACTTTGATGGACATTGAAAATGACACAAGAGTAAATAAGATTCAAGTTCCTGCCTTTAAAGAACTGACAGTCTAGTAGGAGTTTGGTAAGGCATATTAACAATGAGGTACCAACTAGAATATTATCAAAGTTTAAGGGAAGCAGAAAGTGCTATATGATTTCTTCCCTTTGGAGTCGATTAGCCATATATACCTTCATATAACTGGTGACATTTGAAGTGTAATTTGAAGTATAGGTAGTGTTGCAGTTGATGGAAATTCGAAGAAGTTATTTCGGAAGTTGGAACAGTGCAAGATGGATGTGCCATGGTAGCTTGCTCAACACTGACTGGGCATAAGTATTGTAAAGCTTGAGAGGCAAGTTGGAGTTAGAAGGTTTAAGTCCTTGAATTCTACGGTCAAGGAATTTAGTTTAGACTTGATTCTTTAGGTTATGGAGGCCATTCAATGTTTTTGAACAGTGGAGTGACCTGATGATGAGAACCATACGTTAACATAATTTGTGGAAAAGGAGATGGGAATTGTTGCTCTGGTGTAAGATTGCTGAATAGTAAGATAAAAGTCAGTGAGGGCTTGAAGTAGATAGGTGGTGAAAATGAGGTACTAGAGATAGATGAAAAGGACATTGTGGAGAATCAATAGGACCCCATAACAGGATTTGTGGGATGAAGAGTCAAAACTAAAGCTCTAGTGAGAATGGTTAGCTATTGACAAAGGTAGGAAGATAACTGGAAATTTGTTTCTTCTGCTGAGTGCTTCTATCTCTTTGGGCTTTTGTATTCCTTCCTGCTTTAAGATTCTATTTTCCTTTATGGCAACACTTCCTAAATTGTGTTCCACTGGGATTCTGGACTAGGAATTTCTATGTTGATGAGATTTGCCAATGATATTTGTTTTTCCTCCTTCCCCTTGAAGGGTCAGCTGAACCATGTTTGTAGTGGCCAAGTGTGTTAACAGTAAGAATCTTACTTCTGGGCTCTTACCATCATTTTTCTGCTCAGTCCTTCCTTCTCCCTTCCTATTCCATGTGAGCTAAGAGTTTGCCAGTCAGAAAATCTAAGAGCTGAGCTAAAAGAGAGAGACATTGTATCTCCCACCTCCTTTAAGTAGCTATTTGGAAAGATTCTCATTTTTTCACCCACTCCTATCTTTTGTAATTCAAATTGGTATGTTACTTTGATGAAATCAGTTAAGGTTGAACATTAATCACTATGTCTTCCTCCTACCTTTTATACCTGCTTCTTAAAGGGAATTTACCATTCCTTTGCAGGTCCCCCCTCCCCCCCCAATTAATCCTTATTTGAGCAGAATATTTTTGGCTCCTCACATATAGAGGGACATTTGGGATAGGGACTTGGTCTCTTATTTCTGAGGTATAGGGAACTCAGATGAGGAAGTGCCCTTGACCAGTACAGAGAGACATTTTTGCAACCTTAGTCTTAGAGAGGTTGACTAGTCACTGAGAGAGAGGTGACAAAATTACTTACATTTTCACTTCCCTTAATGACCATTTCTACAATGGGAATAGAGTTATAATATTTTTTATATTTTTGTACTTTTAAGTGACCATATCATCATTTTTGCCATTTTTCAGATATTCTAAGGGAACAATAATGGTGTGTGTTTTTTACATTGACAGGCTTTTTGAAGGAAATGGTACAGTTCATGAGCTTAATTTGTATTAATTTGTGGAGCTAATGTTTTGTTCTTAATGGAATGAATGTCTCATAATTTTAGTGAAAACTAGCAGTCAGTTGTTTTAGTGTTCTTGAGGAATCTGTGATTTTATTCCTATAAGTACTTCTTTCAGTGATGTAGAATATCACTTTTCTGAAACTTTAATGTAGGTGATTTTAGTTCCTTTGGCCAAAAATAGTTCCTCCTCTAACTAGTCTTATGGCCATATAGGCCTTTCCAAATATAGCTAGGGCAGGATCATACCTGCTAGATTGTCTATTACAATACTTTGCCTTGAAGCCAGTTTTATTTGTTGGGTTAGGCCCTGTTCTAGTTCTAGTGCTCTGTTTGCATATGTTTTATAGAACAAGGTCACTTTGAAGGTAAAATATCATGAGAGTCACATAATAAAAATGATTGTGATTTTCATGAAGTCATCCAAAGCTTATATCAAATATAAATTTATGGTGGAAAAAGGTGAAAGAATATCCTGATATTTTTTACAGGGTTATAGTGACATTAATTCTAATGTGGCCCAACACTGTCACCCAGATACCACTCAAGTTTAAGAAACAGGAGGCAGAAGTTAATTCTTCTATATGTATTTATTCTATTGTGATTTTATTGACATAATCTTTATGATATATAAATGCTATACTTGATTGGCTCTTTTTTCTAGATAAAGGCAGTAGGTCTGGAAATACTTCAGATCCAATGGAAGTCATCAGGGAAGAGGTAAGAATAATTTGAGGTATTTTCAAGATA
The DNA here is from genome assembly GCF_027887165.1 of Monodelphis domestica. Classification (NCBI taxonomy): domain Eukaryota; kingdom Metazoa; phylum Chordata; class Mammalia; order Didelphimorphia; family Didelphidae; genus Monodelphis; species Monodelphis domestica. The sequence goes on from NC_077235.1 coordinate 30,501,571, forward strand.
GTGATGTGCTTTCAAGATAGTAAATAGAAAAAACTAGTAAAAAATATGAAAATATGTGAATGCAAATCCTTCAAGATATATAGAGTATTTAACACCTCAAATCTATTTACAAATGCAATGTAGAATATTTCACATCTGTATTCTTATTAATTTTATCTTTTTTGTTTTTGTTTTGATATTTCTTGTTTACTCTTGGAGTCATTGTATTCTCTTTGGTCCATTCTAATTTTCAGATTTTGTTTCTCTGGCAAAGATTTATTTTTCTTGTGCCAAGCTTTTGATTCCCTTTATAGTTGTTTTTTTTTAATGGCTCTCATTTTTTTCCTCTAGGAAAATTATTATAAATATTTATAAAAACATTTCTAACGTTTTTTAAAATTGTTATCTCTTTTAGGAGTTTTTAGTTGAATTTGTGTCTAAATTGTTCTTCGAGGCCTTGTTTGTACATGTTGCAAGGTCCTTTTTTTCTTGAACATCTCTGTCACCACAATATTTTTATTCTGGGATTCTTTTTGTTGTTGTCGTTCACTCATTTTTCCACCCTTCTTCCTGACTTTGAACTTGATGTTAGGACCAGGTTATTTGCACTTTTGAAGGAAAAGTCTGACCTTGTCCTGCTGTTGTTTTCTCGGGAGTACTTTCTATTGTTGTTTTCCATATATTGGGGGCAGCTTGGGTTGAGAATTTGTAAGATTTCTGTACCCCCAGCTTGGTTTTATCCAGGGCAAAATCTCCTTGCTGAACACCTATAGTGAGCTCCATGAATTGTTGACCTGGATCTGAGCAATTTTCAATTACTGTTGAAGTCAACTCAAATCAGCCAACAGGAAGTTTTCTCTTGTTCATAGTGACAGAACTGCAGACTTTATTTTAGAATCCCATGCTTCCTTCAAGACTGAGTTTAAATGATACCTCTGACACCCCTTTATGGTTGATATTCTTTCCCTTATCCCACCCAATTCCAAAACAGTGACTTCCTATATATTTGACTATCTGGATACATTTCATGTCCCCTTCGTTAAGATGTCATCTTCTTGAGACCATAGCGTATTGTCTTTGCCTGTATCTCCAACACATAGCCTGGTACCTGGTATGTAGTAGGGTCTTGATAAATACTTGTATTAATTTTTATTGAATAGTTTAGTATAGCCAAAACCATCCCTCTACATTTATTAAACTTTGCTTTGAGACAGTAACTGTCAATTTATCACTGGAGTGACGATTCCAAATTGAATATCCTCTCTTCTCTAGTAGCTTTGGGTTTCTTGGGCCAAACAATGTATACATATATAATAAATCCAAGGTAAATTTTTGGTGATTGCTCATTGATTGCTAGAGGAATTCTTAAATCAAGGACACAATGAGTGCAGAGGTAAAATTGAAGGTCAGGGCCTCTGCCTCAAAAACATAATCATCTTTTTATTGCACTCTATTGCTTAACATCTCATTATTCTCAGGGCCTTGGTACGGAGCACCACATAACTTCTCTGTTTTAGCTACTGGAATAGGATTTATCAATTAAACCTTTTATTCTTCCTTAGAAACTAATTGATAACTATAATGTCATTTTCACCTTAATGTTTTGTTTGTATGATGTAGGCTAAGCTGTAATTGTATGTTTAAAAAATATTCAAATATAAGGCACTAATGAGGTAAAGTAGTCATAGTTCTTGGTTTCCTATTTTAGGTGTTTATTACCTGGGAGGCATGACTGGCAATGAATTTTGGGATAGGGCTTAATAGTTATTCTATTTATTCTTATATTATATATTATATATATTATATATTACTTATTCTGCTCTGGTTTACCTTTTATTCCCCTAGATAATATGGGCCAGCAATAAGGCTCAGGATTGTCATCCGTCCTCTGTCCTCTGTCTCCTTCCCCCCTATTTACTGGGGCTTATTGTTTAAATTTTTTAAACACTTACCTTCCATCTTAGAATCAGTACTGTGTACTGGTTACAATGCAGAAAGGAGGTAAGGACTAGGCAATGGAAGTTAAATGACTTGCCCAGGGTCATAGAGCTAAGAAGTATCTGAGGCCATATTTGAATCTAGGACCTCCTGTCTCCAGGCCTGACTCTCAATCCACTGAATCACCTAGCTATTTATTTAATGCACTGCTATTAAAGGGATAATACTTATTGAAGGATATTTTTCATTGTGTTCATAATTGTATTTGTTTGTTGTGTGTAGGGGAGTACCTCTTCAGAGAAAGCCAAATCTTTAGGACCACATCGTTCAAAAAGGTTAGTTGATGCAAAGGAAATCATGTTAAATTTATATTTTGAAACATTTTTGAAATTAAAATAAAAAAATCAACTGATCTAATTTTCACTATATTATCTTTACTACTTTTTACAATTATAAATTTATTAAGTAGATAGTTATTTCCCCTCATATGATCCCCACCCAATAATTTTAAGACAGTGGTGTTTTTCAGGCAATAACATATCAAATTTTGTAGTGTGGTACATGTGATGTGTTGCTCAGGTCTCATGGATTTTTAATATGCCGAAGACAGGTGAGTCAAGTGAATCGAGCTTTTAAGTTGTAAGTACAACAACTAGGATTTCCAGAAACAGTCAAATTTTCATTGGTTAGGTTTGGGGTTGGCAACAAGGTTATCCATCAACCACAAAATGTTCACAATCAAAAGCAATAACCAGGTGAGAACTAAATTAATCTTAACTAGCTCTCAGAGCATTCAAGCTCATGTTTGGCCACCAAAGCTTCTCCAGATGCATTTTATTAAAACGAAGAGATATATGTAGGTATAGCTATGTTTTGGGTTATTAGAAATATTTTCAATTGTAACAATCTATTCTATTTTACTTGGCTTCTTCAAATCTCTTTATTTTTCTTACAGGAAGCCTACAGTTGTAACAAAATATGTAGGATCAGATGAAGAAAAAGTATTTGATGATACTCTAAATCCAGATGTTTCCATTGACACTTCAGAAACTGATATAGCTATGCAAAGCTTGCCTAAAGGTAACACATTATTTTGTGTGCATAGATGAGAAATAATTTCTTTTTCTTAAAAAAAATCTTTAGTGTCTCCAAGATGATAATATCTGAAATTGCTTCTAAGAAATGTCTGGTTGAGTCATTTTACTTCTAGATTTGTCTCATGTTGCTAGACTTGGCATTTTAGTAATTGTCTTATTTTTCTGAATTTGTCTAGTGCTATTACACTCAATTAACTTTTAAGTTAAAGAATTTACATTTCGGAGCATTTTATTCTATGTATTCTTCATAGCAGATTCACCTTTATTATCTTGTTATATATATATAGTTCAACTCCACCATGGTATTTATGTGGCTTTCTACCAAATGAGCATTTTCTCTCTCCTTCTTCCTTTAGAAAGGATTTATTGTCTTTAAATCATATTTGAGTACTAAAAGCAAGTTGCAGTGTTTACTATTGTTTTATTCAAGATTCCATTTTACTAAATATTTTACTAACAATTTTAAACTTTGTCCAAATATTTGCTTCACTAAGGATATGAAGAAAATGAAATCTCTTTGACATTGTTCATTTTTATCTTTGTTAATCTAAAATCTTAACGAAATTTTCTCATTAGAGGATTGTCACCTGTATCATCAAGCTAGAAAATGGTCCACAATTTTTAAAATTTAGATTGTAGATTATCATCCTTTTTTGATTTTTAATTTTCTCATTTAGACTGTTGATCACAAATGGAAGAAATATAATTGTTAGAGTGGAACCATATGAATTGTTCCTGTCTTTTACATTGTTGATGTACATAAAATGATGAAGATAATTAAAATTTGTCATAAAATTTTTAAATAATTTGATTCCCCTCTTACATTTGAATAAGAAACAGAAATTAAAACAATAAGGAGTAATAGTTTGACTGAAACAGAGAAAAAGCTAAAATCTTGAGATAGATTAAAAAAAAAACCAAGTAGTCCCTCCCCATTTTATAATTGTCCCATTTAAAAATATTTAATTCAGTGCTATTCAGAGATCCACACTTAAGTTCTTCTACAGCAGTCTTTCCCAACCCATTTCCTTCTGTTTACACACTTCCTAGATCTCTGAATTCTTTTTGATATGCTTTAAGTTGTAATAGATGTAAACATGTTGGTGACGGGTGGGACATTGCTTGTAGAGTTAGGTACTGGAAATGAATTTATTTGAATAGAATTATTAAGGAAATATGGGTCCAAGAGTGGACTAGGTAAAAATAATGACTGAAAGATTATAAGGAGATAGAAGAGGAAGGGATCTTTCTAAATAGCTGAAGATTATTTTCTGTAATGGTTTTGATGAATTAAGTGTATAGTTGGTTGACAGGTGAGTTTGGGTCCCCATTGGAAATGGGCCCCTGGAGATTTTATTGTTGTTGAGCTTTATTTTCTCTGTGGTTGCTTCTAGGAGAAAACCCCAGTTTGAGAGTTTATGATTAGATCTAGGACTTTGGAAACTGTAGATTTTCAACACTATTTTAGATGTGGCATCATTTGCTTAAATAAAATCAGCTGCCACTCCAACCACCAGATCACCACTTTCCCTTATTTCATGTGTTTTAATTCTGAAGCAAAATTTAGGAAAGGACTCCCTTATTCTTTGTTATTTACACAGAGGTTCATTGATAGTTCCTCTAAAATGCTATTGTACTTTGACGAAAGTTCAACTAAAGTAGTCCATAATTAATGGTTGTTTTATAATGTTTTGAAAGTTCAACTAAAGTAGTCCATAATTAATGGTTGTTTTATAATGTTTTAATTCCTGTCAGTCTTCATGTTTCTAATTAGGGGGACATTTCAATTTACTATATATCCTCCCTTTCCCTAGGAACCCACAGGTACATTAAAACACTCAGTTCTCTAACTTGCTGGTAATCATTAGTTATTTATCTTGAAAAGCTCAAGAAAATGTTTGAAGGATGACAGTCCCTGCCAGTTTGTTTTTTTATTCTACTCAGTTATGTGCTATCTAAGGAACCCTTCCTACTTAGGGAGGCCTTGCATTGCATAGGAGTCCCTTTCTCACCTTTTTCTTTTGTGAGTTGTACAGTTGACCCCTGTGGTGTTTACTTTTCGATTACTTGGGCTTAAATATCTTAAACATCCTTAGACAATCACTGTTGTTTTTGGCATGTGGAAACCTTTGTAATATGTCAGAGCCTTGTTTGTAATGCATTGCTTAACAGAACAGTGTAAGCTTCTAATAACAGGATAAAATTTCTTCTTACTACTTCAGTGCCTATGGGATACAATTCTTCTCTGAGTTGACCAACTGTAAGTGGTGAAAGAGGAATTTGGTTTCCAGGTTGGGTCATTGATTTATTTCTTTGGCCTCTTTTAATATGGCTGCAGTGAAATCAATTTTTCATGATTTTTGTGTGTGATATGAACACTATAGTATTATAAAATGGGCTCAATTCACACGTTATTTTATGTTCGAGTCATGATTAATGATTTTATTCAGTCTTTGTGAACTGTCTTTATAACAGGTAACCTGGTTGTTAATATTTGGCCCTTTTGCCATTGGCCTGTTGCACTTATTTCTAAGAGTTTCACATAAAAGAATGTTCAAAAGGTGAAAGAACAAAGTTGTGTTAAGTGCAATGATCTGAACTGAAGTCTTGCACTTCATGTGCACGTTGAAGATGTGTAATGGTTTTCAATTTCTAAATGAAATCATTCTAGGTACAGTGGTTGTACAACCAGAGCCAGTGCTGAATGAAGACAAAGATGATTTTAAAGGGCCTGAATTTAGAAGCAGAAGTAAAATGAAAACTGAAAGTCTCAAAAAACGCGGAGGTAAATACAATTGTAAAACAAAATAAAAGCATAAGTTAAAATGGCTGTTTATGACCACATTGGGAAATCTCTGTGCTTCCTTAAAAATACCTCCCATGTTCAGCCTTGTTTATTAAAAGCATTGCTGAAAACAATCTCCATTTCTCTCTGTACTTGGAAGCACAGAACAGAATGGTTCATCTCTCTGAGTCCCTTGCCTTTAATGGCTAATGGGTTACCTCGTGCCTTTTTGTATTATATTCTTTCATTTTGGATTATTTTATTACTGGTCAACCCTGGGAAGGGGTTTCAGGCCTGTTCATAGTCTTCATGTTCCTTTAAATAAGGAGATAGCCATATAAATCTGTTACTCATGGGTTACCATAAGCCAAAATGGTTTTTTGTGGTTAATAGGAAAGTTTCAAGCTTTCTTTAGCTCTATGGCCTTGATTCTGGACTTTTTCCTCATGTCATTGATAAAGGATTTTGATGGAAGATATATAGCATTATTGCCTCAGTAATAGTAGGAGAAGTAGAGTTCAAGGGTTTCTCTACCTTAATGGTTTTAGGAAACATTTTCTCAGTTATCAGAGGACAAGAAAGAAATTGTGAATCATCTATGAGGGACTTCTTATACCTAAAATGACAGTTCTTCTGTTCACGTTTTGGTACCATTAAAAAAGTATAACTAATTAGAAAGTTTTTGCATTAGAAGTTATTCAGCCTTTTCAGATACCTGTGGATTAACAAGTAAAAGATTATATCCATGACAATCTGCAACCAAACAATTCCCAAACTCTGTCACTTTTCATCCACCACCTACTCACTTCATTCTATAACCATGATTTATTCTTTAAAAGATAATAACTTGGGAGAGGCTGGGTTCATTTTGAAAATGATAACTATGGCAGTCTTAAGTTGTGTAGATGTGGAGCATTCATTCATAGGACTTCTTGAGGGGTGAGGTGTTTCTTCTCCCCATTACTTGAAGTTGTTAACTCTCCTATGTCTCTTAAGTCTTTACTGTCTTAAAGGCAGTATTTTTTTGTTGGATTTTTCCTTTTAAGTATCACTTATCACATCTTGTGTTATGTATATATGATAGTTCTTGAAAGAAAATACTTGATTAGTGAAATAATGTTTTTAAAACGGGTAAGGTATTAGGTGTCATTATAGCTTATGTTGAAGAATACCTAGGAAATAGTTTAGTGTTAATGTTGACAAAGGTTTACTATACCTTTCCTCCAATATTGGTGATTTTTGTAGGGAATCTGACACAGAATGATATGTTAGCCCACATTGTATGCCAGGGAAGGGAAAGTGCCATCATCATCAGCAACTAGCCAGTTATGAGCATAATTCTCTAAAGTGTAAGAAAATTTGTAAGTTGACAGCAGGGGTTAGGACTAGTAGGTCTCTTTTCCCAGAATAGAAATATAACATTTGCTTTTGGTTTTCCAACTCTGGCACTGAATGGTAATTTAATGTTTTCAAACTCAGTGAAATTACAAAATTCAAATGGAAATTGAATTTTTGACTTAATTACACACATTCATACCCTAATATTTATTTAACTACTCAAGGATTTAAAAATTTATCTACTTCTTTCATTGATGTAGGTCATAGCTTCTCTGACTTGGATGTGGTCAACAGATTTCAACTTCTTGTAGCCAATGTGGGGATGAGCCTCTTGAATTTAGCTAATCTGGTCTTCAGAAAACAATCCATTGTGTATTCTAAAAGTTTGGTCTTTGTTACAGAAACTATTTAATGGAAGAGGAAAAAGCCTCAGTCCTTTCATGTATCAGCATCAGTATGCATCAGCAATATCACCTTGGTTTGCCATTCCTTGTCATTTGTTAGACTAGAGAAAATTTTTCTAGGAGTTCTTTGACAAGTTCATTACATATAAACCAATAGTATTTAGTAAAGATGTATTTGATAGTATCTGAGTTTTGAAAAATATTTAATTTGACTGTCTGTTTGGATCAGTGTTTTGGATGGTCAAAACATTGTGTAAGTCAATCTTCTTTACTATTTGTCATGGTAATAGCTTAAATTAGGAAATGCATCATTAGTCACAATGGATTTGGCTAGATAGTGTTGTTTACTGTTCATGTAGTGTTTTTAAAATCGCTTTTTGAAGTGGTTATCTCTCTTCTTGGTTACTGCCTATGATTGCTTTGTTATTACATTCACATAGTATTGTGCTTATTATGCCCATACATGATTTGAATTACGATTTGAGGATCTGTTATTTCTTTGTTGATGTTGTTGCCCACTTGACATAACTCATTACTTTTAGTTATATTGAATGCATTCTCGTTTTTTCTTAGCATATCATAAATAATTTGGTTTCTTCCTCAATAAACTAATGTGTTTTGCTTTTATCAAAGAATTAAAAAATCTTAAACTTCCTGAATACAGATAGAATCTTGTTTTAATGATTATCATTATAATTCTCTATTAGGCTATTTTCATATTTTGGCAGCTAACCCATGACTAATTTCTATTTTACTCATGTGATCATAATTACTCAAGAATTCTTGAATAGGAGATAACCCTTCACTGATCACTAACAATAAGCCTACTTACTGTAGATGGTTCTTTTTGGGATCAGATAGTTACCTCTAATACCTGTGTTTGAGAACGTGTTTAAATGTTGATTTAATTAAATTTGTTTGTATGAATAATGGTTTTTAATGTCTGGACTATTAATCACAAAGTAACAGATGAGACAAGCTGATTTAGTAGAGTATTGGCCTCAGAATCAAGGAAAACTTGTGTTCATGTTTTGCCTCTGACAAATAATGGTTTTGTGATCCTGGGCCAATCATTTAACCTCTTGGTATTTCAGGCAGTTTTCTATGAAAATAATTTGTAGAGGTGTTCATTGTATATTGGTAGATATATGGAGTTTCTTATGCCAGTAAACTCACAGCTCCTATTTATAAAATATAAATTATTTCTTTGGTTGTTTAGGGCGAAAGTGACTGGTGTGGAGTTGATTGCTTTGAGGACCCTAGGAACTTTTAGGATTGTAAAATTTGTGAAGGAAGTTGGGTTACTTTCCCATCTTCCCTTTCAGGTCTCAGTCTGAAAAAGGAGTGGAAATCATGTACAGTCTGGGTTCACTCTGAGCCAGCCTTGTTCTAAATTTGAAGATTAAAGGAAGGAAAATCTTTACTAAAAGGAAATTATGATTATATTAAAATTAATATCATATGAATTTTATTCAGAAAAATCTTGTAGTGCATTCAGGTATTGTTACAACCATTTAAGCACTTTATTTCTCATGAATCACTGCTCTTAATCAGTCAAAACGCATCTTTATGTCATCCCTCAAGTAATATTTTTTCTTATCCACCTACCATTGAATTTTCAGAAATAATTGTTCAAGCTTTATAAAAAACATACAATCTCCCTTCCCCATCTTGTGTATATTAATAATCCATTAAGATCATAAAAACATTTGGGCAAATGGTCTTATTCACATGGAATGATAATATCTGTGCTGAGGAAGTAATGTTATTGAGAAATTTCCAGTTGAACATCCCTACTTGAAAAAATTTTTTTAATTTATTGAAACTATTTTTTGTTTCTAATTGGAAGTTATGTGAAATAAAACTTATTTGATACCTATTTCTCTGAAACAAACTAATTGTTGTACCTCAAGGGTCCTCATCATTAGTTTTTAAAAGAAAAGATTATTATATGAATGGAAGTAATTCTTTTTTTCCCGTTATTTGACTTAACTTTCTAATTACAGGTAGATGAGGTAGTTTATACATTTATCACAGATGACAGCTAAATTTAATTATATTTTTGACTACAACATTTAGTGAATATATTGGTTCTACTAAATCAGCACTAAATTTTTCCTTTAATTATTTGTGCTCCTCCTCAAAGGTTGCAAATCCAAACACATTTTGCCCTGATTGATGGTTAGTATTTATGCATTAAACAGAAAAGCTGCTTATCCTCTTGCCTTTTGGGAGACAATGGTGCAATGCTAGGGGATTTCTTTTTTTCCTCTTTGGAGCTCTTTTGAACCAATTCCCTTGAGGTGTTCTTTAATATAGTTTATTTCCTTTTTTCCCCAGCCATTATGAAATTTTAGTCCTAAGAACCATTTAGCAGCAATTTCTTGGCAATAGAGTAATAGTAGGTAATATGGAGAATATTTTTAAGAGTTTAAAGAAGTCATTGAGTTCAAATGAAGACACATTTATTAGGCTGTTTTGGGAGCTCAGTGTAGTATTGTTATTCATAGTAAAATCCAAGGATGATCAAGAATTCCCAAAGTTCTCTTAAAATCATCTGAAACAATCAGTTTTTGAAGATTAATAATATAATAATTTTCAACAGGATCAAGTATATATAGATAAAATCTTGCTGGAAACATTTAATGGATAACTGATAGTTAAATGGCAAAGAAAATACTTTTATTCTATGACTTTTATTGACAGAAACTGTTAGTTTTGCCCTCTTCTTTTTTGTTCCTTGTCCCCCTTTTTTCTTTATTTTGTCTTTTCTACACTAATTGGCATAGTGAATGAAGCAGGCCTTTAAGCTAGGAGCATCTGAATTCAAGCCTCATTAGTACACTTTCTTGTTGATTGTCCCTCTCAGATCACTTAACTTTTCAGTGCTCTAGGCAACTTCCTAAGAGTAGTGAGAGAAGATGCTCAACTACATTGATGGAATGAGTTTTCCTTTCCTGAGAGTTTTTACTACCAATGACATCCCTATCTTTATTTCTACACATTTAGATTTAGGTACACTTCTGCCCATTCCATTTTGTATCACCTCATGTGATTCTTCCTGTGTTTTTTTGACTACTTCATATTTATTGTTTTATTATCATGCAATATTTCCTTATATTAATACATTGTTCAGTCATTCTTTAATTGTTGGGCAGAGCTTGTCTTGAATTTGTTACTAGAAAGACAGAAGTCCTTTGTTATGATGATTTTGAGATAGTGTCTCATTGAGCAATAATATCTAAGGTGGAATGGGCAGACTTTCAAATTAGTGAACATTGTTCTCAAAAACAGTTTCCATCTTCTGGAGTCCTACCAACAACATAAAAGTTTGCCCCTCTGCCCATTTGTTTATAGTATTTCCAACTCTGTATCCACTTACTAACCTAACATTGAGGAGCTTGAATAGATACTTGTATGTTGAGGGAGGTAAATATGACTTGGCATCTCCAATATTATTGTAGGAATACAAAAATAGCTAATCCATATATGTCACTTTCAATTTTAATGGGGCTGGGAAGGAAAATGAAAAAAAACTTCTAGTGCTATAATAGAAAAAAAAAGCATGCTGATTCCTCTCTTGATAACTAAAATAGATTGGAATATGTTTTATCCAATATTTTGGAAATTTTTGATTATTAAAAAAAGTAACATGTATATTTATTTTGCTATTGCCACCCTACTTCTAAAGAAAATTGTGTTTTATAATGTGACATTAAAATTTCCACTTCATAAAATAAGGAATTTTATGTATTCCAATGTCTTATTTTTGAATAATGAGAACATTTCTGTTCTAGAAGAAGGTCTGCATGGAATTGTTAGCTGTACAGCTTGTGGACAGCAAGTGAACCATTTCCAGAAGGATTCAATTTATAGACACCCTACACTGAAAGTCTTGATTTGTAAGGTATGTATCTTACTTGAGAGTTATCTTTTTTTTTTTTAAACCCTTACTTTCCATCTTGGAGTCAATAGTGGTAAGGGCTAGGCAGTGGGGGTCAAGTGACTTGCCCAGGGTCACACAGCTGGGAAGTGTCTGAGGCTTGATTTGAACCTAGGACCTCCCATCTCTAGACCTGGCTCTCAATCCACTGAGCTACTCAGCTGCTCCCCTTCGAGTTATCTTTTAGCAAGAATGTTTTTAGAGTTTTGAATTTATATCCTAAATGTGAAGTTTACTAGGGATTGATCAGGGAATTGCTCTCTTGATATATTATTTTATTTTATTTTTTTAAACCCTCACCTTCCATCTTGGAGTCAATACTATGTATTGGCTCCAAGGCAGAAGAGTGGTAAGGGTTAGGCAATGGAGGTCAAGTGACTTGCCCAGGGTCACACAACTGGGAAGTGTCTGAGGCCATATTTGAACCTAGGGACCTCCCGTCTCTGGACCTGACTCTCAATCTATTCAGTTACCCAACTCCCCCCTCTCTTGATATTTTAAAGGGAAGTTATTATACTTATTTTGTCTACCTCATAGAGATGTTAAGGTAGAAATTTTGTGAATATTTTAATTATTTCTTTGTATCTATAATCTCATCAATATGGATATTTTCTTTTCTTTTTTTTTTTTGGTGACATTCTCATTCTGTCCACCTATTCAGAGAGTTTTATCATTTGGTATTATAGATGTGATTATTTAATTGTGAGATTCAAAACCAGATAATGTGGAACATATATTGCTTCATGTTTTATAAACCTTTCTGCTAAAAGAGAAGACTTTATCATTCATGTTATGTGAATATTTTCACTTTTGAAGTTCAGATCTTGAATTTTACTTCATTCAGAATCCCTCATACTTCATTTTCTCATTTGTGTCACTATGTAATATGTAATTGGATTTCAGAATTTTGGGAACAAGTTTGTCATAGCTAGTCTGTAAAAATTGTACTGTTTAATATTTTTTGAACTTTTAAGGCCCATCTTCATCAGATTCCAATTTTGTGCAAAATATCTTTCTCAAAATAAAGATAAGACATTCTTCTTGGTCAAAGCAAAATCTTTATTTATCATGGATTGAACTTATTTGCTGATTTAAAGTTCAGAGGGAAAATATTTTATATTTTAAAATTTAATTAGATGATTTAGAATATTTTTCCATGGTTACAAGACTCATGTTCTTTCCCTCCCCTTCCCCCACCCCCTACCCGTATCTGATGCACAATTCCACTGAGTTTAACATGTGTCATTGATCAAGACCCATTTCCATATTATCAATATTTGCACTAGGGTGATCTTTTATATGGTCAGTAAGATTAAAAGATTTTCTACATTTAGGATTAGAATCATAGAAATCAATTTGAATGAGATGTCAGAGGTCTTATGTTTTTACCTCATCACTTTTCTCATGAATATACTGAAACTCAACAACTTTGGGTGACTGAAGAAGACCCAGACAGGGATAATGGCAGGCTCATACTTAGAACTAATGTTTTTTATGTGTGTGTGTGTTTTCTGAGTTTCACTATAAGAATATTTACATTTATGCATATATCTGTCAAATTAATGGTTGTTCTTTCAGTTCTGATGTGGTGTTGAGGTGAACCTTAGTTTCTCAAAGGCCTTGCCTGTTGAGTTTAAGATCTGGCAGACTCTCTCATGCTATGTGTTTGGGCCAAGTGACAGATTGTGTTTGTGCATTAACTTAGCTATATTTGTTGAGACTCCTCACCAAGTTGTCTATAAGATGACTAATATTTTGACCAGAATAGCTTGCTAAAACACTTAATAAGTTATTGATGGGTTGCAGATCCATATCAATGAGGAAAGTACCCACAGTAAAGAAATTAAAAGATACATGAAATACAGGATTATGAGAATTTTTTAAGTAGAATCCTCTTTATTTTAGAAATGTACATGAAGAAACTGAAGCCCAGAGGTATTTGTATAGTATTAACACATGTAAATGGCAGTATTTAAAACTCAAACTCCCAGATTCCTTTTCTAGTGTTTTTCATTATTACTGTTTCACATAATACTTGACTCACTCTCATAGTAACAGTCTACTTCTTTTGATTGTACATTAATTGTACCAGTTGTGTCCTAATTTGAATTGTTACCCAATGAGAGTTTCATTTTCAGAAATCAATCAACAAATGTGTTAGAATTTAACGTGGGGGGGAGGTGGGGGCAGCTGGGTTGCTCAGTGGATTGAGAGCTAGGCCTAGAGATGGGAGGTCCTAGGTTCAAATCTAGGCTCAGACACTTCCCAGCTGTGTGACCCTAGGCAACATCTCATTAGATGTTTGTCTGATACTTAGCACAGAAGTCTTTGATCTCTAGTTTTTATTCTTCAAAGATCATTGCTCTATTTGTATCCAGAAAGATTTTCTCCACCAGTAATCTGGTTTCTTTACCTTGTTGCATCAGTTCACAAAATCATGTGAGCTCCCATATATCTCATGATATAAATACTTCATATTAGGCAGCATCGAATAATAAAGTAGTTTAAATAATTAAACTGTGTTACATGTTGTTGCTCCTTACCTTAGATGGTGGCAGTTTAACTTCTATTCTTGATATATTCTTCATTGAATTGTCTTGTCCTTTTTCATTCTCTTTTTTTTAAAATACTTGATGCCATTTTTCAAAAGCTGATTTATTACCCCTTTAGCTTCCTGGAGTGTAAGCAGACAACTCTATTGGGTGTTCTGGTGTTACAACACTTTCCTGAAGAGATATTCCTGATCCCTTGGATTATTATTATCAGTCACATTTAAATACAGACAGGAAGGCAAACACAGCTGAGGCTTCCCCAACTATGTGGGAACTTACCTGACAAGAAAGAGCTAGGACTGGAGTGGAGTTGTAGGGTATCTCCAGTACAGTCCTCTGTAGAGAATTTTGACAGGTGAAAATGTCACCTAAGTGGTCTGGGAAGGTCCTTCTAAGAGATTATTACTCCATGTACCAATCTCCCATTCTATAGCAGTTAAAATTAAAGTTGAGTGTTGCACAGAGTTCCAAGCACAATCAATTTTTTTTTTATCAAGCATGAATTTATCAGTTAATAGGATCTTAGCTTCCCCAGCAAACCAAAATCTCCAAATGAGGAGAATAGAACTCTTTTCATAGTTTTGGGTAGTACAAAAATCAGATAGGCTAGCATCATAATGGATTAAATTTGATTGTATAGAATTGGAAATGAGGGCTAGCAACAACCACCTCCTTTCCTCTTGTCACTAATAAATTTTCAGTATTTGATTACAGCTGGATTTACAAGGACCAGACATCCTCATAGAGTAAATTATTGGTGTCTCCCTGATATCTACCCTCCTCTCCTATAAGGGAATCAGAATTCTATGACCCAAGAATAGAAGAGTGGTTAACAAGAGAACTGAATTTCTGAATTTAACTCATGTCAGCTGAGTTCTGAACTGGACTTGGGGACTTACAGGACAAAATCAATGAATTGTAAATAGGATTAGTTCAGAAAAGGCAGAATCACGGATTAGTAAATTCTTTTTTACCTGTAACAGGTACAATCAACTCACCTGTCTTCTATTTTTGTCATTGTTTCTGTACTATTACTGGAGCTACAGATGAGTTCTGCATTAGCCGTAGCTTTATCTTTTCCCATCTCCACTTGCTTAGTGAGATTCCTGAGAGGAACAGAGAGGATTGGACTCACCCAAGCTCACTTGTGACATCAGACAGCACAAAAAGAGAGGTTCAAAGAAGCTCTAAGTTGGGAATATAGTCTTTCGGTTACTGCAGCATAGTTATTTTGAGGCTGCAAAGATAACTTGCTGTGTGTATAACTCTGAGTTGGGAGACTTGAAGCAAATTTCCTGACTGTGGTTGTCTCCTACTATGAAACCAAGGAGCTTTCATTTGGGCACTAGGAAAGCAGAGCATATGTAGCATACTTCAGGTTTTATTTTGTGTGCATCTACCTCCTGATGACAGAAATAGCTTAGAAGCTCGTCTACCTCTCAAGATACATAGAATGTTTATCTCTCATTATAATAAAATTTACTCTGGACATATCTGCTTCTATTTCTCATTTTGTATTCTAACCATTTCTGGAGTTTATTTTTCCAGATATCCACATACACGCCCTACTCTCAATTTAGTGAAGAACAAGGAGAAAATAGGAAATAACACATGTAGACAGTTTTTGAGACTTTAGTTTCAGCTATTATTACAATTCTTTGTTTTGCAAAAAAGTTTATGAAGTACCTGACTTGGAAAAGACTCAATTACCTACTTTTTTGTAGAAGTGCTGGAAACTAAAGAAATTGCAGTAGAAAAAAGATTTAGTAGAAATAAAATGAATATAGCCAAGATTAGAAGGAAATAAAAAATCTGAGGAAAATTTTATATCGACCTTTTGGGTGGTTTGGAGAATTTTTATATATAGAAAATATATAATGAATGTTGTCAAGTTTATTAGAATATGAGTCATTCCCCAAAGAATAAATGGTGAGAAGATAGGAACAGACAGTTTTTGGATGAAGAAATCAAAGCTGTGTATACTCATTATGGAAAAATACTCTAAATCATTACTGGTTGGAGAATGGGAAATGAAAACAATTTTGGAATCTCATGTCGCTCAAATTGGCTAAAATGATAAAAGGACAACGTGACAAATATTGGAGGGGATGTGGATAAATTGGGACTCTTAATACATTTGTTGTAACTTTGAACTGATCCAACCATTTTGGAGAATAATCTGGAATTATCTCCAGTTATAAAACTTTGCATACCCTGGGACACCCCACCCGCATTTCCATCCTTGGGTCTGTTTCCCAAGGTTACCAAGGAAAAGAACCTCTCTGTTTTAAAATATTCATAGCAGCTTTCTTTGTGGTGGCAAAGAAGTGGAAATTGAGAGGATGCCTATCAGTTGGGGAATGGATAAACAAATTGAGGCATGATTGTGATGTAATACTATTTTACCATAAGAAATGATAAGCAAATTAATTTCAAAAACATATGAAAAGACCTATTGAAATTATGAAAAAGAAATGACTAGTACCAGGAGAACATTCTTTCTATATAGCTACAGAAAGAAACTTAAAGTTGCTAAAAATGGATAAGGGGAAAAAATATTAACTAGGATTTTTATTAATTGCCTTTGCCTTAAAGACATTTTAGCATCTATTTATTTGGTATATTTTTCTTTAGTGGTTTTAGTAAAATTGCTGTTCGTGCAGAATAATATAGAGGCCTTGATAATTAAGGTTATTTCTGAGTTCTTCTGTGTAAAGTATTTTACTAACATTAAAGTGCTGGCGAAATTCTAGCTAGTATTATATATAGTACCATTACACTAGATTGGTTGACCATGGAGTATATACTCATCAGGATGACAAGTTATATCATAACTTACTGAGATGAATTGCTTGTATCTTAGTTAATAAAGGAAGCTTCCATTTGAATGAAACTTATGTGACAGTGGAGCTAAGATCATAACCTTAACAGAGAAAGCTTAAACCTCGGCAAGAATCCTTCCAAACTAGTTTTTTAAAAGCTCAAAATGACAGGAGTCAAAAACCCATAGCAAGACACAGTGAGGGGATTCTCCTGTTGAACACAACTTGAAAGTTAGGCAGAGAGTCCATTTTCATGGATAAGGGGAACTGGAAACAAAACTGCACATAGAGGAGTGCTATGCTACAGGGTGCATGCCCCACCCCCTCTACCCACCCAGGTTCTGAGCCTGGGCCAAGTCAACTTAGGGCTCCTGGGATCCTGCCTATACCAACAACAGAGCACCCCACATCCCTTACCCATCACTTGAAGTCCCAGATATTGGCACCAGCCCATAGTGGAACTTGGAAGTCTAGTGCTTAGCCTTTTCAATACTGCTCTTTGCTGAAGCCCTTAACCCCAGGGCAAAACAGCTCAGAATGCTGAATCCTGCAGGTGATCAACACAGTAGACAGAATCAGCAGCTTTCAGAACTCCTCTTCTACGGGCAAAAAAAGGCTGGGAAAATGAGCAAATATCAAAAAAAACACCTAACCATAGAAAATTTCTGTTGAGACCAAGAGCAAGGCACAGTCAATAGGAGACAGTGAGATACAAACAACCACATGTAAAACTTCAAAAAAAAAAGAGGGAGCAGCTGGGTTGCTCAGTGGTTTGAGAGCCAGGCCATGACAGATGGGAGTTTCCAGGTTCAAATCTGTCCTTAGACACTTCCCAGCCGTGTGACCCTGGGTAAGTCATATAACTCCCATTTCCTAGCCCTTACCACTCTTCTTCCATAAGGTGGAGGTTAAGTGTTTTACAAAAAACAAACTTCAAGAAAATTGGAAACTGATCTCAGGCACTAAAAGGAAATGAAAAATCAAATAAGACAGATGGATGAGAAATGGGAAAAAGAAATGAAAGTAATGCAAAAATAAAATAACAGTTTAAAAAGCAAAATTGAATGAAATCACTGATTTGGACCCAAGATAATCCCCCCAAACAAAACTTATATCGTTAATCTAGAAATTTCATCAAATCCTTTTTATTTTTAAAATTGGTGCAAT
The DNA here is from genome assembly GCF_027887165.1 of Monodelphis domestica. NCBI lineage: Eukaryota > Metazoa > Chordata > Mammalia > Didelphimorphia > Didelphidae > Monodelphis > Monodelphis domestica. The sequence continues at coordinate 30,519,596 of NC_077235.1, forward strand.
ATTTGTATTGAACACGAAGGCAGAATGTTTTAATGGTTAGGGAGCTAACCGCTTAAGTCTGAAATACCAGTGACCATTTGAATTGGTTTTGTTGCCTTTGGTAATAATCATCTTAGTGCTATTGGTAACTCTGCATTCATAGGAGAAATTTCTTTTCTTGGAATTTCCTCCAATCTAATGAAATCATGGCTCTGTCCCTCACCCTGTTTTGGAAGCATTGGCAGTTTAGCACTTGCTGCAAGATATAATTTAATTTCGATGTTAATAGCACTAGTAAATATATAGCATAGAGAGTACAACTCTTATTATTTTAGTGTCTTCAAAAATTTCTTACTTTATAAATATTATTAAAAGCAAGTTCAAAATGTTTGGCCAGTTGACTTACACTTGTTAAAATTCATTCAAAATGTAATAAAATGCTCCAATTTTTTTTTTTTAGAATTGCTACAAGTATTATATGAGTGATGATATTAGTCGTGATGCAGATGGAATGGATGAACAGTGTAGGTAGGTACATAATGAAAACTAAAAAATTATTTTACTTTATGCACTCTGAAAGGAAAGTATTAATTCTTTTGGTAGCTATTTGTGGCTATACTTAATTGCATTTTGGATTTTTAATGGTAATTTTAATTTATATTATAGTTTACATTTTAGAATACAAATCATTTAAAAAGTTTCATTCAGATGTGCTAAACTATGTAAAGTATTTCATAGTCTCTAAAGTGTTATATAACTATAAAGTGTTGTCCTCATAATGTAGTCATGATTCTGTCCATGGATATAAACAAATCATTCAATAGTATCAGATGCTACATAGAGAAGAGAGTTTCACTGGGATAAATTGGCTTCTGAATGCTACTCATTTCTCACTGATAAAATTAGAATATATGGAAAATATGTGATCACTCTGACTTCACAGTCATGCTGCCGTTGATCTTTCAGGCAGTTTGTTGAATTCCAAATTATCTGTTAAGCCTATTGTTCATGTTGGGGATGGTGTAGGGCTGAGACAGAGTGGTCTTTGTTGGGGTAATGAAATGCTTAATAAATAATACAGGTTTGAAGGTGGGATTACCTTTTTATTCTGAAATAAATGCTCATTTCAAGAAAATAAAAATAAAAATATATTCCTGGTCCTTCTTCCTTCCTCCCTTTACCCTTTTCTTATGAACCTCATGTGCTCAGTTGCTAAGTATAACTAATTGTAGGTAAGCTAAGTTGTTGTAATCATAGTGCTAAATATCTTTCACAAGTTTAAATTGTTTTTAAAAATAGTGCAATTAGGAATAAAACTTTGTTTTTTTTAATTCCAGATGGTGTGCAGAAGGTGGAAACTTGATTTGTTGCGACTTTTGCCATAATGCTTTCTGCAAAAAATGCATTTTGCGCAACTTAGGTCGAAAGGAGTTGTCTGCAATAATGGATGAAAACAACCAATGGTATTGCTACATTTGCCGTCCAGAGCCTTTGTTGGACTTGGTCACTGCATGTGATAGTGTATTTGAGAATTTAGAACAGTTATTACAGCAAAACAAAAAGAAGATAAAAGTTGAAAGTGAAAAAAGTAATAAATTATTTGAACACTCGCACAAGTTTTCTCCAAAGAAAAATGTTTCAACTTGTAATGGAGAAGAAAAGAAAGTGGATGATTCTCATTCTGGAAGTGTAACTTACTCTTTTACAGCACTAATGGTGCCAAAAGAAATTGTTAAAAAGACAAAAAAGCTGGTTGAGACCACTACAAGCATGAATGCGAGTTTTGCAAGATTTTTGAAACAGGCCTCTGAAAATTCAGAAATGAGCACAGTAGTAAAGTTACGCCAACTTAAAGCTTTTAAATCTGTGCTGAATGATATCAAGAAGGTCCATCATTCATTAGAAGAAGGAGTGAATATGGAGATTCGTGCTTTGGATACTTTAAATAAAGAGACTGTTACCATGGAGCATAAAGCTGATATTCTTAAACCAGAAACTGAAGTTACAAAATTAGAAGTATACTATGAGTCTAAAAAGAAGGACTTTTCAAAATGTGACAATAAATTATCAATGAAGCGAGTTGGAAGTGAAATGGTTGGTCAGAGTCTTCCAGTGGTGGGGCAACCAGCAAATAAAAGTGCTGGTGCTGAAGATAAGAAATCTAATAGAAAAGAAGCTCGCTTTGAGCCTGCCAACACTTCTGAAGCCTTAGATATGGATATTGTTTCTGTTCCTTCTTCAGTCCCTGAAGATATTTTTGAGAATCCTGAAGCTGCTATGGAAGTTCAGGTTTCATCTGAAAACCAACGTGATGGCAATAATGCTACAGAGCGAGATGTAGAGCATTCTGTAAAATCAAAAGACCACAAAGGAGGTACCAAATTCAAAATATCAGCTAAGGTAACAAAAGAATTGTATGTTAAACTCACTCCTGTTTCCCTTTCTGATTCTCCAGTAAAAGCTGCTGATTGTCAGGAGGCAACACAAGAAAAAGAAGAAAACAAAAGTTCTGTTACTTCTAAGGCAGAAAACCGTAGCTCTCAAAAGGAAAGAAGTTGTGATGAGGATTTTGTTGAAAATGACATTCCATTAGTTTCAGAAGAAGCTGACCTTCGAAGATCCCCACGTGTAAAGACTACCCCTCTAAGGCGACAGACTGAAGCCAACCCTATCACATCCAATTCAGATGAAGAAAATAATGATGTGTATAATGAAAAACGTAAAAGAAAGTCATTAGTGCAGTCAGTAAAAAAGGATAAACGGACTTCTTCTGATAGTGCCATCGACAGTCCTAAACCTACTAAGGTGCCTAAATGTAAACCATTGGACACTGTGGCTCCTAGTTCAGACTCTGAAGAAATTCCTGCAGTTCTCAAAGAAGTTGCTATGATGAGTCACAGTTCTTCTGATACTGAACAGAATGAAACAAATGAAAATGTTCCAAAGAAGTCTCTGTATGATATAAAGACTCAAACATCCAAAGGTGACAAAGGAAAGAGAAAAAGGAAAAATTCTACTTCTGGTTCTGAATTTGATACAAAGAAAGGCAAAGCAGTTAAAAGCTTCACAGGTTCTAAAAAGAAACGCCATAGCCATTCAGAATCTTCCAATTATGATTCTGAATTAGAAAGAGAGATAAAGAATATGTGTAAAATTGGAGCTGCCAAACAATCCCAAAAAAGACATTCAAACAAAGAGGATTATGGTTCTTCTGAAGATGAAAAGCAAAATGCAAAAGGATCGAGCAAACAAAAGAAAAAAGGTACAAAGACTTTAATAAATGAATCATCTGATGATGATGGAGAAGACAGACAAAAGAATTCTTGCTTTTCAGAAGATACAGTTAATAAAGAAAGTATGTCCTCACAACTAAGAGAACCAGTAACTAAGAAAGATGCAGCGACATCATCTGATGTTCACAAAAGTTATGTGAAAGAAGAGGTTTGCTCTTCTCCTGAAACCTGTAAGGAAGCAGAAGCTATTGAACAAAGTCGTCATCTGAAAAGCAAACCTATGAAAAAGGATAGTTCATTTGATGATGTTACTGAGAAGTCCTCACAAAAAGAGGAGTGTGGGGACTCTTCTGAAGATGAGAAGAAGCAGAAGAAAAGGAGAATTGAAACAAAAGAAAAGAAATCTTCAGAACTGAAAAAGTTTCCTAGTCAGGAAAATGAGGTGACATCATCTGATATTATTGAAAAGTCACTTGAGAGAGAAGATAGTTCCCATTTGACTGAAGATTTTGACCAAAATAAGCAAGGTTCAGCTGAAGCAGAAAAGAAAAATAAAAAGTTAAGAGAGAAAAACTCTAAAAAGAAGGAAGAATTATCTGATGATATTGAAAAGTTAACAGGGAAAAGTGAAAGTGGTGATTATTCTGAAGGTAAAAAAGGATTATCTGGTAGAGAAAGGAAAAAGGAAAACTTAGGGGAGAAAAGTTCAAAGACTGTTCACTATGGTTCATCTTCTGATGTTGAGAAGTGTCTCCCAAAAGAAGAGTGTTGTGATTCTTCTGATGAAAAGAGAAGGAAAAGGATAGAGTCTCGGGAAAGGAGAAATCTAAGTGCAAAAATAAATATCAAGGCAAAACAAAGTGGCTCATCATCTTCTGAAGCAGAGGAGTCATTTTCTGAGGATAGCAAACGAAAAAAGAAAATACCCCTGACAAAGAATAAGAAAAAAGAAAACGTAAAAGACAAAAAGAAGAAGTCCCCCAGAAGAAATGGTAAAAAGCAGCAAGAAATTATTAGTTCTTCTTCTGATGAATTGGGAGATGATGACCAGAATTCCACAGGCGAGGGGAGTGGTGATGAGCAGAAAATTAAGCCAGTGACAGAAGACATAACACTACCTTCAAATGTTCATTCTTCAGGTGTGGAATAGATAGATTTTTAAATATTTATAATTTATGCACTTTTTATTAAAATAAATTGTAATAGCAGATTCGATGTGATAGATTAAATTATTGGTCTGAGAGAAGAATTTTTTTCTTTACATTTAGAAATACTTTTAGATATGGTATGGTGGTGTTTTTGTTTTGTTTTGTTTTTTTGTTTTTTTTTGCTGCAAAATCGTATTTTTGACATTGCTGCTATCTGCCACAGGATCAGTTGTGTTGAAACATAAACAGTTATAGTTCCTTTCTGTTCTGTTTAATGCCTGAGGTGAATGAATAAGAGCTCCTTGAGGGTAGGTATTCTTTGGTTTTCCTTTTGTGTTTGCAGTCCCAGGGCTTTTTTGTACATAGTACAAGTACTTAATCATTTCTTTTTTGAGATGCTCAGACCAAATGATTGCTTTTTGAATGAGTCAAATGAATGGCTTTCAGAAATTTTTAGTGAAAGCCACATAACACTCAGACTTTTTTGACAGATGATTTTGTCATGGAGATAAATGTGGAAATTTTTAAGTTTTGACTGGCACTTTTTAAATAGGGAAGATCAACTTGGCATACTTTGAAATACTGTTAAATAATTTGGTTTAACTGTATTGATATCTGTTTAGAATTCATCTTCAATTTGCTAAGGATTCAAACAAGTATTTCTGACTTTTAAAAACAAAACATGGAAACAGCAAAATTGTTAGGAAATCCTTAAAGTTCTTTATTTTCTACTTGTTTCTATCCTCCAAATAGATTGTAATACCAATCTAATTCTGGTCTGGAGTATTCTTTGTTGGTATGGATATGCTATTAATAAGGAGTCAGGTTATTGGTTTCAGTTTTAAGCCATTATATAATTAAATTGTATATATATATATTGATTATTCTCCTTGGGGCTTTTTGAAGTTTTTATTTCTCATGCTATTAGATATCACACATAATTGACATGTGATATCACAATTTTTACCTTTTTATTTTAATGATTTCCTGTTGAATATTCTTTCAGATATTTAATATGATTTCACATATACTGGTTTGAATATCAACTAAAATTATATAGTTCTTTTAACTGGGAATTCAAAAATAATTCTCTTGCATATTGTGCTTCTAAATTGATGGCTGTTTAGCTTGACTTCATTCTTTTGACATCTACTTAAATGTTTCTTTTTTCATAAAGAACAATTTTTTAGGAAATGGTATTGAATTACATGACAATCTATTACCTCTAATTTGTTTTTCATTTGAGATAATTGTTACTAAGACTTAAAAGGCCAAAAGGAAACTAAGTAATATTAAGTGGGATGCAGGGTATTAAGGATGACTCAGGTTATTCAAAGGGCAGCTTCATAATGAAGAAGCTCAATTTAATCTTGTTTTGGTTTTATGTTTCCATTTCATATATTAGATCTCTTATTTTGGCATATAATTAGGTTTCTTTCATATATTAGATCCTTTAATTTGGCATGGAATTAGGTTTCTACTCATATTTGCTGCCACTGTTTTATAATTGTTAAATATTTCATGGCAAAACTTTGGTTATATTTTTCCTAATTCACCATTTCATCTGTGCTAGCACTTGTATATTAGTGAATTATCTTGATCTGTCTTCTATCTAGAGGTCTTGAAGGCTCTTCTATTGTATTGTATTTCCACTGACAACTAGACTTGGGATCATGAGACATTCACATCAAAAATAATCTAGTGCATACTATAATAACAACAAATGTTTATTAAATACTTAATATATGAACATTTACTGAGTGCTTGCTTTGTGTAAAACAGCGCTACTTAGATATTTGGGATTTAGCAGCAACAATTAAATACTTCTTCCTCTCCAGAATGTACATTGAAAATTACCAAAATAGCAATGAAATAATTCCTGTCTTCAAAAACTTATACTGAAAATTAAACTATAGTGTCATAGAATTAGATTCACGAGGGGTCTCGGAGGGCATCTTGTCCATTCCCATTTTCTTGATGAGGAAACAGAGGACCAGAAACATTAAATACCTTGTCAAAGGTGGTACATTTGAACAGGTGCTAAAGTGTACTTTAGATGCTAAGTATTAACTTATCACTCTTCATTTTCCTGGCATAGCCAAAGTAAATTTTTAAATAATGTGTGATTCCAAAGTGTCATTCACAGCATTATGTAGAGACATCTTCTCTACCCTAGCAGGAGTTTGAACATATATTCTTATAATGGAATGAGAGTATAGTACAGTCCTGAGAGAGTAGGGGAGGTGTATGTTTAAGTGATTGGTAGGCATGATATGACTGTCATAGAGACATACTTGTGATTAGAACATTTTATTAACGAGTACTATATATTGAGTGATAGATACATTTCCCTGTGTAAATATAGCACTCTTTCTCCAATGAAAACATTTCTCCGTGGTTTCTTCTCATACCTAATCTTTTCATAGGACTTTGCAGCAATGTCGTGCTCTCTAGAAACAACAAAAATATGACATGCTTAGGATCTTGGTTCCACAATATTTATGTTCTCTGACTATAGCTTACCATAGCCTATTTTTTGAGGAGAAAGAGATCACTAACAATAAGGAGTGGATCAGGACTGATTTCCAGGTTATCTTATTTCTCAGCTGGTTGAATTTTAATTTTAACTAGAATATGTATTCTCTATCACTAATTATTCTTGAAGTCATAATTTGTGGGTATGCTGCCCTTTCGGCCATAGTGCTTTTCAGCCTTTGGTAAGGTTTCCAGGACCTTGTGCCTTGCTGAAAAATTTTAAAGAATCTAGGGTAATTTCCATAACATAAACAGAACTAGATTATACATGTTTTTTCAAGTAAATTTGACAATAATTGCTGCTGTGCAATTTGGGATACTAAAAGAGGAAATGATGGTTTGATGTTTAAGTAAGAGGTAACAGTAATAAAAAGAAATGTAAGAACTATGTTGAAAAGCACAAGAAACATAGACTCGATGTCCTGGATGCCTCAATGACCTCTGTAGCCCCTGAAATGTAGCATATCACAGTTGAATTCATAGGCCTCTTATTGACCTTTAGGCATCAGGGAAAGTTCAGTTATGTTCATTGTATTCTGAGGAGTTTTTGAAAAAATAGGAAATAAAATATATAAAATATTTTGGGAGAAATCCCCTTAAAATGATTAATATTAGATATTTTCAGTCCCTATAGATGGTGTAGATTTCTGTTTGCCAGAAAATTTGTAGAATACTTCTGAGATGAGCTAGTTCAACAGCTTGAGTTCACAGAGAAGGACTTACTTATATGAAATTCCGCCTCCCCCCCCCTTTTTTTTTTAACAATAAAAGAGATAACTTGTATATGTATAGTGGTCATGTGGCATTATTAATGGGATAGAAGCAGTCTCTTTTCTGTCTAAAACAAAAAAGGTTGATTAAAATATTGGGTCTTTTTGGCTTCCTTTGTAACTTATATTGCCCATAGGTTTGCTCATAATTATAAAAGTTCTTACTCTTTTTAAAGGTGATGAAGCTGACAGACGAGATCCTGTCAATGTGGATGATGACGAAGATGAAGATGATCCTGAGAATAGGTATGATTCCACCTCTAAGGACAGTAAAAAGATTATAACACACCCTAGGCGTGGGCGCAAGCGAGAGCAACGGAGCAGCAAGCAGGCAGTCAAAACCAGGACCGCCTCCCTGGTAAAGACACGCTCACAATCTTCACGCAAGCTTCAAAGCGAGGCCCACACAGGGCCAAAACTCAGAAACAAAAAGGAAAAAATAAGTATTTAGAAGTGTTAACACACCTTGCATAGGGGGTGTTATAAACGCACGGTAGCACTTATGCCTTTCTGTTCCCATGTATAATCTGATATTTGACTGAGAATTTCTTAATCCTTGTAGTCAGATGCTGTCCATGATAACTGTGAATCACAAGGCCCTAAATAGGTGCCATCGTACTCATTTGTCATTAATCTCTGCTCTATACCTGCTGTTAGTTCTGGTGGTGCTATTTTTTAAAAGCTTTAGCTTTTAAAGACCAAAAAGGCACAAATTTATAAGATAGGAATACTTTGAAGCTAAATTTCAATTCATATACAGATATATTACCTCAGTTTGTTTCAGTGGTTATTATTTTTAAAGGCCTTTAGTTAAATTTTAGTTTATGTAGCATAAACTTGTAATTTCTGTAATCCAGTTTTATTTGAAATGAAGCCCTTGCATACAGTTGTCAAAGAAAATGTAATTCATTTTTGCAGTTTTGCAACTCATTCTTTTCCTTAACATTTGTTCCCTCTTTATGTGTTCCAGCAAAGCTATCCCTAATTGTCCACAGCAAAAAAAAAAAATACACAAATACATAGCAAGAGAGGCAAAGAGTGTGGTATAGTGGAAAGAGCAGAAGCCAGAGACCTTTCCCGGCTTAAATAGGTTTCCTCCTCAATTCTGAGTCTTAGTTTCTCATCTGGAAAATGAATGGATTTACCTACATACTACTTTCTTAATGTCCCTTCCCATTCTAAATTGGTACTTTTTGTGTTAACCATATTAAAAGTGTAGCACAGTATGAGTTTAGTTCTTAGTAAGATAGACTTTCATGTTTTAAGGAGATGAGAAAAGCATATCCAGTTTTTCATAACATCTTTGTTGTAAGAAACTGACATTTTGCAGTTAGTAAATGTGAGGCCAGCTCTTCTTAGAGATGTACTTTACATTTACCAATTCCATCTTCTTTTTTGATTCAAAATTTTACTAATTTTAGCATAGAGCACAGTCTCCATTCTGTAAAATAGTCAATAGTTTTCTTATTAAAACAAATAAATACTTTTATTTTGCACCTTAAATAGTGATTATTCAGCATCAAATGCTGCTAAGCCTTTTTTATTAAATATTTAAACACATCCTGCTATTTTTCAGTTGGGGGGAAGTGATTCAGGGATTTCACAGTATAGGCTTTCGGTCACAAAATTTAGGCCACTGAAATTGCTTTAATTCCTTTCCACTTTAATGTTTATTCCTTCTCATTTTCTAGAAGAGCACAAATACAAAGTCTTACCATCCATCAGAATTATAGAAAACTCATACCATACAAACATGTATAGGTATCTATGCATACATGCATACCTGCTTAGATAAACACACACTTTTAAACAATGCAGACTTTCCCCCTCATTTAACTTTGATTTCTCTAATTTTACAATTAGTCACAAAACCAGTTTTCCTTGAGGTGCTTGTTTTAAATTTGTATTCTCATCTGATTAAGCTTTATTTTACTTTTTTGTACTTGAAAACCTTTAAAGTGCTCTGATTCTCCCCACCCCATATCCCTTCTGTAATTGACAAGTGCTTTACTGAGAAAGATCTACCACTGCATGTCAGATAGTGCTTAATGGAAAATGCAACTGTTTGGGGTTTTTTTTAAAGCAAAATTGAATATTTTGTTATGTTTTTGGTTATGCAATCTATACATTAACTTAAACTGTTCTCATATGGTAGTCAAGAAGCTTCTTGATTTACACCATGCCAAAGAGGGCACCCTGTGCCTAACCAGTGTTTTGTTTGTACTGTGGGTATGTGAGTACCAAAACTGCACACTTCTACTGTAGACCTTGTGTTTAGGCACATCTGCATATGTATTGAATGATTATAAACATTTGTTTTGCAGCTCTTAATTGAATTTTGAAAATATATATTTTCCAGTTTGCTATTTTGAGTGAGTCATTACATGAGACAGTGCTGTATGCTTTTCTTTATTTGCTGTATTTATTTTTTTATTATTTCTGCTTCTGCTTTTTTAGCCACATTGTACTATGTTTCAAGTGTTTATGTTTATTTAGAGGTAAATAGTGTATTAATGCAGAATGCCTAAGTATTTGTTGGATACAATAAATTTTTGTAAAACATTTTTCTCGTTTAAGCATTTAATTTAAGTTTTAATGGCTCATTTAAGGGTTGAATTATGGTAATGAGATATCATATAGTTTGTAGATAAAGAATTTTGGTAGGCCACCCTCTTATGAAATCAGATGAACTTCTGTCAACTTTTTTCACAGCATCCGTGTAATGGAAGGAATGTTGGACTAGGAATCATGAAACCTGAGATTCCAGTCCCATTGTAAAATGTTTGAAGTAGATGATCTTCAAAGTCCATTTCAGCTCTAATAGCTTATACTTCTTGCAAATGAAAACATATATGGGACAGTTAGGTGGCCCATTAGATTGAGAATCAGACCCAGAAACGGGAGGTCCTGGGTTCACATCTGGTTTCAGACACTTCCTAGCTGTGTAACCCTGGGTAAGTCCATTGACACCCATTGCCATAAGAAAAGAAAAGAAATGAGAAAATGTATTTGAATTCTTTATTAATATTATTTTTCTAGATACTAAAAAATTCCAATTTTAAAAGAGCAATTTCCAATGGCTTCAAGATATTAAAGAAAACACCACATTAGTCAGACTTAGAATGTATTAGTGTGTTGTGTATATATATATATATGTATATATATGTAGAGAGAGAGATAAATTTTAAATTGAAAGTATATTTTTGTTAAATTGCATTAATAGGGACTGTATCTATAAGTGAATCATAGCATTTACTCACTTTAGATGTGCTCAACTGAAAATGTCTGGTGAAGAAATTTATAGTAATATCCTCACCTAAGGCTACGAGTTCAGTATTCTCCATTTTACTTATTTGAAAGTATTTTAATTTTAGAGCATATTTGTTTAGTTGGATCTAACTAGAGAATAGTGATTAAAGCCACATCATTGCACTGATTATGCTTTTACTCCATTGAACAAATTCAATACTATGAACATTCATGAATTAGTTTGATATTTGTTTTGCTATTTTAATTCCTGTTAACTTAAACAAGTTTTTTATTGGAAGTACTCCTGTTCCTCTTTTAGTGAAAAATCTTTTCTGTTTTTTGAATATGAACCGAGGATGCCAGATATGATCAAAATTTATTTTTATAGTCAAAACTTCACTTAATCCAACTTAGCTCAATTAAAGAGAATTTAAATCCCTACTTAACCTTTTTTATCATGTAAACTATGCTTTACTGGGTTCTTTCTCTTTTTTATGTTAGAATTTATCAACAAATATTCTGAAAAAATTCAGGAAAATGTTTTACACAAATAGTTTGTCATTTCTTAATTGTAATATTGTATGTATAGGCCTTTATTTTTTCTCAGGTTAATGAATATATTACAAGCCAGTTTTATTTTTTAATGAAATCAAATTGGGTACTCCTGAGGAAATTTTTTAAAAATATTTTTTTATATAAGTCATTAAAGAGGATAAATCTGATCCCAGTATCTCCGAGGCAGCAAGCAATTAGAAACTTTTATTGAATCTAGAACTTTATAGAAATTGTTAAAAGAAATTGCTCAGAGTTAAAGAGTTGATGGCTATCTTGGGAGTTGCCTTGAATCTTCTGAATTCTCAAAGAGTGCTCTGTGAAACACTCCTTTCTAGCCAGAAAACAGGAAATTGTTTGTTTTGTGATATTAGCTGTAGTTGTGTTTTGTTTTTAAATTTGGTAGCAGTTTTCATATTTGGGGATAAGAAAGTGCTTCTGATGATGGTCCCATACTCAATGGCCCCAGTAGTACTTTATGAAGACATTGGATTCTCCTGGAAATGTTCATTTTAATGAAGCTATTTTGCTAACTTTGGATCTGCTTAAACATTATACACATTAAAAATGTTAGTAAATATTTGGATCCTCTATCAGGTACTCATTCTTTATATACTACATATTACAGTCATTTATGAACGGTAACAATGTTTTTCCCATCATGAAAATATTCATGGTAATCCTAGTCATTTTAAGCTATCAAATCTACCTTGCCCCTCTCTGTTTAATATACTTGGGGGGGAATGGATCCCTCTTTCCCACAGATACTGTCTTTTATGTAATACTCTCTAAGGAAGATTTTTGAGTATCTTGGCCTTTTTTTGAGTGATAGAATCAGGATTTCTTAAAATAAGTTCTCAGTCAGATTCAGGTAAGTATCTGGTTAAATATTTGTCAAACTCAGGAGGTCCCAGGCTATAGATGGTTTCTAGCACTGTGCCTAACACATCGTAGGCACTTAAGGAATCGTTATTATTTGATCTCAACTTCCCTTTGCTACATTTTTCTTCTTGGACCAGGAAAATATCTGGTAACTATTCCTATTCTGATTGACTTGGACTTATCACTGTTGGCATAGCCCTTCCTCCTCTACCTAGCTCAGTGTTTTCAGGAAATTTTAAAAGTTTAGAAATTCCTGGTATAATAAAATTATCTATCACTCTGACGGAAGATTGCATACATCCCTTTTTTCGAGATATTATATTAAACATAAGGAATGTTGAGTACAACTTAATAGCTTGTTACCTGAAAATAAAAGATCCTTTCATTTTGAATATGATTAATTACTTTTTTCCACTCAAAACTTTGTGTCTTAATCATTTGATAATTGTTTTCCTAATGCCCTTTCCAGAGAGGAATAAGGAAAACATAATTTAAAATGTTCTTGATTATTACATATAATATTGCAAAGCATTTAGTTTTTTCTCAATAGCTTCAAATGATGATTTATCAAATTAAATTTAATAAGGGATCTCATTTTTTTAATTCAGAAGGAAAAACAAATCCATTAACTTTGTTTTTAAAAGAAAATTGAAAAATATTTTAGAACATTTGCAAGGTGAATTTTCCCACACCAGGATGCCTTTCTGTAGTTTCAAACCTTGGATTTCTAACACTTACGAAACAGCTGTATATAGGCCATAAATGGTATTGGTTATTGTCATTGAATCTATTAATAACTGATTTTGCAAAGTCTATCATAGATTTCTGACAGGAAGTACATTTTTTATATAATAAGTTCCATGTACCAATATTGTTGAAATAATCATCTAATCATGAAATAAGAGGAACACTTCACTTAACTTAATGACAGTATGGAATTGGCAATATAGGTCACAAACATTTTTAGTGCTTTTGATTTCTAAGTGGTTCCATGGAACCTTTGTCAGTTCTCACAGCATCAGTTATCTTTTTGCAGGTGACTCCCACCTTTCCATAGTTCTTTTTTGGGAATTCCAGTTCTACATCACCATCTGTCTTTGAATGCTTCAAACCAGATGTTCCACAGACATCTCAAACTCAACATATCCAGAATAAATTTTCTTCCCCACCCTTCCTTTCCCACACCACACACACTTTTTCCTAACCTTTTTCTCTTGACAGTACCATTATCTTTCTTGTCACTTAAAGTTCTCAAGATTAGTTATCTTAAACTTTTTACTCTTCTTTACATCGTTTATCAAGTTATTTTACATGTATTTTAAGTTCTACCTTGACAACATCATTGACATTAATTTCCTGCTCTCCACTTAATTTTTATTCACCTTAATTCAGGCTCCCATCATTTTTAGTCTCCTAATTGGATTTTTCCTTCCAGTTGCCAATCCATCCTTCACACAGACACCAAAGTAATATTTCTAAAGTACAAATTTTATTGTGATGCTCTCCAATACGTTAAATTTTAATTCCTTCCTATAAACTCTAGGATCAAATTCAAACTCCTCTATTTGGCCATTAACTCCCTTAAAATCCTGGGTCCAGTTTAAGTTTCCAGACTTATTAGTATCCTCCATGCACATTGTAGTTTAGCCAAACTTGCCGCTTAGGTGTGCCTGATTGTCTCCAATCCTTTTGGCTTCATCTATTGTATCCCTCTTTCCTGGAATATACTTTATCATCCCCTCTGCTGCCTCAAATTCCTGGTTACCTCCAATGCTACGTTCAAGCTTTGTTAAGTAAAGCTTTCCAGGTTTTCCTTCCCCTTGTATCCTCCAGCTAGTGTCTTCCTCCTTGAAATTCCTCCATATTTTTTTTTCCTGTATGTATTTTTGTATACATGTCTCCCCAGATAGAATGTAAGCTCCTTGAAGGCAGATATTATTTCATTCTTTTCTTTATATCCCCACTACCTAGCACAGTATCCAGCACATAATAGGCGTTTTCTAAATGCTTGTTCATTGATTGAATTACACTCTCCTGTTTGAAAGGTATGTGTAGATAGCTATGGTTTTACAGATTGATTTTTCCTAATGCTAGTGTTTTGACTTAGGTACTTGTAGCATATACCATTATATACATTATAAATGTATTTTAGGTTCCATATGTTTTTTATATTAAATACTATAGTCAAGATTATTGTAACTTTCAAAGCCAAAATTTTGTATTTTAGCTCAAGTTTCTATGGAATGTTTGGGATGTGAAACTACGTAAAGAAGTGTTTTAAAAAGTTTTAATAATTATGAATTTTAATGTTAAATAGCTCGATCTTCCAAAAATGTCCATTTCATTTCACTCATGTTCTAACTGCCCCTTTGTGCCCTTTAATGAAGTGGATTTTAGACTTAGCTAATTTACTAATTTAGAACTGGTACTTGGGGTTAAATGTAAATTTTTTAAAACATATCATCTTTTATTTTCAAAAGTTTCAAATTTAGCCTGAGCTACTTTACTTCTAAATGTATTGTTCCTACTGAATTGGTTTCACATCCATAACTATTTCCTAGACTATAACAAATCCATCCCTCAGTTGGTTAGTAGTATGATATGGGTGAGATAAGCCAAGACTGGGAGTTAAAAGTCCTTTTCCAAATCTGAACTCTGTCACTACTGACCTAAATGTATCACTTCCCCTCTCTGGGCCACAGTTTGTTCCTCTTTCAAGGGAATTGGACTAGATGATCTATAAGATCCTCATTAGCCCATGACATTTTGTGACACTCAGGCTTGACTTTTTCATCTAAAGTTACCAGGGGGCAAATGTTCAGCCTTTCTTTTGATTTTTTGCCTGCATGAAAATTGCTAACATTTTCGATTCTCAGAGGTTCATCCTACCCTATAGTCCTTTTTTTGTTTAATTATCCTACTAGTTGTTCTAAGTGTTTAACAGCAACCATCCTCATTTACTTTCTGGTTTGGACAAATTCTCTCTTGCTATCCTTCCTATCTTTTCCTTATTGCTTGTTTTCTTTTTATTTGCCTCTTAACATTGTAGCTGTTCTTTATGTCCTTTTTCAGTTCACTTCATGTTTATTTTTGGGCAAAGGACTGTTGTCCTGTCCCCTACCCCCCTTGTTATTTTGCTTTCTTCCTTTCTCCTTCCTACTCTTGCAGAAAATGGAGTATTGGCTCCATTTCTTTTGAATTTCTACGTTTAGCTGTCACAAAAATTTAACAACCTATTCCATTAATGTTTTTGATTGAATTGTAACTGATTCAGATGATACAGTTCACCTAGGATATAATCTTGAACAGTGAAATTCTAATAATAGCGTGTGGTCCCTTTGGTGACTTACCAGAAATTTCCTTTAAAGCCTAAACAAAGGACGCTTGAAATAGAATCTACCAGGTATCCATTGCATGGATCTGACTGTGAGATCTCAAATTGATACTTTAACATTCTCTTGACTAATTCTTAAATGATGATGATTATCTAAAATCTCTGGCTTTGGATTCCAATTATAAGGCGGTCAAATAAACCTTCAGGCCTATGTATCATAGCAGGCTTTCTAGTGAGATGTGACTTTCTATGCCATGAATAGCATCTTTTTTTATATTGAAGATCATTCTAAAAGCCTTCTGATTTTCCAAATGAAATTCCATCTTCATAAGTTGTGCCAATTAAGTAAGCTCTGTTTCTATAGCAAGTGTCTTTCCCTAATGGGCAAGTGACACTTTGTGGCACTTTCCTATTTCTTGATATTTTGGATTCAGTCATTCAGTGTTTTTGTCAGTCATTTCATTTGCCCCTATCTTTAGGACAACGTGTATAGATTGTTTTCTGACTTATAATCATATATTTAGAGCTGTAGGAAACCTTAAGGGTCATCTGTGCCAATCCTCTAATGTTACACATTAGGAAACTGAGGCCCAGGGATCTTGAAGAATGCGCCCAGGTCAAACAAGGATTAACTTTCAGAGGTGATCATTGAATTTGGAGTCTCTTGACTCCAGGACCAGTGTTCTTTATTTAGATGGTTTCCTCCTCATCATTAGTATTTTTAATGAAAGCAAGCTCATATAAACTAAATAAGTCTAAAGAATCTTCATTCCTACTTACATATATATATACATGAAAAGGAATGTGACCTTCTGAAGCACATTGGTTCTGTATAAGTATATATTAAATTGCTCTCAAAAGCTACTGAGATCTGGCTTCCCATTGTTTTGGATATGGATATAGTCATCCTGTAACTAATTTATGATGTCCTTGTTTTTATTAAATTCAAGATAGAAGATAAGTAAGTTTAGTATTTTGATATATCATAATTTTTTATCTTAGGAAATCTAAGTTTTAAGAGGAGAATGTATATATGCTTGCTATTAGAGTTAACTATCAAATAGAGCCAATATGATTGGAAATATTTTTCCTTCTGATTTCGGGGGCCAGAATGAGGAGGAATATGGATACTTCTCAAAGAGGAAAGATGCTTCATAGGGCCACCTGAGTATTTCTATTTCTTGTCTCATTCTACCCAGCCTAGATCAGGAAAGCAACCCTCAGCAAGGTAAAGTCACAGGTAAGCATAGGATTAGCTTTAGCCATTAGTGATGATCTGTTTTTTGAAAGCATTCAATATTGGCGTATTTTTTTGTTTTTACAAAAAATAATTACAAGAGTCGGATTATAAATTAGTATGGAGATAAACAACTCTCCCAACTCAACCTTTTCATTTTTTTAATGTTTCTTTCTATACCAAGAACACTGAAAGAAAACTTGCTTTTCAATGTCAAAAAACTGGTGCCTCAACATCCTCCTACCCTTCAGTAAATGCTACTTCTGTGGTGTTATGAGAGGATGCTCTCTAACTTGGATAAAGGTCAAAAACCTAGGTCCAACAAAGATCTCATAATCCCCCTTTTCAGTTTTCAATTGTGCATTAGACCCTCTGTTACTTTGGAACTTGTGCAAATGATTTAGTGTGATGTCTTAGACGTTGGTTGCTTTCTTGTTATGTGCAGTTGTATGGAAACACTTTGACTTGTACCAAAATGATGTGATAACTTAATTCTCTGGCATTTGCTACTTAAACAGCTATAGAATTATATTGCTATAAGAACCTGGTTTTTGAGACTTTGGTAGCTTGAGGGCTTTTTTGACCATTTACGTTCTTTAAATCTTTTGAATTTTTAGTCAAAATGTGAATCTTTTGCACTATGTTTTAATAAAAAGCCAAAGTGCTACTTCCTGCCTTAAGAACATTAAGAGTTCTTATAATACACATGTGAAAACATTTCTGGTCCACTTTCTGCTTTATGATTCTTGAATTTGGCTGGTTTAGTGTATTCATGGTTGTTAAAGCAGTGAAGTTTAGGTGCTGATTACTTGGGTATCAAAGATTTTCAGATATATCCCTTCTGATTTGTTTTGGTCTTTCCTTGTGACTTGATTGGTGTTAGGAAATCTTTAATTCATAGCCTTAAATGATTTACTGAAGGCTTGCTTGTTCTTTTTCTGCCTATCACCAGCACCTAGAACAGTGTTTGGTACATAATAAGCATTTTTTAAAAATGCTTGGTAATGGACTAAGTCTAAAAATGAAAATTCACCTCACTCCATCTTGGAGAACTAGTCCATTTTATGGTGACTTTTTAGAAAAACCTATTGGAAGAGACCATTGTTTTATTGCTTGTCAATTTTCCCATTTATTCAGTAGGAGAATTGTCTTGCCATTTTTACAGGTGTTTTGTCTGGTTAGCCCATCCACCTTTTCAGTTATTAGGATATGATGATTAAGTAAGGAGGATTAGAAGGAAATTGAGTTCCAGTTTATGATATATGGAGAATTTCGTTCTGACAAGTTATTCAGTATGTAATTGAATTGTATCAAATTGGAAGATGTTTACCATTAAGAGTATTCTAAAAATTTTTTTTCAAATTGATGTTCTCTAAACTATAAGGTTGTTTATTAAAATGTATATTGTATTGCTATGCTTCTTAGTGCAATTTCTTTTAGCATTGTATTTTTCTTAGTACTTCTGACATTCACTTTATTTATGATTTCATTTCATTTTCTTACCCATAGAATACATAGTTTTGTTTTCTTTTTTATTCTCAAGAATTGCCAAAAAGATGCTCTTGGAAGAAATCCAGGCTAATATTACCACTGATGAGGATGCATCTTCAGATGAAGAACCAACTAAAATGAAAAAACGATCTGCGAAACAAAATGAAGAAAACACAGGTGATGAGAGTGAGCCACAAAAAGGTACAGTGTGTCATACGTTGATTTGGTAAGACCAGAGGTAATTAGATGTTAGCTATCATCATGGTTACCTTTATTATCTTTAGTAAAGTGATGACTTTGTAGATTAGCTTTGATTCTTAAAAGGTTACACTTTGACCAATACTTCACACATGTATGAAGTATATGACTAACAAGTGATAATTATCACCTATCTCTAGGAAAAGAAGTGCTTCTTTGTTTGTCATGCCATATTTCAGTATTACCTTACTCAAATAACTGTTTTAATAATTTTTTTACCAGTAACATTTTAACAAGTCACCCACTTTTTGTTCAGCTTTCTTTTATCTGGCTTTACTTCTTTTTAGTTATACATTCTTTTATCTGACTTTACTTCTTTAGAGCATAACGTTGAGCATGATGAACACGGCAACTCTGATACCGATTCTGACTCTGAACAATCCAAGAAACCTCGATATCGGCACAGACTCTTACGTCACAAACTGTCCGGGAGTGATGGAGAGTCAGGAGAAGAAAAGAAGTCAAGGCCCAAAGAGACAAAGGAAACCAAACGCAGAAATAGGAGGAAAGGTTAGAAATCAGCATTAAAATACAAGGAAATTATTATTTTAAAAAAATTATAAGGTTAAATGATAAATGTAATATTGTATTTTAGATGAGAGTAATGGGCTTAGGTGCAGCTAGATAGCTGAATGAATTGAGAGCCATGCCTAGATATGGGAGGTCTTGATCTCAGACACTTTCTAACTCTGTGATCCTAAGCTAGTTACTTAAGCCCCATTGCCTAGCCCTTCCTGTTCTTCTGCCTTGGAACCAATATATAATGTTGATTTTAAGACAAAGATAGTAAGAGTTTTTAAAAAATGTGCTTGGCTTAGAATGAGATGGACCTTGGTTCATATTCCACTTTTGACACCAGCTCTGTGAGTTTGGCAAATCATATAACATTCATGGACTTTAGGCAATATTCTCAGACTCAGCTGGTAATTCAGAACATCTTGAGATTTGAATTAGTGTTTGAAGTTGCCACACTTCTATGTAAGTGGAGTTGTAGATGTTTCCCCATTTTGTGAAATGTCAAATGAGGTACTAAATTTTAAAATTACATTGGTATGCAGATTTCTTAAGATTTTGGTAGGAGTGTATGTTTGGTTGCTTTTGCCATGCACCTTTAGTGCTGCTGGCCTAACTTCACGTTTTATCTTAGTTGTATCTGGAACTGTGAAGTCTAGATTGTAATTCTAAGCCATATTTTTCAAGAAAATCAAAATTTTCCCCCCATACCTTCTAAATTTAATGTTTAAAATAGATTATTTAAATTCTCATAATCCATAGATAATCAGCTCTCTTCTGTAAGATTTGTAAAGTGCTATACATTTTCTAGAGTCAGCTGGTCCTAGTCAGGATGATCTGAGTTTAAATGTTGCTTCAGACACT
Source organism: Monodelphis domestica (assembly GCF_027887165.1). Lineage (NCBI taxonomy): Eukaryota > Metazoa > Chordata > Mammalia > Didelphimorphia > Didelphidae > Monodelphis > Monodelphis domestica. The sequence goes on from NC_077235.1 coordinate 30,539,641, forward strand.
TAATAGCTGTGTCACCTTAGGTAAGTAGGAGGCAGAGCTCCTACTTCATGTCTACTGTCTCTTTAGTGTTGGGAAATGTGAATTTAGAAATTTTTTATGGGAATCAAATGTTTCCTTCTGAAAAACTATTCTGTACTCCATAGCTGAGCCTTGAAATAATCTTTAAGGTTGTTCACAGATTGCTTACTACTCTTATTTTTTCTCTGCTTAGTCTCATTGTAGGTTTCCATAAAGGTTTTAGTTTTGTTTTGAGGTTAGAAGGCCTGAAGGGATTTGGTCTTTATTCAAATTGCCTTATTAATATTCAGAAATTTTCCTTTGAGTTCACATAGGCCTTTGGACAGTGTCCTGCCTTAAATTTCATTTTCTCTACATCGGAGAATAATGTACATACTTGTTAGACAAAGTAGGGTGTAGGGTTTGGGGATTGGGTGGTGGGTTGCTTCAGTAAAGTGACAAACAGTGTTCAAGCACTTATATAAAAATGTTTAGGATACTTTCTGAACCTCCCAAAATTAATGTTAAACTGCAGTTCTGTTCATGAAAGTTTACTACTTCCAGAGGTGAGTAGGCATTTGCTCCAGTCGTATAATTCTACAGCAATTTTACTCTCTTCTTCGCTCTAATTCTATAGTTAAATATGCCCTAGTTCAAGCAGTTGATAGAGTGCTTGGTCTTGGCAGTTTATGACTAGAATAAATTTGGCCATTGGTCTGTTTTCCTGCCTTGGTGCTCACACTCATTCAATTTCCCATCCCTGCAGGATAAGTGTCCGAAGAGAAGTTGCTCCATAACTCAGCAGTAGCATTTTAATATAAATCTATTCATTTTTATGATCTCAGACAAAACACACTTGAGATGTCACCTTTTTACCAAATTTTAGCATTATTCTCCAAAGAATTAAATTTTTTATCATATTCTCTATCAATATAATATTAATGAAGTGTTGCTTATGCTACAGTTGATAATTCAATATTTTCATTTTCATCAAGTGAGCAGTGAAGATTCTGTTGATACTGATTTTCAAGAATCAGGGGTAAGTGAAGAAGTGACTGAGTCTGAAGATGATCAGCGCCCTAGAACAAGGTATGTCTCTGAGCTTACCTTTGCTCTGTTGTCATTTTCTGTTACACCCAAACATCTCACTAGTCATTCCTGCCTTGATTTATTCATAATTTATGCTCTTCAATATTACCAGTGGTCTCTTTCATTAGAAATCCGTGCATGTATGTGTTATAGGAATCTAATTATGATTAATAATTTTAATTTTTAGTTATAATTTGAAATTGATTTATACCTTGCAGCTTGGACCCCTGGCAGCTTACCATAATACACTTGCTAATTAAGTAAAACTTTTTTTCTAGGTCCTAGGTTCAAATCTGGCCTCAGACACTTCCCAGCTGTGTGACCCTGGGCAAGTCACTTGACCCCCATTGCCTACCCTTACCACTCTTCTGCCTTGGAGCCAATACACAGTATTGACTCCAAGACGGAAGGTAAGGGTTTAAAAAAAAACAAACTTTTTTTCTAAAACATATTTCAGATAGAGGTGTGGAGGGGGAAACACAGGACAGGGAATTATTCTGGTGGCATTTAGCCTATGGAGAACATTTTAGATATCTGGGTTCTAGAAAATAGTTTTAAACCAATGAAATAAAAGTTCCTCTTCAAACAGATGATAGTTTTTTTTTGCATCAAATTTAGAGGGAGTACTAATATATCAAATCAATCATGTTCAAAACCAAAATTATTTGTCCCATTTCCCCCCCTGATTTCCATTTATTTATAAATAACATCACCATTCTTGTACTCAGCTAGGTTCAAATTGTCACAATCATGCATTATGTCTCTCCTTCCATTGATAGTCCTCATCCAATTAAGAGTTGAGATCTGTCAATTCTGATTTTATTAATAATTTAGATTTATGTTTTCCTGCATTATTTAGTCTGAATGTTTATACAAAATTAGCTATGTTGCCTTCATTTGGGACAGATATCATTTACAGAGAATACAAAATGTGGAGACGGTTGAAAACCTGGCTTATCAGATTAAGATCAAGAGAGGTGAATTAAGGGGCATCTGGGTAGCTCAGTGGATTGAGAACCAGGCCTAGAGACGGGAGGTCCTAGGTTCAAATCTGGCCTCAGCCACTTCCTAGCTGTGTGAACCTGGGCAAGTCACTTGACCCTCATTGCCTAGCCCTTACCACTCTTCTGCCTTGGAGCCAATACACAGTATTGACTCCAAGACGGAAGGTAAGGGTTTAAAAAAAAAAAAAGAGAGGTGAATTAAATAGACTTGAGAGAACTTAGAACATGCACAAGTTCATGATGATATATAATCTGCATATCTAAGAACAGAAAGAATCCAACATTTATTCCACAAACATGTATTAAATTCCTTCAGTGATTATTTCCCTGTGACCATCAATTCAATGATGGATGAAGAATTAAGATAGTCGAAGAAGACTTATTCTGAGGAAATAAAATTTTAAATCATGCATATGACTTGAGCAAATGTGCCTTTGTGGAAGGCAAGAAAGAAGAGCATTTCAGGCAAGGGTACCAATGTGAGTAAAAAAGGAGGCAGGATTTGTGCAAGGGATAATAAAAACCAGAGATGTTATATTCCACAAAAGGAAGCTTGACCTAGAAATCAAATAGTTTTGTCCATTCACAATATGTATGTTTCAGTCAGTTTTGTAAAATCATAGTTCTTGGAAAGATTTAGTAAATGTATGCACATTTGAATAGTTGAGCTCATACGTATTTTTCTAGGTCATTGTCCTATAATAATGTTAATGTCCAGTTATTATAGGGCCCCCCTTCATTCTACTATTTTAGCCACATATACAGATGAGCGTATGTACTAAAAGATAACGCATTATCCAAGATGATTTTTTTTGAATCATCAAGAATTTTTTCAAACTTTCAGATCAGCAAAGAAAGCAGAGCTTGAAGAAAATCAACGGAGCTATAAGCAAAAGAAGAAAAGACGACGCATTAAGGTTCAAGAGGATTCTTCAAGTGAAAATAAGGTAATTATGATAAAATATGCACGATATGTTATAATTGAGAGCATTTTCTTTACTAGAAGAGAAGCCCTCTTTCAGCATAGTATAATTGATTGGTAAATAGTATAAAGATAGGAATCTTCAAAACTATAAAATTTTGGTTTCAGTAAACTGAAGAATGAATTTTGAATAATTTAATTCACTGAATGGCTTATTCAGTGAAAAATTATTAATGACCTGCCATGTGTACTATATTATAAAATACACTTCAGCAGATAAATAGTTAAATAATACATGGAAATTTAAAAATATTTTTGTTTTGTTATTCATTGGGGCCACCAAGTTCTGTGTCGTGTGTGTGTGTGTGTGTGTGTGTGTGTGTGTGTGTGTGTGTGTGTGTTTGGGTTTATGTTTTTTGTTTTTAGATGACGGTATCATTTTTTAGTTAAAATTTATTTACATTCAATTTCTTGAATGCTAGCTGAACTGTAGGACATAATATTGTGTATTAAGAAACTGCTGATAATATTTATTTTCCATTCTCAAATCTTTCATATGTTCCAGAATATATTATGCTATCTTCATTTCCCTAAATATTACTTCGGATTAATTGATGAAATAATCAACAGTCCTTATAAGTCATATATAATGAAATATCCTATTTTTAAAAGATTTCATTCATTTTTGAATTTTGTAGTTATTAATGATCATTTCATTTTAGAGTAATTCTGAAGAAGAAGATGAAAATGATGATTCCAAGTCTCCTGGAAAGGGAAGGAAGAAAATTCGAAAGATTCTTAAAGATGACAAACTGAGAACTGAAACACAAAATGCCTTGAAAGAAGAAGAAGAGAGGAGAAAACGTATTGCAGAGAGAGAACGGGAGAGAGAGAAGTTAAGAGAGGTAATAAATGATAGTTCTACTTACATCCTTATAATAGAACTTAGTCTGCAGTGAACCTAGCACAGGAGGTCATTCCCTTAGTTTTTTAGGTCATTCAAGCGAGGCCCAGCATGGCAGTGACTTGGTCAAGCATTATAAGGTATTTTTGAAACTTATTTTCAAGAATTTGATTAAAGTTATACATTAATTGTTTCAATGAATCTCAGTATTGAAAGCAATCTCAGAGATTATCTAGTCCAACTCCTTTCTGAATAAGACTTCTCTTCATGATATACCCAACACATAGCCTTTGCTTGAAAACTTGTCAAAATGGATACTTACTACTCCTTATTTTAACCCATTCCACTTTTGAATAGCTCTAATTATTATTAAAATTTTCCTGTAATTGATGGGTATTCTTGCTCCTGAGAACTTTTATAAGACATTGCTGATAGTTCTCACCCATTGTGTAAAAAAGATGAGACAGATTTCTCTTCTACTGACATAGCCATTCATAATCTTTTTTTCTCCAATATTGAAGACCTTCTATTTTCATTAAGAAACTATTTATTCTCTTATAACTTAGAGCATGCTGAGGTCTTCCTTGGGTTTCTTTGCTTTTCTTCTATTTGGAAGACTCGTTTGCACTAGATATTCCATAGATTGCAAGCAGTTCATTGCCCTTTTTCCCTGGTCAAGTATTCTAACTATGTATGGACCACTCTAAAATTAACTCTGTTCACTCTCCATAATGTAAGTGATGTCCTCAATCCTTTCTTGTTCTGTTTAGTTACTCTTACACTTTTCCTCATCATAGAACTCCACTGGATGTTCAATGTTTTGAAGTCGTTTTCATTTTTTTATATATTAAGTATGAAATGATAAGAAATATTCTAAGCTACTAAAGCTGTGTTTGGCTGATAGGTGAAAGCAGTTTCTGAAGTGTTTACTCTGTGTTGTGTTCTATGCTCAGTGCCAAAGTTTACAAATACAAGCTTCCTTTTGAATTAGGGAAAACAACACAGGGGAATTGGAAATAGGGTTAGGGGGAGAGGAATTGGTATCTGGGAATTCTCCAGTGGCAAAACTTTGTGATATTTCAATAAGTTGTTTTTATATGTTATATTTGAGCCTATTTTTTCCTGTTAATGTTCAATATTTTGTTAAACTGATTGAATTCCCCACCCTTTGCTATGATTGAAATAGTCTTCCCTTTGAACAGTAACATTTATGTTTTCTCTCACATTCAGGTAATAGAAATTGAAGATGCCTCACCTATCAAATGTCCCATTACAACAAAATTAGTTTTAGATGAAGATGAGGAAACCAAAGAACCTTTAGTTCAGGTTCACAGAAACATGGTAACCAAGTTGAAACCCCATCAAGTAGATGGTAAGAAACTAGAATATATATTTTATTGCCTTATGTTCACTTACCTCTGAAAATAAATGTACTTTATTTTAAAATTGTAGGTTTCTCTATTAATGCAAAAATTTACATTTTGCATTTTGACTATTTGCTCTTACTTACATAGGCCATTATTTTTGTCCATGAGAACTTTCATAGCTCTTCATACCTTCAGATTTGTGCATCTCCCAGTATAAAGTGTTGTTGTTTAAATAAACAGAAATTTCCTTTGTAACACTTGTTTTTGTTGTTCTTTTTCTGTAGAATGTGGAAACTCATCTTCTTACGTTGCAGATAGTTTTGTTTAGGATTGTGGAAAGGGAGGCTGCAGGGTTTTTTATCTATCTTATCACTTGAATTGTTTTTCCCAAGGAACTTTTTGACTCAGAGATAGAGATTTTGATCCGTGAACAAAGATTTATTTTTGTGTGTCTGTACTTTTCATCTTATTGCTGATCAATTCTATGTGAAAAATAAGTTCTTTCCTTCACGTTTTTTTATAACCTTATTTTTTTTTTTGTCTTCAATCAGTTATATGCTGAGCTTTCTAATTAAAAATTCTTTATTTAGGTGTTCAGTTCATGTGGGATTGCTGCTGTGAATCTGTGAGTAAAACCAAGAAATCTGCAGGTTCTGGATGCATTCTCGCCCACTGCATGGGTCTGGGAAAGACATTACAGGTATGGGGTAACAAATATAAAGGATAAGGGGGACATTTAAAAATAAAATTATCTTTATTTTATTCCAATAACAAATTTTTTTTCCAAACAAGTTTTAACAAGTTTTCCAAAGTTATAGTTTTCATGTTGTCTTCCCTCCCATCTCATGGAACTGACAAACAATTCAACTTTGGTTGAAAATGTATCATCCAAACCTATTTCCATATTATTCATTTTTGTAAGATAATAATCTTATAAAACCAAAACTACAACTCATATACAAGGGGGACAATTGTGAAGATGTTAATATCTATTGTAATTTTGTCAGTTTTCTAATGTTTTTAGTTAGGTCTGGTAGTCTTTGGTTAACTAGTCATTTGTTAACTATGGAACCAAACACACATATACACAGCGATTAGAATTCTACTAGTACGTCTGTATTTTTCTTGTAAGAAATAGTAATAGATACCCAAAATGTACTTCTTTCCAAAATTCTAAGATTGACAGCTATCATTAATATATATTTTTTTATGAAAATGGATTAACTGCATATATATTCATAACTTCCATAGGCTTTTAAAAAAATGGATGATTATTGCATTACCAGAATACCATGCATACATTAACCTGACTACTATCTTCTATTCTTATTTAATACAGTATTAAACAAATCTTCCCTCTTTTAAAAACCTGATATTCAGGTTGAGATCAGTTGGGTACTTGACAGTATCATATTGTTTCTCTGAAACTAACTATCCCTTATGACAGTGATGGCAAACCTATGACACGGGTTCCAAAAATGGCATGCAGAGAACTTTCTATGGGCCCACCTCCTCCTCCCGAGTATATTACTAGAAATGAAGAGGGACTCAGAGGCGTTTCCTTCCCCTCTATATTGTGTCTGATGACATTTTTTCACATCCCTTGCCCCTCTGTCCAACAACTCAGTCCGAGTGCACGGGGGTAAGGTGGGAAACTAATAGATGGCAGAGTTGGAGGGGATCAGTGGGCTCAATCCACTCCCATCCTCCTCTCTATACCTGCTGAGGACATTCTTCACTTCACTTGCCCCTCTGCGTAGCAGCCCAATGGGAATCCTTCCTCTCTCCCTTGTTTGGGTTAAGGGAATAGGGTAGGGTGTACCTAAGACTCATTGAGGGGAGGAGTATAGCATATGTTCTGAGGGGCAAGGGGGAGGGAGGCAGGTCTGGACCTAGCACTCTACCTCTGAAAGTTTTCTCATCACTGCTTTATGAGATTCTCTCACGTTGTAGTTTTCACAGAATCGTTAATGATGTTAGCCAGGGGAAATCTTGTATATTCTTCCTTTATAAACAGCTTTTGGGATCCCGTGCAATTTTTGCAGGAAAATTCTGTGATTACAGAGGTAGTAGTTCTTTGGCTGCCATTGTGTATTTGGAAGGGATAATAGGTTGGCTACTTAGCATCATTTGTTCCTGTCATGTTATTTATTAGTAATCTATTCCTATGAATGAATTGCTTCCTACCTCATATTCCTTAAGAATCATTGGTTTCTGGGGGCAGCTGGGTTGCTCAGTGGTTTGAGAGCCAGGTCTAGAGATGGGAGGTCCTAGGTTCAAATCTGGCCTCAGACACTTCCTAGCTGTGTGACCCTGGGCAAGTCACTTAACCCCCATTGCCTGGCCCTTACTGCCCTTCTGCCTTGAAACCAATACATAGTATTGATTCTAAGATGGAAGGTAAGATTTAAAAAAAAAGAGAGAATCATTGTTTTTTGATTTATGTTTTATAATTGTAGACTGATTTATAAGTTGTTGTTCTATATCTTAATATCTTTTTGATTGCTTAAGGGGAAAAACTGTGAATTATCTATAGTATTGATTTAATTTTTTTTTTTAAAACCCTTACCTTCTGTCTTAGAATCAATACTGTGTAATGGTTCCAAAGCAGAAGAGTGGAAGGGCTAGGCAATGGGGGTCAAGCGACTTGCCCAGGGTCACACAGCTAGGAAATGTCTGAGGCCAGATTTGAGCCTAGGACCTCCCATCTCTAGACCTGGCTCTCAAACCACTGAGTTACCCAGCTGCCTCCAATTTAATTTTTTTTTTTAAATAAGCTTAAATAACTCTTGTAAATTTTTTTTGTAGGTTGTGAGTTTTCTTCATACAGTTTTGCTATGTGACAAATTGGATTTTAGTACAGCTCTGGTGGTATGTCCCCTCAACACTGCATTGAACTGGATGAATGAATTTGAAAAATGGCAAGATGGATTAGATGATGAAGAAAAACTTGAGGTACATGTTATCACTGTTTATAATTAGTGCCAATGTTAGTGGTATTCATGGTTCATTGTTGAATTGTACAACATGACATCTTCCTTGACCTTCCTTCCTCATTTCTCTTCCAAAGGCTTATATCCCTCCATTCAAATGAAATCCTTCAGTTTTTATTGGGGTGTTATTTTACAGTTATTTATAGTAGAGATGTTGGGGTGGAAGGGGGCCGTAGTATTATGAATAGAGAAAAAAGAAAAAGGAGACATTGTATAGGTAAAATCTTAAAAGATTTCAAGATGAATAAAGAATCAAAAATGCCTGAAACGGTATAGGTGTGACTTAGGCTGATTTATTAGGAAAATATTGAAATTGTGATGGTTGAGCAGAAAAAGAAGGGATACTAATGAGTAAAGTAAATGTACTTTTGGGACTAACATTCAAAGATCAGGATAGAGTTACAGATTTAAGAGAAGACTATAGATTTGACATTTCAAACCACATAAATAGAAGAGATAACAGAACCGTGAAGAGTGTAAGGAAAGGTGAGAAATGTTAGTGCAGGACCTTAGGATATCATGAACTAGAAGAAAGACCTAGATGTGATAAGAATGAGCAGAGAATTTCCTGAAGGGTGATTGTCAACAGGATCATGTGTTCATCGATCATGCAATTGAAGGATATTAGAAAGAAATGATGATATTTGTGTAACTTACAGAAGTTATAGGATTTGTTTTGAAAACTTATTTTTTCATTCATTATTAAAAACATTTTTAAATATCCATTCCCTCCCCGCCTTCTCCTCCCCTCCCCCCATGTAAGGTCTCAGAATTAGCTACTGTGAAACGTCCTCAGGAGAGAAGCTACATGCTGCAGAGATGGCAGGAAGATGGAGGTGTCATGATTATCGGGTATGAAATGTATCGAAATCTTGCTCAAGGAAGGAACGTCAAGAGTAGGAAACTAAAAGAAATATTTAACAAAGCTCTTGTTGACCCAGGTAAGCTATTAATTTACCTGTGTTGAGTTAACGAAGCAAGTTTTATTATTGTATTCTTGAATATATAATCTTTTACTTTAATATTCTACTCACTGGTGTCCTACTCCTTAGTTATGTTTCCATCAAATCTGTTCTGCCTGGCAATGTGGTACAGAGGCACAATGGATTGAGTGGGACAGAACCTGGGATCCTGTCCTATCTCTGTCACTTCGTACCTGTGTAACATTGGGCAAGTCACTTTGCCACTCTATACTGCATTTTCCTTATTTTGAAAATAAATGTGGCCGACTATGTATCTTGACCTGATGTCCCAAGTTGACACTTATCAGATTGACCCTTTGAGGTCATGCTTTTCCCCCTGTTCATCAGCAACTTTTAGTGTCCGGCACTTGAATCATACCTGGAAGACAGAGGCCATATTTCTTTGCCAGACACTCTTGCTGTCATAGAATTGGAGAAACCCTCCAATTTTTTCTCCTCCTTTCTTGCTTTTCCTGCATATTTCTTTGAACTTAGAAAGCCTCCTTTTATTAATTTACTGCAATTTAGACATTTCTGAGAACTTAGTTCTGTTACTGCTTCTTTTTTCCATTTCCATTTTCTGGCCCTATAGAAAAATGCTCTGGACTCCTAATGTTCTTTGTTCATGTTACTTTCACATATTTTATGTATGTTGCTTTTTTAAAGTATTTCATACATATCAACATGTCTTACCTTCCATACTAAAGTGTCATAAGCTTCTTGAAGAGCAGAAGTATTGTCTTCTTTAAACGTTCCAATGGATCTCTTTCTAAAGTAGGCATGATTTCAAGGGAAAATATAAATTTTAAAAGACCGTGCAAAAGGAATATTCTTTTGGCCAATTATGTATCTTATTTGAGACTTCAGAAAATATGGCAACATGTCTACAGTTGAAGACTGCAATGCATTCGTGATATCAATTAATAATAAATTCACTAGATTTATATTCTCTATGCCAGTGGTTCTTTAACATACTCTTATGCTTAGAAATTATTCAGGGATACCCTTTCCCCAAAAAGGAGTTTTTAAAGTTGTTTTTTTCTATTGCTATTTACTGTGTTAATAATTAAAATATCTTAGTATTATTATAAAATTAATTTGACCTCATAACCCCCTGAAAGGATCTCATGGACTCCATTTTGAGAAGTACTCCTTTCATTCCTTTGCTTGACAGTGATGTGATCTGTTATCGAAAATTTTCTTCAAGTGTTTTTGTTGTTGTTGTTGTTTTAGCCAGGAAAGTAAGCATCTGGGTCAAATAGGTACCCATGTCTTGTTGATAATATTATAGTCCAGGCTTGTTCACCTATCACTCTTTAATATCTCTCTATCTCTCTCTTGATGACTTCTCTATGTCTGACTTTCATTGCTCAGTAACCTAGGTACCCCCTGGTATCTCTTCTTTATGGATTACCTTAAAGTCATCACTTCTTTAGTATTTATTAAGTTGCTTTGTTTGTGTGCCTTCCTGTTTAAGTGTCATTAACACTTCTTATGACACAGTTTGTAGTTCCACTGTGTATGAGATAGGCTTTGCATCTATCACTCCTAGTTTTATTTATTTATTTTGACTTTGCAACTCTTCCTCCTTTCATTTTCATCTTCAAATGAAACTAGTCTGCTCTAGCTCATGATCCTCCTTGTAAACTTTCTGCATACCCCATTTTACTCTGTGTTACTTTTTGTTATTTTGCAAAGCTATTTATTTAATCATGTTCCATCGCATTCTGCAGATTACTTTGTTCTCTAAGATGGTGTTGCTTTCAGCTGACACTTCTTTCCACTTTGGCTGGGAAGTTATTTGCTAACATAGAGTCTTCTTGCTCCCTTGGATCCCAGTGAAAGTTGATGACAATTTGAGGCAATTTCTTCCATGTTGAATTTTAGTTTTGAGTTGATTGTAATTGCACAGTCTTCTGTTCCATATGGATGTCGAATTGACATTTTTTTCTTAAGAAGTTGAAAGTATCAATATTTGATTTAGAAATGATGTGAACAATGGTTTCCTCTCTTCCACTTTCCTTTTTTTATATTTTATCCTTGCCATTTATCACTTTTCAGAAGTATTCATTCTACACAAATTTAAGGCTTCTCATTGCCAGTTAATCTTTGGCTTCCTTAGTTTCTTAATACCAGGTTATAGAATCTTATTTTCCAACGTATTCTTTTTTTTTTTTAAGAAAATTTTATTTAGTCCATTTAGAACATTATTCCTTTGTTACAAGAATCATATTCTTTCCCTCCCTTCCCTCCCTCTACCCTTCCCGTAGCCCACGTACAATTCAACTAGGTATTACATGTGTCCTTGATCAGAACCTATTTCCATGTTGTTGTTGTTGGCACTAAGATGTTCATTTAGAGTCTACATCCCCAATCATATCCCCTCGACCCATGTGATCAAGAAGTTGTTTTTCTTTGGTGTTTCTACTCCCACAATTTTTATTCTGAATGTGGATAGTGTTCTTTCTCGTAAATTCCTCTGAGTTGTTCAGGATCACTGCACTGCCACTAATGGAGAAGTCCATTACATTCGATTGTGCTATCCAGTATATCAGTGTCTGTGTACAATGTTCTTCTGGTTCTGCTACTCTCACTCTGCATCTATTTCTGGAGGTCTTTCCTGTTCACATGGAATTCTTCCAGTTCATCATTCCTTTAAGCACAATAGTATTCCCTCACCAACAGATACCACAATTTGTTCAGCCATTCCCCAATTGTAGGGCATCCACTCATTTTCCAATTTTTTGCCACCACGTAACTATGAATATTCTTGTATAGGTCTTTCCTTATTATCTCTTTGGGGTACAAATCCAGCAGTGCTATGGCTGGACCAACATATTTTTCATTGGCTTCTTATACCTATTTTTGTTTTGAAGTCTTTGCAAATCAATTTATATACTGACTTGTTTGGGGCATCATACTATATTCCTTGTAGGATTAATCTGTTTCATCCTCACCATGGATAGTGTTGCATGTTTAAATACATATATAGTTCTCTTTTCTCAGCAATTTGAATATTCCTTTCAACAGTTGTCTTTATGGCAGTCTCTCCATCCTACAAAACGAGATGATTAAATGAGCAGGTATCACATGAATTTTTTTGGTTGCATGATGAAACCAACTTTGCTTTCCTCTGTATTCTCCTCTGTAAATAGACTGAGTTGTCCTTTCATTTTATTGCTACCCCTTTATATCTTCTCTTTTCTTCGAATACCTTTATTAATGTTTTTTCATTCTTCCAGTAATATATCAATTTGTCGGTCTTTAAACATATAGCTCTCATTTGGAATATCAACAACTGAATTAGTAGTGATAGTTGTGCTAACAGCTATGTAAATTTTAGAACTTTGGTTCCCTTTATAAATTTGATTTATACTGCTATAGAAGCAGAAGGATGGTACTAGTGGACCAAGAAACATTTTGTCCTTTTTTGTTTGTTTGTTTTATGAATTTTCATCACCAAACAATTCAATACTTAGTGGCCAATCTTCTGTGGTGAGCCTCTTTGTTCATGGTGAGGTTATGCTTCAGATAGGAAGCTAAAGCTCTTTCTAGGTTTCTTGTTCAGTAGACCTTATCAGCATTCCTCTGCCTTAGCCTTTTTTTCTTGTGTGATGATGACATTCAGCAGCCTTTTTAATACTTATTCTTCTATTTGACACAACTAACTTTAAAAAAAAAACCCAACAACTGACTTTCTGTCTTTGGTTCAATACTGCATAACGGTTCTAAGGCAGAAAAGTGGTAAGTGCTAGACAGTTGGGCTTATGTGACTTGCTCATGGTCACACAGTTAAGAAGTGTCTGAAGCTAGATTTGGACCTAGACCCTTCCATTTCTAGACCTGACTATCCAGTTTTCTACCTAACTTCCTCTGATACAATTAAAACTTGTTTGAGAAAATAAAGGATTTGTTTTTTAAAAATCACTCAAAGGCTCCCCAGAAGTAAGGCAGTTTGATTTGGGATTCAGTTGTTGTTGTTGTTGTTGTTGTTGTTGTTTTTGCTCATAGGAAATGTTAACACTTCTCCTGTTCCCCTTTAAATTACAGACAGGATACAATTTTATTAAAAAAAAAAATACCTGGGCATATGCTAACTTCCATATAATGGCACATATTAGCATTATTGAGGTGGGAGAATAGGGAAAATGAGAGAAAATTACTACCTGAAAGAGAGCAGGAGACAGGAAACATTAAGTGGAAGCACTTAGTCAGATGCATGGTATAGAGTAATATACTAGAAATTTGAAGACTTGGTGTCTATTTTTGGTTACCTTGAACAAATCACTTTTTAAAAAATCTTAATTCCTTTTATCAAGTTAGTAGATTAGACTAAATGACCTCTCAGGTACCTTCTGTTCTCATAAGAGACAGGCTGGTATAGTCGGAAGGTAACCTCATTTGGGAGTTTTATGTCCTATGTTGTCTCTGATTGTCAATTGCTTAGTGATCTTGGAGTAATCATTTTATACCTTTTGCTATATAATTTATATTTTAAATTGGAATTATATTTTCTCTTAAATCATTCGGTTTTTGAGAGGAAAAGTTTACATTAGTAAAAATTCTATGGTTAAAAATGAGAATGGTATCCTTAAATACAATTTCTAATATCAAACTTTTCGAATTCATAGTTAGGGTTAATCATTATCAGGGTAGTTTTTTTCACAATGTGTTTTCTTATTTAAGATACTAAATTTTCTTTCAGTTAGTATTAATTTACCAAAATTTCTAATGAAGTTAATCACCAATTTTTGAGTGTCCAAGCATCTTTAGCATGTCATAACGATAAGAAGGCCAATTTCCTGTGACTTGCTATTTGGTGGTATGAGTAGCTTTTCAATATTTTTTTGATTAAGAGTAAGAAGACTGGAAGTTATAGTGATATGTATTTATTGAGTTATGTATGTATCTATTTATATGTTGCCTTCTGGCTCTGACTAGCACTTAGTTAACTGTTGCCTGTAAAGACCATTTTCATTTTTTAAGTGGCAGAAGTAGAATTGAAGTTCCAGTTAAGATTTGTCCGTGTGAATTCCTGCTATAATTATTTAGTTTAAATCTAATAAGCTTGTTAAATATTTCATTTATAAATTTGAAAATTATGTCTAAAGATTTTTGGCACCTGATAAACTGCACAATTTTAATAATTCTAGTTGGAGCTCAGTTTTGAAGACTGATTTCAAAGATTTTAGCATTTAATGAGGGAAGGGCATGTAGGTAGGAATGGAGAAAAGAAATGCACATAAATCAACAGAAAGAAAATCAGAATATAAATTTTTTCAGTCAAGTCTCTGGTTATATCTGTATCTCATCACTTTATTCTACATCGTTAATGTATCACCAGCATAGAATTGATACTTACATAGAATCTATATTACAACCTATTTCCTTTTGAGTGACTATTGTGCATGATAGTGATTTGGGAGTTTAATTTCATAGCTGAAAAGGCATCCCCAATATAGTGTATTTAGATCTTTGAGGGTAATTTGTGCATGATAGTGATTTGGGAGTATAATTTCATAGCTGAAAAGGCATCCCCAATATAGTATATTTAGATCTTTGAGGGCAATTTGGTCCCTCATACCTTCCTTTTTCTAGCATTTGGATCTTCCATTTCCATCATCTTTCTTCTTACAAATGAAGAAACCAAGCCTCAAACAAGTAAACAATGTCGTTCCAATGAATGTCACATTGCTTTGTCACAGGGATTCTTAAACTGGGATCCAGAGACACCCTCCCAACTTGTGTATGAATTTGGAAAGGAACTCACACTTATTTTCATTCATGTAATTGATTTTTAGTATTTAATGTTTTTAGAACCATCTTCTGAAATATGGTCCCTAAGCTTCACCAGAATCCCAAATAGGTCCCTGATGAATGAAGAAGAACCAGTAGTAACCCGTCTACCTTTATTTCTGTGGCCCTCAAAAAAAAAATTGCCATTATGTAGTAGTTTAACCACTGGGAGTTTTCTCAGATAAGATTTTGCATACTAATTTTTATTAGCCAAATGTTTCATGCTTGGTGGTCAGCTGTCAGTAATATAATTATCACTTATTCCCATTATCACCACTATTATTAGTTAACTTAGTATTAGGAACACTAATGAACAATGAAAGAATAGGAAATTGAAGGAATCAGAATTGGAAAGAGGTAAATAAATTGCTTCTCGTTGCAGATAACATAATAATATTTGTGCATAATCTAAGATTCAACTTAAATAATTAGTTGAAGCCCTCAATAATTTTAGAATAATTGTTAGATATAAACCCACATAAGTCAGCATTTTTATATATTTTTTAACAGAGATGCCCCATTTAAAATAACTAGAGATAGAATAAAATATCAGGGAGCATATCTGCCTCAACCCAGGAACTAATGAAACAATTATAAAATATTTTTTACACAAATAAAATCAGGTCTAAATAATTGAAGACATTATTCTTGGATGGGTAAAGCCAGTATAATTAAAAATGACAGTCCTATCTAAACTAATTATTCGATGCCAACCCAGTTAAATTACCACAAGAAATATTTTATTGAACTAGAAAAAAATAACAGCAATTTATTTGGAAGAATAAAAGATTAAGAATATAAGAATTATTAATGAAAAAATGTAATGGAAGGGGGTCTAGCAGTATCAAATTTTAAATTATATTATAAAACAGTAATTATTAAAACTTACCTGATGCTGGTTAAGATATAGAATGGTAGGTCAATGGAACAGGACATATTTACTGCAAATAGTAGTAAAAGATTATAGTAACCATATATTTGGTAAAAGCAGAGATGCAGGTTTTGAGAATATGAAATTACTATTTGGTAAAAATTACTGGGACAACTGGGAAGTAGTTTAGCAGAAACTAGGTATAAACTACTCTCTTGCCACCACTCACTAAGAAAATTTAAAGTGGATATATGATCTAGTCATAAAAGATATGACAGATGAATAGATAACATGTAACATATTACCTATCACATATGTGGATAGAAGAGAAATTTGAGTCAACTAGAGATGAAGAGCATTGTGAGGTTTAAAATGGATAATGGAGTACATTAAAAAGGTTTTATAAAAATGAAATAAGTTTGTCAAGATTAGAAGGAAAGCACAAAATTTTGGAGGGAATTTTTATGCACAACCTCTTGAACTGTATGTACTCTCATATCTAAAATAGTGAAAACTTTTTCAGATTTAGAACAATAAGTGCTGTACTTTAATTGATAAATGGGCAAATTATGGTCATCAATCTTTGGAAGAAGAAATCAGAGCCATATAGATATATGAAAAAATGCTCTAAATTGCTTCTGATTATAGAAATGCATACCAAAATAGTTCTGGGGTATCATTTCACACCCATTAAATTGGCTAAAATGACATATTGGAGAGAGTTTGGAAAAATGGGGATGCTAATACACTGTTTTTGGAGCTATGAACTGATCCTACCTTTTTAGAGAGCAATTTGGAATTAAACCCAAAGAGTTATAAAATTCTATATACCCTTAGACTCAGCAATGCATTGTTGGGTCTGTTTTCCAAAGATATCAGGGGGAATGAAGAGAACCTCTATGTTGCAAAATATTGATTGTGTTTCATTGTGGTGTGGTAGAACTGGAAATTGAGGGGATGCTGATCAATTGGGGAATAGCTTAACATTGTGGTATATGAGTGTGATTGAATACTGCTGTTACATGAGAAGCAATTAGATTAATTAAAAAAAGCTTGGAAAGAACTTTAATGGGATAATGAACAAGAACCATGAGTAAATTATATGCAACTACAATTTAGTATTTGAAGGATAATTTGTGAATGTCATCTTTAGAGAATGAACTCGAAAATGGAAACATGAATGTCAGGAAGAGGGGGGGGGGATCTGTCTCCCATATCATGCCATCTATGATGCAGGGAGGGGAGGAAAGGAACAGAGACAATTGAGAATAAATTCTATTAATTTTTTAAAATATGATTGAATGCAATGAGGATAAATTTAAAGTAATTAAAAATAATATTGTATTCTGTCAGTATTCTTCATATTACTGTTAGTTATAAGTTTGTTTAAAAATGAAGTTGGGAAATTAATATATGTGATATTTTGAGGGAAAAACGCTGGCATTAATCTCAATTCTGTTGATTTTTTTTAAGCTAAATTGTGGTTTTTATCATTTCATAATGTTTAAATAAAAAGACTTTAAGTAATATTTTGCATAAAGTTGTGAACTTTAATTGCATGAAGCAATTATCTTAGCTGTGTCAGTGTAAGATACAGATATATTGGAATTATTAAATTTTGCTGTCATTCATAAACACTGGTATGTACTCAGTGAACTTCTAAGCAGTTTCTATTTAAACCGCATTAAAGTAAACATGTATTTATAATTTGCTCCTTGCTTTTGCTTATTTTTCAGAGAATGAAATCTTAGCTTATATAGGTGTGGCAATAGGTGCTAGGTTGGTTTTTCCATTTTCAAATGTGATTGAAAAGGCCTCATTCTGTTCACTTTGTAAGCCCAGCAGAGAACACATTATTGCTGTTACTGTTCATTATGTATCTCTTTGAGTTTATTGCAAGATATGAATGACCATGGAGACTTTGAGAAACTCTTTCACCCTGAGAAGTTTAGAAATCAAAATGGTAGAAAATGAGTTTTTCTTGTTCAAATGGAAGGCTGCCTTGTACTGACTGGGTAGAGAGGGCTCTCCTCAGGATCAGGAAGGCTTGTCTTCAAAGTTCCATTTCAGACATGTACTAACTGGTTGAGGCTAGTCAAATTGCTTTATCTTTCAATATAGCAAGTAATTTTCTGACAAAAAGGAAGTTGCAGAGAAGTTACCAACCTGCATTCGTAGCAGAAGGTACTGTTCAATCCCTCTCTTCTAGCCTAATTTCTATAGATGTAACCTCCTTTCATGGAAGTAGGATCCAAGAGGCTAATGCCTTTTTTTTTTGTTAAAAACTTCATAGAGCTGTGAAGACATTTTTTTCTTTTGTGATTCTAATCTTTCTCTGAAGTTCTAGAAAATGTGTGCAACAGTGTTTTGAGGAATTCATGGTGTAGTGAAAAAGAATACTGGCAGAAGCCTGTCAGAAGCCCAGAATTAGAATCAATGTTGTACCTTATAGTAAGTCTTTGACTTCGAATAAGTCACTTAAGTTGAGTTTCTCTGCCTTTGTCCCTGGGTTTCAATGAATTTCAGATTAGATTATGTATGTTTTGGAAACAAATTCAGTGGGATACATTTTTTTGGTACCCTCATTTCTAGTCTAGTCATTTGCCCCCTTCTTCCTGGATCCAACATTCTCTATAGTCATGTTTCATTTTTATTTCTTTTAGGTAATACCCATTATAACTTTTAACTGTGATAATATCTTGATATAGAACCAACTTCTAGTGGTATTAGCATTTTAAAAAATTTTTACACTTACTCATATCCCTATTTGTGGTCACTTTGCTAAAAAGAGTTCAGGGTTCAGGGATGCTGGCGTCTTACTAATACTTCTGTCAGATTGCTTTGTAAACCAGACAGACTTAAAAACTAAAAAATTTGTTAACCTGGTATGAACTGCCATTTCCCCTCCCTTCTTACTCAAAAAATGGCCCATTTATATTTTTTATTTGTCATGACATTGGTTGAAGTTATACGAACCTACATATTAATTATCTAGGTCCTCAGATAAAGAAATGATATAATTATATGGAAAGGGTAGAAGTTGAGGTTGGTGATGTCACAGGTGGTGGGAGAGAGAATCAGAGGGAAGTGAATAGGTAAAGGAGACAAATATGTAAGTGAGGAAAAGATATATTCCGACAGTAAAATAGGACACAGGTCGTTCTGTCTTACAGATGACCGGGATCTTTTTTGTTTTTTAAATTTGGTCAATTTCAAACATTATTCCTTGGTTACAAAAATCATATTCTATTCCTCCCTCCCCTCCCCCTCCTATAGCCGACACACAATTCCACTGGGTATTACATGTGTCCTTTATCAGGATATTCTTCTCCCCCCCCCCCCCCCCCCCCCAGCCATATACCCTCGACCCATGTAATCAAGCAATTGTTTTACTTCTTTTACTCCCACAATTTTTCCTCTGTATGTGGATAGTGTTCTTTTTCATAGATCTCTCTGGGATGTTCAGGAACACTGCATTGCCACTAATGGAGAAGTCCATTACATTCGATTGTACCACAGTGTATCGGTCTCTGTGTACAGTGTTCTCCTGGTTCTGCTCCTTTTACTCTGAATCAGTTTCTGGAGGTCATTCCAGTCTCCATGGAATTCCTGCAGTTTATTATTCCTTTGAGCACAATAGTATTCCATCACTAACATATGTTTGTTCAGCCATTCCTGAATTGAAGGGCAACTCCTCATTTTCTAATTTATTGATGGCCAGGATTTTAAAAAAGAAACATAGTACATAAAGTTTAGGTCAGCTCCATTAGCTAGATGATCTATCATCATCATCAGAATATAGGATTGAGGGAGAAGCTAGGTAGCTCAGTGGATTGAGAACCAGGCCTCTAGTCGGGAGGTCCTAGGTTCATATCTGACCTCAGACACTTCCCAGCTGTATGACCCTGGGCACTTCACTTAACTCTCATTGCCTAACCCTTACCACTCTTCTGCCTTGGAACCATACACAGTATTGATTCTAAGATGGAAGATGAGGGTTTAAAAGAAAAAAAAAGAATGAAGGATTGACTTCGCTGATAACTTACTTGCTAAACTCATGATGGGTTTGTCTCTGTTCCTCTTAAGTTCAGGCTATATAGGATAAGGGTGCCACTTATTTCTGGAGCTTATATATATCAGTGTTTTTTAATTTTCCAGGAAATTCTTAGGAATAAAGTAGTGGGAGTGTTGAATCTGCTAGGGAAATTAAATCACTTTGTACATTTAAGAGGGATAAAAACCACTGTTTTTCCTAATTATGGAAGAAACTCCTGCTGAACAGAATCTTGGTGGTGGATTTTTTTTCTTTTAATTTTAACTTGATGGTTCAGTTCAACATACCTGATATGCATCGTGCTAGGCTCTTTGAATACAAAGACAAAACAGTTCCAGTCTTCAAATCTCTTACATTAATGTATAGATACAGTGTCTACATATAATAAATAAACAAAGAAATTTGAAGAGTGAAGGGAGAAATAATGACAAAAGAAGGGTGAAGGAATCGAGAGACTTCACTGAGGCGGATGGTAGCTGGTTTGAATATTTATAGAGGCAAGATGGTCGTGCCTTCTAGGTATGGGGAGAATCATTTTAGCAAGCTCAACTTTGATGTAACAACAAAACATATCCATAAAAATTTGACTTAGAAAGAGGGAGAAGGCCAAGAAGTTATATAAGAAGAAAAGAACAGTAAAAATTGGTTTTTTGTCTGTGTATCCATGATAGATTAGCATGTGGGAGAATTAGTTAGTGGTTAGGCTGTTTTGTGAAAATTTATCACACCAGTTGAAAACTCCAAGCTAAATAGGTTTATTGAGACAAGACCAGTCTCCCAATAAAGCCGGTCTCTGGACTAGATCAGTACCAGAGTCCCTGAGCTATAGGAGATAGCCTTTTTTTATGCCAAGAAATATGATGACATAGTGACAGAAAATAAAATTAAAACTAAAATACAATAAAATGGATGTAAAATATTTCACATGGGCAGTTCTTAATGATTAAAGTGCCGATTAAACTAGAAATGTAAAAAAGTTAACAGTGGTTGGTAACATGTCTATTTATTATAGCTGACCTTTCCAAGGCCTCTAAATAAAGGTTTTAGAGTCTAATTGTTTTTCTACTGAAAATTATGAAATACTAGGAGTCAACAATTGGGTGCCTGTCTATCTTGTTTTATAAAAAAAGTAGTCCTTTACTTCTTGTCCTATTTATCTTATTATAAATAATAATAATAATATTAATAATAATTTTCCACCCTCTGTTAGACACAGAGAGGGGTATAGTTGGCTAAGTGGAAACTCTTGGGTTGTAGGCTTACAGTCAAGATGTAAATAACATTTGTTAACCACCTTAAACTGCATTTTTTCTTAAATAATGTTTATAATTTTTATAAAGCAAACCATATTATTTGACTATTGATTTAAAACTAATGATTATGTTATTAAAATAATCATAGACTTTAATACTATTATAATCATAAAAGGGTTGGTAGGAGTTTTCACAGTATAGCTAGGAGTACTTTTGTGGGTTTTCCCACTGTAACATAATGGTTGGTTGGTTGGTTGGTTGGTTGGTTGGTTTTCATCTTATGTGCCCTCATTTTATGGGAAGTAGCTCTGCAGTATTTGTAATCTTTTCAGAAGGAATCAGTCAGTTTTTGATATTTCCATGTCAGTCTCCCTTTCTTCTTTTCCTAGCCTATGGTGCCTCCAGACTGTCCACATATATTTTTAATTTACATGGCAAAGGAATACTTAATTTCATACTTCAGTTTTTCAAAGATCTGGATTTCATATATATCCTATCTAAATACTATCTTCAATTTTTCAATTTTTGCCCTTTATAGCAAACCATCTGCTGTATTGTTAACATTGCAGTTAGAGTGAAAAAATTGAGTTTAAATTTTATTTGTCACTTATTATCTGACTAACCTTGAAGAAGTCACTTACCTTCATTGAGTCTCATTTTTTTCCCCTAAATTGGGAATATCGAACTCCATTGAAACTATTTAGTTCCTTTATAGTTCTAAATTGGGCTTAAATGATTTCCTTGTGTCATTTAAATATTCTGGGAAGCCATAACTTTTTTATTTCTTATTGTCCACCAATAGGTGGCAATATAATTCATCTAAATGTTTACTTTTTAATGTAATCAAAATTAATAAATATATTAATCAGTAGATTTCATTCAAATTATTATTCTCATTATTAGTTATAAGCCAGATATGTATTCCTTAAAACTCTTAGAAAAATCTAGGCTTGATTTTTAAAAGTTAAAACAGAATTTTAAAAATTTATATTAATTTTGCAGCTATATTAGAAAACTGATGATCTGCTAAGAAAATAGAAAATAGGATTTTAGGTCTCATTGGATGTTGAATTTTTTTTCAGTTCAGCAGGTTTTATTGTGGATTTTAAGAGGATATATTTTTCAGGTTATAGAATAAGCAGAAAAATACCATTTATAGAATTGTAGATATTTAGATATTTGGTATAAAAACCAAAAAACAAGCAAACCCTCTCTATACAATTATACTTTTAAAAAATAGACATATTAATCAAAGAAGCTTAATAAATATTTTAGATTTTTTCACGTCTGTTACTATAAATGCTGGGGATTTTAAAAATACAAATAATCTACTTCAGTCATGACCACATGTTATCAACTAGAAAGCATTTATTAAATACCTTCCTTGTGCCTATTTAATGTTAACAAATTTCTTAAAAGAAAAAAAATCTCTTTCTGTCTTAGTATCAGTTTTAAGACGGAAGAGTGTCAAGAGCTAAGTAATAGAGGCTAAGCGATTTGCCTAGGACTACACAGCTAGGAAGTGTCTGAGGTCAAATTTGCATCCTGATCCTCTTTGTTCCAGGCCTGGTTTTCTTTCCACTGTGCTATTATCTATTATCTAGCTGCTCCCAAATTTCTTGATCTGTTTACTCCTACCCTTGAATATCATTGGTTTTAGGGGAAATGGTATTAATGAATCATCTAGCTTTCTATAATATCCATGCAATCAGTCTTGTTGTGAAGAAATCCTGGATTCAAATCCTACATCTAACAGGCTAGAAGTTTTCATTTTTAAAGAATATTCTCATAAATCAAATTTAATCTTTAAAAAATCCTATATTGCTTTTTATCACTGTGGTGTCTACTTAAATTCTTTAGCCTTTGTACTTAGACAACCTCTTTTTTTTGGTTACCATATTTTATTATTATGATATAAGTATAATTTCAATGAAGACATGTCCTTGTTCTTCCATATAAAGTAGGTACTATATTTTATCCCTTTAGCCCACCTTATACAATTTTTTTTAATGATTTAACATTTTTTCTGCTATGTTTTATTAACTAAATGATCAGCAGCAGCACATTTTTCTTTAAGGTCCAGACTTTGTCGTTTGTGATGAAGGCCACATATTGAAAAATGAAGCCTCTGCTGTTTCAAAAGCCATGAATTCCATTCGATCCAGAAGGAGGATTATTTTAACGGGAACACCCTTACAGAATAACCTAATAGAGTGTAAGTATAAACCTTTCTTGTCTTTGTAGAGACTTAGAACATGAGGATCACCTTGACCCACTTTTTTGTTGTTATCTGTGAACCTCCTTGTTACCTATGATTCTACTTTCTTTATTTTTCCATTGGTCCATCTCATTTTCATATGAAAGATACCCCACCTCCCTAAGCAAGTGATTGTGACTATTTTAACCTGATTTAATCACATTAAAACTACACAAATATTCTTGTATTTGTCTGTATGTACACATAAATGAGTTTCTGTTAAAATCTGCATGTAATTCAGGAACCTCTTCTAGTTTTTGGCAAAGTATTACCTTAGCTCTTACTTTTTATGTGTATGTAACTTTCTACCTCTACATTGATCTGTGTTCATAGAGAGCAGAACCAGAGCCTGGCCTCTTGATATTCTCTTGTACAATTAAATCTTAACAGAGTAAGCCCAGACAATTTATGGGCACTTAGACTGGAGCTAGCAAGTTCAAGGATGGTCATGCTAAGTACAGGATAAAGCTGTAGCTGTTGAGGTCCAAGTTAGAAGAGTGTTGGTGATTTAGTTAGGTTCATGGACTTATAATGAGAGACACTCCTCTCCTACTTTTACCTGCTGGAGATAACAGTCTAGAATAGGATACAAGAAATCATCCTCAAGTTAACATCCTTAGGTTAGCTGCTGTGTTCCCCCTCACCCAGATTATGTATCATTAGTTAAGCCTTTTTCCCCTTGGGCATAACTTCTTATTAATTTAATTTCTCTTACTGTAGTTTTATTTATATCATATTAACTTTATATTTTATTCTGATGTTGATTGTTGTTTAAAATTTTAATTTATTATCCCTTTTTCTGTTTTGATTTTCCGTTTTGTAGTCAGTTAACATAATTGTGTATAGTAGTATATTATCAGACTTCATTTATTTGTTTAGAGATCTTTGTTTTAATATAAGTTGCCTCACTATTGATGAAAATCTCGGTTGGAATTATAGTTGCTTCTGCTTGATTACATGGGGTCAAAGGGATATAGTTGGGGATGTAGACTCTAAATGAACATCCTAATGCAAACACCCAACAACATGGAAATGGGTTCTGATCCAGGACACATGTAATATCCAATGAAATTGTTCATTGGCTGCAGGAAGGGTGGATGGAGGGGAGGGAGAGAAATAATGTGATTCTTGTAACCAAGGTATAATGTCCTAAATTGAATAAATAAATTAATTAAAATGAAAAAAAAAAGAATTATAGTTGCTTGTCATATCACACCCTATATCTGCATTACAAAGAATAATGATTTAAGATGAAAAGCAATTATAAAGCTTGTAAGCTTTGTTATTACTCCATCTTATGTCTTTATAATAGTTATTTTTGTCATATGATCCATCAGGCTCCCTATACTAGATCTGATTTGTAACAAATGTTTGATCTCCATTTATTTGGTCTTTTCTGCCTAAATAAACCTCCTTATTATGGTGTCAGCATTTGAAATAAGCACTTTATTACATAATTGTTTCTGAAAATTTTTAACCCTTATAGGGACAGATATCATTAATAAATAAAGTGCCTCTTTTTCTCTTAGATCACTGCATGGTTAATTTTATCAAGGAGAATTTGCTTGGTTCCATTAAAGAATTCAGAAATCGATTCATCAATCCAATTCAGAATGGTCAGTGTGCAGACTCCACCATGGTTGATGTCAGAGTGATGAAAAAGCGGGCCCACATTCTCTATGAAATGTTAGCTGGATGTGTGCAGGTACAAATTCTTTTCACAAAAGTTAAAAGAAAAAAGTTATTTTCAAATATTATGACAGCTCAGCATATGGATTAGTTCCATATACCTTTAAATATGGTTTAATTGCTATCTTTTCCTCTTTCTTGTGCAATATAGCTTTACATTGTAACTTGTTTTGACTCATCTTTTCAAACTTGTATGGTACTTGAGTTTTTAATTCAACTTTCCTTTTTTGGGTCATTTTATTAGGTAGTTTGAGAAGACCAGAGTTCTGCTGTCTTTACCTATAGGTTCCCTGGTTTAGATAGTACTTGAGCCTGAAACTATCTATATCTATGCAGATTTACAATTCAATTAATAACCTGATCTCAGAAGATTGTTGTCTGAGCACACTGATCACATAAGCCAGTATTTATCAAGAGGTAGAAGTTAAATTCAGGCCTTCCTGGCTCTATAGCTACCCTTCACTCTATGGCTACCCTTCAATGCACAATGCTTAATTGTCCCTCTTGACCTTATTAATGATTTGTTAATGCTAATTTTCTTAAATTTCCCAACAGATCTGTTTATATGTTCCATTTGAACACATTTATGACATTACTAAAATATGATTAGAATTTTTTCCCATTTGGAATTAAAAACTAAATAATGGGACAGGTAGGTGTCTCAATGGATTGAGAGCTAGGTCTTGAGATGGGAAGTTCTGGGTTCAAAGCTGGGCCCTTAGACGATTCCTAGCTGTGTGACCCTGGGCAAGCCATTTACCCTATTGCCTAGCCATTACCACTCTTATGCCTTGGAACCAATTCACAGCATTGATTCTAAGATAGAATATAAGGGTTATTTTAAAAGTAGATAGCATTTATTGTATGAAATAAATAGTCAACAGGCATTTATTAAGCTCTTTTTGCTAAACACTAGAGATAGAAAGAAAGGAGCTCACATTTTAATTGGGAAGACAACATTTACATACAAATTATATTTAATGTAATGATGATGGTAGTGGTACTAGCAACTGGGAGGAATAGGGTAGCAAGAGATGTAATTTAAGCTGAGCCTTGAAGGACACCAAAGAAATTTAACAGGAGGAGCTAGGTAAGAAACCTTTAATTTTCATTTTACCTAGATAAATGGGCAGCCCTCTTAATAGTGTAAAATGACTGGCTTCAGTATCAGGAAGACCTCCACTCATGTTATTTCTTTTGACTCATTCTGAATAGTACAACTAGACAATTGACTTAACCTCATAGGTGCTCGTGCCCAGCATCTAAGTTACAGAACTTTATTGATGGATGGAATTTCCTCACCAGAAAGTCTCTATACCAATGAAATCACAAGTTGAGGTTGAGAGAGAGAGAGAGAGAGAGAGAGAGAGAGAGAGAGAGAGAGAGAGAGAGATATTTCATATGTTGTTAAAATCAACTTATTTGTACTTAGGCTTGAATGAAAGAAATGGTTGGGGAAATAGTTTGATTTAGAGAATAGAATGAAGTGTGAAAGAGATTACAGCTTTTTTATAGTTGGGAAATTGCCTTGCCTACTAATTTTTAATTAATTTTAAAAATTAATTAATTTTAATTAAATTTTAATTAATTTTATCCTTTGATTCTATAAAACCTCACTCATTTGGAATTATTATTGTAAAGACTCATCTGAGTTTTGATTTGGTTTAAGATGTTCTTTTAAAAATAAAATTTTATTATTTTGGAGTCCTAACTAAAAGGCTTCCCTTTGGCAAGTTAGGGGATCTTTTAATCAATAGGTAATTTGTGTAACCGAAATTCTTGATCTTCTCTATTCCAACAATAGTTTTTCATCTAGATCAAAAGTATATTCATACACAGTATAGAAACAGCTCGTCAACTGAACCTAATTCTATTATATAAATTCATATCTGCCCTTTATGATAATGTTTGGCCATAGCTGAAGTGCTCTTTCTTATTTAAAAAATTTTTTGTGTAATTAGCACATTTTTTTCTTTACAGTTTAAGTTCCTTCATGAGTGTTATAAAGCACTCTGATTTCTTAAATAGGTTAAGCATATCCCTGAGTCTTACCTATTTCTTTATATTTTTTTATTCTTTTCGGTCCAAACAGACAAAATTAATTTTTAAATCAATTGAATTTCAGTTAATTATGTTTACTTTAAATACATTCACCAAATATTAAGCCTCTTATACTAGGCACTATGTTGTATCTGTGAGGGAGAACAGAGGAGATAGACAAAGACAAAAAACAAAGAGTCTTTGCCCTCCGGGAGTTTATATTTTACTTGGAAGATTTACAAGTAGTTTTTTTTCTCTCTATTGCTTTATTCCTGAATAGAGACCATTGTGAACACTCTTAATATTATATCAATTGATATTATCTAACTACCTTAATTTAGAGTTGTGTTCCCACTGTTGTTGGATAACACTAAGGAAAAACCTGATAAACCTGATTGTAACTGTCATCAGCTTACTTCCTTGCTATTTCCTTCCAGGGTTTATTTGAATGAGTCTCCCATCACATAGTTTCACTATGTAGCAGCATAGGAGATAGTTCACCTGTTAACTGAACATCGTGGTAGACAAAGGTGCTAAAGTTCCGTCAAGGGAATGGATGGGTAGAGGGAGGCTAATAGTCTCCAAAATTTTCCTTTATGTTTGGCAGATTTATTTGCGTACTTCTTGCTTTGAGATCATCTCACAACCATTGGTTCCTTATTTTCATTGAATCATTTCTTTATTGACTTTTTCTTATATCAGAGAAAAGATTATACAGCACTAACAAAGTTCCTGCCACCAAAGCATGAATACGTTTTAGCTGTAAGAATGACACCTATTCAGTGCAAGCTTTATCAGTACTACTTAGACCACTTAACAGGTAAGTGAAAATGAACTAAAAGTCAAAATATTTTCATCATCAAAAAAATGTTTCTTAAAAAAAAGTTTGTTTCTGAAATTTGAGAATGTCAATGATTAATTTCCCACATTTTATAGGGTTATTTTATATTAATGTGTGTATTTATATTTGTAGGTATTCGTATACAGAGAGATCTGGAAATAAAAGTAGCATTATAGAGAACAAGTATTTTTTTTCTTTTTACGTTGTGACCCCCCACCCCCCTTCATCTTATTTTTTCCAAAACTTATTATCAAGCAGGTCATTTCCTAACAAATTTGCATGAGTTTCCTCAGAAATGTGTATGAAGGACAAAAAGTAGCACTCCTCATTTCCTTGCCCCTGAAATGAACAACCTTCTGCTCTAGACATTTTCTCTGGGGTGACCCCAAGTCAGGCAGGATGACATAATGGATAAATGGTATAAAACTAGTCTTAAACTTAGGAAGAACTAAGTTCAAGTCTGCCCATTATAAAAGGTTATATTACCCTGCACAAGTCACATAACTTCCAGGTACAAGTACGTCTTTAAGACTGTAAATTGTACAACTCCATTGTTAGGTATTTCCTCACCAGAAGTTCCCTATACTGATAATATCAGAAGTTTGAGTTCTGGCCCCCTTCCCCCTCAAAGAAGTTTAAAAAATTATTACTTGACAAGAATCCTGAAATTCTCAGTTAGAACCGACTTCGGTGGCCATCTATTATCACCCAGATCTGAAAGGAAAATTGATCTATAGCATCAGAAGTTCTAATTATGGGGGCAGTTTGGTGGCTCAGTAGATTGAGAGCCAAGCTGTGTGACCCTTGGCAAGTCATTTAATCTTCACCAACTAACCCACACCTCTCTTCTGCCTTGGAACCAATACATAGTATTTTTTTCTAAGATGGAAGGTAAGAATGTTTGTTGTTCTTTTTGGTATTTTTTAAAGAATTTCCTCATCCAGCTTTTAATTGAATACCCTACTGAGGTACAGCCTCTTGAACCAGCCCATTTCTTCTAGGGGGAGTTTTCAGTGTTAGGATAATTTTCCTTAGATCAAGCCTCAATTGCAACTCCCACCTCCCAGTTTACCTTGTAGAGCCAAATAGTATAGCAAATCTCTGTTCCATGTGTAGGTAGCCCTTCAAATACTTAAAAGATAGCTGCCATAAATTCTAATATTTAGTATTTGTTTTTCTAGGCTAGAAATAATTCATTTCCTTCAAATAAGTCTTGCATACTATCTCACATTGTAGACTAATTGTGAGTTTTCAGTCTACTAAAACTCCCAAATATATAATTTATTTTTTGGATGAACTGTTCTTTATCTACAATTTCTCTGTTGTGGTTGTCAAGTTCCTTTTTTTAGACCCAAATGTAACAGTTTTCATTCATCCTTAAGAAATTTCATTTTAATTGATGCATTCCAATATTTTAGCCACTTAAGACCTTCATGATACCTTTCAGTGTCATTAATTAAAGGTATTAAGCACCTCAATAGTATATATAGATTCCTAGGACATTTCCTTAGAAACTGCCTTCTAATTTGGTATTGACTTATTAATGATTATTTTTTGGGACTGAACATTTGGCCACTTGTGAAACCACCCAATTGTAGTTTTGTCTCGCACTCAACTCTCTGTTTGTTATATAATAATATCAAATACTATGCTTAAAATCTAGGTAAACTGTCTGCAATCCTCCTTATCTACTAGCTTAGTAACCCTGTCAAAAAGGAAATCAGATTAATTTGCATTTCATATTAAGAAACTTTTCATAGTACCTATCTATATTTCCTTAATTTTGACTCTTCTTTTTATTTTCATTTTGGATGAAATAGTAATAGGACAGGATACAAAGTGAATACACAAAGAAATCTGAAATGTCTGTCATAACCATTGCTATAGGTTTTTCATAATAGAACAGAATAAAGCTGATAACATTGATTTATTTCTCTTCTAGAATAGGCCCACTTGGGATAAAATTGTTCTGCCTTTTGGGTCCATTGGGGTGCGGATTTTTTTTTTTTATGTTCCTTAGATACTCCCAGCACAATACTTGGTGGTTTTTATTGTTATTATTATTGTTGTTGTTTTTGTTGTTGTAAAATCAATCAAGTTGTAATGTATCTGAACTTTAGTCAGTTAATAAACGCTTATTAAATACCTAATATATTCCAGGCAATGTGCTTTAGGCTCTTTCTCACCTAGTCTAATTTAATTTCCCTCATGAATTTTGCCTGAATTCTTCTGTGTTCATATTACCTTCTATATTGCATTGTAGTCATTGCACAAATAATGTGAGAATGAATTGGTTACTCTATATTCCTTTTTTCACCTCTAGTGTATGATATGCTTCTCTAGGGTAGAGACGTTTCCTAGAAGTTCAGAATTAGAAGGCCAATCCACACCTGGGAGATAAGTTTCACTAGAATGTATACAAATATACATCATTGTAGCCTTGAAATTAAAAGGTGCTTCCTCCTTTTCCAAATCTGGCCAGTATACTTAAGAGCAAAAATATTATCTACAGACAAATGTTCTTAAAATCTTTGCTGTGGTCATTCTAGTATCATTGTATGACTGTCAGAATTGGATTAAAAGGAAAGCTGAGCACCACCGATCTACACTTTTCAAATTGTGGTGATGGTATCTCTTGGACAGCAAGGAGACCAAATCATTCCAATACTTCAAGTGATTAATTAATTCAAACTCTTCATTGGAAGGACAAATACTGAATCTTATTTAATACTTAGGTCACCCAATGAGAAAATAGGATTCACTGGGACAGACCCTGATGTGGGTGAAGATTGGAGGCGAAAGTAGAAGTGGATGGTAGAGGATGAGATGGATAGACATTGTCATGGAAACATTAAACATGAGCTTGGCAGACTTCAGAAGGTAGTGGAGGATTGAAGGGCCTGGCATGTTATAGTGTGTCATGAAGAATCAGACATGACTGGCTGAACAACAGCAGAGTGTCTACATGCTTCCCACTGGATGTCATCTTCACTGATGCAGCTCAATGTTTTCACTTTTCAAATTCATTTTGGATCCTGTTTGTTACCCACTATTTTAGTTATTACTCCTACCTTGTCTTGAAAATAGATGTGTATACTATCTCTAATTTAAGTCATTGATAAGACTGTTAAATTTAAGTCATTGATAAGCATTGATTTCTTCACTGTAGACTTCACAATGCTGACCATGTTCACCATTAAATCTTTGATTTCCAAACATACAGTGAATTTTGATTTTTTTTTAAAACCTTCTGTTTTAGATGCAATACTGTATATTGGTTCTAAGTAAGAAGAGCAGTAAGGGTTTAGCAATTGAGTTTAAGTAACTTGCCCAAGGTCATATAGCTAGGAAGTATCTGAAGCCAGATTTGAAACCAAGGCCTCCTATCTCTAGACCTGGCTTTTCATCCACTGAGCCAACTAGCTGCCTCCAGACAATTTCTAATTCTAATCATGGTATTATCATGTTCATTTCTCCATCTTTTTTGCTCGAATAAGAGGAGATACTTTGCTAAAGGCAAAGTATTCAGTGGCTACAGACTTTCTCTTCTCAGTTTAGTAACCCTTTTCCAAAACTGGTCTGATTTGTTTTTGGAAGCCATACTACATTTTTGTCATCCCTTCTCCCTTTTCTAAACATTTCTTACCCTCTTTTATGATCCTTTCTAGAATTTGTTCAAGGATACAAGTCAAGGTCATTAACGTTTAATTTTCAGACTTTATTCCCTTCCCCTGTTTTTGAAAATGGGTACCTTGGGGCTGTTAGGTGGCTCAGTGAAAGAGAGCTTAGCTTGGTAATGGGAGGTCCTCAGTTCCAATCTGGTCTCAAACACTTCCTAGCTGTCTGACCCTAAGCCAATCACTTAACTCCTACCCCACCCCCCACCCCATTGTCTAGCCTTCCTTGCTCTTCTGCCTTGGAACCAGTACACAATATTGATTCTTAGATAGAAGATAAGAGTTTGTAACCAAAAAGAAAACAAACATGAGTGCCTGCTTCTTTTTCCAGTCCTTCAGTATCTCTCCCATTTTTCACCATCTTTCAAATTATACTAACCATAACTCAGCAGTGTTATTCATCTGAGAATAGTCCATCTGAATCAAGTTACTTGATTTCACCAAGGATAACTAGCTGCTTTCTTATCTTCTCTTAATTATGTTTTATCCCCACCTTCTTAGTTATCTTCCTTCCTGTCTTTGCCAGTGCAACAACCATCCTTCTCCCTGCCAGGGAAAGCCAAAAGAAATGTAACTATTGAACAAAGCTTCCATCTTTCTTGCCAGTTATTACGCTATCATCCCTAAGCAGTGGTTCTATCCTTTCTTTGATCTTCCTCTTTTCCTCAATATAACTACTAGAACTCCACCTTTTTTCTTGTCTTTACCTTATTCATTTCTTAGCTCATTATGGGCTTTAACACTACTAACACACTGTATTTACAGGACCATGCAGTATTCTCTTCATCCTCTTTTACTTAGCGGTGCTTTCATCTTCTGTGCATATCTTTTAAAAAATCTGTGTTGGGGAACAGCTAGGTGGCTCTGTGGATTTAGAGCGAAGTCTAAAAATGGGAGGTCCTGGGTCCAAACATGACCTGAGATACTTCCTAGGTTTATGACCCTGGGCAAGTCACTTAATCCCTGTTTTCCTGCCTTGGAACTAAAATAAAATATTGATTCTAAGAATGTAAGGATTTTAATAAACAAAACAAAATAATAGTTATGCCTATCATTTGTTTCAATTTTGTCTTTGTATTTCAATCCTATGTTATAGTGCTTTGAATAGTAGAGACTTAATGTTTATTGAATGGAGTCATGTATTATGTTAATGTTTATGTAAGATTGGCATTACAAATAAGGAACCATTTGATATGATTTGTCAATATTTGCTATATAATTTGTTATGCTGAATAACCCACATGACTTTTTAAAGGAATATGCTATCATGCCCATTTTGTAAAATATAAATAACTGAATAATAAGCCATGTGAAAATGAGATAGATGAAAGACCTTGTGTTACCTGAAATTCTTTTTTTTTTAAATTTCTTTTTTGTTCTTTAGATAAGTTACCAGTTGCTGGGTTTTCATATGTATGCATGTTGTTTGCCATAATAGCTAACACCAAAATGTTTCACTTAGATATGTATTGTTAAGGCCCACTATCTAAAGAGCAAACAAGTATTTAAGATTTTAGAATAAATCCAGGCTTCATTCCTTTGTGAGTACAGTTGAAAGGAATAAAACATCTAAAGCTCTAATTGCCATGGTTTCTAAGCTCTGAAAGAAGGGTTTGTTCTAACCTCATCTGGTGCCACAAATCTTTCTCTTTTCAGGTATGTTTTTTTAATGACTACTACCTTTGATTTTTCTCACAATAGAGTAGTTTCAATCACACAGCCCTTTGAAGAGGTTACTCCAGAATTTCTGTTGATGATTGTACAGGCTCCTCTTTCTTGCTTCTCAGTGTAAGACCTCTACCTTAGTCTTGAGTTTGATTAAGAATGTACATGAAAGACAAATAAGAAATACGTAGTAACATTATCTTTGCTCTATATTAGTATTATTTATTTTGTGAAATGTTTCCCAACTGCATTTTTTTTTTAACCCTTACCTTCCGTCTTGGAGTCAATACTGTGTATTGGTTCCAAGATAGAAGAGTGGTAAGGGCTAGGCAATGGGAGTCAAGTGACTTGCACAGGGTCACACAGCTGGGAAGTGTCTGAGGCCAGATTTGAACCTAGGACCTCCCATCTCTAGGCCTGGCTCTCAATCCACTGAACTACCCAACTGCATTTTAATATTATTTGAACTGCACTGGGATTCAATAAGGGCCATCACAGCCCATAGGTGATGTGTTTGACTTTTAGTTCTGCAACATGCACATCTTATATATGAAGACCTCTAAGTGTTGGTATCCTTCTGTGATAGTCTTTTCCTCATTTAGATAATTAAATTTTTTTCCTTTATTTTATGTTAATAACAAATTTCTATATAAGTTTTCTAAAGTTACATGATTTCTGTTGTCTCCTTCCCTTCTTTCCTCCCCTTTCCAGAGTTGACAGGCAATTCAGCCTAGGCTTTCTTAAGTCCCTCAAAATTTTCCTGGATCATTATATTGCTATTATTAGCTAAGTTTATCAAATTCCATCATTCAACAATATTTCATTTACTGTGTATGGTGTTCTCCTACTTCTGTTTATTTCTTTCTGTATCAATTCATGTAGGTCTTTCCAGTTCTTTTTGAAATCATTCTGTTCATTATTTCTTAAAGCAAAATAACATTCCATCACCACCATATACTACAATTTGTTCAGCCATTCCCCAATTGAGGGACAGCCCTTTAGTTTCCGTTTCTTTGGCACCACAAAAAGAGCAACTATAAATATTATTGTACAAACAAGTCCTTTCTCATTTTTAAAATATTTACATAATTTTCAATGATAGAGAGTTTTTTCCCAGTTCTATCATTTCTTACATCCACTGCTCTTATTTCTAACCTCTAGATTCAAGCATAGTAAGTGGTATAGCTTAGACATGACAGTCCTTCAAATGTGAAAATACAATGTAATCTGGCTCTTCTTTTCCTCCTTTTTCCAGAGCCCAATCCTTCACATCTCCAGATTAAACATCCATACTTTCTATACTCGATTTTGATTTCTAATATCTTCCACATCATAGTCCTTCTTTAAATACAATCTACTTTTTAAATGTTTTTCCCAAATAGTTATTAGAATTGAAAACAGTTACGTTACCTGTCCATGCCAAAGTTCAGCAGAACTGTCAGTTATTGAGGGCACTATTTATCTTATACTGTACAATTGGGGTTATCATAACATCTCATCAGCTCATGCTCTGCCTTGATGAGTCATATTAATTTATTTTCTTTTTTGAGAATAATTTGTTCACATAGTGGTGGCATCATTGACAGAGACAAGTTACCAACAAATGGTATTCAACAAAGACTGCATACTTAACATCTCAGAATTCACAGAAAATGAAGACAATAAAGAATTTCATTTTCTTATTCTTGGATATTTTAAAAAATAAGACCATTTGGCTTGGTAAGTCAAAATGTCTCCTTAACATCTCTTAGGAGTCCTTGAAAACTTCACTAATAGAGATAATGTCATGAGATGATTCTGATTATAAGGCATCAAACAAGGAATACAAACAACCGGGAGGTGTATTCCAAAGGAATTTACATATTGGTGGATATCTGACATAGAATGTTATTTCTCCAATTGATGAGGTGCTGTAGAAATTTCCGTTGTTGGATGTCATTGTACTTATTGCATAAAACCTTAGAATATTGTAAACCTCTTAAATGAGACTTAGAATTACTCAAATTATCAGTCTATCCAACCTACCCAGGAAAAGCAGAGTTGAAATTTTTTGTCCAATCTGTGAAGCACAGTTAGATGAACAGTCTAAAGTGTGGGTCCATTATTAACATATCTTGAGCAGATACCTATTGACAATGAACTGGATTTTTTTGCCTTTCTATCTCAGGTGATTAGCACAATGCCTGATACATATTGTAGACACTTAATAATTTTTTTAACTTGACTTATATTTTCTGGTAAATTTAAGTTATGAGTCACTCTGTAGACACTTTGAGTATACTACATCATCCTTCCAACAAAAAAATTACCCTGATAAATGTAAATAAGGGATATCAGGGAAGAAACAATTTTTCCTTTCCTTTCCTCTCCTGTTCTGTCCTGTCCACTAAAATAGATGTTGGCAATACTATGGATATAGCTCATAGATTTTTATTAAACTTTTGGTTTTTTTAAAAACTTCATATAATTTTTGTGAGCAGTAGACATATATTAGTAATGAAAGCAGATATATTCAAAACTAATTTGATGTCCAGACCAGAAAAATCATTGCTAATGTTTTAGAATCATTATGTCAGAAAATTTTCGGGGGGGGGGGTACCTCATCACCTCTTTTTGGCTCTGGACTGTTAACATTCTTATCAATAATTGGGATAAATGCATAGTTGATATTCTAATCTAATTCACAGATTAAACAGAACTGAGACAGATAGTTAATAACTGAGTCAAGACCCAAAAGGATTTTCTGAGGATAAAGCACTAGTCTTAATCATTAGATGAAATTCAGTAGAGATGAATGTTAGTAGATAAATGAACTCTATGAATACAAGATGGTCATAAGCATGCATAGATATCAGTCATTTTGAGAAAAATCTATACTTTTTGTGAATTGCTAGTCAAGTATCTGATTTTTTTTTTTAAGGTAACGCAGTAAGAGCTTTTGAAAGATAGCTAACTTCTAGGCATAGGGAGGTATTGACTTCTCCTGTACTCTGACCTTGTCAGACTTTACTTAGAATATTGCATTGACTAATGGGTGCCACATTTTCAGGTAAACATTAATAAGCTAGAGAGTATTCATTGCAAGGCCACCAAGATGATGATAGACCTAGAATCCAGTACATGTGAGGATTGGTTGAAGGAATTGGGTATGTTTTCCCTTTAAAGTAGGGATTCTTATGAAATAATAAGATTTCTGCATGTATTTGAAGGTCTGTAATATGATGAGGCAAATAAATTTTTTTGTTTTTCCCTCTGAGAGCAGAAACAAACTAGGTGGAAGTTGTATTAGGTCATATTTAAACTAAATGGCAGTGAAAACTTCTTATGAATTGCAGCTGTCCAAAAACAGAATACGTTGCTTCAGGAGGTTGTGAGTTCCTTCTCTTTGGATGTCTTCCATGTGTGGCTGGATAAACATGTAAGGCATATTTTAGAGGGGATTCCTTTGGCATGTAGATTGTATCAGATAACTTCTGAAGTTTATTTCAATTCTAAAATGATGTGATTCCCCCATTCCTTTGAATTTACTTGGTTCAATCC
Organism: Monodelphis domestica; assembly: GCF_027887165.1. Classification (NCBI taxonomy): domain Eukaryota; kingdom Metazoa; phylum Chordata; class Mammalia; order Didelphimorphia; family Didelphidae; genus Monodelphis; species Monodelphis domestica. The sequence continues at coordinate 30,576,562 of NC_077235.1, forward strand.
AATTGCTTTTTTCATTTTTTCTCTTTTATGTTCCTTCTATACCTTTTATAAGCATCTTGAGGTGTAGCATGTTAGGACCCAGCTATGATGGGCCTTCACTTCATGTAGAAAAATTTAATGACTTTTGCAAATCTCTTCCATTTTTCTTTTTTTAGTTATTACTTGAATCCCCTTGGCATCATGTTGCTTAGTTGGGTATCTTGCCACATTTTTTAAAGCTGCTTTTTTCTCATTACTGCTTCTCTGCTTTATTAGAAAATAATCATTATATTTATCCATCATCTTTTGAAAGATTTGCAGATTATTTTTATTATAGTTGTTTTTGCCTTTCATAACCATCTCTTTCCATTAGGCTAGTTAAGTTAAATTTTTCCTGAATAAGATATTTTCTGGACTCCTATTCTTTTGTTGTGATGATTTATATCAATTAAATTTCTAGCTGAAAATTTTCCATTTAGTGTCAATGTCAGTTCGGTTATATTCCATTTTTAGTAACATTTAAATAATTCAAAGTTCAGTCATTTTAATTGAACTACTACATATATTTTTCTGTTACTTTTTTTCTTGTTACACATGTCTGATATCACTTATGATCTGCAGTTTGACTGGGTACAGACAGCTGGCTCATATTACTTCTAGACTACCGCATATTACCATAAAGAATTAAATGGATTGTATTTTAACAAGGAAATATTTGTTATTGATAGGGGTATTATCATTGAGAAAGGGCTTAAGAAAATAATATGCCTTTTGTGGCTGTGGATTTTTGCTGAAACTGTGTCATGCAATGTTGCAAGGGAATGTATTTTAGAAACCAGCACCAGTCAAATCTCAGTTCATTGTGTGCAATTGGTATCAGAAAAGGAAATTCTCTGCAGAGATACATGCTAAAAAAAAGTTTGTTATGAGAAAGTCCTGTTTCTGAAGGTCTACGTATCCAAATGATTGTTGCCCTTCTAAGCAAGATGTATACTAGCTCTCCTTTGATGCTTGGTTTTTCTTGTCCGATCAGATAGAAGCAGAAAAGAAACATAACAAGATTTCACACAAAAGGTCCTCAAGGGAGCCTTAAAGCACAAAAATGAGTGCTTGCTATGACTTTTGGAGAAACTATTATTGATAATTACCTGTGGTTTCTCTTTATAAGCTTTATTCAAGGGGATTTAAATTAAAACATCTTTTTCATTTTTGGTCAAATGAAAACTTCATACACTGGTATACAAATTGCAAAAAGCAACTTGCTTTCCAACCTTACTTTAGATAGTTTTGGGGGTATTGTGAACTCCATCCCACCCCCAAAATGCTACCTGCCTCCCAGATAATAGTATAGAGTCTCTTAGTACTAAGCTACACTTGTGTTTCTTTCCCCTACCTCCCAGCTCCACTCCTTTTGAATGGACAGAGATGTTGAACAATTAATATTTCCTCTTTACCATGCTAAGGCCTGAAGGGAGAGTACAAGATCTATGAAATGAAAACTATTGAGAATAGGGAACATAAATCCTAATAAATGAAAGGTAGTGTAGAAAGTAGAATACTGGACTCAGAATCAGAAACAGCTTAGTTCATATCCTGTTCTAGACAACTGTGTGACCAGAGACAAAGTGCTTAACCTCTATTCTTCTGTCTCCTTGTATGTAAATGAGAGGATTTCATTTGGTGTCCTCTGAGATCTCTTCTTGTTCTGAGTCTCTGATCCTATGAAATACAAGAAATAACAGACAATATCTTAAATATAATTTTTTGATATACAGATGATGTTCAGATTCAAAGGCATATAAAATTGGTAGGAGAATCAACAACAAAATCAAACATTGTTTCTTTTTTTTTAATTTTATAATATTTTATTTGATCATTTATGCATTATTCATTAAAGACAAAGATCATTTTCTTTTCCTCCCCCCCACCCCCCGTAGCCGACGTGTGATTTCACTGGGTATCACGTGTTCTTGATTCAAACCCATTGCCATGTTGTTAATATTTGCATTAGAGTGTTCATTTAGAGTCTCTCCTCTGTCATGTCCCCTCAACACGGTCGTCAGGTGGTTGCTTTTCCTCGGTGTTTCTACTCCCACAGTTTGTCCTCTGCTTATGAATAGTGTTTTTTCTCCTAGATCCCTGCAGATTGTTCAGGGACATTACACCGCCACTAATGGAGAAGTCCATTACGTTAGATTGTACCACAGTGTATCAGTCTCTGTGTACAATGTTCTCCTGGTTCTGCTCCTCTCGCTCTGCATCACTTCCTGGAGGTCGTTCCAGTCTCCATGGAATTCCTCCACTTTATTATTCCTTTTTGCACAATAGTATTCCATCACCAACAAATACCACAATGTGTTCAGCCATTCCCCAATTGATGGGCATCCCCTCATTTTCCAATTTTTGGCCACCACAAAGAGCGCAGCTATGAATATTCTTGTACAAGTCTTTTTCCTTATTATCTCTTTGGGGTACAAACCCAGCAGTGCTATAGCTGGATCAAAGGGTAGACATCCTTTTGTCGCCCTTTGGGCATAGTTCCAAATTGCCCTCCAGAATGGTTGGATCAGTTCACAACTCCACCAGCAATGAATTAATGTCCCTACTTTGCCACATCCCCTCCAGCATTCATTACTTTCCTTTGCTGTCATGTTAGCCAATCTGCTAGGTGTGAGGTGATACCTCAGAGTTGTTTTGATTTGCATCTCTCTGATTATAAGAGATGTGGAGCACTTCTTCTTGTGCTTATTAATAGTTTTGATTTCTTTATCTGAAAACTGCCTATCCATGTCCCTTGCCCATTTATCAATTGGAGAATGGCTTGATTTTTTGTACAATTGATTTAGCTCTTTATAAATTTGAGTAATTAAACCTTTGTCAGAGGTTTCTATGAAGATTTTTTCCCAATTTGTTGTTTTCCTTCTGATTATAGTTACATTGGTTTTATTTGTATAAAAGCTTTTTAATTTGATGTAGTTGAAATTATTTATTTTACATTTTGTGATTCTTTCTATGTCTTGCTTGGTTTTAAAGTCTTTCCCCTCCCAAAGGTCTGACATGTATACTATTCTGTGTTTACCCAATTTACTTATGGTTTCCTTCTTTATGTTTAAGTCATTCACCCATTTTGAATTTATCTTGGTGTAGGGTGTGAGGTGTTGATCTATTCCTAGTCTCTCCCACACTGTCTTCCAATTTTCCCAGCGGTTTTTATCGAATAGTGGATTTTTGTCCCAAAAGCTGGGATCTTTGGGTTTATCGTATACTGTCTTGCTGAGGTCGCTTTCCCCCAGTCTATTCCACTGATCCTCCTTTCTGTCTCTTAGCCAGTACCAAATTGTTTTGATGACTGCTGCTTTGTAATATAGTTTGAGGTCTGGGACTGCAAGGCCCCCCTCATTTGTGTTTTTTTTTCATTATTTCCCTGGATATCCTTGATCTTTTGTTATTCCAAATGAACTTTGTTATGGTTTATTCTAAATCAGTAAAGAAAATTTTTGGGAGTTCCATGGGTACGGCACTAAATAGATAAATAAGTTTGGGTAGGATCGTCATTTTTATTATATTGGCTCGTCCTATCCATGAGCAGTTAATGTTTTTCCAATTGCTCAAGTCTAGTTTTAGTTGTGTGGCGAGTGTTTTGTAGTTGTGTTCATATAGTTCCTGTGTTTGTTTGGGGAGATAGATTCCTAGGTATTTTATTTTGTCTATGGTGATTTTGAATGGGATTTCTCTCTCTAGTTTTTGCTGCTGAGCTGTGTTGGAGATATATAGAAATGCTGATGACTTACGTGGGTTTATTTTGTATCCTGCAACTTTGCTAACCTTGTTGATTATTTTAATTAGCTTTTTGATTGAATCTCTAGGATTCTTTAAGTAGACCATCATGTCATCTGCAAAGAGTGATCACTTGGTCTCTCCTCATTGCCTATTTTGATGCCTTCAATTTCTTTTTCTTCTCTAATTGCTACTGCTAGTGTTTCTAGTACAATGTCAAATAGTAGAGGTGATAATGGGCATCCTTGTTTCACTCCTGATCTTATTGGGAATGCATCTAGTTTATCCCCATTGCAGATGATATTAGCTGATGGTTTTAGATATATACTGTTTATTATTTTTAGGAACGACCCTTCTATTCCTATGCTTTCTGGTTTTTTTAATAGGAATGGTTGTTGTATTTTATCAAAGGCTTTTTCTGCGTCTATTGAGATAATCATGTGGTTCTTGTTGGTTTGCTTGTTGATGTGGTCAATTATGTGGATGGTTTTCCTAATATTGAACAAACATTGTTTCTTAAACATTTTTAATAAAGGGGAAAATTAGGAAACATAAACGTTAGGGAAGATGAGGAAGACAATCAATGGTTTGCGGAGTGAGGGAAATGAATAGGAAAGGGAAACCAGACTCACTTTTTTGGGTTCTGATCTTTTCTACCACACCTCCTCCACTGTACTGGTTCCTGACTCCAATCATTTAATCAGTGAGCAAGCATTTTCAAAGCAGTACAAATTGCCTTTTATTTCCATGTTGCCATGCATTGATTGATTGGGCTTCTGAGCCTCAGTGTGAAACAGAGTGCCCTCCCTCGACATAGCAGAGTCCTGTAATATAGATGTAATGATTGAACTTTCAATTCATTTTTAAAAGCATTGTTCTCCCCTTTACTAACTGACATCAAGATGACATTTTTGTTCTCTTCCATTAAACATATTTAATCTGTCGACAATAAAGTCAGCATACTTTGACTGGAGTCTCATAACAATGGAGTTAAAAGTTATTCCTGATTAGCTAAATAAAACATAGAGACAAATTCTTCCACCAAACCTTTTCAGATTTACAAAATTAAAAGTTCAGAGTAGGATGAGATGTGAGTTCCTGACGTTGTAATATAAGAAAGTTGAGGCAAAATGTTTTTAAAGTATCAGGGAACAATGAGAAAGTACTTATTAGCTGCTAGACCCTTTCTCAGGTTTTATCCTTCTTGATCTTTATGCAATATTTTACATTATACTAACCACTGCCTCTTTCAGGATAAATTATCTCTTCTCTTTTCATACTGCTGCTTTCTCTTGGTTCTCTTCTCTTCCTCTTAGTTATCTTTGCTACAGCATTATCTGTGCCTCCTTTATGGGTGTGCATATAGCTCAGTACTCTAGCTTTTTCTTCTGTCATTTTTCCTTTAGACTCTCAAGTATTATAGCAGCCTTCAGGAGTTTCATTGTCCTCTATGATTTCCAGCTCTCTATTTCCAGTACTGTGTGACCCACTTTGCCAGTTCATTGTTCCAAAATATCTAATTAAGAACTCCATTTTCCTCCAAGCCCTCCTCTTCCAAACTTCTGCATTTTTGTCAAGAGTACAACTATTTTTTTCGTCACTCAGATTCAAAACCTTGGTGGAATGTAAACTCTTCACTTTCCCTCACTCCATATACCAATTTTTTTTTTTAAGGTCTTAATCTTTGTCCACCTACAACACCTCATATCTAGCCCTTCTCTTTGCTCACAGGAAGCATGTTAATTCAAGCCTTTATCTCCTCTTACTTCAGCTACCTTAATGACATTGTAATTTGTTTACCTTCCTCTAGGCTTTCCCCTCTCCAATCTCTTCTTCACATAGCTGCTAAAGTGATTTTCCGAAAGCTCAAATCTGACTGTGTTATTACCACTATTAGGAATCCATTGGCTCCCTTCATCTTCCTGGATAAAATATAAACAATTCTATCTCTCCACCTGTTTCCAACCTACTTTTTTAGGCTTTCTGCACATTAGTTCCCTCTACTTACACTGCAATCTAGCTAACTGGTCCTTGTTCTAAATCCTTATTCATTTAGTTTTCAGCTCATATATCCTTTCACATGAGATCTTTCCTGATTTCCCCCCTAGATGCTAGTGCTTTTTCATTAAAATAACTTTTTACCATATTTTGCTTCTACCTATTGGACCTGTCTGTTTTGTCTCCTTCAACTAGAATATAAGTTCCTTTATGGCAAGGGTTGTTGTTGCTTTTGTCTTTTTAGTCTACATTTTTAGCATAGAGCCTGGTACAGAATAGGTGCTTAGTAAATGCTTTAAATTTTTTTCTTTTTTTAAAAAAATATTTCTCAATTATATATATATTTCAATTCAACGTTCATTTAATTTTTCTCATAGTTATGTGATTCATGTTCTTTCCCTCCCCTTTTTCCTTCCCCCCTCCAAGAGCTGAGAAACAATTCCACTGGGTTATACATGTATTATCACTCAATACCTATTTCCATATTATTCATTTTTGTAATAATCTTTTAAACCCAAAACCCCATATCCAATACCCATATAAACAAGTGAAAAATCAAATGTTTTCCTTCTGCATTTAACATTCATTTTAAAATGTTTTGAATTCCAAATTCTCTCCTTTCCTCTCATCCATTGAGATGGCAAGCAATATATCAGTTTTACTAGTGAAGTCACACAAAACATTTCCACATTAATCATGTTTTGGAGGGAGGGCGGGAAGGAAGGAAGGAAGGAAGGAAGGAAAGAAGGAAAGAAAGAAAGAAAAGCATGCTTTAATCCCTACTTAGAGTTCATCAGTTCTCTTTCCAGAGATGAATTTTTCGTTTTCATCATTGATTCTTTGGAATTCCTATGGATCATTGTATTGATCAGTAGCTAAGTTTATCACAGTTGGAACATCATTGATAGCATTGCTATTTCTATGCACGATGATTCTCCCCTTTCTTTTCAATTCACTTTGCATCAGTTTATATAAGGCTTCTAAAGTTTTTCTTTCTCTCTTTTTTTAAACCCTTACCTTCCATATTCGAATCAGTACTATGTATTGGCCCCAATGCAGAAGAGTGGTAAGGGCTAGGCATTGGCCATTAAGTGACTTGCCCAGGGTCACACAGCTGTGAAGTGTTTGAGGTCAGATTTGAACCTAGGACCTCCTGTCTCTAGGCCTGGTTCTCAATCCACTGAGCCACCCAGCTGCCCCCTTCTTAAGTTTTTCTAAAACCATTCCCTTCCTCATTTCTTAAAGCACAGTAGTACCTAATTATATACCAAGCTTTGTTCTAGCATTCTCCAGTTTTTTGAGTATCCTCTCATTTTCCATGTTTTTGTCACCATAAAAAGAGCTTCTATTAATATTTTTCTTTATATAGGTCCTTTTCATTTTTCTTTGGTCTCTTTGAGGAATAGAGGTATTTGTGGTATTACTCCCTCAAAGGGTATTCCCAGTTTTATAGCTCTTTTGGCATAGTTCCAGAGTGTTCTCCATCTTGCTTAGACAAGTTCATATAACTATCAAGAACACATTAGTGAGGGGAAAACTAGGTGGCTCAGTGGATAGAAATCCAGGTCCTGAGATAGAGCATCCTCAGTTCTAATCTAGTCTCAGACACTTTCTAGCTGTGTGACTTTGGGAAAGTCACTCAATCCTCATCACCTAGGTATTACTGCTCTTCTGCCTTAGAACCAATTTATAGTATTCATTCTCAGATGTGAGGGTTTAAAAAAAAAAAACCAAAACAGTACATGAGTGTATGTCATTTTCTTTTTCTCTCATATTAGCCAATCAGGTTTGTGTAAAGTGGTACCTCAAAGTTTTAATTTGCATTTCTCTAATCAATAGTGATTTAGAGCATTTTTTTATGTGCTGATAGCATTGGTTTCTTCTGAGAACTGCTCATTCATGTCATTTGCCTGTTTATCGATTAGGGAATGGCTCTTTTAATAAAAAACTTATTGATTTTTTTTTAAATTTGGTTGATTTCGAACATTATTCCCTGGTTACAAAAAAATCATTTTCTATTCCTCCTTCCCCTCCCCTCCCCTCCCGTAGCTGAGACACAATTCCACTGGGTATTGCATGTATCCTTGACCAGAATCCATTTCCATATTGTTGGTATTTGCACTAGCATGTTCATTCAGAGTCTACATCCCCAATCATATCCCCCTCGTCCCAGGTAATCAAGTAGTTGTTTTTTGTTTGGTGTTTTTTACTCCCACAGTTTTTCCTCTGAATATGGATAGTGTTTTTACTCCTATAACCCTCTGGGTTGTTCAGGATCACTGCATTGCCACTAATGGAGAAGTCCATTCCATTCAGTTGTACCACAGTGTATTGGTCTCTGTGTACAATGTTCTCCTGGTTCTGTTCCTTTCACTCTGCATCACTTCCAGTTCCCATGGAATTCCTCCACTTTGTTATTTCTTTGAGCACAATAGTATTCCATCACCAACATATACCACAATTTGTTCAGCCATTCCCCAACTGAAGAGCATCCCCTCATTTTCCAATTTTTTGCCACCACAAAGAGCGAGACTTTTGTACAAGTCTTTTTGCTTATTATCTCTTTGGGGTACAAACTTAGCAATCCAATGTCTGGATCAAAGGGCAGACGGTCTTTTATCGCTTTTTGGGCATAGTTCCAAATAGCCCTCCAGAATGGTTGGATCAGTTCACAACTCCACCAGCAATGAATTAATGTCCTACATCCACTCCAGCATTCAATACTTTCCTTTGCTGTCATGATAGCCAATCTGCTATGTGTGAGGTGATACCTCAGAGTTGTTTTGATTTGCATCTCTCTGATTATAAGTGATTTAGAACACTTTTTCATGTTCTTATTAATGGTTTTGATTTCTTTGACTGAAAATTGCCTATTCATGTCCCTTGCCCATTTGTCAATTGGAGAATGGCTTGATGTTTTTGTACAATTGATTTAGCTCTTTGTAAATTTGAGTAATTAGACCTTTGTCAGAGGTTTTTGTTATGAAGATTGTTTCCCAATTTGTTGCTTTCCTTCTAATTTTAGTTACATTGGTTTTGTTTGTAGAAAAACTTTTTAATTTTGTGTAGTCAAAATTATTTATTTTAAATTTTGTGACTCTTAGGCTTGCTTGGTTTTAAAATTTTTCCCTTCCCAAAGGTCTCACATGTATACTATTCTGTGTTCACCTGATTTACTTATAGTTTTCTTCTTAATGTTCAAGTCATTAACCCATTCTGAGTTTATCTTGGTGTAGGGTATGAGGTATTGATCCAAACCTAATCTCTCTCACACTGTCTTCCAATTTTCCCAGCAATTTTTATCAAAAAGTGGATTTTTGTCCCAAAAGCTGGCATCTCTTGTCATAGACTGTCTCTTAGCCAGTACCAAATTGTTTTGATGACCACTGCCTTATAGTATAGTTTGAGATCTCATACTGCAAAGCCACCTTATTAATGTTCCCATTTGTGCTAAAATTGTACCTAGTCAAATTGAAATTTTTCTTTTAAAATTTTGAAGAAAATGTAAAAAAATAAAAATTTCCAGCTTTTTTTTTTACATTAATGAACTTTCTGAGAGCGCCTTTTCTCCAGGTATTTAATAAAACCATCATTTTAGTTTTTTTCCCTTTAACTTTGCAGATAGCAATCCTTCATCATGTTATTATCCTGAGTTATTCTTGTCCTCTTTCTTCCATGAATTCTCCATAGTGGATTAACTAAGGTATTGAATACCTTACTTTCGGGTCTTTGAATATTTGTGTACTTTTGTGCCTTGTTTCTACTTTCTATGTGTTTTCCATCTTGTTATCTACCTATGAAATCACAAATTACTCAACATTTGGGGAGCCCAGACTCCTAGAGGCTTTATGGATGAAAACTCCTTCAGTTTTACCAGAGCGCCGCAGGTAGAGGGAGGAGGGTAAATTTTTCTTCTGTTTCCTCCAATGGCCGTTTCATGAGAGGTACTGGACCAGCAGAAGACTAGTGAATGTTTCCAGTCAGGAGGAGAAACACATACCTGAAGTCAGACACAGATGTAGGAAAATAATCACCCCAGGTAGGTGGCACCTTCAGAGAATATGACCTTCATGGCAGAGAGAATATCAGCTGTTGAAGCAAGAAAATTGTAAACTCTGAGAGCACAGTTGAACTAAATCCATTCTGTAGAGACATTGTACTCAAGGAGAGCTACATGAAAATCCTACAAAGTAAAAGGACTTCCAGGACTTGCAGTACCAGGAGTTTTGAGTTATCTTTTGTCACATGTGTATATTACATGTGTGCCTCACTGCCATTTTAATTTATATTTCAACACTTTCCATTGATACTGTGTATATATGTGGGAGGGTGTGCCCCAGCAATCTGGGGGTAATACTTATTACTATTCCATCTTAGTATATGCTTTTAGCCTTTACTAAAACGAATTAATTTACTGTCTGAATGTTAATGTGAAGCACATTAATGAGCAATCCTGAACTGTGGTAGTCTTTTCTCTGGAGGCACAACTTGTGAGTACCACTTGAGGGAATAATCCAGAATGGTCCTCATGGGTAGAAGGAGCAGATTCATCATTCACTTAGTTTGCCCTACGTAGATTAGGTTGATCTCTTCAGCAAATGCAGATCTTAATGTGTAACAACAATGTGTGTGGCAATCTAAAACCTACCATTATCTTGGGCCCTTACTAAAAGAATCACAGCTTCCAGGGATTAGGATGAGACAGTTCCTCTGTTCTGTGCCTTAGTCATCCCTCATGCAATATTTTGTTTAGTTCTGAATGCCACAGTTTAAGAAGGACATTGACCCACTGGAGATCATCAAAACAGAACAAAGATTTTTGAAGAATCTTTAGTCTATTTTGTATAAGTATCAACTGAAGTAACTAGGGATGTATTTAGCTTGGAGAAAAGAAACCTTGGGGGACGGCAGTAGCAAACTTCAAACTTTTTGAAGAGTCATCATGTGAAACAGGGATTATACTTATTCTTCTTTCCTCCAAAAGGCAGAATGAGAAATTATTGATTGGAGTTAAAAAGAGCAGAATTTAGGTTTGATGTCTGGGAAAATGACCTAATAATGAGAATTGCTCAGAATGGAATGGGCTTCCTTTCACTTAACATCTTCACACAGTTGCTGAGTGAGCAATTGTCAGTTGTTTTAGTGAGGTTTCCTTTATGGTTTGAGTGGGGCTAGGTATTTGCTAAGATCTCTACCAAAGTGCAAATTCTTTTATTCATCCTAGTGTCTTGAGGTCAGATAAATCAGCATAATGCCATCTACAAACAGAAAGAAGATAAGGATAAACATTTGTATAACCTATGATTTGACATATGTTATCTTACTTTCGTCTTTCAGTTATCTTGAGATTTAGAACTTGGGACCTTAGACATAAAATGGCATGTTCGCAATCAAAGAATAAACATCAGAGGCAGTTTGTGATACCAGGTCTTCCCGGTTTTCTCTAGTACTATCCATTGTACAATGATTCTCCAAAAGTCACGTCTTAAAGACCTTATCTATAAAAAGGAATCTATCTCATTTTAATCTTGTTCATGGATGATAGACACTTTTGCGATGATGTCTCCTTGTTTTAGATTTCACATTTGTAATGAGAATTATTAAACAAAGTTATTTTTTGTATTTACATCTCTTGAATCTCATTGGAGCAAAAAACTATCTAAATCCTTGTATGATCTTCATGGAGGATATCTATTATTTATTCTGCTGATTCTAATGCTATTTTGTAATCAATAGGTTTGTGTATTGGAAGTTTGTTTTCTGTGGGAAACGTGCCTGTTTAGTTTTCATATTTTTGCCAAAGATATTCTTGATATGTATAAAGATTTTAAAGAGTTGAAAAAGTAGGCAGATGAATCATTGGTTAATGACATTTTCTTATTCACCTTTTATTCCTTTTTGGTATTTTCACTCACTATAATATTTTACATCCTTTTTGTATCTTTTCTATTTAGATAAATCTTGAAAACCAATCACTTTTAATTGAAAATTATTTTGCCTTCAACACAGACTTCCTCTAACTATTTGGTCAGGTCCACTGTATTTCTTGAGTGCAATTTATACTTCAACAGATCACACATTTAATACCGAAGTATTAAGAGTTAAAAGTATCTAATATTAATAAGTAGAATAAAAATTAGAAATAATTTCCATAATGTTCTCTCTTTAGAAATATTGGCATTTTTGTAACTCCATTTAATGTGAGTCTTATGGAAATGGAATTTATGAAGTAAAAGAAGTTTTTTTTCACATAGGAATTATTCTCTTTTAAAAAAGAACACTCCAATTTTTAACATTTAACCAGTAACATTTAATTAATCCATTGAGAAATATGCATTTGTAATTGCACTTGGAAATTATTTCAAATGGGAAAATTTTTTTTAGATTTTTTTTTTTTTAATTCTTACCTTTTGTTGTCAGGTGTTGGTAATAGCAGTGAAGGTGGAAGAGGGAAAGCAGGAGCAAAACTTTTCCAGGACTTCCAGATGTTAAGCAGAATCTGGACTCACCCCTGGTGTTTGCAGCTGGATTATATAAGCAAAGAAAACAAGGTAAATCAATTAAATTGAAATTTTTATTATTATCTCTGTGGAAAGCTTAGAATAAACGATGCCAAATACTAGGTAGACTTCTTATTTATTAGCAGTCCTATTGTTGAATAACTCAGTTATTTTTCCTGCTATTTCTAGTGGGCCTATTTATATATGCACAGTGTGCGCACAAAGTTATATAGGTTATAGTCATTCTCGGTCACCGAGAGACTACTACTATTTATATATGCGGTGTAATTATGACCATTTAAAATAATGGTTCATTTCATTGAGCCTTGTATTTTTTAAAATACATTTTTATTTATTTTGTTAAATTTTTCCAAATTACACTTAAAATTTTTTTAATATTAATTTAAAAAAAATTTACATTCCAAATTCTGTCCCTTCTTCCTTTTCCCCTTTCCCTGGGAAGGCAAGCAATAGGATATCAATCATACAGTTGACGTTGAGCTTTGTATTCTTTAAAATACAGCAAACTCCTATCTTGAAATTTTTAGTCTAGTTTAGGTTACTTAATTAAAATCTAAAAATATTAATTTTTTTCCCTAGGGATATTTTGATGAAGACAGTATGGATGAATTTATAGCTTCAGATTCTGATGAAACCTCAATGAGTTTAAGCTCCGACGATTATACTAAGTAAATGGAACTTTTTCCCCATGAACTATATAAAATCTTTCATAATTTATTTCCTTTCATCATATTTTTATGTGGTTATAAGAAAGTAAATTTTTTTCAAATCTGTTATTTTGCTTATTGACAAGGGAACTTTCACCATATTGTCTCATAAGTCACAAATAAATGGTTACTGTATTTCGTCTAACCACTTTAATTTTCTGTTATTTAGGAAAAAGAAGTCAAAGGGAAAGAAAGGGAAAAAGGATTCTAGCTCAAGTGACAGTTGCAGTGATAATGATGTAGAAGTGATCAAAGTATGGAATTCAAGGTCACGAGGAGGTGGAGATGGAAGTGTGGAGGAAATACCCAATATCTCTGCAGTTTCTTTTAAACAGGAAGAAAGTGAGTTTGGTGAATAAATGTCATTTCACATGGAACATTGTCTCAGAAATACTTACCTTAATGTTTTGTTCAACTGAATTATCTTTGTGGTTCACCAAACTGAAATTGATCCAGAATTGCTATTCCCCTACCATTTTATTTGTCATAAGACAACCCTAAATTATTGAGTTCCCTGACTTAGCCCAAAACTGAAGCTTTCTGTACTCCATCCCAGTTGCACCCATTATTCAGTCCTTGAGTAGTTTTTGCTTTTTTATTTCTTCTGAGTGTCATAGAGCTCAAGTCAACAATACTCTGAACTTGGCTGCAGGCCAGCAAACACCATTTCCCTCCTTCTGAGAGTGGAGTAGGGTCAACCCAAATCTCAGATGAGAATCTTCTCTATAGGAAGTGGGCACGATATTTGCCCCTACCCACCTAGTATGGGATGGAGGAAGGAAGAAAACCCTTTACTCAAGAGAAGGAAAGGTATAGGGGAATGGTATGGCAGCAAGGGTCCTGACAGATAATGAAAATTTAGCTAGAAAAAAATACTGCCTAGGGTTGTTTGTTGTTGTTGTTTTTTGTTTGGTGGGGAGCGGTGGCATGAGATGGGACTGAGGGTTCTGGTGCTGCTTTTTTTACATCCAGCATTTCTTAAGATTAAAGCTATAGTAACTAAAGCCCAAGACTCTGTGGCTCATCGTCCTCTGATTCAGGTTGTAACCTTTGCTGATTTTTCTCATGGGAGAAATAAGATGAAAAACAGAGGAGGGGCCTAAATTTAGCTGGTCTCATTTTATTTTCTTTCTCTCAATAGATACAGTATGATTTTTTTCATAACTATCTTTTTTTCTATTATATCTCCCCTATCTTCTTGTAGATGCCATGAGAGAAAATTGCTTTACAGTTTTCTACTTCCTAACTAGATAGAAAAATGAAGTTTATCATTTCTACTTCATTCAATACAAGTTTAAATGGTGATTATAAGTAACTGATATTGCAAAACTTCTAAGTTAGAAGGCCCATGTCGTCTGACTATGTGAGGCAAAAAATTATCCCCTATACAACATTCTCAAACAGTTGTCATCTTTCCTTCAATAAAGACCTAGAATTAGGAAGAGGTGCCATATTTAATGAAAATTTATTGATTAAGATGGTAAAAAAAAACAGGGGGCAGCTGGGTTGCTCAGTGGATTGAGAGTCAGGTCTAGAGATGGGAGGTCCTGGGTTCAAATTTCCTTCCCAGCTCTGTGACCCTGGTTCAAGTTACTTGACCCCCATTCCCTAGCCCTTACCACTCTTCTGCCTTGGCGCCAATACACAGTATTGACTCCAATACGGAAGGTAAGGGTTTAAAGAAAAAAAGATGGTAAAAAATGGGAAGACCTGCGTTCAAATCTGGCCTCAGACACTTCTTAGCTTTGTGACCCTGGGCAAGTCATGTAACTCCACTTGCCTAGCCCTTCCTACTCTTCTGTCTTAGAATTGATGCTGAAACAAAAGGTAATTACTTACCCTTGTCTCCCTATACCCACCAAAAATATCATTTAGCTCAAGGCCAAGCACAGATACCTGTACTTTGCCCCATTATACATCATTCTCCAAGATGATCCTGAGGTAACTAGGTGGATAGAATACTGGCCCTAGAGTCATGAATATCTGAATAGCTGTATGACCCTGGGTACGCCTCTGTTTTTCTTAATCCACTAGAGAAGGAAATGGCTAACCACTGTAGTGTCTTTGCCAAGAAAACCCCATATGAGTCAAGAAGAGTCAAACATGGCTAAATAGCAACAACCCATGGTTGTTGTGAGGATCAAATGAGGTAGAATTCATTCATTTTTTAAACGGGCAATTAGTGTCTACTGTGTGCTAGGCAGTTTTCTTTTTAACTATTGTCTTCCTGTCAAACACCAAACGACTAAGAGAAGTCTTTGGATGTTTCCTGAGTCGAGTGATTTGCCAGGGGTTACACAGCTAATGCATGTTAAATGTGGAGTTAAATCATTCACCAGGTTCTGAACCACCTTAATATATTGTTGTCTAAACCATGCCTTTTCTTTAAGGCTATGGAAGAGATTTTATTAATCATGGGATCATGGATTTAGACCTATAAGTATCCTTGGTGGTTATCTAGTCTGGCCATTTTCTGTTCACAAATATAGGACAGAAGCTTAAGATAGTTAGATTCAGACCCAAGTCCTTTAACTCCAAATTTCTTCTAAAAAAATTAAAGGAGGTTAGTCTGGGACAATTTGTTCGTTGAGGTGAATAACTGCTTCCTTTCCACATAACATGTCCTGGAAGTTATTTAATGTATTCCTTAAAATTGAATAAAACAAATTGTCAATGTTTCCTATCTCTCTTTTAGTAAAAGCTATAGACTGTCAAGTCCTCTTTTTATTGAAGTGTGTGAACTTTTGCTTTAATCTTTCCTTTCCTTTTTCTCTTATGATTTTCCTATTGCAGAATTCAACTTGTTTTAGGGAAAAGGTGGCTACACTTTTTCATGAGGGGGTATCAGTTTTCAATGGCTCTTGTAATAGCCTCAGTTCTCACTATTGATGTGTATGTTCTTTGGACTGTCTTATCTGAAGGAATTGGCATTAAAGAAGAAACAAGGGCATTGCCCCCTCAAAAGCTGAAGAAAGTGTCTTTCTCTTCAGGTAAAACAGCTTCCTCTTCCAACCCAAGCAGCCCAGCTCCAGACTGGTACAAAGACTTTGTGACTGATGCTGATGCTGAGGTCTTAGAACATTCGGGCAAAATGGTGCTTCTCTTTGAAATTCTGCGCATGGCAGAGGAACTTGGAGACAAAGTGTAAGTTCTTTCCTAAAGTGATTTTTGTAAATAACTATTGCCATAAGTTTTGCAGCTGATGTGACAGTATCTTTTACTTCTCACCTTTCAGAAGGTAAGACAAACTTTATTTAAAACATTGATGAAATGTTTTCTTACTGTGAGGCAGGGGTGGCCAAGTGGATTTTCTCAAGCTGTTCACTCTTACTGTCTGTGGTAGCCCTACCTCTGTTTGCCCCTGCAGTAGTTCAGATTCAGGTAGACTGGGCTTCTCCTGTCGCATACCTTACCTCTCGTCTGTGCTTGGAATGGGAAAGAGCCCCATGGATTTCTTCAGAAGATCCTTTAAAGCCTCCCTCACCACCTTGGGCATGGTGGAAAATCAAGATACATATATTTCTCATGCTTTCTCATTTTTCTCTTTCCTCTGCTTATTTCAGAGTTTATCACCTTATTTCTTTTTCACCTGGGTATCATAGGTACCATATACCCCATTCAAATTGTTAGGCTTATAGTTGAAAGACAATTGAAGATTCGTCTAACTTAGCTTCCCAACTGAAAGAAGAATTTTTCTCCAGCATCCCTGACAGCCCTTCAGCATTTGCTCAATTGCTTCCATTGATACAAATTTCACTATTCATGAGCTATTTCATTGTTTAGAAGTTGATTGATTGATAGGAAATTCCTTATATTGATTGTCCCTTAAACCCTCCTCCAGTAACTTTCTCCCTGTGGTCTTAGTTTTGCCTTCTGAAGCAATGCAGCCTGTTTGTGTACTCTTTCCACATGTTAGTTTTTCAATTATTTCATAGCCTCGTTAGTATCTTCAAGTTGAAAGGGACCTCAGGCATCATGTGATTAAGACCCCCTCATCCTTCTCTTATTCTTCTTTTCTGCAGTAAATGTCCTCAAGCTTTCATCTTAAATAGTTTTCTTAATATTTCTTATCTAATCTAGGTTTCAGATCTTTCACTTTCTCAGATTTGTTAGTAAAACTCTCAAAACGTTCTTTCCAGGTTAACCAGTATTCTGGATATTTTTAATACTATTATTTCTCATAATACAGCCAGAGATTACATTATATATGTATAATTTTTTTTAGGTCATGCCAAAGTTGTGATCAACCAAAACATTAGGAACTTTTCTACAAGAATTGCTGTCAGATTCAAATTCACTCTTCCTTCTTATCTCCAGCTTGTTCTACCTTAACTGTAGGACTTTGATTCTGATTTCTTTTTATTTTTTTTTTTACTCTCAAACCAGCATTATATATAACCTGGTGAGATCATTTTGGAATTTGATTCTGTTACCTAGTTCAATATGCAAATTAGATAGAAATGCCTTCTATGTCTTCCTGGTAGTCATTCTTAGAACAAAAAAAAAGGTTTTAAGAGCTAAGATTAACAATCTCAGTATTGCCCCTTAAGCCACCTGTAAATGGAGAAAGTTGACAGAGAATAACAGTTCATCATCAGCTGCTTCCTGGCCCACTTAAGTACACTTGCCAACCTCTTCACTGAGACTCCCTCACCTCTTTCACAGCAAGGATTATCTGACCTTGTTCACTCCCCAGAGCTAGCTTGGATCTCTGCCTGATTAGGATCAGGCCTTTTCCAAGATGTTGTCTTAAATTCCAGATCAGCTTCGATCAGGCAGTTAGCATTTTTATGTGATTGTGTAAGCTCCTCAAAGTCTTCAACATGAATTTTATATGTTTCTCTCTACCACTTAGCCTATTGCTCAGGGTACATAATAGATACTCTGTAATAAATGTTGAATTACATTGAATTAAAGTTATGGTGCTGAACAATAGAATTAAATATGTAAGAGATTAAGGGGTATGAGCACAGCTCTTGTAGGTGCCTCAAAATTTACAGTTAATTTTGAAAAATTATAAAGCTCTTTCTGCAACTGTATACCAATACCCTTTATATAACACAGTTCCCCTGGCCCGTTGGTTTCTAGGGCCACAAGCCAAACATGCATGTCATGTCTTGCCAACTGGTAGTCTACTTTCCCCTTTGTTCAACTGGGACATTAAACAAGTAGAATACATGTTCCTGTGAAATCTTTGGATTCCAAACAAAGCTCACTTTCCCTTTGCCTCCCCCAAACACTCCAAGTGGGATAGAGAGTCCAGAGCTTTGCAGGCATGTTTGGAATTAAATGACGTGGTTATTTTCTTCTGTGTTTGTCATTTTAAATATTAGTAATTTTAGTAGGAAGCATTTATATCTCTTTATATTTTTTAGTCTCGTTTTTAGCCAATCTCTCATATCATTGGACTTGATTGAAGATTTTCTTGAATTGGCTAGTAGGGAGAAATCAGATGATAAAGATAAGCCTCTTATTTATAAAGGTGAGTTAGTTTTTCTATATTTTAAATTCGGAGTGGGATCATTGGATGCCTGTTGTTTTGTTTTTAATGGAGTTCAGACGTTCATACCCAATGATTATTTTAGTTATCTATCTCCTTCCCCATTAATAATTTCTTCTTCAGAGTATCCTCTCAACTTAATCAACAATTTGAAAATTTTATCCAAATTATTAAAATACCTCAGAATGTTACAGATATATATTTAATTTTCTTATTTGATCATTTAAAATTTTGGCTGGATATAATAAATACTTGAGCATTAGGAATTTATAATATAATTGCTGCCGGGGAAGAGAGTGTTTCTCCTAGAGGGCTTTGGATCTTAAATACTTTTGTTATGTTGATAAAAGTGATCACATTGATTACCCAGGACCAGAAAATAGCATTTTTTGACCATAGAAATTATATGCTAGACACTACTGTCTTATGACCTTGTCTGTTTGGGTATTTACGTCGTACCATTTTTACCAGTGGTATCAAAACTCAAAATAAAAAGGGGGTCCACTAATCTATACATTAGGGTGCCTGTTGGCACATGTTGACCTAGAAAATCCCATAATAATATTATCTATGTTATATTGTATTTGTATTTCTTTTGTTAAATATTTCCCAATTATATTTCAATCTGGTTTTGGCAGCACTCAGAAATATTATGAGCTGTGTGTCTGACTCATCTGGTTTACACTTTTAATTTATTATGGCCTGTTTTAAAAAATTACTTGTTATTGTCATTGGCCATGCTTCGTATTCGTTGAGCAAATATTTATAAGGAATGGCTGCTATAGTAGTGCCTTGTATAGTGTGCTTCATTATATGTTGTAAATATAGGTGAAATCTGTCTTCATAAACAGGTAAAATGAATTTACTGTAAGTGGGGGTTTGGAACAGCAGTGATTGATTCATTCTTTTGATATACAATAGATCAGGTGTCAGCAAGCTTGTGACCCCAAGTTCTGTTTTACCCCCTTGGCTATGCAATCCTGGCAGATTAATGTAACAGACAGGCAGGTGCAAAATGGAGAAAGGATGGAGGCAAATAAAATTGAGAATGAGAGTATTATGTGCTGTCATAAACAGTTGCCTCAAGTGCCTTATTTTGCCTCTTGGACTAGTCATGCTTCTTTTCATAGGATAGTTAAAAGACAAATTAGCTTTTATTTTCTAATATATGACTTTAATGTTGTCACTCAGATTTTTTTCTATTGGAATAGCTCTTATTTTTCCCTGCCTCTGTTTCCTTTTTAAAAAATGATCATTTTATGCAACAGTAAGACCTATTAAACTTGCATTTAAAGCTATTAATACAATATAATGAATTTCTACACTGAATATATGTTATCAGATTATTTCTTATAATTTGCCCAGCCACACCTTAATGTCTCAAAATTTTTCTATATTTTGTTTATAATGTTTCAGGTTTCTTTAGTTTGACAAATAAAAATAGTGTTCTTTTTGATTAGGTAGGTATTAGTTTTTGCCTCCTGGGGAGAAGGGAGGGATTTACTGACCTAATACAATGTGCTACACTTGGCTTTGCCGTATATATGTTTTCTGCTAGTCTTGATTCATTTCATTATGTACTTTAAATCACTGTGTTCTAAAGCCTCTTTCTGCCTTCTTTACCATTTCATGTAAATTTTCCTACATATCTTTATAGCCCTCATTTATCATTCATAATGGCACTACAGTGTTCCATTATGCTTATGGCCATTTTATTTCACCATTCTCCACTAGTTTTATGTG
This sequence comes from Monodelphis domestica, assembly GCF_027887165.1. Lineage (NCBI taxonomy): Eukaryota > Metazoa > Chordata > Mammalia > Didelphimorphia > Didelphidae > Monodelphis > Monodelphis domestica. The sequence continues at coordinate 30,596,787 of NC_077235.1, forward strand.
TGTGCGCGCGCGCGCGCACACACACACACACACACACACACCTCTTATTTTTGAACTGATAGTATGTTCTTTGATAACTCACTTAGAATATCTTCCCAGTAATAGGGTTATTGGGCTCAAAAGGTATGGCTCTTATTGATCCTATTGCAATCTTTAATCTACAGATTTAATCATAACACTCTTTATAGCAGTGTTATGATTATTGAGTCGAGGTTTATAAAGCACTATGAATTTGCACAAAAGGTATAATGTACAAAGTAGTATATTAACTAATCCTTTTGCACTGCTGTCATATTTCAATGTATAACATAGGAAGATATTCATTACATGCATTGCAGGAAATAGTGACACTCCACTTTTTGATAATTTTTCTTACTTAAAATATGTAATCAAAGATGAGATCTTCATCCTCTTTTTTTTTCTTCCATCTTTGGTATGTTCAGACTACCTTTAAGTTTTCTGAAAGTAAATATTTTACGGTGTAACTTAAATGTGTTTTTTTCTCTCTCAAATTTACAAATCTCTGAACTTCTTTACATTCCTTATATTGTGTGTGGGAAACTACTCTCTTCTTTCCTAGGTGAATGTCATCTCTTATTTTTTTCTGCATACTTAAAGTACTTTGGATATTGTAAAACTGTAGTGATAGGTCCCTGCAATTTTCCTTCTAGGGCCACCAGTGTGATCGATGAGTCATTAATGAGAACATGAAGTATTCAGATAGTGCTTAGGAGCTTGATTAGATTCACTTATAAATTGAGTAGACTTTGCTTATTTTATTTACCTTTCTTCCACAAATGTGCCAGAAAAATCTTTCAGGAAATATGATATTATTGGATGGAACAATGGTGCCTAAGCCTCAAACCTGAAAGACTTAATTCTGCATTAAGTTATATGGTAGTTAAGACTGAAACCTTTACTTTAATACATATATATTGTAGTGGATGTCATAAGATGTATCAATAGAAAGATATTTTAATATAAATGCATGGAAGGGATACAAAGTCTTATGAGATCAGTTCATATAGGGACCACTTTCAGCTGAAAGATAGGGATTGATGTAGTCTTGAGAAAAGATAGCATTTAAACTGGGTTGCATGGCAGTAGTTGGTTGGCGGATATGAAAAGATTGCAGATCCTAGGCAAAGAGATAGGTTGGAGAGAATGGAATGTGTGTAGAAGCCAACATGTGAGCATTTTTCGATGGAGAGTAGAGTGTGTAATATAATTATAATTATAATATAATATATAATATAAATAATAATTTGTGATCTGAGAATTCAGTGGGATTACAAAGCATTCTGGAAAGTGAGCAAGGACTTCTGGGAACTGGAGTCCTGGATTCAAGTCTCCATTTTTACACAGTAGGAATCATGGTCTACTGGAGAAGGAGCTCAGTTCTGTGGTGTTAAAAATCAAGTGGAGAGGGAGCTGAAGAGGGGTTTTGAGAAGTCTGGAAGAATGGGCTGGAGCCAGATTTTATAAATGTTGAATAATATAGCCATGATGTAGACATGTTTAGGGAAAATGTCACCTGTGAAGTTTTGGTGATGTTGGACTCAGCTGTCAGCTGAGAACAGTGGTGAAGAAACTGTGCTTTACTGATAACTACAATCAAATTTAACCCTTATCTTGTCAGTGTTTTCAGGTAAACCAAACTAGAAAGAAAAATGGGTCTGAGGGTGACAGGCAGAGTTTGGAGTTTTCAAACCAATGATACCTCCAGGAAGGATGAACAAGTCAAGTCCATAGTAGAAATCAAATAAAGAAATACTGTATTTTCCTCATTCAAAGTGTCAAGATCCATGTTATGACTCTTGCAGAGTAGTAGAAACAACCAAGAATTTCACATGGTTATTAGACTAGGAAATGGATTCTGGGAAGAACTAAGAATTTTATCAAAGTTGTCAGTTATAACACATATCTTTCTCAGGCTAGAACTGTAAGTAACTTTGTCTAGCTGCCATTCTCCCACATCTACTCAACACAAAGATAGTGGGGGGAAAAAAACTGGGCTCTGTAGGTCTCTTTTGCCAACCAGAAAAATAAAGAATTTAGATGATAGTTAAATTAGCATAAATTTTTTAATTTCTTTTAATTCCATAGCACAATTCTCTTTTAAAAATTCCAACCCTTATTTTTCTGAACTGCCTGAAAGAGGGCGTTTTCTCACATAAAAAGGGGGAAATCACTATCCCCATAAAAGTATCAATTAATAGTGACAGTTGTAAAGATCAAAATTTTGGGGAAACTGAGGCAGGTAGAAATTAGTTTCCCTCTGCAAGGAGTATTATATTTTTAAGAATTTGTTAAAGATTAAGGATTAAGGAAAATTCAGAATAAGAAAGCACATGTCTAGGCCCAGAGAGGCCTAGACAACCTCATTTACATCATGAAAGACTCTGCTGGGAAGCAGAAGTAGGACAAAAGAGCTCAGTAGGCCGAGAACTCCTTTAAATAATAATTTGTGATCTGAGAATTCAGTGGGATTACAAAGCATTCTGGAAAGTGAGCAAGGACTTCTGGGAACTGGAGTCCTGGATTCAAGTCTCCATTTTTACACAGTAGGAATCATGGTCTACTGGAGAAGGAGCTCAGTTCTGTGGTGTTAAAAATCAAGTGGAGAGGGAGCTGAAGATTCCTGGGATCTTTGTTGTTTTCCCAGTTCTGTTTTTGGATTTACACATAGAAAATTAGACTTTCACAAAGAGCCCTATGATGTATGTACTTACATAAGCAGCCTTCTGTTCCTGGAATGCACTCCCACCTCATCTTTACCTTCCCAATCATTCTCTTCAAGTCACAACTCCTTGAACTCTTCATTGATTTCACTCCCCCATGGTGCTAATGCTTGTTTCCCTGCTTCTAATTATCTTCTCTTTGCTGATCTGTGTCCATGTTGCATTTTCCTCATAGAATATAAAATCTTGGAGGGCAGTCAGCTTTTGATCTCTGAATTTGTAGCACCTAGAGCATTTCATTGCACATAATAAATAGGTGTTTAAACTTTTTTTAGATTGAGTATTGTAGGAAGATGAGAGATTATAAAAATGCTTTAAAGAGTATTCCAAGCAAAGGCATTGATGTGTGTGTGTGTGTGTGTGTGTGTGTGTGTGTGTGTGTGTGTGTGTGTGTGTGTTTTAATGCTTTATTGGTCATTAATTGATTTAAATCCCACTATTTAACAGTAGGTGGGGGGGGGTTATACTTTGCATGAATAAATAGTAAATAACTCATCACACTAAGCTTTGCTACTTTGATGGTACAATGGAGTTTGTTTTGTTTAAATAAACCTTGACTTCTAAGGGGGAAGGAAGGGATTAGATGAAGAGTAATTTCTTCCCCCACCCCTTGGACAAGAAATAACTATAGCCTAATTAAACTCAAATAGTTGTTATGAATTCTAAGTGCCACATGATTAAGACTTTGATTTTGGGGGGCAGTTGAGTAGCTCAGTGGATTGAGAGCCAGGCCAAGAGAAGGGAGGTCCTGGGTTCAAATGTGGCTCAGACACTTTTCACCTGTGTGACCCTGGGGGGTAGTCACTTAACCCCCATTGCTTACTCCTGACCACTCTTCTGCCTTGGAACCAATATATAGTATTAATTCCAAGACAGAAAGTAAGGGTTTAAAAAAAACACCACACTTTGATTTTTAACAATTCTCTTTCTATCATTTCCTTAAGCATGAACATCTGTTGGTGTTTTCATTTACAGTAACTAGAAATATGCAGACGGGTGAAGATCAGTTAGAGAATTCCGATTAGTGCTAGCCATAATGCCCAAATATTAAATGTACAACTTTTTTTAAAATTACCTTTAGTGCTTAACTTAAATAAACTTGACAAATGACTTTTTTTAGAAACATGCTTGAACATCCACCCAACAGCCCAAGAAAATAAAGGCAATAGAGTTTTGGAAATGCTAACTGCATATCCTACTCTTATGCCTTCAGGCTTAAGAGATCATTAGTTGAAATCTGGGGTCAGGAGTCTTGAGTTCAAACTCTGCATTAGATAGTTGCTAGCTGTGTGACCCTGGGCAAGTTATTTAACCTGTTTGTCTCAGTTTCCATATTTGTAAAATGGAGATGATAATAGTATATACTTCCTAGGGTTGTAATTTGCATTAAATGGGATAATAATTCATAAATCACTTCATTAACCTTAAAGTATTATAGAAGTGTTAGGTGTCATTATCATTAATAGGCATCCTTTTAGGCAGAAAATCTTTTTTTTATCGTGATTTGAAAATTCCACGAGGTTTGTTTTTTTGTTGTTTTTTTTTAATGGCATGTAGTCATTATAGGGTTGGTTTGGTTTTGTGGCAATTTGGAGTAAAGTTAGGGATAATTTTAAAAGTATATCAAAGTTCAGTTTGAAATGTGGGGAGTGGGAGGCTTCGTACCTTTAGATAAAAGAAAATCCTGGAAAATGCACAGGAAGGTTATTTGAAAACCTCGGTGTTTAAAATCTGATCAAGTTTGACTGGATTTAGCACTTTGCAGGTTTTCCATGTTAATGAGAAGAGAAAATGCAACATGAAACAATAGATAGTCTCTGCTTATATAAAGACTAATGCTTCGCCTACTAAAGAAAGCCCTTTCCAGTGTCACTTCACTCTCAAGAACTTCCAGGCCTCCACTAGTTCCAGGATATAGATTGTCTTATGGCCTGTGAAGAGCTGTTCCTCCCTTTTTTATAGCCCCTTCTGACTCCCTGACCCACAGTCATGATTCTGATGGTACTTCTTCCTTGGCTCCCAGCTGACCAAACTGTGAAGGTCCTTAGGCTGAAACCCTACCTTCAGTTAGGCCTAGACTCTACCTGACCTCTGAGAGGCCTATGCATGGTAACTGTGTGGATGTGACAGATCCCCCTGCCCAACTCCCTGATGGTTTATTAATTAATGTATTGGCATATAATTCATAAAGGATTTGAAGTCTTAAATCTCATTCTACACTAGGAATATTTTCCCTCTCAGGTATTTCATTTTGTCTTCTCAGATATTGGCATGAACAATTTGTAAGTCCAGTTCCTCAATTTGAATGCTAAACAATATGGAAATTAAATTTTGTTCTCATATTTTCCAAACAACTTAAAGTGGGAGCCATAGTGAGCAATATTCAGAAAAGTTTTTCTCTGTACATTAAATAGCCAAATACATTAGGAGAAAGACTAGTGACCTTTAGAAAAATAGTTCTAAAACCATTTAAAATTGATATATCTCCTGTCCCCCACCCTTCTATATCCTCCTTCCTCTGTTCCTCCTCCAGGACTTCCCCCTACCCCTCACTCCCTTGGGGAACAGAAAGGAACAATGAAGTCAGTGCCCACTGGCTCATATTCTGGGCATATTTTATCTTGTGGTCATTTAGGATAATTGGAAAGGGGAGGGGGGTTGGCACACACCATAATGGTACAAAATTGTCCTCCCTGAAGTCAGCTTTTTATACTTTAGATATATAGACCAGCTTCCTTTAATACTCATTTATGACTGTCATTGCAAGTCAGTCTGTTCAGTCCCTTTTCAAATGCTTATTTCTTGTGTTCATGCACTTCCCACTGTGTCAAGTGGTGCTTCCTCTTGTTTTTCCCCAAATTCTCTCTGTCATGTTCTCATATTCCATTGAAACATCTCTCCCCTCCAAAAAATTTTTTTTGGATTTTGAAACCTCTTCATCTATACCTTTCATTATCTATTTCTTAGAATGGGACAAAAAAGGATTATACAGAACTGTAGATGAAGGCACATCAAAGTTAATCTAAAAATAATATATTTTGTACTAATTTTCTAATCCCCTTCCTGATTTGGAAACCTTTTTTAGATACAGAAGCACATTGAACCAGTTGAGATTAGTGTATTAAACTCTATATTTTATATATTGTGCTTGTCCAATTAAAATTCGTTTGCTGTTAATTATTGCTCAGAAGTTATTCCTATAGTATAGTAATATGGGCTTTACTTTTCACTACCTGGAAAATTTTAGTGTTATATATCTTTGGAGACACTTAGAAATGTTTCTGCTCCCCCCCTCCCCCCTTTTTAAAACCCTTCTGCCTTACAATCAATACTGTGTATTGGTAAGGGCTAGGCAATGGGACTTGTCACACAGAGCTAGGAAGTGTCGCCCATTCCTCTTTAATCAGCTCTTGGTAGTATAAAAGAGGTGGACTTTTGCTACCAGTATTAGGTGAGGAAAGAAGACATTGCAGGCTGTCTCTGACCACTAGAGGGATGAGAACAGTTACCAGATGGAATACACGGAGTTGAGTAATGAACCGCACTACTCATCCACTTATCATGCTAACCCTAACCCTTTGGGAGCTTAAGAGTTGTAGTGGTATGGAACTCATTTAGGAAGAGTTGACATGTGCCTTTTAGTTCCTCGGAGCCTATCATTAACAAAGCCAATAAAGTTGTTGTGGTTGTTCAAGAAATATGCTTTGTGAGGTGAGTGAGGAGAGAGAAAATTATTTCCTTTTTGATGATAAGAAGTAGAATTATTGTGGGTGTTAACCTACATCCTATACAGAGCTCTGTGTGTGTGTGTGTGTGTGTGTGTGTACATGCATACATGTGTGTATAATGTGTGTGTATATACATTTCACTTTGATGAATTATTGGAAGAATGGTGCTATATATAGTTGGTAAAAAGAGCTTAGAATTTTTAAATAGATGTTTTCTTCTTTCCTAAAAGCATTCCTCACAAATGTAAATTACTAATATCACAAAGTCCTGAAGTATTGTTGATGAATTTGAATAGCCCAGATTCCCATATATAATATCAGATAGGTATGTGCTTATAAAATGTTAAATGAAATCTGTGTTTTCCATTCATTGTTATTTTATTAATATAGTTAGGTGTGCTGATTGTGTCATTTTGATAAGCCTCCTATTAATATTAATGCAAGTTTGTAATGGACTATTATTGCATTTTTCTTCCTCTTTTAAATTACCCAAATTCTTCATTTTTTTTATCTCGTTGTCATGGCCTTCCCTTTTTTGCCCTGAAAGAAAACCTCAGTGAACAAAACAACTGGATAAAGTGGATCACTGAGGAAGATAAATGGAAAATAGGCAGATATTCAAAATACAGCTTTGTGACTACCAGCCTACTAATGGATCTCTCTGCCTCAAACCTCTCCTATTCTAATCCATCCTCCATACAACTACCAGTGATCTTCCTTAATTATTTATCTGACAATTTCACTCCCCTGCTCAGTCAACTGTTGTCTAAATTGCTAAAGTATAAACCCCTTTATTTAACATTTAAATACCTTTACTCCCACACCCAGATCCAGTATGCTGCCAAAGCAGCATTTTTTCTGTTCCTTATGCATTGACTGTGCCTTAGGCCTGGTATGCTTTAACTGTTATTCTCCACCTCATAGAGTCTCTCTCTTCACTGTTTATCTTTTTATATTTATTCTCTATCAACTTCTACATGTACTTCTTGTTTCTGAAATAGAATGTAAGCTCCTTGAGAGTAGGAATTGTTTTCTTCTTTCTACTGGCATCCCTAGCACCTAATACAATGTCTTGCATGCAGTAGACAATCAATAGATTCTTGTTTATTGATTGGTAACAATGTTCAATGTAAATGACAAGTTTTAAATAATTTAAAAAGCAATTAGACTTTGTGGCATGTTGTTAAGAAAGGTTTTCTGTTGCTTTGGTTTTTCGTTTTTTGGTTTTTTTTTTCTTCACACCATAAATCTGGTAGTAATAGCCAATGAAAGTAAAGGCAATACAAATTTAAATTGAAACAAATCCAACTTAAATGTTATTAAAACTCCTATTTTTGATGAAGTCAAATATTTTATCCTACTAAATCTTGCTTTATGGAATGCATATGTTCCTGTAATGCCATGCATAGATTGGATCTTTGTGAATGTACTAGGGGAATTCACTATTTAAGGAAGACTAATGAATCCTAGGATTCTGGGATTTAGAGCTGAAAGGAATTTTAGAGGTCATCCAGTCCAACACCCTCATTTTATATTAGAGAATGCTGAGCCACAGAGTGGTAAAATAACTCAGCCAGGTGGTAAGTAGCAGAATCAATAGAGTGTTTTTAGATGAAGGATCTTTTTGTAATTAGTGATACTCCTCTCCCCCATTTGTCTGATGTATTTAAACATTTAAAGTTGTCATTGCATGAGCCATCATTAAGGATCTATAGGCCTTTATGCAACTTTTGTAAAGGATATAAAGCAAATATACTGTTACTACAAGCCTGATGACTACATAGTTTCATGTGTTTTCTTATTTGTTAAATTACTAGGGGAGGGGAAATGGTTTCGAAATATTGACTACTATCGTTTGGATGGCTCAACTACTGCGCAGTCAAGGAAGAAATGGGCTGAAGAGTTTAATGATGAGACAAATGTGAGGTAAGAAATCATTCATGATCATAATAAAATGATGGTGAAACAGCATACATACTTCATTGTGTCTAGGTTAATGACTTGTGTTCATATCAACTGCTGAAGATTAACTTGTGTCTACTGGACTACAAGATGTAGTCTTTATTTGTAGGAACTAGAATCCAATTGCTTTTGATATAAGATCAATGAAAATGATTAAACGGTTAGGAAATAGTACCTTCAAGAAGGTTAATGGAAATTATGGAAATTGGGTTTTTTCATTTATAGAGAAGGTAAATGAAGATTTAATTTCCTTTAGTATCTTAAGTGGGTATTAGACTAAATAGGTATTTTGAATATCTGTGAATTATCACCATAAAAAAGAATCTGCATGATTCTTTATTAAAGAATTTAAAAAAATTTTTTTTTGCATCAATAGAAATTTTAGATAGCTGCTAAGAAGGGTGAAGGATTTTTTGTTTAGAATTTATACTGTCGCAGATCTTTCAGGATAGCCAAGACACGGGAGTTATTACAAGTTTTATGGTTTTATATTTTACTACTCTGTGTGTGTGTGTGTGTGTGTGTGTGTGTGTGTGTGTGTGTGTGTGTGTGTGTGTATCTTGGGTGATTCCATTATTGGCTGTGTCTTGGCTTTTTGTTTGTTTTTAATTATTTTTTTGCTACTCTCATTCCACCCACTTATGGATATATTAGCTTTATTCTGCCTATCCAGAATATAACTTATTTAAGATAGTGCTTAAAATTTACAAAATGTAAGATTATTATTGTAAGTTTAAAAAGTCTTGGGGTCATTTTAAATTGTGATGTAAAATCAATCCTGTATTCCCAAGAGCCATGTTGACAAAGCCATGGCATGGGTGCCAAGGCAACACAGAGAAGGCTGCTCCATTCTCCCTCTCTCCACTGTTCCTGAGTCCTCCTCTCCTTCCATCCACCCAGTGTGAGCACTGGGATAACATAGGGAGCTCTCAGGCAGCTTGAAGTTCCACTTTGGGCACATAATCTCAAAAACATTCATCAATGCTGTTCTAGAACAATTACAAAGGCACTTTAAGATTAAATTTGAGTGGAGATCTAGGGATCAATGACAAAATTTGCCAGTAAAAAAGCAATTGTTAAGTTCCTACTGTGTGCTTGGCACTGTGTTAAGCACTTGGGATAGAACAAAAGGCAAAAGTCAGAATATGGAATGTCTTATACAAAGAACAGAATCAAATCCAGTGTTCCTGGATGGTATAGTATATATTGGTGTTTGAGATGAAAGATAACAGGAAAGGGAAGAGAGATCAAGTCATAAACTCCTTCAAACATCAAACAGAATTTTATAAGGGATCCTGGAGGTTATAGTAAACCACCATAATTTATTGAGTAGGAGCACAGCATGGTCTGGGAAGATTACTTCGATAATTGAATGGAAGATGGATTGTGGACCAAGCAACATGCTTTTGCAGTAATCCGGATTTAAGGTGATGAGGCCTTGTACTATAGTAGTTGCAGTGTCAGAGATGGGGCCATAAAGAACAGATGTTATAGAGGTAGAATCAGTAGGACTTAGTAATACATTGAATATAGGGAGGTGAGAGTGTGCAGAATTAGGACACTTAGGTTGTGAGTCCAAAGAGCTATGAGGATATTGATGCTTGACAGAGTTAGGGAAGTTAGGAAGAGAAGAGCATGATGGGAATGAATTAAAGTTCTCTGAAAAGCTAGAATAATGATTTCTATTATGTGCACATAACATTTTGCCCATTTTTTTCCATCTAACCATAAAAGTTGTCAATTCAAATTCATAATTGTAAGGCTAGGAGAAACTTAAAGTAGAATTTCATCCTGTCTATGAATTGTACAATTTGGCTTCTTAACAAAATTTTTAATATCTTAACTCGTTTCCTTTTCTTTAGTACCTGCATTCGGTAATGCTCATACTGACTGCTTTCTAAATAAAGTTTTTGTGGTCATCAACCTTGACTATTGTTGCTGTTCTTCTCTGTGCTTCAGTAGCTACAACTTCCTAAAATTTGGGGGCATCACATACTAGTCAATATCAATTCATCTTTCAGAGGAATTTGAGGTATAGGGAGATGGACAGGAATCACAATAAAGCTTCCCCATTAAGACACCCAATCTGTGTTAGTGCATCTATTTAGCATACACTTGTGCACAATTGTTTTACTTCAATACATAATAATTAAATGTCATTATACATTTCAGTAGTTCATTTCTTCATTTAATAGTTATCTTTTTCTCATTTTTATAGGTGTTATTGGAAATGTCACATGTACCAAGTGCTATTTTTTTTTTTTAAGTTAAAGTACTCCGGGCAAAATATGTAGAACTTGGGTTAGAATTTAAATATACAGAAGCTATGAGGGGAAATCATTAGATAAAACCCTTTAAACCCCAGGAAAATGCCACGTGTCTGTCCATAAACCACAATGAACTTTATTTACCAGATCTAAGCCTCTTTTAGTCCAAATCATTGGGTACTTGGACTATACTACACTGTCTCCTTTTTAGATTTAGCTTATTTCAAAAAGTGATAAATGAATTTCCAAAGCTTCTGATCTTTTAAAAGACTGCATTATAAAAAAATTTCTTCTTAGAAATGATCATTTCACCAGAGGTGACTAAAATACCTTTCTTTGTTTCTCTAGAGGCCGACTGTTTATCATTTCTACCAAAGCAGGATCTCTTGGAATTAATCTGGTAGCTGCTAACCGAGTGATCATCTTCGATGCCTCCTGGAATCCATCCTATGACATCCAGAGCATATTCAGAGTTTATCGCTTCGGACAAAATAAGCCTGTGTACGTCTATAGGTTCTTGGCTCAGGTGAGTCTGAAATGAGTCTTTTTGTAAACTATACAGAGATAATACATATATAACCCAGATTGAATTGCTTAGCTGTTTCAAAAGAAGGGAGGGAGTCAATTTGGATCATATAACTTTGGAAAACTGATGTGGAAGTTTATTAGAATAAAAAAAAGCATAAATTCACCATAAGAATGTAAAAATAAAATAAAATATGGAATTCATAAAAACCAAGTGGTAGAAAGACATGGATAACATGGGATCAGTGAAAACGAACACAGGGGGTATCTGCAAAATAGTGATAAATATTTTTTCGCCTCTCTTTACATACTAAGAGCTTAGAGCATTCACATAGTAAATGTATAATAAATGTTTCTTTGGGATTTTTTAAAACTCTTACCTTCTGGGTTACTATCAATTTCATGACAGAAGAGCAAAAGGAGTTAGGCCATCAGGGTTTAAATGGCTTAGCCAGGTTCATACAACTAGATTTCAGTAGTTCTCTGTGGCATGCATATATATATTTTATCAGTACAGAGCATTGCCCATCCATTTTCTTCAATTTTGTGTTATTTTCCTCAGTGACCATAATGAATTCTTTGGAGTTTAGGTTTTTGTATTATCTTGGTCTGTTTTCCATGTCACCTTAGTGTTTCAGCTTTTCTGAAATCAGATAGCCCATCTTCCTGATGTACTGGATGCTTTCTTCTGTTGCTCCTAGGGCTAATTCAGGCTGCCTGGCCATCTGTTATCTTGGACTCTTGACTGCATAACCCTTCCACCTCCTGTTTTCAATTGTATATATCATTGGTGATAACTTGGAAAACAGACATTAAATTGAAAAAAAAAAAAAGAGAAGAAACATATATCAAGGCAGCTAGAGTCAAAATTGATCTTTCTGCAATCTATTTCTATATTATTCATACTTTGATTAGGCCACTGGGGTGATTAGCATGGGTAAATGATTTTAAAAGTAAAAATTCCTTCATATTTGGCATTTGTTTTCTTGCTTGTTTCTTCCTACTTCAAAAATGCTAAACATGAAACTGATATGGGGGGAAAAAAAACAAGGAATTCACTATCAGTTATGTAATAGCAAGGTACACTCTTTAATCCCAAGAATAGAGATAAATATAGGAAAGTAAATTATCATTATCCAGAAAGGAAATAATAATTAGGCAACATAAATATATAATCAACAGTGATTTGTAACTAATAGATCTCAGTAATTTACATGGTAGAAATTCAAGCAATTGCTGGTACTAAACTCTAGCCTTCCTCTATTTGCACATCACACCCCCCTTCTCTTGGCTTTTTGGGGGTTTGTTGCTGTTGAAAACAGCCAATATTGCTGTGTCCTAATGAAGACTAGATTATTTTAATGCCTGTTATATTGAAAGTTACAATGCTCACCGGAAATGCCATACTTCTCTATGACTAATATTGATTAAATATTTTTTGTTTGTTTTTGTCTTTTACATTTTCTTACATAGGGAACTATGGAAGATAAAATCTATGATCGTCAAGTCACCAAGCAGTCTTTATCTTTCCGTGTTGTTGATCAACAACAAGTAGAGCGTCATTTTACTATGAATGAGTTGACTGAGCTTTATACTTTTGAACCAGACTTATTAGATGATCCAAATTCCGAAAAAAAGAAGAAACGGGATACTCCCATGCTGCCAAAGGTAAAATATAATTCTTTTGACTGTTGCTTTTTTTTTTTTATGGTCCAGGAAATTTTCATGAATATATAAAAATCAAGGTCATGTGAATTAGAACTATGGTTTCTTAGGTTTTCCAAATAAGATACAGTTGGATATTAAACAAAAGGGATTCATGCTTGGATGATTCCAAATAATAGAGTGACCAAGTCTCATTAGCAACCAAGAAAGCTGGTTTTGGAGTGTGATGACCTGGTTTTGAATTCTGGCTCAACCACTTATTATCTGGGTGACTTTGGGCATGTCACTTAACCTTTTAGGAGTTTTCTTATTTACAAAATGTGATTAGATTAGATGACCTCTAGTACCCCTTCTACTTCTAAGTCTATGGTCCCATAATCTTCTACCTTATGTCTTTTTTTCCCTGATGGTCTATGCCCAAGAATGCCTTCTTAGTCCTTTAAAGAGAATGTTTCTCCACTTACTATTGCTTTATAATTAACATTTATGCCCCCTCCCAAGAAATTTTAGTGGCATTGACAGATGTCAACAAAGAATCCCCTATGGCACCAGGTATTAATAATAACATAACAATATTTGAAATATTTAACTTTAAATTCTTAGCATAGTAAAAAAAAAACAACCCAGCCTTCTGGTAAAGAAGTTTGTAAATAGAAGAAAGAAAAAACAGTGCAGTAGTATTAAATAGATTCCCAGTAGAGGGCAGAAATCCTTCTAAAACAGTACACTGTGAGAAACTGAAGCAGGCCTTCTTCAGTTTTCACAGAGCAGGTAAGAGCCAGTAGGTAAAAACAACTGTGAGCTTTTATATAGTTACCATTGGTGTTCTTTGTAAGATTGTGTAGGAAATCAAGAGTAAGACTTTTCGTACATTCGTTGTGCTTTTTCTTTGTTTCAAATTTTCATAGAATAGTTTTCCCCAACAAAGTTTACACTTTTGTCCATTATGTATTGTTTTTCCTTAAAAATTGATGGGAAAATAATGCCTTGTCTTATTTCTTGACCCACTGATTACAAAAGATGCAGGATGTCCATTGATCCCTTGGTGTGAGCACTCATTCCTCTTTCCTACGTCACCATAGTAGATGATCCTCATGAGTTGCTATGGCTGGAATTTTCCATTGCATCCCACAGTAGCCACATGGTGTGATCTGTTTGCTTGAGCACAAGGCCCCTTTACAGAGCTCCTAACAAGTAGTCACCTAGCCTTTGCTCGAGGACTTTCTCTTCAGTAAGGGAGAGTCCCTATCCCCTCAGACAGTCCATTCCTCTTCTGGGGAACTTCACTTGTTAGCCTAGCATTCCTGACATCAAGCCTATTTTGCCACTTTACAACTTCAATCCTGCTTCTTCCCCTGAAACCAAGTAAAACCAGATTTATCCTTTTGCCACAGCATAGTCCTTCAGATTACTTGAAGTCACCTAACAGTAGCAATATTCTGAGTTCCTTTAACTGATTTTATGGTGTAAACTTGAGGCTTTTCAACATGCTAGCTCCTCTCTCCTGTACTTTCACCATCTATGAATGCTCTTCCTTCAACTTCACACTGTCCTCTACTCTCAAATTTCTTACCCCTTTGTCATAGCTCCACTTTTCCCTTGCCAAAACCCCTACCATGAATTATTCTCGCCATCTGGCTGCTCTGCTCCTATTTGGGTTCTGCTGAAGATAACTTAAGGAAATCACAAAACTATACTTGACTGGATAGATTATAAATTCATGTTAGCCAGCTTCAACTGGGCAAAACTGCAGCAAGATAGCTCTTTTATTTCTTTGTAATTGACTTCCCATCATATTACCCAGAGAAACTTTGCAAATTTATTTTCTCTCCTAAAGCCTCCCACACTTCTCTCTCTCCCCCAAACTCTTAGCCATATGAGCCCTTTCTTCTTCCATTCTCTTCATCTCAAAATTATTGAGATCGTCCTTCATTCTCTGCTTCTTTGTCAGTCTCTAATAATGAAGTGACTCTGTTTATCAAAGCCAATCCCTGTACAAATTCCCTTGATCCCAACAAACTCCAGTATTCTGTAGCTGATTGCTCTCTCAGTCTTAGTCCCTCCCTCTCATCTTCAGCTTCTCCATATTTATTGGTTCTTCCCCTCAAACAAGCCTAGCTCCCCTGTCCTTTACAAACAAAAAATTGCTTCACCATTTTGTCAAGATTTTATCCCTGTCTTATTTAGCTAAACTCCTAAAATAAAGGATCTCACCAAAATGTTAGATTGCATCTACTTCTACCCCTCAATTCACTGCAGTCTGGCTTTCAGCCCAAGTGGTCAACTGAAACTGCTTTCTCCAAAGTGACAAATGATCTCTTTTTTGCCAAATCTTTTGGTCTTTTCTCAGTCCTCATCCTTTTTGACCTCTATTGTATTTGACATGTCAACTACTTTCTCTTCCTGCTTACTCTCCTCTCTTTAAGTTTTTATGACATTGCCCTGTTGAAGTTCTTATAGCTATTTCATTGCTCCATCTTATTCCCACTTACTGTGGGTGTACTCCTGAGTTCAGTCTTCCTTCCTTTTGTCTTCCCTCTCTTTACTCTCTCTTGGTGACATCAGCACCCATGAGTTAACTTGTCATCTCTATATAAATGACTCACAGAGCTTTTTCCAGCCCAATTCTCTCCCCTGCGCTTTAAGTTTCTTATAACCACCTTCATATTGGAATTTCAGACTAGAGGTCAAATGCAACATTTCAGAAATGGAACTCATTTTTACCATAGTGTAACATATCTGGCCCCTTCTCTCTAGTCACACAGCTTGCACCTTAGTTCAGACTCTCATCACCTTTTACCTGGGAACTGTTAAAACACTATCCTAATTGATTTTGTCCCAAATCTCCCTTCACCCTCAACTCTAATCTATCCTCTTCTACACAGCCACCAAAGCAATTTTCCTTCATCTTAGATCTGACCATATCACTCTCCTACACAATAAACTCCAGTTGCTCTCTTTTGACCCTGGAATAAAATATAAATCTTTTTGACATTTAAACCCATTTACTCACTTGATCCTGTCCTAACCATCCTCTTGGATCTTGCTATACTGATCTCCTTTCTCTTCCTCATAAATGACACTATTTTGTGCTTTTGCATTGACCATTTCCCAACACTCATATATAGTCTCCTTTTTACCCATGTCTCATAGAATTCATTCTCTTTCTTCAAGACACGAGTCAGGCACCACCTTCTATGTGAATTATTTCCTGATCCATTCAGGTGATTTTGGCCCCCTTCCTGCCCTCCCCTACCACCACCATTTCAGTCTTTATCTTCCTGTTGATCTTGAGTCCAAGCCTTCCTTGTATGACTTCCCAAATCCAATATTTGATCATCTTTATCACCAGTCTTATGAAATTTTACATTTGAGTTTACATTAGCCTTAGACAATTTGAATTTCATTGAATGTAATAGATTCCTCTTGAACTAGCCTGAAACAGCATTAAGATTACGTCACTTTAAAATGGAGGCCATATCTAGTAAAATTGCTTTGGCATCTTTCTGTCGTCTCTACATAAACATTGGAAAATGCTACGGAAATAATTATTACAATATAATTTATTTATCTTAATTATATTTCTGGCACATCTTTAAATATTTTGTATAGGCACTGATTTTTCTTTACAATAATTTTAATGTGAAATAAAATCTTTGTCCATAGAAACACTTAAATGTTTAATTTGAATTCGTTGCCATGTTTTTACTATAGTAAGAAACATAATAATGAAGATCCTTTTTTCTTAGTTAAACATGAGAGAACGCTTGCATATTTTACTGTTTGCATAGAGATTTGGTAACATTATTAAATCCTTCTCTCATTTTCTCAGCTTCTGACTGGGCTTTTTAGACTAGTTCTGCAAGAGCCTATTCTTGTTAGAATAGCTTTGGACTAGACCACCTACAGTGTCTATGCACCTGTCAAAGAGATTTAACAAATGTTAAGTAGATACAGATACTCTAAAAGAAAAGTAATTTGAAAATAAACCTGAACAAGTGTATCTAATCCTTTTAGTGGGAGAGATTTAATAGAAGCAGCATTTCTTACCCCTTTGTCATAGACTTTTCCTCAATGCTATCTATATCAATGAACTTTTCTCCCATTCGAAATAATTTAAAATTGTAGCACCACTATCAAAGTTCCCTAAGATTTTATATTATTGAAAACACATCACATGACTTTCAAAAACTGTTGTTGTTGAAGTTTTCTTTTTCCTTCTGTCATGTTAGTATTTACAGAATTGGCAAGATCACAACTTTTTGAGAATGCACATATAATCATAAAAATACTCCTTCATGGATTTTAGCCCTTTTTTAGATGAAACTCCACATGTTTCAGTTGACAGTAAAAAACATTTAAATTTTTTTTAAAGATCAGCACAAGTCATCTTGTATGTTATTATGATCATGTTCTGTAAGCTAGTTGCAACCATTAGAGATATGGAAGAAAATAAAAATCTAACTGCTAACTTTAAATGCAATTGGATTAAACAGTCCAATATAATGAAAAAGAATGGCATATTTGATAAGAAAACAAAATAAATATATGGGAAGGGGGTGGGGAAATTGACTGCCATGAATCTTAAAAAAGCAAGAATTGACATTATACAATCAGACATAGCAAAAACAAGTTTTTACCACATGGGGGTTGGGGGAAAGAATCCACATTATGCCAAAAGGAACCATAGACAACAAACCAATGTCAATATAGGAAAATTAGCTGAAATGTATAAAGATAGTAGAGGAGGATTGCAATGTCCTTCTCTCAGTTTTGGACAAGTCTAACAGAGAGAAACAGAGGGGGAGGCTAGAGAACTGAACAAATTCCTGAAGAAATTAAATCTAAAATACTTATCGTACCTTTTAATTTCTGAGCCCGATATGAAATTTTTACATAAAACTGACCATGTGTGAGGTCCTAGGAATATTACAAACAAATGTTAAAAAGGCAGAATAATTGAGGCGGTTCAGTGGATATAGAGAGCTAGGCCAGGAGTTGTGAGGATCTGAGTTCAAATTTGACCTCCGACACTTCCAGCTATTTGGCCATGAGCCCAATTGCCTAGCCCTTATCACTCTTCTGCCTGTACAATCAATACCTGTATCAATTCCAAGACAGAAGATAAGAGTTTTTTAAAAAGAAAAAAGGCAGAATAATAATGGCATCCTCTATAGAACATAATGTAATAATAATTGTAATAAGTTCAGGGAGAACAAACAAAAAACAACAGACCCAAATGGAAACTTAACAAAGCCCTAACAAATGAGTGGATGAGAAAATAGAAACAATACTTATGTGAATGAAAAAGCTAATGATTATAATATCAATAGATATTTTATATCTAATAAAATAAATGTGAAAATAAAATTCCAAAATTTCTGGGATGTAACTTTGAGGAAAAAAATATCCCTTTAATCATTAACAAGATAGGTTCATGACCTGAATATGCATTTTTAACAAATTAGCCAATAAATAAACCTAAAATAAAGACAAATGTGAGATGTTTAAAAAGAGAGATGGAATAAACTTGTAAACCAAAAAGCTAACTACATTATAAAAACAAAAACTGGTTCTTTAAAAGACTAATAAAATAGATAAATCTTTAATTGAATTAAAAACTGTAGGGCATAAAATCAAATCAAAAATATTAAATAAATAAGGTGAAATCACAACAAAAACAGAAGAAATCAAAAGAAATATCAGACCCTACTATGTATAGTTATATGCCACCAAAGCTAAGATCACCAAGGAAATGATGAAATACCTTCCTAAGTAGACAATACCCCAATAACAGAAGATCAAATAGAAATCTTAAATAACCTAATCTCAGAGAAGGAAATAGAACTTGCTTTAAAGGAACTACCAGGGAAAAAACTAGTCATAATATATTTACAGGAGAATTCTATCAAACTTTTAAAGAACAATTAGTACTAGTAATACCCAAATTATTGTCAGGAAATGAGAAAGAAAGCATTCTACAAGATTACTTTCATAAGACAACTACAGTTCCAGTAACTAAATCAAGGAAGGATAAAACACAAGCATAAAAACTATGTTGAGATCATTAATGAAAATTGTTTTAAAATTTTTTCAATAAAATCCTGTTGAGCAGACTGCAGCAGTTCATCTAAGAACTCATTCATCATGACTTCAGTTGGATTTCTTTTAGAGATACAAGGATGATTCAATGTTAGGAAAGCAATCATCATAATCCTATGAAAATCAGAAAACATCCCAAACCATATAATTGTCTCAACAGATACAGAAAAAGGTTTTTAGAAAGTACAACATTCACTTATGCTAAAAACCCTTCAAATGCCTATCACTTATAGGGAATACAACAAGCATTTATTTCAGTTCCTACTTTGCACCAAGCAGTGTGCTAAACACTTTACAAATATTATCTCAAATGAACCTCATAAACAGCCCTTTGAGGTTGGTGCCATTTTACACTTGAGATAAATTATGAGGTGGACAAAAGTTAAAATGATTTGTTTCCTGGGTCACACATCTAGTAAGGATCTGTGGCTTTATTTAAACTGAGGTCTTCCTGAATCCATGCCTACCAGTCTATCCACTGATCTGCTCAGATGCCTTTCTGGACATAAAAGTCATGAAAAGTTTCTTGTAAAACAATCATCATATGCCAGGGAGATATACTAGAACCTTTCCCAATAAATGTAAGGAAATCCACTCTTCACACTGTTATCATTTTTAAGCCCTTACCTTTTGTCTTAAGAGTCAATACTTAGTACTGCCTCCAGGGCAGAAGAGGGATAAGAGTTAGGCAGTAGATGTTAATTAACTTGCCCAGGGTCACACAGCTAGGAAGTGTCTGAAGCCAGATTTAAATCCAGGACCTCTCATCTCTAAGTCTCCTTCTCAATTCACTGAGCCACCCAGCTGCCCCTCCCCACCAATATTTTATATAGTTCTGGAAATGTTAGCAATATTAGGAAGATAAGAGTAGAAAATTTAAAGTGCAAAGCTGAGTAAAGGGAATAAAATTATCACTGTTTGCTAATGATATGGAATATGGTGGTTTACTTAGAAAATCCTAGAGAATTCACCGATACTGAGATTGAAAACTCCAAGCAAAGTTATAGGCTACAAAATAAACTCTTAAATACCAACTTCGCTTCTATGTGACAATAATAAGAAATCCAAGAGGCAATTATAGAAAAGGAAATCCCATTTCAAATAATTTTTTTAAATATATAAAATTTCTGGGTATCAGTCTATGAAAGGCCACAAATTACTTGTACAGATTTAATTACAAAATCTTCCTTAAAGAAAAAAAGGACAAATTCAGTAACTAGAGAAATATTTAGTGTTTATGGTTTATAATTCAACTAAGCTAATTAACAGTTTTAACACTGTACCAAATTATCAAATGCATATAGACTCAGCAAAACAGTAACATTTTATTTGGAAAAAAGAAAATAAAATATCAAGAGAAACAATGAAAAGAGATAGGGATGAAATATGAGGGAATGGCTCTTCCAGACTTAGCCTATAAGTAGTAAGTCATCGATACTATCTAATATTGCTCATGAAATAAAAGTCGGATCAACAGAGCAGACTAGACAGGGGAGAGTTAGAAACAATGGAACTCAAGTCAATATTCAGTAAACCAGAAAATGTAAATGTTTTAGGGAAGACCTCTATTTGATATACACTGCTGGGATCCCTTTAAAGTAGTCTGGCAGAAATTAAGCTTAGATAACCACCACTTTATATAAGTTAAAACAATGCATTTTAAATGGATACAAAACCTTAATATTGAAAATCCTACTATAAAAATTTAGACAAGAATGAGGTTATATACCTCTCACAGTTTTTAGGTAGGAGATGTATTCTTAACAAGAGCTAGAGGCAATTACAGAAGATAAAAATGGATAACTGATTACCTGAAACTGAAAGTCTTCTGCACAGACAAAATTATTATACCTGAATATAGAAGGTAAGTAGCTAGATTGGGGAGTGTGTGTTTGTGTGTGTAAATCTTTGTATGGAATTTCCCTGATAAGTGGTTTTGTTTTTTGTTTTTTGAGGACAATCAGTTTATAGGTAAAACAAAAAAAGTGTGAATCTTTGCCAATGAGAAAATATAGGAAGTATGATTCACCCTAGGACTGCATCTATATATAAATTATCACTAGGTACCCTGCCTATATACATAGACTTCTTAGTCAATAAGAAGTTTTCGATGCACATTCTTTAAACTTTCCAAGTTCTACAAAATCCATTTTCGTTCTCTTAAGCAGTTGCCAAAGTCAAACAGCACATTACTATTTCATATTGACATATTTTCAAAATTTTATATTAGTGACATTTTATAGGTAGTGAATTTTAAAAAATTATCTTTACAACTACTATTGTAAATATATCCATAGTATTTTAACAATTAGCATCTATAATGATGTATGTTTGTGGATAAATATTCCACAGTGACATATGCATGTATACAGATACCACAAGGTATATATTATTATATATATTATATATTATATTCATAAGGCGTTCTGATAAATAAGTGATCAAAGGATAGGAATGAACTATTCATATGAATTGCAAACTGCTAATTATAATCGTAATTTACTATTATTCATAGGAAGGAATTCTCTGTATCATTAATAATCTATTTTTTATTATAAGATCTTTTATTTTACCAATGACATTTAACATATTTCCACATAAGTTTTCTGAAGTTATATGATCCAAGTTGTCTCCTTCCCTTCTTCCCTCCCCACTCCTGGAGCTGGCAAGCAATTCTATCCGGGTTATACATGTATTATCACACAAAATATATTTCCATATTGATCCATTTCATAAGCAAATAATCATATAAAAACAAAATCCCAAATTAAAGTGAAAAATTACATGCTTCCCAATTCCAACAGTTCTTTCTGTGGGTAGTATTCTTTGTCCTAAGACCCTCTGAATTGTCCTGGATCATTGTATTGCTGAGAGTAACTAAGTCTATCACAATTGATCATTCCACAACATTGCTTTTAATGTAAAATGTTCTCCTTGTCCTGCTTATTTCATTCTTCATCAGTTCAAGAAGGTATTTCCAGCTCTTTCTGAAATCATCCTCTTCATCATTTTATAGCACAATAATATTCCATAGCCATCATAATCTACAATTTGTTCAGCCATTCCCCAATTGGTGGGCATCTCATTAATTTCCAATTCCTTGGTATCACAAAAAGAGTTGCTATCAATATTTTTGTAGAAGCAAGTCTTTCTCCCCACCCCCCCACCCCCCTTTTTTTTTTTATCTCTTTGGGATACAGACCTAGTAATGATATTACTGGATCAAAGGGTATGCACAGTCTTTTAGCCCTTTGGGCATAATTTCAAATTGCTCTCCAGAGTGGTTGAATCAGTTCACTACTACACCAACAATGCATTAGTGTCCCAATTTTGCCTTGTTCCTTTACTATCATATTGACCAATCTGATAGATGTGAGGTGGTACCTCAGCATTGTTTTATTTTGCATTTCTCTAATCAAGAGGGAATTAGAACAATTCTTCATATGATTATTGATGGCTTTGATTTCTTCACTTGTTCATATCCTTTGACCATTTGTCAACTGGGGAATGGCTTGTATTCTTATAAGTTTGATTTGATTCTCTATATGAGAAATGAGATATTTGTCTCATTGATGAGAACAACAAATGAGAAATTTGTTATAAATTTTTTCCCTCAGTTGTTTCCCTTTTAATCTTGATTACATTGATTTTGCCAAATCAGTAACAACAAAGAGAAATGAACATCAAAACAACTCAGAAATTTTGCCTCACAGCCTGCAGATTGTCAAAGATAACAAAAAATAGGATTGTCAACATTGGAGGAGGTGTGGCAAGATAGGACTATACCTATTTCATTGTTGGATCTATGAATCAGTACGACCATTTTGGAAAATAATTAGGAATTATGCAGATAAAGTGACTGAACTATTTGTGCTCTTTGACCCAGAGCTGCTTTTACTAGGTTCATAACCCATGGAGGACATTTATAAAAAGAATGTTGCTACATACACCAAATTTTATAGTAGCGCTTTTTTTGCCAGCAAAGAATTGAAAACAAAGATGATGCCCATCAGTTCAGGAATGATTAAAGCACATAAATATAATAGAATACTACTGTGCTATAAAAAATGATAGGTGTGGTGAATACAGAGAAGCAAGCAAAGATTTCTATGAACTCATGCCTATTGATGTGCAGAGTCAGGTAAAGAAAAAACATAACACACATTCACAATCGGAGTATAATTACAGAGAACAAGCATGACTCAAAACAAGAGACAAAAAAGATACCTACATTCCTTTGCAGAGATGGGAGGATAATCAGTGTTGTGCATTGAAGATACTTTCAGATTTCTTTTCTTTTTAAACCCTTACCTTTTGTCTTGGAATCACTACTTTGTATTGGCTCCAAGGCAGAAGAGTGGTAAGGGCTAGGCCATGGGGGTCAAGTGTCTTGCCCAGGGTCACACAGCTGGGAAGTGTCTGAGACCAGATTTGAAACCAGGACCTCCCATCTCTGGGCCTGACTTCAATCCACTTAACTACTCAGGTGCCCCCCTTTCAGATTTCCTAGATATGTTCATCATTTATGCCAATTTCCCCTTCTTTTTCTTTTCATCTTTAAAAACTAGTTTTTGTGACCCTGGGCAAGTTGGTTCTCATTTGTAAAATTGGAACTGTAATGTCACATAACTCATAGGGTTATGGTGAAGATCAAATGAGATAACATATGTAAAGTACTATATACATGTTAACTATTGTTTTTATCATTCCATAGTTGCTTCTCATTGATGTCAGTATATAGAGATGACCAGTTTTTTAGTATGACAATCAGTATGTTCATAGCAATTTTTTTCCACTTTTTTTCATATTATAGTGTAAGTCAATGATTGGGAACCTTTAAGAGGTGGAGTGCCAGGTCCTGCCCCCTACCCCCCCCCCCCAGACCAAGTGTAATGCCTGCCCTCCCCCAGAGACTGAGTGCCATGCCTGCCCCACCCACCACCACCACCCCTCCCCCCACCCACTTTATCCTACACAGGGGAGGGGGGAAGTGTTCTCATTGGGCTGCTGGGTGGAGGGGTGGGTAAAGTTAGGAATGTCCTCAGCAAGCGTAGAAAAGGGATGGGAAGTGGCCCAAGCTCTGCACCCTCCCAGCTTTGCCGCACATGAGCTGCCCACCTTACCCCCTGTGCGTGCCCATTGGGCTGCTGGGCAGAGGGGCAGGGGGATGTAAAAAAATGTCATCAGGCACAATGTAGAGGGGAAAGGGAGCAGCTCCCCCCAAGTTCCCTCTGCCTTTCTAGTAATGAACTCTGACTAGGAGTTGGAGGGCAGCATGTGCCCACAGAGAGTACTCTGTGTGCCATATTTGGCACTTGTGCCATAAGTTTGCCATCACTGGTATAGGCTGCTTTTTTTTTTTTTTAGCGCCCCCCCCCCAACCCACCCCCTCTGTGTGTACATATTATTGAGGTGTCATTTTAATACCACCAGTTGTATGGTGAGGTGCCCTAGATTTCAATTCATAAATATAGCCCAGATGCTTGTCATTTTTAATAGCTGTTACATCCTGTTAATATACCATAGTTTACTTACTCATTATGGACACTTCGTTTCTGGCAGTAGTACACTACTGTGAACTTTTTTGTGGACACCCCCCTTTTTTTCTTTTGGGATAGTGCCTCTGAGTCTATTCCCCATATTAGAACTCCTGGGTCCAGTGTGTATGAATGAACAGTTTTATAGCTCGTTACATATTGTCACCTTGGTCTATAGAAAGATTGACTCCAATCAATAATATCACCATTAATATGTAAATCTACTCATTTCTCCATCTCTAGGACCTTTGGGGTTTTTTCATTTTAAAATTTATTTTTACTTCCATGGAAGAATACCTTAAAGTTGTTTTAATTTGCATTTCTGGAATTCCTTCTGAGAATACAGGTTTTTGGACCATTTCCTAACTAACAGATTTCTTGGCCCCAAGTAACTTCACCACTTTGAGCTTCAGTTTCCTTGTACATTAAATGAGAGAATTGGACTAGATGGACTACCAACTAAACTTATGAAGCACTTAACTTTGTGAGCTTTATTTTTTTTTTCTGGCTTTTGCAGTTTTGTGACAGAAGTTATTGTACCTTGTGCTTTCTTTTGTACCTGCCCAGGTAGCCTGACACATAAACCCACTTGTTGATCTCCTTTGCTTATGGCCTGTTTTGAAACTCTTAAGTCTTATTTGTACCATTTAATAGCACTTTCATAGGTCTTTCTTCATCCATACAGCATCTTTGAAAAGTACAGGTGGAATTAGACCTAATTTATATGCAGTGAGGCCAAAATGCAGAACAGTCAAGTTATTTGTCCCTTACAGTGGGCATATGAGAAAAGGAGGATTTATTAGAGTTTGAAATTCCTGACTCAGAGCCTTTGTTGAAACTGTTTTGTCACTCTGCTATCTTATTGCCATTTACCTCTGTTGCTTACTGTTTCTTAAATCCCCTTAGTCTGTTTTCTGGAAATGTAAAAGCCTCCTACTCCTAGTAACTCCTTCTTTAGTATATTGATTTCAGGACTTCCTAAATCCTGAAGACCATAGCTCAGCCCTTTACTACTTGCTGGAAAATTATTGGAGGACCCAACTTCATTATAATAGCATGTGTCTGGCTTTAGAAATCTGAAACCCAGGTTTGTAGCAAATGCTTATGAATTGTCTAGCTCCCAACTGGCTACTTTTTAATAGGTAAGGTAATGCCTAACCTCCGTTAAATTTTATGTAGATTATATTGAGGAAAACACCTTTTCTAGTAATAGTTCTTTTGAATTACTTAGCAATCAGAGAT
Organism: Monodelphis domestica; assembly: GCF_027887165.1. Classification (NCBI taxonomy): domain Eukaryota; kingdom Metazoa; phylum Chordata; class Mammalia; order Didelphimorphia; family Didelphidae; genus Monodelphis; species Monodelphis domestica. The sequence goes on from NC_077235.1 coordinate 30,622,556, forward strand.
TAAAATCTTGGGTAAGGTCATATTTCATAATATGATTAAGTGGGTGTTTTGTTCCTTTACAGTACTGTGTACACAGCCTAGACTCTGCACCTTTTAGTAAGAAAACAAAAGCCAGTAAAACCTGTATAGAATTCTTCTCGCTCTTCCCCTTTTCCAGCACTGAGCTACCTCTGTTGTGTTGGCTGTGGACTGCTTGTTGGCAATTATAGGGAAAACAGAGGTGGGCCCTTAGAAGCTTTTGATTTCCTCCCCCACCTCACCCCACCTCCCTTCTGCTTTTCTTTTTCTCCTTTCTCAAAGTGAAGTGACTGAACAAAGATGTGTTTGTGTGGTTTATTGCCCTCCAGAGAGTAAAATAAGGTTTTTACATTGGTAATTCTTAATACTTGTATGAAATACATAGTGAACAAATATGATATAAGGTAGAAAGCAGCAGGCAGAAATTTTATATTTCTGGAAAATTCCTCAACTTACTGAAAATATTTGAAACATTCCCATTATCTGAGGACAGCATGGTATAATAGAAAGGTTACTCTACTGGAATCCTGTTTCTGGTACCTGTGCACTCTTCCCATATCTGGACCTCAGCCAGTTTTTTTTATAGAGATAGAGATAGAGATATAGATATCAACAAGTTATAACACTTGCCTGTGGGCCTTCGCTGTGGGGATACAAGGAAAGGCAAAAGCATGATCCCTACCCTCAAACTGCTCCCAGTCTAGTGGGGGATGCGATAGTAGATGCTTACAGGAGAAGGATTAGGGACCGGGAAAGGCTTCCTGTGAAAGGTAAAGTTTAGGCTGAGTCTTAAAGGAAGCCAAGAAATAGAAGAGAAGAGAGAGCAGTCTAGTCATGAGAGAACCACAGTCAAAAGTCGCAGGATCAGGAAATGGAACATTGTGTGGGAGGAAATTAAAGTAGCCACTATAGCAAAATCTCTGAGTAGCATGGAGGGGAGGAAAGGTAAGAAAGGGCTGCGTTGTAAAAAGAATTTAAATGTCAAACAAAGGACTTTATATTAGACCATAACTATAAGTGAGCTACTGAAGTTGAAGACTGAGGAATGACACGGTCTGACCTACAGCTTTAAGAAAATTACTTTGGCAACTGAAAGATAATTTGGAGTAGAGAGAGATTATTATAATAGTTCTAGAAAGAGATGATGAGGGCCTGCAGTCGTGAAGGTATGGGAAAGCTTGTGAAGGTGAAAGTGGCAAGACTTAAACAATAGATTAGATTTGTGGAGTGGGCACAAGTGAAGAGTAGAGAATTGACATCAAGCTTCTGGGCCTAGTAATAGGAAAGGAGAGGAAAGGTTTGGGTAGGGGGAGATGAATGCATTTAGAACCATATTTAAGATGTCCCTAGGGCATCCAAATCAGTATGCCTTAAAGACAGTTGGTGTTGTGAGATTGCAACTCAAGAGATACTATGAGATCTGGTGATATTTTGTGTGTGTCTGTGTGTTTTTAATACATATAAATATACAGATATAGATCTGGGAGATTATAATTTAGTTCATCAATTAAATGGGGAGAGATGGACTAGTTGATCTTCTTAGTTCCCTTATACTATAAAACTATTATCTCATTGGTTGCTAGATGGGAATTAACAATTCATGACATATATGCTACATGAATTCTTTTTTGATTTGAGCATAACTGCAAATATTTCTCATCTTCTAGAATGAGTCTTATGTGGGACTTGGGCAGCCAAAACGAAACTTAACATCATGAGGACTTTGGCATTGCAGGCCACAAGGAAAAGAGACCTACTTTTACCTTACCATTTTACAGAGAAAGGTACACTTGGTTCTAGCAACACTCAACAGATGTTCACAGCATGTTTCTGTTTCTAGGTGTCCCCAAACTCAACTGCTTTGCAAATTTTGATGCTGTTGCCAGCATTAGCCTCCCAGCTTTCCTGTAGCATGGATACTTGTCTAATTTAAGCTATTGGCTGGCTAACCTCTCTGGGAGGGATCTAAGAGCCCAGCCTAAATTCTAGGTTAGCTCCCATAAAGTTGTCCAAAAGTCAGATCTAAATATTTGAGCCAAATCATGGATCCACAGCTCAAATGAATCACTCTAATTTGCTGAACCATGAACTAAATTCATTGAATCCTAAAATTTCCTAAATTCCTATGTAGTTCAGCTTAAGGATTTTCTTAATTTAAAAAAGTTTAAGTACTTCAGACATTCATACCTTCATCATTATGAGCGCTCCCTCCACTGACACAGATGGCCCCTCTCTGTGTCTCAGTAGATTGTTTTTGTGAGTTGCGGTGCCTTAAAAAATTGTCACTCACCCTGTAGCCATAATGAAGAACTATATGAGGATTAGCCAACTGGTAACAGGTAACAGACATGGTCAGGCAATCACTAAATCCCTATTAAAAGAAACCTTTCTAGCTTAATTTCTCTGTTTCCCCCTTTGAAAACCCAAGGACACAATTATGAGGTATTAGATTAGTAATTTAGTGAAGTAAAATTGTAATTATTTTGTTACTAATTGAGATGCTGGCAAACCCTATTGTGTCACTCCTGAAGTTTAGTTGAGATAGTAAGGAGTATACAATGCCGCCCCACTCATGAGCATCCTTAGCCCATACAGTTTAATTATGAGGCTAAGGAATGGGGTAAAAAAAGGTTTTACTAAGGCATCTAGGTTGGAAGCTCTAGTTGCTTGCAAACTAACCTTTTCTTATTCCCTTGCTGTTCCTTAACTACCCCCACCTTCATTCTCCATTTTCTCTTTCTCTCCTCTTCTAAATAATTCGGTCTCCATGAGGGTGGGTCAATCCAACATTCTCTGCAACTCTCCTTAGAAACTGAACTTTTCTCCCCCATTGTTAATTCTATGACTTCTGTTCCCCTCCCTATTTATGTAATAATTAGCAACCATTTGGGAGAAAACTGTCTCTTGCTTCCTTCTCATATTCTTTCTTTCCTGTCTCCCCCAACTCAACCAGAATCATGTCTCAGTCTATCCCTTCCCAACTTTTCTATTGTTCCCCCTGGGATTCCCATTCCATATTGAATAAGCATCTTTTCATCCCATACTTCTTTCTTTCATGCTCTTTCCAGCTATTTGTTGTCACTAAGATGTGTCTCCCTTCTGACAACACTGCACCCTGGCCATCCTCTTCAGCACTGGCCGTACCTTCTCTTACATATACCACAATACTTTTGAGTTTAGGGTCCTAGGCTATCCCCACTAAGGTCCAAGGGAAAATAGTTGTCAGGTTGGAGGTGGTGGTGGTGGTGGTGGTGGTGGTGGTGGTGGTGGTGGTGGTGGTGGTGGTAAAGGAGGAGGAGGTAGAAATGGCAATGGCGATCGTGGATACAGCACATGCTAACTCCTATCATATTGGTCCTGGAGGAAAAAATGGAATGCTCTTTGTTTCTCATTGTTACTTGTGCACTCTGTCTTTACCTCCACCCAGTAATCCTTTCCTCTTTAAAAGAAACTTGACTCGAAGTTCAAGACTCAAAGTTTTCCACTCATATAGGAGTATAGGAGAAAGGAGTTAGAGGCAAGAGATATTTTGGAGGTAGAATCACTAAGTCTGGGTAACTGATAGGATATGACAATTAAGGGGAAAAGATGAGCCAAGAATGCCTCTGCAATTCTGCACCTGGATGCCTGGATGAATTAGGGGCACCCTCAATAAAAATAGGGAAATTTAAAGGAGGTATGAGTTTAGGAAGGAAGGAAGGAAGGAAGGAAGGAAGGAAGGAAGGAAGGAAGGAAGGAAGGAAGGAAGGAAGGAATCAATCATTTATTAGGTGCTTATTATGTGCAAAGCACTGTGCCAAGTAATAACATTACAAATAGAAAAGTGAGGCAGTTCCTGTTCTCAAGAAGCTCATGTTCTAATGGGAGAAGACCACACATATGGAAGCTTTTAGCTGCAATTGAAACTGAGAAGTCTCTCAGTTCCTAGGGTATAGTGACAATGAAAATGTTACTATCCTTTCCTTGTTATCAATATTTCCTAGAGTCTTTGGGTTCGGGATCCTTTGGCTGTCCCCACTAGGGTCTTAGGGGAAATGGCTATTGTGGTGGGCCTGTCTTTCCTTCAGGATGCTTTGCTGCTTCAGCTAGGCTTCCTTGCCTTTCTTGTATATGGCAGTTGGTTGATAGCTGGTAAGGATGGCTGCCCCCTTCTCCACAGGAGCTACCTACCTCACTAGACGATGGCTGTGAGGGCCAGCTTTAAAATAGGGTGTGTGGTCTTTGGTAATGCTGCCACTCCCAGGGTTCCTGTGCCTATGTACATGTTGGTGTCAGTTGGTCACAATTATTGAGGGTTTTTTAAAAATATTTATATTTTCCAAAAGGGAATTAAAACTCTAAATAAGCAGAGAGATTAGCAAAAGAACACTTAGCTGGCCTTGATGAATTCATGACACCAGATCCAGAAGAAATACTGCATGAATTAGTAAATGTGACTGCTGACCCATAGTCAGCCATCTTGGAACGATAATATAGAATAAAAGAGCTTCTTGTAGAAGGACAAATATCCTCATTTCACAAAACAGGACGATTGGTACCTGCACCCATTGGCTAGTGATTTTGAACATTTTCCTTAAGATATATTGCATTCATAATGCCTTCAGGACATTTAGCTTTGGATATTTAATAATCAGGAGTTCTAGGTGTTATACATCCCTATGCAATTTAAGATCACAATAACTTTTTTTAGCTGCTATATCATACTGGTAATTCTTATTGAGCTAGCTCTCAGTACACTAAATCTCCTAGGTGTTTTTAAGACAAAATACTATCTATGCCTCTCAGACCCCTCTTGCTCTCACAATTGGCAATGTATTGAACAGTTTGCATCCAGAGTTTGCCATCTCTGTATTGTGCATTCCATTGTTACAACTGTGGAACTAAGATGAGAAATTCTTAAGGTGCCACCTGTATTTGATGAAGATATGCTGGCTTTTTGTTATCTCTCTTTTATTTTCTAGATGTTCATCAACCATCTCTGTAATAATTTATTCAGGGCCATTAGCCTAAGTGTTCAGGTGCCACTCTTCCCTTTTGCTGAAATAAGGATGTTTGCCCTTCTCTGCGCCACACTGTGGTATCTCTTCCATTCAATACTGTCTTTCAAAGATGGACAGCCTTGGGTCAACAGATACATTCACAGTAATTCTGGGCCTGGGGACATGCCGTCATGAAGAGCAGCTAGGTTCTATTTTACTAATCTTCCCTACTTATTAGGATTTCAGTTCCCTCTTAGAGGATTTAATTTAATGCTTTCCAGTCCAAAGATGATTCTCTTTGGCAAAGAAAACAGAAACAAAAGAAAGTTAAGTAGTTCTGCTTCTATTCTGCCAGACTTTATCATTGCTCCATCTACCCAGAGCAATGGTGATCCTTTCTCTTCTTTAATTTGTTTCTTGTCCCCATATAGTTTTTGGGGGGAAAGGTGGGATTTGGTGACATTGGGGGGAGGGGTTTGGTTCCCTTGTATTACCTCCCCTTGCTTCCTTTTAAAATACATGTCTTAAAAATATAAATTGGTAGATGAATTCCTTATGTGTCCAAACAGTATCTTTAGGATACTCTTCCTTTCCTTTTCTTACCAAAATTATTTTTCTTTGCTTCTTCAGAGTTCTATTCTGATGCACTTCCCTTCCTTCCTGAGCTGACTTTATCAGTAGAATTTTTGCCCATTACTTATCTGTCTCAATGCCCATGGTGCACGTCAAACTGGCTCTGGCTTTCTGATATTTCCCTGTCACAAATTATAAGTTAGAAAAATCACTGCTTCCCTCCAAAGGTTCCCATCATTTAAACTCCAGCAGCCAGTTCCCTCTTACTTATAAAAATTTAATCCAGAATAACAGTCCTTTTTAATGATGGTTCTTCTACTTTTGTTGCTGTTGTTGGTTTTCTTGGCAAAGATACTGCAGTGATTTACTGTTTCCTTCTCTGGCTCGTTTTACAAATGAGGAAACTGAAGCCAGCAGGACTAAGTGACTTTCCCAGGGTCACACAGCTAGTCCATGTCTGAGGCCAGATTTGAACTCAGGAGGTTGTCTTTCGAACTCCAGGTCCAGTACTCTATCCACCACTCCACCTAGCTGTCTGGACCCTTAGATTGAAGGAAAATTTAACTAAGGGAAAACAAATTCTACCTCTAGCAAATAGAGAGCTCTAACAGTTATGTGGATAACTGACATTTCCTTTCTTAGAACCTCAGTTCTCCAACTGTCTTTTTTTAATTGAACCTTTTCTAGTATCAGGCATTCATTTTCTTCTACCACCATCTCCTATTGGAAAAAAAAAGAAAAACAAAACCCTTGTGACATATGCACAATCAAATTAAATCTTCTAGTGGCCATGTCCAAAAACCACATGTCTAATTCTGACCCTAAAGCCATCCATTCCCTCTCTGACAGGACATAGGTAACATTCATCATCATTAGTCCTCTGGAATCATGGTCAATCATTGCCTTTATTGTGCAGTGAGTGAAACCATCCCTTTTCTCATTTCTAGTGGTACAAAAGTATTCTATTACATTCCTATATCATCATTTGTATAGCCTTTCCTCAGTCGATGGGCACCCCCTTAGTTTCTAGTTCTTTGATACCACAACAAGAGATATCTTCAGCCATGAGCTTGCCACTTTTCCTAGATTTATTATCTATTTCCTGAATCCAATTCTTTCCTTGTAGTCTAGACTATATTTTAAATCAGTATTGCTTTTGTCTCTTCCTGCATTGCAATTCTTTCACCTCAAACCATTTTCGTGCTCCAAATTTCTTCACCAGGCCTATGAGTTATGGTGTACAGAGACTCTTTAAAGTCTTTAGGATGGGAATTTCATTTTTCCAGGTCACTCCCAATGAGGTTTAAATGCAAGGATCTTGAACTTATATATTTGGATTTTAGCTTCTTTCCTTAGAGTGAGAATCCTGACATATTTTTGTCTCACCATGATCAGAGTTTGTGCCTTGTCTCCTCGGTAGAGAGGTGGTAGCCCATTAGGGCAGAGTCAGTTAAGTGATGCAACAACATTTAAACATTTGCTCATGTGGCAAATACATTTTTTTTTCCTAAATGGGCTTCCCTTCCTCTGTCCCTTGCAGAAATGATTTTAAAGTACTTGATAAGAAATTGCTAGCTATGATTATGCCAAGTGCTTGAGAATATTAATTGCATTCATCTCCATTTGAATTTATTATTAATTGTTTGATTAATTGAATGTCACCTTTAAAAAGTATTAGCAACAAAGTAAATCTGTTCTTCAACTTTAAAATTTCAACACTTACTTAATACAAAATGAAATTTAAGCTAAGAAAGCAAACATACATGTTTCAGTGTAATATAAACCACATTTTGATGACTTTGTTGGCCAAGTGAGTATGGATTATATTCCTTTTTGTTTTCAATAATATTGTTACTATAGTAACTGTTACATATGTATGTTTTAAAGAAACTCCACATATTGTAAGGATTGTATATTGGACTAGGAGTTTGCATTGTGTGAACTTGCTTTTTATAACTTTTGCTACACTCATTAATTTCCACAAAATTTTTCTTTGTATCCTGTTACCCTTACCTTTCCCCTTTTAATTCCATTATTTTACTCATGATATCCTCAGATTATATAGGATAATCATAGAGGTTTTATACTATAAACTATGACCAAAAGAAAGAACAGCTGTGAATTAAGATTTACATGTTAGAAATCCTGTAACTTAAAAAAAAAATTCCACATATGTGTGTCATACTCAGGGGGATGGGGAATAATTTCTGATTTAAAAGCAAAATTATAGTCTTAGGGTCATAATATGCATCCATGGTCAAACTTAATTCTCAAACCACGTGTGATTCTAGACTGATTCTGTGCTGCCAACTTGCTGTGTACTGTGAGCCTTGCCACAATAATAGTCATGATAATAATCGCTAACATATGGCTCCTTCAATATGCCATGCACTGTGATAAGAATTTTACAAACATTCTCTCATTTGAACCTCATAACAACCCAGGCAGGAAGGTGCTCTTGTTATGATCTTCATTTTACAGATGAGGAAACTGAGGTGAACAGAAGTGAATACCCAGGATCACACAGCTAGATTTGATCAAGACTAGATTTGAACTTGGGTCTTTGTGACTCCAGGCTAGGCAGAAAGATTTGGATTCTCTGTTTTATCTTAGGCCAGTTATTTTCCCTTTGACTTTGTCTTTGTCCTATAAAATTAACTTTCTTTTGTTGCCTTTTCCTCACTATAAATTTCTCTACCTGTCCCTCAAAACTCTATTCTGGGCCTTCTTCCTTCTCTACACTCTCAGTGATCTCACAGATCAAATCATAGGTGCAATTTTCATCTCTAGTTAAATGATTCCCAAATCCGAATAAACAGCCCTGATCGACTATAGTCCTACATAACTAACTTCCTTTTACCTATCTGCATGTCTTGTGGGTATCTCACACTCAATGTGTCTAAAACAGAAGTTTTATAAACTTTTCTCTTTTAATCCTTTACTCTTCCCTATTACTCTATTCCCCCACCCCCAATTATCTAGAACCTACTTCCACCACTTCTGTTACATACATTCCTTTGTCTCTCCTCACTTGGCCACCATGTTGGTTCACACCCTTCACACATACTTGCCTGAGCTATTGCAGTGGCTTCTTAAATTGGTCTTGCTTCTAGCCTTTCTCTTCCAGTCTTTCCTACCCACAGTTGTAGAAACAGAATCTTCAGTAGCTTCCTATTGCTTTCAAGATAAAAATACAAAATTCTTCATAATTTGGCTCCAGCCTTACTCAGATACTCAGACCTTCCACACAAACTGACTCACTTGCCATTCTAAGCTTTCTAGCCGCTTTGACTTTGCACAGTCTTCCATTTTATTCCCTCCTTACCTCTGCCACTTAAACTCCTTAACTTCCTTCAAGATTCACTTCTTTCCTTGTCTCCCTACTATTTAGCGTTCTCTCCTTGGAATTATCTTGGAATCTCTTTCAGTTTGAGGTTTCCAAATATCCTTCCTGTCATTTGTTTTGGTCTTCCTAACCCCTACATGTTGCAAATGTTTGTGAAATTAGAATGGGAGCTCTCTGAGAGCAAGGACTATTTTTGTATGCACCCCCCCACCTCCATGTTTAACTGAGTGCCTGGCACATAGTAAGCTCTTAATAAAATGGATTATTAATAAATTAATACATTTTAATAAATAAAAGAAAGCAGTACTTATTCCGTAGTGATTTATATATACCTGTCAGAGTCCCAAAGCACAAAAAAATGGACACTGCATAAATATCTAGTTGAAACCCACTAAAATTCAATCCAAAAAGAGTAGGGTGTGATAGAGAAGAATTCTTGTGGGAGGTATAATGTGCCTTGCCATCAATGGAGAGCCTGGAGGGTATTGACAGGGAAATCCTGCCAACAAACCACTTGACTGTAGGGAGCTCTGGCATTTCAAGCTATGCAATCTTCCTTTCTAGAAATATCCTGACAGTGAGGATATGTTGGCAACTGCCACATTCTTTCCTTCTAATCTGAAGATATTTTAAATGCCTTCTTAGGGAAGACTTTGCCATTAACCACTCTTTAATGATCATGACTGACTTATTAGAGGACCTCTCATTCTAGGATGTGGGGGAAATCCCACATTAGGGGGCTGAGATAGAGCTTTTTTTGAAAGGAGTATCACCTTGTGTTCCTTAGTAGTATTAGGTTTAGGGAGATGTTATAATGTGGTGGAAAGATCATTGGATTTGGAATGAGAAGACTGAGATGGAGTCCCTTCTACATCATTCTATGCAGTTATGGACAAGTCACTGTAGGCCTCATCTTCCCCATTGTAAAATCAAGGGTGTTCAGTTTGTTGTTATTAATTGAAGTACGAGACTCAGGGTCCTCCTGGGTTCTAAAGCTGACTCTGCCATTGATGAGTCACTTTAACTTCTTGCACCCTCAGTTTCCTCAGGGTTTTGGACAAATGAACCAATAGTCCCCTGTATAAGCATTTGTAAACATGTATTTGTATTTCTTTAAAGTTGAGAGATTGACCTAAATGATTTCTGGCTTTCCAGTTCTAATAGTCTGATTCTTTCTCTTTTTAAAGTTTTGTGCCTGTGTCAAAAGATAGTCTTCATATATCACAAACAGTTCAATATAGAAGATTGATTGGTCAAAACTTTTTTTGACCAACCCTGTCGTCATTTCTTTCTACCTCCTCCAAAAAAACAATGAAACCTGAGAGTAATAGTGGGAAAAGTATCTGGATACTTTGGAGTAAAAGAATCTGTGCTCAGATTTTAGCTTTGCTCCTTTTAAGGTGTGGCCTTGTCAGTATCTTTGGCAGGCCTTAGTTCACTTTATCTGTAAACTGAGAGAATTGGACTCAATAACCCTTGAGATCTGTAATATTGTGATCATTGAGAAATTAACAACACCTCAAATGTGTGTTCATTTGTCCGGGGGGGTGGGGGGTGGAAACTCAATGTTAGTATACTAGTTATGTTTTCTTTGAGGAACATATTTCTATGAGTTCATGAAAGTTTTTTCTTAACAACCTAATGGCAAAGGAGAAATTCTAGCCTGGATCATGATCTACCCAAGTGGCAGAAAGTAGAAGGAGTCCTACAAGGACTGACTTAGAGCTTATGCATGATGCTGTAGATGAATGACAGTCAAACTAGATCCCAGAGCTTCAGTTCATCTGAGTCCTGAACTGTATGTCTAGCTAACTGACAGTAACCGAAATTTGAGGACTCTATGCAAAGTATAACCCTTCTCCATTCCATTTAGAATAATTTACAGCTCCAATTTCTAATATTTGTTGAATCATTTTTTGACAAAAATGAATACGCTGGACCCATTGCTCATAATCGATAAAGAAATTAATATTGATCATCATAATAAAGTTGTTATATTTATATAAGCAATGTACCAATATTTAGGTAGAATTGTGGTGGTATTTATGGGAAATTTGTGTATTAGACCCTCTCCCTCCTGAAATGTTTGGAGCATTTGGAAAGAAAAACTTGAAGTTTTATAAAATTTTAATACTGGAGAGTGGAGGGGGAAAATTTTTTTTTAATCTAACTAGAAACAAACCCACCTGATACTTCATGATGAAGTTCACATGAAGTAGAGGATGGCATTATCCCCTGCTTAAATCTTCTTTGTGGTATGGATGAACACCTCAGTTCTCTGTAAGTGTTGGCATGTCCTATCAGTCTGGAAAGGCTTTGCATGTTAATCCTGATGGTGGATAGTATGTCTGGCATTTGGGGACTATACTAGCTAAGTTCAGGTTCTGCAACAGATTGACCACAGAGTGACAATAGACCTGGCACAGAGCTAAATGAATATTCCACATATGAGATACCCTCTGAGTATGCCTCATCTCTCACTATCTTAAATGTAATTGCCTACCTGGAGCCATATGTGAATTTAGTCCAATCTTTGAGTATCCAGACCTTTGCCCTGAATTCCTTCACCCCCAACTCTCACACTGCCCTCCCATCATCAGACCTCAAAAAGTAGAGAGGGTCCAAATATTTGGTGTCTGTGGGTAGGAATTTGCATCACCTACTTCTGTAATCCCAGTGATGAAATTGGTACCTTCCTTGGCTCCCTCTCCTCTCCTCTCTTATCCAGCTGAATCATACCACCCCCCAGTCCCTTTCTTTCTCTGTCTTGCCTTTCCATAGTTCCTTCTAGAATTTCTGCTTAATCATTTAATTTCCCTCCCCGTGGATCTCTCCTTTCCATATTCCTTTCATCTTCTTGCACTCAAGGGAGCTCTCTCCAATGCTGGTTGCTCTTGTGTTTGCTACTCTCCACTCCCGTCTTCAGTCCTCATTCCATCATGCTTCAGCAGCCTCTTCTTTGAGGTTCATTCCATCAATCTTTATCATCTCTTTCAGATCCTTTTCATTTATCTCTTCCCTTTCTCAAGAAGTTTAATAACTAATTCATAATCTTCCCTGTAACTCTACTTCTTCCCCAGGCTTTGGAGAACTTCAATGACCTCTCTAACATCCTGGCCTTCCAACTTATCAACCTCAATTTCTATGTCCTATTTCTCTCTCAGCTGTTCCCAGAGATTGTCATACCCTCATTCTCACCATCACCCCCCCTAGCTACCCCCTTGATCTTGTTGTTAATCATTTCAGTCCTGTTTGTCTCTTTGTGTTGAAGGTTTTATTGGCAAACATACTTGGAGTGGTTTGCCATTTCCTTCTCCAGTTCACTTTACAGATGAAGAAACTAAGGCAAAGTGAAATGACTTTCCCAGGGTCGCACAGATAGTCTAGTGTATGAGACTGGATTTCCAGTCACAAAGATGAATCCTGCTGAATGGCACTCTAACCATTGCACCACCTAGCTGCCTTCCCCTTGACCTAGAGCTCTGAAATTCCCATTTCTGATCAGTATTCCCTCCTTCCATTTCTTCCTTTCCTAACTAACCTTGCTCTTTCCTCTCCTTTTAACCCTATTTCACATTCTCACCACAATCTCTGATTTCCTCCTCATTCTTGCTTTCAGTATCACTGTTCTCTCTTCACATTATTGAACCTATAATTGACCAGTTCAACTAGACCCCAGGGTACCTTTTACTTAATCCATCCCCTTTCCTCCTCTTGGTCATGCTTTGCTAGTCACCAATCGTTAATTATGCCACCTTCTTCCCCACCCTTTCCTGCTTGTACTCCTAAGTTGCTACAGATACTAGAGTCAATTTCTTTATTCTGCTTTTATTTTGACCCTTACTGCTATGAAGCCAAGCTTTTCTTCATCCTTGATTGCCTCTCTTTTTCCCTACAGTGCTGTTCATTCCTTTTAAAGACTCTGTTGCTTCTTCCATTCTTTCTCAGCAGCTGCCCTTTCCTCTCTTCTGATAAGAAACTATCCCCTGTTAGCTCTCCCTTATCCCCCATCCCCATTCCATGCCTTAAAGCCTCTCTAAATGTTCATTCTCTCCTCATTCATATCTCTGAAAAAGAGGTGACCTTTTCCTTTGCCCAACACTTTCTCTACCTATTCCTTCCATCTGTCCCCTCCTGGAGCTTGCTGCATTAATCTCCCCATATCTATTAGCTGTTTGTCAGCTGCCTGCAAACATGTTTAGATTCACCTCATCCTTTAAAAAAAAAAAAGCTCACACTTGCTCCTACTGCTGACTATCAATCTATCCCTCATCCCTCTTTTACTGCCAACCTCAAAAGAAATCTTCTAGCCTCTCTGTTCCTGCTTTATTGCTTCCTATCCTTTTCTTGATCCCTTCATGTTTGGCTTCTGATTACTTAATTGTCAAATCCAATGTCCTTTTCCCAATCCCTATCCTTCTCTACATAGCACTTGACACTAATGACCACTCTCCTCTTGGGTACTGACACTTCTCTGTACTTTTGAGATACTCTTCCCACATTTCTCCTCTTAGTTGTTTGATTGCTCTGGTCCTTTGCATCACTTCTATCTGTGATTGTTCTAGTTCTTCTCTTCTTTACTTTTCTCTCTTTACTACATTCTCGGTTGATTACCTTTTTTAGCATCTTGGGTATCCTATTGCCTTTTCTTTGCAGTTGACTTTCAAATCTATATATCTAGCCCTCCTCTCCTAAGATCCAATCTCATATTTCCAACTACATATTAGACATTTCCAGTTGGATAATTCTCTTGGCAAATAGTTTCCCAAATATTTTTATTTTTTTCCATTTGAATTAGTTTAGTCAATTTAGAATATTATTCCTTGGTTACAATAATCACATTATTTCCCTCCCTCACCTCCACCCACCCTTCCCGTAGCCAACATGCAATTTCATTGGGTATTACTTGTGTCCTTGATCAGAACCTGTTTTGTCTAGAGTGATTTTAAATAGAGTTTCTCTTTCTAATTTTTGCTGCTGAGTTTTGTTGAAAATATCTAAAATACTGATGCTTTATGTGGGTTTATTTTGTATCCTGCAACTTTGCTTAAATTATTAATTATTTCAACTAGTTTTTTAGTTGATTTTCTAGGATTCTCTAAGCATACTATAATATAAGCATATCCACAAAAAGTTATGATTTAGTTTCCTTATTGCCTACTTTAATGCTAGCATTTCTAATACAATATTAAATAATAATGGTAATAATGGACATCCTCCTTCACTCCTGATCTTATTGGGAAGGCTTCTAATTCAATTGCAGATTATACTTGCTGATGGTTTTAAATAAATAGTACTTATTTTAAGGAAAGATTCTTTTATTCCTATGCTTTCTAGTGTTTTCGATAGGAATGGCTATTATGTTTAATGGAAGGTTTTTTCTGCATCTATTGAGATAATCATGTGATTTCTGTTACTTTGGTTATTTATATGGTCAATTATGCTAAGTTTTCCTAATATTAAATCAGCTGTGCATTCCTGCTATAAATCCCACCTAGTTGTGGTGAATAATCCTTGTGATATGTTGCTGTAGTTGCCTTTGCTAGCATTTTATTTAAAATTTTTGCATCAGTGTTCATTAAGGAAATTGGTCTGTAATTTTCTTTCTCTCTTTTTAGTCTTCTTGACTTAGGTATCATGTGTCATGAAAAGAATTTGGTAGGACTCCTTCTTTGCTTGTTTTGGTAGTTTGTATACTATTGAGATTAATTATTCTTTAAATATTTGATAGAATTCACTTGTGAATCCACCTGGCCCTGGGAATTTTTTCTTGGGGAGTTCTCCCTTGTCCTGTGAAAATCAATTCTCTACATACCTTTCAAGTTGTATACAGATTTTGACTCTTGTCATTTTGAGGCTCCTTTAAAAGACACCATGGTTTGGAAGGATTGTGAGAGAGATTTCAGCTTTCAGTGCTACTAAGCTGCCATCTTGTTGCCAACTTAGGCCTCAAAGGTTAGAGCCAGGGTCAATGATAGAACAAGTCTAATCCTCTACCCATCTTAGCCCTGACCTTTCTTCAGGCTCAATGTACCCATTTATTTCAATTGAGTCTCATTTGATCTGGACTATCTATATCAGTGAGAGGAGTGCCCAAGTCCAGGAAATCCCAGACCCTTGAAGCAGTGGTGTCCCCTTTATTGTTGGTTATTTCCCAGATTTGGTATTGCCATCCTTTTATTTATTTGTTTGTTTGTTTGTTTGTTTGGATTTTTTTTTTTTAGTAGCACTATCAGGATATGGTTTCCATTCCCACAGTTATTAGCAAACGGTCCTATCATTGTGGTATGCATTTTATTGTGAAAACTTCACACTCTATCACTTCTTCACATTAAACAGGACACAATCCTTGCAGAATTGCTTCAGATACATAAAGAACATATTGTAGGATATCATGAGCATGATTCTCTTTTGGACCACAAAGAGGAGGAAGAGTTGACTGAGGAGGAGAGAAAGGCAGCTTGGGCTGAATACGAAGCTGAAAAGAAGGTAAGACCACCCTTCCTTTCCAAGTGGCAATTAAGCCCTCATTTTGGAATTTGACTATTTAGAGCAAGTTCCATTCCTTAAAGTAGAAATAAAGGTTGATAGGCTCTAAAATTAGGGCAGGTGAATGGTGTAGAGGATAGAGTACTGGGCCTGGTATTAGGAAAAGACATCTTTCTGAGTTCAAATTTGGTCTCCAACACTTATTAGCTATGTCACCCTGGGCAAGTCACTTTACTCTGTTTGCCTCTGTTTCCTCATTTGTAAAATGAATTGAAGAAGGAAATGGCAAACCACTCCAGTAACTTTGTCATGAAAATCCCAAATGGGGAGAGTCAAGCACAACTGCAAAAATGACTGAACAATAGTATTTAAAATTGGAAAGAATCTTCTAGGACATGTGAACTTTAAAGATCACCTAATCCAACTCCACTGTACCCCACAGATGAGGAAAATGTATAGGTCAAAAACCTGCCTAGTCTCCATTCAATTCATAGTACCCTTTTGCTTGCTGAATTGAGATGCAAGGATAGACAAGTACCAGCTATATTTACC
Organism: Monodelphis domestica; assembly: GCF_027887165.1. Lineage (NCBI taxonomy): Eukaryota > Metazoa > Chordata > Mammalia > Didelphimorphia > Didelphidae > Monodelphis > Monodelphis domestica. Next base: position 30,638,513 of record NC_077235.1, read on the forward strand.
AACATCACAATTCCAATTATTGTAACTCATTTTTCAGGTCTGAGTTGACATTCTGTGACCCTGTTAATTATTAAAATGAAATTATTACAGAAGGTATATCAGGATATGGAGTGCAGATTCCATTATTGGTCACTACTCAATCTACAACAGTAACTTTAAACAAGAAAAAGTTTTAAAATTATAGTATTTTAAAAAATATTTTAAAATGAATTTTAATAAAAAATGTTTCCAGTCATGACGAGTTGCCTTAAGACTGCATTCTTTTTTTTTTTTTAACTCTCCAAAATTCACTGCCAAAACCCCCATGGCCTTCATGTGATGTTGTAAGTTTTCATCAGAATTCTCTGAAAAACCCAGTTCTGTGAGAATTTCAATAAAAAAAAAGAGGGGTACATTTACAGGTTAAAGCTCTCTATGTAATAAGATCTTGGTTTCGGCTGAAAAAGGCTTTTTGTTTGTGTGTGGAAGAGTGTTAATAATTTGCTAGATCTGAGACAAGTAGATTCTTTTTCAAACACAATAGTGATGCAGAATTTAGAGGTTTAAGACATAATATGTGCAAAATGATTTGTGGGGTTTTTTAGGGACTCACCATGCGTTTCAACATGCCAACTGGGACCACTTTACCTCCTGTCAATTTCAACTCACAAACCCCGTATATTCCTTTCAATTTGGGAGCCCTGTCAACAATGAGTAACCAACAGCTTGAGGTAAGTCATAGAGTAAGAAATATGTATATGCAAAGGCATCTTTTAATGTCTTAGATTTGGGTGCTTCTCAAGATGTTTCTTAAGAAGAGGATTGTAGGGGAAATAAAAGAAGTTTTTCTTATATTCTTTAATGAATTCAAATCTCTCCACTGGCTTCCAGTCCTGCATCTCCAACTGCCTTTCAGACTAGATGCCTTCCATGCATCTTTAAACAACATTTATCTTTTCCCTTTATCCCAGCCCTCTTCTTACCTTCCCAGTATTGTAGAGGGCAACACCATCCTATATCAGCCCCTTGGGCTCCCAACTTAGGAGGCATCCTGGACTCTTTCACCATTTCTCACCCTCCGTATCCAATCTATTGCCAAGGCCTATCAGTTTTACTCTTGTAGCACCTCTTGAATAACCCCCATCCCTAAGCAATCACCTCATGGCTCAGTTACTGCACTATCCTATGGGTAGTTTTGTCTTCCCCAGGTCTCTCCCCATTCCAATCCATCCTTCATTCTGCCACCAAAATGGTTTTCCTAAAGCTCAGGTCTGAACATGCCACTCTCTTTCTCAGTGGACCCTCATGACTCCCTATGACCTCCAGGAGAAAATACAAAATGCTTTGTTTGGCATTAAGATCTTTTTATAAACTAGCCTCCTATTCTTCCAGTCTTCTTAATACGTTGCTCCCCAACACTTAATCTTTGACAGTGACCCTGACCTCCTCCTGGCTGTTCCACAAACAAGGCCCTCTATCTCTCAGCTCTGGGCATTTTTTCCAGCTGTCTCCTGTGCCTGAAATATTTTCCCTTTTCCACACCCTGACTTCCTTTACATTCCAAATAAAACTGACTTCCTATAGGAAGCCATTCCCTGACTCCTTTTAATTCCAGGGCCTTCCCTGTTACTTATTCCCTATTGATCCTGTACATAACTTGCTCTGCACATATTTGTTGCTTGTTGTCTCTCCCAAGTTCTAATGTGGGCCCCTTGATGGCAAGAACTCTCCTTTGCCTCTTTTTGTATTCCTGTTGCTTAGCATAGTGCCTGACATATAGTAGGTCCTTAATAAATGCTTAATTGAATAAGCAAGTAAGTAAATGAAACAACCAAATATATTAAAATTTGTTTGTGAAACAAGTTAAACTAGGTTTGAATTAGCCAGTATTTTCATTATAGTTCTCAGTAGGACAACTCATTGCCTGAGCAAATAACACTTCACATTGTGCTGTTTGATTATTTTATTAGATATAGTTTAGAATTTATGAATGAATATATGTTCTGATATAGTGCAGTGCTCCAGCAAGTATGTAAAGGGGACTATGAGATAGATTGTGAACTAGCGATGATAGAATTGAATATTTATATTGTCAATAATGCTTTGTTTTAGAGAAAGTTATCCTGTTTTTGGTATGGGGCAGAGAGGGGGTTTGCTTTAAACCTAATATACACACTGGATTTGTTAACTTCACACCCAGTCCGTTCCTTTAGATTTGAACTTCTCTTCCATTTTATCAGCTGTGAATTTGGCTAGTGCATCCAGTTGTAAAACAAATTTACAATATAAGCCTATCATAAATTTGGGAAGTGGAAGCATCCTTTGTGTTTTTGAGGGTTTCCTATAGTGCTTTTCTCATAATTCATTTTTTGCTTTAATCACTAAACATCGTGTTGGCTATTGCAAAAATGTCGATTGGATTTAAAGTAACTTAATTCTTCCAGGACCTCATTAATCAAGGCAGAGAGAAAGTTGTAGAAGCAACAAACAGCGTGACAGCAGTGAGGATTCAGCCCTTAGAAGACATCATTTCAGCTGTAGTGAGTTACACAGATTTTCTCTTATCCTTACCTTTCTGCCTTCAATAGATTCCTTTGCTTGAGGGGCAAAGTAGTTCACCCTGAGCTTCTGAAAAATCATTTTGTCCCCTTTTTAAAAGTCCTTATGATAAGGACCTCTCAAAACAAAGGGCACATGCACATACATATTCTGTATAGTTAGAAAGTACTGGGACTTGGAACCAGAAAAACAGGAGTTCAAATCCTGCCTCAGGCACTTACTAGCTGTGGAACTATGGACAAATCACTTCATCTTTAGTGACTGTAGGTTTCTTTATTTCTAGAATGAGAATAATAGTCCCTGTAGCATCTACTTTTCAAGGTGGTTGTGAGGCTCAAAAGAGATTATATAGATAAAGCCCTTTCCAAAACCAAAACCATGTCAGCTATTGTATTTTAGACAGGACTCACACCTGGAGGCAGGCCATTTTGATCTTCCTTCTCTTTAGAAGAAAGGGCAGGGGCAGCTGGGTAGCTCAGTGGATCGAGAGTCAGGCCTAAGGATGGGAGGTCCTAGGTTCCAATCTGGCCTCAGACACTTCCCAGTTGTGTGACCCTGGGCAAGTCACTTAGCCCCCATTGCTTAGCCCTTACCACTCTTCTGCCTTGGAGCCAATACACAGTATTGACTCCAAGATGGAAGGTGAGGGTTTAAAAAAAAAGAAGAAGCAAGGGCAGCTAGGTTCTGAAGTGGATTGAGTGCAAGGCCTAAAGTCAGGAAGGATCATCTTCTTGAATTCAAATCTATCCTTCATTCACTTAGTAGTTGTGGTGTGAGCCTGGGCAAGTCACTTTGCCTTAAGAGAAATCCATAAACTTAACCCAGGTGCTTGCAAAAGGATATGTGAAACAAATGCTAGGGCTTGTAATGATCCTAATCTGGGTGAGCTAAAGAAGGGGAGAATATTCCCTTCAGGCTTTTTTGTTTTGTTTTGTCTTAGTTTTTAATTGTTGCTTGACTAGTTTACCCAAAATGTAAGCAACAAATAAAGTTTAAAACATCTCATTGGACCATATTAGTTCTGAAAACAGTAGTGCTGATGGGGCATTGCAGACTTCTTGATAATTAAGGGAAAAAACACTTTGGTGTCAATAAAGGAAATTACTGGATCTGGGTCTATGAAAACTCTTTAGTGAGATCATGAACATTTAGATAGTACCTAAGGGGGTTTTAGAGTTCTCTTAACTCCACCAGCTATTACAGAATAGTATTACAGATGGAGAAATTGAGGCTTAGAAAGGGACTTGCCCAGAGCCAGATAGCTGGTGCCTGGGCTGGTATTTGAACTAGTCCACTGACCAACCAGAGAAATGTGTATCTCACTTATTTCCCCATTTTCTCTCTCCCCAGTGCTTTTGTGCATCTGGGGTGATCAACCTAATTGAAAGTCACTCTTCAAGTGAATCGGAGCATGGGTCTGGGACACTGCATTTTTGGACCATTGCTGACCCTGGATTAGTGCTCCAAAGGAATCCCTTTTTTAATGTCCTCTTTGCAAATTTTGCAGTGTTCAAAGTTGTGCAGATTGAATTGCTGTTATCTAGGATTTAATCCAATCTTTTCCATTTAGTGGAAGGAAAACATGAATCTGACAGAAGCCCAAGTGCAAGCTTTGGCATTAAATAGACAAGCCAGCCAGGAGCTTGATGTGAAAAGGAGAGAAGCGATCTACAATGATGTATTGACAAAACAACAGATGGTAAGAGTTCCCCAGTCTTTAAATTGTATTTTATTCCATTGAATTGAAACTGATGGATGTGGCAAAGTCTCTGCTCTGAAATTTGCCATTGGTTCTTCCTGGGAGAGATCCTAACTCCAAGGCCAAAACCAGCTTTTGCTTCATTTATGAAAGAGGCTAGGCAGCTGGATAAAAATTCCCTTTGGTTTTTCTAACTTATACTTGATACCATGTTAATCCCACCCCCGACTTCCCCAGAACAGCTACTTGTGTGTTCTATTTGGAAGACTAGGGGGTAAAACCATTGCCTAAGGTATTCATTCTCTCTGTCTCTGTCTCTGTCTGTCTCTCCCTCTCTCTCTTTCTCTCTCTCTCTCTCTCTCTCCCTCCCTCTCTCCCTCTCTCTCTCTCTCTCTCTCTCTCTCTCTCTC